>NW_027361829.1:9275000-10475000 GCF_039654945.1 Dendrobates tinctorius | reverse complement strand
GGCCGATCCAATACTTTGAAGTATCGGACGGTATCGCTCAACTCTACACATGACATTCCACCGGAAGCAATGTGCTAGAAGCTGACCAGAAATTAGGTAATTTCGGGAGGAGATTGTGACGGAACCATGGAGGCACTTCAGGGAATGCTTCAGATCCATCACCATGTCCTCCTCCGATAGCGTGGACAGCGGGATCACCTTGGACTCGGGGATGCCGGCCATGTGAGTGGATCATGATATGTCCTGCATCGGGAGGCTCAGGTGGGCATTACAATGGGAGCCGGGCTGCTATAGAAATTTTTATAGAATCTTTCTTTCTCTCTCTGTTTCTTTCTCTCTCTCTAATCTTTCTTTCTTTCCTCTCTATCTTTCTTTCTCTCTGCTCTTTCTTTCCCCTCTTCCTTTCTCTCTCTCTGTTCTTTCTTTCCCCTCTTTCTTTTTCTCTCTAATCTTTCTCTCTGTTCTTTCTTTCCTCTCTTTCTTCTTTCTTTTTTCTTTCTTTTTTTCTCTCTGTTCTTTTTTCTTTCCCCTCTTCCTTTCTTTCTCTCTCTCTGTTCTTTCTTTTGCTATGTTCTTTCTCTGTTCTTTCTTTCCCCTCTTTCTTTCTCTCTCTATTCTTTCTTTCACTCTCTGTTCTTCCTTTCTCTCTCTCTGTTCTTTCCTATCTTTCTCTTTCTGTTCTTTCTTTCTCTCTGTTATTTCTCTCTCTCTGCTCTTTCTCTTTCTCTGTTCTCTTTTTCTTTCTCTCTGTTCTTTCTGTACATCTTTCTTTCTTTCCCATCTCTCTCCCTGTTTTTTCTTTCTTTCCCCTCTTTCTTTCTCTCTGTTCTTTATTTCTTTCCTCTCTCTCTCTGTTTTCTTTTTTCTCTCTCTGTTCTTTCTTTTCCTCAGTACCAGTCAGTGCGCCCACAGTACCAGCCACTGTGCCCTCAGTACCAGTCAGTTTGATCAGCACTGCTAAATGGGTGTGTTTTGGGCATGGAAATGGGTGTGGTTAGTTGTGAAATGGGTGTGGTTGGGGCATGGCCTTTGTCCCTCTTTCCCTTCTTCAAAAGTTGGGAGGTATGATATACTACATTGACCGTGAGTACTGCACATGTGCTGCCCAAGAGGGACTGCATACAAGACATACACTTGCACCCTGACGTCGACAGTGAGTAGTTACCCTGACACTTGTAACCTGACTTCACCAGTGAAGAAGAGTTGTGTCTCCCTGGCGGAATTCCGACTCCATAAGATCAAGCAGGGAGGCCTGCTGGTGGAGGAGTACTGTTCAGAGTTCAGGAGGGGGGCCACTGACATGCAGTGGAGCAAGAGTCAATTTAGTGGATGCTCACTTTGACCAGACTCATATCTTGAGGAGTAAACATAGAAACAACTGCAGAGAGCTTACATCTCCATAAGATTTATACAAAAAAATCGTAATAGAAGATAATGAAAAATAGACTAATGCCCAAATTATGCAAAAGTGCCAATAGCTTTATTCCATACAAATAGGGCAAATACATACTGTATGTCTACAATAAATACCAAGTGAAACATACATAATAAAAACCAGTGGATAATAATGCAACCATGGTGTGACACACAGACATATAATTTCAAGCAAGCGGGGAATAGTTATAACTATAGCAAGGAGTACCCATAAGTACCTTGGTTGCAATGTTCAGGGCAGAAAAAGTTAACCACAATATGGCATGGGATGGATGGCATATATTCCTATGAATCAAAGGGAAGGGGCTAAACTGAAGTCACAGAAAAATCCCTTTCAAGTAATAACAAAAGGGAAAAGGAATTTATGCACAATTGACCACAAAAGTGTGGGTCACTTCAAGATGCGCAGACACGGCATCCAGAAACAGGAAACCACACGGAGGTGGCCATATTAGATAAGAGAGTCCGGGGTGTCACTAAATACTGGATCTCATGTGTAATAATGAACGAACACCGATCACCCACATTATAAGACAAACCAAAAATGACAGATAGTGTGCAGCGACCAGGACAATCGCCTCAAAGAACAGAGGCGTGTCCAATAGGTCACTGTAATACACCGGCACGGTGTTCAGAGCTAGGCAGCAATACAGTGGTGACTAGTGTTGAGCTTTCCGATACCACAAGTATCGGGTATCGGCCGATATTAGCTGTATCGGAATTCCGATACTGACTTCTGATACTTTTTTCATATCGGATACCGGAATCGGAAGTTCCCATAATGCTATCAGCCCGCTCGCTTTGATTCAGCCAATGGGATTCCTCAGAAGTGTGGGCATATCCTGTTAGGCATGTAGGCATGTTAACTATTGGCATGGCTGTGATTGGCTGCTGAAATGATGTCATGATGCATTATAAAAGCCACTGCCGCCGCCATTTCTGGTCACTCTGCTGTGAATTCAGTTAGGGACAAGCTGCTGTTGAAGACTGTGAGGGACAGTTAGAAATAGCGATTCTCAAAACAATATTGTGCTTTACCCAGGCTACATAAACCACCACTGTAGCTTGCTTTTCCCTAGCAGTAGTGTTCACAGCTGTCTGCAAGGGCTGTGTGAGTGCAGCTCACGCTGTGGAGTGGGTCCTTGTATAGTACAAGTTATTTTTATATGGTTTCAATCAGTTTAATATAATATACACTGAGATGAGGTAGGCAAAAGGTCACTGAAACTTACTTAAGATAAAGGAATGTAAATTACAGGTCATTTGTTTATCCATCAACAAAGGACCATTGATATTCAAGGCAACTACCTTAATTAGATTGGGTGTGTTAACTTTCCCCATGGATGTTATCTTGTGCTCCGAAGCCCCTCCTCCAGCTTGCTGTATTTCTGCCATTTGGCACACATGAGGCCCCCTCCTCTAGTTGTAACGTCCGTCTGCGGTTCTGGGCTGCAGCCAGACAACACCCCGAGAAACACTGATACCCTTTACCCCTATACAGGGATCTGGATTTACAGCAGAGCCCAGGAGGCGCTGTCTGAATATGAACAGTGACCAGAGCAGGACGGTCGTCAGAGAGGAATAAAAACGGGACCAAAAGCGTAGTCGGGAATCAGAGTCTTAACCGAGCGGACAGCAGAAGTACAAGAAACGGCAGACAATAGCAGAGTCAAATTCAGGCCAAGGTCAGAGTCAAAAACCAGGAGGGCAGCAGAGGTACAGAATCGTTAGGCAGTAGCAGAGTCAGAATATCCAGGCCAAAGTCAAAAACCGGGAGAATAGCAGAAGTACAAAATCGTCAGGCAATAGAGGGGTCAGGAATCCAGGCCAAGGTCAGCGTCAGTAATCAGGAGAAATGCAAGGTACAAAAACGGCAGGCAACAGAGTAGTCAGAAGTTCAGGCTGAGGTCGGAGTTAACGATAGGCAATCACAAGCAACACGTAGGGGAACCAAGAATATATCCGGCGGCTTGCAAGCCCAGTCCCAAGGTATTTGAGGGATCAGGTCGTCCCTCACAGGCTCCTGGGCTGGTGATGTCATCAGGACCGCCCCCAGGAGCAGACCTGATGATGATGCACCAGCCCCATCATGACTGACAGAGGAGCGGAGTCTGCGTCCAGTAGACGCCTGCGCAGAAGCCCTTTCATTGTTGCCGCCGTCACTCGGGCGCGAGCCACGGCGCCTCCTAGTGGTTGAGGGCGGAACAGCAAGCCCCGAGATCGACGACGACATGTCAGTCCGGCGTCTCCTGGTGGCCGAGGCCTGGACAGCAGGCTCCGAGCCCGAGGGCGGCGTGACAGTCCGTCGCCTCCTAGTGGCTGAGGGCGGAACAGCGGGCCCCGAGTCTGACGGCGACGTGACACTAGTTTCCTGTATTATATACTGGTTAAAACAGGTATTGAGGGGATGTGTTTATAGCCAATGGACAATAGACTTATGACATCATTCCCCACATGGTGGGGCTGGACACACCTTTTAGCTGGACATTTTAAAAGAACTAGGACACATGTTCTCTCTCTCTTGGCTCCTGGAGGATGACTGGTTGACGTCTGTCTGAATAATGTA
This sequence comes from Dendrobates tinctorius, assembly GCF_039654945.1. Classification (NCBI taxonomy): domain Eukaryota; kingdom Metazoa; phylum Chordata; class Amphibia; order Anura; family Dendrobatidae; genus Dendrobates; species Dendrobates tinctorius. The sequence continues at coordinate 10,471,000 of NW_027361829.1, read as the reverse complement.
ACGTATGAATAATGCTTGTTTCTGATTAATGCATTTGTATTTATAGTTTTATATTGTTTATTATTTAATCTTATCATTTATATAGTAAATCAATTTAGTAAATTCAATTCTTGTGTGAGCATTTTCTTATTCATTACAATCCATTGGAACCCTTACAATACTGTCCTTCAGCCACGTCTGGTTGTAGGCCGCCCAGCGTGCCTCACTGCTGCCTCATACATATTTTTCTTTTTGAGCTGCTTATTTTAAAACAATTCTATCTAGTGTGCTTCCATCTGTATCCTTATATGTTGGTTGCAAACACTAGTAGCAGACAGCGGAGCCTTTCTGCAGCCTTTCAGTGCTAGTGCACACTTAGCTGTACTGTTCACAGCTGTCTGAGAGGTCTCTGACTGTGTGTGAGTGCAGCTCACGCTGAGTAGTGTGTCCTGCAGCTACGTCTGGTTGTAGGCCGCTCAGCGTGTCACTGCCTCACACATTTTTCTTTTATTGCAGCTCATTTTTTCTCCTATTAGTGTGCATCCATCCGTATCCATATATGGTGGTTGCAAACACTCTAGGAGTACACAGCGGAGCCTTTCTGCAGCCTGTCAGTGCTAGTGCCCACTTAGCTGCACTGTTCACGGCTGTCTGAGAGGTCTCTGACTGTGTGTGAGTGCAGCTCATGCTGAGTAGTGTGTCCTGCAGCTACGTCTGGTTGTAGGCTGCTCAGCGTGCATCACTGCCTCTCACATATATTTCTTTAATTGCAGCTCATTTTTTCTTCTCCTATTAGTGTGCATCCATCCATATCCATCTACATTGGTTGGCTGCAAACACTATATAGGAGTAGATAGAGGAGCCTTTTTTCTGGCTTGTGCCCTTTAGCTGCAGCCAGATTAGTATTACCCAATTTTTTTGGAGCCTCATCTTTTGCATTGTAGGTTACCTGCCTGCATTGTAATAGCTCCAGAAAGTTGGTGATACTCTGACTTTCAAATCTTTGGTCACATCCTTTTAGTTTCCCCCCCCCAAAAAAAACAACAAAGTTCACCAAACACTACATTTGAAAGTTGTGTAGGCCACATTATCTCCTATTAAAGTGTAGTCGACACACACACTTCATAAAATTAGTGTTTCTTATACCTGTAACCAGCTGTTCAGGAATAAGCACACTAAGGCCCCCCTTTGTACTTTTCTGCCTATCTTTCTCAGTCTAGCAAGATGAAAAAGGCAGGGAGTAAGGCACGTGGCCGTGGGCGTGGAGTTTCAGCAGGGAGAGGACGTGGGGATTCTGCAGGGAGAGGACATGGGGATTCTGCAGGGAGAGGAGATGGGGATTCTGTGCCTGCTGTTGGCACCAGTGAGTCAGCATCCCCCAGTTTTAGCAGGTAACAGTCCTTTATGCGCAGCTTTGTAGGACTTCACCGTACCCCACTGCTGCGGGAGGAACAAATTGAAGCCGTTGTCGGATGGATGGCAGCTAGCGCATTGACTTCAATTACTTCCACATCCTCTCAGGGCCAGAGCACCGAAGAGCAACCATCTGTCTCTTCACCACCTGCCAAAGTGCCCAGGCAGTCAGAGAGCCCTGGACAGGAGCCATCACAGTCTCTACTTCTGTTCTCGGAATCTGTTGGTTTGGAAAGAGGGGGCCAGCCAAGCAGCATTCCAGAATGTGAAGAAGAGGGAGTATGCAGTGATGCGCAACTTCTTTGTCCCTCTGAATCTGAAGAGGCGGGTGGGCCAGTGCCTATGGTCAGCACACCTCAGTACGCATCAGATGATGACGAGACTCAGTTACCACTTTCTGGTGCGTACGGTGCTGGCGAGACAACCCAGGAGAAGCAGGTGTTTGAAGAGGGGAGTGTAGATGATGAGGTCCTTGACCCATCATGGCGTGAGGAACAGGAAGGTGGTGGGAGCAACTCTGGGGAAGAGATTCCCCGAACGGCCAAAACCGGAGGGAGAGGGAGGGGGCAGACTTGGTTGCCTGTAGCCTCCACTTCGGGACCCGTTAGGAGCATTCCACTTTCAAAAGGCAAAAAGGGCGCTCCCAAGACTTGCAGTGCGTGGTCCTTTTTTGACGCAGTTGCAGATGACATTTGCTTTGTCAAATGCAAGCTGTGTCATCAGAGAGTCAAAAGAGGGGAAAAATGTCAGCAACCTCAGTACCACTAATATGTGGAAACTAGAGTTGAGAGACTTTTGTTTTTTTAGGAACGAGTTTCGTTTCGTGAAACCCGACTTTTCCAAAAGTCGGGTCGAGCAAGATCGGCCGATTATAGGGCAAAGTCGGGGTCGTCCCGAAACACGAAACCCAATGTAAGTCAATGGGGAATAAAAGTCGGCAGTGAGAGGAGGACAGGAAACACACCTACAGTGCCCATTTGAATGCCAAAAGCATCAATTCTTCTTACTTAAGCTTGTCAACCTTAATTAACTTCATAATACAAGTTACGCACTGAAAAATGGGGGTTATTTGGCTAAAGTTGTGGGGGGGTAGGGCTAGCTCCAGGTTTTCATGTGCCCTGGGCGAAAGAGTGCCCCTTTAACACATACCACAACTCATCATGCTCCGATACGGCAGAGAAATAGCGGTATAGTACAATGAAAAATACTTCACTTTTTACATCTCATGACGAGGCCCATCTATTTCTCCATACAGAATCATTGGTCCCATATAATGTTTGAAACAGTATATGATGAGCTCCACATAATGCTAAAGTATATGTTGGTCCCCATGGATGAAGCTCCACTGTCTTATGGGCCCAAATAATGCTCCAAACATAATGGGCCCCATTTCTAATGCTCTAGTGTATAATGGGCCCTGTAAATGCTGCTCCAGTGTCTGATGTCCACCTTTGGAATGTTCCAGTGTATGGTGGGCCCCATCTATCATTCTCCAGAGTATAGTGCTCCCCAAAAATTGCTGTCCCAACATTGAAAACAATCAAATAAGTCTCCTCGCTAGGGAATCCCTGTACTAGTCTGGACTCCTCGTCGTCCCCATCTTCCATCTCACTGCACAGTATTTCAACCTTGCAAGTGCTGTGATCCTGACCAAGCAGGGGGGGCCCACTCGTTGGTGATGGCACTGGCACAGGGCCCCTGATAGTACGGTGGTGTGTCTGATGGCGGGTGGGCCGAACCTGCACTTTCATCTGCAGCTTCCTCTTTGTCACAGTGTAAGATGGAACTGTATATGGGAAGGGTAACCTGAGTTTCATCAGGGTCAGATTCAGGCCGTGTAGCGTGCGAAAGGAATGTAGTGGTCTGGGTCAATGTACCAGCAGATTCATCGAGCAGTGGCTGGGCATCAGTGCACTTGTGTCGCCCCCAGGAGTACGGTCGCCACAGTGGCATTACCTTCCTCCTAGGGAGTGTGATGTCATGCTTGGGAGCAACGAAGGATCTCTCTAGCAGGTTAACTGATTGGGCGGCGTTATTCCCACGAGTCATGACCCTCCAAACAGCGTTCATGAAGGCAAAGTGTTTGTTTTACGTGGACAGTATGGTTGCAAAGCTGAACCTTAAAGGAATGTCCAGAAGGGCACCACCAGGAGTGGAGCCTACGGTTAAATTAGACTCCACCTGGGAAACCTCAACCATGCCAGCTACAGAACAGATGCACACATTGCAAGCTTAATTCCGTTAACGAACGAGACTCCGTCATGCCCCACGGTCCGAGTCCGGCTTACTAGAGGGACACGTGAGGCTCTGGCACATGAGGTTGGCCAATAACTGGTGTGTCATGCCCTTACATGTCCGTGGCTGCATGTGCGCTACACTGAAAAGGCCAGCTTTTGTCACTTACAGGTGCAGATAACCCGCTGAACAACGTTAGTGATGGGGATCACTGATTACAATTATTACCCGCGAACGATGATTTCCCAGTAAGTGCAGGTCAACCGCAGTTCCGGAATTTGGCCTAACCGTCATTCCTGAAAAAATGAAAAACTTACGTGTGCAAACCACAGGTGCTGTAGCTTGCTTAACAGCTCGCCAGCCGTTCTCACGCCCAGTATGGATTACATGTGATTGCACAAAGGTGAGAAAGGGTACCGTATCCCCGGATAACATGTATGGATAGCGTACACATTCAAAATATATGTCTATACATCAGGAGGCAGGCTCAGACGGTGTTAGGCCCAGTATGGATTGCACGTGATTGCACAAAGGTGACAAAGGGTACCGTATCCCCGGATAACATGTATGGATAGCGTACACATTCAAAATATATGTCTATACATCAGGAGGCAAACTCAGACGGTGTTAAGCCCAGTATGTATTGCACGTGATTGCACAAAGGTGAGAAACGGTACCGTATCCCCGGATAACATGTATGGATAGCGTACACATTCAAAATATATGTCTATACATCAGGAGGCAAGCTCAGACGTGTTAGGCCCAGTATGGATTGCACGTGATTGCACAAAGGTGAGAAAGGGTACCGTATCCCCGGATAACATGTATGGATAGCGTACACATTCAAAATATATGTCTATACATCAGGAGGCAGGCTCAGACGGTGTCAGGCACAGTATGGATTTGACGGCCCAGATTACACAGCGGAGGAGCAGGGAGAGGTAAAGATTGCAAATGCTGGGGCCCTGCCCAAGCAAGGGGGGCCCACTCGTGGGCGTCGGTACTGGCACTGGGCCCCTCATAGTACGGCGGTGTGTCTGACGGCGGGTGTGCACCACCACCGTCAGAGACACTTGATTGCACTATGAGGGACTCTGTGCCAGTGCCCGCGCCCAAGAGTCGGCCTACCCACCTGTCCAGGGCAACGGCACTCGCTCGGTGTTGTGCGCTAGGTGGTGACCCCGGCCATGGGGGGGGGAGGCAGCACAGTTAGGGAGTTTTAGAAAGTGGCATATGTTGATGTTGGACATTCAGCTGATGCAAAAGGCGAAATAGGTCAAGTCCCAGGAAGAGGTGGACCAAAGCAAGCCATTTTTCTGTCACCCTATGTGTCATCAGGGGAAGGTGGGACAAAATCCTTGGAAACCTATGCATGATTCATTTTAATGAAGGTTAGATCATCCACATTTTGGGTTGACAGACGGGTCCTTTTTTCTGTCAGGATTGATCCAGCTGCACTGAAGACTCTTTCCGATAGCACACTTGCAGCTGGGCAAGCAAGCTCCTGTAAGGCATATTGTGCCAATTCAGGCCAGGTGTCCAGTTTAGCGGCCCAATAGTCAAAGGGGAATGACCTGTGTGGGAGAACATCGATTTGGGAGGAAAAGTAGTTTGTAACCATAGTTGACAACTGCTGTCTCCTGTCACTTTCCATCGATGCAGTATTACCAGTTGTGTGAGCGGTACTTGAAAAATCAGTCCACAACATTGTCATGAAACCCCTGTCTCCAACGCCACTTCTGCTGTGTGCACCATGAACACCTCTGCCAAGCTGCCCCCTGCCCGTACGGCTCGTGTGAGAACCATCACCGCTGCTGTGTGCTGGGAATGCCTCAAGCAACCGATTTACCAGAGTTGCTTGTTTATTAGCCAATATTAGGTCAAGGTTCTCGTGTGGCATGATGTTTTGTAATTTGCCTTTATAGCATGGATCCAGGATGCTGGCCAACCAGTAGTCATCATCGTTCATCATTTTGGCAATGCGGGGGTCCCTTTTTAGGATCTGCAAGGCATGATCTGACATGTGGGCCAATGTTCCCGGTGTCAATGATGCACTGCGAGTGCTGGTTGGAGGAGCACTTTCTGGCAAATCCACATCCCTCCAGTCACGCACAAACCCTGTACCAGACCTTGCCACGCCAACATTTTCACTTGCCCCACGAGATGCATCCTCCTCCCCTAAGTAATCATCCCCATCATCATCCTCCTCCTCCTCTTCTTCCTCCACCTCATCCAGGAGAGGTCCCTGAGCAGACAATGGCTGAATGTCATCAAGGATTCCCTCCTCCTCTTCCTCCTCATCAACATTGGCTGCAGACGCTTGCTCCTTAAGGTGCATCAAAGTTTGCATGAGCAGACGCATAAGTGGGATGCTCATGCTTAGGATGGCGTCGTCTGCGCTTACCAGCCGTGTTGCATTCCTCAAAACACTGAAGGACTTTACAGAGGTCTTTCAGCTTCGACCACTGCACACCTGTCAACTCCATGTCTGCTCTCAAAGTGCCTGGCCGTGTATCCTCCCACAAATGCATTATGGCCTGCCTCTGCTCGCACAGCCGCTCCACCATGTGCAGGGTGGAGTTCCACCTTGTTGCAATGTCGATAATGAGGCGGTGGTTGGGAAGGTGGAGCAATCGCTGCAGCTTCTGCATACGAACGGAGTGTACAGGCGACCGGCGGATGTGCGTGCACAGTCTTCGCACCTTCTGGAGCAGGGCTGTTAATTCCGGATAATTTTTGAGGAAGCACTGCACCACCAGGTTCAAGGTGTGAGCCAAGCAAGGTATGTGGCTGAGTTTTGAAAGGGCTATGGCTGCCACAAAATTACGGCCATTATCACTAACTACCTTGCCTGCCTCAAGATGTACACTGCCCAGCCATGACTCAGTTTGTCGCTTCAAGTACTCGGCCAGCACCTCGGCGGTGTGTCTGTCGCCCAAACACATCATCTGCAACACAGCCTGCTGACGCTTTCCACTAGCTGCTCGATAGGGGGACACCTCGTGTGCAGCAGTGGCAGCTGCAGATGGAGTGCTCGTACGACTGCGCTCTGTGGACGAGCTTTCGCTTCTGGAGGAGGAGGAGGAGGAGGGTCGAACGCCTACAGCCAATTGTTTTATATACCGTGGGTTAGGCAGCACTGTCCCACCACCGCTGTCCCCTGTAGACCCTGCATCCACCACATTAACCCTGTGCGCAGTGATGGACACTTAACGGCCCTGGCCATGCCGACTGGACCATGCATCAGTTGTGAGGTGTACCTTTCCACTCACTGACTGCTTGAGTGCATGGACAATGCGGTCTTTTACATGATGGTGGAGGGCTGGGATGGCTTTGCGAGAGAAGAAGTGGCGACTGGGTAGGTCATAGCGTGGTACTGCATAGGCCATGAGTTCGCGGAAAGCTGCGCTTTCCACCAACCGATAGGGCATCATCTCAAACGAGATTAGTTTGGCAATGTGGGCGTTCAAACCCAGTGTACATGGATGAGAGACTGAGTACTTTCTTGACCTACTCATAGTGTCTGGGAGGGTGAGCTGGACTTGAGAGCTGCATATGGTGGAAGTAGCGGTGGACAGGGCGGACTGAGAAAGGGTGGATGATGGTGATGGAGTTGGTGTTCTTTCTGATGGCCTAGATTCAGTATTTCGTTGATATAACAGTGGGATTCCCTGACTGCTGTGGCCTTGCAACGACACCTCAACATTTGCTGCTGTGCTAACCGGTGGGCTTACAGTGGGGGAAACAATGTAGCGTTGCTGACTACCTTCTTTGTGATCAGTTGCACATGTGGCACTTGAGGTTTGGTGTTGTGTCCACGCTTGCAAGTGCATGCTGGTTAAATGTCTAAGCATGCAACTGGTATTCAAATTTTTCAGATTTTTCCCTTGTCTAAAGGTCTTTGCGCACTTCTTACAGATAACCTTGGCCTGATCATGAGGATTTTGTTCAAAAAAAGTGCCACACTGCACTCTTCCTACTTTGGCAGACATTTTGCGGCCTAGCACGCTGTGATCTTTTGACCGTCTGGACAAGCTGTCCAGCAACTCTTTTGATTTTTGGAACCTGTCTTTGGAGTGCTCCGGGCCTGCCAGATAACAGCTGTTGCGATGTCGATGTCTGCTGTGGATGCTCCTCATCTGAGCTATTGGAAGGAGCACCCTCTTCCCCCAATGGATGCCAATCTGGGTCAACAACTGGGTCATCCATCACCTCCTCTTCAATGTCATGTGCACCTTCCTCTGTGTCACCGTGTATGGTGGTATAGTGTGCGGGAAGGGGCACCTGAGTCTCATCAGGGTCAGAATCTGGCTCTGTACACTGCGAGGACAATGTAGTGCTCTGAGTGTATGTACCAGCAGAATCATCTATCAGCGGCTGTGCATCAGTGCACTCCATGTCAGATTCATCTTGGCCTGGGTAATTCACCATTTCACTTGATAATCCAGGCATGGTATGTGAAAACAGCTCCATGGAGTAAGCAGTAGTATGTCCTGCGTCATCCTTCAATCTTGGTTGGGGTGAAGGACACAAGGAAAGGTGTGGTTCATGAACATGAGCCTGCAATGACGACTCAGTGCTTTTACTTTTTACAACTTCAGAAGAGGAGGCGATAGAGCTGGAGGCTGAGTCAGCAATGTAAGACAAAACTTTTTCCTCATGCTCTGGCTTTAAAAGCGGTTTGCCAACTCCTAGAAAACTAAGCCTTCGAAGCCTTATGGAGCCAGACGATGACGCAGGCTCAACACCTCCTGCATTCGGTCCTATTTTGCTCTTGCCACTACCATCAGATCCACCACCAACACCATCATTACCAGCTGCCAACCCCCGCCCAATTCCACGGCCTCTTCCACCAGCCTTCCTCATTTTTTGTAGAAATGTAGACAAAATCCAACAAACTATATAGTAATGTAAAACAAGGTACAAGGTGTCTATAGGACAGGGGAGATTTTGAATTTCTGCACACACTTGTGGACACTGGACACTTTTGGATTGTGTGAGGCCCACTGAATATCAGAGCGCTATGTCACAGGCTCGATGGCACAGGTGTGAAAAAAGTGACTACAGGATAAGGGAGATTTTGAATTTCTGCAGACACTAGTGGACACTGGACACTTTTGGATTGTGTGAGGCCCACTGAATATCAGAGCGCTATGTCACAGGCTCGATGGCACAGGTGTGAAAAAAGTGACTACAGGATAAGGGAGATTTTGAATTTCTGCAGACACTAGTGGACACTGGACACTTTTGGATTGTGTGAGGCCCACTGAATATCAGAGAGCTATGTCACAGGCTCGATGGCACAGGTGTGAAAAAAGTGACTACAGGATAAGAGAGATTTTGAATTTCTGCAGACACTAGTGGACACTGGACACTTTTGGATTGTGTGAGGCCCACTAAATATCAGAGCGCTATGTCACAGGCTCGATGGCACAGGTGTGAAAAAAGTGACTACAGGATAAGGGAGATTTTGAATTTCTGCAGACACTAGTGGACACTGGACACTTTTGGATTGTGTGAGGCCCACTGAATATCAGAGCGCTATGTCACAGGCTCGATGGCACAGGTATGAAAAAAGTGACTACAGGATAAGGGAGATTTTGAATTTCTGCAGACACTAGTGGACACTGGACACTTTTGGATTGTGTGAGGCCCACTGAATATCAGAGCGCTGTCACAGGCTCGATGGCACAGGTGTGAAAAAAGTGACTACAGGATAAGGGAGATTTTGAATTTCTGCAGACACTAGTGGACACTGGACACTTTTGGATTGTGTGAGGCCCACTGAATATCAGAGCGCTATGTCACAGGCTCGATGGCACAGGTGTGAAAAAAGTGACTACAGGATAAGGGAGATTTTGAATTTCTGCAGACACTAGTGGACACTGGACACTTTTGGATTGTGTGAGGCCCACTGAATATCAGAGCGCTATGTCACAGGCTCGATGGCACAGGTGTGAAAAAAGTGACTACAGGATAAGGGAGATTTTGAATTTCTGCAGACACTAGTGGACACTGGACACTTTTGGATTGTGTGAGGCCCACTGACGCTGTATGGTGTGAAAAAATGCACGCTCAGTACCTCAGCAGGACAAAAAAAAAAATTGGGATTGTTTTTAAAAAAGCAGTTTGCAGAGCAGTGGGTAAACAGCAATGCAGCTGTCAGGAAGCCTTAGAAGGCAGCCTAACAACCAACACCGCTGATCCACCACAATATAGCCTCCCCTTGCACTGCACACACAGTGACTGGTGTGTTGTACAGGCAAAATCGCTAGCAGCAGAAGCAGTTTTTTTTTCTTCTTCCCTGCCTAACGCTCTCCCTACAGAATCAGCAACCTCTCCCTATGCTAAGATCGGCAGAAGTAAGATGGCGGTCGGCGTGCATGCCCTTTTATAACCCCTGTGACGCCCACCAAAGCAAGCCAATCACTTGCATGCCCTTCTGAAAGATGGTGGTGACCCCTGCCTATGTCATCACGTTGCCCACAGTGTCCGTGGATCCTGATTGGCTGAAAAAGAGCGCAAAACAAACTTTTGAAACGCGACTTTGGCGCGTAAGTCGCCGACCTCGTGGCCGACCTCATCCTAGGGTCGGGTTTCGTTTCATGAAACCCGACTTTGCCAAAAGTCGGTGACTTTTGAAATTTTTCGACCCGTTTCGCTCAACTCTAGTGGAAACATGTGCGGACCAAGCACGAGGTGGAGTTACACAGACACACTGAAGACGTAGGCCAAAGTACAGCACCACCTACCACCTCTTCAGCTTGTGTTGGGGCCTCTTCCTCCAGCTCATACACAGCTGGTTCGGCTTCCTCACAGGATCGTCAAGGAAGAACCTCTGGCACTGTTGTCCGGAGACCCTGTGACATTCCACCCACAGCACCACGTTCCAAGTCATCCTCACACTCCCAGGCCACTCGCCAGCCTTCGGTAGCACAGGCATGGGAGAAAAGGTGGCCATACTCGGCAAACCATCCCTGAGCACAGGATCTGAATGCTGGCATTGCCAAACTACTGGCCCTTGAAATGCTGTCATTCAGGCTGGTGGAGACTGACACCTTCCGGGACTTCATGGCATTGGCAGTCCCACAATACACTGTGCCCAGCCGCTTTTATTTCAGCAGGCGAGCCGTCCCTGCCCTGCAGAAACATGTGGAGGCAAACAAAAAACATGCGCTACTAAACGCCGTCAGTAGCAAGGTCCTCCTGACCACCGATGCGTGGACCAGTAACCATGGACAGGGACGATACCTTTCCCTCACTGCCCATTGGGTCAATGTTGTGGAGCCGGGTAAAGATCTGGAGAGTGGCGCTCTACGTGTTCTGCCAACTCCACGGATTGCAGGAATCCAGTCTGTACACATTGATTCCTCCTCCTACTCCAGTTCCTCTGAAACAGCGCAGCAGGAGCCTGTTACGACCGATATGAGCACAGCCGTGGCCAAACGTCAACAGGCCGTACTGAAATTAATTTCATTGGGGAATCGAAGCCACACAGCGCAGGAGCTCTGGAATGCCAAGCAGGAGAGCGACGTGTGGTTTCTGCCAGCGAATCTCCTGCCGGGCTTGGTAGTGTGTGACAATGGCCGAAATCTGGTGGCAGCTCTTGGCCTTGGCAACCTCACTCACATCCCATGTCTGGCACATGTGCTCAACTTGGTCATGCAGAGCTTTCTGCGGGACTATCCGGATCTTGATGCACTGCTGCACAAGGTCCGCATAGAGTGCGCTCACTTGCGGCGTTCCAGCACAGCAAGATCGCGCCTTGCTGCTCTGCAGCACCGATTAAGCCTTCCGGAACATCGCATCATATGTGACCTACCCACCAGGTGGAATTCAGCATTACATATGTTGGAGCGGTTGTGTGAGCAGCAGGCAGCAGTCATGGAGTACCAGCTGCATCAGGCGCAAACAAGTTGCAATGTGCGCCGGTCACACTTCAGCACCACTGAGTGGGCCTCTATGAAGGACATCTGCTTTGTTTTGCGTGCCTTCGATGATTCCACGCGGATGCCGAGTGCAGATGATACACTAGTCAGCATGACTGTCTCCCTTATCTGCATGCTTCAAAAAACACTGCAAGCACTAAGGGATGAGGTTTTGGAAGAGGTGGATGATGAGGAGTCCCAAATGCCATCTGCTTCTGGACAGTCTGCGCTACATGCTTCCTCACAAAGGCCTAGGCAGGGGACACTTTGTGAGGAGGATGAGGAGGAGTCGATGGAGGAGGAAGACATCTCTCCACAGGAGGTAGTTACACAAAGCTCTAGTCAGTATATACAGCGAGGGTGGGGTGATGCAGAGCAGGCAGAGATCACACCTCAAGCAGGGGACAGCGATTCTTTGGCAGTTGGGAGTCTGCAGCACATGGTTGATTTCATGCTGCAGTGACTGAGAAACGACCGCCGCATCGCCCACATTCTCTACACGGCTGATTATTGGGTGTACACCCTCCTAGATCCTCGCTACCGGGACAACGTGCAAACCCTCATACCAACGTTGAACCGGGAGCGTAAACTGCGGGAGTACCAAGACACACTGGTGCAGGCCATCATGTTTTCCATTCCACCCGACAGCAGTAGTGCTAGTGTGAAGTACAGTATTCAGATGTACTGGACATCTTGTTCTTCAGACTCCATTTTTGTGCTTGCGATGCCATCTTGTTGTTTATGAGTTAAATTTTGTAACTTAACTAGATGAAAGTTCACGGCTGTTATGAAACCAGACTGTTCCAGCTTGTACAAGATATGAGATATGAGATGAGACCCTAAAAGAATGCGCTATTGTTCTATATTCTACGTCACACAGCTGGGGACATATTCCGATTTTCTTGCAATACTATTGGCTTAAATGTATTACGATTCTATTGGTAGCTGTATACTTTGCATAATTAAGTAGAATGCTATGTAATGTGAGATTCAGTAAAGGGGCTCAGTGATCTGCCTCGATCCTTCCGTACAGAGACCCCCGTCTCCGTGTGGTCATTCCCAGTTGCTAGCAACGCCCTGTAAATTAATTTGGAAATCACTGGCTCAACCGTGAAGGGTTAATTTAGCCCTACCTCAACAGTCTTGGCGCCCAAACGTGGGGCCCCCGAGTAGGGACGCCTCTGCCCCCGGAGGACAACAAGACAAAGGACCCTCGGAGCGGACACAGGTGTTGGAAAATTGGGACTGATCACCCCCCACAGCCGCGGTAAGATGGCAGTTATACTGTTCAGACTGACCGTTGGTGTGGTTTTCCTGTGCTTGTTGCTGCAAAGAGGATCTGAGGTTTGTCCCCTGGTGGGGTGATTCATGGGTGGAATCATATAGAGGTGCAGTCCCGTTGGGGGCCCAGTGCTCGAACCGTACCTCATAAGGGACGGACACCCCGGATTGACCAGTGATTGTGACTCTCTTTATAGTCAAAATATCCTGAATTCCTGATCATTGTTAGTTATCAGGGTGGTCATGTGATCGAAGATGGGTAGGATACGTAACTCAGGTATATATAGATATATATATATATAACCAGAGGTGTCCGGAGGGATAGTCTGAGACGCCCTCCTCCTTTCACTGAGTACCACGAATTTTGGGCAATCCCAGAGGGGGATTATTGACCCTGTGGAACAGACTGAGACGGCCACTCCAGTATTGTACACAATTGAAGTAAGGGTATTTAGCTGTAAATGAGAGAATCTGTGGAAGGAAAAGAAGAATTTTGTGGCTTGGCACATGTATAATACAAAATAAAATTGTGGTACCGTGTTAGCCAGAAAAATAGATGTAATGATTCAAGGTGTGATACCTTTATTGGCTAACCAGAGAAATTATATTTGTAAGCAAGCTTTCAGGGCTCAGGCGGCCCCTTCATCAGGCTAGATCACAAGTGAATCACTGAGAAAAGATGGCAACATTTAAATAGGAATTACAACAGGACATGAGATGATGCTAGCTATAGACAGGCCAAGGAAATCAAATTAAGGTTTTTGTTACACATGCAGATGAGGACCAAGTGTTCTATTAGAGATCTGAAGACCTTCTTGTGGAGGTGTGAACTGTGTCCATGTAATGAGTCATGAACCCAGGTGTCAAATTCAGTCCTATTGTTAGCGATTGGAACATATTTATAAATTTAAACTCCCAAATCTTCCTTTCTCTGTCACTATTAAAATGACCTTTCAATATTAGGACTTTTAGATCTGCCAAGCTGTGTCCAGGTCTAGAGAAGTGTATCCCTACAGGTGTGTCCAGCTCAGTCTTTATCGTATGTCTATGCGTGGGAATTTCCCACACAGCAATGGCATAAAGTGAGACTAGGGACTTTTTTTTTTTTAAGTGGCGGAGGAATACAGTGCGGAAGGATACCTACCTTCCGTCATTGGATTCCTGCAGCCCGTAGAGAACGGCAGCAACAGCTGATGCTGCAGTTCTCTACCCAAGATCGTCGTGGGACACACTCGTGGACTGCTTCGGATCGTGGGTGAGTATTTTTGTGATTTGTTATGTTAATATTTATTCCGTAAAAGACAATGGCTTCGGGGAACAATGTGACAAGTATTGGTAAGTATGTTACTCTATGTTATATGTACTGTATGTCTATGTATGTATTGTATGAATGTATTGTATGTAGTATGTATGTAGTATATATGTGGTATGTATGTAGCATGTAGTATGTATGTAGTATGTATGTAGCATGCATGTAGCATGCAGTATGTATGTAGCATGCATGTAGCATATATGTAGTATGTATGTAGCATGTAGTATGTATGTAGTATATATGTGGTATGTATGTAGCATGTAGTATGTATGTAGCATGCATGTAGTATATATGTAGTATGTATGTAGCATGTAGTATGTATGTAGTATGTATGTGGTATGTATGTAGCATGTAGCATGCATGTAGTATGTAGTATATATGTAGTATGTATGTAGCATGCAGTATGTATGTAGCATGCATGTAGTATATATGTAGTATGTATGTAGCATATATGTAGTATGTATGTAGAATGTAGTATGTATGTAGCATGCAGTATGTATGTAGCATGCATGTAGTATATATGTAGTATGTATGTAGCATATATGTAGTATGTATGTAGCATATAGTATATATGTAGTATGCATGTTGAATGCATGTAGTATATATGTAGTATGTATGTTGCATGTAGTATATATGTAGTATGTATGTTGCATGTAGTATATATGTAGTATGAATGTAGCATGTATGTAGTATGTAGTATGAATGTAGCATGTATGTAGTATGCATGTTGTATGTATGTAGCATGTAATTTTTTTTTTTTTTTACATTCAACACATTAGCCGGATGATGGGACTACTACTGTCCCATCATTGGCTAATGTGTCAATCACTGTCATGGTAGCAGGCATCGCCCGATGGGACTTGTAGTCCCATCGGACGATGCCTGCACAGACCCCCGAAGCCTGCACAGCCCCCCGGCAGGCCGGCACAGCCCCCCGGCAGGCTGGCACAGCCCACCGGAGCCTGCACAGCCCCCCGGCAGGCCGGCACAGACCACCGGAGCCTGCACAGCCCCCCGGCAGGCCGGCACAGCCCCCCGGCAGGCCGGCACAGCCCACCGGAGCCTGCACAGCCCCCCGGCAGGCCTGCACAGACCACCAGAGCCTGCACAGACACCCTGGCAGGCCGGCACAGCCCCCCGAAAGGCCCGTACAGACCCCAGAGAGGCTGTACAAGGGAAAAACAGGATTTTTCTTATTCCGATACCGGAAGTCCCATAGACTTGAATGGGACTTCCGGTATCGGAATCGGCGATACCGATACTTTTTTTTAAGATCGGCCGATCCATTCCGATCCGATACTTTGAAATATCGGACGGTATCGCTCAACTCTAGTTATTGATCTTACCAATTCCTTCTTTAGCATTCCGTTACACAATGACTGCCAGTTTCTATTTGCATTCACTTAGCAGGGACGACAGTTAACATGGACAGTTATGTCACAAGGGGCCCAAAACAGTCCCAACCAGTTTGCAAAAAAAAAAAAAAAATATGAGCAGGTGTCTTTAGCCATTTCTGCCATTGTTAGCCTCCTTAAGTATCTGGCAGCACTGAACTGTCGGGTTTCGGCCTCGGGACTTCAGTTCTGCCTTGGTCAAGTGATCTTCTTGGGTCACTGTCTCCTTCAGGGTGCCAGACACCTCGCAGAAGAAAGAAAAATAGCTGCCAGCTCCCTTCCTTTCCCAAAAGATGAAACTGAACTCCAGTGTTTTCCTATGCACTTATTTTTGTCAGTGGATACCGGATGCATCCCGCATAATGCAACCCCTTTACAACGCCTTGAAAGACGACATAATGAACTATAAGGAAAGATGGCAGTGATGAGGATTACCTCCAACATGATTGTTCCCAACTTCTGACTGAAGAAACAGCTACTCCACCAAATGCCAGTGAAAATCCACTCCCAAATCCTGATCTGGTGTTATACACGGATGGTTCAAGATATGCTGATGAGTTTGGTAGATTCCACACGGGATATGCTGTTACCACAGAGGACACTGTAGTGCACGCAGCTGCGTTCCCGCCCTCACAGTCAGCACAAGAAGCAGAACTTCAGGCTCTGTCTACTGCATGTACTTTGGCCAAGAACAGACGGGCTAATATATACACGGACTCACGGTATGCATTTGGTATTGCTCACGATTTTGGGGCTCTATGGGCCAATCGAGGGTTTATTACTACTGCCGAAACCCCAGTGAAAAATGCTGAAGCTGATAAAACCCTCATGGACTCAATCAAATTACCTACTCAGGTGGCCATTATCAAAGTTAAGGTGCACGGTCCTAGGAACAGTCCACAGACTGTTGGCAACGCATTTGCGGATATGCAAGCAAAAGCCGCCGCTCTTTTACCCGTTGAACCAACCATACCAACTATGGTGACCACACGCTCTCAGTGTAAACAGTTACAAGAAGCATTAACCCTACAAGAACCTGATGATCTACAACAGACTGAAGTTTTCTGTCGGACCCCGCGAGACCGCTTAATGACGATGCAGAGAATGTCTCCAAAGGAAGAGGTGAAGCAATGGAAGACTGATGAGGCACGTATGGATAATGGTCTCTGGAAAAAGGACCAACTCGTGTGTCTCCCTAAGCGGATGTACCCTGCTATTGCCACATGGGCACATGGGCCTACACATCGAGGAAAGAATCAGGCCCTCGCACTGGTGCAAAAATTCTACTGGGCCCCGGTTCTCCAGTTGGCTGGAAGCATTCCCTGTTACCAACATGACTGCAAAACCCACAGCAAAGAAACTGGTGATGGAAGTTATATGCAGATATTGGGTTCCAGAAGTTGTTGAAAGTGATCAAGGTCCGACCTTTTCTTCTCATGTGTACCAAGAAGTTCTGACAATGCTTGGATCCACTGTAGCCCTCCATACTCCGTACCACCCACAATCCAGTGGGGAAGTTGAGAGGATGAACGGCACACTGAGGGACAATTGACCAAAATGATGCAGGAGACTACGGCTCCATGGCCAGAGCTCCTACCCACTGTACTATACCACATTCGTACTACCCCTATTGTAAAAATATGGCCTGTCCCCATATGAGATATTGTTTGGTACTAGGCCCCCAGTTGCAAATTTCCAGCCTCAGCAGTTATCAGAAGAAACTGACCGTGTTGTTCAATATGTTATTCTGCTTAGTAAAAATCTTGCTAACACCTATGTTCTAGTTTTCTCTTCTTTTCCAGATTCAGCAGAAACCGATACCTGTTATAACCTGAAGCCTGGTGATTTGGTTGTCGTGAAAAGACATGTCAGGAAGCACGGACTAGAACCCTTGTATGACAGTCTCTATCAAGTTCTCCTCATCACCCAACAAGCCAATAGCAAATGAAGGGGACATAATGTTTTGGTTTTTCGCATTTTCCATATTATTATTGGTAGAAGTTAAAAGTTAAAGTTAGAAGATATTCAAAGACTCAGAGATCAATACGATAAAAACAATGATCGTACTAAGGACAGCTGGTGGTCAGACACCTTCTCCTTTCTCAATCCAGCCAATTGATTTAAGGGAATTGGGGGCTGGATAGCTGGGATCTTACAAAGCTTGTTACACGTTGCTGCCTGAATCCTTGTTGTATATGTGATACTAAAACTTGTTTTTTGGTGTATTTCTGTATGTATTAGGAAATTCTACACTAAGACAGCTAATGATGATACCAAAGGTGTCGTTACCCCTGCTCTTCTCTGCACCGATCTCAAAAGGCTACTTGATGAAGATGTTGAAGCCAAGCGCATGGCTACCTACAAAAGATCCCCACCACCGTCATCAAAAATTGTTATTCGTAAATTGCAGTATACAGGGGGGACGGGTGCGCCGCGACAGCCATGACTGATAACACGGCATCAGTCATGTGAAGACCAGTACCCCTCGAGCTGTTAGCTTGGGATAGCACCTCTGATGCTGCATATGTGTTATCAAAATTTATCTAGGGGGGAATTGTGAAGTACAGTATTCAGATGTACTGGACATCTTGTTCTTCAGACTCCATTTTTGTGCTTGCGATGCCATCTTGTTGTTTATGAGTTAAATTTTGTAACTTAACTAGATGAAAGTTCACGGCTGTTATGAAACCAGACTGTTCCAGCTTGTACAAGATATGAGATATGAGATGAGACCCTAAAAGAATGCGCTATTGTTCTATATTCTACGTCACACAGCTGGGGACATATTCCGATTTTCTTGCAATACTATTGGCTTAAATGTATTACGATTCTATTGGTAGCTGTATACTTTGCATAATTAAGTAGAATGCTATGTAATGTGAGATTCAGTAAAGGGGCTCAGTGATCTGCCTCGATCCTCCCGTACAGAGACCCCCGTCTCCGTGTGGTCATTCCCAGTTGCTAGCAACGTCCTGTAAATTAATTTGGAAATCACTGGCTCAACCGTGAAGGGTTAATTTAGCCCTACCTCAACACTAGTGCTTTACAAAGCACCTCTGTGTGTCGACCCAGTGGAGGAAACTCGGCACAAAGAGGGAGCAGAGGCAGCGCCTCAGCACAAGGCAAGACCACTATGGCCCAAATGTGGCAAAGTTTTGTGTGTCCGCCACAATTGTCTACACCATCACTGACGGCTCTAGTCAGCAGGAGGCAATGTTTCCGTCAGATGGTGACAGTCTACATGTCTTGACCTGTGAGTGTACTCCCAAATGGCTCTTCCCCCTTCAAGTTTTGGGTCTCTAAGCTGGATGCATGGCCAGAGCTTAGCCAGTATGCATTGGAGGTGCTGGCTTGCCCTGCTGCCAGTGTATTATCGGAACGCGTCTTTAGTGCCGCAGGTGGTGTACTAACAGACCGTCGCACGCGACTTTCTTCCGATAACGTCGACAGGCTTACTTTTCTGAATATGAACAAGGCCTGGATCTCCCCAGAATTTGCCAGTCCTCTTCCCGACTATATAATTGGTTGGCAACTGTATCCGGGTCTCCTGTTGTGTTCATGTTTCTACCACCTGAACTATAATCCCTGGGCTTCAACACAGCCAGTTGTTCCTCAGATGTGTCGTCTGCACAGAGAAAAACACTAGCTCCTGTGTTAGTGGGGTTTAGTAACGCCAGCTGCTCCCCTGCTGTGTGGACAGCAAAGTCTCCTGCTCCATCCACATTCAAACTACTACTGATTTTTAACCCTGCTCCACTTAGGCCTCTGTCTCTGTTACTAGTTGTGTGAATGAGGACAGAGCAGGAGACCTTGCCGGACACACATCAGGGGATCAACTGACGGGACTGAGCCCAAGTAACACAGGAACAAGTGTGGATTGTGCTGACGCCACTTCAGAGCTGTGACTGGCGGGGTTGGAGGCCAGGGGAAATACTAGAGACAGTGGAGCCGGAGGTCATAGTCGAGCACGGTTACAATCAGTTGTAGTCTACTACCTCTATAAAACGTGCTGCAAGTTGGCCTCAGCCAGCTCCATGCCTCATCCTGGGCTCCAACTACGTCAGTTGGTGTTCAGAATTGCCGTCTCCGCAGAGAAAAACACTCTAGCTCCTGTGTCAGTGGGGTTCAGTAATGCCAGCTGTTCCCCTGCTGTGTAGACGGCAATGTCTCCTGCTGTCTCCACATGCCAACACCATCAGGCCTCAGCCTGCTCCATGCCTCATCCTGGGCTCCAACAACGCCAGTTGGTGTTCAGAAGTGCCGTCTCCGCAGAGAAAAACACTCTAGCTCCTGTGTCAGTGGGGTTCAGTAATGCCAGCTGTTCCCCTGCTGTGTAGACGGCAATGTCTCCTGCTGCCTCCACATGCCAACACCATCAGGCCTCAGCCTGCTCCATGCCTCATCCTGGGCTCCAACAAAGCCAGTTTGTGTTCAGAAGTGCCGTCTCCGCAGAGAAAAACACTCTAGTTCCTGTGTCAGTGAGGTTCAGTAACGTCAGCTGTTCCCCTGCTGTGTGGACGGCAATGTCCCCTGCTGCCTCCACATTCAAAAAACAGCAGGCCTCAGCCTGCTCCATTCCTCATCCTGGGCTCCAACAATGCCAGTTGGTGTTCAGAAGTGCCGTCTTCACAGAGAAAAACACACTAGCTCCTGTGTCAGTGGGGTTCAGTAATGCCAGCTGTTCCCCTGCTGTGTAGACGGCAATGTCTCCTGCTGCCTCCACATTCCAACACCATCAGGCCTCAGCCTGCTCCATGCCTCATCCTGGGCTCCAACAACGCCAGTTGGTGTTCAGAAGTGCCATCTCCGCAGAGAAAAACACAATAGCTTATGTGTTAGTGGGGTTCAGTAACGTCAGCTGTTCCCCTGCTGTGTGGACGGCAAAGTCTCCTGCTGCCTCCACATGCAAACTACTACAGATTTGTAACTTTGGTCAACTTAGTCCTCTGGCTCCACTGTCTCTAGTATTTCCCCTGGCCAACAACCACGCCAGTTACAGCTGTGAAGTGGCGTCTGCACAATCCACACTTGTTCCTGAGTTACTATGGCTCAGTCCCGTCAGTTGATCCCCTGATGTGTGTCCGGCAAGGTCCCCTGCTCTGTCCACATTCACATTACTAGTAGTGTGAATGAGGACTGAGCAGGAGAGCTTGCCAGAAACACATCAGGGGAACAACAGACGGGACTGAGCCACAGTTATACAGGAAGAAGTGTGGATTGTGCAGGCGCCACTTCACAGCTGTAACTGGCGGGGTTGTTGGCCTGGGAAAATACTAGAGACAGTGGAGCCGGAGGCCATAGTGGAGCACGGTGACAATCACTAGTAGTCTACAACCTCTATAAAACCAGCTGCAAGTTGTCCTCCGCCTGCTGCATGCTTCATCCTGGGCTACAACACAGCCAGTTGTAGCCTGGAAGTGCTGTCCGCACAGATAGAAACACTCGCTCCTGTGTTAGTGGGGTACAGTAACGCCAGCTGTTCCCCTGCTGTGTGGACGGCAAAGTCTCCAGCTGCCTCCAAACTCACACTACAACACTTTTTCTACTCGCTCCAAGTAGGCCTAAGCCTGCTCGGAGCATTGATCCTGGGATACAACACAGCCAGTTGTAGCCTGGAAGTGCCATCCACACAGATAGAAACACTCGCTCCTGTGTTAGTGGGGTTCAGTAACTCCAGCTGTTCCCCTGCTGTGTGGACGGCAAAGTCTCCAGCTGCCTCCAAACTCATACTACAACGCTTTTTCTCCTCGCTCCAAGTAGGCCTCAGCCTGCTCGGAGCATTGATCCTGGGCTACAACACAGCCATTTGTAGCCTGGAAGTGCCGTCCGCACAGATAGAAACACTCGCTCCTGTGTTAGTGGGGTTCAGTAACGCCAGCTGTTCCCCTGCTGTGTGGACGGCAAAGTCTCCAGCTCCATCCACATTCAAACTACAACTGATTTTTAACCCTGCTCCACTTAGGCCTCTGGCTCCACTGACTCTAGTATTTTCCCTGGCCTCCAACCCCACCAGTGACAGCTCTGAAGTGGCGTCAGCACAATCCACACTTGTTCCTGTGTTACTTGGCCTCAGTCACGTCAGTTGATCCCCTGATGTGTGTCCGTAAAGGTCTCCTGCTCTGTCCACATTCCCATTACTAGTAGTGTGAATGAGGACAGAGCAGGAGACCTTGGCGGACACACATCGGGGATCAACTGTCGGGAATGAGGCCAAGTAACACAGGAACAAGTGTGGATTGTGCTGACGCCACTTCAGAGCTGTCACTGGCGGGGTTGGAGGCCAGGGGAAAAACTAGAGACAGTGGAGCCAGAGGCCTAAGTGGAGCACGGTTACAATCAGTAGTAGTCTACAACCTCTATAAAACCAGCTGCAAGTTGTCCTCCGCCTGCTGCATGCTTCATCCTGGGCTACAACACAGCCAGTTGTAGCCTGGAAGTGCCGTCCGCACAGATAGAAACACTCGCTCCGGTGTTAGTGGGGTACAGTAACGCCAGCTGTTCCCCTGCTGTGTGGACGGCAAAGTCTCCAGCTGCCTCCAAACTCACACTACAACACTTTTTCTACTCGCTCCAAGTAGGCCTAAGCCTGCTCGGAGCATTGATCCTGGGATACAACACAGCCAGTTGTAGCCTGGAAGTGCCATCCACACAGATAGAAACACTCGCTCCTGTGTTAGTGGGGTTCAGTAACTCCAGCTGTTCCCCTGCTGTGTGGACGGCAAAGTCTCCAGCTGCCTCCAAACTCATACTACAACGCTTTTTCTCCTCGCTCCAAGTAGGCCTCAGCCTGCTCTGAGCATTGATCCTGGGCTACAACACAGCCAGTTGTAGCCTGGAAGTGCCGTCCGCACAGATAGAAACACTCGCTCCTGTGTTAGTGGGGTTTAGTAATGCCAGCTGCTCCCCTGCTGTGTGGACGGCAAAGTCTCCAGCTCCATCCACATTCAAACTACAACTGATTTTTAACCCTGCCCCACTTAGGCCTCTGGCTCCACTGACTCTAGTGTTTTCACTGGCCTCCAACCCCACCAGTGACAGCTCTGAAGTGGCGTCAGCACAATCCACACTTGTTCCTGTGTTACTTGGCCTCAGTTACGTCAGTTGATCCCCTGATGTGTGTCCGTAAAGGTCTCCTGCTCTGTCCACATTCCCATTACTAGTAGTGTGAATGTTCCCCTGCTGTGCGGATGGCAAAGTCTCCTGCTGCCTCCAACATCACACTACTGACTTTTAACCGTGGTCCACTTAGGCCTCTGGCTGTACTGTCTCTAGTATTTCCCCTGGCCGCCAACCCCGCCAGTCTCTGCTCTGACGTGCCGTCTGCACAATCCACACTTGTTCCTGTGTTACTGGGGCTCAGACATGTCAGTTGATCCCCTGTGGTGTAGCCGGCAATGTCTCCTGCTCTGTCCCCATTCCCATTAATAGTTGTGGGAATGTGGACAGAGCAGGACACCTTGCCGGACACACATCAGGGGATCAACTGACGTGACTGAGCCCCAGTAACTCAGGAACAATTGTGGATTGTGCAGACAACTCTGCAGAGCAGCAACTGCTGTGGTTGGAGGCCAGGGGAAATACTAGAGACAGTAGAGCCAGAGGCCAAAGTGGATCACGGTTACAATCAGTAGTTGTGTACAACCAATATAAAATTCGCTCCAAGTTGGCCTCAGCCTGCTGCCTGATTGACCCCTGGGCTTCAACATCGCATGTTGCTGCTCAGAAGTGTGTTTGCCACGGGTACTCCCTCCTGCCCAGCCGGGTTCCAGCAACGTCAGCTGTTTCTCGGCAGAGCCTTTGGCCTAGGTGTCACCTTCATGGTATCCGAGTTCCAACAACGTCTGCTGGTCCTTGGTAGTGCTTTTTAGCACAGGTACCTCCTGCTTAGTAACCGTGTTCCAGCAACGTCAGCTGGTCCACGGTTGTACCATTGGCTCTTGTTCCTTTTGCTGCCCCTCCGGGTTCCAGCACCGTTAGCTGGTTCTCGACAGTGTCTTTGGCACGGGTACTCCCTCCTGCCCAGCCTGGTTACAGCACGCCTGCTGTTTCTGGGTAGTGTCGACGTCACTTTGCCACTGATACGTTGTCCTGTCGTGTTGCAGTCGAGTTAGCCGAGTCGATGGTGCCTGCAGTTTCAGTGCTTCCTATGTGGGTTGCGGGTTCTGGTAACAAAGGCTGGTTCCATAGTGTCAATAGTACAAGCACTCCCTGTAGGACTGTGGGTTTCGGTAACTGCGGCCGGCTCGCGACCTTACAAGTTTGTTTTTCATAGGTACCTTCTGCTACCCATCCGGGTTCCAGCACCGTCAGCTGGTTCTCGGCTGTGCCTTTGGCCTAGGTGCCTCCTTCTTGGTATCCGAGTTCCAGCAATGTCTGCTGGTCCTTGGTAGTGCTTTGTAGCACAGGTACCTCCTGCTTAGTAACCGTGTTCCAGCAATGTCAGCTGGTCCACGGTTGTGCCATTGGCTCTTGTTCCTTTTGCTGCCCCTCCGGGTTCCAGCACCTTCAGCTGGTTCTCGGCAATGTCATTGGCATGGGTACTCCCTCCTGCCCAGCCTGGTTATAGCACGCCTGCTGTTTCCGGGTAGTGTCGACGTCACTTTGCCACTGATACGTTGTCCTGTCGTGTTGCGGTCGGGTTAGCCGAGTCTATGGTGCCTGCAGTTTCAGTGCTTCCTATGTGGGCTGCGGGTTCTGGTAACAAATGCTGGTTCCATAGTGCCAATAGGACAAGCACTCCCTGCAGGACTGTGGGTTTCGGTAACTGCGGCCTGCTCGCGGCCTTGCAACTTTGTTTTTCATGGGTACCTTCTGCTACCCATCCGGGTTCCAGCACCGTCAGCTGGTTCTCGGCAGAGCCTTTGGCCTAGGTGCCTCCTTCATGGTATCCAAGTTCCAGCAACGTCTGCTGGTCCTTGGTAGTACTTTTTAGCACAGGTACCTCCTGCTTAGTAACCATGTTCCAGTACCATCAGCTGGTCCACGGTTGTGCCATTGGCTGTTGTTCCTTTTGCTGCCCCTCCAGGTTCCAGCATCGTCAGCTGGTTTTCGGTAGTTCCATTGACTCTTGTAGCTAATGCTACCCATCCGGGTTCCAGCACCGTCAGCTGGTTCTCGGAAGTGTCTTTGGCACGGGCACTCCCTCCTGCCCAGCCTGGTTCCAGCACGCCTGCTGTTTCCGGGTAGTGTCAACGTCACTTTGCCACCGATACATTGTCCTGTCGTGTTGCGGTCGGGTTAGCCAAGTCTATGGTGCCTGCAGTTTCGGTGCTTCCTATGTGGGCTGCGGGTTCTGGTAATAAAGGCTGGTTCCGTAGTGCCAATAGGACAAGCACCCCCTGTAGGACTGTGGGTTTCGGTAACTGCGGCCGGCTCACGGCCTTGCAACTTTGTTTTTTTCCTGGGTACCTTCTGCTACCCATCCGGGTTCCAGCACCATCAGCTGGTTCTCGGCAGAGCCTTTGGCCTAGGTGCCTCCTTCTTGGTATCTGAGTTCCAGCAACGTCAGCTGGTCCTTGGTAGTGCTTTGTAGCACAGGTACCTCCTGCTTAGAAACCGTGTTACAGCACCGTCAGCTGCTCCACGGTTCTCCCATTGGCTCTTGTTCCTTCTGCTGCCCCACCGGGTTCCAGCACCATCAGCTGGTCCTCGCTAGTGTCATTTGCTCTTGCAGCTTCTGCTACCGATCCGGGTTCCAGCACCGTCAGCTGGTTCTCGGCAGTGCCTTTGGCCTAGGTGCCTCCTTCTTGGTATCCAAGTTCCAGCAAAGTCTGCTGGTCCTTGGTAGTGCTTTGGAGCACAGGTACCTCCTGCTTAGTAACCGTGTTCCAGCAACTTCAGCTGGTCCACAGTTGTGCCATTGGCTCTTGTTCATTCTGCTGCCCCTCCGGGTTCCGGTACCGTCAGGTGGTTCTCGGCAGTTCCTCAGCCTTCATGTACCTTCTGCTACTTTTCCAAGTTCAAGCTTGTGGAAATGGTTTTTGATTCTCACTCTGGATCTCCCTGACAATGACCCTGAAGATGACGACCCTGAAGACCACACAGAAGAATACCTAAAAGATAACCCTGAAGAAGATGACCAAGAAGACAAAGAACAGGAAGACAACCACCAAGATGCAGAACAACAAGAGACAGAAGACCAAGAGGCATAAAAACCAAAAGCAGAAGAACATGAAGCATAAGACTAACAATCAGAGCAAATGATATTATCTAATATATAAGCAGAAGAAGACTAAGCAGTGTATGGGGGTGAGTCTGTTCCTCCTCGTGGTGCCCCTGGAAAAGGCCTGCTGCTGCAGGCCAAACTGAACGTGGACAAATCCTGTTGTAAATCTTTTGTGACAGGCTGAACAGTGTAATCTTCAAACTTTTATAGATAACAACTACAGGAATGCCTGACACAAATAAGAATATGAAGAATAAAAGAAGAAGAATAAAAGAAGAAGAAGATACTGCTGCTGCTGAAGATGATGAAGGAGAAAGTGTGGGAGAAGTAAAAAGAAGGTGAAGAGCATGGAAGTAGTGAAACATACATATCTGACAAAAAATTAAAGACTTTAACATAGTCAATATCTTTGTAACTACGAACGT
This sequence comes from Dendrobates tinctorius, assembly GCF_039654945.1. Classification (NCBI taxonomy): domain Eukaryota; kingdom Metazoa; phylum Chordata; class Amphibia; order Anura; family Dendrobatidae; genus Dendrobates; species Dendrobates tinctorius. Next base: position 10,444,868 of record NW_027361829.1, on the reverse strand, counting down.
CTTTAAAAAAAAAAAAAAATACTGCGATTCCATTTGATTGGACTAAAGCTCTATGGCTTTAATGTCTCCTACACCTCCCACAATACATTCTACATTATTATTAGTTGTTTTTCTCCATGTAGAATTAACCAACAGGGAAAAAAAGGGTTTTTTTAATTCCGATATTTCTGTTCCATTGACTTGAATGGGACTTCCGGGATCGGAATCGGCGATACCCGATACTTTTTTTAGATCGGCCGATCCATTCCGATACGATATTTTTCAGTATCGGGTGGTATCGCTCAACACTAGTGGTGACCATATTAGGTAAGGGAATATAGGGCACCACTAAACGTTAAATCACGTAAGAATACAGTGTGCACAGATCTGACACCCCTATTTTTAAGCATCCGTAGCACTGTAGCTAGCCCGCATCCAAAGTAGGAAATCATCCCATCCACCTATCCAAAGGGATAATACAATACATAATGTAAACACAACCCCCACGACCCCTAAAAAATATGTTTACCACAAGAAAAATAAGAAAAAGGGGGGGAAGAGAAGAGTGAACATTTTCCATATATCTCTCAAGAAATGACTAAACACGAGATCATGACAAAATACAGCTTCAATCATAGTAAAAGGAGCCATTAAATTGGTTTCTTGAGTCGAGGAATGTCCCATATATCCATTGCCAGGGGAAGAAAAGAAGGGCCACACATTTGAGAGGAGAATTCAAGCATCCGATGTATAAGTTATCCACAATCACTAAAAATGAAAAAGAACACACGATTATAAACAAATAATTAAAAGTGAAATGCCGGGGGGAACAGGAATTGAGCAAAAAACCAACTAACTGCACCACAGATATAGGGTATACTATTATAGAAAAGGAGAAAAGCTAATTTTTTCATTAAGACTCAAGGGGGTCATAGTGCCCAACCTTATTATCCATTTACATTCTAACTGAGAGAGTCTTTTTTTGAGGTCACCTCCCCTAGTCCCACCATGAATCCAATCGATACCTCGGATCCTCAAGAGATCCAGGTCACTAGCGTGTTTAATCCTGAAATGGCGGGGGATGGTTTTTAGAGATGGAATGTCTTCAACACCAGGGCCGCCATGATGTCCCTGACATGTTCCTTCGCACGGACCCATAACTCCCGGGAAGTCAGGCCAATATAAATAAGATCACAAGGGCAGGTGCCATAATAAATGACATAGTCACTCGTGCAGGAAATGTATGCTCTGATTTTAAATGTCTGTCTGCCGTCCAAAGAACAAAACGTAGTACTTCTATCGATATTACGGCAGGCCATGCATGAACCACATGGGAAACATCCCTGACGTGGACTACCAGTTAAAAAGGAAGAGAATGGTTGAGCCACATAGTGGCTATCAAACAAAAGATCCTTAAAATTATTGCTCCTCCGGGCTGTTAATAAAGGTCTATCAGGAAGCCACCTGCCCAAAGTGGGTTCAGTCTTCAATACCGACCAATGTTTGTTCAAAATGTGTCGGATGGCATTCCACCTATTATTGTAGGTGGCTATAAACCTAACTCACTGGGACCCGTCAGTTTTCACCCTCAAGTTGGACAGGAGGCAGCCATGGTCGGACATCTTGGCACATAGGTATCCCTTTTTAATGCACCGTTTACTACATCCACGGTCACGGAACCTAACGCATAAGTCAGTCGCATGATGTTCAAACCGTTCATCAGTGGAACAAAGCCATCTGATGTGTAAGAACTGATCCAGGGTGGGCCGATGAAGCATGCAACAGTGAATTCACAGAAGTGTCCTTCCGAAAAATATCAGTCTGAATCCCTCCATCTGGGGATACAGCAATCTGGATATTAAAAAATTCCATCAAAGTATCATGAAACTTATACGTAAGTTTGATATTATATTGATTATTGTTTAGTTGCGCCATAAATCTATGTAGTTCTTCCACAGAAACCTGCCAAATAATCATCAAATCATCAATATAGCGGTACCAACAAAGGGCTTGAGAGGCGGCCTCATGTCTTGAGGAGTAGGACGCTAGCGAGACCCCTAAGCATCCAGGCCATTTACACTGTCCCACTCAGCCAGAGGAGGGTGACCCAAGTCGTAGATGATTTACACCTGCATACAGGGACTCGTCATGAAGAGTTCGTGTCATGCTTCATCTTAAAGGAAATGCCAACTCCCTTCGTTTTAGACCTCCCATGGTTGAAGAACCACAACCCGGTCATAGACTGGCGGTACTGGGAAGAAGTCAGCTGGGACCAGTCATGTAAGGACTGCTGCCCTGTAGCTACAATCTCTGCCATACTTCTACAACCTACCCCGTCTTCTCCGGTGGGGGCAGCAGAGGTGTTGGAGTCCTCTTAGAAGGAGCGGTCAGAGGAGGGTGGTGGTACCCTCTGTTGTCTGAAGACAAGTCTGATGTCCTGGCAGATGACTCGGAAAACCGGGACATGTGAACAGGTTTGAGGAGGGACACGTGGAATATGTCAGAGATGGCCAAGTGTGGTGGAAGAGCCCGACGGTAGAACACCGAGCTGATCCGCTTGAGGATTTTGAAGGGACCAATGTATCACGATATTTCGGGCAGAAAGCCACACCAAGTTGCCAGGGGCGAAAGTTAGAGCGGGGCGCCGATGTGTGTCGGCGGATGCCCTCCTTCTCTCCTAAGAGGCTCGAATGGCATCCTGGATGTGATCCCAAATGTCGCGAGCCTCCACTGCCCACTCTGCCAGCCTGGAATCAGTGGAAGACACTGGCATCGGGATGGGGATGCACGGATGCTGGCTGTAATTAAGAAGGAACAGCGTCTGACCAGTGTAATCAGCCACTGCTTTATTCAGGGCAAATTCAGCCCACGGTAGTAAGGATGCCCAGTCATCCTGCCTGGCTGAAACAAAATGTCGCAGGTACGTGAACAGAGTTTGGTTGGCTCTCTCAACCAACCTGTTCGTCTCGGGATGATAGGCGGAGGACAAGTTTAACTCGATACTGAGTAGGCTGCAGAGCTTCCTCCAAAACCGAGATGCAAATTCGGGACCTCGGTCGCTAACTATTTTGTCCAGCATGCCGTGCAAACGAAATACGTGCTTTATGAACAGTGCGGCAAGACCTCGAGCGGAAGGCAGTCGCGCGAGTGGCACCAGATGCACCATTTTAGAAAAATTATCGGTGAACACCCAAATGACCGTGCTGCCACCGGACTTGGGCAGGCTGACCACAAAATCCATGCCAAAAATCTCCCAGGGTCTGTGTGCCACCAGCAGGGGATACAGTAACCCAGCCGGCCTCTGCCTAGAGGACCAGTTCCGAGCACAAGACGCATGCCTGAATGTATTCTTTCATGTCCCGAGCCATGTGCGGCCACCAATAAAACCTTGCCAGGAGTTCTGTGGTCCACTTATTGCCAAAGTGACCACTCACCCTGGATGCGTGTGCCCACGCGAAAACCTCTGGCTGCTGCTGAGGAGGGACAAAGATCTTGCCCGGCGGCACCAAGTCGACAGCAACCGGGGCCACGGTCCTCAGACTGTCAGTGGGAATGATTAGCCGAGGCTCAGCCTCCTCTTCCGCTGAGACCACCAAGCGAAAGAGAGCATCAGCACGGACATTCTTCTCACCGGACAGATAGTGCAAGGTGAAGTGGAAGCGGGAGAAGAAGAACGACCACCTAGCTTGATGAGAGTTCAAGCGCTGGGCCGTTTGTAAATAGACCAGGTTTTTAAGATCAGTGTACACCTGAAAGGGGAACCAGGCTCCTTCCAGGATGTGTCTCCACTCGGAAAAGGCCAACTTCGTTGCTAGCAACTCCCTGTCCCCGATGGAGTAGTTTTTCTCCGCCAGTGTGAAGGTCTTTGAGAAGAAGAAGCAGGGATGCTTCCGACCTTGAGCATCCTTCTGGAAAAGGACTGCTCCTGCACCAACGGATGAGGCATCCACCTCTAGGATAAAAGGTTTATCCACGTTGGGACGGTGTAGGATAGGAGTGCCAGCAAAATGGATTTTCTAAGACGTTAAGGCCATGGAGACCTGTTCTGACCCAACCTTGGGATTAGCTCCTTTTTTGGTGAGGGCGACCAAAGGAGCTACCATTGTGGAGAAGTGGGGAATGAACTGACGGTACTAATTTTTCGAACCCCAAAAAGCGCTGCACCGCCTTAAGAGAATGGAGCTCCTGCCAGTCCATTGCCGCCTGCAGTTTGACAGGATCCATAGCCAACCCCTGGGCCGAGATGATATAGCCCAGGAATGGCAAGGACTCCTGCTCAAATTGGCACTTCTCCAACTTGGCGAAGAGAGTTCGCTCGCAAACGGTCAAAGACCTTGCAGACGTCTCTCCGGTGGGAGGCCAAATCTGGAGAAAAGATGAGGATGTCATCCAGATAGACCACCACTGAGATGGAGAGCATGTCATGAAATACATTGTTTACAAAGTCTTGGAAGACAGCAGGTGCATTACAGAGGCCGAAGGGCATGACCAGGTACTTGTAGCTGCCATCCCTGGTATTAAAGGCTGTCTTCCACTCGTCTCCTTCGCGTATGCGGATCACTTTGAAAGCCCCCCATAGATCCAACTTAGTGAAGATCCGGGCCCCTCGCAACCTGTCAAACAACTCCGAGATCAAAGGAAGAGGGTATTTGTTTTTTTCTGTAATGGCATTGAGACCTCTGTAGTCAATGCAGGGATGCAGCTCTCCACTCTTCTTCTATACGAAGAACTCTGCCCCAGCTGGCGACATCGTCTTTCTGATAAACCCTCTCGCCAGGTTCTCCCGGATATATTGTGACATGGCCTCCATCTCCGGGAGGGAGAGAGGGTACACGTGGCCTCTAGGAGGTTCCGCGCCTGGCAAAAGGTCTAATGGACAGTCGTAAGGGCGGTGCGACGGAAGCGTCTCTGCTGATTTTTTGTAGAAGTCGTCCGTGTACTGCTGGTAGTGTCTTGGAAGCGCGGAGAGATCCGCGGGCACTTCCGTGGAGGCTGCTTGAATGCTGCACCTTATGCACCTTCCCTCACAGTCCTTGCTCCAGCCCAGTATACTCCCCGAAGACCACTCTATATGAGAGGAATGGCAACGGAGCCACAGAACTCCGAGAAGCACCTGGTCGATGCCCTCTGGCATAATGGGCAGGGACAACGTCTCGTGGTGAGATGGTGGGTTTAAGAGCCCAAGGGGTGTTGTCTGGTGGGTAATCTGGGATGATAAGGCAGAACCGTTTACCACCCTGACGGTCACATTGTGAGACTGTAGCACCAGCGGGATTGTGTGCTTATGGGTGGAGGACATAAAGTTTCCTTCTGCCCCGGAGTCCACCGTGACCTCTACCTCCCAGGTGGAGGCACCGCTATCTAACGTCCCTCGGAATACCGGTTTGGGGGAGAAAGGTTTCATATCAGATTGACCCCCACCTACTACCACTGGACGTGATTGTTCTTTCGACCGCTGCGGACACCTGTTAGCCGGGTGACCAAACTGTCGACACCGGTAACAGCTTGCGGAGCTTCGCACCGGGCGCGGCCTGGGACCGATGCGAGACACCTCCATGGGTTCAAGAGGTTCAGAGAAGGTGGGAGCCAACCTAACCTTCTGTCTGGATTGAGCTCGCTCCAGCCCGCGCTCAGTAAAATTGAGATCAATGCGGGTGGAGATAGCAATCAACTCCTCCAGACTTACGGGAACCTCCCTGGTAGCTAGATCATCTTTGACATGCTCTGCAAAACCCCTCCAGAACACAGCGACAAGTGTCTTATCAGGCCACTCCAGCTCGGAAGCCAGTGTCCGGAAACGGACAGCATAATGGCTGACCGAGAGGGACCCCTGTGTTAAAGCTAATAGCTGGAGAGAGGTGTCGTGAGTGACTCGTGGTCCCAAAAAGACCTGCTTTAGGGACATTAGAAACTGAGCAGCGCTCAGAACCACGGGGTCATCACGCTCCCACAGTGGTGTGGATAATGTCGGCCCAGGCGTGGATGTGGGCATACAAGAGACAGCCTCTGTGACTGCCTGAACAGCGGCCGCAGTAGCATTCACAGCTGAGGGGGGGACTCTCGAGAGCCGCCAACCTGCCCTCCAGCTGCCGAATGTACTGCAGTAGCTGCTGCTTGTCCGCCATCACTAGCCAGACCCTGGTGCTAGTATAATGATAGGGACGGCGGAACGCACTAAATAATAAATAATAGAAAGTGCGTTCGCTGCCCGGGGTCCACCGTGCAGAGGTGTTACACTGCTGCTATGTAATGGCAGACGTTCGATATGGCGGTATTGCGCACGCCGGTTGAATGTCACCCGATGTGCGCTGGGCGGACTCTGTTAATTCACAGAGACACCGAGGCATTAAACACAAATGCTGAGCCTGTTGAACTCACAGGTCTCAGCGCAATGCACGCACGATATATGGTCACAGGACTCGGGCCCAGACACAGAGTCAGCATCCTTCTAGATCTACCGTGCGTACGACGTCGCAACCGCGGACGTCAATAAATGCTGCTGACTGCAGGGCGGCGAGAAACACTGCCGCAAGGTGACAGCAGGCACACTGTCGGACGCTAGTACTGTGGATGATATGCACTGTGGCCTGTAGCTTGCCACTGACTGGCGCTGACTCTATCAATAGTTCCCTATCCACACACGTAATATCAGAGGGAGGGGAATCTTAATGAGTCATTTGCAAGTCCATGCATCCGTCATCATTCACACAGGTAGCAACTAAAGTCTATACTAGCGCATGGCCGAGCGGCCATGCGAACCTTTTATAGCCGGGATCTTCCGGAAGCTTCCAGATCCCTGAGATGGACCAATCAGATCTGGAGAAGGACCTGTGCATGTGACTCCCGATCTCCAATGGGAGATCGTCTCGTGAGCATGCTCAGTTGAGCGACGGAAGGACTTAGTCTCTGGAGTGGCTTGCTGCTGAGCAGCCTGCGTTGCTATTGCTAGCCCAGAGGTTGCAGCAACAACCTGACCTACAGAGCTGGTCTGAGCAGGGCGACGGGACTGCTGAGCAGGCTCCTCAGCGGTCAATGGAGAATGGGAGACCACTGACTGTGAAGCTCTGGATTCCTGCTGTGCAGTTGCAGGAATCTGACACCTAACACCCTCTGTGCATAGTGCGGGTGTGAGTGTGGTGACACAGGGGGACACCTCTGTTGTAGGTTCTTCAAAGAGTTCACCATCTAGTGGCAATAAACATTCCGGTCCGGACCTGTGTGTGAACGAGTACATGTGGGATTCCACAAAGAAGCACAGATGAAATGCGTGCAATGATTTCCAGGAGAACTTTATAGGCTCAAGTAATATGTGTCTGTCCTTTTTCAATTGTTTACTGGGACTAATCATTTATGTGGACATGGGAGGATATGGCAGTTTATCCAGTGGTTTTTATGCCAATGAACTATGTATAATTGTATTTATTCAATGAATTTTTTGGCAGGAGAAATATCTCTGATATAGCCATTTTTTGCTTAAATTAATTGGGTATAAATACTTATCCTCCCCATGTGGCATTAGTGTTATATGGCACTGTTATATAGGAATATATTTTTGCACGAGGATATTTTGTTCTCCTATTTATGGTTGCTATAATATCTATTTGAATATTATATACTATATATGAAAACCTATTGTTGTGTATTGAGTATTTTACCTAATAACTTTTTCATGTAGTACTGTGGAGGATATTTGTAGCTCTTTTTTGAAACAAGTTATACTACAATAGGTCTGTGCAATTGATTTCTATTAAAATAATTTATGAACAAAATATAGTATAAAGGGATAGTGTAAATTACGTATCCCTCTGTTATTGCTGTTTTCCCTGCTCATGTATTTTGTATTTTGTGGTTTGAGGCAACGGGTATATATGCTTGTTTATTCTTTAATAAAAATTGTTTTTTATTCAAAATTGTTTCACTCTTGATCTATGTGCCACTGAGTAGTGGCCACATGATCTATGTGCCACATGATCTTTGTATCGTACTCCGTCACAACTGTATTACATTTAAAACAAATAAAGGTGCCTCATTGATAAGGAAACTAAGTATGTGTCCAAAATAAAATGTAATAGATCAACAAAACAGAGTGCAATGACTAGAGAAGGTATTGATTGATCAGTAGAGGATATTCAATGTTTCATAAACCATATATGCTAGTAAGTATATACATGCAGCCAACATAGTACTAGAGTTGTAAAAAAGAAAAATGTTACCTCCGAAATAGTCTTTGCCCAACCTGCAGCAGCATGTGCTTGCATCTACCCGATGCGCGTTCCACCTTGCGGAGCATGTCCAAATGTTAAAATTGAGTATACCACGGCACAGAGGGTCAGGCTATACAGTATGTCAATGGTGATTATACAATTATCATACTCACAAGTATGTGACTGCAGACCTTCAGCACAGTGACAGCCGGCGCACAGGCACACAGGGTAGCAGTATCAGTAACTGACACCAATCACTTCTCTCTCTGCCTGCACTCCAGCCGTCACTTCCTACTCAAACTCAATTGTATTCACGTCTGTCAGGTGCAAATACAATTGCTGTGAGCAATGTCCGGAACAGGAGCAGAGGAGCTGTAATTAGCCTCTGCTCTTCCGGGAACTCCATCAGAATTCAGGTTACTTCTTGCCTGTGCACTGAAGGAGATGGCGCACGCAGGGATGATGCAGTATCATCTCATAATCCAGCGCCCACTGCTGCACCAGACAGAAGAGGAAACGGAGGCTGTGTAAGGGGAGGCCAGGACTGTAGTCATGGCCAAAGACACTGAAACATATGTGTCCCGACCTTCCCTCACAGAAAACTGCAATCCTTTGCTCAGCATACCTGCGTCTTCAGGTTCAAGTCCCCCTGGACGCTTCCCAGGCGGCGACGGCCCTTCTTCTAGGCGACCCCCAGTAATGGAGACACAGTCCAGTATAACGTGAACGTTTTCTTTACTTAGAACTTCACACATTATATCCACAGTTAGCACATCATGGAATTCACATTCAACTTGATTTGTTTCCTCAACTTTCCCTGCTTTTCTGTGTGGCACACTTCAGGACTGGACCATCTAAGACTGCTAGCCAGATTCTTCCTGGTCTAACCTTGCCAAGAAGACAATTCCTTCTGCCTGTTTTACCCCAGACCTGTAATCATCTGCCTCTGGAAAAGCATCCTGCCCGTCTGTACCGTTCCCTGCGAAGCTTCAACTTCCTTCCGTTCCTCACTCCAACTGACTCCCGCCCTAAAGGCGTCTGCCCAGGCTATGAGTTGCCACATCTTCTTCCTCCTGTACTGGCCCACTGCAATGATGTCCAGTGGCCATGGATAATGTGGGCTGCAACTACTTAACTTTGCGTGGCTGCAGAGCTGTCCTGGGCCTACAGCCCATGTGGACACTTTGGGCACCCTGGCCCCGTCTGACGAACTTCCCTTTTGCTCTAACCTTATCTCTCGGCAGCCCCTCCTACACTTAACCCTATATTACCTACTAACTATTCTGTATACTAGAGTGCCCCCCTGTTGTCAGCTCATTTTCTGGTCTGCCTCTGGTTTCTGGTGAGGGAGATGGTTGTGCTGACAGAGGAGTTGTGAGTTCTCTTTCCGGGCTCCCTCTGGTGGTGGCAGGAGGTAATGAAGCTGATCTAACTAACAGAGACCTGCCACCTGATAATGCTCTGTTCTCAGAATATGCCAGAGTGCTGATATAGTGGGTGAAGTCTAGTGACTTCAGGGTTTTTTGCTATCAGAAGTGTTGGACATTTTTGCAGGGTTTTTTGGCGTGATTGCAGACAGTATCTATTTCTAGTTAGTGTGGGCCCCATCGTTTGCTCAGCCTATTTTCCTACCTGTGTTTGTGCTTTCATCTTGTTTCACCGTCAATACATGTGTGGGGGCTGTCTATTCCTTTGGAGTCTGATCTGGGGCAGTATAGATTTCCCCTTTTCTTGCTCTAGGCTTATTTAGTCCTCCGGCTGTGACGAGCCATCTAGAATCATCGTAGGTACGCTCCACGGCTGCTGCTAGTTGTGTGGTTAAGATCAGGGATCTGCAATCTGCATAGTTACCAACTTCTCTGGTTTTCTGAGACTTAGCTTGTTGTCTTTTTTCCTCCTCGGTTTCCCAATCATAACAGAATCACCAGCCATACCACAGATTCTAGGGTACTCAAAAGGTAGGAAAGAGTTGTTAGAGAAAAAAAAATAAAAGAGTGTCAGAATTTTTCTTTTTTATTATGTATATTTTCCTCTTTTTCTCTGGGGCTGTAGGAGGATTTTTTTCCTAATGGAGATTAAGCAACTGTCTGATCGTGTGGAGCAGCTTGCTGCTGAAGTACAGGGAATTTCCACCTACCTTATTCAGTCACATGCTGCTGAACCCAAGATTCCTACTCCTGATGTGTTTTCTGGGGATCGGTCTAAATTTCTGACTTTTAAGAATAATTGTAAATTATTTCTTGCTTTGAAGCCTAACTCATCGGGGAGCTCTGTGCAGCAGGTTAAAATTGTCATCTCCTTGCTGCGTGGCGATCCCCAAGATTGGGCTTTTTCTCTGACACCTGAAAATCCTATTCTGACTAATGTGGATGCATTTTTTCAGGCCTTAGAGTTGTTGTATGATGAACCTAATGCCGTTGGTCAAGCTGAGAGAACCCTGTTGGCATTAAACCAGGGTCAGGATCCTGCAGAGTTGTACTGTCAAAAATTCCAAAAGTGGGCGGTCCTTACTACATGGAATGATAGAACATTGGCAGCTCTCTTTCGGAAAGGTTTGTCAGAGACCGTAAAAGATGTTATGGTGGGATTTCCTGTTCCCTCTGGTCTGGATGGCTCTATGTCATTAGCCATCCAAGTTGATCGGCGTTTATGTAAACGTAAATCTACACAAACTACAGGGGAGGTGCTGCCACCTTTTGAACAAATGTCTGAACCTATGCAATGTGATGGGGTTTTGTCTAGGGCGCAACGCCGGGAGTTTAGAAGGCGTAATAAGCTGTGTTTTTCTGTGGAGACGCCTCTCATACTATTTCTGTCTGCCCTAAACGAGAGAAACGTTTTGTTCACACATTTGCTGTGGGCAGTATACAACCTAAGTTCCTTTTGGCAATTACTCTGATCTGCTCCTTGTCCACATTTTCCACTAAGGCTTTTGTGGATTCAGGAGCAGCTCTGAATCTGATGGATTTGGACTTTTCTAAACGTTGTGGTTTGTCCATGATGCCTCTGCAGACGCCCATTCCTTTGAGGGGTATTGATGCCACTCCTTTGGAGCAGAATAAACCTCAGTTTTGGACCCAGGTGATAATGCGAGTTGCCCCAGACCACCAAGAAAATTGTAAATTTTTGGTGCTGCATAATTTGCATGATACTATTGTTCTGGGGTTCCCCTGGTTGCAAACTCATAAACCAGTTTTGGATTGGAAATCTGTGTCTGTGGTGAGTTGGGGTTGTCAGTATGTTCTTAGGGACGCTCCTGTTTTCTCCACCTCTCCTCAGTCTCATGATATTCCTAATTATCTGGCTGATTTCTCTGATGTTTTTAGTGAGAGTAAGTCTGCGTCTTTGCCTCCTCATAGGAGTTATGACTGTGCAATTGAGTTGATGCCTGGGTGTAAATTTCCCAAGGGTCGGCTTTTCAACTTTTCTGTACCCGAACATGATGCTATGAGATCCTATATTAGGGAGTCGTTGGAGAAGGGTGATATTAGACCATCCTCGTCACCGTTAGGCGCTGTTTTTTTTTTTGTGGCCAAGAAAGATGGTTCATTAAGACCGTGTATTGATTATCGTTCCCTTAACAAGATGACGGTTAAATATCAGTAAACGTTACCTCTGATGTCTGATTTATTCTCCAGAGTTAAGAGTGCCTGCTGGTTTACTAAGCTTGACCTCAGGGGGGCGTATAATCTTATTCGCATCAAGCACGGGGATGAATGGAAGGCGGCGTTTAATACTCCGGAGGGACATTTTGAGTACCTGGTGATGCCTTTTGGGCTCTCTAATGCCCCTTCCGTCTTCCAATCCTTTATGAATTATATTTTCCGAGACTTTCTGGATAAGTTTTTGATCATCTATCTGGATGATATTTTGATCTTTTCTAGTGATTGGGATTCCCATGTGGAACATGTCCGGACTGTGTTCCGGATTTTGAGGGAGAATTCCCTGTTTGTTAAGGGATCAAAGTGCCTCTTTGGTGTACAGAGGATTTCATTTTTGGGATTTATCTTGTCTCCATCGACTATTGAAATGGACCCGGCCAAGGTACAGGCCATTTATGATTGGGTTCAGCCTACTTCTTTGAAGGCTCTCCAGAAGTTTTTGGGTTTTTCTAATTTCTATCGTAAACTTATAGGTAATTTTTCTAGTATTGTCAAACCACTGACTGATCTGACCAAGAAGGAAGCTGATGTGCTGAATTGGTCTCCTGAGGCTGTCTCAGCATTTCAAGAGCTTAAGCGAAGATTTACTTCAGCTCCAGTTTTATGGCAACCTGATGTCTCACTTCCATTTCAAGTGGAGGTGGACGCTTCTGAGATTGGTGCAGGAGCTGTGTTGTCCCAAAAAGATCCTGTGACTTCTAAGATGAATCCCTGTGCCTTCTTTTCTCGAAAGTTTTCCCCATCTGAACCCAACTGTGACGTGGGGAATCGGGAATTGTTGGCCATGAAATGGGCATTTGAGGAGTGGAGACATTGGTTGGAGGGAGCTAGACATCAATTTGTGGTCCTCATCGATCACAAGAATCTGATTTATCTGGAGTCGGCCAAACCCTTGAATCCTAGACAGGCTAGATGGGCCTTGTTTTTCACGCGTTTTAATTTTGTGGTCTCTTTTCTTCTGGGCACTAAGAATGTTAAGGCAGACGCCCTTTCTAGGAGTTACTTTGCTGATTCTCTTAATGTGACCGAGCCTACTACTATCCTAGGTGAGGGGGTAGTTCTTTCTGCCATTTCTCCCGATTTGAGACGTGCTCTGGAGGAATTTCAGGAGGATAAACCTGAACGTTGCCCTATGGTAAGATTGTATGTTCCTGACCAGTGGAGAAAGAGAGTGATGTCTGAAGTCCATTGCTCCGCATTGGCTGATCATCCGGGTATTTTTGGTACCAGAGATTTGGTGAGTCGGTCGTTTTGGTGGCCTGCCTTATCTCGTGATGTCAGGAATTTTGTACAGTCCTGTGGGACTTGTTCTCGGTCTAAACCCTGTTCTCATTCTAGTGGGTTGCTGATGCCCCTGCGGTGCCCAAGAGGCCATGAACCCATATCTCAATGGATTTTATTTCTGATCTTCCTGTCTCTCAGAGAATGACTGTTATCTGGGTGATTTGTGATAGATTTTTGATGATGGTCCATCTTGTACCACTCCCAAAGTTGCCATCTTCCGCTGAGTTGGTGCCCTTGTTTAACAACAGGTGGTTCGGTTACACAGGATTCCTGAGAACATTGTGTCTGATAGAGGGGTCCAGTTTGTTTCCAGATTCTGGAAAGCCTTTTGTTCCAATCTGGGAATTCAGTTGTCCTTCTCGTCCGCGTTTCATCCCCAGACCAATGGGCAGACAGAGAGAACAAACCTGACCCTGGAGTCTTATTTAAGATGATTTATATCTGCTTATCAAGATGATTGGGTCTACTTTTTAGCCCTTGGCCGAATTTGCGCTGCACAATAGAGCTAGTTCTGCCACTCTGATGTAACCCTTTTTCTGTAATTTTGGGTTTCATCCTCGATTCTCTTCAGGGCAAGTGGAATCATCATCCTGCCCAGGTGTGGACACTGTGGTTGTGAGAATACAACAGATATGGGACCAAGTGGTGGATAAGTTGTCACTCTCTCAGGAAAAGGCCCAGCGTTTTTCCAACCGGCGTAGGACCATTGGTCCCCGGTTTAAAGTGGGTGATATGGTTTGGTTGTCATCTAAGAATATTCCTATGAAGGTTGCATCTCCAAAATTTAAGCCAAGATTTATTGGACCTTATAGGATTTTGGAGATTCTAAATCCTGTTTCTTTTCGATTGGCTCTTCCAGTTACGTTCAAAATCCATAAGTATTTCACAAGTCACTGTTGAAGAGGTTTGTTGAGCAAGTAGTTCCTGTGGCGCCACCTCCTGATCCTGTATTGGTTAAAGGCAATGTGGAATATGAGGTAGAGAAAATATTGGATTCTCACTTGGTTAGACGGAGACTCCAGTATTTAGTCAAAAGGAAGGGTTTTGGCCAGGAGGATAATTCTTGGGTCTCTGCCTCTGATATTCATGCCAATAAATTGGTTCGTGCTTTTCACCAGGCCCATCTTGATCGGCCTGGTGGCATGGATGAGGGTTCGGTGACCCCTCCTCAAGGGGGGTACTGTCATGAACTCATTTTCTGCTCCACCAGTTGAGAGTTCCCCTTCCATTCTCCCTCTGGTGGTGACAGGAGGTAGTGCGGTTGGTTTAAGTGGTAGTGATCTGCCACCTGATGAGGAAGATAACGATTGGATCTCTGGAGTATCAGACTGGATATAAGACAGCCGACGCCCTATCCGGGTGCTGGTGATTCAGTCTGCTTCTCAGGTCCTGGACTTCAGCTCTCTTCCAGTCTTCTCAAGTTAAGTTTGTTTTTTGCTAATGTTCACACTTGCGCTTGTTGGTCAATTCAGTTTTTTGTGTAATCAGCTTGCCCCTGCTGGGCTATGCTGAAATTCCACTCCTATTGATCAGTATTTGCCAATCTGCTTTTTGTCCCTTATTAGATTGGCCTCTTTTTTGCTCTGTCTCAGAATATTTCAGAGTGCTGATATAGGTTTAGAAGTCTAGTGACTTCAGGGTTAATTTTGCTATCAGAAGTGTTGGAAAATATTTTTGTAGGTTTTTTTTGGCAGATTGCAGACAGTGTCTTTCCTTTTCTGTCCTTTCTAGTTAGCCGGGCCCCATCGTTTGCTCAGCCTATTTTCCTGCCTTGGTTTGTATTTTCATCTTGTTTCACCGTCAATACATGTGGGGGGCTGTCTTTCCTTTGGGGTCTGCTCTGGGGCAGTTAGTTTTCCTCTTTTCCTGCTTTAGGCTCATGTACTTCTCCGATTGTGACAAGGCATCTAGGACCAATGTAGGAACGCTCCACGACTGCTGCTAGTTGTGCGGTTAAGATCAGGGATCTGCAGTCTGCATAGTTACCAACTTCTCTGGTTTTCTGAGACTTAGCTTGTTGTCTTTTTTTCCTCCTCGGTTTCCCAATCATAACAGAATCACCAGCCATACCGCAGATTCTAGGGTACTCAAAAGCAGGAAAGAATTGTTAGAGAAAAAAAATAAAAGAGTGTCAGAATTTTTTTTTTATTATTATGTATATTTTCCTCTTTTTTTTTCTGGGGCCGTAGGAGGATTTTTTTCCTAATGGAGATTAAGCAACTGTCTGATCGTGTGGAGCAGCTTGCTGCTGAAGTACAGGGAATTTCCACCTACCTTATTCAGTCACATGCTGCTGAACCCAAGATTCCTACTCCTGATGTGTTTTCTGGGGATCGGTCTAAATTTCTGAATTTTAAGAATAATTGTAAATTATTTCTTGCTTTGAAGCCTAACTCATCGGGGAGCTCTGTGCAGCAGGTTAAAATTGTCATCTCCTTGCTGCACGGCGATCCCCAAGATTGGGCTTTTTCTCTGACACCTGAAAATCCTATTCTGACTAATATGGATGCATTTTTTCAGGCCTTAGAGTTGTTGTATGATGAACCTAATGCTGTTGATCAAGCTGAGAGAACCCTGTTGGCATTAAACCAGGGTCAGTATCCTGCAGAGTTGTACTGTCAAAAATTCCAAAAGTGGGCGGTCCTTACTACATGGAATGATAGTGCATTGGCAGCTCTCTTTTGGAAAGGTTTGTCAGAGACCGTAAAAGATGTTATGGTGGGATTTCCTGTTCCCTCTGGTCTGGATGGCTCTATGTCATTAGCCATTCAAGTTGATCGGCGTTTATGTAAACGTAAAACTACACAAACTACTGGGGAGTTGCTGCCACCTTTTGAACAAATGTCTGAACCTATGCAATGTGATGGGGTTTTGTCTAGGGCGCAACGTCGGGAGATTAGAAGGCGTAATAAGCTGTGTTTTTTCTGTGGAGACGCCTCTCATACTATTTCTGTCTGCCCTAAACAAGAGAAATGTTTTGTTCACACATTTGCTGTGGGCAGTATACAACCTAAGTTCCTTTTGGCAATTACTCTGATCTGCTCCTTGTCCACATTTTCCACTAAGGCTTTTGTGGATTCAGGAGCAGCTCTGAATCTGATGGATTTGGACTTTTCTAAACGTTGTGGTTTGTCCATGATGCCTCTGCAGACGCCCATTCCTTTGAGGGGTATTGATGTAACTCCTTTGGAGCAGAATAAACCTCAGTTTTGGACCCAGGTGATAATGCGAGTTGCCCCAGACCACTAAGAAAATTGTAAATTTTTGGTGCTGCATAATTTGCATGATACTATTGTTCTGGGGTTCCCCTTGTTGCAAACTCATAAACCAGTTTTGGATTGGAAATCTGTGTCTGTGGTGACTTGGGGTTGTCAGTATGTTCTTAGGGACGCTCCTGTTTTCTCCACCTCTCCTCAGTCTCATGATATTCCTGATTATCTGGCTGATTTCTCTGATGTTTTTAGTGAGAGTAAGTCTGCGTCTTTGCCTCCTCATAGGAGTTATGACTGTGCAATTGAGTTGATGCCTGGGTGTAAATTTCCCAAGGGTCGGCTTTTCAACTTTTCTGTACCCGAACATGATGCTATGAGATCCTATATCAGGGAGTCGTTGGAGAAGGGTGATATTAGACCATCCTCGTCACCGTTAGGCGCTGTTTTTTCTTTTGTGGCCAAGAAAGATGGTTCATTAAGACCGTGTATTGATTATCGTTCCCTTAACAAGATGACGGTTAAATATCAGTAAACGTTACCTCTGATGTCTGATTTATTCTCCAGAGTTAAGAGTGCCTGCTGGTTAAACTAAGCTTGACCTCAGGGGGCGTATAATCTTATTCGCATCAAGCACGGGGATGAATGGAAGACGGCGTTTAATACTCCGGAGGGACATTTTGAGTACCTGGTGATGCCTTTTGGGCTCTCTAATGCCCCTTCTGTCTTCCAATCCTTTATGAATGATATTTTCCGAGACTTTGTGGATAAGTTTTTGATCATCTATCTGGATGATATTTTGATCTTTTCTAGTGATTGGGATTCCCATGTGGAACATGTCCGGACTGTGTTCCGGATTTTGAGGGAGAATTCCCTGTTTGTTAAGGGATCAAAGTGCCTCTTTGGTGTACAGAGGATTTCATTTTTGGGATTTATCTTGTCTCCATCGACTATTGAAATGGACCCGGCCAAGGTACAGGCCATTTATGATTGGGTTCAGCCTACTTCTTTGAAGGCTCTCCAGAAGTTTTCATACAGAATGCCCTCCAAAATTTGGCCAAAAACTGCACACCTCTGTCAGACACCACATTAAGGGGTACCCCATGCAATCGGACCACATGCTGCACAAACAACCTTGACAATGTTTCTGCTGAGGGTAATGCTGCCAAGGGAATGAAATGGGCCTGTTTAGAAAACCTATCCACCACCACCCAGATCACGGTATTGCCCCAGGAAGGTGGAAGGCCGGTAATAAAATCCATGGAAAGATGAGTCCATGGCCTATCAGGAACATGTAAAGATGAGTTCCCCAGCCGGCCGGTTCTGCGAGCTTTTGGAACGGGCACACACACCACAAGCAGAAACAATTTTCTTGACATCGGACCTTAGTGAAGGCCACCAAAAACCCCTGGCTACTGCCTTTCTAGTGGCCGTGATACCTGGATGAGCACTCAGCCTAGACTCATGAAACTCCTGCGGAAGTCTAGGCCGCAATAACTCTGGAACAAACAATTTATCCCCTGGCCTGGTTGCTGGAGCTAGGGCCTGAGCCCTTAGAATTTCTTTTTCCAACTCAGATGAGATCCCCGCCACTACCACTCCTGGGGAAAAAGGGATGACGGTTGCTCGGGGGGAGACACCGGGTGAAAACTTCTGGACAGGGCATCCGCTTTAACATTTTTGGACCCCGGTTGAAAAGTAATGGAGAACTGAAATTGTGAAAAAAAAGTGACCAACGGGCTTGTCTAGGAGTAAGCCACTTAGCAGATTCAAGGTATGCCAAATTTTTGTGATCCGTGACAACTGTGATAGGGTGAGCCACCCCTTCCAAAAAGTGCCTCCATTCCTCAAACGCCAGCTTGACCGCAAGAAGTTCTCTATTGCCAACTTCATAGTTTCTCTCGGCTGAAGAGAACTTCTTGGAGAAGAAGGCACAGGGTCTGAGATTGGTAAGGGTGGCCGGACCCTGAGACAGCACTGCCCCCACCCCTACTTCAGAAGCATCCACCTACACAATGAATGGTTTGGATGGGTCTGGTTGGACCCACACCGGGGCGGACATGAAACATTTCTTAATAGCTGAGAAGGACTCCTTAGCGAGTACAGACCAATTTTTTACATCAGCGCCCTTCCGGGTAAGATTCATGAGTGGTTTAACCACTTGTGAGAAACCTTTAATGAATCTCCGATAATAGTTCGCAAATCCTAAGAAGCGCTGGAGCCCCTTGAGATCTCGAGGCTGAACCCAGTCAGCAATCGCCAGCACCTTCTTAGGATTCATACAAAACCCCTCACAGGACACAATCAACCCCAAAAAAGACAGTTCCTATACAAAAAATGAACATTTTTCCAATTTATCGAACAATTGGTTCTCCCTGAGCCTCTGGAGAACTGTCTGTAGATGTTGCAAATGAGATTGACTGTCCGGGGAATACATCAAAATGTCATCCAAATAAATAAAAACAAAATGGCCTATCAGGTCAGAAAACACCACATTGATGAAAGTCTGGAAAATAGCAGGCGCATTAGTTAACCCAAGCGGCATTACCAGGTTTTCAAAGAGTCCTTCTGGTGTGAGGAATGCAGTTTTCCACTCGTCCGCTTCCCGAACTCTTATCAGATTATAGGCCCCCCGGAGATCTAACTTGGAGAACCACTGTGCCCCAGCTAACTGGTTACATAAGTCTGGGATGAGGGGAAGTGGGTAAGTGTTCCTAACCGTTATCTTGTTCAGTTCCCGAAAGTCGAGGCACGGCCGCAAACCACCATCTTTCTTCTTCACAAAGAAGAATCCTGCTGCCACAGGTGACACAGAAGGCATATGCCCTTTGCGGAGGCATATGCCCTTTGCGGAGACTCTCAGCTATGTACTCATTCATGGCTTGGCGCTCAGGCCCAGACAAATTGAACAATCGAGCCTTAGGTAACTTGGCTCCGGGTACTAAATCAATGGCACAATCGCAGGGTCTATGTGGTGGCAGCGCCTCAGCCTCACTTTCTGAAAAAACGTCTTCGAAATCCTTCAGGTACTCCGGAATACCTTCCAGACCGACAGACGACACAGATATGGATTTAACAGTGTTAACAAGGTGTACCAGGTTACCACATTTATCCTTGCTTCCCCATTGAGTGATCTTCCCTGTAACCCAATCAATGGTAGGATTATGGTGTTGAAGCCAAGGCATCCCCAGTACCAGTCCTGCAGGCAAGTTATCTAGCACAAGACAACTTAGTTTTTCCACATGAGTGGTACCCACTTTTAGAGAAAAAAGTTCAGACCTGCAACACATACCGTCCTGGGTAAGAGGGGACGAGTCAATTGCCACAAGTTTAACAGGATCCTGAAGCCTGACTGTCCCTATCTTATTAAGAGTCATAATTGTGGTATCAATCAGGTTCACAGCAGAACCACAGTCAACGAAAGCAGTAGTCTGAACCGGACCATTACCAAGTTCCTGTTCCACCTGCAGCACCATTTTTGCATGTGAGGAAAATTGTACCTGAAGGTCTGGGTAGCCTCCTCGACTTCTACCCAGACCTAGTCATTTCCCGCCATCTTGGAGGATGACGGACAAAAGGGGTAGTCCTTCCAGTGTCCAGATTCCCCACAATAGAAGCACAACTGCTTCTCCCGGCGGCGTCTTCTTTCCTTCTCACAGGTGACAGTGCTCACCTCCATAGCCACAGGAAGAGTCCGGGTCTCATCTCCACTGAAGAATAATGGTGTTTGCAGTTGCATAACACCTCTAGCCCGCAGTCTGCGTTCCATGCGAACCGCTTGGGTCATGGCATACTCCAGGGAGTCAGGTGGAGGATGGAGTGCCAAGGCATCTTTCAGACGTTCACACAGGCCTCTACGGAACAGCCCCCGAAGGGCGGCATCATTCTAAGAAATCTCGGCTGCCCAACGTCTGAATTCCATACAGAACCATTCAGCCGAGTGCTCCCCCTGACAGACACTCATCACCTTGTCCTCAGCCAAACGCACTCTATCAGGTTCATCATAAATAAGCCCTAAGGCTTCAAAAAATGCATCCACAGACATTTTCTCCGGGGCAGAAGAGGAAAGCGAAAATGCCCAGGCTTGTGGGGACCCCCTAAGCAGGGACATAACCACCCCCACCCTCTGTTTCTCATCCCCAGTGGAGCGGGGTCTCAAAGAGAAAAAGAGCTTACAGCCCTCCTTAAATGCTCTGAATTCATCTTTGTTACCAGCAAACATATCTGGCAATTTAAATGGGGATTCGGGTGGGACTAAAATGACTTCTCTATTCCCCACCTGCTGAAAGCCTGCGGAGAGCACGCCAAAACTGAGTCCTCAACCCGCCGTTGGGACTGAGCAAGAGCTTGGTGTTCCAAACTAAGCTTCTGCAGCGACTGAGATATCACCTGCTCAGATAAAGCACACATTTGGTCCATGCTGCAGAAGTGAGGAGAGAAAAAAAAAACTTCAAGGTCAGTTATAATGTCAGGAACACTGCACTGAACTTGCTCACTCAGCCAGTGCGCGTGTCCTGAGTAAAGAGAACTGTGCTCAAAGATACCTGTGGAGCGGTCAGCAGCCGGGTAGGTGCGTACTTCAGACTCACAGGACCTGAAGCATGTGACTGCTGGGGGCGTGGTCTAAGCTCCAGAGAGCTAGGAGCTGCAAGAGAACTCCTAGCAGGGTAACTGTGAGACAAAGTTACCAAGGGGCATAGACAGGGAGGATAGTCAGGACGTAGCCAATGATTCATACACCGAGATAGCTGCGAGGTACAAGAGGGGCGAGCAGAGAGTAGTCAAATAACAGGCAACGAGTCATACACAGAGAGGATAGTACAGTACCGAATCAACAGGCAAACTCACAATGGGGAACAGAACCGGGTCAGAACCATATAAACAAGCTCTAACAATGAACAGGCACTGGCACACGGAGGTCACCACACTCGGCCAAAGGTAAAAGTAAAACTGACAGGGGTTGGAGCTTCCCAGGGGTTTAAGAAGCTCTCCCAGAACCAAAAAGAGGCCACAATTATTAACCCGAGGTGTGCAGGTCAAAACCTGCACTGAGCTCCAGACATTAACCCCTGACGTGCAGCTCAAAAACCTGCACTGGGATCATGACACTCATGTTTTCTCCACCTCTACTCAGTCTCATGATATTCCTGATTACTTGGCTGATTTTTCTGCGTCTTTGCCTCCTCATAGGAGTTATGACTGTACAATTGAGTTGATGCCTGGGTGTAAATTTCCCAAGGGTCGGCTTTTCAACTTATCAGTACCTGAACATGATGCTATGCGATCCTATATTAAGGAGTCGTTGGAGAAGGGTCATATTAGACCATCCTTTTCACCCTTAGGTGCTGGGTTTTCTTTTGTGGCCAAAAAAGATGGTTCATTAAGACCTTGTATTGACTATCGTTCCCTTAACAAGATGACAGTTAAATATCAGTACCCATTACTAGAGTTGAGCGAAACGGGTCGAAAAAATTCAAAAGTCGCCGACTTTTGGCAAAGTCGGGTTTCATGAAACGAAACCTGACCCTAGGATGAGGTCGGCCACGAGGTCGGCGACTTACGCGCCAAAGTCGCGTTTCAAAAGTTTGTTTTGCGCTCTTTTTCAGCCAATCAGGATCCACGGACACTGTGGGCAACGTGATGACATAGGCACGGGTCACCACCATCTTTCAGAAGGGCATGCAAGTGATTGGCTTGCTTTGGTGGGCGTCACAGGGGGTATAAAAGGGCGTGCACGCCGACCGCCATCTTACTTCTGCCGATCTTAGTATAGGGAGAGGTTGCTGCTGATTCTGTAGGGAGAGCGTTAGGCAGGGAAGAAGACAAAAAAACTGCTTCTGCTGCTAGCGATTTGGCCTGCACAACACACCAGTCACTGTGTGTGCAGTGCAAGGGGAGGCTATATAGTGGTGTATCAGTGGTGTTGGTTGTTGGGCTGCCTTTTAAGGCTTCCTGACAGGCTGGCATTGCTGTTTACCCACTGCTCCGCAAACTGCTTTTTTAAAAGCAATCCCAATTTTTTTTTTTGTCCTGCTGAGAAGAAAAAAAAACTGCTTCTGCTGCTAGCAATTTGGCCTGCACAACACACCAGTCACTGTGTGTGCAGTGTAAGGGGAGGCTATATAGTGGTGTATCAGTGGTGTTGGTTGTTGGGCTGCCTTCTAAGGCTTCCTGACAGGCTGGCATTGCTGTTTACCCACTGATCCGCAAACTGCTTTTTTAAAAGCAATCTAATCTCCCTTATCCTCTAGTCACTTTTGTCACAGCTGTGCCATTGAGCCTGTCACATAGCGCTCAGATATCAGTGGGCCTCACACAATCCAAAAGTGTCCACTGTCCACAAGTGTGTGCAGAAATTCAAAATCTCCCTTATACTCTAGTCACTTTTGTCACAGCTGTGCCATCGAGCCTGTCACATAGCGCTCAGATATCAGTGGGCCTCACACAATCCAAAAGTGTCCACTGTCCACAAGTGTGTGCAGAAATTCAAAATCTCCCTTATCCTCTAGTCACTTTTGTCACAGCAGTGCCATCGAGCCTGTCACATAGCGCTCAGATATCAGTGGGCCTCACACAATCCAAAAGTGTCCACTGTCCACAAGTGTGTGCATAAATTCAAAATCTCCCTTATCCTCTAGTCACTTTTGTCACAGCTGTGCCATCGAGCCTGTCACATAGCGCTCAGATATCAGTGGGCCTCACACAATCCAAAAGTGTCCACTGTCCACAAGTGTGTGCAGAAATTCAAAATCTCCCTTATCCTCTAGTCACTTTTGTCACAGCTGTGCCATCGAGCCTGTCACATAGCGCTCAGATATCAGTGGGCCTCACACAATCCAAAAGTGTCCACTGTCCACAAGTGTGTGCAGAAATTCAAAATCTCCCTTATCCTCTAGTCACTTTTGTCACAGCAGTGCCATCGAGCCTGTCACATAGCGCTGAGATATCAGTGGGCCTCACACAATCCAAAAGTGTCCAGTGTCCAAAAGTGTGTGCAGATATTCAAAATCTCCCTTATCCTCTAGTCACTTTTGTCACAGCAGTGCCATCGAGCCTGTCACATAGCGCTCAGATATCAGTGGGCCTCACACAATCCAAAAGTGTCCAGTGTCCAAAAGTGTGTGCAGATATTCAAAATCTCCCTTATCCTCTAGTCACTTTTGTCACAGCAGTGCCATCGAGCCTGTCACATAGCGCTCAGATATCAGTGGGCCTCACACAATCCAAAAGTGTCCACTGTCCACAAGTGTGTGCAGAAATTCAAAATCTCCCTTATCCTCTAGTCACTTTTGTCACAGCAGTGCCATCGAGCCTGTCACATAGCGCTCAGATATCAGTGGGCCTCACACAATCCAAAAGTGTCCACTGTCCACAAGTGTGTGCATAAATTCAAAATCTCCCTTATCCTCTAGTCACTTTTGTCACAGCTGTGCCATCGAGCCTGTCACATAGCGCTCAGATATCAGTGGGCCTCACACAATCCAAAAGTGTCCACTGTCCACAAGTGTGTGCAGAAATTCAAAATCTCCCTTATCCTCTAGTCACTTTTGTCACAGCTGTGCCATCGAGCCTGTCACATAGCGCTCAGATATCAGTGGGCCTCACACAATCCAAAAGTGTCCACTGTCCACAAGTGTGTGCAGAAATTCAAAATCTCCCTTATCCTCTAGTCACTTTTGTCACAGCAGTGCCATCGAGCCTGTCACATAGCGCTGAGATATCAGTGGGCCTCACACAATCCAAAAGTGTCCAGTGTCCAAAAGTGTGTGCAGATATTCAAAATCTCCCTTATCCTCTAGTCACTTTTGTCACAGCAGTGCCATCGAGCCTGTCACATAGCGCTCAGATATCAGTGGGCCTCACACAATCCAAAAGTGTCCAGTGTCCAAAAGTGTGTGCAGATATTCAAAATCTCCCTTATCCTCTAGTCACTTTTGTCACAGCAGTGCCATCGAGCCTGTCACATAGCGCTCAGATATCAGTGGGCCTCACACAATCCAAAAGTGTCCACTGTCCACAAGTGTGTGCAGAAATTCAAAATCTCCCTTATCCTCTAGTCACTTTTGTCACAGCAGTGCCATCGAGCCTGTCACATAGCGCTCAGATATCAGTGGGCCTCACACAATCCAAAAGTGTCCAGTGTCCAAAAGTGTGTGCAGATATTCAAAATCTCCCTTATCCTCTAGTCACTTTTGTCACAGCAGTGCCATCGAGCCTGTCACATAGCGCTCAGATATCAGTGGGCCTCACACAATCCAAAAGTGTCCACTGTCCACAAGTGTGTGCAGAAATTCAAAATCTCCCTTATCCTCTAGTCACTTTTGTCACAGCAGTGCCATCGAGCCTGTCACATAGCGCTGAGATATCAGTGGGCCTCACACAATCCAAAAGTGTCCAGTGTCCAAAAGTGTGTGCAGATATTCAAAATCTCCCTTATCCTCTAGTCACTTTTGTCACAGCAGTGCCATCGAGCCTGTCACATAGCGCTCAGATATCAGTGGGCCTCACACAATCCAAAAGTGTCCACTGTCCAAAAGTGTGTGCAGATATTCAAAATCTCCCTTATCCTCTCGTCACTTTGGTCACAGCTGTGCCATCGAGCCTGTCACATAGCGCTCAGATATCAGTGGGCCTCACACAATCCAAAAGTGTCCAGTGTCCAAAAGTGTGTGCAGAAATTCAAAATCTCCCCTGTCCTATAGACACCTTGTACCTTGTTTTACATTACTATATAGTTTGTTGGATTTTGTCTACATTTCTACCAAAAATGAGGAATGTTGGTGGAAGAGGCCGTGGAATTGGGCGGGGGTTGGCAGCTGGTAATGATGGTGTTGGTGGTGGATCTGATGGTAGTGGCAAGAGCAAAATAGGACCGAATGCAGGAGGTGCTGACCCTGCGTCATCGTCTGGCTACATAAGGCCTCGAACGCTTAGTTTTCTAGGAGTTGGCAAACCGCTTTTAAAGCCAGAGCATCAGGAAAAAGTTTTGTCTTACATTGCTGACTCAGCCTCCAGCTCTATCGCCTCCTCTTCTTCAGTTGTAAAAAGTAAAAGCACTGAGTCGTCATTGGAGGCTCATGTTCATGAACCACACCTTTCCTTGTGTCCTTCACCCCAACCAAGATTGAAGGATGATGCAGGCCATACTACTGATTACTCCATGGTGCTGTTTTCACATACCATGCCTGGATTATCAAGTCAAATGATAAATTACCCAGGCCAAGATGAATCTGACATGGAGTGCACTGATGCACAGCCGCTGATGGATGATTCTGCTGGTACATTCACTCAGAGCACTACATTGTCCTCGCAGTGTACAGAGCCAGATTCTGACCCTGATGAGACTCAGGTGCCCCTTCCTGCACACTATACCACCATACACGGTGACACAGAGGAAGGTGCACATGACATAGAAGAGGAGGTGATGGATGACCCAGTTGTTGACCCAGATTGGCATCCATTGGGGAAAGAGGGTGCTGCTTCCAATAGCTCAGATGAGGAGCATCCACAGGAGACATCGACATCGCAACAGCTGTTATCTGGCAGGCCCGGAGCACTCCAAAGACAGGTTCCAAACATCAAAAGAGTTGTTGGACAGCTTGTCCAGAGGGTCAAAAGATCACAGCGTGCTAGGCCGCAAAATGTCTGCCAAAGTAGGAAGAGTGCAGTGTGGCACTTTTTTGAACAAAATCCTCATGATCAGGCCAAGGTTATCTGTAAGAAGTGCGCAAAGACCTTTAGCCAAGGGAAAAATCTGAAAAATTTGAATACCAGTTGCATGCTTAGACATTTAACCAGCATGCACTTGCAAGCGTGGACACAACACCAAACCTCAAGTGCCACATGTGCAACTGATCACAACCAAGGTAGTCAGCAACGCTACATTGTTTCCCCCACTGTAAGCCCACCGGTTAGCACAGCAGCAAATGTTGAGGTGTCGTTGCAAGACCACAGCAGTCAGGGAATCCCACTGTTATATCAACGAAAGACTGATTCTAGGCCATCAGAAAGAACACCAACTCCATTACCATCATCAACCCTCTCTCAGTCCACCCTGTCCACCGCTACTTCCACCATATGCAGCTCTCAAGTCCAGCTCACCCTCCCAGACACTATGAGTAGGTCAAGAAAGTACTCAGTCTCTCATCCGCGTACACTGGGTTTGAACGCCCACATTGCCAAACTAATCTCGTTTGAGATGATGCCCTTTCGGTTGGTGGAAAGCACAGCTTTCCGCGAACTCATGGCCTATGCAGTACCACGCTATGACCTACCCAGTCGCCACTTCTTCTCTCGCAAAGCCATCTCAGCCCTCCACCATCATGTGAAAGACCGCATTGTCCATGCACTCAAGCAGTCAGTGAGCGGAAAGGTGCACCTCACAACTGATGCATGGTCCAGTCGGCATGGCCAGGGCCGTTACGTGTCCATCACTGCGCACTGGGTTAATGTGGTGGATGCAGGGTCCACAGGGGACAGCGGTGGTGGGACAGTGCTGCCTAGCCCACGGTATAGGAAACAGTTGGCTGTAGGCGTTCGACCCTCCTCCTCCTCCTCCTCCTCCAGAAGCGAAAGCTCGTCCACAGAGCGCAGTCGTACGAGCACTCCATCTGCAGCTGCCACTGTTGCACACGATGTGTCCCCCTATCGAGCAGCTAGTGGAAAGCGTCAGCAGGCTGTGTTGCAGATGATGTGTTTGGGCGACAGACACACCGCCGAGGTGCTGGCCGAGTACTTGAAGCGACAAACTGAGTCATGGCTGGGCAGTGTACATCTTGAGGCAGGCAAGGTAGTTAGTGATAACGGCCGTAATTTTGTGGCAGCCATAGCCCTTTCAAAACTCAGCCACATACCTTGCTTGGCTCACACCTTGAACCTGGTGGTGCAGTGCTTCCTCAATAATTATCCGGAGTTAACAGCCCTGCTCCAGAAGGTGCGAAGACTGTGCGCGCACATCCGCCGGTCGCCTGTACACTCCGTTCGTATGCAGAAGCTGCAGCGATTGCTCCACCTTCCCAACCACCTCCTCATTATCGACATTGGAACAAGGTGGAACTCCACCCTGCACATGGTGGAGCGGCTGTGCGAGCAGAGGCAGGCCATAATGCATTTGTGGGAGGATACACGGCCAGGCACTTTGAGAGCAGACATGGAGTTGACAGGTGTGCAGTGGTCGAAGCTGAAAGACCTTTGTAAAGTCCTTCAGTGTTTTGAGGAATGCACACGGCTGGTAAGCGCAGACGACGCCATCCTAAGCATGAGCATCCCACTTATGCGTCTGCTCATGCAAACTTTGACGCACCTTAAGGAGCAGGTGTCTGCAGCCAATGTTGATGAGGAGGAAGAGGAGGAGGGAATCCTTGATGACATTCAGCCATTGTCTGCTCAGGGACCTCTCCTGGACGAGGTGGAGGAAGAAGAGGAGGAGGAGGATGATGATGGGGATGATTACTTAGGGGAGGAGGATGCATCTCATGGGGCAAGTGAAAATGTTGGCGTGGCAAGGTCTGGTACAGGGTTTGTGCGTGACTGGAGGGATGTGGATTTGCCAGAAAGTGCTCCTCCACCCAGCACTCGCAGTGCATCATTGACACCGGGAACATTGGCCCACATGTCAGATTATGCTTTGCGGATCCTAAAAAGGGACCCCCGCATTGCCAAAATGATGAACGATGGCGACTACTGGTTGGCCAGCATCCTGGATCCACGCTATAAAGGCAAATTACAAAACATCATGCCACACGAGAACCTTGACCTAATATTGGCTAATAAACAAGCAACTCTGGTAAATCGGTTGCTTGAGGCATTCCCAGCACACAGCAGCGGTGATGGTTCTCACACGAGCCGTACGGGCCGGGGGAAGCTTGGCAGAGGTGTTCGTGGTGCACACAGAAGAAGTGGCGTTGGAGACAGGGGTTTCATGACAATGTTGTGGACTGATTTTTCAAGTACCGCTCACACAACTGGTAATACTGCATCGATGGAAAGTGACAGGAGACAGCAGTTGTCAACTATGGTTACAAACTACTTTTCCTCCCATATCGATATTCTCCCACACAGGTCATTCCCCTTTGACTATTGGGCCGCTAAACTGGACACCTGGCCTGAATTGGCACAATATGCCTTACAGGAGCTCGCTTGCCCAGCTGCAAGTGTGCTATCGGAAAGAGTCTTCAGTGCAGCTGGATCAATCCTGACAGAAAAAAGGACCCGTCTGTCAACCCAAAATGTGGATGATCTAACCTTCATTAAAATGAACCATGCATGGGTTTCCAAGGATTTTGTCCCACCTTCCCCTGATGACACATAGGGTGACAGAAAAATGGCTTGCTTTGGTCCTCCTCTTCCTGGGACTAGAACAATTTCGCCTTTTGCATCAGCTGAATGTCCAACATCAACATATGCCACTTTCTAAAACTCCCTAACTGTGCTGCCTCCCCCCCCCATGGCCGGGGTCACCACCTAGCGCACGAAACCGTGCGAGGGCCGTTGCCCTGGACAGGTGGGTAGGCCAACTCTTGGGCGCGGGCACTGGCACAGGGTCCCTCATAGTGCAATCAAGTGTCTCTGACAGTGGTGGTGCACACCCGCCGTCAGACACACCGCCATACTATGAGGGGCCCAGTGCCAGTACCGACGCCCACAAGTGGGCCCCCCTTGCTTGGGCAGGGCCCCAGCATTTGCAATCTTTACCTCTCCCTGCTCCTCCGCTGTGTAGTCTGGGCCGTCAAATCCATACTGGGCCTGACACCGTTTGAGCCTGCCTCCTGATCTATAGACATATATTTTGAATGTATATAAAAAATACTCCAAAAGAACATCCTTATTCCATTATTAGTAAAAAACATAGATAATGCCTCATGAAATCTGATAGTATGGAGACGATTCTCAATTAAATAAGAAAAAAGAGAGCATAGAATCCAGATCCATTTCAAGCATATATATATTTATTTGTCAAAAAGAAGACACACATCAGAGATACAGGATAGTGAAAAAAACCAATAAAATGGGTAATCACATAAGGCCCGATACTAGAAAAAACAAGTGGACGACCTGGGATAGGTATGGATACCCAAACAAATCCCGCAGGGAATTTTTTGTTATATATATGAAGTATTATATTAACCCCGGTTGGTGACTAAATGCAAATGCCAGTAGCTGGTAAATGAATACACTGAATGTAGATCGCCAGTGTTGCAAAAAGAGAAGTTTTTTGATTGTATGGCTCCCGTATGTAATAATCCAATATGTATGTAATCAGACGGGAGAGAAAAAACAATTGGAAGTGCAGCACTGGTTGTAAAATGGCATTGAAGGTAGTCATTACACCAGCCAGGTGGTGTATAGTGAAGTATATTGTTCAGAGGTCGCTAGTGAGAGGCTTCCCCTGGGCAATATTATATATTGTACTATACCCAGGTAAAAGGTAACAGTGCCAATTGCTGGTAGACTGGGTATAAATCAGCCAGTGCTGAGATCGGTGGTGTCGCCCCCATATATTGAAAAATAAAGTGACAATTAACACAATTATCTATCACTGTTGTGTAGAAGCAGGGAAAAAAAGGGGCAACCACCACTCACTGCACTGGCCGTGGTATATCCGAAAGCTGAGTCTATTCAGAACTCAGCAGTACACCATATCAGCAGCATATGATGAAACATGTGACAAGAAACCCTGTGGGAAAAGTCAAAATAAGCTGGGTGACGGTCTAGCGCCGGCCGTCCCCACGTGGCGTCTGTTTACTTGCGATCCACACACCGCTGGTCCTGGCTGTTGTCTAGGCAGCGGTCTGGTGCTGGCCGTCCCTGGATGACGTCAGCTGACTGGGAGGCAGCACCAGCGGTACCACGCATGCGTGAGATTCTCCCCACTGATAGGCTCACAATAATTAGATGACTGCTCTCTGCCAGACATTTAACTGGGACGTTCACAGTTATAGCCACGCCCCCCGAGGAAGCGGTCTTGCATACCGCGAAACGCACGTAGGGGTACACAAGTCGGCACCTGCTCCACACCAGGACATGATGGGTATGTTTATCCAGCTTACTTAAGCTTATTTTGACATTTGACAGATCTCAGCACTGGCTGATTTATACCCAGTCTACCAGCAATTGGCACTGTTACCTTTTACCTGGGTATAGTACAATATATAATATTGCCCAGGGGAAGCCTCTCACTAGCGACCTCTGAACAATATACCTCACTATACACCACCTGGCTGGTGTACTGATTACCTTCAATGCCATTTTACAACCAGTGCTGCACTTCCAATTGTTTTTTCTCTCCCGTCTGATTACATACATATTGGATTATTACATACGGGAGCCATACAATCAAAAAACTTCTCTTTTTGCAACACTGGCGATCTACATTCAGTGTATTCATTTACCAGCTACTGGCATTTGCATTTAGTCACCAACAGGGGTTAATATAATACTTCATACTGTATATATAAAAAAAAATTCCCTGCGGGATTTGTTTGGGTATCCATACCTATCACAGGTCGTCCAATTGTTTTTTCTAGTATCGGGCCTTATGTGATTACCCATTTTATTGGTTTTTTTCACTATCCTGTATCTCTGATGTGTGTCTTCTTTTTGACAAATAAATATATATATGTTTGAAATGGATCTGGATTCTATGCTCTCTTTTTTCTTATATATTTTGAATGTGTACACTATGCTATCCATACATGTTATCCGGGGATACGGTACCCTTTCTCACCTTTGTGCAATCATGTGTAATCCATACTGGGCCTGACACCGTTTGAGCCTGCCTCCTGATCTATAGACATATATTTTGAATGTGTACACTATACTATCCATACACGTTATCCGGGGATACGGTACCCTTTCTCACCTTTGTGCAATCACGTGTAATCCATACTGGGCCTGAGAACGGCTGGCGAGCTGTTAAGCAAGCTACAGCACCTGTGGTTTGCACACGTAAGTTTTTCATTTTTTCAGGAATGACGGTTAGGCCTAATTCCGGAACTGCGGTTGACCTGCACTTACTGGGAAATCATCATTCGCGGGTAATAATTGTAATCCCAGATCCCCATCACTAACGTTGTTCAGCGGGTTATCTGCACCTGCAAGTGACAAACGCTGGCCTTTTCAGTGTAGCGCACATGCAGCCACGGACATGTAAGGGCATGACACACCAGTTATTTGCCAATCTCACGTGCCAGAGCCTCGCGTGTCCCTCTAGTCAGCCGGACTCGGACCGCGGGGCATGACGGAGTCTCGTTCGTTAACGAATTAAGCTTGCAATGTGTGCATCTTTTTTGTTGCTGGATGGTTGAGGTTGCCCGTCAAATTACGCCGTAGGCTCCACTCCTGGTGGTGCCCTTCTGGACATTCCTTTAAGCTTCAGCTTTGCAACCATACTGCCCACGTAAAACAAACACTTTGCCTTCATGAACACTGTTTGGAGGTCGTAACTCGTGGGAATAACGCCGCCCAATCAGTTAACCTGCTAGAGAGATCCTTCGTTGCTCCCAAGCATGACATCACACTCCCTAGGAGGAAGGTAATGCCACTGTGGCGACCGTACTCCTGGGGGCGACACAAGTGCACTGATGCCCAGCCACTGCTCGATGAATCTGCTGGTACATTGACCCAAACCACTACATTCCCCTCGCATGCTACACGGCCTGAATCTGACCCTGATGAAACTCAGGTTACCCTTCCCATATACAGTTCCATCTTACACGGTGACAAAGAGGAAGCTGCAGATGAAAGTGCAGGTTCGGCCCACCCGCCGTCAGACACACCACCTTACTATCAGGGGCCCTGTGCCAGTGCCGTCGCCAACGAGTGGGCCCCCCCTGCTTGCTCAGGATCACAGCACTTGCAAGGTTGAAATACTGTGCAGTGAGATGGAAGATGGGGACGACGAGGAGTCCAGACTAGTACAGGGATTCCCTAGCGAGGAGACTTATTTCATTGTTTTCAATGTTGGGACAGCAATTTTTGGGGAGCACTATACTCTGGTGAATGATAGATGGGGCCCACCATACACTGGAACATTCCAAAGGTGGACATAAGACACTGGAGCAGCATTTACAGGGCCCATTATACACTAGAGCATTAGAAATGGGGCCCATTATGTTTGGAGCATTATTTGGGCCCATACGACAGTGGAGCTTCATCCATGGGGACCAACATATACTGTAGCATTATGTGGAGCTCATCATATACTGTTTCAAACATTATATGGGACCAATGATTCTGTATGGAGAAATAGATGGGCCTCGTCATGAGATGTAAAAAGTGATGTATTTTTCATTGTACTATACCGCTATTTCTCTGCCGTATCGGAGCATCATGAGTTATGGTATGTGTTAAAGGGGCGCTCTTTCGCCCAGGGCACATGAAAACCTGGAGCCAGCCCTACCCCCCCACAACTTTAGCCAAATAACCCCCATTTTTCAGTGCGTAACTAGTATTATGAAGTTAATTAAGGTTGACAAGCTTAAGTAAGAAGAATTGATGCTTTTGGCATTGAAATGGGCACTATAGGTGTGTTTCCTGTCCTCCTCTCACTGCCGACTTTAATTCCCCATTGACTTACATTGGGTTTCGTGTTTCTGTCGGACCCCCGACTTTTCCCTATAGTCGGCCGATTTTGCTCGACCCAACTTTTGGAAAAGTCGGGTTTCATGAAACGAAACTCGACTCTAAAAAAGCAAAAGTCGCTCAACTCTAATGGTAACTCATTTTTCTCCGTATTTTTGACATGAAGAGTCCCAATTCTGGAAGGGTGATAGCTCCATCAGCTGACGACTTCACGGCTGATTCAACTCCGCAGGCAGACAGATGGAGACCTCCGCCGACTCCTCGCTGGTTTTACTAGGCTGGGCTCCCGCTCTTTCCTGCTGCCACCTCCATTCGATGCGGCCCACGCCCTGGCAGCAACGGGTGCAGGAGTGCTGCATCGTGGCCGGTTCAAGTTCCCAAAATGGCGTCACACAGCTTCTTCCAGGATTTTCTTCTGAGTCCCACCCATTTCCAGGGAGGTCCGCCTCCGACAACTCCACCCATTGGTTGTTAGTCAGTGGAAGGGGGCGAGGTTTCCGCTTCTTCACCCGCACCCACCAGTGTCGGACCAGTGCATACTGACAGGCCGGTTCTGGTGCCAGAAGACGTCAGCAACACCCACAAAGGACGCTGTTCTCATTGTTTACTCCTCTGCCATCTCCCGCCAAATCCACAGCTGCCATCTTGGTCACAGTAGTAGTGTCAGGCTCTCTTCAAATAAGCCAAGTCCAACTCAGTAGTCAAGTCCGGTGTTGTCACAAAATCTGTAGTAGGCAAATCCAGTGTTTCATCCACAAAATCTTCTCCAGATACAGCAACCACTTGCTCTTTTTCCCGGTCATCTTCCAGGGGCACAACAGTTGCACACACATCATCAACTCTTCTTTCTGAGGGTTCTCCGCACTGCGAGGTAGTTGCATCCTGCCGACTACGCCAAATGTAAGGGGAAGCAGGACTGTGGTCATGGCCAGAGACATTGAAGCATCTGTGTCCCGACCTTCCTTCACAGAAAACTGTAATCCTTTCCTCAGCAAACCTGCGTCTTCAGACCCAGGGGCCCCCTAGGCGCTTTCAAGATGGCAACGGCCCTTCTTCTAGGCGACTCCCAGTAATGGAAACACAGTCCAGTATAACTTGAACATCTTCTTTTCTTAGAACTTCACACATTATATCCAAAGTTTCCACATCATGGAATTCACATTCAGCTTGACTTGTTTCCTCAGCTTTCCCTGCTTTGCTGACGCTTCTGTGCTGCACACATCTGGACCGCACCATTTTAGACTGCTCTCCAGATTCTTCCTGGCGTAACCTTGCCAAGATGACAATTCCGTCTGCCTGTTTCACCCAAGACCTGAAATCATCCGCCACCATGTTTAGTTTCCTGTGGAAAAGCATCCGGCCCGTCTGTAACTGTTACAGCTGCGACCGTGGACGCGGCTCAGCTGACGCCTCCACGTCGCCCGACCACGATGACATGGGGCGAGCGTCCCAGGTGGGAATGGAATGTGGACCCACTGGACCACATAGAGTAGCCTGGACCTACCAAGATTAGGGAAGGGCATTGAGCAGGGTATGTGCAGCTGAGCATGTGGACAAGATGGCGACGTGCAAAACTATATGACACCGCACAACTTCAGGTATGTAGAACATAAAGTTTACTCAAACAAAATCACAGTACATAAATGGAACATAACTATGCCAGGCTCCCGATTCCGCACATCAGGGAAAGGTACACGTCTCAGGATAACAGACGAAGGCAGGAGGACATCACGGATTGATGTAGTCCAGGGTTATCTGGCACAGGCATACTAGGTAGGCCTCTCTCTCAGGCCTCAGGCGCAGCACAGGCTCAGCAGAAGAACATCAGACACCGGCCTCAGACAGACTTCTGACGATGGCAGGGTTCATCATGGGTTGATGCAGTCCAGGGCCATCTGGCAGGGGCATTCTAGGATGGCCTCTCTCTCAGGCCTCAGGTGTAGCAAAGGCTCAGTAGGAGAACATCAGACACCGACCTCGAACAGATGTCAGATAATGGCAGGGATCATCACGGGTTGATGCAGTCCAAGGTTATCTGGCACGGGCATACTAGGACAGCCTCTCTCTCAGGTGTAGCACAGGCTCAGCAGGAAAACATCAGACACCGACCCAGGACAGATATCATCACAGGGTGGACCCCAGGGAACCGGCGGAACATCGGAACACAGGCAGGACAGGAACAGGAACACCAACATGGCAACATAGGTCATCGTCTTGTCAGATCCAGGCAGAGCGCCGTCACCGAGAAAAAAGGCTGGAGACTCCCCAGGAACATGGAGGAGGAGTCCATCCAGGAACACAGGCGGGACCGACTCTGGAACACAGGATGGACCACCAGGACCATGGACCAGACATCTGGACACAGGTTGGGCAAGCAGGACCACTGACCAGACATCGGGACATGTCAAGACACAGGCAGGACATCAGGACTCAGGCAGGACATTAGGACTCAGGATATCAGGACACAGGCTGAACATCGGGACATGGGACACAGACAGGACATCAGGACATTGGACACAGGCAGGACATCAGGGCAAATCCTGGACATTAGGACATCAGGACACAGGCGTGGCCGCCCAGGTCATCAGCTGGGACATGGATGGCACAGGACCAGGAACAACAGCATGGCAGCTCAGATCATTGACAGAGACACGGACAGCGCAGGTCCATGAAGACCGGCGTGGCAACTCAGGACATCGGCTGAGACATGTACAGCACAGGACCAGAAACATTGGCGTTAGAGTTAAGCGAAACGGGTCGGTCAAATTAAAAAATAGCCGACTTTAGTTAAAGACGGGTTTCGCCGATCGAAACCCGACCATAGCGTGAGATCGGCCATGAGGTCGCCGATCAGAGCGCCAAATTCGCGTTTCAAATAATGCTTCCAGCGCTTTTTCTCAGCCAATGAAGGTGGACGCACACTGTGGGCAACGCGATGACATGGGCAGTGGTCACAACCATCTTAGAGAAGGGCATTGAAGTGATTGGCTGGCTTTGTGTGGCATCACAGTGGGTATAAAAGGCTGTGACCGCCGACCGCCATCTTACTTCTGCCGATCTTAGAATAGGGAGAGGTGCTGCTGCTGATTCTGAACAGGGAGAGCGTTAGGTAGGGAAGAAGAAAAAAAAAACTGATTCTGCTGATAGCGCTTTTCACTGTACAGTTAGTGTGCAGTGAAAGGGGAGGATTTTTGTTGCTTACAGCAGCGCTGGTGGTGATTAGGCTGCCTTTTAAGGCTAGCTGCATTGCTGTGTGCACACTGCTGTTCAAACTGCTTTTTCCAAAGCACTCCAACTTTTATTATTTTGTCCTGGTGAGTTACTGAGCGTTCATTTTTTCACACACTGTATAGCGGTGTACGCTCCCCACACACTACCATGTACTGGCTGGCATCACGGACAAATAGAAGGCTATCTGGGTGTGACTCTGGAAGAAAAGCCAAGGAGTTTTTCCATTTTTCCAGACCTACACCTTAGAGTGCTATCTGCTTTTCAAACAGGTTCGTATATCTGCTGTTTGATAACGGTCAAAACTAGACAGAGACAGTGTGTGTCAGTCCCTATACAAATAGACGGAGATTAACAATTTTCCATACAGTCACCATATAGCGGTGTACGCTCCTCACACACTACCGTGTACCGGCTGATATCACGGACAAATAGAAGCTATCTGGCTGTGACTCTGGAAGAAAAAGCCGAGGAGTTTTTCACTTTTCCAGACGTACACCTTAGAGTGCTGTCCGCTTTTCAAACAGTTTAGTATATCTGCTGTTTGATAACGGTCAAAACTAGACAGAGACAGCATGTGTCAGTCCCTATACAAATAGACGGAGATTGACAATTTTCCATACAGACACTGTATAGCGGTGTACGCTCCTCACACACTACCGTGTACCGCCTTGTATCACATACAAATAGAAGCTATCTGGCTGTGACTCTGGAAGAAAAAGCCGAGGAATTTTTCTGTTTTTCCAGACGTACACCTTAGAGTGCTGTCTGCTTTTCAAACAGTTTTGTATATCTGCTGTTTGATAACAGTCAAAACTATATAAATAGACAGAGATTGACAATTTTCCATACAGACACCGTATAGCGGTGTACACTCCTCACACACTACCGTGTACCACCTTGTATCACGGACAAATAGAAGCTCTCTGTGTGTGACTCTGGAAAAAAAAGCCGAGGAGTTTTTCCATTTTTCCAGACCTACACCTTAGAGTGCTGTCCTCTTTTCAAACAGTTTCCTATATCTGCTGTTTGATAACGGTCAAAACTAGACAGAGACAGCATGTGTCAGTCCCTATGCAAATAGACAGAGATTGACAATTTTCCATAAAGACACTGTATAGAGGTGTCCGATTCTCAAACAGTATTGTATATCTGCCTTTCGCATTACAGTCACATCTATACAGAGTCAGCATGTGTGTGTGATACTCCGTAAATACATATACGGAGATTTTTAGTTACACAAAAAACGTATACAGCTGTACACTTTTGATACAGTTCCGTATATCTGCTTGTTGGATTACGGTCCAATACATACTGTGGGAGCGTCTGTGACTAGAGTTGAGCGACTTTTGGTTTTTTAGGGTCGCGTTTCGTTTCGTGAAACCCGACTTTTCCAAAAGTCGGGTCGAGCAAGATCGTCCGATTATAGGGAAAAGTCGGGGTCATCCCGAAACACGAAACCCAATGTAAGTTGTGACATCGGCGGTTATGCCCGCCGATGCCCCTTTTGCTGCGGCGGCCGCTGCGGCATCCCCTCACCTGCGCGCTCCCGCTCGGTCACGTGCCCGCCGTCAGTTCCTCTTCTCCTCGGCTCCTCCTTCCCGCCCCCTGGTTCGCGCTCGCCGCCGTCTTTCCTCTCTCTCCCATGTTGGGCGGCGCTGAGGGGCGGGCCTGGTCTCCCCTGCGATGGGCGGCGCCGAAGGGCGGGTTTGGGTGACGAGCATCCGGGGGCTGCTGTACTTCAGGCGTCCTCGCAGTTAGGAGGACGCCTGACGATCGTGTAGTTTTCCTGCACTCTCTGGCCTCTACAGTTCTACTGTAGCTTTCCGCGTTCCGCCTAACACTCCCTGTCGCTCCCTGTCTCCTGCGTCCTTCCCTCCCAGCCTGCCTGTGCACTGTCTCCCATCTCCGGTGCCGTCCTCCGCCTTCTGCCCGTCTAGGTCCTCCCTCGTACCATTGCCTTTCCTCTCCTTCTGTCCGTGGAGCCGTCCCTCTTGGTACCGGCTGTCGCGCCTCCGTCCTCTGTGGTCCTGCCCCAAACGATCCCTGTATAGGGGTCGGTCTTCACCTGGTGTGCTCGACCCTGGGGCTCCGGATCCGCGATCCAGAGGGTCCACTCTCTATCTTAGGTACCCCTAGCGTTACAGTATCGTCAGGCCATGGACCCCGCCGGTGCCGCGGCTGCCACTCAAAAGGAACTGCTCTTCCTTAGAGAAAATCAGAACCGTATCATGTCATTCATGAAGTCCATGGACACCCGGCTCTCCGCTCTTCAGACCGCAGACCCAGCACACGCACCCCTATTAGTCAGTCTCCAGCAGGAGCTCGCACAACAGCGCGATGCTCAGTCTCACATTTTGGGGTATATGGCCTCCGTGGATGATAGGCTGCTTTCTTTGCAGTCCTCTACGGCCGCTTCCACCCAAGCCCGGGACACCGTCTCTACTCCCCCTCCCCGTCTCGGTAAACCACCCAGGTACTGTGGGGACCCAAAATTGTGTAGGGGATTT
This sequence comes from Dendrobates tinctorius, assembly GCF_039654945.1. NCBI lineage: Eukaryota > Metazoa > Chordata > Amphibia > Anura > Dendrobatidae > Dendrobates > Dendrobates tinctorius. Next base: position 10,406,211 of record NW_027361829.1, on the reverse strand, counting down.
TTAAATCAGTGCAGGTTGCACTTTGATCTTTCGCCCCAACAGTATCCCACGGACCGTGCTAAAGTGGCCTTTATAATCTCCCACCTTGAGGGGGAGGCGTTGGCTTGGGTGAATCCATTATGGGAGAGGGATGACCCGGTGGTGACCAACATCCAGTGTTTTTTGGAGACATTTCGCAAGGTTTTCGATGAACCTGGACGCCTTGCTTTCTCCACTGAGGCCCTTTTTAACCTCTGCCAGGGGTCCCTTACGGTAGGGCAATACGCCATCCGTTTTCGGACCTTGTCCTCGGAGCTGGGGTGGAATAATGAAGCCCTGGTTGGTGCGTTTTGGAGAGGACTTTCTGGTAAAATCAAAGACGAGTTGGCCGGGCGTGACCTCCCTACCACCCTGGAGGATCTCATCTCCTTGGCTACTCGTATTGATCTGCGTTTTCAGGAGCGCGCCCGAGAGTCGGCTAAGGAGAAGAGGTCCTTTAGGTTATACCAAGCTCCTATTCCGCGCACCGTTGCCCCTCCTAGTAACACCGCTCCTGAGCCCATGCAAGTTGATCGCATCAAGCTGTCTGAACAACGGCGTAGGGAGAGAATGTCCAAGGGACTCTGTCTCTATTGTGGAGGGGCCAACCACTTCATACGCACTTGTCCTGAGAGACCGGGAAACGCATCCGCCTAGGCCAGGTAGGAGAGGGCCCCCTAGGTGATCTGACCCCCTCTCTTCCACTTACTGTTTCAGCTCTGCTTATTTCAGGACGGGGGCGTAGCTCTGTGGAGGCGTATGTGGACTCGGGCGCGGCAGGCAACTTCATCCACCAGGAGGAGGTGGACAGGCTCCAGATTCCCGTGGTCGTCCTAAGTAATCCTCGAGCAATCACCTCCGTTGACGGCAAACCTCTTCCTGGGCTCGTCACCTCGGTAACCACTGAAGTAAACCTGTAAGTTGGCGCTCTCCATTCTGAAAGGATTGCCTTTTATGTCTTGCCTCAGTTGTCCCACGCCATTCTTTTGGGGCTACCTTGGCTCAGGCGGCATGAGCCTGTTATCGATTGGCGCTCCGGAGAGATCCTGCGCTGGGGGCACGCCTGCCATGCAGGCTGTTTACGTAACCTGGTTCGTCCCCAGCCTCAGCGCAAGCCTACAGACCTCCCTGGTCTTCCTGTGCCATATCACGCTTATGCTGATGTTTTCTGCAAAAGAGAGGCGGATTCCCTGCCACCGCACCGGTCTTATGACTGCCCCATCGACCTGATGCCTGGAGCGATTCCTCCCAGAGGTAGAACATACCCTCTCTCTCCAGCCGAGACCACTGCCATGACGGAATATATCCACGAAAACCTCTCCAAGGGGTTTATCCGAAAGTCTTCCTCTCCTGCAGGCGCAGGTTTTTTCTTCGTCCGGAAGAAAGATGGATCACTGCGGCCTTGCATTGATTACCGGGGCCTGAACAAGATCACCATCAAGAATCGTTACCCTCTTCCGTTGATTCCGGAGCTTTTTGACCGGTTGAGAGGAGCCCGGATCTTCACGAAGTTAGACCTGCGGGGAGCCTACAATTTGGTCCGAATCCGTGCTGGGGACGAGTGGAAAACGGCCTTCAATACTCGTGACGGGCATTATGAATATCTAGTCATGCCATTTGGCCTTTGCAATGCCCCCGCTGTGTTCCAAGAATTTATCAATGAGGTATTCCGGGATCTACTCTATTCTTGTGTTGTCATCTACCTGGACGACATCCTCGTTTTCTCCCCCGATCTGCCTTCTCATCGCAGGAGTGTACGCTTGGTCTTGCATCGTCTCCGAGAGAACCAACTCTACGCCAAGATCGAGAAATGCCTTTTTGAGCAGTCGTCACTACCCTTCTTGGGATATGTCGTTTCCGACTCCGGTCTAAGCATGGATCCCGAAAAACTCGATGCGGTACTCAAGTGGCCTCGTCCTGTGGGGATTAAGGCCATCCAGCGGTTTCTTGGGTTCGCAAACTATTACCGCCAGTTTGTGCCTCACTTTTCCACGGTTACCAAACCCATCACGGACCTGACCCGTAAAGGAACGAAGCCCAACAGCTGGTCCCCTGAAGCGGAAGAAGCTTTCCAAACTCTGAAACGTTCTTTTGCCTCAGCACCCATTTTGCATCGGCCTGTGGCCAGCAGACCCTTTGTCCTGGAAGTGGATGCCTCCTCCACTGGAGCTGGGGCGGTCTTGTCCCAGCAGGCTTCGTCCGGACGGCTGGTTCCATGCGGTTTTTTCTCTAAAATCTTTTCACCGGCGGAGTGCAACTACTCCATTGGAGACCGTGAATTACTGGCCATTAAGATGGCCTTGACTGAATGGCGGTATTTACTCGAGGGAGCTGTACATCCCTTTACCATCCTCACCGACCACAAAAACCTGGCCTATCTGCAATCCGCCCAAAGGCTCAATGCCCGACAAGCCAGGTGGGCCTTGTTTTTTTCCCGCTTTGACTTCCAACTTCACTTCCGTCCCGGTAATAGGAACATCAAGGCCGATGCCCTTTCCAGGTCGTTGCAGTCTTCAGAGAGGGACGAAATCCCTTCCTGTATCATCGAGCCTTCCAGGATGATCACCGTGGCTCCTGTGAATTTTGCTACCCCTCCGCCCGGTAAGACCTTCGTCCCTCCAGGCAAACGTATAGAGGTGTTGTGCTGGGGACATTCCTCCAAAATTGCTGGACACGTGGGGACCAAGAAGACTCTCTTCCTGCTTTCCCGGTATTATTGGTGGCCTACGCTTCGCCAGGATGTGATGGACTACGTGGCCTCTTGCACAATCTGTGCCCAGAACAAGGTGGCTAGGACTTTGCCCGCCGGTCTTCTTCATCCGTTGCCAGTTCCTGAAGCCCCCTGGCAACAGATCGCCATGGACTTTGTGACCGATTTGCCCCGCTCGGCCGGATGTACCACCATCTTAGTCGTGGCAGATCGCTTTTCTAAGATGGCCCATTTTATTCCCTTACCGGGACTACCGTCCGCCCCAAAGTTGGCTGAGATCTTCGTCCACCAGGTCTTCAGGCTGCATGGTCTTCCTCAGCGGATTCTGTCGGATCGGGGGGTCCAGTTCACCTCCCGCTTCTGGAGGGCACTCTGCCGGCTTATGGGTACATCTCTCGACTTTTCCTCCGCATATCATCCTCAGACCAACGGGCAAGTGGAACGAATTAATCAGGGGTTAACCACCTTCCTACGTCACTTTACCAACGCTCATCAAGACGACTGGGTTGCGCTCTTACCTTGGGCTGAATTCTCACACAATAATCATCCCAGTGAATCTACCACCAGGTCACCTTTTTTTGTGGTAACCGGTCAGAACCCAAATATTCCATTGCCTTTTTCTACCTCTACCGAGGTACCCGCAGCTGATTCTCTTGCTAAAAAATTCTCGCAGATTTGGAGAGAGACCCGGGATGCGCTCAAAAGTGCCAACGACCGAATCAAGAAGCATGCAGACAAGAGACGGAAGGACGTACCCCCGTACCATCCTGGTGACAAGGTCTGGCTTTCAACTCGACATATCCGTCTGAGAGTTCCCTCTTACAAGCTGAGTCCTCGGTACATTGGACCGTTTGAGGTGATTGGACGTATTAATGCCGTGGCTTACAAACTAAGGTTGCCTGCTTCGCTCCGGGTGCCCAACGCCTTCCATGTCTCGCTCCTGAAACCCGTAGTCCTGAACCGGTTCCAACCGGTTTCCATCGTTCCTCCTCCTGCCATCTCTGATAACGTCTTCGAGGTCAAGGACATCTTGGCTATGAAAAAAGCCCGGGGTAAGACCCTTTTTCTTATCGATTGGGTGGGTTTTGGTCCCGAGGAGAGGTCCTGGGAGCCTCGGGAGAATATCAACGCCCCTCGCATTCTAAAAAAGTTTTTGGCCAATCTCGCTAAGGGACGCCGTAAGGGGGGGGTACTGTGACATCGGCGGTTATGCCCGCCGATGCCCCTTTTGCTGCGGCGGCCGCTGCGGCATCCCCTCACCTGCGCGCTCCCGCTCGGTCACGTGCCCGCCGTCAGTTCCTCTTCTCCTCGGCTCCTCCTTCCCGCCCCCTGGTTCGCGCTCGCCGCCGTCTTTCCTCTCTCTCCCATGTTGGGCGGCGCTGAGGGGCGGGCCTGGTCTCCCCTGCGATGGGCGGCGCCGAAGGGCGGGTTTGGGTGACGAGCATCCGGGGGCTGCTGTACTTCAGGCGTCCTCGCAGTTAGGAGGACGCCTGACGATCGTGTAGTTTTCCTGCACTCTCTGGCCTCTACAGTTCTACTGTAGCTTTCCGCGTTCCGCCTAACACTCCCTGTCGCTCCCTGTCTCCTGCGTCCTTCCCTCCCAGCCTGCCTGTGCACTGTCTCCCATCTCCGGTGCCGTCCTCCGCCTTCTGCCCGTCTAGGTCCTCCCTCGTACCATTGCCTTTCCTCTCCTTCTGTCCGTGGAGCCGTCCCTCTTGGTACCGGCTGTCGCGCCTCCGTCCTCTGTGGTCCTGCCCCAAACGATCCCTGTATAGGGGTCGGTCTTCACCTGGTGTGCTCGACCCTGGGGCTCCGGATCCGCGATCCAGAGGGTCCACTCTCTATCTTAGGTACCCCTAGCGTTACATAAGTCAATGGGGAATAAAAGTCGGCAGTGAGAGGAGGACAGGAAACACACCAACAGTGCCCATTTGAATGCCAAAAGCATCAATTCTTCTTACTTAAGCTTGTCAACCTTAATTAACTTCATAATACAAGTCACGCACTGAAAAATGGGGGTTATTTGGCTACAGACTGTGGGGGGGGAGGGCTGGCTCCAGGTTTTCATGTGCCCTGGGCGAAAGAGTGCCCCTTTAACACATACCACAACTCATCATGCTCCGATACAGCAGAGAAATAGCGGCATAGTACAATGAAAAATACCTCACTTTTTACATCTCATGACGAGGCCCATCTATTTCTCCATACAGAATCATTGGTCCCATATAATGTTTGATACAGTATATGATGAGCTCCACATAATGCTACAGTATATGTTGGTCCCCATGGATGAAGCTCCACTGTCTTATGGGCCCAAATAATGCTCCAAACATAATGGGCCCCATTTCTAATGCTCTAGTGTATAATGGGCCCTGTAAATGCTGCACCAGTGTCTGATGTCCACCTTTGGAATGTTCCAGTGTATGGTGGGCCCCATCTATCATTCTCCAGAGTATAGTGCTCCCCAAAAATTGCTGTCCCAACATTGAAAACAATCAAATAAGTCTCCTCGCTAGGGAATACCTGTACTTGTCTGGACTCCTCGTCGTCCCCATCTTCCATCTCACTGCACAGTATTTCAACTTTGCAAGTGCTGTGATCCTGGGCAAGCAGGGGGGGCCCACTCGTTGGCGACGGCACTGGCACAGGGCCCCTGATAGTACGGTGGTGTGTCTGATGGCGGGTGGGCCGAACCTGCACTTTCATCTGCAGCTTCCTCTTTGTCACCGTGTAAGATGGAACTGTATATGGGAAGGGTAACCTGAGTTTCATCAGGGTCAGATTCAGGTCGTGTAGCATGCGAGGGGAATGTAGTGGTCTGGGTCAATGTACCAGCAGATTCATCGAGCAGTGGCTGGGCATCAGTGCACTTGTGTCGCCCCCAGGAGTACGGTCGCCACAGTGGCATTACCTTCTTCCTAGGGAGTGTGATGTCATGCTTGGGAGCAACGAAGGATCTCTCTAGCAGGTTAACTGACTCGTTATTCCCACGAGTCATGACCCTCCAAACAGCGTTCATGAAGGCAAAGTGTTTGTTTTACGTGGGCAGTATGGTTGCAAAGCTGAACCTTAAAGGAATGTCCAGAAGGGCACCACCAGGAGTGGAGCCTACGGTTAAATTCGACTCCACCTGGGAAACCTCAACCATGCCAGCTACAGAACAGATACACACATTGCAAGCTTAATTCCGTTAACGAACGAGACTCCGTCATGCCCCGCGGTCCGAGTCCGGCTTACTAGAGGGACACGTGAGGCTCTGGCACATGAGATTGGCGAATAACTGGTGTGTCATGCCCTTATATGTCCGTGGCTGCATGTGCGCTACACTGAAAAGGCCAGCGTTTGTCGCTTACAGGTGCAGATAACCCGCTGAACAACGTTAGTGATGGGGATCACTGATTACAATTATTACCCGCGAACAATGATTTCCCAGTAAGTGCAGGTCAACCGCAGTTCTGGAATTAGGCCTAACCGTCATTCCTGAAAAAATGAAAAACTTACGTGTGCAAACCACAGGTGCTGTAGCTTGCTTAACAGCTCGCCAGCCGTTCTCACGCCCAGTATGGATTACACGTGATTGCACAAAGGTTAGAAAGGGTACCGTATCCCCGGATAACATGTATGGATAGCGTATACATTCAAAATATATGTCTCAGGAGGCAGGCTCAGACGGTGTCAGGCCCAATATGGATGGCACGTGATTGCACAAAGGTTAGAAAGGGTACCGTATCCCCAGATAACATGTATGGATATCGTACACATTCAAAATATATGTCTCAGGAGGCAGGCTCAGACGGTGTCAGGCCCAGTATGGATTGCACGTGATTGCACAAAGGTTAGAAAGGGTACCGTATCCCCAGATAACATGTATGGATAGCGTACACATTCAAAATATATGTCTCAGGAGGCAGGCTCAGACGGTGTTAGGCCCAGTATGGATTGCACGTGATTGCACAAAGGTTAGAAAGGGTACCGTATCCCCAGATAACATGTATGGATAGCGTACACATTCAAAATATATGTCTCAGGAGGCAGGCTCAGACGGTGTCAGGCCCAGTATGGATTGCACGTGATTGCACAAAGGTTAGAAAGGGTACCGTATCCCCAGATAACATGTATGGATAGCGTACACATTCAAAATATATGTCTCAGGAGGCAGGCTCAGACGGTGTTAGGCCCAGTATGGATTGCACATGATTGCACAAATGTTAGAAAGGGTACCGTATCCCCAGATAACATGTATGGATAGCGTACACATTCAAAATATATGTCTCAGGAGGCAGGCTCAGACGGTGTTAGGCCCAGTATGGATTGCACGTGATTGCACAAAGGTTAGAAAGGGTACCGTATCCCCGGATAACATGTATGGATAGCGTACACATTCAAAATATATGTCTCAGGAGGCAGGCTCAGACGGTGTCAGGCACAGTATGGATTTGACGGCCCAGATTACACAGCGGAGGAGCAGGGAGAGGTAAAGATTGCAAATGCTGGGGCCCTGCCCAAGCAAGGGGGGACCACTCGTCGGCGTCGGTACTGGCACTGGGCCCCTCATAGTACAGCGATGTGTCTGACGGCGGGTGTGCACCACCACCGTCAGAGACACTTGATTGCACTATGAGGGACCCTGTGCCAGTGCCCGCGCCCAAGAGTCGGCCTACCCACCTGTCCAGGGCAACGGCACTCGCACGGTGTCGTGCGCTAGGTGGTGACCCCGGCCATGGGGGGGGAGGCAGCACAGTTAGGGAGTTTTAGAAAGTGGCATATGTTGATGTTGGACATTCAGCTGATGCAAAAGGCGAAATAGGTGAAGTACCAGGAAGAGGTGGACCAAAGCAAGCCATTTTTCTGTCACCCTATGTGTCATCAGGGGAAGGTGGGACAAAATCCTTGGAAACCCATGCGTGGTTCATTTTAATGAAGGTTAGATCATCCACATTTTGGGTTGACAGACGGGTTCTTTTTTCTGTCAGGATTGATCCAGCTGCACTGAAGACTCTTTCCGATAGCACACTTGCAGCTGGGCAAGCGAGCTCCTGTACGGCATATTGGGCCAATTCAGGCCAGGTGTCCAGTTTAGCGGCCCAATAGTCAAAGGGGAATGACCTGTGTGGGAGAACATCGATATGGGAGGAAAAGTAGTTTGTAACCATAGTTGACAACTGCTGTCTCCTGTCACTTTCCATCGATGCAGTATTACCAGTTGTGTGAGCGGTATTTGAAAAATCAGTCCACAACATTGTCATGAAACCCCTGTCTCCAACGCCACTTCTTCTGTGTGCACCACGAGCACCTCTGCCAAGCTCCCCCCGCCCCGTACGGCTCGTGTAAGAACCATCACCGCTGCTGTGTGCTGGGAATGCCTCAAGCAACCGATTTACCAGAGTTGCTTGTTTATTAGCCAATATTAGGTCAAGGTTCTCCTGTGGCATGATGTTTTGTAATTTGCCTTTATAGCGTGGATCCAGGATGCTGGCCAACCAGTAGTCGTCATCGTTCATCATTTTGGCAATGCGGGGGTCACTTTTTAGAATCCGCAAGGCATAATCTGACATGTGGGCCAATGTTCCCGGTGTCAATGATGCACTGCGAGTGCTGGGTGGAGGAGCACTTTCTGGCAAATCCACATCCCTCCAGTCACGCACAAACCCTGTACCAAACCTTGCCACGCCAACATTTTCACTTGCCCCACGAGATGCATCCTCCTCCCCTAAGTAATCATCCCCATCATCATCCTCCTCCTCCTCTTCTTCCTCCACCTCGTCCAGGAGAGGTCCCTGAGCAGACAATGGCTGAATGTCATCAAGGATTCCCTCCTCCTCTTCCTCCTCATCAACATTGGCTGCAGACGCCTGCTCCTTAAGGTGCGTCAAAGTTTGCATGAGCAGACGCATAAGTGGGATGCTCATGCTTAGGATGGCGTCGTCTGCGCTTACCAGCCGTGTGCATTCCTCAAAACACTGAAGGACTTTACAAAGGTCTTTCAGCTTCGACCACTGCACACCTGTCAACTCCATGTCTGCTCTCAAAGTGCCTGGCCGTGTATCCTCCCACAAATGCATTATGGCCTGCCTCTGCTCGCACAGCCGCTCCACCATGTGCAGGGTGGAGTTCCACCTTGTTGCAATGTCGATAATGAGGCGGTGGTTGGGAAGGTGGAGCAATCGCTGCAGCTTCTGCATACGAACGGAGTGTACAGGCGACCGGCGGATGTGCGCGCACAGTCTTCGCACCTTCCTGGAGCAGGGCTGTTAACTCCGGATAATTTTTGAGGAAGCACTGCACCACCAGGTTCAAGGTGTGAGCCAAGCAAGGTATGTGGCTGAGTTTTGAAAGGGCTATGGCTGCCACAAAATTATGGCCGTTATCACTAACTACCTTGCCTGCCTCAAGATGTACACTGCCCAGCCATGACTCAGTTTGTCGCTTCAAGTACTCGGCCAGCACCTCGGCGGTGTGTCTGTCGCCCAAACACATCATCTGCAACACAGCCTGCTGACGCTTTCCACTAGCTGCTCGATAGGGGGACACATCGTGTGCAACAGTGGCAGCTGCAGATGGAGTGCTCCTACGACTGCGCTCTGTGGACGAGCTTTCGCTTCTGGAGGAGGAGGAGGAGGAGGAGGGTCGAACGCCTACAGCCAACTGTTTCCTATACCGTGGGCTAGGCAGCACTGTCCCACCACCACTGTCTCCTGTGGACCCTGCATCCACCACATTAACCCAGTGCGCAGTGATGGACACGTAACGGCCCTGGCCATGCCGACTGGACCATGCATCAGTTGTGAGGTGCACCTTTCCGCTCACTGACTGCTTGAGTGCATGGACAATGCGGTCTTTCACATGATAGTGGAGGGCTGGGATGGCTTTGCGAGAGAAGAAGTGGCGACTGGGTAGGTCATAGCGTGGTACTGCATAGGCCATGAGTTCGCGGAAAGCTGTGCTTTCCACCAACCGAAAGGGCATCATCTCAAACGAGATTAGTTTGGCAATGTGGGTGTTCAAACCCAGTGTACGCGGATGAGAGACTGAGTACTTTCTTGACCTACTCATAGTGTCTGGGAGGGTGAGCTGGACTTGAGAGCTGCATATGGTGGAAGTAGCGGTGGACAGGGCGGACTGAGAGAGGGTTGATGATGGTGATGGAGTTGGTGTTCTTTCTGATGGCCTAGAATCAGTCTTTCGTTGATATAACAGTGGGATTCACTGACTGCTGTGGTCTTGCAACGACACCTCAACATTTGCTGCTGTGCTAACCGGTGGGCTTACAGTGGGGGAAACAATGTAGCGTTGCTGACTACCTTGGTTGTGATCAGTTGCACATGTGGCACTTGAGGTTTGGTGTTGTGTCCACGCTTGCAAGTGCATGCTGGTTAAATGTCTAAGCATGCAACTGGTATTCAAATTTTTCAGATTTTTCCCTCGGCTAAAGGGCTTTGCGCACTTCTTACAGATAACCTTGGCCTGATCATGAGGATTTTGGTCAAAAAAGTGCCACACTGCACTCTTCCTACTTTGGCAGACATTTTGCGGCCTAGCACGCTGTGATCTTTTGACCCTCTGGACAAGCTGTCCAGCAACTCTTTTGATGTTTGGAACCTGTCTTTGGAGTGCTCCGGGCCTGCCAGATAACAGCTGTTGCGATGTCGATGTCTGCTGTGGATGCTCCTCATCTGAGCTATTGGAAGCAGCACCCTCTTCCCCCAATGGATGCCAATCTGGGTCAACAACTGGGTCATCCATCACCTCCTCTTCTATGTCATGTGCACCTTCCTCTGTGTCACCGTGTATGGTGGTATAGTGTGCGGGAAGGGGCACCTGAGTCTCATCAGGGTCAGAATCTGGCTCTGTACACTGCGAGGACAATGTAGTGCTCTGAGTGAATGTACCAGCAGAATCATCCATCAGCGGCTGTGCATCAGTGCACTCCATGTCAAATTCATCTTGGCCTGGGTAATTCACCATTTCACTTGATAATCCAGGCATGGTATGTGAAAACAGCTCCATGGAGTAATCAGTAGTATGGCCTGCGTCATCCTTCAATCTTGGTTGGGGTGAAGGACACAAGGAAAGGTGTGGTCCATGAACGTGATCCTCCAATGACGACTCAGTGCTTTTACTTTTTACAACTGAAGAAGAGGAGGCGATAGAGCTGGAGGCTGAGTCAGCAATGTAAGACAAAACTTTTTCCTGATGCTCTGGCTTTAAAAGCGGTTTGCCAACTCCTAGAAAACTAAGCGTTCGAGGCCTTATGTAGCCAGACGATGACGCAGGGTCAGCACCTCCTGCATTCGGTCCTATTTTGCTCTTGCCACTACCATCAGATCCACCACCAACACCATCATTACCAGCTGCCAACCCCCGCCCAATTCCACGGCCTCTTCCACCAGCCTTCCTCATTTTTGGTAGAAATGTAGACAAAATCCAACAAACTATATAGTAATGTAAAACAAGGTACAAGGTGTCTATAGGACAGGGGAGATTTTGAATTTCTGCAGACACTTGTGGACACTGGTCACTTTTGGATTGTGTGAGGCCCACTGATATCTGAGCGCTATGTGACAGGCTCGATGGCACTGCTGTGACCAAAGTGACTAGAGGATAAGGGAGATTTTGAATCTCTGCACACACTTTTGGACACTGGACACTTTTGGATTGTGTGAGGCCCACTGATATCTGAGCGCTATGTGACAGGCTCGATGGCACAGCTGTGACCAAAGTGACTAGAGGATAAGGGAGATTTTGAATCTCTGCACACACTTTTGGACACTGGACACTTTTGGATTGTGTGAGGCCCAATGAATATCTGAGCGCTATGTGACAGGCTCGATGGCACAGCTGTGACCAAAGTGACTAGAGGATAAGGGAGATTTTGAATCTCTGCACACACTTTTGGACACTGGATGGACACTTTTGGATTGTGTGAGGCCCACTGATATCTGAGCGCTATGTGACAGACTCGATGGCACAGCTGTGACCAAAGTGACTAGAGGATAAGGGAGATTTTGAATCTCTGCACACACTTTTGGACACTGGACACTTTTGGATTGTGTGAGGCCCACTGATATCTGAGCGCTATGTGACAGGCTCGATGGCACAGCTGTGACCAAAGTGACTAGAGGATAAGGGAGATTTTGAATCTCTGCACACACTTTTGGACACTGGACACTTTTGGATTGTGTGAGGCCCACTGATATCTGAGCGCTATGTGACAGGCTCGATGGCACAGCTGTGACCAAAGTGACTAGAGGATAAGGGAGATTTTGAATCTCTGCACACACTTTTGGACACTGGACACTTTTGGATTGTGTGAGGCCCAATGAATATCTGAGCGCTATGTGACAGGCTCGATGGCACAGCTGTGACCAAAGTGACTAGAGGATAAGGGAGATTTTGAATCTCTGCACACACTTTTGGACACTGGACACTTTTGGATTGTGTGAGGCCCAATGAATATCTGAGCGCTATGTGACAGGCTCGATGGCACAGCTGTGACAAAAGTGACTAGAGGATAAGGGAGATTGGATTGCTTTTAAAAAAGCAGTTTGCGGAGCAGTGGGTAAACAGCAATGCAGGAATGTCAGGAAGCCTTAGAAGGCAGCCCAACAACCAACACCACTGATACACCACTATATAGCCTCCCCTTGCACTGCACACACAGTGACTGGTGTGTTGTGCAGGCCAAATTGCTAGCAGCAGAGGCAGTTTTTTTTTCTTCTCAGCAGGACAAAAAAAAAAATTGGGATTGCTTTTAAAAAAGCAGTTTGCGGAGCAGTGGGTAAACAGCAATGCAGGAATGTCAGGAAGCCTTAGAAGGCAGCCCAACAACCAACACCACTGATACACCACTATATAGCCTCCCCTTGCACTGCACACACAGTGACTGGTGTGTTGTGCAGGCCAAATCGCTAGCAGCAGAAGCAGTTTTTTTGTCTTCTTCCCTGCCTAACGCTCTCCCTACAGAATCAGCAGCAACCTCTCCCTATACTAAGATCGGCAGAAGTAAGATGGCGGTCGGCGTGCACGCCCTTTTATACCACCTGTGACGCCCACCAAAGCAAGCCAATCACTTGCATGCCCTTCTGAAAGATGGTGGTGACCCGTGCCTAGGTCATCACGTTGCCCACAGTGTCCGTGGATCCTGATTGGCTGAAAAAGAGCGCAAAACAAACTTTTGAAACGCGACTTTGGCGCGTAAGTCGCCGACCTCGTGGCCGACCTCATCCTAGGGTCGGGTTTCGTTTCATGAAACCCGACTTTGCCAAAAGTCGGCGACTTTTGAATTTTTTCGACCCATTTCGCCCAACTCTATCTGTGACTAACAAAATATATACGTAGATTTAATTTTTTTAATACACCTTACACAGCTGGATGCTCCTCATACAGTACCATCTCTCTGCTGGTATTTTTGGTACATTTTCCCAAACATGAGGAAGTATGGTGGAAGAGTCCGCGGACGTGGGCTGGGGGGCGCAGCTGGTACTGATGGTGGTGGTGCATCGGCTGGTTCTGGCAAAAGCACAATAGCAGCTAAGGCATGAGGTGTTGAGCCTGCGTCATCGTCTGGCCCAAGAAGGCCTGTAAGGTTGCCTTTTCTTGGAGTAGGAAAACCTCTTTTAAAGCCGGAGCATCAGGAACAAGTTTTGGCGTACATTGCCGAAACAGCAACCAGCTCTATTGTCTCCTATTCTGAACGTTCGAAATCTGCAAGAACGGAGTCGTCAGTGCAGGGTTCAGGTCAGGAAAAACACCTTTCCTTGTGTCCTTCACCCACACCAAAAGTTAAGGATGTGGCAGCCCACACTTCAGATTACTCTGTGGAGCTATTTTCACATACCATGCCTGGGTTATCCAGTCAAATCCAGAATTCCCCAGTCCAAGATGAATCTGACATGGAGTGCACTGATGCATAGCCACTGCTTGATGATTCTGCTGGTACATCGACCCAGAGCACTATATTGCCCTTGCAGTCTATTGAGCCAGAATCTGACCCTGATGAAACTCAGGTACCCCTTCCCTGACACTATCCCACCTTACACGGTGGCAGAGAGGAAGGTAAAGAGGAAGGAGCAGATAACTTTGAAGAAGAGGTGATGGATGACACAATGCTTGACCCGGATTGGCATCCATTGGGGGAGGAGGGTGGCGCTGGCAATTGTTCAGATAAGGAGAAGGATCCACAGCAGGCATTGACATCGCAGCAGTGGTTATCTGCCATGCCCGTAGCTGTCCAAAAACATGGAACAAAAACTAAAAGAGTTGCAGTATAGCTTGGCCAGACGGTCAACTTAGCACAGCGTGCAAGGCCAGAAAATGTATACCATAGTAGGAAGAGTGCAGTGTGGCACTTCTTTGTCCAAAATCCTACTGATGAGGCAAAGGTTACCTGTAAGAAGTGTGGAAGGACCTTAAGCCGAGGTAAACAACTCAGAAATTTGAATACCACTTGCATGCTTAGACATTTAATCAACATGCACTTGCAAGCATGGACGGACTACAAAACCTCAGGTAGCACATGTGCACCTGCTCCGACTGAAGGTAGCCAGCAACGCTCCATCGCTTCCCCCACTGTAAGACCAATGCCACCGTTAAGCACACCACCAGCACTAAATGTGGAGGTGTTGTCGCAAGGCCAAAGCACTCAGGGAATCACAATGGTTTTGCAACACAACACTGAATCTAGGCTATCACCACCAACACCATCACCAACCCCCTCTCACTCCGTCCGGTCCACCGCTAGTTCCCCCATATGCAGCTTTCCAGTCCAGCTCACCTTACCAGACACTCTGAGTAGGACAAGAAAGTACTCATCCTCTCATCTGAACACACTTTGTTTGAACGCCTACATTGCCAAGCTAATCTCATTAGTGATGATGCCCTATCGTTTAGTTGAAAGCGAAGCATTTCGCGACATCATGGCCTACGCTGTCCCACGCTATGACCTACCCAGTCAGCACTTCTTTTCTCGAAAAGCCATCCCTGCCCTCCACCGGCATGTGAAAGACCGCATTGTCCATTCACTAAAACAGTCAGTGAGTGGAAAGGTGCACCTCACAACAGATGCATGGACCAGTAGGCATGGCCAGGGCCGTTACGTGTCCATCACTGCGCACTGGGTTAATGTGGTGGATGCAGGCTCCACTGGGGACAGCGCCGGTGGAACAGTGCTGCCTAGCCCACGTAAACAGTTGGCTGTAGGCTTTCGATCCTCCTCTATCAGGGAAAGCTCGTCCACAGAGCGCAGTCGCACGAGCACTCCATCCGCAGCAGGCAGTGTTGCACATGAGGTGTCTCACTATCGAACAGCTAGTGGTAAGCGTCAGCAGGCTGTGTTAAAGATGATGTCTTTGGGTTACAACAGACACACCGCGGAGGTACTGGCCGATTGCTTGCAGCAACAAACTGAGTCATGGCTGGGCAGTCTACATCTTGAGGCAGGCATGGTAGTCAGTGATAACGGACGTAATTTTGTGGCAGCCAAAGCCTGTGCAAAACTCACACACATACCTTGCCTGGCTCACACTTTGAACCTGGTGGTGCAGTGCTTTCTTAATAATTATCCGGAGTTTACATCCCTGCTCCATAAAGTGCGAAGACTGTGCTCGCACATCCGTCGCTCAAACGTCCACTCTACTCGTATGCAGAAGCTGCAGCGATTGCTCCACCTCCCCAAGCACCGCCTAATCATAGACATTGCAACAGGGTGGAACTCCACACTGCACATGGTTGAGAGGCTGTGCAAACAGAGGCAGGCCGTAATGCATTTGTGGGAGGAAACACGGGCAGGAAGTTTCAGGGAATACATGGATTTGTCAGGTGTGCAGTAGTCAAAGCTGAAAGACCTCTGTAAAGTCCTTCAGTGTATTGAGGAATGCACATGGCTGGTAAGCGCAGACGATGCCATCATAAGCATGAGCATCCCACTTATGCGTGTGTTCATGCAAAATTTGACGTACATTAAGGATCTGGCGTCTGCAGAGATGGAGGAGGAGGAGGCAAGCCTTGCTGACAGTCAGCCATCGTCTGGTCAGGGAACTGTCCTGGACGAGGTGGAGGAAGAAGAGGAAGAGGAGGAGGAGGAGGTTGAGGGGGATGATTATTTTGGGCAGGAGGATGCTTCTCAGGGGGCAAGAGAAAATGCTGGCGTTCCAAGGTCAAGTACAGTGTTTGTGTGTGACTGTAGGGATGTGGATTTGCCAGAAAGTGCTCCTCCACCCACCACTGGCAGTGCATCATTGACACGTGGAACCTTGGCCCACATGTGCGATTATGCCTTGCGGATCCTAAAAAGGGACCACCGCATTGCCAAAATGATGAGGGATGATGACTATGTTAGCACCGCTCCCCGTTTCGCCGCTCCCGCTCCCGCTGCCATACTCACCGCTCCTGCTTCTGCCCCGACTCGCTCCTCTGACGCGTCCTGCACGCGCGCCTCCGCTCCCCTCGCTTTTCGGCGGCCGGCGTCCCGACGCTCTCCTCCACTTCCCTCGGCCGCGCGCACTGTGCCTCTGCGCACGCGCCGGAGGGATAAGCCACACGCCTCTGCCGGCAGCCACCTGTCTGGCGTGACCTGACCCGGACCGGCCTCCCGACCTATCAGAGGCCACCACCAGGTATTTCAGGCCGCCCTCCCTTAGTGGAGGCGCCTGACTATTGAGTTACCTCTCTGTTGTCTAGGCCGCACTCTCTGCTGCTAGTCCCTTGCAAGCTGCACACTAGTTAACCCTTGTGTCTTGTGCCTCCTGCTAACCCCTGTGTCTTCCGCCTGTGTCCCCAGTGTTCCTCTGACTCTCCGGTACGTGCCTCCTGCTAACCCCTGTGTCTCCTTCCCTTTTCAGTTCGCCTCTTCCTGGACCCCGCCATCCTCCTCCGTCCTTCTCCTTCTTCCTCAGATCTTCCTCTGTTCCTCATCATCTGTTCACCCTCCTGAGCCGACCCCTGGTCCTGGCTGCCGTGGCGCTAGAACTTCCCGAGTCTGTTCCCTAACGGTCCCTGTATAGGGGTCGGTCCACTTGGTGCGCTCGCTCGGGGAGGACTCAGCGTCACGGCCCAGTGGGTCCACTCTCGTCACCTGCGTCCGCAGCGTAACAGTATAGTCAGGCCATGGACCCCGCCGGGGCCGCTGCCCAAAAGGAGTTGGTTTTCCTAAGGGAGAACCAGACCCGTATTATGTCTTTTATGAAGACCATGGATTCCCGCTTGTCGGCCTTGCAGGCCGCTGACCCTGGTAACGCCTCCCAACTGGCCAGCCTCCAGCAGGAGCTGGTTCAACAACGGGACACCCAATCCCATATTCTTTCGTACATGGCTTCGGTCGACGATCGGCTGCTTTCCCTTCAGTCGGCTGCCGGACGCGATTCGTCCCGCAGTTCTGATCCCGGACCCTCTCCGCCTCCCAGGCTTGGTAGACCGCCTCGGTATGGCGGCGACCCCAAGTTGTGCAGAGGCTTCTTGAATCAGTGCAGGTTGCACTTCGAACTCCTGCCCCAACAGTACCCCACTGACCGGGCCAAAGTTGCCTTCATTGTCTCCCATTTGGAGGGAGAGGCACTCTCCTGGGTAAATCCCCTGTGGGAGCGGGACGATCCCGTAGTCTCCAGTCTCCAGACCTTCACTGACACTTTCCGTAGGGTCTTTGACGAGCCCGGACGGTTGGCTTCTGCCACGGAGTCTCTTTTTTGCCTCACCCAGGGCACTCTTACGGTCGGACAATACGCCATCCGGTTCCGTACCTTGGCCTCTGAGGTGGGGTGGAATAACGAGGCTTTGGTTGGGGCCTTCTGGCGTGGTCTCTCTGGCAAAATTAAAGATGAGCTGGCAGGGCGAGACACCCCAACCTCCTTGGAGGATTTAATTTCGTTGGCCACACGCATCGACCTTCGGTTCCAGGAACGCGCTAGGGAGACTGCTAGGGATAGGAGACCGCTTAGACCATCTGCTTCTTTTCACAGGCCGTCCAGCCCACGTCCCCCTGGGGCATCCTCCAGTCCGGCGCCTGAGCCAATGCAGGTGGATCGGGTCAAGTTGGCAGAACAGCGCCGTAAGGAGAGACTGATGGAGGGTCTGTGCCTGTATTGCGGCAGCGCGTCTCACTTCCTACGCTCCTGTCCTGAGAGACCGGGAAACTCCTCCACCTAGGGCAGGTAAGAGAGGCCGATCTAGGTGTGTCTCACTCCTCTCACCCCCTTACCCTTTCGGTTCAGTTGGTTTTGGGTCAGAGACGTGGTTCGGAGGTAGCCTATGTGGACTCGGGCTCGGCAGGGAACTTCATTAGGCTGAAGGAGGTGAAGAAGTATCAGATTCCCGTGATCTCCCTGAAGACTCCACGTGTCATCGCCTCAGTAGATGGAAGACCCCTACGAGAATCTGTGTTCCTGGTAACGGAGGAGGTGTGTCTGCAAATTGGGGCCTTGCACCAGGAGCGGATCACTTTCTACGTCCTTCCCAACCTTTCCCATGCTGTGCTGCTAGGTCTTCCATGGCTTAGGACACATGAACCTGTCTTGGATTGGCGTTCCGGTGAGGTCCTCCGCTGGGAGCATCCCTGCCAAGAGAAGTGCCTGGGGTCTGTCCGCCCGGCCAAACCCCCACCAGCCTCCTCGGGTCCCGAGGCTCTACCAGCCGCATACTGGGCATTCTCTGACGTATTTGATAAGAAGGAGGCAGAGGTTCTTCCCCCGCATCGCCCGTATGACTGCCCTATTGACCTGCGACCCGGGACCACTCCACCCCGAGGGCAAATTTATCCCTTGTCCCCTGCAGAGACTACGGCCATGTCCGAGTATATTCGTGAGAATTTAGCTCGAGGGTTCATACGGAAATCTTCCTCCCCGGCCGGAGCCGGGTTTTTCTTTGTAAAGAAGAAAGACGGTTCTCTCCGTCCTTGTATTGATTTCCGGGGCCTGAACGACATTACTGTGAAGAACAAGTATCCGTTGCCTCTCATTCCTGAACTCTTTGACCGGTTGCGGGGAGCCCGCATCTTCTCGAAGTTGGATCTACGCGGGGCTTACAACCTCATCCGCATTCGCCCTGGTGACGAATGGAAGCCCGCCTTTAACACCCGGGACGGGCATTACGAATACCTGGTTATGCCCTTCGGTCTCTGCAACGCTCCCGCGGTCTTTCAGGAGTTCGTCAATGATATCTTCCGAGACTTGTTATACTCCTGCGTGGTGGTGTATCTGGACGACATCCTTATTTTTTCCCCGGATCTGGCGTCCCATAGGAGGAGTGTTCGTCTGGTCCTACAACGTCTGCGGGAGAATCGCCTCTACGCGAAGCTTGAGAAGTGTCTCTTTGAGCAGTCTTCCTTGCCTTTCTTGGGCTACATCGTTTCAGATTCTGGGCTGGAGATGGATCCTGAGAAACTGTCGGCTATTCTTCGATGGCCCCGCCCAGTGGGGGTCAAGGCGATTCAAAGATTCCTCGGCTTCGCCAACTATTACCGTCAATTTGTGCCACATTTTTCGTCCATCATCAAACCCATCTCCAGTCTCACTCGCAAGAGCGTCAACTCCTCGTCCTGGCCCCCGGAGGCTGAAGAGGCCTTTTCCTGCCTGAAGCAAGCCTTCGCGACTGCACCTGTCCTACACCGACCCGAGGCTAATAAGCCATTCATCCTGGAGGTAGACGCCTCTTCCACCAGAGCAGGTGCAGTGCTCTCACAGAGGTCCCCGTCCGGCCGACTGATTACCTGCGGGTTCTTTTCAAAGGCCTTCTCGCCGGCTGAGTGTAACTACGCCATCGGGGATCGCGAGCTGTTGGCCATAAAGTTGGCACTGGAGGAGTGGCGTTACCTTCTTGAAGGGTCGGTCCATCCGTTTACCATCTTTACCGACCACAAAAACCTTGCATATCTCCAGTCAGCCCAGAGACTTAACCCTCGGCAGGCCAGATGGTCCCTCTTCTTTGGTCGGTTCGATTTTGAATTGCGTTTCCGTCCCGGGCCAAAGAACATCAAGGCGGATGCATTGTCCCGGTGTCTGCAGTCCCCTGATCTAATGGAGGAACCAACTCACATTATCGATCCCGCTAAGATCATCACTGTGGCCCCGGTGAGACTGATTACTCCTCCCCCCGGCAAGACCTACGTCCCTGACTCAGAAAGAAAAAAGGTACTGCATTGGGGACATTCCTCTAAAATTTCTGGACATGTCGGAGTCAAGAAGACATTTGAGCTCATCGCTCGTTTTTATTGGTGGCCCTCACTCCGCCAGGATGTGACAGACTTCACGGCCTCCTGTCCCTCTTGCGCCAAGGTCAAGATTCCTAGGCGACCACCCGCCGGCCTTCTGCTTCCTCTCCCGATTCCCTTGGTTCCATGGCAACATATAGGTTTGGATTTCATCACGGATCTGCCTAAATCTTCCGGATCTACGACTATCCTGGTAGCGGTCGACCGCTTCTCCAAGATGGCCCATTTTGTTCCTCTACCTGCGCTGCCCTCCACTCCAGAGTTGTCGAAGATTTTTATCCAGCACATCTTCCGCCTCCACGGCTTTCCACAGCATATTGTTTCCGATCGAGGTGTACAGTTCACCTCTCGATTTTGGAGGGCCTTGTGTAAACTTCTAGAGATAAGACTGGACTTTTCATCCGCGTACCATCCCCAGTCCAATGGTCAGGTTGAACGCGTAAATCAGGTACTAGCGTCCTACTTACGGCAGTTCTCTAACGCTCATCAAGATAACTGGGTCCATCTACTTCCCTGGGCAGAATTCTCCTACAATAACCATCCCAGCGAGTCATCAGCCAAGTCTCCATTTTTCGTGGTCTTTGGCATGCACCCTGGTGTCCCTCTACCTTTGTCCGGTTCCTCCGGTGTGCCTGCAGCCGATTCCCTGACCCAAGAGTTCTCTAGGATCTGGTCCGAAACTAAGGAGGCCCTCCGGAGGTCTGGGGAGCGCATGAAGAGGCACGCTGACAAAAGACGCTTGGATGCTCCAACCTACCTCCCAGGTCAACAAGTTTGGTTGTCGGCCAAGTACATTAGGCTAAAGCTCCCTTCTTACAAGCTGGGACCGCGCTACATTGGGCCTTTCAAGATTCTCAAACGTCTTAACAACGTATCTTACAAACTGGAGTTACCTGCGTCTCTTCGGGTTCCCAACTCCTTCCACGTCTCTCTCCTTAAACCGGTTGTCCTGAATCGGTTTCACCCGGCTCCGAACCTTTCTCCTCTTCCTGTCACATCTGATGACGTCTTCGAAGTAAAAGACATTCTGGCCTCGAAAAAAGTTAGAGGTAAAATCTTTTTTTTGGTCGACTGGAAAGGTTTTGGGATCTTGGGAGCCGCAGGAGAATATCAATGCCCCACGCATTCTTAAGAGGTTTTTAGCCAGACGCAGTGGAGGGGAGTGTAAGAGAGGGGGTACTGTTAGCACCGCTCCCCGTTTCGCCGCCCCGCTCCCGCTGCCATACTCACCGCTCCTGCTTCTGCCCCGACTCGCTCCTCTGACGCGTCCTGCACGCGCGCCTCCGCTCCCCTCGCTTTCCGGCGGCCGGCGTCCCGACGCTCTCCTCCACTTCCCTCGGCCGCGTGCACTGTGCCTCTGCGCACGCGCCGGAGGGATAAGCCGCACCACTCTGCCGGCAGCCACCTGTCTGGCGTGACCTGACCCGGACCGGCCTCCCGACCTATCAGAGGCCACCACCAGGTATTTCAGGCTGCCCTCCCTTAGTGGAGGCGCCTGACTATTGAGTTACCTCTCGGTTGTCTAGGCCGCGCTCTCTGCTGCTAGTCCCTTGCAAGCTGTGCACTAGTTAACCCCTTGTGTCTTGTGCCTCCTGCTAACCCCTGTGTCTTCCGCCTGTGTCCCCAGTGTTCCTCTGACTCTCTGGTACGTGCCTCCTGCTAACCCCTGTGTCTCCTTCCCTTTTCAGTTCGCCTCTTCCTGGACCCCGCCATCCTCCTCCGTCCTTCTCCTTCTTCCTCAGCCTCAGGACCCTGGTCATCCTGGTTCCTCTCCGGATCTTCCTCTGTTCCTCATCATCTGTTCACCCTCCTGAGCCGACCCCTGGTCCTGGTTGCCGTGGCGCTAGAACTTCCTGAGTCTGTTCCCTAACGGTCCCTGTATAGGGGTCGGTCCACTTGGTGCGCTCGCTCGGGGAGAGCTCGGCATCACGGCCCAGTGGGTCCACTCTCGTCACCTGCGTCCGCAGCGTAACAGACTACTGGCTGGCCAGCATCCTCGATTCACGCTACAAAGGCAAATTACACAACATCATGCCACAGGAGAACCTAGAGATAATATTGGCTAACAAAAAGCAACTCTGGTAAACCGTTTGTTTGAGGCTTTCCCAGCACACAGCAGCGGTGCTGGTTCTCCCACGAGCCGTAGTGGGCACAATGGAAGAGGTGTTCATGTTGTACACAGCCGAAGTGGCGTTGGAGACAGGGGTTCAATGACCATGTTGTGGAATGATTTCTCGAGTACCGCTCACACGACTGCTAATACTGCATCGATTAAGAGTGACAGGAGACAGCAGTTGTCAACTATGGTTACAAACTACCTCTCCTCCCATATCGAGGTTCTCCCTCACAGGTCATTCCCCTTTGACTATTGGGCCTCTAAACTGGACGCCTGGCCTGAATTGGCACAATATGCCTTACAGGAGCTTGCTTGCCCTGCTGCTAGTGTGTTATCTGAAAGAGTCTTCAGTGTTGCTGGATCAATCCCGACAGAAAAAAGGACCTGTCTGTCTACCCAAAATGTTGATGATCTAACCTTCATTAAAATGAACCATGCAGGGGTTTCAAAGGATTTTGTCCCACCTTCCCCTGATGACACATAGGTTGCCAGAAAACTGCCTCGCTTTTGTCCTCCTCTTCCTCCGACTTGCCCAATTCCACCCTTTGCAGCAGCTGAATGTCCAGCCAACACATCTACATATGCCATTTTTTAAACCTCGCTAAATGGGCTGCCCACCCCCCCAATGGCTCGGGTCTACACCTGGCTCACCCGGGCAAGTGCCGTTGCTCTGAACAGGTGGATGGGCCTACAGATGGCTGACGGCACTGGCACAGGGCCCCTCATAGTACAATACAAAGTCTCTGACGGTGGGGGGGCCCACTCGCCATCAGACATACCAGTGTACTATGATGGGCCCTGTGCCAGTACCGTCGACCATGAGTGTGCCCCCCTGCTTGGTCATGGCCACAGCACTTGCAAGTTGCAATACTTACCTCTCCCTGCTCCTCCGCTGTGTAGTCTGGGCAGTTAAATCCTTCACAGGGATGGCCACTAGAAATTTGGATTATTGATCGATGATAGGTAAGATGTAGCTATGGCCTTTCCTGCTGGCCTCTACCTTCAGATGATCAATGGCTACCATTTGCAATGGATGTCAACTTACAAGCGGATGCAGTGGTGCTTTATGATCACCTTTCACTGTTGTGATAGTCACAGACGTGTGACATTCCTGTCACCATTATTCAATGTCTCCTCTCATGCCAATCCAATAGAATCGCCTACGGTCTGTGGCTTCTGTCTTTTGCACTCCAAAATGACTAGACACATCATGATAGCCAGTGAGGATCATGTCTACATCTCTCCCTGTGATCACAGTTTGATGAAAACGAGTAACAGTGATGTGATCCACGCTACTGCGATAAAACAATCCTTTCTCACAGAGAATTGTTTTCGCTGTCTCCACAGACACAGTAATTGAGGGTCTGCATCGCCTCTGCAACATGTACCGGGAGGTTTTCCCGCGATGAGTAATTCCCAAATTTCTGCTAACACTCGACTTTCCGTCTGTACTTGTATCCATGTAGTTTCCAGCAGCAGAGATTTTGGACTGGCTTACTGAGATTGAAATATATACGAAGTTTTAAAAGTACCACAACACTGTATGCTGTTGTACGCTTCGAATACCTTTCCCTTTTTCTACTTGTTAAATTCTGGTGTAATACATACTGAGCCTGTGAGTGTCTGTGTCTGACTCCGGAAGTATAGACGGAAATTTAAAATTACCCCTAGACTGGATACACCTGGTATGTGCTGATACAGTACCTTTGTTCAAAATTTTGTATTACGGTATCATCCATTGTGAGTGAGCGGGTGTGGTTTACGCCTTCTATATATACGGTGAATCGGAGATACCAATTTTTACCCTATACTCGATACAGCTTGTATCTTGTTACACAGTACCTTTTGTTCGACATTCAGTATTACGGTCAAATCCATACTGAGTAAGAGTTTGAGACTAACGACGGGACTATGTATGCGAAGATTTCAATTGTACCCTATAATATATTTACTTGCTATCTTGTTATCCTGTACCTTTTTTACAACATTGTTTATTATGTTCAAACCCAGACTGAGTGAGAGTCTGAGGGTGACTCCGGAAATATATACTGTAGGGATTCGCTCTGGTAGGCAATAGCTGGGCAGCAGTAACGAGGCAACACACAGGCATAAAGTCCAATTTCAGTGGTTTTAATGTCACTCAGCAGCTTAACAAAACATAAGGGAAATAAAGCACATACTCCAACTTGGAGAACCACTGGTCCCAGACTCACCCCTTGCCCGGGACGGGCGTAACTAAGCGGCTGCCAGGTCCTGCGGCATCCACCAGGTGCCATTCCCGGGGTTCTTCCGAGTCTTGTTTCCAAAGTCCTGCAGCATGGGGATCCAGTATACAAGTGTCAGGCTGAGTCCACACAAGTTCCTGTAGCTTCCAGAAACACACTCTCTCTGTGGCAATTACCAACCTCCATTACATAGGCCTAACCCCTCCCATCAGTGAGGTAGACATCACATGGGCTGATCACGTGACCCTGACATCATCGCAGGTCCCGTCTTTAAGGAAAAACCTGACCAAACATTAATCTGCTAGGAGAAACATATCTTCCATCCAGTACAACACCCTTTACTGTACCACATACCCCCCCTATGTTCAACCCTAGAGGCGTGGACGCATGACATACAGTGAACTCTGGACAGGGCATCTGCATTCCCCTGTAGTCTGCCTGTACAATGTTCTACTGAAAATTTAAAGTTTTGCAGGGACAGGAACCACCTGGTGACTCGGGCATTCCTCTCATTAGCTTGACTCATCCACGTAAGAGGGGAATGATCTGTCACCAACTGAAATGTTCTCCCCAGCAAATAGTAGCGCAACGATTCCAGTGCCCACTTGATGGCCAGGCACTCTCTCCACAATACTGTACCGGGTTTCAGCTGGGGTAAGTTTCCGGCTTTGGAAGCTAACGGGATGCTCTTCCCCATTAACTTCCTGAGACAGCACGGCACCGAGGCCTATCTCAGAGGCATCAGTCTGCACCACAAACTCTTTTTTGAAAATTGGAGTGATCAGGACTGGTGTACCACACAGTACCCCTTTTAATTTTGTAAAGGCCTCCTCCAACTGCTCATTCCAGTGGACCATCACAGATTTTTTTCCTTTTAAACAATCTGTTAAAGGCGCGGACAGGGTTGCAAAGTTGGGAATGAATCGCCTGTAATATCCCACCAAACCCAAAAAGGCCTTTACCTGCTTTTTTGTGAGGGGACTGGGCCAGTTCTGAATTGCCTCGACCTTGTTCACTTGGGGCTTGAGAACTCCCCTCCCAATGACATAACCCAAGTACCGGGCTTCCTCCAACCCTATGAAACACTTCTTTGGGTTGGCAGTTAGCCCTGCTTGTCGCAGGGAGTCTACCACTGCCTGTACTTTTGCTAAGTGGCTTTCCCAGTCGGTGCTGAACACAATAATATCATCAAGATAGGCTGAGGCTTATCGGCGATGGGGACGGAGAACAATATCCATTAACCGCTGGAACGTTGCTGGAGCGCCATGCAACCCAAGGGGTAACACCTTATACTGGAGCAGCCCCTCAGGTGTTATAAACGCCGTCTTTCACTTCGCCACCTCTGTTAGGGGTACCTGCCAATAACCTTTTGTGAGGTCCAGAGTTGTAAAATACCGTGCTTGCCCAAAGCGCTCTATCAACTCGTCAACCCGGGGCATGGGGTAGGCGTCAAATTTTGAAATATCATTGAGTTTTCTAAAATCATTACAGAATCTTAGAGACCCATCAGGCTTGGGTATTAGAACTATTGGGCTGGCCCACTCACTCTGAGACTCTTCTATGACCCCTAACTGTAGCATCATTTTTACCTCTTCCGAGATGGCTTGTCGCCGGGCCTCAGGCACTCGATATGGCTTTAGTCGGACCTTGGCCTGTGGCTCGGTGACAATGTCATGTTGGATTAAGGAGGTGCATCCAGGGAGCTCCGAAAAAACATCTGTATTTCGGCTGATGAACTCCCGGACCTCCTGAACCTGTTTAGGAGACAACGTATCTGCAATTTTGACCACGTGTTGGACTTCTCCTGCCTCGCCCTGAGGTAACAGAGCCTCTTCCATCTGAAACGCTGGCAGTGGACTATTCCCACCAAGGTGCTCTCTATCTTTCCAGGGTTTAAGCAAATTAATATGGTAAACCTGTTCTGGCTTTCTCCGACCTGGTTGGTGTACCTTGTAGCCTACTGGTCCCACATTCTCCATGATCTCGTAGGGTCCCTGCCACCTTGCTAGAAATTTGCTATCTATGGTAGGCACAAGCACCAAAACTCGATCCCCAGGGTTAAAGGTTCTTACCCGAGCCTCCCGGTTATAGACCTGACTCTGTGACCATTGTGCTGCCTCCATATGTTCCCAGACCAAAGGTAGGACTGTCTCCATTCTCTCTTGCATTTTTGCAACATGTTCTATCACACTTTTGTGGGGAGTAGGTTGGTTCTCCCAGGCCTCTTTGGCTATATCTTGTAAGCCTTGTGTATGTCTGCCGTACAATAGTTCAAAGGGCGACAACCCCGTAGATGCCTGAGCTACCTCCCGTACTGCAAATAACAAATATGGCAATAACAGATCCCAGTCCTTCCCATCTTTGGAAGCTGCCTTTTTTAACATGCTCTTCAGTGTCTTATTGAATCTTTCTACCAGACCATCTGTTTGGAGATGATAGACCGAGGTACGCAACTGTTTAACATTTAACAACCGGCAGAGTTCCTTCATAATTTTTGACATAAAGGAGGTTCCCTGGTCCGTTAAAATCTCTTGCGGAATTCCCACCCGTGAAAACATACCCATGAGTTCCTTTACTATAAGCTTAGCTGATGTGTGGCGCAAAGGAATGGCCTCAGGATATCGGGTAGCATAGTCTAGAACTACAAGAATGTGTTGGTGTCCCCTTGCCGACTTATTGAGAGGCCCCACCAGGTCCATAGCCACTCTCTCGAAGGGTACCTCAATAATTGGCAAAGGCACCAAAGGGCTCCGAAAGTGAGGCTGGGGACTGGCTACCTGGCATACTGGACAGGAGCTACAGTACCGTTTAACTTCTTCATGAACCCCTGGCTAATAAAATCGCTGCAGAATTCAGTCGAGGGTCTTCTTTGGGCCCAAATGCCCCCCAAGTACATGCGCATGCGCTAAATCCAATACCAGCCTTCGATATGTCTGAGGTACCAGTAACTGCTCTACCATTTCCCCACGTATTTTCTCCACTCGGTACAACAAATCCTGATTCAACTCAAAGCGTGGAGACACCGTATCTACCCCAGGCTGTTGGGGTTCCCCATTGACAAACAGTACATTTTCTCTGGCCCTGGCTAAAGTGAGGTCTCAGAGTTATGCTGTACCAAAATTATCACCTGATACATTCAAGTATGACAACTCGGGTCCCAGCGGCAAGTCTTCCATCTCTCCAGCCAATACTTCTATGGGAGAACTCTCCCCCTCCTCCACCGAAGGGAAGGTTATACCTACCACCAGCACTTCTTCCTCTGGGCCATCAGGTTCATGCCCCCCTTCTGGAGAATGTAACCTGGTTGCCTCTGGTGCCGGCAGTTGCTCAGTGGATGGGACAACCGACGGCCACAGCGACAGAAAACAACGGAAAATCTCTTCCAATTATCTCTTCATAAAAGTAAATTAGTCACCACCCCCACATCATGGCACCGCCTCACTGCTTGTGTGCTGATTACCACTAGTGCGGTGGGATAGTCTTTTAAGTCTCCATGTATACACAACACCCCAATTTTCTGACCCGTATACTCGCTGGTGTATATCCAGCTGGCTCGTACCAGGGTTACAAGACTCAAGGAGTCCAATAGGGCCACAGCCGGGGTGCCCTCCACTTCTACTTGACACAAATGTTCCATATTAGGGCCATTCGGGGTGCCCATTGCACACATGGGTTCGGCATAGTGGGACTGGCGGTAACAAAAATTGGTGTCCATGGGCTCAGTCAGGTGGGGGCAATCAGCTCTCATATGGCCTGGTTCCTGGCACCGCCAGCAGACTATGGGGCTCCTTACTTGACCGGATAAGTCCGGAGCGGCCTTCCGGGGCTCTGCTCACCGAACCCGGGGCGGGGACCTAGGGGACCTTCCGGTTACCTTTCGGGGGGTCCCTCCCTGTAACTGCTTGGTAGCCCCATACCTTTCTATGAGGTCTATCATCTGCATAGCATCAGTCACTATGCGGTCCAGTATGGCCATGGGGGACAACACTTCAGGCTGCAACCACTTTTGTAACAGGTGCAACAGGTCATAATACTGGGACCGGGCCGGCTTAGAGGGGGTAAATTCCCACTGGTGTACCCGCTGGGCCCGCACTAACACATTTACTCCAAGACGAGCCAGTATCTCACCCTTGACGACCGTGTAGTCCACCCTTTGCTCGGTGGGTAGGTCCTGATACACCTTCAAAGGTCCTGGGATCAGAAACGGAGTGAGGACATCCGCCCAATGGTCCCGGGGTAGCTTCTCTCTCTCAGCGACTCCTTCGAACATCTCCAGATACATCTCCACATCGTCCGATTCTTCCATTTTAGGAATCGCTGTACAAACCGCTTTCCGACTATCCTGGATTCTCCGGTCAGCTCCTTTTGCTTGCGCTGTTGTGATATGTTGTAATAAAGAGAGAAAAGCAACTTGCCCATAGAAAGGGAACACCACCCAAATAATGAATATATAAATCAAAAAATCTTTATTAGACAAAAAAAGGAACACACATGATGCAACACTGATCCATAAAATCAATTAAAAATGCAAAAGCATAAACACATCTTATCATATGATAATGATATATATTCCCTCCACAACAACAACCCCACATATATAAAGGCCAAATATATATTAGCATATAGAAGAGCACATGAACTATATGGAGTAAAAAATGCTTGAGTCCTGGCAATATGCATGTACAAAAAATGACATGTGCAAAAAATGCAAACAGATGTACAAAAAAGAATGTGGCTATTCACAGCACTAGACAATTGTAAAAAAGGCCCTAATCTCCCTGAAGTGGTCTGAATAAATGCAAAGACCACCATACATTACCAAAGAAGAAGAGAAGATCTGGGGGCCAAGGTAATCAAAGACCCCTGCGGACCTGGTAATGCACCAGAAAATAAAGTGCAAGGTGCACGTGCGAGTTGGAGTGGTGGGGGGAGCAAACCCCACGCGTATCGCCACTGCCCAAGTGGCTTTCTCAAGGGAGAATGAAGCGCTGGACATCAAGGTGTGTACTGGTATATTTATACACCATCCACATGTGCAATGAATAAATGGATAACAAAAGAAATCCTTACTGAGATTAGGCGTAATGGAGATCACACGGTCGCGGCCATCTTGTCAGCGTCTCTGGGTGTATTGATAAAGTTCAGTCAAAAAGTTTGATGATGTCAGTACAAACCAAAGTATAGAGCGCATGCACCGAAACAAGGCATAATGGGAGTCACATGATCGCAGCCATCTTGTCAGCGTCTCTGGCTATATTAATAAAGTTCAGTCAAAAAAAAAAAATTTTAATGACGTAGAGCAAAGTATGGAGCGCATGCGCAGATGACACTTTCGCGGTCATCTTGTCCTCATTATTAAAGTTTTAAACTAATGGTCAGATGTCGCAAGACCTAACCAAAATATAAAATACAAAATGCATACGCATATCTTGGAGCTGTGGCCAGCATCACAATATCTTTTTAATGTAAAGTGAATAATGAGAAGATTTTTTGAGAAGATTTTTTGACACCAAAAGTATGGGGCGCGTGCTCAAATATTCTGATTGCAACAATCTTGCCGAAGTCCCCTATTACATTGATGCTGTTCAGCAAATAACAAAGAATACATAGCACTAGTGTTGAGCGATACCACCCGATACTGAAAAATATTGTATCGGAAGGGATCGGCCGATCTAAAAAAGTATCGGGTATCGCCGATTCCGATCCCGGAAGTCCCATTCAAGTCAATGGAACAGAAATATCGGAATTAAAAAAAAACCCTTTCTTTCCCTGTCGGTTAATTCTACATGAAGAAAAACAACTAATAATAATGTAGAATGTATTGTGGGAGGTGTAGGAGACATTAAAGCCATAGAGATTTAGCCCAATCAAATGGAATAGCAGGAATTTTTTTTTTTTTTAAAGACGATCGTAGTTACAAAGATATTGACTATGTTAAAGTCTTTAATTTTTTGTCAGATATGTATGTTTCACTACTTCCATGCTCTTCACCTTCTTTTTTACTTCTCCCACACTTTCTCCTTCATCATCTTCAGCAGCAGCAGTATCTTCTTCTTCTTCTTCTTCTTCTATTCTTCTTCATATTCTACTTCTTCTTCTTCTTCTTCTATTCTTCTTCATATTCTACTTCTTCTTTTATTCTTCTTCATTTTCTACTTCTTCATCTTCTTCCTATTCTTCTTCATCATATTCTTATTTGTGTCAGGCATTCCTGTAGTTGTTTTCTATAAAAGTTTGAAGATTAAACCTTCCGTTCAGCCTGTCACAAAAGATTTACAACAGGATTTGTCCGTGTTCAGTTTGGCCTGCAGCAGCAGGCCTTTTCCAGGGGCACCACGAGGAGGAACGGACTCACCCCCATACACTGCTTAGTCTTCTTCTGCTTTTAAATTTGATAATCTCATTTGCTCAGATTTTTAGTCTTATGCTTAATGTTCTTCTGCTTTTGGTTTTTATGCTTCTTGGTCTTCTGTCTCTGGATGTTCTGCATCTTGGTGGTTGTCTTCCTGTTCTTTGTCCTCTTGGTCATCTTCTTCAGGGTCATCTTTTAGGTATTCTTTTGTGTGATCTTCAGGGTCGTCGTCTTCAGGGTCATTGTCAGGGAGATCCAGAGTGAGAATCAAAAACCATTTCCACAAGCTTGAACTTTGAAAAGTAGCAGAAGTTACAAGAAGGCTGAGGAACTAGCGAGAACCAGCTGATGGTACAGGAACCCGGAGTGGCAGCAGAATGAACAAGAGCCAATGGCACAACCGTGGACCAGCTGACGGTGCTGGAACAAGGTTACTAAGCAGGAGGTACCTGTGCTCCAAAGCACTACCAAGGACCAGCAGACGTTGGTGGAACTCGGATACCGACAAGGAGGCACCTAGGCAAAAGGCACTGCCGAGAACCAGCTGACGGTGCAGGAACCTGGATGGGTGGCAGAAGCTGCAAGAGCAAATGAAACTAGCGAGGACCAGCTGACGGTGCAGGAACTCGGAGGGGCAGCAGAAGGAACAAGAGCCAATGGGACAACCGTGGAACAGCTGACGGTGCTGGAACTCGGTTACTAAGCAGGAGGTACCTGTGCTCCAAAGCACTACCAAGGACCAGCAGATGTTGGTGGAACTCGGATACCGACAAGGAGGCACCTAGGCCAAAGGCTCTGCTGGGAACCAGCTGATGTTGCTGGAACCCGGATGGGTAGCAGAAGGTACCCATGATTAACAAAGTGTCGCATCCGCGAGCAGGCCGCAGTTACCGAAACCCACAGTCCTACAGGGGGT
Source organism: Dendrobates tinctorius (assembly GCF_039654945.1). Classification (NCBI taxonomy): domain Eukaryota; kingdom Metazoa; phylum Chordata; class Amphibia; order Anura; family Dendrobatidae; genus Dendrobates; species Dendrobates tinctorius. The sequence goes on along the minus strand of NW_027361829.1, from coordinate 10,374,677 downwards.
GCTTTTCCTATTGGCACTATGGAACCAGCCTTTGTTACCAGAACCCGCAGTCCACATAGGAAGCACTGAAACTGCAGGCACCATAGACTCCGCTAACCCGACCACAACACGACAGGACAACATATTAGTGGCAAAGTGACGTTGACACTACCCGGAAACAGCAGGCGTGCTGTAACCAGGCTGGGCAGGAGGGAGTACCCGTGCCAAAGACACTGCCGAGAACCAGCTGACGGTGCTGGAACCCGGAGGGGCAGCAGAATGAACAAGAGCCAATGGCACAACCGTGGACCAGCTGACGGTGCTGGAACACGGTTACTAAGCAGGAGGTACCTGTGCTCCAAAGCACTACCAAGGACCAGCAGACGTTGGTGGAACTTGGATACCGACAAGGAGGCACCTAGGCCAAAGGCTCTGCCGGGAACCAGCTGACGTTGCTGGAACCCGGATGGGTAGCAGAAGGTACCCATGATTAACAAAGTGTTGCGTCCGCGAGCAGGCCGCAGTTACCGAAACCCACAGTCCTACAGGGGGTGCTTTTCCTATTGGCACTATGGAACCAGCCTTTGTTACCAGAACCGGCAGTCCACATAGGAAGCACTGAAACTGCAGGCACCATAGACTCGGCTAACCCGACCGCAACACGACAGGACAACGTATCAGTGGCAAAGTGACGTTGACACTACCCGGAAACAGCAGGCGTGCTGTAACCAGGCTGGGCAGGAGGGAGTACCCGTGCCAAAGACACTGCCGAGAACCAGCTGACGGTGCTGAAACCCGGAGGGGCAGCAGAATGAACAAGAGCCAATGGCACAACCGTGGACCAGCTAACGGTGCTGGAACAAGGTTTCTAAGCAGGAGGTACCTGTGCTCCAAAGCATTACCAAGGACCAGCAGACGTTGCTTGAACTCGGATACCGACAAGGAGGCAACTCAGCCAAAGGCACTGCCGAGAACCAGCTGACGGTGCTGAAACACGGTTTCTAAGCAGGAGTTACCTGTGCTAAAAAGCACTACCAAGGACCAGCAGACGTTGCTGGAACTCGGATACCAAGAAGGAGGTATCTAGGCCAAAGGCTCTGCCGAGAAACAGCTGACGGTGCTGGAACCCGGCTGGGCAGGAGGGAGTACCCGTGGCAAACACACTTCTGAGCAGCAGCATGTGATGTTGAAGCCCAGGGGTCAATCATGCAGCAGGCTGAGGCCAACTTGGAGCGAGTTTTATATTGGTTGTACACAACTACTGATTGTAACCGTGCTCCACTTTGGCCTCTGGCTCTACTGTCTCTAGTATTTCCCCTGGCCTCCAACCACGCCAGTTGCTGCTCTGCAGTATTGTCTGCACAATCCACACTCGTTCCTGAGTTACTGGGGCTCAGTCACGTCAGTTGATCCCCTGATGTGTGTCTGGCTAGGTGTCCTGCTCTGTCCACATTCCCACAACTATTAATGGGAATGGGGACAGAGCAGGAGACATTGAAGGACACACATCAGGGGATCAACTGACGTGACTGAGCCCCAGTAACACAGGAACAAGTGTGGATTGTGCAGACGGCACATCAGAGCAGCCACTGGCGGGGTTGGAGGCCAGGGGAAATACTAGAGACAGTACAGCCAGAGGCCTAAGTGGACCACGGTTAAAAATCAGTAGTAGTGTGATGTTGGAGGCAGCAGTAGACTTTGCCATCCGCACAGCAGGGGAACAGCTGGCTTACTGAACCCCAGAGACACAGGAGCGAGTGATTCTATCTGTGCGGACGGCACTTACAAGCTACAACTGGCTGTGTTGAAGCCCAGGACCAATGCTTCGAGCAGGCTAAGGCCTACTTGGAGCAAGTGGAAAATAACATGCAGTGTGATGTTGGAGGCAGCAGCAGATTTTGCCATCCATCCGCACAGCAGGAGAACAGCTGGCATTACTGAACCCCACTAACACAGGAGCTAGTGTGTGTTTCTCTGTGAAGACAGCACTTCTGAACACCAGCTGGCATTGTTGCAGACCAGGATGAGGCATGGAGCAGGCTGAGGCCTGATAGGGTTGGCATGTAGTAGTGTGAATGAGGACTGAGCAGGAGAGCTTGCCAGACACACACCAGGGGATCAGTAGACGGGACTGAGCCACTGTTACACAGGAACAAGTGTGGATTGTGCAGACGCCACTTCAGAGCTGTAACTGGCGGGGTTGTTGGCCAGGGGAAATACTAGAGACAGTGGAGCTGGAGGCCATAGTGGAGCACGGTGACAATCAGTAATAGTCTACAACCTCTATAAAACCAGCTGCAAGTTGTCCTCCGCCTGCTGCATGCTTCATCCTGGGCTACAAGACAGCCAGTTGTAGCCTGGAAGTGCTGTCCGCACAGATATAAACACTCACTCCTGTGTTAGTGGGGTTCAGTAACGCCAGCTGTTCCCCTGCTGTGTGGATGGCAAAGTCTCCTGCTGCCTCCAAACTCACACTACAACGCTTTTTCTCCTCGCTCCAAGTAGGCCTCAGCCTGCTCGGAGCATTGATCCTGGGCTACAACACAGCAAGTTGTAGCCTGGATGTGCCGTCCACACAGATTGAAACACTCGCTCCTGTGTTAGTGGGGTTCAGTAACGCCAGCTGTTCCCCTGCTGTGTGGATAGCAAAGTCTCCTGCTGCCTCCAAACTCACACTACAACGCTTTTACTGCTCGCTCCAAGTAGGCCTCAGCCTGCTCGGAGCATTGATCCTGGGCTACAACACAGGCAATTGTAGCCTGGAAGTGCTGTCCGCACAGATTGAAACACTCGCTCCTGTGTTAGTGGGGTTCAGTAATGCCAGCTGCTCCCCTGCTGTGTGGACGGTAAAGTCTCCTGCTCCATCCACATTCAAACTACTACTGATTTTTAACCCTGCTCCACTTAGGCCTCTGGCTCCACTGTCTCTAGTATTTCCCCTGGCCTCTAACCCCGCCAGTGACAGCTCTGAAGTGGCGTCTGCACAATCCACACTTGTTCCTGTGTTACTTGGCCTCAGTCACGTCAGTTGATCCCCTGATGTGTGTTCGTCAAGGTCTCCTGCTCTAGAGACAGTGGAGCCAGAGGCCTAAGTTGAGCACAGTTACAAATCTGTAGTAGTTTGCATGTGGATGGAGCAGGAGACATTGCCGTCTACACAGCAGGGGAACAGCTGGCATTACTGAACCCCACTAACACAGGAGCTAGTGTGTGTTTCTCTGTGAAGACGGCACTTCTGAACACCAACTGGCATTGTTGGAGCCTAGGATGAGGCATGGAGCAGGCTGAGACCTGATGGTGTTGGCATGTGGAGGCAGCAGGAGACTTTGCCGTCTACACAGCAGGGGAAAAGCTGGCATTACTGAACCCCACAGACACAGTAGCGAGTGTGTTTTTCTCTGTGAATATTTCACTTCTGAACACCAACTGGCGTTGTTGGAGCACAGGATGAGGCATGGAGCAGGCTGAGGCCTGATGGTGTTGGCATGTGGAGGCAACACTAGACTTTGCCGTCCACAAAGCAGGGGAACAGCTGGCATTACTGAACCCCACTAACACAGTAGTGAGTGTGTTTTTCTCTGTGAAGACGGCACTTCTGAACACCAACTGGCGTTGTTGGAGCCCAGAATGAGGCATGGAGCAGGATGAGGCCTGATGGTGTTGGCATGTGGAGGCAGCAGGAGACTTTGCCGTCTACACAGCAGGGGAACAGCTGGCCATACTGAACCCCACTAACACAGGAGCTAGTGTGTGTTTCTCTGTTAAGACGGCACTTCTGAACAGCAACTGGCGTTGTTGGAGCTGAGGATGAGGCATGGAGTTGGCTGAGGCCAACTTGCAGCACGTTTTATAGAGGTTGTAGACTGCTGCTGATTGTAACCGTGCTCCACTTAGGCCTCTGGCTCCACTGTCTCTAGTATTTCCCCTGGCCTCCAACCCCGCCAGTGACAGCTCTGAAGTGGCGTCAGCACAATCACACTTGTTCCTGTGTTACTTGGCCTCAGTCCCGTCAGTTGATCCCCTGATGAGTGTCCGGCAAGGTCTCCTGCTCTGTCCCCATTCACAATACTAGTAATGGGAATGTGGACAGAGCTGGAGACCTTGCCGGACACACATCAGGGGATCAACTGACGTGACTGAGGCCAAGTAACACTGGAACAAGTGTGGATTGTGCAGATGCCACTTCAGAGCTGTCACTGGCGGGGTTGGAGGCCAGGGGAAATACTAGAGACAGTGGAGCCAGAGGCCTAAGTGGAGCAGGGTTAAAGATCAGTAGTAGTTTGAATGTGGATGGAGCAGGAGACTTTGCCGTCCACACAGCAGGGGAACAGCTGGCATTACTGAACCCCACTAACACAGGAGCTAATGTTTTTCTCTGTGCAGACGACACATCTGAGCGACAACTGGCTGTGTTGAAGCCCAGGGATTATAGTTCAGGTGGTAGAAACATGAACACAACTGGAGACCTGGATACAGTTGCCAACCAGTTATTTAGTCGGGAAGAGGACTGGCAAATTCTGGGGAGATCCAGGCCTTGTTCATTTTCAGAAAAGTAAGCCGGTCGACGTTATCGGAAGAAAGTCACGTGCGACGGTCTGTTAGTACACCACCTGCGGCACTAAAGACGCGTTACGATAATAAACTGGCTGCAGGGCAAGTCAGCACCTCCAATGCATACTGGCTAAGCTCTGGCCATGTATCCAGCTTAGAGACCCAAAACTTGAAGGGGGAAGAGCCATCTGGGAGTACACTCACAGGGCAAGACATGTAGTTTGTCACCATCTGACGGAAACGTTGCCTCCTGCTGACTGGAGCCGTCAGTGATGGTGTAGACAATTGTGGCGGACACACAAAACTTTGCCACATTTGGGCCATAGTGGTCTTGCCTTATGCTGAGGCGCTGCCTATGCTCCGTCTTTCTGCCGAGTTTCCTCCACTGGGTCGACGCACAGAGGTGCTTTGTAAAGCACTAGCACCACTGCTGTCGGGTGGAATGGAAAACATGATGGACTGCACCAGTGTGTCTTGGTACTCCCGCAGTTTACGCTCCCGGTTCAAGGTTGGTATGAGGGTTTGCAAGTTGTCCCGGTAGTGTGGATCTAGGAGGGTGTACACCCAATAATCAGCTGTGTAGAGAATGTGGGCGATGCGGAGGTCGTTTCTCAGGCACTGCAGCATGAAGTCAACCATGTGCTGCAGAATCCCAACTGCCAAAGAACTGCTGTCCCCTGCTTGAGGCGTGATCTCTCCCTGCTCTGCATCACCCCACCCTCGCTGTACATACTGACTAGAGCTTTGTGTACCTCCCTCCTGTGGAGAGATGTCTTCCTCCTCCATCGACTCCTCCTCATCCTCCTCGCAAAGTGTCCCCTGCCTAGGCCTTTGTGAGGAAGCACGTAGTGCAGACTGTCCAGAAGCAGATGGCATTTGGGACTCCTCATCCTCCACCTCTTCCAAAACCTCATCCCTTAGTGCTTGCAGTGTTTTTTGAAGCATGCAGATAATGGGGACAGTCATGCTGACTAGTGCATCATCTGCACTCGCCATCCGCGTGGAATCATCGAAGGCACGCAAAACGAGGCAGATGTCCTTCATAGAGGCCCATTCAGTGGTACTGAAGTGTGACCGGCGCACATTGCGACTTGTTTGCGCCTGATGCAGCTGGTACTCCATGACTGCTGCCTGCTGCTCACACAACCGCTCCAACATATGTAACGTTGAATTCCACCTGGTGGGTAGGTCACATATGATGCGATGTTCCGGATGGCGTAATCGGCGCTGCAGAGAAGCAATGCGCGATCTTGCCATGCTGGAACGATGCAAGTGAGCGTACTCTATGCAGACCTTGTGCAGCAGTGCATCAAGATCCAGATAGTCCCTCAGAATGCTCTGCACGACCAAGTTGAGCATATGTGCCAGACATGGGATGTGAGTGAGGTTGCCTAGGCCAAGAGCTGCCACCAGATTTTGGCCATTGTCACACACTACCAAGCCCGGCTGGAGATTCGCTGGCACAAACCACACGTCGCTCTCCTGCTTGATGGCATTCCAGAGCTCCTGCGCTGTGTGGCTTCGATTCCCCAAAGAAATTAATTTCAGTACGGCCTGTTGAAGTTTGGGCACGGCTGTGCTCATATCGGTTGTAACAGGCTCCTGCTGCACTGTTTCAGAGGAACTTGAGTAGGAGGAGGAGTCAATATGTACAGACTGGATTCCTGCAATCCGTGGAGTTGGCAGAACACGTAGAGCACCACTCTCCAGATCTGTACCCGGCTCCACAACATTGACCCAATGGGCAGTGAGGGAAAGGTATCGTCCCTGTCCATGGTTACTGGTCCACGCATCAGTGGTCAGGTGGACCTTGCTACTGACGGCGTTTAGTAGCGCATGTTTCATGTTTGCCTCCACATGTTTCTGCAGGGCAGGGACGGCTCGCCTGCTGAAATAAAAGCAGTTGGGCACGGTGTATTGTGGGACTGCCAATGCCATGAAGTCCCGGAAGGTGTCAGTCTCCACCAGCCTGAATGACAGCATTTCAAGGGCCAGTAGTTTGGCAATGCCAGCATTCAGAGCCTGTGCTTGGGGATGGTTTGCCGAGTATGGCTGCCTTTTCTCCCATGTCTGTGCTACCGATGGCTGCCGAGTGGCCTGGGAGTGTGAGGATGACTTGGAACGTGGTGCTGTGGGTGGAATGTCACAGGGTCTCCGGACAACAGTGCGAGAGGTTCTTCCTTGGCGATCCTGTGAGGAAGCCGAACCAGCTGTGTGTGAGCTGGAGGAAGAGGCCCCAACATGAGCTGAAGAGGTGGTAGGTGGTGCTGTACGTTGGCCTACGTCTTCAGTGTGTCTATGTAACTCCACCTCGTGCTTGGTCCGCACATGTTTCCACATATTAGTGGTATTGAGGTTGCTGACATTTTTCCCTCTTTTGACTCTCTGATGACACAGCTTGCATTTGACAAAGCAAATGTCATCTGCAACTGTGTCAAAAAAGGACCATGCACTGCAAGTCTTGGGAGCGCCCGTTTTGCCTTTTGAAAGTGGAATGCTCCTAACGGGTGCCGAAGTGGAGGCTACAGGAACCAAGTCTGCCCCCTCCCTCTCCCTCCGGTTTTGGCCGTTCAGGGAATCTCTTCCTCAGAGCTGCTCCCACCACCTTCCTGTTCCTCACGCCTTGATGGGTCAAGGACCTCATCATCTACACTCCCCTCTTCAAACACCTGCTTCTCCTGGGTTGTCTCGCCAGCACCGTACGCACCAGAATGTGGTAACTGAGTCTCGTCATCATCTGATCCGTACTGAGGTGTGCTGACCATAGGCACTGGCCCACCTGCCAGAAAAAAGGCTCCTCTATCCACTCCTATATAGTTTTTGCAACCAACCAATGAAGAGGAATATAGATGGATGCACACTAATAGGAGAAGAAAAAATGAGCTGCAATTAAAGAAAAATATGTGTGAGGCAGTGACGCACGCTGAGCAGCCTACAACCAGACATAGCTGCAGGACACACTACTCAGCATGAGCTGCACTCACACACAGTCAGAGACCTCTTAGACAGCCGTGAACAGTGCAGCTAAGTGGGCACTAGCACTGACAGGCTGCAGAAAGGCTCCGCTGTGTACTCCTAGAGTGTTTGCAACCACCGTATATGGATACGGATGGATGCACACTAATAGGAGAAAAAATGAGCTGCAATAAAAGAAAAATGTGTGAGGCAGTGACACGCTGAGCGGCCTACAACCAGACATAGCTGCAGGACACACTACTCAGCGTGAGCTGCACTCACACAGTCAGAGACCTCTCAGACAGCCGTGAACAGTGCAGCTAAGTGGGCACTAGCACTGAAAGGCTGCAGAAAGGCTCCGCTGTCTACTACTAGTGTTTGCAACCAACGTATGTGGATACGGATGGAAGCACACTAGATAGAATTTTTGAAAAATATGCAGCTCAAAAAGAAAAATATGTATGAGGCAGCAGCGAGGCACGCTGAGCGGCCTACAACCAGACGTGGCTGAAGGACCCACTCCACAGTGTGAGCTGCACTCACACAGCCCTTGCAGACAGCTGTGAACACTGCTGCTAGGGAAAAGAAAGCTACAGTGGTGGTTTATGTAGCCTGGGTAAAGAAAAATATTGTTTTGAGAATCGCTATTTCTAACTGTCCCTCACAGTCTTCAACAGCAGCCTGTCCCTAACTGAATTCACAGCAGAGTGACCAGAAATGGTGGCGGTGGTGGCTTTTATAGTGCATCATGACATCATTTCAGCAGCCAACCACATCCATGCCAATAGTTAACATGCCTACATGCCTAACAGGATGTGCCCACACTTCTGAAGATTCCCATTGGCTGAATCAAAGTGAGTGGGCTGATAGCATTATGGGAACTTCCGATTCCGGTATCCGATATGAAAAAAGTATCGGAAGTCAGTATCGGAATTCCGATACAGCTAATATCGGCCGATACCCGATACTTGCGGTATCGGAAAGCTCAACACTACATAGCACACATCATGCCTGCAACCATTTTGCCAAAGTCCCTTATTTTACTTATTTTACTGTTGGGCAAAGGGCAGACAGATTAAAACAAGTATAAAGATGAATCATATCAGATCATGTGAATTAATATACTTAAACTGACAATTGATGATTGAATGATATAAAATGCCTGGTAAAGCGCATGCGCAAATGACTGTGACCATTATAAAAATAAAATTAAACTGAACAGATGTACTTAAGCAGTTAACGCCTGATAGAGCGCATGCGCACATAGCTGTGACCATTATAAAGAGAAATTAAACTGAACAGATGTACTTGAACAGTTAACACCTGGAGTAGGCGTCTCATAGAAATAAATCATATTCCAGCATGTATGAAAATTTTTTATTTACATTAGGGCATAACTGTTGTGATATGTTGTATCAACAGCTGATTGGTTTCCTGCTGCTGCTGCATAGTCACCTGTTGCTGCTGCATAGCCTGCTGTTGCTGTCGCATGGCCTCCATGAGCGTTTTTACAGTGGCCTCCATTTCTGGACAGTTCCCCGCCTGGATCTCTGCCAGTCGTTTCACCCAGGACATAGGCTGGGGTACCGATCAAAAATCAAAACAGCCTGGCCTCACTGCTTGTGCCCGCATTCTCCACCAATTGTAGGGATTCGCTCTGGTAGGCAACAGCTGGGCGGCAGTAACGAGGCAGCACACAGGCATAAAGTCCAATTTCAGTGGTTTTAATGTCACTCAGCAGCTTAACAAAACATAAGGGAAATAAAGCACATACTCCAGCTCGGAGAACCACTGGTCCCAGACTCACCCCTTGCACGGGACGGGCGTAACTAAGCAGCTGCCAGGTCCTGCGGCATCCACCAGGTGCCATTCCCAGGGTTCTTCCAAGTCTTGCTGCCAAAGTCCTGCACCATGGGGATCCAGTATACAAGTGTCAGGCTGAGTCCACACAAGTTCCTGTAGCTTCCAGAAACGCACTCTCTCTGTGGCAATTACCAACCTCCATTACATAGGCCTAACCCCTCCCACCAGTGAGGTAGACATCACATGGGCTGATCACGTGACCCTGACATTATCGCAGGTCCCATCTTTAAGGAAAAACCTGACCAAACATTAATCTGCTAGGAGAAACATATCTTCCATCCAGTACAACACCCTTTACTGTACCACAATACCAAGATTTCAAATTAGGCCAACACTCTATACAGCTGTTCGCTTGTGTTACATTACCCATTTACAGCTTTTATATTCTTGTGTAATCCATACTGGGCCAGAGAGCATTTGTGTCTGCCTCCTGAAATGTATACGGAGATTCAGAATGTTTACACTATGCTATATATACCTTGTATCTGGTGATACGGTACCCTTTCTCACCTTTTTATTTTATTGGGTAAACCATACTGAGCCTGTGAGCATTTGTGTATGGTGTATGACTCATGAAATATATACGGAGATTTATTGTTATCCCTAGACTGTATAGAGCTGTACGCTTCTGATACAGTACCATATATCTGCTAGTATTTTGGGTCAATTTTCTAAAACATGAGGAAGTATGGTGGAAGAGGACGTGGACGTGGGCGTCGGGGGCCACCTGGTACTGATGGTCGTGGTGATGCATCTGCTGGTAGTGCCAAAAACACAATAGCAGCTAAGGCAGGAGGTGTTGAGCCTGCATCATGGTGTAGATCTGGAAGGCCTGTAAGGCTCCATTTTCTGGGAGTAGATAGACTGCTTTTAAATCCGAAGCATCAGGAACTGTTTTTGGCTTACATTGCTGAAACAGCCTCCAGCTCTATCGCCTCCTCTTCTGAAGTTTAAAAAAATGCAAGCACTGAGTCGTAAGTGTGGGCTTCTGGTCAGGAGCAACCACTTTCCTTGTGTCCTTCACCCACACCAAAAGTGAAGGGTGTGGCAGCACACACTTCAGATTACTCCATGGATCTCTTTTCACATACCATGCCTGGGTTAATTGAAAATGGGGCCCATCATATACTGGAGCATTCTAAATGGGGCAGATCAGACACTGGAGCATTAGAAATGGGGCCCATTATATATGGAGCATTATTAGGGCCCATAAGACACTGGAGCATCATCCATGAGGCCCATCATATACTGAAGCATTCCAAATGGGGCAGATCAGACACTGGAGCAACATTTACAGGGCCCATTATACACTGGAGCATTAGAAATGGGGCCCATTATATATGGAGCATTATTAGGGCCCATAAGACACTGGTGCATCATCCATGAGGCCCATCATATACTGGAGCATTCCAGATTGGGGACATCAGACACTGGAGCAACATTTACGGGGCCCATTATCCACTGGAGCATTAGAAATGGAGCCCATTATATGTGGAGCATTATTTGGGCCCATAACACACTGGAGCATCGTCCATGGGGACCATCATATACTGTAGCATTATGTGGAGCTCATCATATACTGTATGGAACATTATATGTGGCCAGTTATTCTGTATGGAGAAATATATGGGGCTCATTATTCTGTATGGCGCACAATGTGGTGGCCATAATACTGTATGGAGTAATATACTGTCCTTTTTTGAGCTATTGTACAATTTAAAATAGATCAGTCATGTCATGTAAGCAGTGAAGTATTTGTCATTGTACTATACCTATATTTCTGTGCCGTATCAGAGCATCATGAGTTGTGGTATGTGTTAAAGGGGCGCACTGACACTCTTTGGCCCAGGGCACACGAAAACCTGGAGCCAGCCCTACCCCCCCACAACTTTAGCCAAATAACCCCCAGTTTTCAATGCGTAACTATTATTATGAAGTAAATTAAGGTTGACAAGCTTCAGTAATAAGAATTGATGGTTTTGGCATTGAAATGGGCACTGTAGGTGTGTTTACTGTCCTCCACTCCCTGCTGACTTTGCTTCCCCATTGACTTGCATTAGATTTCGTGTTTCAGTCGGCCTCCGACTTTTCCCTATAGTCGGCCGATTTCATTCGACTCAACTTTTGAGAAAGTTGGGTTTCATGAAACCCAAATCGACCATAAAAAAGGCAAAGTCGCTCATCTCTAATTGGCGTGGCAGCTCAGGTCATCGGCTGAGACACAGATGGCACAAGACCAGGCAGAGGTGGTCGGGCTTCGGATACCAGACAGAGGTCGCCAGACTCTGGACATCGGACACCATCTCCAGGCACTAGGCAGCGGTCATCAGGTTCCAAACTATGATGGTCAGGCTCCGGCCATTGGACATAGGAAGGAACTCAAGCGGATGGTGCAAGCACTGCCGGGTTGGACCGGGACCAGACAGAGTTAGCACCGCATGGCAGGCTGAGCACAGCAGAATAGACGTTCAGCAAAAACACCGGACTCCATGTTTATAAGAGCCAATAAAGAAGAAAGTCCTCCAAGATATACATTAAAAAATTTCTTTATTGAACCATATCAAAAGGTATAAAGCGAAAATCACATACAGGAAAAAAAACAGTGCACACATTGAGCAGGATAACAAGTTCAGCCCACAGTAGACATAAATAGAAAAAAATCCCTGTATAATACACATAGATAAATTTGAAAAAATAAGTGCTTGTACAAATCCTAAAGGACAGTAACTGGGATATTGTATGTGCAAGCTTATAGAACAATGTGGGCCTACTTATAAAAGAAAATAATTCATCATGAATAATTTAACAGCAGATTACAAATACATTTCTTTGTATACCATGGCCAGTAATTAAATGCTCAATAGCAGATGTAAACAGAATTGAAGAGAGCTAAAATAAGCATATTTACCCACAGTCCACACCATGGCAATTTACCCCTTGACGCGCGTTTCGGTATCTTCCTCAGAAGGGGTGCGCATCCATGTTTATAAGACGAATCCAGGTTAGTTCACAGTCACTGTGTTCAGGGTTACAGTCACAGCAAGCCACTCCAGAGGCTAAGTCCTCTAATCGCTCTACAGGGCACGCTCACGAGACGATCTCCCATTGGAGATTGGGAGTCACGTGCTCAGCTCCTTCTCCTGATCTGATTAGTCCATCTCAGAGATCTGGAAGGTCCCGGAAGCGCTCGGCTATAAAAGGTCCGCATGGCCGCTCGGACCTAGTATAGACTCTAATTGCTACTGAGTGAATGGTGATAGATGTATGGACTGCAAATGACTCATTAAGATTCCCCTCCCTCTGATATCATGAGTGCGTATAGGGATCTAGTTATAGAGTCAGCGCCAGTCAGTGGTAAGTTACTGGCCACACGGCACATCCTCCACAGTACTAGCGTCCGACAGTGCGCCCCTCTTGGGCGCTGTCACTTTGCGGCTGGCTCAGTCACCGTGCTGCTGTAGCAGCACTAGTTGGCGTCTGCGGTAGCAACGCCGCATGCACGGTAGGTCTAGACGGACATCGCCCTGAGTCTTAGGTTAGTCCTGTGACCACATACCGTGCGTGCACTCCGCTGAGTCCTGTGAGGTCAACAGGCTCGGCATTTATGTTCATGCCTTTAGCGACTCTGTGAATCAACAGAGTACACCCAGCGCACATCGGGTGACATTATAACCTGCGTGTGCTATACCGCCATATAGCTCGTCTGCCATTGTCTAGCAGCGGTTTGAACACCTACTGCACAGTGGACCCCGGGCAGTGAACGCACGCTCTATTATTTATTATTTAGTGCATTCCGCCGTCCCTAACATTATACTACTGCTAGGGTCTGGCTAGTAATGGCGGACCTGCAGCATCTACGGCTGGACATTCGGCAGCTGGAGAGCAGGTTGGCGGCTATTGAGAGCTCCACCTCAGCTGTGAATGCTACAGTGGCCGCTGCCCAGGCAGTCGCAGAGGCTGTCTCGCATGTGCCCACACCCACGCCAGTGCCGACAATGTCCCGCCTCCCGTTGCCCGATAAATTTTCTGGCGACAGCGCCGCCTGCAGGAGTTTCATGAGCCAGTGCTCTATCCAGCTTGAGTTACTGGCCAAGCGATTCCCTGCTGAGTGGGCTAAGGTGGGGTTTGCCGTCGCCCTCTTGTCAGGCAGGGCATTAGAATGGGCCACGCCGCTGTGGGAGTGTGGTGACCCTGTGGTTCTGAGCGCTGCTCAGTTCCTCACCTCTCTAAAACAGGTCTTTTTGGGACCACGGGTCACTCACGACACCTCCCTCCAGCTATTAGCTTTAACACAGGGCTGCCTCTCGGTCAGCCAGTACGCCATTCGTTTTTGGACACTGGCTTCCGAGTTGGAGTGTCCTGATAAGGCGCTCATCCCTGTGTTCTGGAGGGGTTTGGCGGAGCATGTCAAAGATGCTTTAGCTACCAGGAAGGTTCCTGTAACTCTGGAGGAGCTGTTTACTATCTCCACCCGCATTGATCTCCGTTATATTGAGCGCGGGTTGGAGCGAGCTCAATCCAGACAGAGGGTTAAGTTGGCTCCTACCTTCTCTGTACCTCTTGAACCCACGGAGGTGTCTCACAGCGGCTCTAAGCCACGTTCGGTGCGAAGCTCCACACGCTGCTATCAGTGCCGGCAGTTTGGTCACTCGGCTAACACATGTCCACAGCGATCGAATAAACAATCACGCCCTGTGGTCGTAGGAGGGGGTCTAACAGATATGAAACCCTTTTCTCCCAAACCGGTATTCCGAGGGATGTTAGATAGCGGTGCTTCCACCTGAGAGGTAGAGGTCATGGTGGACTCTGGGGCAGAAGGGAATTTCAAGCCTTTGTCCTTCGCCCAAAAGCACGCTATCCCGCTGGTGCTACTGCCCCATCCCATGACTATCAGGGTGGTTAATGGTGCGCCTTTACCATCTCAGGTCACCCACCAGACAGCACCTCTTGGTCTCTCTATCTTAGCATCTCACCACGAGACCTTGTCCCTGTTCATTTTGCCAGATGGCATCGACCAGGTGCTTCTCGGAGTTCCCTAGCTCCGTTACCATTCCCCTCATATTGATTGGTCTTTGGGGAATATACTAGGTTGGAGCAAGGACTGTGAGGGGAGGTGCATGAGGGGCAGTGTCCAAGTAGCCTCCACAGAAGTGCCTGCGGACCTTTCCGCTCTTCCTACACACTACCGGCAGTACACGGACGTTTTCTCCAAAAAGCCTGTGGAGACGCTTCCGCCGCACCGTCCATACGATTGCCCGATAGACCTATTGCCAGGAGCGGAACCTCCTAGAGGCCGCGTATATCCTCTATCTCTCCCCGAGATGGAGGCTATGTCACAATATATCCGGGAGTACCTGGCAAGAGGTTTTATCAGAAAATCGGTGTCGCCGACAGGTGCAGGGTTCTTCTTCATGCAGAAGAAGAGTGGAGAGTTGCGCCCCTGCATTGACTACAGAGGTCTCAATGCCATTACTGTAAAAAACAAATACCCTCTTCCTTTGATCTCTGAGTTGTTTGACAGGTTGCTAGGGGCCTGGATCTTTACAAAATTGGATCTACGGGGGGCGTACAACCTGATCTGCATACGCGAAGGAAACGAGTGGAAGATAGCCTTTAATACCAGGGATGGCAACTACAAGTATTTGGTCATGCCCTTCGGCCTCCGCTGTATTCCAGGACTTTGTAAATCACGTCTTTCGCGATATGCTTTCCACCTCGGTGGCGCTCTATCTGGATGACATTCTCATCTTTTCTCCAGATTTGACCTCTCACTGGAGAAATGTCTGCAAGGTCTTCGACCGTTTGTGGGCGAATTCTCTCTTCGCCAAGCTGGAGAAATGCCAGTTTGAGCAGGAGTCCTTGCCGTTCCTGGGCTACATCATCTCGACCCAGGGGTTGCTATGGATCCTGCCAAATTGCAAGCAGTAATGTACTGGCAGGAGCCCCATTCTTTGAAAGCGGTGCAGCGCTTTTTTGGGGTTAATTAATTATTATCGTCAGTTCATTCCCCATTTCTCCACACTGATACCTCCTTTGGTTGCTCTCACCATGAAAGGAGCCAATCCTAAGGTTTGGTCAGAGCAGGTCTCCATGGCCTTTTCTTCCCTGAAGTCCCATTTTGCTGGCACTGCTATCCTCCACCATCCCGATGTGGATAAACCCTTTATCCTAGAGGTGGATGCATCATCCGTCGGTGCAGGAGCAGTCCTTTTCCAGAAGGATGCTCAAGGTCAGAAGCATCCCTGCTTCTTTTTCTCAAAGATATTCTCACTGGCAGAGAGGAATTACTCCATCAGGGACAGGGAGTTGCTGGCCATGAAACTGGCCTTTTCTGAGTGGAGACATCTCCTTTAGGGAGCCCGGTTTCCCTTCCAGGTGTACAATGACCATAAAAACCTGGTCTATTTGCAAACGGCCCAGCGCTTGAACTCTCGTCAAGCTAGGTGGTCGCTCTTCTTCTCCCACTTCCGCTTCACCTTGCACTATCCGTCTGGAGAGGAGAACGTCCATGCGGATGCTCTCTCTCGCTCGTTGGTCTCAGCAGAGGAAGAGGAGGCTGAGCCTCGGCTAATCGTCCCCACGGAGAGCCTGAGGACCGTGGCTCTGGTTGCTCTTGAGGCTGTTCCGCCGGGCAAGACTTTTGTCCCTCCTCGCCTGCGGCCGGAGGTCCTCGCGTGGGCACACGCGTCCAGGGTGGGTGGTCACTTTGGCAGTAAGCGGACCACAGAACTCCTGGCAAGGTCGTATTGGTGGCCGCACATGGCTCGGGACACAAAAGAGTACATTCAAGCATGCATCTCTTGTGCTCGGAACAGGTCCTCTAGGCAAAGGCTGGATGAATTGCTGTATCCCTTGCTGGTGGCAGACAGACCCTGGGAGATGGTCGGCATGGACTTTGTGGTCGGCCTGCCCAAGTCCGGTGGCAGCATGGTCATCTGGGTGGTTACCAATCATTTTTCTAAAATGGTGCATCTGGTGCCACTCGCGCGGCTGCCTTCCGCTTGAGGTCTCGCCGCACTGTTCATAAAGCATGTTTTTCGTTTGCACGGTATGCCGAACAAAATAGTCAGTGACTGAGGTCCACAATTTGTGTCTCGGTTTTGGAGGGAGCTCTGCAGTATCGAGCTAAACTTGTCCTCCGCCTATCACCCCGAGACGAACGGGTTGGTTGAGAGAGCCAATCAAACTCTGGTCACGTACCTGCGACTAGTGATGAGCGACTTTTGTTTTATTACGGTCGAGTTTCGTTTCATGAAACCCGACTTTTCCAAAAGTCAGGTCGAGCAAAATCGGCCGACTATAGGGAAAAGTCGGGGTCGTCCCGAAACACGAAACCCAATGTAAGTCAATGGAGAATTAAAGTCGGCAGTGAGAGGAGGACAGGAAACACACCAACAGTGCCCATTTGAATGCCAAAAGCATAAATTCTTGTTTCTGAAGCTTGTCAACCTTAATTAACTTCATAATACTAGTTACGCACTGAAAAATGGGGGTTATTTGGCTACAGTTGTGGGGGGGGAGGGCAGGCTCCAGGTTTTCGTGGGCCCAGGGCCAAAGAGCGCCCCTTTAACACATACCACAACTCATGATGCTCCGATACGGCAGAGAAATAGCAGTATAGTACAATGAAAAATACTTCACTTCTTACATCTCATGACTGATATCCATTTTAAATTCTCCAATACCTCCAAAAATGGACAGTATATAACTCCATACAGTATTATGGCCAGCGCTTAGTGCGCTATACAGAGTAATGAGGCCCATATATTTCTCCATACGGAATCATTATTCCCATATAATGTTTCAAACCGTATATGATGAGCTCCACATAATGCTACAGTATATGTTGGTCCCAATGGATGAAGCTCCACTGTCTTATGGGCCCAAATAATGCTCCATATATAATGGGCCCCATTTCTACTGCTCTAGTGTATAATGGGCCCTGTAAATGCTGCTCCAGTGTCTGATGTCCACCTTTGGAATGCTCCAGTGTATGGTGGGCCCCATGTATCATTCACCAGAGTATAGTGCTCCCCAAAAATTGCTGTCCCAACATTGAAAACAATTACATAAGTCTCCTTGCTAGGGAATCCCTGCACTACTCTGAACTCCTTGTCGTCCCCATCTTCCATCTCACTGCACTTGGCTGTTTAGGCCCTCCCACCGGCAGAGACACTTTTGCGTACTATGCGGTGCCCTGTGCCAGTGCCATTGCCCATGAGTATGCCCCCCCACCTGCTCAAGGAACCTGCACTTTCATCTGCACCTTCCTCTTTGTCACCGTGTAAGGTGGTATAGTATGCGGGAAGAGGAACCTGAGTTTCCTCTTTGTCAGATTCTGGCTGTGTAGAGTGCGAGGGGAATGTAGTGGTCTGGGTCAATGTACCAGCAGCATCATCCAGCAGTGGCTGGGCCTCAGTGCACTTGTGGCGTCCCCAAGAGTACGGTCGCCACTGTGGCATTGCCTTCCTCCTAGCGAGTGTGTTGTCAAGCTTGGGAGCAACGAAGGATCTCTCTAGCAGTGAAACCAACACACAACACATTTCCCACTCCAGGCCAGCAGGGAGACCTCTGAACCTGACTGCTGAGGAGCTGCTCTCTGCGGTCGGGAGGAGGTAAGTTAGGGCACTCTGTGCAGGGAAGGGGAAGTGTGTGGACGTGAGAAGGGGAGCTGGAGGATGAGCAGAGTTAAGGCTCACTCCTAGCTGGAGTGCATGGTCCGGATTCCGGTCTTCGAGTTTGTAGGGACACTGACGTTCCTGCAGCAGAAACCGGGGGAAGTAGCAGCTATAAATGCTCTGTACCCAACTAAGGCTCGGATGCCCCAGCATCAACGTGTGTGAGGCAGAAGGAAAAGGCTACAGCTGTCTGCCATACAAGTAAAGTCTGAGGAACATCTGTTAGACAGGAGGCGTTTCAGTGAACCACGGTCCTGTGAGTGCTTCCCCCACAAGTGCTAGAAAGGAGACGTTCAGGAAGGTACATGTTGGCGGAGTGTTGGAAGGGAGCTTTCCATTCTGGTCCCGGAGGTTGGCAGAGGTCCTGACCCGGAGGACACAGCACGGAGGCAGGCATCTGTGTAACCTGCAGACTGTGAGTAAAGCTTTGGAACTGCACGCTCTGGTGTCCTACAGTTATTCCAGCACTGCTACATCTGGGTACCATCACCTACACCGCCTGTGCCTTTCCCCCATCACTACATCTACACTTCCCTGGGACTCCAGCTCCACCTGTGGGGAGCTTCACCATCTTTGCTGCACAACATCATCAGTCCCAGAGGATCTGCATGCAGCGTCGGCCTAACATCTATGTTGCCAAACACCACAGGTGGCGTCAAACTATCTATATAAACTCTTTACCATTATACCACGCCATTTACATGGGTGCCCAGGGCCACCGTCCGGGTCACCGCTGCTGTGACACATCCCACTGACACCGGCCCGGTACCGAGTACCCCACAGCCCTGGGAGGGCGACCCATATGCCGACTGCTGATCGGGCGGCGTTATTCCCACGAACCTCCAAACAGTGTCCCTGAAGCAAAGGTTTTGGTTTCCGGGGGCAGTATGATTGTAAAGCTGAACCTTAAAGGAATGTCCAAAAGGGCACCACCAGGAGTGGAGCCTGTGGCTTAATTGGACTGCACCCGGGAAACCAATACCATACAAGCTACAGAAAAGATGGACAGATTGCAAGCTTTGTCGATTCTGTGTGTTGTGGTATGTCCGTTTGTAGTTGTGCTAGCGATTTCTCAACTTTATTCCGTTAACGACCGAGACTCTGGCATGACCCTGCGGTACGCGTCAAGCTCACTAGAGGGATACACGAGTCTGTGGCACGTGAGATCGAGCAATAACAGGTCTAGCATTCCAGTACATGTCCGGGGCTGCATGCACGCTACACTGAAAGGACCAGCTTTTGTCGCTTACAGGTGCAGATAACCTGCTGACCTCCGTTAGTGATGGGGATCTGGGATTCAGATTATTCCCCGCGAACGATGATTTCCCAGTAAGTTCAGGTCAACCGCAATTCCGGAGTTAGGCCTAACCGTCATTCCTGAAAAAATTACGTGTCCAAACCACAGGTGCTGTAGCTTGCTTAACAGCTCGGCAGCCGTTCTCAGGCCCAGTATGGATTCAACAACATTGTAGAAAGTTGATAAAGGGTACAGTTTCACCGGATAACACGTATATACACTCACTGGCCACTTTATTAGGTACACCATGCTAGTAAGGTGTTGGACCCCCTTTTGCCTTCAGAACTGCCTCAATTCTTCGTGGCAGAGATTCAACAAGGTGCTGGAAGCATTCCTCAGAGATTTTGGACCATATTGACATGATGGCATCACACAGTTGGCGCAGATTTGTCGGCTGCACATCCCTGATGCGAATCTCCCGTTCCACCACATCCCAAAGATGCTCTATTGGATTGAGATCTGGTGACTGAGGAGGCCATTTGAGTACAGTAAACTCATTGTCATGTTCAAGAAACCAATCTGAGATGATTCGAGCTTTAGGACATGGCGCATTATCCTGCTGAAAGTAGCCATCAGATGTTGGGTACATTGTGGTCATAAAGGGATGGACATGGTCAGCAACAATACTCAGGTAGGCTGTGGCGTTGCAACGATGCTCAATTGGTACCAAGGGGCCCAAAGAGTGCCCAGAAAAAATTCCCCACACCATGACACCACCACCACCAGCCTGAACCGTTGATACAAGGCAGGATGGATCCATGCTTTCATGTTGTTTACGCCAAATTCTGACCCTACCATCCGAATGTCGCAGCAGAAATCGAGACTCATCAGACCAGGCAACGTTTTGCCAATCTTCTACTGTCCAATTTCGATGAGCTTGTGCAAATTGTAGCCTCAGTTTCCTGTTCTTAGCTGAGAGGAGTGGTACCCAGTGTGGTCTTCTGCTGCTGTAGCCCATCTGCCTCAAAGTTCGACGCACTGTGCGTTCAGAGATGCTCTTCTGGCCACCTTGGTTGTAACGGGTGGCAATTTGAGTCACTGTTGCCTTTCTATCAGCTCGAACCAGTCTGCCCATTCTCCTCTGACCTCTGGCATCAACATGGCATTTCCGGCCACAGAACTGCCGCTCCCTGGATTTTTTTTCTTTTTCGGACCATTCTCTGTAAACCCTAGAGATGGTTGTGCGTGAAAATCCCAGTAGATCAGCAGTTTCTGAAATTCTCAGACCAGCCTTTCTGGCACCAACAATCATGCCACGTTCAAAGGCACTCAAATCACCTTTCTTCCCCATACTGATGCTCGGTTTGAACTGCAGGAGATTGTCTTGACCATGTCTACATGCCTAAATGCACTGAGTTGCCGCCATGTGATTGGCTGATTAGAAATTAAGTCTTAACACACAGTTGGACAGGTGTACCTAATAAAGTGGCCAGTGAGTGTATGTAGCCTAGTTTACACATTAAAAATATATGTCTATAGATCAGGAGGCAGACTCAGATGTTCTCAGGCCCAGTATGGATTTGACCAGATTGTACAAAGTTGAGAAAGGGTACTTTATCACTGGATAGCAGGTATATATAGCATAGTTTAAACATGTAAAATCTCCGTGTTCTCAGTATGGATTACACAGCAATCTAAAAAGTGGAAAAAAAGGAAATGCATTTGAGGCGTACACAACTATATACTTTTGGTGTTATTTTTAAATCTTCATATATATTTCTGTCTCAGTAATACAGTCCAGCCTCTCCGCAATAGGAAATGAGATGCATACAATTAGTGACATAAAGGCTATTGATTGCAGAAATCTAGGAATTATTATTCACTGGAAAAACTTCCGTCACAATTCTCATAGGCGATGCTGACCCTCAATTAATTTGTGTGTTGAGACAGTGAAAACATTTTTTTGTGAATAAAGTCTTGCTGTATCGCACTTCCGTTGATTCCATCACTGTTACTCATCTCAATCCAATTTTTATCACAGGGAGCGATGTAAACATGGTGCTCACTGGCTATCATGATCTGTCACGTAACTTTGGAGTGCAAAAGACAGAAGCCACAGGCCGTAGGCGATTCTATTTGATTGGCATGAGAGGGCACATTTTGAAATGTGCGCCAGAATGTCACACGTTTGTGAGTAGGAAAACTGTGAAAGCTGATCATAAACCACCACTGCATGTAATTGT
This sequence comes from Dendrobates tinctorius, assembly GCF_039654945.1. NCBI lineage: Eukaryota > Metazoa > Chordata > Amphibia > Anura > Dendrobatidae > Dendrobates > Dendrobates tinctorius. Next base: position 10,353,171 of record NW_027361829.1, on the reverse strand, counting down.
GAGTCGACGTCCATAAGAAATGGAAGCTACTGATCATCTGGAGCTAGAGCCCGGCCAGCAGGACAGGGCATAGCTACATCTTAACCATCATCTTTCAGTTCAATCAATTTGTAGTGGCAGTTCCAGTGAAGGATTTGACAGCCCAGACTACACAGCGGAGGAGCAGGGAGAGGTAAGCATTGCAAATGCTGGGGCCCTGCCCAAGTAAGGGGGGCACACTCGTGGGCGTCGGTACTGGCACTGGGCCCCTCACAGTACGGCCGTGTGTCTGACGGCAGGTGTGCACCACCACTGTCAGAGACACTTGATTGCACTATGAGGGACCCTATGCCAGTGCCCGCGCCCAAGAGTCGGCATACCCACCTGTCCAGGGAAACGGCACTCGCACGGTTTTGTGCGCTAGGTGGTGACCCTGGCCATGGGGGGGGCGCCCACTTAGGGAGGTTTACAAAGTGGCATATGTAGATGTGGGTCATTCCGCTGCTGCAAAAGGCGAAATAGGTCAAGTTTGCGGAATAGGAGGAGGACCAAAGCAAGCCATTTTTCTGGCAACCTATGTGTCATCAAGGGAAGGTGGGACAAAATCCTTGGAAACCCATGCATGGTTCATTTTAATGAAGGTTAGATCATCCACATTTTGGGTTGACAGACGGGTCCTTTTTTCTGTCAGGATTGATCCAGCTGCACTGAAGACTCTTTCCGATAGCACACTTGCAGCTGGGCAAGCGAGCTCCTGTAAGGCATATTGTGCCATTTCAGGCCAGGTGTCCAGTTTAGCGGCCCAATAGTCAAAGGAGAATGACCAGTGCGGGAGAACATCGATATGGGAGGAAAAGTAGTTGTTAACCATAGTTGACAACTGCTGTCTCCTGTCACTTTCCATCGATGCAGTATTACCAGTTGTGTGAGCGGTCCGTGAAAAATCAGACCACAACATTGTCATGAAACCGTTGTCTCCAACGCCACTTCTGCTGTGTGCACCACGAACACCTCTGCCAACCTGCCCCCGGCCCATACGGCTCGTGAGAGGACCATCACCGCTGCTGTGTGCTGGGAATGCCTCAACCAACTGGTTAACCAGAGTTGCTTGTTTAGTAGCCAATAAGGTCAAGGTTCTCCTGTGGCATGATGTTTTGTAATTTGCCTTTATAGCCTGGATCCAGGATGCTAGCCAACCAGTAGTCATCATGGTTCATCATTTTGGCAATGCGGGGGTCCCTGTTTAGGATCTGCAAGGCATAATTTGACATGTAGGCCAATGTTCCCGGTGTCAATGATGCACTGCGAGTGCTGGGTGGAGGAGCACTTTCTGGCAAATCCACATCCCTCCAGTCACGCACAAACCCTGTACCAGACCTTGCCACGCCAACATTTTCACTTGCCCCACGAGATGCATCCTCCTCCCCTAAGTAATCATCCCCATCATCATCCTCCTCCTCCTCTTCTTCCTCCACCTCGTCCAGGAGAGGTCCCTGAGCAGACAATGGCTGAATGTCATCAAGGATTCCCTCCACCTCTTCCTCCTCGTCAACATTGGCTGCAGATGCCTGCTCCTTAAGGTGCGTCAAAGTTTGCATGAGCAGACGCATAAGTGGGATGCTCATGCTTAGGATGGCGTTGTCTGCGCTTACCAGCCGTCTGTATTCCTCAAAACACTGAAGGACTTTACAGAGGTCTTTCAGCTTCGACCACTGCACACCTGTCAACTCCATGTCTGCTCTCAAAGTGCCTGGCCGTGTATCCTCCCACAAATGCATTATGGCCTGCCTCTGCTCGCACAGCCACTCAACCATATGCAGGGTGGAGTTCCACCTTGTTGCAATGTCGATAATGAGGCGGTGGTTGTGAAGGTGGAGCAATCGCTGCAGCTTCTGCATACGAATGGAGTGTGCAGGCGACCGGCGGATGTGTGCGCACAGTCTTCGCACCTTCTGGAGCAGGGCTGTTAATTCCGGATAATTATTGAGGAAGCACTGCACCACCAGGTTCAAGGTGTGAGCCAAGCAAGGTATGTGGCTGAGTTTTGAAAGGGCTATGGCTGCCACAAAATTACGGCCGTTATCACTAACTACCTTGCCTACCTCAAGATGTACACTGCCCAGCCATGACTCAGTTTGTCGCTGAATGTACTCGGCCAGCACCTCGGCGGTGTGTCTGTCGCCCAAACACATCATCTGCAACACAGCCTGCTGTCGCTTTCCACTAGCTGCTCGATAGGGGGACACCTCTTGTGCAACAGTGGCAGCTGCAGATGGAGTGCTCGTACGACTGCGCTCTGTGGACGAGCTTTCGCTTCTGGAGGAGGAGGAGGAGGGTCGAACGCCTACAGCCAACTGTTTCCTATACCGTGGGCTAGGCAGCACTGTCCCACCACCGCTGTCCCCTGTGGACCCTGCATCCACCACATTAACCCAGTGCGCAGTGATGGACACGTAACGGCCCTGGCCATGCCGACTGGACCATGCATCAGTTGTGAGGTGCACCTTTCCACTCACTGACTGTTTTAGTGAATGGACAATGCAGTATTTCACATGCTGGTGGAGGGCAGGGATGGCTTTTCGAGAAAAGAAGTGGCGACTGGGTAGGTCATAGCGTGGTACTGCATAGGCCATGAGTTTGCGGAAAGCTGCGCTTTCCACCAACCGATAGGGCATCATCTCTAACGAGATTAGTTTGGCAATGTGGGCGTTCAAACCCAGTGTACGCGGATGAGAGACTGAGTACTTTCTTGACCTACTCATAGTGTCTGGGAGGGTGAGCTGGACTTGAGAGCTGCATATGGTGGAACTAGCGGTGGACAGGGCGGACTGAGAGAGGATTGATGATGGTGATGGAGTTGGTGTTCTTTCTGATCGCCTAGATTCAGTCTTTCGTTGATATAACAGTGGGATTCCCTGACTGCTTTGGCCTTGCAACGACACCTCAACATTTGGTGCTGTGCTAACCGGTGGGCTTACAGTGGGGGAAACAATATAGCGTTGCTGACTACCTTCTTTGTGATCAGTTGCACATGTGGTACTTGAGGTTTGGTGTTGTGTTCACGCTTGCAAGTGCATGCTGGTTAAATGTCTAAGCATGCAACTGGTATTCAAATTTTTCAGATTTTTCCCTCGGCTAAAGGTCTTTGCGCACTTCTTTCAGATAACCTTGGCCTGATCATGAGGATTTTGTTCAAAAAAGTGCCACACTGCACTCTTCCTACTTTGGCAGACATTTTGCGACCTAGCACGCTGTGATATTTTGACCCTCTGGACAAGCTGTCCAGCAACTTTTTTGATTTTTGGAACCTGTCTTTGGAGTGCTCTGGGCCTGCCAGATAACAGCTGTTGCGATGTCGATGTCTGCTGTGGATGCTCCTCCTCCTCATCTGAGCTATTGGAAGCAGCACCCTCTTCCCCCAATGGATGCCAATCTGGGTCATCAACTGGGTCATCCATCACCTCCTCTTCAATGTCATGTGCACCTTCCTCTGTGTCACCGTGTATGGTAGTATAGTGTGCGGGAAGGGGCACCTGAGTCTCATCAGGGTCAGAATCTGGCTCTGTACACTGCGAGGACAATGTAGTGCTCTGAGGGAATGTACCAGCAGAATCATCTATCAGTGGCTGTGCATCAGTGCACTCCATGTCAGATTCATCTTGGCCTGGGTAATTCACCATTTCACTTGATAATCCAGGCATGGTATGTGAAAACAGCTCCATGGAGTAATCAGTAGTATGGCCTGCGTCATCCTTCAATCTTGGTTGGGGTGAAGGACACAAGGAAAGGTGTGGTTCATGAACATGAGCCTCCAATGACGACTCAGTGCTTTTATTTTTTACAACTTCAGAAGAGGAGGCGATAGAGCTGGAGGCTGAGTCAGCAATGTAAGACAAAACTTTTTCCTGAAGCTCTGGCTTTAAAAGCGGTTTGCCAACTCCTAGAAAACTAAGCCTTTGAGGCCTTGTGGAGCCAGACGATGACGCAGGCTCATCACCTCCTGCATTCGGTCCTATTTTGCTTTTGCCACTACCATCAGATCCACCACCAACACCATCATTACCAGCTGCCAACCACCACCCAATTCCACGGCCTCTTCCACCAGCCTTCCTCATTTTTGGTAGAAATGTAGACAAAATCCAACAAACTATATAGTAATGTAAAACAAGGTACAAGGTGTCTATAGGACAGGGGAGATTTTGAATTTCTGCACACACTTGTGGACACTGGACACTTTTGGATTGTGTGAGGCCCACTGAATATCACAGCGCTATGTCACAAGTTCGATGTCGCAGGTGTGAAAAATGTCACTAGAGGATAACGGAGATTTTGAATTTCTGCACAGACTTGTGGACACTGGACACTTTTGGATTGTGTGAGGCCCACTGAATATCACAGCACTATGTCACAGGCTTAATGTCGCAGGTGTGAAAAATGTGGCTAGAGGATAACGGAGATTTTGAATTTCAGCACACACTTGTGGACACTGGACACTTTTGGATTGTGTGAGGCCCAGTGAATATCACAGTGCTATGTCACAGGCAGAAATTGGCTAGTGTATGACAAACTACAAGGTGTATATTGAATTGGGCAGAATAGGAATCTCCCTAGAGTGTAGGTCTGTAAGAACGGAACAAGTCCTCGACTTATCCTTACAGAGCGACACACAGATAGCTTCACTGTGGCCGTGATAACAGCCGTTACACGGTACTGAGAGAGGAGCGTGCACGTACACGGCTGTCCGGTGTACGTAAAATTGTCAAGCTCCGTGTTTTTTAAGTATACGGACTGACACACGCTGTCTCTCTATAGTTTTGAATGTGATCAAACAGCAAATATATTTAACTGTTTGAAAGCTAGACAAAACTTAGAAGGTGCAGGTCTGTAAGAACGGAACATGTCCTCGACTTATCCTTACAGAGTGACACACAGATAGCTTCACTGTGGCTGTGATAACAGCCGTTACACGGTACTGTGTGAGGAGTGTGCATCACTGTATGGTGTGAAAAAAATGCACGCTCAGTACCTCACCAGGACAAAAAAAAAAATTGGGATTGCTTTTAAAAAAGCAGTTTGCAGAGCAGTGGGTAAACAGCAATGCAGCCGTCAGGAAGCCTTAGAAGGCAGCCTAACAACCAACACCGCTGATCCAGGAAAATATAGCCTCCACTTGCACTGCACACACAGTGACTGGTGTGTTGTACAGACAAAATCGCTAGCAGCAGAAGCAGTTTTTGGTGTCTTCTTCCCTGCCTAGCGCTCTCCCTACAAAATCATCAGCAGCAGCAGCTCTCCCTATTCTGAGATCAGCATGAGTAACATGGCGGTCGGCGTGCATGCCCTTTTATACCCCCTGTGACGCCCACCAAAGCAAGCCAATCACTTGCATGCCCTTCTGAAAGATGATGGTGACCCCTGCCTATGTCATCACGTTGCCCACAGTGTCCGTGGATCCTGATTAGCTGAAAAAGAGCGCAAAACAAACTTTTGAAACGCGACTTTGGCGCTTAAGTCGCTGACCTCGTGGCCGACCTCATCCTAGGATCGGGTTTTGTTTCATGAAACCCGACTTTGGCAAAAGTCGGCGACTTTTGAAATTTTTCGACACGTTTCGCTCAACTCTACCTGCGACATTTTGTCTCTGCCAGGCAGGATGACTGGGCATCCTTAATACCGTGACCTGAATTTGCACTGAATAATGCAGTGGCTGATTCCACTGGTCAGACGCCGTTTATTTTTAATTACGGTGAGCATCCACGTGTCCCCGTCCCGATGCCAGTGTCTTCCACTGACTCCAGGGTGGCAGACTGGGCAGTGGATGCTCACGACATTTGGGATCACACCCAGGATGCTATTCGAGCCTCTAAAGAGTGAATGAGAGCGTCCGCAGTCACACTTCGGCGTCCCGCTCCAACTTTTGCCCCTGGTGACTTGGTGTGGCTCTCTACCCATAATATCAAGCTGCGGGCCGAGTCCTCCAAGTTCGCTCCGCGATACATTGGTCCCTTCAAAGTCCTCTAGCGCATCAGCTCAGTGGTCTACCGTCTGGCTCTTGCACCACACTTGGCCATCTCTGATGTCTTCCACGTGTCCCTTCTCAAGCCTGTTCACATGGCTCGGTTTTCCGAGTCATCTGCTGTGACATCAGACCTGTCCTCGGATGAGTTTGAGGTCAACGCCATTGTGGGACGCAGGATTGTGCGTGGCAAAAATTTTATTTGGTGGACTGGAAGGGTCATGGTCCTGAGGCCCGGACCTGGGAGCCAGTGGAGAACATCCACGCCCCGCTCCTGATCGCTGCGTTTGAGCGTACCGAGACTCAGAGTGGAGGGGGCCCTAGGAGGGGGGGTAATGTTAGGCATCAGGTTCATGCAGCTGCACAGTGGGAATCCAGAGCCTTGCATCCAGCTTTCTCTAATTCTCCACCGACCGCTCAGGAGCCTGCACAGCAATCTTGGAGTCCCAGATGCTCTGCTCAGACCAGCTCTGTAGGACTGGTTGTTGCTGCCACCTCTGCGTCAGCAATAGCAGCACAGACTGTCCTGCAGCAAGTCACTCCAGAGGCTAAGTCCTCTCGTCGCGCTACTGGGCATGCTCATGAGACGATCTCCCATTGGACATCAGGAGTCACGTGCTCAGCTCCTTCTCCTGATCTGATTGTTCCATCTCAGAGATCTGGAAGGTCCCGGAAGCGCTCAGCTATAAAAGGTCCGCATGGCCGTTCGGCTATGCGCTAGTATAGACTCTAATTGCTACTGTGTGAATGATGATGGATGTATGGACTGCAAATGACTCATTAAGATTCCCCTCCCTCTGATATTACGAGTGCACATAGGGATCTAGTTATAGAGTCAGCGCCAGTCAGTGGCAAGTTATTGGCCACATGGCACATCCTCCACAGTATTAGCGTCCGACAAAGCGACCCTCTTGGGCACTGTCGCATTGCGGATGGCTCAGTCGCCTAGCTGCTGTAGCAGCACTAGTTGGCGTCTGCGGTAGCGACGCCGCACGCACGGTAGGTCTAGACGGACATCGCCCTGAGTCTTAGGTTCGTCCTGTAACCACATACTGTGTGTGCACTTCGCTGAGTCCTCTAGGTCAACAGGCTCGGCATTTATGTTCATGCCTTTAGCAACTCTGTGAATCAACAGAGTACACCCAGCGCACATCGGGTGACGTTATAACCCACGTGTGCTATACCGCCATATAGCACATCTGCCATTGTCTAGCAGCGGTTTTAACACCTACAGCACGGTGGACCCCGGGCAGTTAACACACTTTCTATTATTTAATATTTAGTGCGTTCTACCGTCCCTAACAGGATTCTGGCCTGGATATGCAGCCTCCAGGGAACACGGAAAATTAGAAACCAAACAAGAACGGATCTCATACTCAGCCCCCGGAGCAGGCGAAAAAACAGTCTTCAGCTTTCCTAGAACTGATCGCAGCCAGAACAGGAGCTGAACACCAAACACACAAGGCAAGACTTAGAAACAAAGCTCTGGCAACGTCCAACTTTACAGAGTAACTTTATATAGAACCTTCCCTCAGCAATAGGCTGGGGAAAGCAACTCAGGTGCATACACTAGTCCTAATAAAAGCAGGGAAGGTGTGGCCGCACGCACCCTAAACACAAACAAAAACCATTACAGCACAGACAGCACAGGAAATAAGCTTTAGGGCACCAGGCAGCGGCTGCAAGCCTGGACACATGTGGAAAGTCATACATCATCTGCAGAGGACCTTTCAAACCACGGATAGCTTCCACAGCAGCAGCCAGGGACCGCACATACCGATGGTCATGCAGCAGGCTGCAGCAACTTCACGTTGCATGGCTGCCGAGTCGTCCTGGGCCTATAGCCCATGTGGACACTTTGGGCACCCTGGCCCCGTCTGACCAACTTCCCTTCTGCTCTAACCTCATCTCTCAGCAGCCCCTCCTATACTTAACCCTATACTACCTACTAACTATTCTGTATACTAGAGTGCCCCCCTCTAGTGCCCAACCAAGAGTACTACTCTTTCTCTAAACTGTACATGAAACATAGTAAATATTATCACACTATATACAAGTAAGAACATGAAAACACGGCAATGGTAATACCCAGAATGGGTAGCATTACCATATCATACATTGGGTAGTACATAGAACATGTAGCAATACCAGTAAGCAAAAAGGCATAAATACAGCAACGAACATTATTAAACCAACTCCTTTACAGCTGCACTCGACAGGGAGCCTGGATTAGGTAAGTATAAGCTTTTATTTTTATTTATCTTGTGTTAGTTGGCCTATGAATAGGGGCATAACAAGAGGAGCTGACTGTGGTGACAAGCTTGGGGCTGGTCATGGGAATATGCGTGGGGCTGGCTTTTGGGACATAGGAGGATCTGACTGTAGGGCTGACCATGGAGACATGCGTTGGTCTGGCCATGGGGACATGCAGGAGGCTGGCTTTGGGGACATATCAGGGCCTTACTATGGGGACATACGAGGGGCTGGCTCTGAGGACATACAAGGGGCTTGCTGTAAGAACATACACAGGGCTGCCTGTGGAAATATCACACACAGGGGATGTCAGATAGCATGATGCAGTGACACCATTTCATCATCCAGTGCCCAATGCTACACCAGACAGAAGAGGAGACGGAGGCTGCATTCAACAGAGACCCTGGATTAAGTAAGTATAAGCTATTTTTTATTCATCTTACATTAGTTTGCCAATCAATAGGGGCACAACAAAATTGACTGGCTGTGGGGCTGACTGTGAGGAAATTTGTGGGGCTGACCATGGGGCCATGCGAGGGGCTGGCTGTGGGGATATACAAGTGGCTGGCTTTGAGGACATATGTGGGGATGGCTGTGAGGACATACATGGGACTGGCTGTGGGGACTTTACAAGAGGGGTTAGCTGTGCGGACATACCATAAGGTGTTGTGAGAGACATTATATGGAGACTGTGGAGAACATCATACTAAGAGCTGTAAGGGACATTATACTTCACCTATGGGGACATTGTACTATATATCATATGTGGGGGCATCATACTGTAAAGAAAGAGGGGGACATTATACTAGTGATTGTGGAGGCCTTCATACTATATAGGGAGCTGTGGGTGACTCATACTATAAAGGGGATTGTTGGGGACATGATACTGGAGACTGTGGAGACATCAAACTGTAAAGTGGGCTGTGATGACCATACTGTATAGGGGATTGTGGTGACCAAATTGTATAAGGGGCTGTGGTGGACATCATACTGTATATTACAGGGCAATGATGTACATCATAGTGCATAGTGGGGGGACTGTTGTGGATATCATACTGTTTGGGTTGCTGTGTGACCATCATATGTAGGGGAACAGTGTGAGAAGGAGGTACAGTTTGGAGAGGGCAACATGGTGAGCAGCATGAGGGCATATTGTGAAAAGAGAGCACAGAAGGGATCTGGAGAAGAGGCAGCATGAAAAGACTGCACAGTATGGAAAGAGATTTGCATGGACAGTGTGGAGATCTAGAGAGTGTTGTTTAGATTTAGAGAGTGTTAGGGAAAACATTGGTGAAGGGATAGCCATGGTATAGGCCATGGTTTATATGGATGGTTGGTATGGCGATCATATCTGGTAATGGCAAAGAGTGGGGTCGTTATAGATCATTTAGGCCATCAGTGCAGAGGCCATATATCATTGGAGGCTTATTTATTGCATAGTATGGGCATACATTTTTATGCAGAGGGCATTATACTGATAAACTCTTAATTTTAATGGCACTGTGATGGCATGTGCTGCAGAAGAATGGAGAAGAGGGAATCTAGAGAGAAGAGCTGTGGATTTGAAAAGTCATCATGACGTCAGGACAAGATGGAGACTAAAAGAAATAAAGGACTCAGAGAAGAGGTCACCTACAAGGTACCTGGATGGAAATATTTACTTGTTGATACCGACTCATCTTCTGTCAAGAAGAGTCGATGGAAGGCACAAGTAAACATTAGACTGTCGGCTAACCCTCACTACCTAATAGCACAGCTGAGTCAGAAGGAGGTATGGGGTCAATAAAATCCATGCCTGCAGGTTACCTTGACGAGGTGGCGTGGCTTGGTATACATTTTTTTTGCAAAAAAAAGTATCGACTAAATACCCTGTATTTGTTGTCATCTTTTTACCAGCACTTGCTGATTACTGTCATATTTTTTACTGCAGAGTATTTTTGCACATTTGTCATTCTGTGTTTTCTTTATGTGTTTCTGTTTATATCTTTGTCTGTGGCTTCCTTTTCCTGCTGTGTGAATCCTCATGTTTACTCTGTCTGCCTTGCTCTTGCACCTTGCACTTCTGCTGTGCTCTCGATCCGCACCTTGCGGTTCCTCTTTGCTTTCGCTCTGCACCTTGTGGTCCAGCTTTGTTCTCGCTCTGCACCTTACGGCTCCACTCCTTGCGGTCCTGCCTTGCTCTGCTCCCTGCGGTTCTGCCTTTCTCCGCTCCTTGCAGTTCTGCCTTGCTCGGCATACCTGTGGTTCTGCCTTGCTCTGATCCCTGCAGTTCTGCCTTGCTCTGCTCCTTGCGGTTCTGGCTCGCTCCACTCCTTGCGGTTCTGCCTTGCTCCGCTTCTTGCGGTTCCGCATTGCTCCGCATACCTGTGGTTCTGCCCTTCTCCGCATACCTGTGATTCTGCCCTGCTCCGCAACCTTGCAGCTCTTCTCTGCTCTGCAACCTTGCGGTTCTGCTCTGCTTCCATTCTGCATCCAGTGGATCTTTGTCCTACCAGTCTGTACTGGTTCCCAAATCAGCTCCAGTTCCTCCAGTCTGAACAGGTCCCTCCCTGTTTCTATATATCTTCCCATATTCCTGTTCCTACCGAGTTAGTACCTGCCCACCACTCATGCCAGAGTGCCAACCGTACCCGCCTGCCAGTGTCTCAGTCATGTCTGCCAGTCGAGCCCATTGCCTGCTCCTGTCCTATCGTTCCGTCCCCCAGTGGGATCAGCAGCCACAGCCAGACACCACCCTGGAGTGGTACCTGACAGCTACCTGCCGCACAACACTGACCTCACCATAAGAGGCTCCAGTGAACACCAAGGTAGTTGCTTAGTCATGTCCCTTCAAGGGTAGTCTGGTTTGTGGCACAGTGAGGCCACGCCCTCCACGTTCGCACCAACCTTTCAGGGTGCAAGCATAACACATTTCACTACACCTCCCTCCTTATGAACGTGCATGGGGGTTGACTTACAGGTCAGCTCCTGAGCACGTATCTGGTTCAGCCCCACCTTGGTATGATAAGCCATCAGCATTACCGTGATTTTCCTTTCTTATGTTGAACTAGATGGAGGTCCGATGCTATCGCACTGGGATGGAGATAATGTCACGATGGAGGCAGGCTTTGCAGCGTTAAGAATCTCTCCCCCCATGTGCTCACCCATGTATCAACTCACTCTTTCCCCATGTGCTGACTTCTCCCGTCTATGCTCTCGTCTTTGACCTGTCTACCCCATGTGCTATCCCCCTTGTCTGCTGTCTCTCTCCTTCCTGTGCTGTGTTCTCCCCTCATGTGCTGTCCCGTTTGAGCTGTCTCCCAACTGTGCTCTGTCTGTCTCACCCCTGTGTCTGACTGTGTACAGAACATACCACAGCTCCTGGGCAGGAGAGGAAGCAAAAGACAATACTGACATTACAGCAGGAGATCGCAAATGATACATTTTGTGAGGTAAAATATTGTTTAGAAATAGTCAGTGAAATATTTTACCTCACAAAATGAATCCTCTGTGATCCCCTGCTGTAATGTCAGTATTGTCTTTTGCTTCCTCCTCTGCCCATGAGATGTGGTATGCTTCGTACATGGTCAGACACAGACAATATTTAAAATGAACTTTTGTTCGTGGAAAAACCCTTTAATGTGACCAGCTTCCTCTGCCTGTAGACACGTTGCACTTCTGCCTCCGGGATCAGCCGAATGATTCACTGCTCCTATGCGGAATTCACACAGGCACAGTGCGACGGTGTTCCGCTGGTGGTACCACGCAAGAGACTGTGTGAGAGTGTGAGTGTGAGAGTGTGTGTTTGGTGCATACAGCGTATAGAGTGTGTGTGGTGCGATGGTGTTCCGCTGGTGGTACCACGCAATAGGTTGGTACCAGCAGCAGTTTCCATATTGAGACATGTGTAGACACGTTGCACATCTGCCGCTGGGATCAGTCAAATGATTCACTGCTCCTGTGCGGAATTCACACAGGTGCAGTGCGACAGTGTTCCGCTGGTGGTACCGCGCAATAGGTTGGTACCAGCAGCAGTTTCCATATTGAGACACCTATCACTTGGGTGTCCCAATATGGCGGTCGGTAAACTTCCTCCACATGGAATTCTGGGATACGGTGACATCTGGACAGAACAGGAAATGAAAACATTACAAGGCAATTATATAAATTGGTTGTAAAATCATATTGCTGTAATATCAGGCTCCATCTAAGGCTGGTTCAGACTTGCGTTGAGGAGGGCTGCGGGTGCTCCGCCCACACGAAATTTTGCGTTTCCGTGTGGTCATCGCACACGTCAAATCGCTGCATGCGGACGCATCTGCATACAATGCATGTTCCTGCGTACCCAATGTTAAAGATAGGTACACAGGGAAACACTGGATGCATGCGGCAGTAGGCGGAGCGTGGGTGGAGATTCACGGAGGAAGAAAGGAGGAAGTAGGCTGCCATCCGCAGCCCTCCTGAACGCTAGTGTGACACTAGCCTAAGCAATTTCCCGTTGTCCCCAACTACTCTGTTGAGCCAGCTCAATGGGTTTTGATTAGTGATAGGCAAGCACTAAAATGTTCGGGTGCTCATTGCTAGGGTCGAGCAATTTGTAATTCTTGGGTACTCGGACAGAACAAGGAGCCCAATGTAAGTCTATGGGATACCCGAGCATTTTACTGCGATCCCCCCGTGGGGGTCAATTTAAGGTCTAAAAATGTCTGAAAATTATGGAAACACTGCACAAATTATATGGAAACATCATGGCAAATGTCCCTGGAAGCATTTCTGGCTCCTAGGTCACAGCTGTAAACAATGTTGTCAGAGTTTCATGCCATTTTTACAGGTGCACCAAAAAACATACAAAGACGAAACCAAAATGGATTTTGCTGGGAAATATGTTAAGGAACATCCTTTCTAGGGTAATGACTTGTTTATAAGGCAAAATAACTAACCACAAACAACAACGTTCCTCCACCACTTGAGCTATGTTCACACGCAGCATTTTTGTTGCATTTTTCAACTTTAGCATTGCTTTCAACCAATACAAATGCATTCACTGGTTAATGTCATTGCAACATTTAACAACCCTAGCTGGCCATGTGGTGTGTGACACATAAGCAGATATATCTTGTTTCATTTATGAAGGAGGGACTCTTAAAGAGCCTATTTTTAGAGGGGCATCAGGTGGCATTAATCTTCTTAAAGGGCCATTGTTATGCAGTGAGTCTCTTATACTGTTATTGCCTATGCAGTGAGCGGCTGGACTTCCAAAAATTAGGACGCACCCCAATACCCCTTTCACGAGACGTACAGGAGGGCATCCAGAAAAAATGTTGCATTAAATGCAAGGCCTGGCCTGCCCCAAAGTTACATGCACCCCAATAACCGTTTCAGCAGACATACTTGAGGGCCTCTTAACAAAATTGTTCCCATTAGAACAAAGTATGTCTCCCATACTGTTTGCTTATGCAATGAATACAAGGCCTGCCCTGCCCCAAAGTTACATGCACAACAATAACCATTTCAGCAGACGTACTTTACGGCCTCATGACAAAATTGTTCCCATTAGAACAAAGTGTGTCTCCCATACTGTTTTCTTATGCATTGAATGCAAGTCCTGGCCTGCACCAAAGTCACATGCACCCCAATAACCGTTTCAGCAGACGTACTTTACGGCCTCATGACAAAATTGTTCCCATTAGAACAAAGTGTGTCTACCATACTGTTTGTTTATGCACTGAATGCAAGGCCTGCCCTGCACCAATGTTACATGCACCCCAATAACCCTTTGAAACCACGTACTGGATGGCGACATTAAACAAAAGTTTCCATTATTCTTTTTTTTATTACCATAAAGTTTGTCCATGAAGTGAATGCAAGGCCTGGCCCTAATTTGCACGCACCACAATACTCCTTGGAAGAAACATGGAGGAGCGTTTCATAACAAAATGTTAACATTACAAAGGAGTGATTTACTTATACTTAGAATGCCCACACACTAAGTGTATGGGCTGACAAACATTTCCCCCTGGGGGTACATATCAACATAGTGTGTAAATTTTTGTTTAGGGGCATCATAAACACCTTGGAAAACTGTAACGTGGTTTCCTATACAGTTGCTGCTGGGAAGGTGCAGGTTTTTAGTAAAAATATGGCGGACGAATCATTGGATAAAGTGATCAGGAAAAGGGGCATGGTGACGACACGAATGGTAACATACAGGATTAATACAGTCATATGTAAAAGTTTGGGCACCCCTATTAATGTTAACCTTTTTTCTTTATAACAATTTTGGTTTTTGCAACAGGTATTTCAGTTTCATATGTCTAATAACTGATGGACTCAGTTATATTTCTGGATTCAAATGAGGTTTATTGTACTAACAGAAAATGTGCAATCTGCATTTAAACAAAATTTGACCGGTGCAAAAGTATGGGCACCCTTATCATTTTCTTGATTTGAACACTCCTAACTACTTTTTACTGACTTCCTGAAGCACTAAATTGGTTTTGTAACCTCATTGAGCTTTGAACTTCATAGCCAGGTGTATCAAATCATGAGAAAAGGTATTTAAAGTGGCCACTTGCAAGTAGTTCTCCTATTTGATTCTCCTATGAAGAGTGGCATCATGGGCTCCTCAAAACAACTCTCAAATGATCTGAAAACAAAGATTATTCAACATAGCTTTTCAGGGGAAGGATACAAAAAGTTGTCTCAGAGATTTAACCAGTCAGTTTCCACTGTGAGGAACATAGTAAGGAAATGGAAGAACACAGGTACAGTTCTTGTTAAGCCCAGAAGTGGCAGGCCAAGAAAAATATCAGAAAGGCAGAGAAGAAGAATGGTGAGAACAGTCAAGGACAATCCACAGACCACCTCCAAAGACCTGCAGCATCATCTTGCTGCAGATGGTGTCACTGTGCATCGGTCAACAATACAGCGCATGCATAACGCCTTTTTGTATGACCAAACAACTCAATCTTTGTTTCATCAGTTCACAGGACCTTCTTCCAAAATGTAACTGGCTTGTCCAAATGTGCTTTTGCATACCTCAGGCAACTCTGTTTGTGGCGTGCTTGCAGAAACGGCTTCTTTCGCATCACTCTCCCATACAGCTTCTCCTTGTGCAAAGTGCGCTGTATTGTTGACCGATGCACAGTGACACCATCTGCAGCAAGATGATGCTGCAGGTCTTTGGAGGTGGTCTGTGGATTGTCTTTGACTGTTCTCACCATTCTTCTTCTCTGCCTTTCTGATATTTTTCTTGGCCTGCCACTTCTGGGCTTAACAAGAACTGTACCTGTGTTCTTCCATTTCCTTACTATATTCCTCACAGTGGAAACTGACAGGTTAAATCTCTGAGACAACTTTTTGTATCCTTCCCCCTGAAAAGCTATGTTGAATAATCTTGGTTTTCAGATCATTTGAGAGTTGTTTTGAGGAGCCCATGATGCCACTCTTCATAGGAGAATCAAATAGGAGAACTACTTGCAAGTGGCCACCTTAAATACCTTTTCTCATGATTTGATACACCTGGCTATGAAGTTCAAAGCTCAATGAGGTTGCAAAACCAATTTAGTGCTTCAGAAAGTCAGTAAAAAGTAGTTAGGAGTGTTCAAATCAAGAAAATGATAAGGGTGCCCATACTTTTGCACCGGTCAAATTTTGTTTAAATGCAGATTGCACATTTTCTGTTAGTACAATAAACCTCATTTGAATCCAGAAATATAACTGAGTCCATCAGTTATTAGACATATGAAACTGAAATACCTGTTGCAAAAACCAAAATTGTTATAAAGAAAAAAGGTTAACATTAATAGGGGTGCCCAAACTTTTACATATGACTGTAACAGCGGTGACTATGGGTGGTATGAGATCCAGGATACAGCATACAATGATGAGTCGTTTAGCCGGCCCACCACCAGTTACCAGAATGTGTTTCATGCCCGTTAGAAGATAGGTGTTGTGGTGCTCCATCTAAGTTATGTTTCTATGGTTTCTATAGATTATTATTTCCATTCTTTGTATAATTGTCTTGCATTTGCTCTGCTGCCACCTGCTGGGCTTTTTTCTGTATGGCAGCCTGCAGCTAATTAATCCTCATGCATGCCTTTCACTTCCGATTCAAAGTTCAGGTCTCCTCTTCCTCCTTCCAGTCATTGTTAGTTTCACTTTCTCTGGGAGAGACATGCTTGTACCGAGCTGTGAAAGGCATCAGTTTTTCCACCACTTTGTTAACACTCTGCAAATCTGGAGAACTTATTGTATTACCAATCATACGCTGTATGTCCAGAATTCCAATTAAACAAGTCTGGACTGTACAATCCCTGGTGTGCATCATCTCTCCAGATACTGATCAACATGGTCCTGTCTGCCCTGCATTGAGGAAATGAAGGTAGGACCTCTCCCAGCCCCGATTCACCAGCCACATCTTCATTTGCCTCATGTGGGGACAGAACAGTCGAAAACTGCCTTGAAGCCCGGCAAAAATCACCCTTATATTTCAACCCATCTGCAGCCCTGCTCTGCTAAAAAATCTCCTGCAGCGTCACCTCACACTGCATCATGCATAGAGACTCTGTAAATTATACCACATCGCTGCAGATTGTCGGACTGCAAAACCCCGCAATTCTCTAAAAACACATTGGGAATCTTAACAGGACGCCTTAACTAAGCTGCACTGCAATTCTCAGCCCCCAATTCAAAAGTTGAGTTTCTTAAAGAGACAGTGCACCTTAAATCAATATGGCTGAAAAAGACTTTGCACTCTTCCCCAATGTCAAAACAGAGTAAATATAACCTGATGCTGCCATTATGAAGAATGGGAAACAGAGCCAGCTCCAGAGACAGGTCAAGACTCACGACCAGTACGCTCCCTTAAGCCAACGTTAAATGTCCTCGAGAACTACCATTCAACAAAGGACGAGTTCAGTGACAACATGGACGACCTATGGGAATGAGTCATCTCCCTCATGTCAAGCATCCAATGCCACAAAAATGATGCAGCGAGTCTACAGGACACTACAAAACTCTAATATTGATGAAACCTCATCAGAGTTAAGCAAAGTAGATTCCACAGACAGAGAAAGGAACACCGCCGTGCAAGATGCCAAAGATAAAGCAGAGCTCTGTATTGCTCATCTGCAAGAATCAAGATCCCACAGGTCAGGCTCATCCAGACACTCTTCTCGGTCATACAAATCATCCTGCTCAAGAACTTCAACCCTCAGCGACAGAATTCTAGATGCCCATTTAAACGCAGAGCGATCCAAACTAAGACATTCCTTTACAGAAAAGAAAGCAGAAGCAGAGGCAGAAGCACAGGCAGAAGCCAAGAAAGCTGAAGCAGAGGCAGAAGCCAAGAAAGCAGAGGCAGAAGCCAAGAAAGCTGAAGCAGAGGCAGAAGCCAAGAAAGCTGTAGCACAGGCAGAAGCCAAGAAAGCTGAAGCAGAGGCAGAAGCCAAGAAAGCAGAAGCAAAGGCAGAAGCCAAGAAAGCCGAAGCAGATGCTCAAGCAAAGATTCTTCAAACACAAATGGAGGAAGAAATCACGCTAGTCGAAGTAAAAATACTTGAGCAAGCAATGAAGCAAACCCTTGAACCAATTTGCCTACCACCACTGGAAGAAGATGACCCAGTTGTTCGTACCAGTGACTACGTGCAGAAAAAGATATCTGCAGCACACACCTTCTCTAACGACGTTCAACCCAACGTTGTGGAAACGTCCAAGTCAGCCCAACTTACGGTGCCAGTGTTACCCACAGTATCAGCAGAGACCCAAGACCAACACCATAATGTGTCCCCTCAGGAGCAGCAATCATCAAAAGATGACCACAAGACGCACTCCAGTCCATCTCCACAGTTCAAGCCGCAGTCATCGAAATCTCCAGAAGTTAAACCACAGCTCAACCCTGCAGCAACATCATTCTACCCGGGAACAATTCACCCCTCCATGCCACACAGCTTATACGCCCAAGGGGGCACCACAAGCTAACGCGGTAGCAAGGAGTGAAGGATCAGACATGTCCGAGTTTGCCAGGTTCATGGTGAGCAGTGTTCTGTTCTCACTAATTGAAGCAGACTTCCTGTATAGCTTATACAGGCAGCTAAACCGCTATACCGAGGGTCCAATAAGGAGACTGTAGGTTGAATCTGTATTTTATTGAATGTGATGGTATATTGATGCGCGATGAAACTACAATACAAACATATATACACTCAGTCAGTATGGGGTACATTGGAATACATATATACATTATAAATCAACATCTGAACTACTAGCTGAGCAGGGAAAAACTAACTAGGCAGGCTAATATGGGACAGAAATAGATACAGGAAGCCTGATTACATACCAGCGATGCGCTCCCAAGGAGAGAAGAGAAATGAGATGCTTCCAGGATGCAGGCTGAGGGAAAATGCAGAACTGAAGGGAAGGTGGGGCTGGACTAACCATAATCCTTTGCAAAGCTTACCAGAATGCATTGCGACAGAGGGAAAAAAGATTAGAAAGTGAAAGGAAAATACAATAACACTGCGATTATTACTCTGGTCACTAGATGGAGCCCAAAACACTGAAAACATTAACAAGCAGGTAATCATGGATTTTAAATTAAATGTTAGAGAAAGAACAAGCAGAGAGCTAATCAGCACCAGCCTCTCAAAATTTGACGACTGTGCAGTGAACTACAGAGCCTGGAAAGCAACCTTGCTGACCTCAACCTATCCGCGAAGCAGGAGCTCGACCTCATGGTCAAATGGTTGGGTCCAGAATCCACACTCCATCTCAAGAGTCTTAGGACTGTCTATGAGGGACTAGCCGAAGCAGGTCTCGCTGCTGCCTGGCAGAGACTTGAAAGAACCTGAAGCGCTGAAGCCATAGAAAAGTCCCTGTTTAAGAGACTGACGAATGCTCCAAGGATCAATCATAAGGAAGCCCACAAACTTCTTGACTTAAGTGATCTGCTTATGGAGCTGGACTGTGCTACCTGGACAGTGCCCATGGGGTGAATCCAATCGTGTCAAAGTTGCCACATAGTCTGCAAGAGAAGTGAGCAGTGTGCATCTCCAGGTTCAAAAGGTCACATGATGTCACCTTTCCTCCGTTCACTCAGTTCTGCCAATTCATCAATGAACAGGCCCAAATGAGGAACGACCCTAGCCTTGACTTCCTGGAGCCTAAAACCACAGCTCCAGCAACACTGTCATCAAGGTATGAAAGCCTCACACATAGGCGCAAGGACTTGAGTAATAGTGTAAGCATCAGAAAGACTAACCTGCCACCACCTGCAGAAACTGCCGATAAACAGTCGAGGGATAAGTCTTTCAATCTTGATTGTCCCATTCACAAAAAATCACACTTGTTGAACAAATGTAGAGGCTTCAGGTCCAAAACCATGCAGGAGCGCAAGATAATCTTCAGTGAACTTGGGGTGTGTTTCAAGTGCTGTGCCTCATTAGAACACATGGCCAAGGACTTCAAATCTGCCATTAAGTGTGAAGAGTATCATAGTGACAAACACCCATCAGTTTTGCATCCAAACTCAGCCACCAGCAATCCAGCAGTTGCAGTTACCTATAGTCCGGCAACAAGCCATGGCGGGGAGCCACAGAATAACACCAAGTCTACCATGGCTGTCTCCTCCTCATGCTCAGAGGTATGTGGGGAGAGCGAAAGTGATAAATGATGTGCCAGGATATGCCTAATCAGAGTTTATCCAGAAGGGCAACCAAAGAAGGCAGTAAAAATGTATGCCATCATTGACGATCAGAGCAATTTATCCCTAGCTGGACCTAAGTTCTTTGAAGCCTTTGGAATCAAGGGATCAGCAACGCCCTATACTCTGAATACTTGCTCAGGCCGCATAGAGACTAGCGGCAGGAGGGCACAAGGTTTCATTGCTTCTATCAACGGAGGCGTAGAAATACTCCTACCTACGCTAATCGAATGCAATCAAATACCCAACCAAAGGGATGAGATTCCTACCCCATAAGCTGCATTCCACCATCCACACCTAAGGCACCTAGTCAGCATTATCCCACCTATGGACACAGATGCTGAAATCCTACTTCTGCTCGGCAGAGACAATTTAAGGATGCATAAGGTCTGACAACAGTGTAATAGCCCTGACTATGCCCCCTACGCACAGAGACTCGACTTGCGGTGGGTAATCATAGGAAATGTGTGCTTGGACTGAACAGGAGTCGATTCCCTTAAGACCTATGTACTCCAGGACAGACGCACTACTTTCTGCAAACCATTGCACTCTTCATTACAAAGTAAAAGAGAAGCCTCCAGATCCCGTACAGCTGCCTGATGCCATCCCTTCTCCCTGTGCAGACAACTTGGGAAGATCAGGATGACAGCAAGGCAGCCCCGTCAATGGATGACAAGGAATTTGTCAAGGTAATGGAGACTAATCACTGGGTTTTTCCCCTACCCTTCCGAGCTACCAGAGTAAGGCTCCCGAACAATCGTGAACAAGCCTTGCAAGATTCAACTCCCTCCAGCGTACACTAAGCAACAAACCAGAGATGAAACAGCACATTGTCACCTTTATGGGCAAGATATTCTATAATAACCATGTTGATCCAGCGCCTCCCTTAAAGGAAAACGAGGAGTGCTGGTACCTACCCTCATTCGGAGTATATCACCCACAGAAACCTAAGCAAATTAGAGTTGTTTTTGATTCAAGCACCAAACATCAAGGCATATCTCTCAACGACGTCCTCCTCACAGGTCCTAATCTGACAAATAACCTAGTAGGAGTGTTGATGAGGTTCATGAAAGAGCCCATCGCCATCACCGCCGACATTGAACAGATGTTCCACTGCTTCATAGTCAGAGAGGACCACAGGAATTTTCTCAGGTTCCTGTGGCACAAGGACAATGACCCCAGCAAAGAGATGGTGGAGTATCACATGAGGGTGCACGTATTCGGGAACAGCCCTTCCCATGCAGTGGCAACCTATGGCCTGCGGAGAATCATACAAGAAGGAGAGTCCGAATGTGGAACAGACGCCAGAGACTTTGTGGAGAAAGACTTCTATGTAGATGATGGACTAAAATCTCTACCCACAGAAGGAGTGGCGATCGACCTACTCAAGAGGACCCATGGTATGATGTACCGAGCTAAACTTAGATTGCCCAAAATTTCTTCAAACAGCCTGGCTGTCATGAGAGTCTTTGAGTCAAGTGACCACGCACCAGAATTCAAGGACATAGACCTGAGACCAGACTGTCCGCCTGCGCAGAGAAGCTTAGGCTTGAGGTGGAACCTGTCAGTCGACACCTTCAGTTTCCAAATCAACTGTGCAGACAAACCATTCACTAAATGCAGTGTCCTGTCAGTGGTGAATAGCTTAAACGACCCACTGGGATTCGTAGCAGCAATAACAATACAAGATAAATCCCTTTTGAGACAGCTTTACGAAACTGTCAAGGACTGGGATGCCCCACTCCCTCCTGATAAGGCACCAAAATGGGAAACCTGGAAGCAGTTCTTGTGTACCTTGGATGAGATCCACATACCGAGATGCTACGCCAGAACCTCACTTGCTGCTAGCACTAGGAAGGAACTCCATGTGTTCTCGGATGTATCCACAGAGGCCATTGCAGCCGTTGCCTATCTGAAGGTGATGGGACCCGACAATCAAGATCACGTTGGGTTCATTTTTGGCAAGGTTAAGTTGGCTCCCAAGCCTCATCACACTATTCCCAGGCTCGAACTCTGTGTGGGACCGTGCTTTCTAGTAGAACTCACAGACTTTATACAGCATGAGCTGGACACCAACATAGATGACGTACAATACTATAGTGACAGTAAGGTTGTCTTAGGTTACATCTACAATCAAACAAGGCGCTTCTATGTGTATGTCAGTAACTGCATCGAGAGAATAAGGAGGTCCTCGAAGCCTGTCTAGGTACGTGTGCCCACCGGGGGTGGTCCTTTTTCCCGTCACGAACAGACTTAAGACAGACACCGATATGCGTTCAACAGGTCCTCTTTATTAGCCGTCCTCTCGACGACTGCAGCACCACACAGCGGCTGCACGACAACTTCTGCACACAGGCCCGGGTACCTTCACTTCTTCCTTTTCCTAACTGACGTCCCTCGTGGCTCTTTCACTGTGGCTGCCCTAGACCTACCACCACAGCGCTTCACCCATCCAAGTCCGTCTGGTACCCCCAGGCCTTCTCTGTCCTGCGGCTCTCCTGTCAGGGCCACACCCCTGACTGCCTTCCTCCTCAGTCCCTGCTGGAGCTTCTTTTCTGTCCATCTCCTCCTTTCAGTCTCTTCTTCTCCTAAGCTCTTCTTCATGGACTGGCTTCTTCTGGAACTCTCTACCCCTTCTTATATTCTTATATTCCCTCTCTCTGGGAATTCCCCTCTAGAGCTCCTGTAACTCCGCCCCCCAATGACTCTGCGGTTTCGTAGCCTTAAGCTGATGTTAAGCCCTTTCCTCACTGCTCTCTGCTGCCATCTTGTTGCCAAACTATAGTACTACACGTTCTTCTGTTTCTCCTGTCCTTGGTCTCCCCCTAATAGCCAAACCCAGTACTTCACCATCTTCTCTACTATCTCCAGCTGTCTCCCACATTCATATACAGCAGTCCACGTCAAGCACATTGTACAGTTACCTTCCTGCTGCAGACAGGTCCATAGGTCAATCCACTTCCCCTACACCTGAACAGTGGCACTAAACTTAATCCAGCTGACCATGCCACTAGACCTATGTCTAAGTTCTTTTGCTAACTCTTCTTGGCTTTCAGGTCCAAAGTTTCTGCTGGAACAGAAAGGAAGTGAAAGTGTCCAGGAAGTCTTCAGCATCCAGGATCCGGATAACGATCCAGAAGTCCGATTTGAGGTCAGTGCTCTGGCGATGAACGCTAAACCAACCTCTAGCCTCAGTTGCCAGTGCTTTGAATGCTTCTCCAATTGGATGAAACTCGTCAAGGCTATTGCAAGGTTAGTCCACATTGCGAGATCTTATCACAACTCACATGGAGACAAAGACTGTCATGGTTGGCACATTTGTCATAAACCGCTCTCTGCTGAGGACATTTCTCACTGTGAGTTTCTTATAATACGTTTTGTCCAGCAGAGCGTATTCAGTACTGAATGGGAATGCTTATACCACAAACAGCAGATCCCTCTGAAAAGCCCCACTGCCCATTTGAATCCAGTAATGGACAGCTTTGATTTGCTGAGAGTCGGTGGACATTTAAATCAAGACAAGATTGTGGTTTCAGAGCAAGTTCCTTGAATCATTTCCAGTAAACATCACATCACCGATCTACTGATCCGGCACTTTCATGAAAAAAATGAACATCAAGGCAGGCAAATCACAGAAGGCAAGTTACGGTCTTTAGGACTTTGGATCATAGGTATGAAAAGACGTGCAGCAGGATCGCTACATCGCTGTGTGCAATGTCGCAAAACCAGGGGAAAACAGGTGTATCAACAAATGGCTGACCTGCCCCCTGACAGACCGAGTGCCGAACCGCCTTTCACCTACGTTGGCCTAGACGTCTCTGGGCCATGGATGATATCTGCATGCAAAACTTGAGGTGTGTATGCCAACAGCAAGAGTTGGGCAGTACTATTCACTTTCATGAGTGTCCGTGCCATCCACAAAGAGGTAATAGAGTCTATGGACACATTCAGCCTGATCAACGCTCTCCGGCATTTTCTAGCAATCAGAGGACCGGTGAAACAGTTAAGGTCCAACCGCGGAAGCAACTTCATTGGTCCATGTCGAGATCTGGATATCAACATCAAGCCAATTCAGGATCAACTGGCAGAAAGAGGTTGCACCTGGATCTTCAATCCTCGGCATAGTTCTCACATGGGAGGTTCCTGGGAAAGAATGATCGGGATCTCACGCAACATCCTGAACTCTATGTTTATGGACATAAACTCTTCAAGGCTTACGCATGAGACCTTAGTTACTCTTCTGGCTGAAGTTTTGCAAATAATCAACTCAAGACCACTTGTCCCAGTGTCAATGGATCCCGAAATGCCGACCATTCTTACACCAGCTACTCTTCTCACCCAAAAGACCGGGAACCCACTAACCATCAGTGGAGAGTTTACTCATGCAAACCCCTACCAGAAACAGTGGAAACGTGTGCAGTACCTCACTGATTACTTCTGGAACCACCACGTGATTCTCCAAGGAAGAAGGAAATGGCAACAGAGTAAACCGAACAATAAAGGAGACGTGGTGCTAATGAAAGATCAACAAGCTCAAAGGATCGACTGGCCTATGGGAATCACTACAAAGACTTTCCCTGGTAAAGACGGTAAGGTAAGGAAGGTGGGGCTGAAGGTACTTAGGAAAAGCGAGCCTAAGACATTTCAGAGGTCAATCCACAAGCTCGTATTGATACTACCAATTGAGGACATTCCGGTAGGATGAACCATGAACAGAACTGTCACGCCGTTCTGTCTGTATTTGCTTGTCGGCGTGACAATGCATGTGTTTGCTTTAACCCCTTACTCCTTTCCCCCTAATTGAGCTGAAATACTACTGGCTATTACCTGTATGGAGCCTGTTCAGTTCCCTGCTCTGCTGCGTAGCTGCATATGTGTTGTTAGGTCTTTGCTCTGTTGCTTGATCATCCGCATGTGCGGTCCCTGGTCGCCCCTGTGGAAGCTGTCGGCGGGTTGTCATTTGCAGCTGGTGCATGACTTTCCATGTGTGTCTTGGCTGGCAGCCATGGCCAGGTGCTCTAAGCTGCAGTTCCTGCACTGATTGTGCTGCAATGGTTTCTGTGTGTGCTTAGGGCGTGCGCAGCCACACCTTCCCTGCTTTTATCAGGGTTAGTGTGAGTACTTGAAATGCTGTCCCCAGCCAATTGCTGAGGGGCAGCTCCTTTATAAACTGTCTCTGCCCTATGGGCGGGGCCAGAGATACTCACAAAGCTCCTGGACTTTGCCATGTGTATCTCGTGTCTGTGGACCTCGCCTGTCTCGGTTATGGTACCAAATTCCCTGCCTTGATTCCTGCTTTGTCCTGTTCCTTCGCCCTGCCCCGGAGGCGGTATATCCGGGAATGAATCCCTGATCCCATAGCTGTCCTGTACCTGACCCCGTCTAAATTTGCCCTGGCCTAGAGGCGGTGTATCCAGGTCTGAATCCCTGATCCTGTGCCTGACCCCGTCTAAATTCGCCCTGGCCTAGAGGCGGTGTATCCAGGCTTGAATCCTTGATCCTGTACCTGACCATGTCTGAACTGTCTGCTGTGTTATGTTCCTGGAACCCCTCTGTGTTTGGAGCCCTGCACCCAGTGACTCTGAGACTCTTGTAACCAATGTTCCTGCTGAGCATCTACTATGCTGTGCCCTGACTACCATGCGGTGCTAGCTCTAAGCAGGCCCAGCAATGCTGCGGTGTTAGCACCATCACGTTTGAGTTCCTTCCTAGGTCCGATGCCCGGAGCCTGACGACCGCAGTCTGGAACCTGATGACCGCTGCCTGGAGCCTGGAGCTGGATGACTGCAGTGGTGCCTGTAGGTCGTGTTGGATATCCGGAACCAAACGACTCCCGTCTGATGTCTGCCGGTGACTCTGATGTCCTGTTGGTGACCCTGATGTCCTGCCTGCGTTTGGATGACCTCGTGTATCCTGATGACCTCGTGTGTCCTGATGTCCTGATGACCTTGTGTATCCTGATGACCTCGTGTGTCCTGATGACCTCATGTGTCCTGATAACCTCATGTATCTTGATGATCTCGTGTACCCTGATGTCCTGATGACCTCATGTCTTGATGACCTCGTGTACCCTGATGACTTCGTGTGTCCTGATGTTCTGATAACCTCGTGTGTCCTGATGACCTCGTGTGTCCTAGTTTTGTCTATGTACTGTGACTTTACTTTAAGTAAACTTTACTTTATTTATACCTGAAGTTGTGCGGTGTCATCAAGTCCTAGGTGTCCTTGTCCACATGCTCAGCTGCCACAGAATCCCAGTCGCTGCCCTTCCCTAGTTCGGGTAGGCCCAGGTCCCCCTCTGTGGTATAGAGGGTCCATATTGCGTCCCTGGGGGATGCCCACCCCTCGTCATTGGCGTGGAGGCACCTGCTGGGCCACGTCTGCGGCTGCAGTCGTGACAAGAACACTGCCCTAGTACTTCGTTCATCGGAATACTGTTGGATCAGAGACAGTTTGGCCTAGTGCGGCTCCTCCAATCCGAAGATGGGTATGTTTGGATTGTCTCAGGAACTGTCTGTCATCTACCTTTATGTTTGTTTTCTAAGTTATTGAACTTTATTTAAAAAAAACATTAATGTAGTGAAATCCCTTACGGAATTTCAGATGAGGAGTGTTATGATTGGGTCACCGAGGAGGATACCAGGCCAGGCTAAGCCACAGAAAACCAGAGAGGTTGGTAACTAAGCAGATGCAGACCCCTAATCCTGTCCACACAATTAGCAGTAGCCGTGGAGCGTACCTACGATGATCCTAGATGCCTCGGCACAGCCAGAGAGCTAACTATGCCTAAAGCAAGAAAGGGGAAATCTAAACTGCCCTGGAGCAGACCCCAAAGGAATAGATAGCCCCCAAACATATATTGTCGGTGAGACAAGATGAAAACACAAACGCAGGCAGAAAAATAGACTGAGCAAGCGATGGGGCCCACACTGACTAGACAGGACAGGAAAGGAAAGACACTGTCTGCAATCACGCAAAAAACCCTGCAAAAAGTTCAACACGTCAGATGCACAAAAACACTGAAGTTGCACGACTTCGCCCCCCACTATATCAGCACTCTGGTATATTCTGAAAGCAAAGCAAAACGAGACCAATATAAAAGGGGACAAAACAAACTGGCACATGCAGTAACATATGGACGGTGATTTAGCACAGCCCCAGCCGGAGCTAGCTGACCCGCACAAAGCAGAGATAAATAAAAAACAAATCAAATGCAAACAGAATAGCATATGAACCACTTAGCTGAACATGTAGGGAAAGAGCAGGAGACATCAGACCTCAGGAGGCACAGGAAAAAAATCACCAGCAGGGATAGAGGGAGTCTGCTGTCTTAAATCCCAATCAGAAACCCCAGATCTCCAATCGTCTTCCTCATTATCAGGTGGCAAGCCTCTGTCAATCAGATCAGCTCCACTACCTCCAGTAACCACCAGAGGGAGCCCAGAAAGAGAACTCTCAATCTGACCAGCTCCACTATCTTCAGTAATCACCAGAGGGAAGCCAGAGAGAGAATTCACAACAGGGGAGTGTGCTGTTCCGTCTAAGTTATGCTTCTATGGTTTCTATAGATTATTATTTCCATTCTTTGTATAATTGTCTTGCATTTGCTCTGCTGCCACCTGCTGGGCTTTTTTCTGTATGGCAGCCTGCAGCTAATTAATCCTCATGCATGCCTTCCTCTTCCGGTTTAAAGTTCGGCTCTCCTTCCAGCCGTGGTTAGTTTCACTTTCTCTGGGAGAGACATGCTTGTACTGAGCTGTGAAAGGCATCAGTTTTTTGACCACTTTGTTAACACTCTGCAAATCTGGAGAACTTATTGTATTACCAATCATACGCTGTATGTCCAGAATTCCAATTAAACAAGTCTGGACTGTACAATCCCTGGTGTGCATCATTTCTCTGGATGCTGAGCAACATGGTCCTGTCTGCCCTGCATTAAGGAAACGAAGATAGGACCAGGTACCCTATTCACCAGCCACATCTTCATTTGCCTCATGCGGGGACAGAACAGGTGTAACAGATGCGCGTGAGAAGGTCGGCATAAAAAATGCCAGTAAAAGATATGTTGCCAAATATGCACGTGTCCATATAAAGGGCAAAGTGCAACATGTTCGTGAGTTGCTGAATTAGAGAAAGCAGATCAGTGTTGGTGGAAAACCCAAAAAACTGATGGATGCTCGTGAAAAACTATGTTTAAAGAGGAGTGTACTGTCTGTAACTATCAACACACCCGTGGCACAAGGTTCTTCATCTTCACCCATACATATTACCAATAATATCCAAATGTCACAGCCGAAAATTATTTGTTCTAGTGTAACGAACACTGTTAAAGGAATGCCACTAAATGTAGATATCCAAAACCCTGGGAAACACCAGATTTCCTCTTTACAAGATATGGACAATGATGGTAGTGATGACGATTTTGAACTTTACCACATCCCCACCAAGAAGATGAATACCACAGCTGCAAACAATGTTCAAAAAAGGCTGTGAATGTCAGGAAATTCATTTTCTTTTGGTCAAACTTTCCCTCTTACTAAAGTGGTACTAAACGATGCATACACAGCTCTCATGTCTACTCAGCGTGAGATAGTTAAAAAGATGATGCATTCTGTTTTGTCCATGTCCACTTTTTGAAAGCGAGCAGAAAAGAAGAATGAAATAGCGGGAAGATGTGTGATTTTGGTCAGTTAGGAGGTGATGTCAGGTACAGATAGGTAGGTCTTTGTGTCATCAGCATAGTGATGATACTGCAAACCATGCCATTAATGAGTTGTCCCAGGCCGGAGGTGTAGATGGAGAAGCGTAGGGGTCCTAGAACTGAGCGTTGGGGAATACCGAAAGACAGGGATCGAGGTGAGGAGGGGGTGTGGAAGATGAAGACAATGAATGTCTCCATAACAGTTTGGTTATTTTTAAAGACTCTGACGATAACTCCAAAAAGACCATTTGCACCACCGGCCATGCACGCATCAGCAGGGGTAGCAAAACAACCAGCCTAACCACCACCAGCATGATCAGGCACATGGCAGCAAAGCACCTGACTTTGTTGGCCAAACAACAGGCTCCATGAACAGTGTCTGTGGGTGATACCACTGCTTCATCCACTGTTGTCATGATTCCTGGAGTGGACCCACTGGCTTGCGGAACTAACCAACCCCGGGCGAGCTGGCAAGGTGGAACTGACTCCTATACAGAGAGCATTAAGGGGGAAAGCATCGCAAGAGCTAGTACCTGAGGGCTGGCTCATAGGAGATAGAAAGAACTAGGAGCGTGTAAGGGACTGGAGAGCTAGAGACTGGGACTGGAAGTAGGAGTGGGAAAGCAAGACCAGGAAACCTGAGGACACAGGGCAACAACAGAACTAAGACCTCTGGGAACAGGACCAGGACTGGGCAGAGCGTAAACTGAAGGTGTTCCGAGATCAGGGCAGGACAGAACGCATACCGGGCTGTGGACTGGGTAGAGCCCAGGCTGGGAAGCATACAGGGCTGAGGACAGGGTAGAGAACACACTGGGAAGCATACTAGTCTGAAGACAGAGCAGAGGACACTCTGACTAGTCTGAAGACAGAGCAGAGGACACTCTGGGAAGTGTACAGGGGTGAAGACAGGGCAGAGGAGAATAGAGTGAAGGAATGTCAGCAGCGATACCAAATGGTAGCACCAGGATACACAGTCTTACCCTGGACAGAAGACAGTCTTTTACAACCGGCGACCCCTTCCAGCAATACAGCAGGAGCCCAGGTAAGTATCATGGGACCGGTTGGGCGTAATAGTACCCCCCTCTACTTCCCCCTTCTTAAGGCTGGAAAGAAACCTCCCAAGGAAATGGGGTGCAGAGATGTTCTCCCGAGGTTCCCCTTCTCCTTTGGAGCAAAACCCTTTCAGTCAATTAAGAAATATGTTCTCCCTCTAACTATCTTCATGGCAAGTATATCCTTCACCTCAAAAATGTTTCCAACGCAAACAGGACCAGTAGTGTTACTAGACGAGGAATAGAAATGGTTGAGCACCGCGGGCTTGAGGAGGGAGGTATGGAATTAATTAGCAATACAAAGCAAGGCAGGCAACCTCAAATTGTAGGCTGCATCGTTAATTCGAGCCAAAATCTTGAAAGGACCAATGTATCGGGGTCCCAGCTTGTACGAAGGCCTCTTGAGTCTGATAAACTTGGTAGCAAGCCAGACTTTATCACCGGGAAGATAAGGATGAGAATCCAGGCATCGATTGTCAGCATATCTCTTCATCCTATCTCTCGAGTTAAACCAGGGCTCTCTTGGTCTCTTCCCAAATCTTCGAGAACTCTATCAACAGAGTTGGCTATGGGCATGCCTGAGCCTGGACGAACCGGTAAAGGCATATTAAGATGTTGTCCAGAAATGACAAAAAAGGCAGACTTGTTGGATGTGTCATTGGGGTGATTGTTGTATGCAAACTTTGCACAAGGAAAAATATTGACCCAATTGTCCTGGTGGGCATTGGAAAAATGTCGAAAGTAAGATGTCAGGATCTGGTTGGTACGTTCCAACTGGCCGTTAGTCTTTGGGTGACTAGGCAACCAGACGGAGACTTCTGAGACAGCACTGCCCCAGCTCCAGTAGAGGAAGCATCCACCTCGAGGACGAATGGCCTGCACGCTTCAGGATGGTAGAGCAAAGGATTGGTTGCAAACGCCTGTTTCAAAGACAGAAAGACATCCTTAGCCTCTGTAGACAAAATGTTCAAGTTGGCTCCTTTGTGAATGAATGTCGAGATTGGCGTGGTCAGAGAGGAGAAATGAGGTATGAACTGCCGGTAATAGCTTGCAAAATCAAGGAATCATTGAATGGCACTAATTCCAAGAGGTAGCGGCCAGTTGAGGATGGCAGACATTTTCTCGGGATCCATCCTTCACCCCTCATCGGAGATGATGTATCCCAAAAATGGTAAAGATGTCAGTTCGAAAATACATTTTTCAAATTTGGCATAGAGACGGTTCTCCCTCAAACATAGCAACACTGTTTGAACATTCCGTCTATGGGATGATAGGTCCGGAGAGAAGATGAGGATGTCATCCAAATATACCACAACACAGAGATACAAGAGGTCACAAAAAATATCATTGACAGACTCCTTGTAGACTGCAGGAGCATTGCAGAGTCCAAAGAGCATGACCAAATACTCGTAGTGCCATCCCGAGTATTGAGCGCAGTCTTCCCCAGAGCGGATACGAATCAAATTATAGGCTCCACGAAGATCAAGTTTAGTGAAGATCTGTGCTCCCCTCAAGCGATCAAAAAGCTCCGAGATCAGCGGTAGCAGATACTTGTTCTTCACTGTGATGTCATTCAAACCTCTGTAATCAATACAGGGATGAAGAGATCCGTGTTTCTTTTTGAAGAAAAAGAATCCGGCCCTGGCAGCTGAAGAGGATTTCCGAATAAAGTCCCTCGCCAAATTCTCCTGGACATAGTCTGACATAGCAAGGGTCTCAGTTGGGGAGAGCGGATATATTCTACCTCTAGGAGGGGTGGTGCCAGGAATGAGCTCAATTGGGAAGTCATATGGTCGATGAGGGGGAAGACTTTCTGCCTCCTTCTTGCTGAAGACGTCCGTAAAGGACCAGTATGCGGCTGGTAACCCCATGGGAGCGGAAACAGGACATGACATGCAAACTGGCAAACCGACAGTAGACACTTCTCCTGGCAGGACAGTCCCCAACGAAGTATGTCCCCTGAGTGCCAGTCAAGAGTCGGGTCATGTGCCCTTAACCATGGGAGTCCAAGAAGAAGAGCGTGGCACAAATTAGAGAGAACATAAAAGGCTATCCTCTCCCCATGCAGGAGGCCCACTTGTAACTCCACCTCTTCAGTAACCTTTGTGACAGTCTCTGGTAAGGGTCTGCCATACACTGAAGAAATCAATAGAGGGTTCTCCAAGATCCTCACAGGAATCCGGTACTTCTCGACCTCTTCTTGCCTAATGAAGTTACCTGCCGCGCCCGAATCCACATAATCCTCCATAGAGTAGCATTTAGAACCTAAAGAAAGTTGAACTGACAAAATTAGGGGTAGAGAGGAATCACTTACACCTAGGAAGGCCTCTCTTAGCCGTCCTAGGTGGATGGGTTTCCCGTACACTCAGGACATGAATGAAGCAAATGTGAAGCACAACCGCAATAAAAACAGAAACCCTGTGCATGTCTTTCCTTGCGTCGTTGCTTCTCCAATATAAGCCGATCTACTTGCATCAGTTCTGGAACAGTGGAGGGCAAAAACTCCACGGGAGTGTGCCTAAGATCAGAAGAAGATTGGAGACCAGATCTCTCACGAATGGCCTTACGTGAACGCTCCTGGAACTGTAGGTCGATACAAGTAGAGAGAGAAATTAAATCCTCCAGAGAAACTGGAGTATCTCGTCCTGCGAGCCCGTCCTTAATCGGACCCGACAGTCCCCGCCAAAAGGCTCCTACTAGTGCCTCATTATTCTAGCCCAGCTCAGAAGCCAATGTGCGAAAGCTTATGGCATATTGACCTACAGTGAGCGAGCCTTGATGGAGATTAAAGAGAGACTCAGTGGTAGAGGCAAAACGACCGTGCTCATCGAATACTCTATGAAAGGTCTCCAAAAATAGAGATAACTGTAACACCACAGGATCATCTTGTTCCCACAATGGATTTACCCATGTCAGAGCCTCCCCCTCTAGGTGAAAAACAACAAACGCCACCTTAGCCCAATCGGTGGGATATTGCTGAGGTAGTAGTCCAAAGTCGAGGCAGCGTTGGTTTAAAAATCCCCTGCAAAGTTTGGAATCGCCACTGGGCAGCCTTACCAAGCGAAGTGAAGATTGGGCACTGATGCCGAATCTCAGGTTCCAACCGGAATGGGGGCCGTGGCTGCAGACATGGAGACTATTCAGCCGATCATCCACAGAGGCCACGTAACTTAACATACAGGACTGTGTGTCCCACTGTAGCGCAAGCTCCTGTTGCAGATGAGCAAGCTGTGACACGTTAACTGGATCAGAAGATTGTAAAAAAGTCAGGCGAGTATCCATAGACTTCATGAAGGACATGATATGATTCTGATTCTCCCGCAGAAATGCTTACTCTTTTTGTGCCAGAAGGGAGGTACTTGTGGGATCCATGGCCTGAGTATATTGTCACGATTCCTGGAGTGGACCCACTGGCTTGCAGAACCAACCGACCCCAGGCGAGCTGGCCAGGTGGAACCAACCCCTATACAAGATGACACTAGTCTCATACTTCAAAATTTCGGTGGTAAATCATTTCCCCACATATAGGTTGTGGTTTGACTTCTGTAACATCCTTTGGGTGATAATTATTCATACCTTTTGGAAGTGCATTGGGCAGCAGGGTGGTTTGCTGGTAAAAGGGGAAAAAATTCTCTTTTAAATCTTCTGCCTGAGCGAGTGTGAACGAGCTGAGTGTGACCTGAGCATAAGTGTGAACTGTGGTAAGTGTGTGACTTGTGAATCAGTGACTTTGGATTCTGGGAGTTTCCAAGGGAGGTATTACTGAATTACTGTTTTATTTTATTAATACTTTATTACTTTATTAATACTTTATTAATACTTTTTATTTATTTTTGCTTATCTTTTCTGACCGGTGCAATCCCCATTAGGATGTGCTCCACATTTGCCAATGCCATCCAGTGTACGTCTTGCCGCATGTATGAAATCCTTGAACAGCCGGTCGAGGGTGCATACTGCTGTGCGAGAAGTGAGCATGTTGTGCATTTGGAAGCCCAGATACTGGATCTAAAAGTGCAGCTGGCAACACTGAGATCCATAGACAATATGGAAAGGAGTCTTCTGCTCACTGAGCAGACGCTCAATGGGATAGATGGGGGGGATGCTAGGTTGGAACTGCAGGACAATGAAGCAGCTAGCTGGGTGACAGTTAGAAGGCGGGGTAGAGGGAAGAGCACCAGGGAGGCTAGTCCTGATCTGGCACACCCCAATAAGTTTGCTAAGTTGGCAGATGAGGGGAGTGTTAGTGCAGGAGTAGCACTGCTGCAGCAAGGCATGTCCTCTGAAAGCCGGAGGAGTGTCTGCTCAAGTAAGGGGGGAAATAGGAGAGCAGGGCAGGCCAGACAGGTGCTGGTAGTGGGGGACTCAATTATTAGGGGAACAGATAGGGCAATATGTCACAAAGACAGAATTAGAATACTGTGTACAGTTCTGGTCTCTGGTGTATAAGAAAGACATAGCTGAACTGGAGTGGCTGCAGAGAAGAGGGACCAAGGTTATTAGGGAACTAGGGGGCCTGCAATGCCAAGACAGGTTATTATACTTGGGGTTATTTAGTTTGGAAAATCGAAGGCTTAGGGGTGATCTTATTACAATGTATAAATATATGCGGGGACAGTACAAAGACCTTTCTAATGATCTTTTTACTCTTAGACCTGTGATGGGGACAAGGGGGCAAACTCTACGTCTGGAGGAAAGAAGGTTTAAGCATACTCACAGGCGCGGATTCTTTACTGTAAGAGCAGAGAGACTATGGAACTCTCTGCCATATGATGTTGTAACGAGTGATTCACTACTAAAATTTAAGAAGGGACTGGATGCCTTTCTTGAAAAGTATAATATTACAGGGTATATACACTAGTTTCCTTAATATTGAGTTATTCCAGGGAGCTAGTCTGATTGCCGTATGTGGAGTTGGGAAGGAATTTTTTTCCCCAATGTGAAGCTTACTGTTTGCCACATGGGATTTTTTTGCCTTCCTCTGGATCAAGATGTTAGTGCAAGTTAGGATAGGATATGGGTTGAACTAGATGGACTTAAAGTCTTCCTTCAACCTTAATACTAAAGATGAGCGACTTTGCATTTTTAAGGGTCGAGTCGGGTTTCATGAAACCCGACTTTCGCAAAAGTCGGGTCAAACGAAATCGGCCGACTATAGGGAAAAGTCGGAGGCCGACTGAAACACATAACCCAATGCAGGTCAATGGGGAAGCAAAGTCGACTGAGAGTGGAGGACAGTAAACACACCTACAGTGCCCATTTCAATGACAAAAACATCAATTCTTATTACTGAAGCTTGTCAACCTTAATTTACTTCATAATAATAGTTACGCATTGAAAACTGGGGGTTATTTGGCTAAAGTTGTGGGGGGGTAGGGCTAGCTCAAGGTTTTCGTGTGCCCTGGGCCAAAGAGTGTCAGTGCGCCCCTTTAACACATACCACAACTCATGATGCTCTGATACGGCACAGAAATATAGGTATAGTACAATGACAAATACTTCACTGCTTACATGACATGACTGATCTATTTTATATTGTACAATAGCTCAAAAAAAGGACAGCATATTACTCCATGCAGCGTTTTGGCCACCACATTGTGCGCCATACAGAATAATGAGCCCCATATATTTCTCCATACAGAATAATTGGTCACATATAATGTTCCATGCAGTATATGATGAGCTCCACATAATGCTTCAGTATATGATGGGCCTCATGGATGATGCTCCAGTGTATGATGGGCCCTAATAATGCTCCATATATAATGGGCTCCATTTCTAATTCTACAGTGTATAATGGGCCCCGTAAATGCTGCTCCAGTGTCTGATGTCCCCCATTTGGAATGCTCCAGTATATGATGGGCCTCATGGATGATGCTCCAGTGTATGATGGGCCCAAATAATGCTCCATATATAATGGGCTCCATTTCTAATGTTCCACTGTATAATGTGCCCCATAGATGCTGCTCCAGTGTCTGATCTGCCCCATTTATAATGATCCAGTATATGTTGGGCCTCATGGATGATGCTCCAGTGTCTGATGCCCCCAATCAGGAATGCCATTATATGATGGGCCTCATGGATGATGCTCCAGTGTATGATGTGCCCAAATAATGCTCCATATGTAATGGGCCTCATTTCTAATGCTCCAGTGTATATAGTGCCCCATAGATGCTGCTCCAGTGTCTTATCTGCCCCATTTATAATGCTCCAGTATAGGATGGGCCTCATGGATGATGCTCCAGTGTATGATGGGCCCTAATAATGCTCCAAATATAATGGGCTCCATTTCTAATGCTCCACTGTATAATGGGCCCTGTAAATGCTGCTCCAGTGTCTGATATCCCCAATCTGGAATGCTCCACCATATGAAGGGCCTCATGGATGATGCTCCAGTGCATGATGGGCCCTAATAATGCTCCATATATAATGGGCCTCATTTCTAATGCTCCAGTGTATAATGGGCCCCGTAAATTCTGCTCCAGTGTCTGATGTCCCCCATTTGGAATGCTCCAGTATATGATGGGCCCCATTTTTAATTAACCCAGGCATGGTATGTGAAAAGAGCTCCATGGAGTAATCTGAAGTGTGTGCTGCCGCATCCTTCACTTTTGGTGTGGGTGAAGGACACAAGGAAAGGGGTTGCTCCTGACCAGAAGCCTGCACTGACGACTCAGTGCTTGCATTTTTTTAAACTTCAGAAGAGGAGGCAATAGAGCTGGAGACTGTTTCAGCAATACAAGCCAAATACAGTTCCTGATGCTCCGGCTTTAAAAGCAGTCTACCTACTCCCAGAAAAGGGAGCCTTACAGGCCTTCCAGAGCTACACCATGACGCAGGCTCAACACCTCCTGCCTTAGCTGCTATTGTGTTTTTGGCACTACCAGCAGATGCACCACCACCATCATCAGTACCAGGTGGCACCCCACACCCACGTCCGCGTCCTCTTCCATCATGCTTCCCCATGTTTTGGAAAATGGACCCAAAATACCAGCAGATATATGGTACTGTATCAGAAGCGTACAGCTCTATACAGTCTAGAGATAACAGTAAATCTCCATATATATTTCATGAGTCATACACAGACGCTCACAGGCTCAGTATGGATTACACAATAAAATAAAAAGTTGAAAAGGGGTACAGTATCACCAGATACAAGGTATATATTGTATAGTGTAAACATTATGAATCTCCGTATATATTTCAGGAGGCAGACACAAATGCTCTCAGGCCCAGTATGGATTACACAAGAATATGAAAAGCTGTAAATGGGTAATGTAACACAAACGTACAGCTGTATACAGTGTTGGGGTAATCTTAAAGCTCCAAATATATTTCCGGAGTAACAAACAGATGTTCACAGGCTCACTATGGATTACACCAGAATCTAAATAGCAAAAAAGGTTACTTTATCAGATGCGTACCGCTGTATACAGTGTTGGCCAAATTTGAAATCTCGGTATATAATTCTGGAGTCTCCCTCAGACGCTCACTCAGTCTGGGTTTGACCATAATAAAAAATGTTGTAAAAAAGGTACTGGATAACAAGATAGCAAGTATATGTATTATAGGGTACAATTGAAATCTCTGTATACATAGTCCCGTAGTCATTCTCAGACGCTTGCTCAGTATGGATTTGACCGTAATACTAAATGTCGAAGAAAGTTACTGTACAACAAGATACAAGCTGTATCGAGTATAGCGTAAAAATTGGTATCGCCGATTCACCGTATATATAGAAGGCGTAAGCCACACACGTTCACTCACTATGGATGATACCGTAATAAAAAATTTTGAACAAAGGTACTGTATCAGCGCTTTCCAGGTGTATCCAGTCGAGGGATAATTGTAAATTTCCGTCTATACTTCCGGAGTCAGACTCAGACACTCACAGGCTCACTATGTATTACACCAGAATTTAAAAAGTAGAAAAAGGGAAAGGTATTCAAAGCGTACAACAGTATACAGTGTTGTGGTACTTTTAAATCTTCATATATATTTCAATCTCAGTAAGCTAGTCCAGACTCTCCGCTATTGGAAACTACATGGATACAAGTACAGACGGAAAGTCGAGTGTTGCAGAGGCGATGCAGACCCTCAATTACAGTGTCTGTGGAGACAGCGAAAACGGTTCTTTGTGAAGAAAGGATTGCTTTATCGCAGTAGCGTGGATCACATCACCGTTACTAGTCTCCATCAAATTGTGATCACAGGGAGAGATGTAGACATGGTCCTCACTGCCTATCATGATGTGTCTGGCCATTTTGGAGTGCAAAAGACAGAAGACACAGGCCGTAGGCTATTCTATTGGATTGGCATGAGAGGAGACATTGAAAAATGGTGGCAGTAATATCACATGTCTGTGACTATCACAACTGTGAAAGGTAATCATAAAGCACCACTGCATCCGCTTGCAAGTTGACGTCCATTACAAATGGTAGCCATTGATCATCTGAACGTAGAGGCCAGCAGAACAGGCCATAGCTACATCTTAACCATCATCGATCAATACTCCAAATTTCTAGTGGCCGTCCCTGTGAAGGATTTAACTGGCCAGACTACACAGCGGTGGAGCAGGGAGAGGTAAGTATTGCAACTTGCAAGTGCTGTGGCCATGACCAAGCAGGGGGGGCACACTCATGGTCGACGGTACTGGCACAGGGCCCCTCATAGTACGCTGGTGTGTCTGACGGTGAATGGGCACCCCCACCGTCAGAGATACTGTATTGTACCATGAGGGGCCCTGTGCCAGTGTCGTCGTCGTCGACCATCAGTGGGCCCATCCACCTGTTCAGAGCAACGGCACTTGCCCAGGTGCGCCAAGTGTTGACCCCAGCCCTTCAAGGGGGTGCAGCCCAGTTAGGGAGGTTTAAAAAATTGCATATGTTGATGTGTAGGCTGGACATGCAGCTGCTGCAAATGGCGAAATTGGGCAAGTCCGAGGAAGAGGAGAACAAAAGCGAGGCAGTTTTCTGGCAACCTATGTGTCATCAGGGGAAGGTGGGACAAAATCCTTTGAAACCCATGCATGGTTCATTTTAATGAAGGTTAGATCATCAACATTTTGGGTCGACAGACGGGTCCCTTTTTCTGACAGGATTGATCCAGCAGCACTGAAGACTCTTTCAGATAACACACTAGCAGCAGGGCAAGCGAGCTCCTGTAAGGCATAGTGTGCCAGTTCAGGCAAGGTGTCCAGTTTAGAGGTCCAATAGTCAAATGGGAATGACCTGTGAGGGAGAACATCGATGTGGGAGAAGTAGTTTGCAACCTTACTTGACAACTGCTGTCTACTGTCACTTGTAATCGATGCAGTATTAGCAGTCGTGTGAGCGGTACTTGAAAAATCATTCCACAACATGGTCATTAAACCCTTGTCTCCAACGTAACTTTGGCTGTGTGCAACACGAACACCTCTTCCATTGTGCCCACTACTGCTTGTGGGAGAACCAGCACCACTGCTGTGTGCTCAGAAAGCCTCAAACAAACAGTTTACCAGAGTTGCTTGTTTGTTACCAATATTATCTCTAGGTTCTCCTGTGGCATGATGTTGTGTAATTTGCCTTTGTAGCGTGGATCAAGGATGCTGGCCTGCCAGTAGTCGTCATCCTTCATCATTTTGGCAATGCGGGGGTCCCTTTTTAGGATCCGCAAGGCATAATCGCACATGTGGGCCAATGTTCCAGGTGTCAATAATGCACTGCCACTGCTGGGTGGAGGAGCACTTTCTGGCAAATCCACATCCCTATAGTCATGCATAAACACTGTACCTGATCTTGGAACGCCAACAATTTCTCTTGCCCCCTAAGAAGCATCCTCCTGCCCAAAATAATTATCCCCCTTATCCTCCTCTTCCTCTCCTTCCTCCACCTCATCCAGGACAGTTCCCTGACCAGACAATGGCTGACTGTCAGCAAGGCTTCCCTTCTCCTCCTCCTGTTCCTCCTCAGCAGAAGACGCCAGATCCTTAATGTGCGTCAAACTTTGCATGAGCAGACTCATTAGTGGGATGCTCATGCTTATGATGGCGTCGTCTGCGCTTACCAGCCATGTGCATTTCTCAAAACACTGAAGGATTTTACAGAGGTCTTCCAGC
The DNA here is from genome assembly GCF_039654945.1 of Dendrobates tinctorius. Lineage (NCBI taxonomy): Eukaryota > Metazoa > Chordata > Amphibia > Anura > Dendrobatidae > Dendrobates > Dendrobates tinctorius. The sequence goes on along the minus strand of NW_027361829.1, from coordinate 10,313,394 downwards.
TTTGACCACTGCACACCCGACAATTCCATGTCTTCCCTCAAACTGCCTGCCCGTGTATCCTCCCACAAATGCATTACAGCCTGCCTCTGTTCGCACAGCCTCTCAACCATGTGCAGGGTGGAGTTCCACCTTGTTGCAACGTCTATTATTAGGCGGTGCTTGGGGAGGTGGAGCTATCGATGCAGCTTCTACATACGACTGGAGTGGACTTTTGAGCAACGTATGTGCGCGCACAGTCTTCGCACCTTATGGAGCAGGGATGTTATCTCTGGATAATTATTAAGGAAGCACTGCACCACCAGGTTCAAAGTGTGAGCCTGGCAAGGTATGTGTCTGAGTTTTGCAAGGGCTATGACTGCAAATCATAAGAACATACCCCTAAAAATGATACTTTATTAGATTAAAAATAACCAAAAAACTTGGTTATGCACCAAAAACAAAAAGTGACAAAAATCAAAACCAAAAGTGTTCAAACAAAACTCCAATAAGGGAATAACTAGGAATCCCTATTAGATACCCTGAGCTCACAACTGCCTGGCCGCAGAGGTTGGCACCCTAGGGGGGACGTTGTGGTGCCCCCGCTCAACGATGACTGTCCCTAGGGACCCTGATACACCCTGCAGCCTCTAGGGTTACCCTCTACCCAGTCGTAAAGGGACCCCTCATTCTAGACAATAAAATACTGCTCTAAGGAGGGCCCTGTATCCCTTATAATTAAAAACAATAGAACACATTCAATCCACATTAAGGGCTATGACTGCCACAAAATTACGGCCATTATCACTGACTACCTTGCCTGGCTCAAGATGTAGACTGCCCAGCCATGACTCAGTTTGTCGCTGCAAGTAATCGGCCAGTACCTCCGCGGTGTGTCTGTTGTCGCCCAAAGACATCATCTTTAACACAGTCTGCTGACGCTTACCACTAGCTGTCCGATAGTGGGACACCTCGTGTGCAACACTGCCAGCTGCAGATGGAGTACTCGTGCGACTGCTCTCTGTGGACGAACTTTTGCTTATGGAGGAGGAGGAGGGTCGAAAGCCTACAGTCAACTGTTTCCTATACCGTGGGCTAGGCAGCACTGTTCCACCGCCGCTGTCCCCTGTGGAGCCTGCATCCACCACATTAACCCAGTGCGCAGTGATGGACATGTAACGGCCCTGGCCATGCCTACTGGACCATGCATCTGTTGTGAGGAGCCCCTTTCCACTCACTGATTGCTTGAGTGTATGGACAATGCGGTCTTTCACATGCAGGTGGAGGGCTTGGATGGCTTTTCTAGAAATGAAGTGCCAACTGGGTAGGTCATAGTGTGGGACTGCATAGGCCATGAGCTCGTGGAAAGCTTCGCTTTCAACCAAATGGTAGGGCATCATCTCTAATGAGATTAGTTTGGCAATGTAGGCGTTCAAACACAGTGTACGAGGATGAGGATGAGTACTTTCTTGTTCTACTCAGAGTGTCTGGTAGGGTGAGCTGGACAGGAGAGCTGCATATGGGGGAAGTAGCGGTGGACCGGACAGAGTGAGAGGGGGTTGGTGATGGTATTGGTGGTGATGGCCTAGATTAAGTTGTGTTGCAAAACCATTGTGATTCCCTGAGTGCTTTGGCCTTGCGACGACACCTCCACATTTAGTGCTGGTGGTGTGCTTAACGGTGGCGTTGGTCTTACAGTGGGGGAAGCGATGGAGCGTTGCTGGCTACCTTCAGTCGGAGCAGGTGCACATGTGCTACCTGAGGTTTTGTAATCCGTCCATGCTTGCAAGTGCATGTTGATTAAAAGACTAAGCATGCAACTGGTATTCAATTTTCTGATCTGTTTACCTTGGCTAAAGGTCCTTCCGCACTTCTTACAGGTAACCTTTGCCTCATCAGTAGGATTTTGGACAAAGAAGTGCCACACTGCACTCTTCCTACTATGGTATTCATTTTCTGGCCTTGCACGCTGTGCTAAGTTGACCGTCTGGCCAAGCTGTCCTGCAACTCTTTTAGTTTTTGGTCCACGTTTTTGGACAGCTACGGGCCTGCCAGATAACTGCTGCTGCGATGTCAATGCCTGCTGCGAATCCTTCTCCTTATCTGAACTATTGCCAGCGCCACCCTCCTCCCCCAATGGATGCCAATCCGGGTCAAGCACTGTGTCATCACCTCCTCTTCAAAGTCATCTGCACCTTCCTCTTTACCTTCCTCTGTGTCACCGTGAAAGGTGGTATAGTATGCGGGAAGGGGCACCTGATCTTCATCAGGGTTAGATTCTGGCTCAGTAGACTGCGAGGGCAATGTAGTGCTCTGGGTCAAAGTACCAGCAGAATCCTCTAGCAGTGGCTGTGCATCAGTGCACTCCATGTCAGATTCATCTTGGACTGGGGAATTCAGAGTTTGACTGGATTACCCAGGCATGGTATGTGAAAAGAGCTCCATAGAGTAATCTGAAGTGTAGGCTTCCGCATCCTTAACTTTTGGTGGGAGTGAAGGACACAAGGAAAGGTTTTTTTCCTGACCAGAACCCTGCACTGACGACTCCGTGCTTGCAGGTTTCGAACGTTCAGAAGAGGAGGCAATAGAGCTGGTGGCTGTTTTGGCAATGTACACCAAAACCTTTTCCTGATGCTCCGGCTTTAAAAGCAGTTTTCCTGCTCCAAGAAAAGGGAACCTTACTGGTCTTCTTGGGCCAGACAATGAAGCAGGCTCCACACCTCCTGCCTTAGCTGCTATTGTGCTTTTGCCAGAACAAGCCGATGCACCACCACCATCAGTACCAGCTGCGCCCCCCTGCCCACGTCCGCGGCCTCTTCCACCATATTTTCTCATGTTTGGGAAAATGTACCAAAAATACCAGCAAAGAGATGGTACTGTATGAGGAGCGTCCAGCTGTGTAAGGTGTATTAACCCCTTCACCCCCAAGGGTGGTTTGCACGTTCACGACCGGGCCAATTTTTACAATTCTGACCACTGTCCATTTATGAGGTCATAACTTTGGAACGCTTCTATGGATCCTGGTGATTCTGACATTGTTTTCTCATGACATATTGTACTTCATGATAGTGGTAAAATTTCATTCAAATAACTTGCGTTTATTTGTGAAAAAAATGGAAATTTGGCAAAAATTTTGAAAATTTCGCAATTTTCCAACTTTGAATTTTTATGCCAATAAATCACAGAGATACAGCACACGAAAAACTTGATAAGTAACATTTCCCACATGTTTACTTTACATCAGCACAATTTTGGAACCAAAATTTTTTTGTTAGGAAGTTATAAGGGTTAAAAATTGACCAGCGATTTCTCATTTTTGCAACACCATTTTATTTTTACGGACCACATCACATTTGAAGCCACTTTGAGGGGTCTATATGATAGAAAATACCCAAAAGTGACACCATTCTAAAAACTGCACCCCTTAAGGTGCTCAAAACCACATTCAAGAAGTTTATTAACCCTTTAGGTGCGTCACAGGAATTTTTTGAATATTTAAAAATAAAATGAATATCTAACTTTTTTTCACAAAAAAAATACTTCAGGTTCAATTTTTTTTATTTTACCAAGGGTAACAGGACAAATTGGACTGCAAAAGTTATTGTGCAATTTGTCCTGAGTACGCTGATACCTGATATGTTGGGGGGAACGACTGTTTTGGCGCATGGCAGAGCTCAGAAGGGAAGGAGCGCCGTTTGACTTTTTCAATGCAAAATTGGCTGGAATTCAGATCGGACGCCATGTTGCGTTTGGAGAGCCCCTGATGTACCTAAACAGTGGAAACCCCCCCAAGTGACCCCATTTTGGAAACTAGACCCCCCAAGGAACTTATCTAGATATGTGGTGAGAACTTGGAACCCACAAGGGCTTCACAGAAGTTTATAACGTACAGCGGTACAATTAAAATATCACATGTGGGGGTAAACCACTATTTGGCCGCATGGCAGAGCTCGGAAGGGAAGCAGCGCCATTTGACGTTTTTGGCTGGAATTGAGATCTGACACCATGTCGCGTTTGGAAAGCCCCTGATGTACCAAAACAGTGGAAACCCCCCACAAATGACACCATTTTGGAAACTAGACCCCCAAGGAACTTATCTAGATGTGTGGTGAGCACTTTGACCCCTCCAGTGCTTCACAGAAGTTTATAACGCCATGGCGTGAAAATAAAAAATTCATATTTTTCCACAAACATGATCTTTTAGTCACCAATTTTTTTATTTTCCCAAGGGTACCAGGAGAAATTGACCCCAAAAGTTGGTGTCCAATTTGTCCTGAGTACGCTGATACCCCATATGTGGGAGAAAACTACTGTATGGGCACATGTCGGGGCTCGGAAGGGAAGTAGTGACATTTTGGAATGCAGACTTTGATGGAATGGTCTGCGGGTGTCATGTTGTCTTTGGAGAGCCCCTAATGTACCTAAACAGTGGAAACCCCCCACAAATGACCCCATTTTGGAAACTAGACCCCTTAAGGAACTTATTTAGATGTGTGGTTAGAACTTTGAACCCCCAAGGGCTTCACAGAAGTTTATAGTTCCCGGGCATGAAAATAAAAAAATCATATTTTTTCCACAAACATGATCAATTAGTCCCCAATTTTTTTATTTTCCTAAGGGTAACAGGAGAAATTGGACCCCAAAAGTTGTTGTCCAATTTGTCCTGAGTACGCTGACACCTAATTTGTGGGAGAAAATTACTGGATAGGCACATGTCGGGGCTTGGAAGGGAAGTAGTGACGTTTTGGAATGCAGACTTTGATGGAATGGTCTGTGGGTGTCATGTGCGTTTTGAGAGCCCCTGATCTACCTAAACTATTGAAACTCCCCACAAGTGACCCCATTTTGGACACTAGACCCCCCCACGGAACTTATCTAGATGTGTGGTGAGCACTTTGAACCCCCAAGTGCTTCACAGAAGTTTATAATGCCCGGGCATGAAAATTGAAAAATCATATTTTTTCCACAAACATTATCAATTAGTCCCCAATTTTTTTATTTTCTCAAGGCTAACAGGAGAAATTGAACCCCAAAAGTTGTTGTCCAATTTGTCGTGAGTACGCTGACACCCCATTTGTGGGAGAAAACTACTGTATGGGCACACGTCGAGGTTTGGAAGGGAAGTAGTGACGTTTTGGAATGCAGACTTTGATGGAATGGTCTGCGGGTGTCATGTTGCCTTTGGAGAGCCCCTAATGTACCTAAACAGTGGAAACCCCCCACAAATGACTCCATTTTGGAAACTAGACCCCCTAAGGAACTTATCTAGATGTGTGGTTAGCACTTTCAACCCCCAAGGGCTTCACAGAAGTTTATAATGCCTGGGCATGAAAATAAAAAAATCGTATTTTTTCCACAAACATGATCAATTAGTCCCCAATTTTTTTTATTTTCCCAAGGGTAACAGGAGAAATTGGACCCCAAAAGTTGTTGTCCAATTTGCCCTGAGTACGGTGACACCCCATTTGTGGGAGAAAACTACTGTATGGGCACACGTCGGGGCTCAAAAGGGAAGTAGTGACGTTTTAGAATGCAGACTTTGATGGAATGGTCTGCGGGTGTCATGTGCGTTTGGAGAGCCCCTAATCTACCTAAACTATTGAAACTCCCCACAAGTGACCCCATTTTGGACACTAGACCCCCCACGGAACTTATCTAGATGTGTGGCGAGCACTTTGAACCCCCAAGTGCTTCACAGAAGTTTATAACGTCCGGGCGTGAAAATAAAAAAAAACATTTTTTTCCACAAAAATGATATTTTTGCCCCCAATTTTTTATTTTCCTAAAGGTAACAGGAGAAATTGGACCCCAAAAGTTGTTTTGCAATTTGTCCTGAGTAGGCTGATACCCTACATGTGGGGGTAAAACACTGTTTGGGCGCATGGCAGAGCTTGGAAAGGAAGGAGCACCATTTGACTTTTTCAACTCAGAATTGGCTGGAATTGAGATCAGACGCCATGTTGCATTTGGAGAGCACCTGATGTGCCCAAACAGTGGAAACCCCCAATTCTAACTCCAACCCTAATGCCAACACACCCCTAACCCTAATCTCAGCCCTATCCCTAACCCTAGCCCTAACCCTAACCCTAGCCCTAACCCTAACCCTAGCCCTAACCCTAACCCTGGCCTTAACCCTAGCCCCAGCCCTAACCCTAATGGGAAAATGGAAATAAATACATTTTCTTTTAATTTTATTATTTTTCCCTTACTAAGGGGGTGATAACGGGGGGTTTGATTTACTATTTATGGCGGTATTTATTTTTGGCGGCTGTAGCACGCTAAAAGACGCTTTTTATTGTAAAAATAGTTTTTGCATCACCACATATTGAGAGCTATAATTTTTCCGTATTTTGACTCACTGAGTCATATGAGGTCTTATTTTTTGTGGGACGAGTTGACGTTTTTATTGGTACCATTTTCGGGCACGTGACTTTTTTGATTGCTTTTTATTCCGATTTTTGCGACGCAGAATGAACAAAAACCAGCGTTTCATGAATATCTTTTGGGGGGGTGCGTTTACACCATTCTGCGCGTGGTAAAATTGATAAAGCGGTTTTATTCTTCAGATCAGTACGGTTACAGCGATACCTCATTTAGGTTTTTTTTATGTTTTGTCGGTTTTATGCAATGAAAACTATTTTATATAAAAAATAATTATTTTTGTATCGCTTTATTCTGCAAGCTATAACTTTTTTATTTTTTCACTGACGATGCTGTATGGCAGCTCGTTTTTTGCGGGACAAGATGACGTTTTCAGCGGTACCATGGCTATTTATATGCGTCTTTTTGATTACGCGTTATTGCACTTTTTGTTTGGCGATATGATAATAAATCATTATTTTTTGCTTCGTTTTTTATTTTTATTTTTTAAGGGGTTCGCTAAAGGGGTTAACTAAAGGGATAGTTTTATAGGGCAGGTCGTTACGGACGCGGCAATACCTAATATGTGTACTTTTATTGTTTTTTTATTTAAAAAAAATGGATTTATTGGGGAAATATTTTTTTTTTTTCTAATTTATTTGGCGATTTTTTTTTAATTATTTTAACACTTTTTTTTTTAACTTTATTACATAGTCCCAGGTGGGACATCACTGTCCTGTGACAGATCGCTGATCTGTCACATCATAGATCACTGTGACAGATCAGCAATCTGTCACAGGCAGTTCTGCAGACTCCCTCATGCCTGCGCTTTGCAGGCACTGAGGAAGTCAGCTCCCTACAGGCCCCCGAAGGCCCCCGTCGCCATCTTGGATTCGGGGGCCTGTAGGGAAAGAGACCCCCGCAGCAGCGCTGCACATTGCGCTGCCGTGGGGGGCTCAAGGAAGCACGGAGGGAGCCCCCTCCCTGCCGATGCTTAACTTTAACCCCCGGTACACCGCGATCATGTTTGATCGCGGTGTGCAAGGGGTTAACATGTCAGGGGCAGTCCGTGACCGCCCCTGACACATAGTGACGGGTGTCAGCTGTGATAATCAGCTAACACCCGGCCGCAATCAGCGGCGCTCACCACGTGGGCGCCGCTGATCGCGCTAGACGTACTATCCCGTCCATGGGCATAGGGGCCCGGGTCCCATGGACGGGATAGTACGTCTGATGTCAGGAAGGGGATTGTCTAGTGGAAACACCCATATAGTAAAAGTCAAATCTAGGACCACCACGCTCTCCAATTGACACCTCTTGAAATACAGCCAAAATGTCAAAATCTCTAGCTTCTGTTCTAGAAACTGCAGGGGCTCCTTTTTGGTGTCGTCGTCCAACAAGTTCAGTTTTAGTAAGTGATGGATTGTCAGAATCTGGCCCAGGAACACAAGGATTCAGTAGTTGCGAGTTATGGCCCAGTGCTCTTCCATGTGCTCTTGTTCTTGTTCTTCCAGTCATGGTTTAATCTAGAAGACTTTGCCTTCGTAATCCAGAGACATAGTACAACACTGTCCAAGCATTCACCTGCACAGTGACTGCTTCTAGGCAGAAGATGATGATGGTGGTAGTAGTTGATGCATTTAAGACACAGTCATGAAGCAGACAAAACGACTTGAAACAAAAGTATTTCTACCAAGATACCACACTGTTCAATATGTGGCCTGTGTTTTTATTTTTTCCCCAAAAATAGTGTATAGACCTCGGGTAACAGACAGCAAATACAGTGTAATGTAGGCCTTAAATGCCAAAATTTGTAGGCCACAGATACATCTGGTGTTTGACTAAGATACAAGACTCTTCAATTTTTGCTCTGTATTTTTAAAATTTGTACCCCAAAATTGTGCATAGAAATAGGGTCACAGCCAGCAAATACAGTGGAATATTGCCGTGAAATGCCACAATTTATAGGCCACAGATACATGTGGCGATTGACTGAGATACCAGACAGTTCAATATGTGCCCTGTATTTTTAAAATTTGTACCCCAAAATAGTGTGTAGAAATAGGGTCACAGACAGCAAATACAGTGGAATGTAGCCCTGAAATGCCACAATTTGTAGGCAACAGATACATCTGGCGTTTGACTGTGATACCGGACAGTTCAATATGTGCCCTATAATAGTGCTTTACTCATTTTTTAATTTTCTAGAGAAATTATCACTATTTTACTTCTGCAAAAAGGGCTAAAATCTTTAGGATTGTTTAACTATTTCACCCCCAAGCCAGTTTTCACCTTGATAACACAGGTCAACGAAAAAAATTTTTTTTTCTGGTGTCCAAAATATTTTAATGAATTTGGGGTATTTTTGGGGTGCTGATTCTGAATATGTCATCAGTTTTGCCAGATTGGCTCAAGTTTTTGAGATTTTTGGTATCTTATTTATAGCACTTGTTGGTAAATGCGACGCATCATCTCATTAATTTCTTTGGATTAGTACTTGAACTGAGCAGTTCTCAATATAGTTTTGTGTTAATTAGTGTTCTAAAAGTTTGTTCATAGCTTGATTTTTGCACTAACTTTATGTTGTTGTCTGTTTTCCAGTGAAAAGCATGAACTCATCATGAAGAAGTTGTCTTAACGATCCAGACTCATTCTGTTACATTTGTGGTGAATATACACTGCCAAAACATAGAAGAAACATAACACACTTCGTAAAAAAAGTGTATTTTGCCTATTTTGGGGTTATGCTTGGGGACCAAGACAAGTTTTGGGCACCACACATAGTGTGCAAAGCATGTATCGAATTATTACGAAAATGGAGCAAAGGACAAAGAAAAAGCTTCAAATTTGGTGTTCCAATGGTGTGGAGAGAGCCAAAAAATCATCATGATGACTGTTATTTATGGTAAACACAGGTACAGGCACATCTTCACAATGAGGGACAGGCCTTCTTGCAGATTCCATGTTACTCCCATTTTCGTTTCTTATGCTTATTGAATCCTTGCACTTGCACTGCACAGAAATAACAGTCATCATGATGATTTTTTGGCTCTCTCCACACCATTGGAACACCAAATTTGAAGCTTTTTCTTTGTCCTTTGCTCCATTTTCGTAATAATTCGATACATGCTTTGCACACTATGTGTGGTGCCCAAAACTTGTCTTGGTCCCCAAGCATAACCCCAAAATAGGCAAAATACACTTTTTTTACGAAGTGTGTTATGTTTCTTCTATGTTTTGGCAGTGTATATTCACCACAAATGTAACAGAATGAGTCTGGATCGTTAAGACAACTTCTTCATGATGAGTTCATGCTTTTCACTGGAAAACAGACAACAACATAAAGTTAGTGCAAAAATCAAGCTATGAACAAACTTTTAGAACACTAATTAACACAAAACTATATTGAGAACTGCTCAGTTCAAGTACTAATCCAAAGAAATTAATGAGATGATGCGTCGCATTTACCAACAAGTGCTATAAATAAGATACCAAAAATCTCAAAAACTTGAGCCAATCTGGCAAAACTGATGACATATTCAGAATCAGCACCCCAAAAATACCCTAAATTCGATGAAATATCTTTGGCACCAAAAATGCTGTTGACCAGTGATAATCAATCCAAATTTTCCAATTCTGACCAGTGTCACTAAATGTTATAATAACTCTGGAACGTTTCAATGGATCACACTGATTCTGAGATGACATATTTTACTTCATGTAAGTGATAACATTTGTTCGATGTGACTTGTGACAAGTTGACAATTTTCTAATTTTTTATTTCTATGCCTTAAACAAGAGAGTTACAGTATGTCACACAAAACAGTTAATAACATTTATCGTATGTTTACATCTGCATCATTTTTTAAAAATATTTTTTTTGTTAGTAAGTTAGAAGGTTTAAATATTGATAAGCAATTTCTAATTTTTCCAACAAAATTAAAACCATTTTTTTAGGGAGCACATCACATTTGAAATGAGTTTGGGGATCTATATGACAAAAAATACCCAAAAGTGACACCATTATAAAAAACTGCACACATAAAAGTCCTCAAAGCCACAATGAAGAAGTTGATTAACCCTTCAGGTACTTCACAGAAATTAATGCAATATGGAAGGAACAATGAAAAATTTACTTTTTTTCATAAAAATTTTAATTCAGCCCCAATTACATATTATAACATACACCACATACTGGATCTACATCTAAAAAAATGGTCTATCCAACAATGAAAGCCGCCCAATGTAACTTAGTTGACACTGTTCAGATAGTTGCAGCAATTACAATGCATACATTTAATATTTTCCTTTTATATTTTTTGCTCTCCAGCCAAATATTCCATTTGCATTTTGTTGTTTTTTTGTTATGTGTATTCACCTTTTGGTGATTGTGACACCAACTTTCTTATCCTCATGGCCACAAAAAAAGGCCCATACGAAGGCCAGCAGAAACGATACAGGCGGTACAGAAACTATTCAAACCCCTTGAAATTCTACACTGTTTCATTGCAGCGAATTTGGTAAATTCAAAAAAGTTAATTTTTTTTCTCATTAATGTACACTCTGCACCCCATCTTGATTGAAAAAAACAGAAATGTAGAATTTTTTGCAAATTTATTAAAAAAGAAAAACTGAAATATCACATGGTCATAAGTATTCAGACCCATTGCTCAGACACTCATATTTAAGTCATATTTCCTTGTTATCCTCCTTGTGATGGTCCTACTCCTTCATTGGAGTCCAGCTGTGTTTAATTAAACTGATAGGACTTGATTTGTAAAGGTACACACCTGTCTATATCAGACCTCACAGCTCACAGTGCATTTCAGACCAAATGACAATCATGAGGTCAAAGGAACTGGATAAGGAGCTCAGAGACAGAACTGTGACAAGGCACAGATCTAGCCAAGGTTACAAAAGAATTTCTGCAGTACTCATGGTTCCTAAGAGCACAGTGGCCGCCATAATCCTTAAATGGAAGACGTTTGGGATCACCAGATGTCTTCCTAGAACTGGGCGTCCTGCAAAACTGAGCAATCATGGGAGAAGAGCCTTGGGGAAAGAGAGGTAAAGAAGAACCTCAAAATCACTGTGGCTGAGCTCCACTGATGCAGTAGATAGATGGGAGAAAGTTCCACAAAGTCAACTATCACTGCAGGTCTCCACCAGTCAGGCCTTTATGGCAGAGTGGCCAAATGGAAGCCTCTCCTCAGTGCCAGACATATGAAAGCCAGCATAGAGTTTGCTAAAAAAACACAAGAAAGACACCCAGACTATGAGAAATAAGACTTTCTGGTCAGATGAGATGAAGACAGAGCTTTTTGGTGATAATTCTAAGCAGTATGTGTGGAGAAAATCAGGCACTGCTCATCATTTTCCCAATACAATCCCAACAGTGAAACATGGTGGTGGCAGCATCATGCTATAGTGGTGTTCATCAGGGCAGGGACAGGATGACTGGTTGCAATTGAAGGAAACATGAATGCAGCCAGGTACAGAGATATCCTGGATGAAAACCTCTTCCAGAGTGCTCTGGACCTCAGACTTGGCTGAAGGTTCACCTTCCAACAAGACAATTACCTTAAGCACACAGCTAAAATAACAAAGGAGTGGCTTCAGAACAACTCTGTGACCATTCTTGACTGGTCCAGCCAGAGCCCTGTCCTAATCCCAATTGAGCATCTCTGGAGAGACCTGAAAATGGCTGTCTACCAACGTTCACCATGCAACCTAACTCGAGAGGACCTGCAAGGAAGAATGGCAGAAGATCCCCAAATTCAGATGTGCAAAACTTGATCTGGGCATCCTCTACTCTTAATCCTTTGTTTCAGAATCCTTTCTTGCTATTTCATCAAGAGAGGGAACATTTCTTTTGACCCTTCAAAATTGTCCCTTGGGAACCCCTCTGTTAAAGGTGTTACATTATGACTTTGAAATCTAAATGTTACAGTGAATTTTGTGAAAATAGTTAAATGGCCTATCTGGTCAATAGAAATTGTTAAAGGACGAGTTTCCCTCTAAAAATACTAAGATTAGAATTATTAAAGGGGAACTCTCCCTGCACTTCTTTTGAGGTCTGATAGTTACTATTAATAACAATCTTGACTATTAATAAATAATATCCACTTAATAATGCCTCAACGTTACCTTTTCCTTATATTATATATTAGCTGAGACAAAATAGTGCATTAAACGCGTAGTGGTTTAATAAAAGTTTTTTTCACCACTAAAATATTGCAGTGTGCTTTATAGCCATAGCGCTCCTTAAATTGACCACATACATATTTTTTCAAAAAACGTTGATATTCCCCTTGAAGGATTGTGGCTGGAGCAGCTTGGGCCTTTATAGGGTATCTCAAGGAGTAGGACCCGAAGTGACGTCACATCCTGTGAAGTGGTATCACGTGACTGCATCTTATGTCCACGTGACCAGACCATGAAGTACCAGACCAGTCCCGGAGCAAGACAGCAGGAGTATACGGAGATGCCCGCTGCCGAGGTTGTATAGGGGTGCACAACTCTTCCTGGTCAGAGGCTAATCCTCCCACCTTCGATTGAAATATCCCCATCAAACCACCAGGTGCTTCTCATGCTGCGCTCTTCCATGTTCATTGATTTAAGAGGAGTACAGGGCCTAGTAAGAAAAGGTTACAGATTCTACTAAGCCTTGTGTGTCCATCATCATCCCAGGAGAGAAGCAAGAGAGTGAAAAACCACATGTCTCTAGGTTTTTACGTCCAGCTAAAAGAGGAGTGTCCAGCCCCAGGTGTGGGGGATGATGTGACCAGTATATTGTTCTCTGAGATACATCCTCTCAATCCTTAATGAAACCTGTTTTATCTGAACATTGCTGGCCTTTCTTTGTCTTAAGGAGCAAGCTAGAGGAGGGGTCTTCTGTTAATACATGTGGAGGAGTTATATATATAGTTGTATATACACAAAACATGCACTATACACATCTCTATATAATGATGTACATTTTGGGGCACTTCCCTTCTACAATCCCCCTATCGTCGATAACAAAACAATGAAATTTGAGGGAAGTGTAGTGCTGGAATTTATTTGCCTAATCAACCCCATTTATAACTTGTGATAGTTCAGGATGGAATGAAGTATAATTCTGCACTTAGACACTTAGACATCATCCACACGGCCATCAGCTTTTTCCTGCCGTTCACCGTAAGCCAAAATCTCCATCCACAGAATACACCATCTTCTTTTTGGTTTCAGTCTATTGCAGTCGTAAGTCTCTTTGTTCCTGTCTTTTCTGCATTCATGTCATTGTCAATCTTCGGGTATCCGCCCATCCCAAAGCAATCTTTCTCCAGTTGTAACTGGTCAGACTCTGGAACGGCTTCACCCTCACAGTCCACATCATCCTGTGTACACCCCTCACCCTGCCAGAATTCACGTTACTCTCCTATAGCTTGCTTCAGCAGGATTTTGAGTATGTCTGGCATGATGAGACTGCTGGGTGTCACAGTTTGTAGTTGGGCCTCACAGCACGACTTGACTTCAGGCACTGGAAACGATTTGACTCAGGCACCAGAAACGACTTGATTGAAGATCAATGATGAGGTTCCTCCATGAATAGATACCCAGAATTTTACTAGGCAGGTCGGAATTTCTTGAGTAGGGTATGATTTCATAATACCTAAGTTGATTGCGGGAGTGAACACCTTCTAATTCTAATCGACATTCAATCCATCCTTTACGAACTTCACCATTGCTAGGGTTAAAGTGGCAAATACCTTAAAAGGTGAGGGGACCTGTCCCTAGATACCCTCATTCTTTTTACCCATTCACACAAAACACATAATACAATTCCATTCCAAAATAAGCCTTTAGTTTGAATGCATATAGAGACTTAAGCTTGTACTGATCCATAATGCACAAGTAGATCATTGATCCATGTGCAGTTGGAGTTACCTAACGACTGTAAATGCATGAGCACCTTCCCATGAGCACACTTACTGAGTATGTCCATGTATAGGTAGTCCTGCACTTATACCTAAAGTGTCTATATGTATACATATGGAATTTCACTAGGCAGTAAACCGATCAATTTACATAACATCATTATTTATATACAATATACAGTATATTTATTGGATCCAGGGTAAAGGACTGGATTTTTCTTATGTCCTTAACCTCCTTCTCTGGCTGTGTTAATGGTGCTCAGCCTGACTTCTGTGCAGTTGGGAAGCCAGTCTTTTGGTCCTCCTGCAGATCATAAACAGTCCAATATACATAATTATGACCAGGAGGAAAATGTCAGAAAGAGGTAGCTTTGGGCTTTATTACAGTCTCCTCCACATGGCTGAAATCTGAGAGATGTTTCAGGTCAGCACCAAACTTAAGACGGATCTTCTGGAGTCTCTCAGGAGCATCTGGGCATAGGGCAAGTCTTCTTTCTGGAGTGATAGGTATTCTTCTACATCGAGGTGATAGGTGTTCTTCTACATCGATACCTAAAATGGGATTGTGGGGAAGGTGACTTGACGGACAGATGTGACTGGTAGAAGGAGGGGACGGTTTGTGCACTAGTGACAGAGATTGACAGGTTAGAAAGGTAACAGCAGGGAAAGACAGAAAAGGGAGTGCAGTACTGTGAAATGACCACAAGATGGCAGGGGAGAGTAGTACAGGACTTAACATCAGCTTAGGGCTTAGGAATCCGCTTAGTCATGGGGGGCGGGGAGATAGGAGCCCAGGTGGGAAATTCCCCTGTGAGAGAGGGGATAAATAGAAGAAGGCGGGGCTCCAGGAGAGTTTAGTCCCGGGAGGAGCTCAGAAGAAAATGGAGAAAGTGAGAAGAGCTCGACCAGGGAGACGGACAAAGGAGAGACAGACAGGGGGGTGGCCCTGACCCGAAGGACTGCAGGACAGGCAAGGAGAAGAGGCAGCCAGGGGGGAGACCCTGACTCGACGTACCGCAAGACAGACGAGGCCATGGGGGTACCGATTGGAAGACTATCTCGGGCAGGTGAAGCGCTGGGGGTAGATTGGTCTAGGACAGCCCCCAGTGAAAGATCCGCGAGGTGCGTTACTGCGACGGGAGCTGAAGAATAGGTACCCGGGCCTGGCGATACAGTGGTGTAAAGAAGCTGCGGTGCGTGTTTGGTGGTCGTCAGGAGGATGACAAATAAATCCGGAACTGTTACAAGTGGAAGCTGTCTCCGTCTCATCTTTGCCTCGTCTGGTAAGCAGTGGTCCACCCCCCTAGCCCGGCCCCCTACCACATTTGGCGTAGTCGGCAGGATCGCCGTCGCTAATACGACACCTTCTGCGGCAGGCCTGCGTTTGAAGAACCTAGAAGGACTTGGACTGTTCCTCTGTGGATTACAAGTGCCTGTGGATTACAAACACCTGTGGATTACAAATTGCTGGCCTGTGGATTATAATTTGGAGACTGTGTTCCGGATCCTTGCTTGTCATCGGAGGATCCGGGGTGGTATGAAAGCCAGACAACGGGCGGAGAAGAGGAGCGACTGCTGGGCCGCGGGAGCGGCCGCTGAAGACATCGCCAGGGAGCCTGCCAGCGGGTTCCCCCAGCCTGGAGACTAGCCCTGCCGGACGGCGGGTGAAGAACAGAGGCTGCAGGATGAGCCGTGGGATGACGTGTCGGAGGCCGCAGTGCTGGGGAAGGTGAGTGTTCCCCCGGCTCTGCCAGCGGCTCCGCAAGCCACCCCCACCACCCGGCTGCACCGCGCGGCCTCCTGTGCTCCTGGAGGCTCGGCCGCTGAGGACTCGGCGGCCTCCGCCGGGCTGATCGATGCCCCTGCTCCCATCCCCGAACCACCCCACCTGGCGGCGCCATGTCCGGTGTTGCCGGTGTGGAACTGCCACGTCCCCGAACCACCCCGCCCGGCGGCGCCACGTCCGATGTTGCCGGTGCGGAGCCAGCCCGTGGCTGACGCTGCTGCATTCCCCCTTTCAGCAGCGGCCCCGTCCATGAAGCAGGCCGCTACTCCGGCCCCGTCTGCAACTCCGGTTGTGGCCTGCTCCGCGGCCACCCCTGGTTCGATTGCGGCACTGGCAGCGGCCTACCCAGCGGCACTCGCGGCCGCCTCTGCCTCGCTCATGGTTCCAGCTGCGGCCTGCTCACCGATGTCCGCGGCCGCCTCTGCCGCACGCCATACGCGGCTGCGGCCTGCCCATCAAGGTCCATGACTGCTCCAGCCCTGTTCCGGATTGCGGCTTCGGCCAGGTCATCTGGCTCCGCCGCCTCTGTGGAGCCATCTGCTAACCATGCTAGCAGGCCCCAGCTTCGCCGCTCCGCTTCTCATCGTTCCACGACCCCGGTCCCTCACCTGCGGTTGGAGCTGCAGGAGCTGGGGGCTGGACGAATCAAAGCCACCACATCGACAGAGATGAGTTCGTCCACGCTGCCACCGGTGGTGGACTGCTGGTTTCCAAGCGGAGAACTGGTGCAGAACGCACGCTGTGGAACCACTTTCGGCCCCTTCTATCCCTTTTGACTCATCTCCCAGGAGGGACATGGCCCCTGAGCCCTGGGCAAAAAGAACACTCAGGGCTCGGGAACAGTCGAGACATCCCGGGAACTCCACGGCTGTGGGGCCCCCTGCTACCGGCTATCAGGAGGTGGCCCGGACTGTCAGGACTTCGCTGCACCGTTATGCAGACCACGAGGATAGTTTGCATCCAGGTTAAAGGAAAAAATGTTTTTTTTAAATTGTTGAATTTGGTTTTGCCAGACATAGCGGGGATGCGAAAAAAGGAGTATTAATGTTAAAGGGAGGGGGAGTAGTTCTATTTTATGTTTGAAATAATGTGTTTAACGAAGGAGTTAGGGAAAAAGAGAGAAAGGAAGAGAAAGAGAAGGGGGGTTGCTCCGGTTGAGTAACACCTATTGTTAATAGAATAGTGGCAATCATATATACGGTATGTTAAAGTTGATTTAATAAGTAGTGTGTTTAACAAAAAAAAAAATGTATGTAACAGGTTCCGGGTACGAGGTAGTTGTGACGAAGACGCCGACCATGACTCTTTTAATGAAGGACGAGGAGATGAGAGATATCGAACCAGACAGTGGTCCCAAGTCAGATCCCCGACATCACGGACACCCCAAAAAGGAAGAAATGGTTGAAGGTAGTGGAAGGGGAAAGCAGTGGGAGGTACACGCCGTAGAATAGTCCGGGTGGACCTCGCCAACCCGAAAGAAGTTGTCACGTGGCGTGCGCGCTGGCGGGTAGCAGTAGGCTGCTCGGAGCATGGTGCTCCTGGTTTAGTTTGGTCCCCGTGGCGGGTGTGGCCCAACGACCGGTCCGACAACAGACTGTGGATAAGATTCAGAACGACATAGGTAGGACGTACGATTGTCGGGACGACAATTGACAAAGGGTGGGGGAGTGTGGGGAAGGTGACTTGATGGACAGATGTGACTGGTAAAAGGAGGGGACGGTTTGTGCACTAGTGACAGAGATTGACAGGTTAGAAAGGTAACAGCAGGGAAAGACAGAAAAGGGAGTGCAGTATCGTGAAATGACCACAAGATGGCAGGGGAGAGTAGTACAGGACTTAACATCAGCTTAGTGCTTAGGAATCCGCTTAGTCATGGGGGGCGGGGAGATTGGACCCCGGGTGGGAAATTCCCCTGTGAGAGAGGGGATAAATAGAAGAAGGCGGGGCTCCAGCAGAGTTTAGTCCTGGGAGGAGCTCAGAAGAAGACGTAGAAAGTGAGAAGAGCTCGGCCAGGGGGACGGACAAAGGAGAGACAGTCAGGGGGGTGGCCATGACCCGACGGACTGCAGGACAGGCAAGGAGAAGAGGCAGCCAGGGGGGAGACCCTGACTCGACGTACCGCAAGACAGACAAGGCCCCGGGGGTACCGATTGGAAGACGATCTCGGGCAGGTGAAGCGCTGGGGGTAGATTGGTCTAGGACAGCCCCCAGTGAAAGATCCACGAGGTGCGTTACTGCGACTGGAGCTGAAGAATAGGTACCCGGGCCTGGCGATACAGTGGTGTAAAGAAGCTGCGGTGCGTGTTTGGTGGTCGTCAGGAGGACGACAAATAAATCCAGAACTGTTACAAGTGGATGCTGTCTCAGTCTCATCTTTGCCTTGTCTGGTAAGCAGTGGTCCACCCTCCTAGCCCGGCCCCGTACCACAGGATTAAGGGAACAGTACGCTCCTGGGAGTTCTCCCAGTGCAGTTAGCAGTTAATAAACATCCTGGCACTGGATAATCTTCTCAACTCCAGAACCCCAGAAAATAAATGCAATGTTCCTTTCCAAGTCAATTGCTTCTGTTTCCTATACAGACAACCCTTGCAGTTTACCACAATTCAAAAGAATAACATACAACCCTTGCAGCTACTTAACACCCTTAGGAAAACTAAACATCAAACTAAGGCACACTGTTTTTAGTTGTATCCTGCATCAGGTCTTAAACAAAACCATGTTATCCGTCCAAACTTCAAGATCTAAGCATATAGTATAACAGAACACTCCATCGTGTAAGTTCGTTATCTGTCCATGCTTCTCCGCCTGTCTTAGTTCACATAACAACACTCTTTATCCAATCCAAAATGCACAGAAAACTTAAAAATATTTTAAAACAAACAGACAATTAACTGCTGAACTTCAAGGCCTAGGTGAACCCACACCTCTCTACCTATCTTAGTTGAAGCAATAAAATCAAAGCATCCATGGATGCGGCTCTATTATTAAAGCACCCAGATAAAAATATGGGGGCACTTTCCTTCTACAGAAACACATAAGTCTCGAAAACAGATAGATATTTCAGACTTAAAATGAAGGCCATTGTCATTCACAATAAAAGCATTACAAATTCCTGAATGGAAAAGTAGGTACCAGTCCAGAAGATGAAAACATTATTTGTGAACCAAAGGCCTACAAATGACATCTAATTGTCCTAAAAAAATAAACACTTGCTCTTCCCACAAGAAAATTTTGCAAAACTAGGGAGACAGAGGCTCCCCATAGCAGTCTCCCTGATCTGGAAAAGCCTCCCATTAAAGAGGAAAGGCACCAGCAAGTCACAGTAAGTGGGAGCAGGGAAAGCACCTTATCACCATGTACGCCAGAGGTCTCTGCAGCCGAAGTAGCATTGACTCGCCGTTAAACGCATTACAACAAAATGAATAAAATAATTTTTTAATAACAAGACCGCAGATATAAGGCATACAGGTATAACTATTTTAACCATTCTATAACCTGTATGCCCATATTAATAGGTAACATAGGTTCAAGAGGGTGACAGATTCCATTTAAGGGGTGTATGAAATACTCTGGCACAGGGAGTCTGGTACAGGGTATTATAACATATTATATCTATTCCAAGATGGTTTGTGCTATCCGTTCTTTGCTACATTAGAAACTCTGTGGATATGCTTAGGAAAATTGTCGATATCTGTCTTACACCTGGAATACTTTTGTATTGATGTTGAGGCACTCTACAGCTTTATACCTTTAAACATAGGTTGTGGAGCTGTCGCTCATTATCTTAGTACCAGGAATATTCACCGAATTACACTCAATGAACTGGTCTTGACCCTTTTAGAATTTATTCTCAACTTTTTGTAATGAATCCTAGGAAGCTCAAGAAAGCACTGCTCGGTTGTTTGGGATCACATATTTCAGTGCTGGCCAAGAAAGCGTCAGCAATGAATCTTTGTACCTGCGCTATTAAAAACCAGAGTCAAATATAACTTTTAATAAAGGCATACTTACCAACATAAACATCTCTATTTTGCCAAAAGATAAGTCCAACCCTCAGTTCTCTAAAGGAATGAGCCAAGTCCAGCCATGAAAGCCACACCAATTTTGGAACTCTTAGCAGCTATACAGTTATGCACTCAAAGTACTAATTTATATAATGAAACACAATTAATTATGCTTGTCTTTTTCCCATGTGTTAATAGTAGAAAATTTGTCATTTAACCCATACCTTGTAAAGACTTAATGGTTGCTGCTACTCCAACATTATATTCTCATATGGAGTACTGAAAAAGGGGCTGTTACCCATCTGAGGGATGCAAATTCTCAATATTTTGTTGGGTCTCTTGCAAGTAAAGTTTTGGTGCATGATTCCCGTAAGGTTTTACACCAGTATTGTGGTATAAAAAGCTTTGAAAAGTCACAATTTTAGAGCAACAGGAGGTTGCGCTAAAAATTTGTAGCATTCGTTTTTTCACGCTATTTTCATTTGGCTCCAACAAAGTGGAGCAAAGTTGGGGCCTGGCGACCGCCGCTTGTCAAATTCATGACGAGTGGTGGTGTTTGCTACACCACAAATATTACTCCAGCAGGAATTGGAGTAGGATTTTTCACAAGGCACACACAGAGGTGTGCACCACTCGTATGATGCTCATTAACATGATGATGGCTATGTTTTTTCAGAAATCTAAAACATCTCACTCAAGCGCACCTTCTCATCAAGACCAGTGTGAACAATGCCGGAGTTGATGAGTTGTACTTTTAGATTTTACAGCTTTTAAAGTCTTCCTCCTCTGGTCATGATTTCCACATCATCCCAACATTCTGTTTCAATTTATACATGTATATAGGATTGGCTCTATGATCCCACAAATCATTGTTAATTGTTGAAGTAAAAAGTTTGTTTTACAAAAACGAACATGTCAAGAAATCTAATAATATAGAATTAGGTCTTAATATATTCCTCCACCGTTATACTCATGTTCTGCAAACATGACATTGTTCTACTTTTAAATGATTGCAGTTTTACAGTAAAACATCTCATATATTATCAGATGTCTTGTCCTTTTACAGAAGTACTCAAGCACATACTGAATTACAGTTAAGGTCTAAAGTGTTTTGAATATGGAAATAAATTTGAGAATATTTCCTAACAATTGATAGTGTAAGAGCTTTTGAACATGTTAAATGAAGATTGGATTCTCTTACAGAATGATAAATCCCTTCAGTTCAGAACCCGTAGAATGCTGAAAAGAAAGAAACAGTAATCTTGGAAACTAATTGACCATACTAAGGGGGTACTTACACTACGCAAAGCACAGCAAGAAATAGGTGCCGAGTGCCAATATGTTTGACAGTAAGCAGTCGTTTAATAGCATGTTTACAAAGGTAAACACTGCTTTGGATGCACATTGAACTAGATTGTTCTCTACATATAGGTAAAGATGAGCGAACCTTTCAAGGTTCAGTTGGCGAACATGTTCACCAAACGGCTCGTCAAACGAACCTTAACCCCACTGAATTCAATGGGAAAAGAAACAAAACTTATAGACAACACCAGGCACCAGGAAAATTGGCATTAACACAGAGTACAAATAGTATAACTGTGCATCACAGGGCTTGGACCAGAATTTTTAGCTGAAACATTGACCACTGACCAGTAACAAGAGGATGAGTGACAGGTGTACGCCTGGTGCTCTGAGAAGTCTGCCAAATTCAGGCAAGACAGATGATAGAGTCCCATCTTGGAGTCCAAAGATTTCTAAAAATGATGGGCAGACACCAGGAAAAGTGGCATCAATTGACCGACAGTAGATATTTCATAATGGCAAAGCAACAGTCAGCCATGGGTGATACATTAGGTATCAGGGTCTGGGCCAGCATTTAGAGTTTCAAATTAAAGTTTCCATTAAGACAAGGTAGGTGAGGGCACTCTTCTTTGCTGAAAGCCCTGATACCTCCTGCAACAGTTGCAATTGTTTTTCCCCAGTCACACTCTGGTGGCACAAACATCAGTTTTGCATACTGCTATTGGTAGAAAAATGTAGGAGTCGTAACAGTTGTTTGACTAATCAATTGACCCACAGTGGAACATTTTATAATGACACAGAAGCAGTCAGCCATGGTCCATGCATGAGGTATAAGGGTCTGGGCCAGCATTTAGAGCATTGAATTTTCAATTAAGATGAGGTGGGTAAGGGAGCGGTGTAAACGTTCTTTGCTGGTAGCCCTGATGCAACAGCTGAAATAGTTTATTTCCCAGCCACACTCAGGTGGCACAAATATTAGCTTTTAAGAGCACTATTGTTCAAAAAATGTAATTACAGTAACACAGGTAGTTGACTGAAAGTAAGTGCAGTCCTGATGGTCTGGGAGCCCTACTGCTACAGGCAACACACATGAAGGAGACCCAACTTAGAGTCTCCACATTTAAAAAAAATTATTATCATACACCACTAAAGTGGCATCAACTTCACCAGAGTAGAAACAATATAATGGGTCTGTGACATCCCTTCCACAACAGGCAACCCACCAGATGGAGACCCAATAGGGAGACTCCAAATTTAAAAAAACTGTAACATTCGCAGCAACAGCAGGCACAGAAGCCACAACAAAAACTACACCATCGTCTAGTCTGTACAGTCTGCGACTGGGGTGCAAATGTCTTTAGAGATCCATGACTTGGATGAAAGTTAGGTGGTCTACACTTTCAGGGGTCATCTGGATATGTTCCTTAATCAGGACACCACCAGGAGCACCGAAGACACGTTTTGAGAGAACTCTGGCTGCCAAGCTTGACAAAACCTCCAACTTGTGACAGGCGAGCTCAGGCCACTCTTCCATTTTTGAAGACAAAAATGCAAAAGGGTCCAAATTCCACCTGATGACATTGATATTGAGCTTGAGATACTCCTGCGCCATCTTCTCCAGTAATTGTGCGCCCATCACCTCTTCCTTCTCTATTTGTTCCTTGACTACTGCACCTTTACTAACAATTTGTCTGTTATCGTAAGCCCCCCTTGATCCCTATAATCCACCCTCCCATGGCACCCACCTGTGTAACATCTGTCCAGAAATTAGAGATATTGTAATCCCTTCCTCCTCTGATTCAACCTCTTCATTTGGGATCACCACCTCCTCCCGCAGACTATTCAAAATGTGCTCCAGCATGCAGATGACCAGAATAGTGATACTGATGATGGAATTATCAGTGCTAATCATCTTAGCCATATCAAAACTGTGCAGAAGTATGCAGAGGTCCTTCATCTTTGCCCACTCTGCAAGCATGATTTGCTCCACGTCCGTACTGCGTCGGCCCAGGCTATGCAAAAGGACATACTGCACCAGTGCTTGTTGCTTCTGCCAAAGTCACTGCACCATGTGCTGAGTGACAGTGTTGGCACTTTGCAAATCAAATGATTAACCGGTAGGCAAATAGACCTCTGTAGCAAAGCAAGTTGATTATCTACGGGGTGTGATTTGTGGAAGTGAGCACACAGCGACTATGCTTTCTGCAGCAATGCACCCAGGCCAAGATAGTGTCAGAGAAATTGCAGTACCACCAGGATTAGGATCTCAGCTATGCAAATCACGTTTATGAGGTTACCCCAGCATAGTGCCACCATCAGGTTCACACTGTTATCGCACATGTCCTTCCCTGACTCTAGGTTCAGTGGACACAGCCATTGCTCTAACTTGGCCTGGATAGCTGTCCACAACTTTTAAGCTGTGTGACTGCAATCTCCAAAGCATAATAATTTAAAATGTGCATGAGTGCAGTGAGCCCTGGCTGCGCAGTACAGAGGTAGGGGGGATTCTCTCTGCATTGTTGAAACATATGTCTCATTAAGGGAGAGGTTGAGGGCACAGATTGAGGCCCTGGAGGACTTGAGTAGCCAGAAGCAGAGGAGGAAGTGTTAGATACAGAGGTTTGTTCCACAAGCCTAGGATATTCCAAGACTTGTGGAGCAGCACTTTGACCATCTGTCCCCCACAGCCACCAGAGTCATCCAGTGCCCAGTCAGCGAGATGCAACGCCCCTGCCTATATTTGTCCATCAAGATGTCAGTGGTGAAAGCACTGTGACAGAAATAGATTTTTTTTCAGGGACTGTGTGATGTCTGCATCATGCTAGTGTAAAGCAGGCACAGCTCTCTTAGAGAAGTAATTGCGACTGGGCAACTGGTACTGTGGGACTTCGAAGGCCATCAACTCTCAGAAACCATCTGTATCCACCAGGCACAGGCATCCTTTTAACCTGTTGAAATTGAGAGATGGGGATAGATTTTTTGGTTGCTGATGGATGACAGGTGGAGTATAATAAAAGATTGTTCCGATCTGTTTTTTTGATGAAAAGATCGGCCTCAAAAAACCCACTACTCATCCCTCAGCAACCAAAAAATCTATCCACATCTCTCAATTTCAACAGGTTAAAAGGATAGATAGTAATCCTGAGAGATGTGAACAACATCTGGATGAAATGCAAACTAAATTTTCAAAAAGAGGGTATCCACAAAAATTATTGCAAAATTGCTGTTCCAAACCTGTCTCCCTCGGTAAGAAAACCATGAGCAAAATACCATTTGGACATACTTTTCACTCCTTCTTCTATAGATTTCATAAAAAATCTGGAAACATTAGCTCCTTTTACAAACCAGCTACCCAGAGGTTCCTGAGTTCCGATTACCCTTCCTTCCATGCTTTAGGAGACCATCCAATCTCAGGAATAAACTTGTGAAAGATGACATTGGCTCAACCCACAAACTATCAAAACAGTCATTTCTACAGACACCTAAAAGTGTACATTCTCTTGTCTTCAATGCACTCAATGCGTTGATGTACTTAAGGGCGACTGTTCTGTCCTCACTAGATGAAGCAGAATTCCTGCAGCTATACAGGCAGTGAAACCGCTATACTGGGTCCAATAAGGAGACTGTGGTTGAATCTGTGCTTTATTGAACATAGTAACATAGTAACATAGTTATTAAGGTTGAAGGGAGACTTTAAGTCCATCTAGTTCAACCCATATCCTGTCCTAACCTGCCCTAACATGTAGATCCAGAGGAAGGCAAAAATAACCCATGTGGCAAACAGTAGAGTTGAGCGAAACGGGTCGAAAAAATTCAAAAGTCGCCGACTTTCGCCAATGTCGGGTTTCATGAAACGAAACCTGACCTTAGCGTGAGGTCGGCCACGAGGTCGGCGACTTTAACACCAAAGTGGCGTTTCAAAAGATGCTTTAGCGCCCTTTTTCAGCCAGTCAGGAAGAGCGGACACTGTGGGCAACGTGATGACATAAGCAGCGGTCACCACCATCTTGGAGAAGGGCATGCAAGTGATTGGCTTGCTTTGTGTGGCGTCACAGGGGTATAAAAGGGCGGGGACACCGACCGCCATGTTACTCATGCTGATCTCAGAATAGGGAGAGCTGCGGCAGCTGCTGATTCTGTAGGGAGAGCGTTAGGTGGGCAAAAAGCAAAAAAAATGCTTCTGCTGCTAGCGCTTTTCACTGTAGTTACTGTGCAGTGAAAGGCGAAGATTTTTGCTTTTGTGCAGCAGCGCTGGTGGTGATTAGCCTGCCTTTTAAGGCTAGCTGCATTGCTGTGTGCACACTGGTGTTCAAACTGCTTTTTTAAAAGCAATCGAAATTGTATTGTTTTGTCCTGGTGAGGTAGAGAGCGTTCATTTTTTCACACACCGTACAGCGGTGTACGCTCCTCACACAGTACCGTGTAATGGCTGTTATCACAGCCAAATTGAAGCTATCTACGTGTGTGACTCTGTAAGGAAAAGTTGAGGAGTTTGTCCATTCTTACAGACCTACACCTTATAGATTTGTCCGTTTTTCAAACAGTTTAGTATATTTGCTGTTTGATTACATTCAAAACTAGAGAGAGACAGCGTGTGTTAGGCCGTATACAAAAACACGGAGCTTGACAATTTTCCATACACCTTACAGCAGTCTACATGCACGCTCCTCTCTCAGTACCGTGTAACGGCTGTTATCATGGCCAAATTGAAGCTATCTACGTGTGTGACTCTGTAAGGAAAAGTCGAGGAGTTTGTCCACTCTTACAGACCTACACCTTATAGTTTTGTCCGTTTTTCAAACAGTTTAGTACATTTTCTGTTTGATTACATTCAAAACTAGAGAGAGACAGTGTGTGTCAGTCCGTATACAAAAACACGGAGCTTGACAATTTTACATACACCGTACAGCGGTGTACGTGCATGCTCCTCTCTCAGTACCGTGTAACGACTGTTATCACGGCCAAATTGAAGCTATCTAAGGGTGTGACTCTGTAAGGAAAAGCCGAGGAGTTTGTCCGTTCTTACAGACCTTCACTCAAGAGAGATTCCAATTCTGCCCAATTCTATATACACCTTGTAGTTTGTCATACACAAGGCAATTTCTGCCGGTCACATTGCAGTGTTATAGACACAGGGCCTGACAGAATCCAACTGTGTCCTGAAGTGTAGAGAGACTCCACTTCTCCACAGTCCTCTATCCACCTTTCTTACACCATCCAGAATCTGCCTGTCACATTGCGGTGTAAAATAAACAAGGCCTGACAGAATACAACTGTGTCCTGAAGTCTAGAGAGATTCCAATTCTCCACAGTCCTCTATCCACCTTTATTGCACCATCCAGAATCTGCCTGTCACATTGCGGTGTAAAATAAACAGGGCCTGACAGAATCCAACTGTGTCCTGAATTCTACAGAGATTCCAATTTTCCACAGTCCTCTATCCACATTTATTACACCATCCAGAATCTGCCGGTCACATTGCAGTGTAAAATAAACAGGGCCTGACAGAATCCAACTGTGCCCTGAAGTCTAGAGAGATTCCAATTCTCCACAGTCCTCTATTTACCTTTCTTACACCATCCATAATCTGCCTGTCACATTGCGGTGTAAAATAAACAGGGCCTGACAGAATTCAACTGTGTCCTGAAGTCTAGAGAGATTCCAATTCTCCACAGTCCTCTATCCACCTTTCTTACACCATCCATAATCTGCCTGTCACATTGCGGTGTAAAATATACAGGGCCTGACAGAATCCAACTGTGTCCTGAAGTCTAGAGAGATTCAAATTCTCCCCACTACTATATACACCTTGTACCTTGTTTTACAGTACCATATAGTTGGTGGTTTTTTGGGTACATTTTCCCCAAAAATGAGGAAGTGTGGTGGAAGAGTCCGTGGAAGTGGGCGGGGGTTGGCAGCTGGTATTGATGGTGTTGGTGTTGGTGGTGGATCTGCTGGTAGTGGCAAAAGCAAAATAGCACCTAATGCTGGAGGTGTTGAGCCTGCGTCATCGTCTGGCTCCACAAGGCCTCGAAGGCTCCCTTTTCTGGGAGTAGGTAAACCGCTATTAAAGCCGGAGCTTCAAGAACAAGTTTTGGCTTACATTGCTGACTCAGCCTCCAGCTCTATCGCCTCC
Organism: Dendrobates tinctorius; assembly: GCF_039654945.1. Classification (NCBI taxonomy): domain Eukaryota; kingdom Metazoa; phylum Chordata; class Amphibia; order Anura; family Dendrobatidae; genus Dendrobates; species Dendrobates tinctorius. The sequence goes on along the minus strand of NW_027361829.1, from coordinate 10,285,911 downwards.
TCTTCTGAAGTTGTAAAAAATAAAAGCACTGAGTCATCATTGGAGGCTCATGTTCATGAACCACACCTTTCCTTGTGTCCTTCACCCCAACCAAAATTGAAGGATGCGGCAGGCCACAGTACAGATTACTCCATAGAGCTGTTTTCACATACCATGCCTGGGTTATCAAGTCAAATCGTGAATTATCCAGGCAAAGATGAATCTGACATGGAGTGCACTGATGCACAGCCACTGATAGATGATTCTGCTGGTACATTCACTCAGAGCACTACATTGTCCTCGCAGTGTACTGAGCCAGAATCTGACCCAGATGAAACTCAGGTGCCCCTTCCCGCATACTATACCACCATACACGGTGACACAGAGGAAGGTGCACGTGACATTGAAGAGGAGGTGATGGGTGACCCAGTTGTTGACCCAGATTGGCATCCATTGGGGGAAGAAGGTGCCGCTGCCAATAGCTCAGAAGAGGAGGAGGAGCATCCGCAGTGGGCATCGACATCGCAACAGCTGTTATCTGGCAGGCCCAGAGCACTCCAAAAACAGGTTACAAAAACCAAAAGAGTTGCAGGACAGCTTGGCCAGACGGTTAAAATAACACAGCGTGCAAGGCCTCAAAATGTCTTCCATAGTAGGAAGAGTGCAGTGTGGCACTTTTTTGAACAAAATCCTAATGATCAGGCAAAGGTTATCTGTAAGAATTGCGCAAAGGGAAAAATCTGAGAAATTTGAATACCAGTTGCATACTAAGACATTTAACAACCATGCACTTGCAAGCCTGGACGGACTACCAAAACTCACGTACCACATGTGCTACTGCTCCCAAAGAAGGTAGTCAGCAACGCTACATTGTTTTCCCCACTGTAAGTCCACCGGTTAGCACACCACCAGCAGCAAATGTTGAGTTGTCGTCGCAAGGGCAAATCAGTCAGGGAATCACACTGTTATTGCAATGAAAGACTGAATCTAGGCCATCAGAAAGAACACCAAATCCATCACCATCATCAATCCTCTCTCAGTCCGCCATGTCCACCGCTAGTTCCACCATATGCAGCTCTCAAGTCCAGCTCACCCTACCAGAGACTATGAGTAGGACAAGAAAGTACTCATCCTCTCATCTGCGTACACTGGGTTTGAACGCCCACATTGACAAACTAATCTCGTTAGAGATGATGCCCTATCGGTTGCTTGAAAGCGCAGCTTTCCGCGAACTCATGGCCTACGCAGTACCACGCTATGACCTACCCAGTCGCCACTTCTTTTCTTGCAAAGCCATCCCAGCCCTCCACCTTCATGTGAAAGACCGCATTGTCCATGCACTCAAGCAATCAGTGAGTGGAAAGGTGCACCTCACCACTGATGCATGGTCCAGTAGGCATGGCTAGGGCCGTTACGTGTCCATCACTGGGCACTGGGTTAATGTGGTGGATGCAGGGTCCACAGGGGACAGCTGTGATGGCACAGTGCTGCCTAGCCCACGGTATAGGAAACAGTTGGCTGTAGGCGTTCGACCCTCCTCCTCCTCCAGAAGCAAAAGCTCATCCACAGAGCGCAGTCGCACGAGCACTGCATTCGCAGCTGACAGTGGTGCACACGATGTGTCCCACTATCGATCAGCTAGTGGAAAGCGTCAGCAGGCTGTGTTGCAGATGATGTGTTTGGGCGACAGACACACGGCGGAGGTACTGGCCGACTACTTTCATCGACAAACTGAGTCATGGCTGGGCAATCTACATCTTGAGGCAGGCAAGGTAGTTAGTGATAACGGCCGGAATTTTGTGGCAGCCATAGCCCTTTCAAAACTCAGACATATACCTTGCTTGGCTCACACCTTGAACCTGGTGGTGCAGTGCTTCCTCACTAATTATCCGGAGTTAACAGGCCTGCTCCATAAGGTTCGAAGACTGTGCTTGCACATCCGCCGGTCGCCGGTACACTCCAGTCGTATGCAGAAGCTGCAGCGATTGCTCCACCTTCCCAAGCACCGCCTAATTATCGACGTTGCAACAAGATGGAACTCCACCCTACACATGGTTGAGCGGCTGTGCGAACAGAGGCAGGCCGTAATGCATTTGTGGGAGGATACACGGGCAGGCACTTTGAGGGCAGACATGGAGTTGACAAGTGTGCAGTGGTCGAAGCTGAAAGACCTCTGTAAAGTCGTTCAATGTTTTGAGGAATGCACATGACTGATAAGCGCAGACGACGCCATCATAAGCATGAGCATCCCACTTATGCGTCTGCTCATGCAAACTTTGACGCACATCAAGGAGCAGGCGTCTGCAGCCGAGGATGATGAGGAAGAGGAGGAGGGAAGCCTTGATGACAGTCAGCCATTGTCTGTTCAGGGAACTGTCGTGGATGAGGTGGAGGAAGAAGAGGAGGAGGAGGATGATGATGGGGATGATTATTTAGGGGAGGAGGATGCTTCTCGTGGGGCAAGAGAAAATGTTGGCGTGGCAAGGTCTGGTACTGGGTTTGTGCGTGACTGGAGGGATATGGATTTGCCTGAAAGTGCTCCTCCACCCAGCACTCGCAGTGCATCATTGACACCGGGAACATTGGCCTACATCCCTAGCCAATATTATGCCTTGCAGATCCTAAAAAGGGACCCCCGCATTGCCAAAATGATGAACGATGATGACTACTGGTTGGCCAGCATCCTGGATCCATGCTACAAAGGCAAATTCCAAAACATCATGCCACAGGAGAACCTTGACCTAATATTGGCTAACAAACAAGCAACTCTGGTAAACCGATTGGTTGAGACATTCCCAGCACAACTTGGAAGAGGTGTTGGTGGTGCACACATCAGAAGTGGCATTGGAGACAGGGGTTTCATGACCATGTTGTGGACTGATTTTTCAAGTCCCGCTCACACGACTGGTAATACTGCATCAATTGAAAGTGAGAGGCGACAGCACTTGCCAACTATGGTTACAAACTACTTTTCCTCCCATATCGATGATCTCCCTCACAGGTCATTCCCATTTGACTATTGGGCAGCTAAACTGGACACCTGGCCTGAATTGGCACAATACGCCTTACAGGAGCTCGCTTGCCCAGCTGCAAGTGTGCTATCGGAAAGAGTCTTCTGTGCTGCTGGATCAATCCTGACAGAAAAAAGGACCCGTCTGTCGACCCAAAATGTGGATGATCTAACCTTCATTAAAATGAACCATGCATGGGTTTCCAAGGATTTTGTCACACCTTACCCTGATGACACATAGGTTGACAGAAAAATGGCTTCTTTGGTCCGCCTCTTCCTGGGACTTGACCAATTTCATCTTTAGCAGCAGGTGAATGTCCCACATCAACATATGCCATTTTGTAAACCTCCCTAACTGGGCTGCCTCCTCCCCCCATGGCCGGGGTCACCACCTAGCATGCGCAACCGTACAAGTGCCGTTGCCCTGGACAGGTGGGTGGGCCGACTCTTGGGCGCGGGCACTGGCACGAGGTCCCTCATAGTGCAATCAAGTGTCTCTGACGGTGGGGGTGCACACCCGCCGTCAGACACACCGCCGTACTATGAGGGGCCCAGTACCAGTACCGACGCCCACGAGTGGGCCCCCCTTGCTCTGGCAGGGCCCCAGCATTTTCAATGTTTACCTCTCCCTGCTCCTCCGCTGTGTAGTCTGGGTTGTCAAATCCTTCACTGGGACTGCCACTACAAATTTGGTGAACTGATAGAAGATGTTGGTTAAGACATAGCTATGCCCTGTCCCGCTGGCCGGGATCTAGCTTCAGATGATCAATGGCTTCCATTTCTTATGGACGTCGACTCACAATGAGATGCAGTGGTGGTTTCTCATCAGCTTTCACAGTTTTCCTACCCACAGACGTGTGACATTCCAGCGCACATTTTTAAATGTGCCCTCTCATGCCAATCCAAATGAATCGCCTACGGCCTGTGGCTTCTGTCTTTTGCACTCCAAAGTTACGTGACAGAGCATGATAGGCAGTGAACACCATGTTTACATCTCTCCCTGTGATCAAAATTATATGGATATGAGTAATGGCGATGGGATCAACGGTACTGCGATACAGCAACACTTTCTTCACAAAGAAAGGTTTTCGCTGTCTCCACACACTAATTAATTGAGGGTCTGCATCGCCTCTGAGAATTGTGATGGAAATTTATCCCGTGAATAGGAATTCCTAGATTTCTGCAATCACTAGAATTTATGTCAGTAATTGTATGCATCTCATTTCCTATTGCGGAGAGTCTGGACTGTCTTACTGAGACAGAAATATATATGAAGATTTAAAAATACCACCAAAAGTGTATACTGGTGTACGCTTCAAATACATTTCCTTTTTTCTACTTTTTAGATTGTTGTCATACTGAGAACATGGAGATTTTAAATATTTAAACTATGCTATATATACCTGTTATCCAGTGATAATGTACCCTTTCTCAACTTTGTCCAAGCTGGTCAAATCCATACTGGGCCAGAGACCGACTGAGCCTGCCTTCTGATCTATAGACATAGGTTCTTAATGTGTAAACTATGCTATACATATCTGTAATCCGGTGATACGTTACCCTTTCTCACCTTTGTCCAATCACGTCTAATCCATACTGGTCCTGAGACCATCTGAGTCTGCCTCCTGATATATAGACCTACGTTTTAATGTGTAAACTATGCTATACATACCTGTTATCCTGTGATACGGTACCCTTTCTCACCTTTGTCCAATCATGTCTAATCCATATAGGGCCTGAGACCGTCTGAGCCTGCCTCCTGTTATATAGACATAGGTTTTTAATGTGTAAACTATGCTACATATATACGTGTTACCCGGTGAAACTGTACCCTTTATCAACGTTCTAGAATCTTGTCGAATCCATACTGGGCCTGAGAACGGCTGCCGAGCTGTTAAGCAAGCTATAGCAACTGTGGTTTGGACACGTAATTTTTTGCATTTTTTCAGGAATGCTGGTTAGGCCTAATTCAGGAATTGCGGTTGACCTGCACTTACTGGGAAATCATTGTTCTCGGGGAATAATTGGAATCACAGATCCCCATCACTAACGGTGTTCTGCTGGTTATCTACACCTGTAAGTGTCAAAAGCTGGTCCTTTCAGTGTAGCGCGCATGCAGCCCCGGACATGTAACGCCATGATAGACCATGATAGTGCCAGAGCCTCGCATATCCCTCTAGTAAGCTTGACGCGTACCACGGGGGCATGCCGGAGTCTCGTTCGTTAACGGAAAAAAAGCTGACAAATTGCTAGCACAACTACAAACGGACATACCACACCACACACACAATCGACAAAGCTTGTGCATCTTTTCTTGAGGTGGCATGGTTGTGGTTTCCCGGGTGGAGTCCAATTAAGCCGCAGGCTCCACTCCTGGTGGTGCCCTTTTGGACATTCCTTTAAGGTTCAGTTTTGCAATCATACTGCCCCCGGAAAGCAAACACTTTGCCTTCATGGACGCTGTTTGGAGGTTCGTGGGAATAACGCTGCCCGATCGCCAGTTGGCATAATTTATTGGTGGGAAGTCCGACAGAATATGATCGTGTTCGATTTCAGAATTTTTTTTTTTGGTTGGTATTTTACATTTTTATTCCAGCCTTTCTTGACTTCATAAGGGAATGACAAGCCTATATCTGTGTCTCCTCCACCTCCTCCTTTTACTCCTCCACCTCTTTTCTAAATGTAGTTGCCCTTTTCCATATGTAATTTTTGTCTTCTGAGCATTTTCTCTGCTTTGGGACACCTTTTAAGGTGTTTTGTAATTGTTTTCTATGTGGTTGTATGTGTTTGTGTTTGCCTGCCATTGTTTTCAATGGGATTCGACGAACATTCGACGAACTTGCCTCCTGTGTGACGAACCAAAACACTAGCGTGGTGGCTCAACACTACTCCTGATATATAGACGTACATTGTTAATGTTTAAACTATGCTATATATACCTGCTATCTGATGATACTGTACACTTTGTCTACTTTTTATATTCTTGTCTAATCCATACTGAGACTGTGAGCATCTCTGTGTGACTGATGGAATATACAGTATATGGAGATTGACAATTATCCTTTGACTGAATAGAGCTGTACATTTCTGATACAGTGCCATATATCTGATGTTATTTTGTGTCTATTTTGTGCAAAATTTTGAAGTTTGGTGGAAGAGGCCGCGGACTTGGGCGCGGGGGAGCCAGCTGGTGATGATGGTGGTGGTGCATCTGCTGGTAGTGGCAAAAGCACAATAGCAGCTAAAACAGGAGGTGTTGAGCCTGCATCATGGTCTGGCTCCGGAACGCCTGGAATGATGCCTTTTCTGGGAATAGGTTAATCGCTTTTAAAGGCGGAGCATGAGGAACTGGTTTTGGCTTACATTGCCGAAACAGACTCCATCAAATATGCCCGCCTCTTCTGAAGTTTCAAAAAATGCAAGCACTGAGTGGTCAAGTGCTGGCTCCTGGTCAGGAAGAATCCCTTTCCTTGTGTCCTGCACCCCCACCCAAACTGAATGAGGCAGCAGGCCACACTTCACATTAGTCCATGTAGCTCTTTCTATCATACCATGCCTGGGTTATCAGGTCAAATCGTGAATTCCCCAGTCCAAGATGAATCTGACATGGAGTGTGGGTGGCCAGCCAGGGCAGTGGGGTTAATCGGTACCGGGCCGGTGTCTCAGAGGGATGTGTCACGTTGGTGGTGATGACCCGTTCCGTGGCCCTGGGCGTCCATGCAAAGGGGTGAATAACATTTATAGGTGAATGATACGTGACGCCACCTCAGAGTGTCTCACTGTGTCTGTTGGGAGATGGTGTTCAGTGCAGGATGTAGCTGAGCCATGCACCAGGCGCAGGAGAAAGATGACAGACACAGTCGTGCAGTTCCTTTACCTGTACTTGGTAGGTGCTGTCCAGGACCCAGAGTACAGATGGAGAAGGAGTTGGTCAGCCTGGAAGCCAATTTGGATTTCTCTCTCTGCAGATAGGTAGTGTGGCCTCCGTTCTAGCGCTTATCTGAGGTACTCGCAGTGCTGAGTTCAATGAAGTTCCCCCTGTTGACTCTCTCTTGGAACTTTCTCGTATGGCTGGCAGCCGTAGCCTTTTCCTTCTGGCTCACACATGTCGATGCTGGGCCCTCCGAGCCTCAGTTGGGTGCAGAGCATTTACAACTGCTACTTCCTCCGGATTCTGCTGCAGGAACGTCAGTATCCCTACAAACTCGAAGACCGGAATCCGGACCATGCGCTCCAGCTGGGAGTAAGCCTTAACTGTGCTCATCCTCCAGCTCCCCTTCTCACTTCCACACACTTCCCCTTCCCTGCACAGAATGGCCTAACTTACCTCCTCCCGAACACAGAGAGCAGCTCCTCATCAGTCATGTTCAGAGGTCTCCCTGCTGGCGTGGAGTGGGAAATGTGTTGTGTTGGTTTAACTGCTAGAGAGATCCTTCGTTGCTCCCAAGCATGACATCACACTCCCTAGGAGGAAGGTAATGCCACTGTGGCGACTGTACTCCTGGGGACGCCACAATTGCACTGATGCCCAACCACTGCTAGATGATTCTGGTGGTACATTGACCCAGACCAGTACATTCCCCTCACACTCTACATAGCCAGAATCTGACCAGAGGAAACTCAGCTTCCCCTTCCCGCATACTATATCACCTTACACGGTGACAAAGAGGAAGGTGCAGATGAAAGTGCAGGTTCCTTGAGCAGGTGGGGGGCATACTCATGGGCGATGGCACTGACACAGGGCCCCTTATAGTACGCCGTCAGACACACCGCCACACACCACCGTACTATGAGGGGCCCTGTGCCAGTGCCGTCGCCAACGAGTGGGCCCCCCCTGCTTGCTCCGGATCACAGCACTTGCAAAGTTGAAATACTTACCTCTCCCTGCTCCACCGCCATGACATCTTCCGCGTGTCCTGACAGTGATATTCTGATCAGAGAGCGCAATGACATCACGTCTGTACGCCCTCTGCCTAAACAGCCAAGTGCTGTGAGGTGGAAGATGGGGACGACGAGGAGTCCAGACTAGTACAGGGATTCCCTAGCGAGGAGACTTATTTAATTGTTTTCAATGTTGGGACAGCAATTTTTGGGGAGCACTATACTCTGGAGAATGCTATATGGGGCCCACCATAGCCTGGAGCATTCCAAAGGTGGACATCAGACACTGGAGCAGCATTTACAGGGCCCATTATACACTGGAGCATTAGAAATGGTACCCATTATATATGGAGCATTATTTGGGCCCATAAGACAGTGGAGCTTCATCCATGGGGACCAACATATACTGTAGCATTATGTGGAGCTCATCATATACTGTTTCAAACATTATATGGGACCAATGATTCTGTATGGAGAAATATATGGGCCTCATTACTCTGTATAGCTCACTATGTGGTGGCTATAATACTGGAGTAACATACTGTCCATTTTTGGAGCTATTAAAAATGGATATCAGTCATGAGATGTAAAAAGTGAAGTATTTTTAATTGTACTATGCCGCTATTTCTCTGCGGTATCGGAGCATCATGAGTTGTATTATGCGTTAAAGGGGCGCTCTTTGGCCCAGGGCACATGAAAACCTGGAGCCAGCCATACCCCCCACAAATTTAGCCAAATAACCCCCATTTTTCAGTGCGTAACTAGTATTATGAAGTAAATTAAGGTTGAAAATCTTCAGTAATCAGAATTTATGTTTTTGGCATTCAAAAGGGCACTGTAGGTGTGTTTCCTGTCCTCCACTCCCTGCCGACTTTGCTTCCTTATTGACTTGCATTGGGTTTCGTGTTTCAGTCGGCCTTCGACTTTTCACGATAATTGGCCGATTTCGTTCTACCCGACTTTTGTGAAAGTCGGGTTTCATGAAACCTGAGCCGACCAGAAAAAAGGCAAAGTCGCTCATCTCTAGCAAACAGTAAGCTTCACATTGGGGAAAAAAAATTCCTTCCCGACTCCACATACGGCAATCAGACTAGCTCCCTGGATCAACGCAATATTAAGGAAACTAGTGTATCTACCCTCTAATATTATACTTTTCAAGAAAGGCATCCAGTCCCTTCTTAAATTTTAGTAGGGAATCACTCATTACAACATCATATGGAAGAGAATTCCATAGTCTCACTACTCTTACAGTAAAGAATCCGCGCCTGTGAGTATGCTTAAACCTTCTTTCCTCCAGACGTAGAGGATGCCCCCTTGTCCCCGTCACAGGTCTAAGAGTAAAAAGATCATTAGAAAGGTCTTTGTACTGTCCCCGCATATATTTATACATTGTAATAAGATCAACCCTAAGCCTTCGATTCTCCAAACTAAATAACCCCAAGTGTAATAACCTGTCTTTGTATTGCAGACCCCCTAGTTCCCTAATAACCTTGGTCGCTCTTCTCTGCACCCGCTCCAGTTCAGCTATGTCTTTCTTATACACCGGAGACCAGAATTGTACACAGTATTCTAAGTGTGGTCGCACTAGTGACTTATATAGAGGTAAAATTATGTTCTCCTCATGAGCATCTATGCCTCTTTTAATGCATCCCATTATTTTATTTTGCCTTTGCAGCAACTGCCTGACACTGGCCTCTAAATGTGAGTTTGTCGTCCACCCATACACCCAGGTCCTTTTCAGTGACAGTTTTGCTTAGTGTTTTACAATTAAGCACATTAATTATACATCTTATTCGTTCTACCCAAGTGCATGACCTTACATCTATCCCCATTAAAGCTCATTTGCCATTTATCAGCCCAAGCTTCTAGTTTACATAAATCCTCCTGTAATATAAAATTGTCCTCCTCTGTATTGATTACCCTGCAGAGTTTAGAGTCATCTGCAAATATTGAAATTCTACTCTCTATGCCCCCTACAAGGTCATTAATAAATATGTTAAAAAGAAGCGGGCCCAAAACTAACCCCTGTGGTACCCCACTGCTAACCGTGACCCAGTCCGAGTGTGCTCCATTAATAACCACCCTTTGTTTCCCATCCCTGAGCCAGCTCTTAACCCAGCTACACATATTTTCCCCTATCCCCATTGTTAGTCATTTTATGTATTAACCTTTTGTGTGGCACCATATTAAAAGCTTTTGAAAAGTCCATGTACACCACGTCCACTGCATTCCCTTGGTCCAGTCTGAAACTTACCTCTTCATAAAAGCTTATCAGATTAGTCTGACAGGAACGGTCCCTTGTTGATATTGGGTCATGAGGTTATTCTTCTCCAGATACTCCAGTAAAGTATCTCTTAGAAAACCCTCCAGGATTTTACCCACAGTTGAGGTTAAACTTACTGGCCTATAATTTCTAAGTTCAGTTTTTGTCCCCTTTTTGAATATTGGCACCACATTTGCTATACGCCAGTCTTATGGTACAGACCAGGTTATTATGGAATCTTTAAAGATTAAAAATAATGGTCTCTCTATGACTGTGCCTAATTCCTGCAGTACTCGGGGGTGTATCCCATCCGGACCCGTGGATTTGTCAATTTTAGTGATTTTTAGACGCCACCGTACTTCCTGCTGGGTTAAGCAGGTGACATTTAATGGAGAATTTTTATCCCTGATCATGTTATCCGTCATGGGATTTTCTTGTGTGAATACTGTTGAAAAAAAGTCATTTAGCATATTGGCTTTTTCCTCATCCACCATTTCACCCAGATTATTTTTATGGGGGCCAACACTATCATTTTTTAGTTTCTTACTATTTATGTAGTTAAAGAATATTTTGGGATTATTTTTACTTTCTCTGGCAATGAGTCTCTGTCTCAATCTTTGCAGTCTTGATTTGCTTTTTACAGAATTTATTTCATCTTCTGTATTTAGTTAATGCCTCATCACTACCTACTTGCTTTAATTCTCTAAATGCTTTATTTTTATCTCTTATTGCACCTCTTACAGCTCTACTTAGCCATAGTGGTTTCCTCCTATTTCTCGCATGTTTATTCCCATACGGTATATATTGTGCACAGGTCCTATTCAGGATGCTAATAAACGTCTCCCATTTTCTTTGTGTATTTTTATGTCTCAGGATATCATCCCAGTTAATTGCACCAAGACCATTTCTCATCCGTTGGAAATTTGCTTTCCTGAGTTTAGTGTCCTTGTAACCCCTCTACTACACATCTTATTAACCCCTTAAGCCCCAAGGTTGGTTTGCACGTTAATGACCAGGCCAATTTTTACAATTCTGACCACTGTCCCTTTATGAAGTAATAACTCTGAAACGCTTCCATGGATCCCGGTGATTCTGACATTGTTTTCTCGTGACATATTGTACTTCATGTTAGTGGTAAAATTTCATTCCAATAACTTGCGTTTATTTGTGAAAAAAACAGAAATTTGGGGAAAATTTTGAAAATTTCGCAATTTTCCAACTTTGAATTTTTATGCCCTTAAATCACAGCGATACGGCACACAAAAAACTTAATAAATAACATTTCCCACATGTTTACTTTACATCAGCACAATTTTGGAACCAAAATTTTTTTTTGTTAGGAAGTTATAAGGGTTAAAAATTGACCAGCGATTTCTCATTTTTGCAACACCATTTTATTTATACGGACCACATCACATTTGAAGCCACTTTGAGGGGTCTATATGATAGAAAATCCCCAAAAGTGACACCATTCTAAAAACTGCACCCCTTAAGGTGCTCAAAACCACATTCAAGAAGTTTATTAACCCTTTAGGTGCGTCACAGGAATTTTTTGAATATTTAAAAAAAAATGAACATTTAACTTTTTTTCACTAAAAAAATACTTCAGGCTCAATTTTTTTTATTTTACCAAGGGTAGCAGGAGAAATTGGACTGCAAAAGTTATTGTGCAATTTGTCCTGAGGACGCTGATACCTGATATGTTGGGGGGAACGACTGTTTCGGCGCATGGCAGACCTCAGCAGGGAAGGAGCGCCGTTTGACTTTTTCAATGCAAAATTGGCTGGAATTCAGATTGGACGCCATGTCGCGTTTGGAGAGCCCCTGATGTGCCTAAACAGTGGAAACCCCCCCAAGTGACCCCATTTTGGAAACTAGACCCTCAAAGGAACTTATCTAGATATGTGGTGAGAACTTTAAACCCACAAGGGCTTCACAGAAGTTTATAACATACAGCGGTACAATTAAAAAATCAGATTTTTTCCACAAAAATGATCTTTTTACCCCCAATTTTTATTTTTCCAAGGGTAACAGGACCCTAAAAGTTATTGTGCAATTTGTCCTGAGTACGCTGATACCCCATATGTGGGTGTAAATGACTATTTGAGCGCATGGCAGAGCTCGGAAGGGAAGCAGCGCCATTTGACGTTTTTGGCTGGAATTGAGATCGGACACCATGTCGCGATTGGAAAACCCCTGATGTACCAAAACAGTGGAAACCCCCACAAATGACACCATTTTGGAAACTAGACCCCCCAAGGAGCTTATCTAGATGTGTGGTGAGAACTTTGAACCCCCAAGGGCTTCACAGAATTTTATAACGCCCGGGCGTGAAAATAAAAAAAATCTTATTTTTTCCACAAACATGATCTTTTGTCACCAATTTTTTCATTTTCCCAAGGGTAAAAGGAGAAATTGGACCCCAAAAGTTGTTGTCCAATTTGTCCTGAGTATGCTGATACCTCATATGTGGGAGAAAACTACTGTATGGGCACACGTCGGGGCTCGGAAGGGAAGTAGAGACGTTTTGGAAAGCAGACTTTGATGGAATGGTCTGCGGGTGTCATGTTGCTTTTAGAGAGCCCCTGATGTACCTAAACAGTAGAAACCCCCCACAAGTGACCCCATTTTGGAAACTAGACCCCCTATGGAACTTATCTAGATGTGTGGTGAGCACTTTGAACCCCCCAGTGCTTCACAGAAGTTTATAAAGACCGGGCGTGAAAATAAAAATATCGTATTTTTTCAACAAACAACATCTTTTAGTCCCCGTTTTTTTATTTTCCCAAGGGTAACAGGAGAAATTGGACCCCAAAAGTTGTTGTCCAAATTGTCCTGAGTACGCTGACACCCCATATGTGGGAGAAAACTACTGTATGGGCACACGTCGGGGCTCGGAAGGGAAGTAGTGACGTTTTGGAATGCAGACTTTGATGGAATGGTCTGCGGGTGTCATGTTGCCTTTTGAGAGCCCCTAATGTACCTAAACAGTGGAAACCCCCCACAAATGACTCCATTTTGGAAACTAGACCCCCTAAGGAACTTATCTAGATGTGTGGTGAGCACTTTGAACCCCCAAGGGCTTCACAGAAGTTTATAATGCCCAGTGCCCAGGCATGAAAATAAAAAAATCTTATTTTTTCCACAAACATGATCAATTAGTCTCCAATTTTTATATTTTCCCAAGGGTAACAGGAGAAATTGGACCCCAAAAGTTGTTGTCCAATTTGTCCTGAGTACACTGACACCCCATATGTGGGAGAAAACTACTGTATGGGCACACGTCGGGGCTCGGAAGGGAAGTAGCGACGTTTTGGAATGCAGACTTTGATGGATTGGTCTGCGGGTGTCATGTGCGTTTGGAGAGCCCCTGATGTACCTAAACTATTGAAACTCCCCACAAGTGACCCCATTTTGGAAACTAGACCCCCCACGGAACTTATCTAGATGTGTGGTGAGCACTTTGAACCCCCAAGTGCTTCACAAAATTTTATAACGCCTGGGCGTGAAAATAAAAAAATCATTTTTTTCCACAAAAATGAAATTTTTGCCCCCCATTTTTTATTTTCCTAAGGGTAACAGGAGAAATTGGACCCCAAAAGTTGTTTTGCAATTTGTCCTGAGTTTGCTGATACCCTATATGTGGGGGTAAAACACTGTTTGGGCGCATGACAGAGCTTGGAAGGGAAGGAGCACCATTTGAGTTTTTCAACGCAGAATTGGCTGGAATTGAGATCAGACGCCAAGTTGCATTTGGAGAGCACCTGATGTGCCCAAACAGTGGAAACCCCCCAATTATAACTCCAACCCTAATCCCAACACACCCCTAACCCTAATCTGAGCCCTAACCCTAGCCCTAACCCTAACCCTAGCCCTAACCCTAGCCCTAGCCCTAACCCTAACCCTAGCCCTAACCCTAACCCTAGCCCTAACCCTAATTGGAAAATGGAAATAAATACATTTTCTTTTAGTTTTATTATTTTTCCCTAACTAAGGGGGTGAGATAGCGGGGGGTTTGATTTACCATTTATGGCGGGTTTTTATGCTTGGCAGCTGTCGCACGCTAAAAGACGCTTTTTATTGTAAAAATAGTTTTTGCATCACCACATATTGAGAGCTATAATTTTTCCGTATTTTCACCCACCGAGTCATGTGAGGTCTTATTCTTTGCGGGACGAGTTGACGTTTTTATTGATACCATTTTCGGGCATGTGACATTTTTTGATCGCTTTTTATTCCGATTTTTGGGATGCAGAATGAACAAAAACCAGCGTTTCATTAATTTCTTTTGGGGGGGTGCATTTACACCATTCCGTGTGTGGTAAAATTGATAAAGAGGTTTTATTCTTCGGGTCGGTAAGTTTACAGCGATACCTCATTTAGGTCTTTTTTTATGTTTTGTCGGTTTTTTGCAATCAAATCAATTTTATATAAAAAATTATTATTTTTGCATCGCTTTATTCTGCGAGCTATAACTTTTTTATTCTTTTGCGGATAACGCTGTGTCGTGGCTCGTTTTTTGCAGGACAAGAAGACATTTTCAGCGTTACCATGGATATTTATATGCTTCTTTTTGATCGCGCGTTATTGCACTTTTTGTTCGGTGGTATGATATTAAATCATAATTTTTTACTTCGTTTTTTATTTTTATTTTGTAAGGGGTTCGCTAAAGGGGTTAACTAATGGGACACTTTTATAGGGCGGGTCGCAACGGACGCGGCGATACCAAATATGTGTACTGTTATTTATTTTTTTTGTTCAAAAAATGAATTTATTGGGGAATATTTTTTTTTTTTACTAATTTATTTAGCGATTTTTTTTAAATTATTTTTACACTTTTTTTTATTTTTTTTTTTTACTTTATTACATAGTCCCAGGTGGGACATCACTGGCATGTGACAGATCGCTGATCTGTCACATCACAGATCACTGTGACAGATCAGCAATCTGTCACAGGCAGTTCTGCAGACTTCCTCATGCCTGCGCTTTGCAGGCAGTGAGGAAGTCAGCTCCCTACAGGCCCCCGTCGCCATCTTGGATCCGGGGGCCTGTAGGGAAGGAGTCCCCCGCAACAGCACCGTGTTTGATCACGGTGTACAAGGGGTTAACGTGTCGGGGGAGGTCCGTGACCGCCCCTGACACATTGTGCCGGGTGTCAGCTGTGATAATCAGCTTACACCCGGCCGCGCTCAGCGGCGCTCACCACGTGGGCGCCGCTGATTGCTTTAGACGTACTATCCCGTCCTTGGGAATTAAGTCCCAGGGCACATGGATGGGATAGTACGTCTAATGGCAGAAAGGGGTTAAAGGATACATGAAAACTTATTAATTTGTGATCACTATTACCCAAGTGACCCCCAACCCTTACATTTGATATGTGGTCTGGCCTGTTAGTTAATATTATGTCTAGCAGTGCCCCCCCTCTTGTTGGGTCCTGAACCAGTTGTGAAAGGTAATTGTCTCTCATAGTTGTCAAAAACCTATTACTTTTGCTGGAACTGCAGGTTTCGGTTCCCCAATGTATTTCAGGGTAGTTGAAGTCCCCCATAATAATGACTTCTTGAGTCGCTACTTCATCTATTTGCTTTATGAGGATATTCTCTGCTGCTTCCATTATTTTTGGAGACTTATAACAAACCCCCATCAGTAATTTATTATTTTTCCCCCCTCCCCTTATCTCTACCCACAGGGACCCTACATTTTCATTAGATTCATATATATTATCACGAAGGATGGGTTTTAAGGATGATTTTACATATAAACACATGCCTCCCCCTCGTTTATTTGTACGGTCATTTCTGAACAGACTATAGCCCTGTAAATTAACCGCCCAGTCATGGCTCTCATCCAGCCATGTCTCAGATATCCCCACCATGTCATAATTATGTTCCATCAACATTAACTCCAATTCCTCCATTTTGTTGGTGAGGCTTCTGGCATTAGTATACATGCACTTTATGTATCTCTCTGTACCTCTATTCTTTCTTAAATTATTAACTGTTCTAACCCCACCCCCCATGCCACCCTCACCCCCAATTTCATCATTTGTGCCCAGGTCTCTATCTGCACTGTCTTCCCCTCCTATAAAAGGAATACCCTCCCCCGTCCCTAGTTTAAACACTCCTCCAACCTTCTAGTCATTTTCTCCCCCATCACAGCTGCACCCTCCCCATTGAGGTGCAGCCCGTCCCTATCGTAGAACCTGTAGCCAACTGAGAAGTCGGCCCAGTTCTGCAGGAACCCAAACCCCTCCTTTCTACACCAATTCCTGAGCCACTTATTAACCTTCCTAATCTCCCGTTGCCTCTCTGGCGTGGCACGTGGTACAGGAAGTATTTCCGAAAATGCCACCTTGGAGGTCCTTGCTTTAAGCTTGCAGCCTAATTCCCTGAAATCATCTTTAAGGACCTTCCACCTACCTCTAACTTTGTCATTTGTGCCAATGTGCACCATGACTGCTTGATCCTCACCAGCCCTTCCCAGTAATCTGTCAACCCGTTCAGCGACGTGTCGGACTCGAGCGCCAGGTAGGCAGCACACCGTTCGACAATCCCTGTCTTTGTGACAGATTGCCCTATCTGTTCCCCTAATAATTGAATCTCCCTCTACCAGAACCTGTCTGGCCTGCCCTGCTCTCCTATTTCCCCCCTTACTGGAGCAGACACTCCTCCGGCTATCAGAGGACATGCCTTGCTGCAGCAGTGCTACTCCTGCACTAACACTACCCTCATCTGCCAACTTAGCAAACTTATTGGGGTGTGCCAGATCAGGACTAGCCTCCCTGGTGCTCTTCCCTCTACCCCGCCTTCTAACTGTCACCCAGCTAGCTGCTTCATTGTCCTGCAGCTCCAACCTAACATCCCCCCTCATCTATCCCATTGAGCGTCTGCTCAGTGAGCAGAAGACTCCTTTCCATATTGTCTATGGATCTCAGTGTTGCCAGCTGCACATTTAGATCCAGTATCTGGGCTTCCAAACGCACAACGTGCTCACATCTTGCACAGCAGTATGCACCCTCGACCGGTTGTTTAAGGATTTCATACATGCGGCAAGACGTGCACTGGATGGCATTGGCAATAGTGGAGCACATCCTAATGGGGATTACACCAGACAATAAGATAAGCAAAAATAAATAAAAAGTATTAATAAAATGTAACAGCAATTCAGTAATACCTCCCTTGGAAACTACCTGAATCCAAAGTCACTGAATCTCAAGTCACACACTTACCACAGTTCGCACTTACGCTCAGGTCACACTCAGCTCATTCACACTCGCTCTGGCAGAAGACTTAAAAGATTTTTTTTTCCCTTTTACCAGTACACCACCCTGCTGCTCAATGCACTTCCAAAAGGAGTTGAGCCCCAACCAGCTGCCCCTTATAAACCCTTAATTATGAACTCCCACCCTTAATTAACCCCTTGTGAATATAGTTACACCTCAAGATTTAAATGCAATATAGTTAACCCTTAAAAACACAGATAGTAAAATAAGAGATTAACCCTGTAGAGAGAAAAAATAGGTTAAACAAGTCCGCAAGCCCCCCAAAAATTGAACAGGTAGAAAGCACTCAGCAACCTACAATTCAGCAACTCATACACGTGATGGTGTATTGATGCAGTGAAACTACAAGCAAACAAATATATACACTCAGACAATACAGGGTACATTAGGAATCCATATATACATAATACATTATAAATCAACATCTGCACTAATAGCTTACCAGGGGAAGGACTAATTAACCAGGCTAATATGAGACAGGAATTAGATACAGAAGTATAAATACCAGCGATGCTATCACAAGGGGAGAAGAGAAATTAGATGCTTCCTTAATACAGGCTGATGGAAAATGGAGAACTGGAGGGAAAGTACCATAATCCTTTGCAAAAGGCTACCAGAATGCACTGCAAAGCTTACCAGAATGCACTGCAATGGAGGGAAAAATACAAGCAAAGTGAAAGTAAAATAACACAATAACACTGCAGTTATGACTCTGGTCACTAGAGGGAGCCAGAAACACTCAAAACATTAACAAGTAGATAATCAAGGATTATAAATTAGATATTGGAGACAGAACAGCAACCATATCTCACACCCCTGTACAGGTGCCAACATTCCTATACAAGGTTTTTACACATGTGACTCTATGTTTGTGGTATATGCCATCAAGCGTCCCTGTGGAAAAATCTATGTGGGAGAAACCACGCAGGCAGTAAAGTATCTTATCTCCCAGCACAAGTCGGACATTCGGTGTGGCCAACTGAACTTACCCGTTCCGCATCATTTCCAGAGTGCAGGTCACACCATTGCACAGCTGAGATTCTTGGTACTAGAACAGATCGAGCAAAGCAGAAGAGATGATGGTAACCAGATTAGGCGACTCAAGTTTAGGGAAGCCTTTTGGATTCACCATTTACAAAGTATGGAACCAGTGGCCTTAATAGGGAATATGATATTTTGAACTTGTAATATAAGCATGTATTTTGTAACCATTTCTCAACCCATTTTTCTCTCTCTTTTTTTAGCAAATGTTATCACGAACATAACTCATTTGGCCATGGAGCTTAAATCAACTTGGCACTCAATCCGTGAAGCAATTTGACAGATCCTTTATTTTTATGTGCATCCAAAGAAACAAAACTTGAACGTTTTCGGTCCTACATTGGACCTTCATCAAAACATAGTTTTCATAGGTGATGAAAGCGGCACACAGCAGCACATAATTCTCCCCTGGACCCAAGACAAGCGCGTCCCTGGTGCAACACTGATGCTGTTCTTACAAGCGCTGGTACATCAAGTATTGGTCCACGGGATGTATTTGGGCTCTGTCTACATGTAAATTACTCCACAGCGCTATTTCTGTGCAGCACGGTTGCCACCCACATAAGTGTGGGCTCACTAATTTCCATTCTATATCAATCAGCAAGGGTTTGCTTACAAGCAAATTATCCCACAGTGCCCATCCATCATTATGATCCATTAACTGTCTGATGCCCTGTCAAGCAGACTGCTAATTCTGTGATATCCAACATTACAGGATACCCATCTAGGAAATTCGACCCATCAGTATGTGGGCTCTTTTTTACAGCTCCTTTTTTAGCAATCATCTATGAAAACTATGTGCTGATGAAGGTCCAATATAGGACCAAAAACGTTCATTTTGTTTCTTTGGATGCACATAAAAGTAAAGGATCTGTCAAATTGCTTCACGTATTGAGGGCCAAGTTCATTTAAGCTCTTTACGTTTGGGTGGATACCTGACTTGGGCACCTTCTTCTCTCTCTCTGAGTGCCGTGTTATACTCAGACTATCATTTGGCCATGGAGGTATGGTGATCTCCCCCTCCAGTTGTTTATTGTTTATTTTGTATTTTTTATCACTTATTAATTTTCTTCTTTTTTTCAATTTTTTTTCTTTTTTATTTATTTTGAATTTTTTATTTTTTTATTTTTATTTATTATTTATTTATTATTTTTTAGTTTTATCTTTAATTTTTTTCTGTTTATTTTTAATTTTTTCTCCTTTATTCCCTTTTTACTTTTATTTTTATTTCCTTTTCCCATTATTTCATTTTTTCTTACATTTACGCTTATATTTTTCCATTTAATTTCTAATACATTACACTACTTTTACATTTCATTAGTACAGGTATTCCATTACCATATGTATATTATATTCATTTAATACTTTCTGTTAAGCCAGTATACTTTCTTCTATGGAACGCTGTTTGCGTTCCACAGTGTATATACTTCCTACTTAAAGACGCCATTTGCATTCCAGCCTGCGGTTCACAGTCTCTCCACTTCCTGTTGAGGGATTTGCATTCCACCTGCGGTCCAGGTCCCCGTCACATCCCGTTCTCCACTTCCGGCCGGATGTCACTAGACACAGCACTATTTAAACACGCTGTTTCTGCCTCACAGGACGCTTTACCTATGGTGTTTTCTGCCCAATCCATACGCCGCACATTTATCATAAGGTGAGCTCTTAATTTTTACTTTATACCCAGTGTTGTAACGCGACCTCTTACATACATATTACATATATGTGACATATACTTACCGCTTCTTTTTTCTTATGCCAACTTCCCTGACAGGTTATATGATGACTTTGGGTAAGCCAGTCCTTCCCTTTTTTGCATATATTAATTGAACCAAACAAGCTTCGTTTTAACATGAACGACACAGGTTTCTTTTTTATAAGAACCACACAGGTCTCTCTTTCTGAATTTTTTCTCATCTTTTCTTATTATTCTGTGTATTTTATTTTTTGCTTTTCACTTTTATTTAGTATTTTTCATTTCTTATATCTCATTTTTTATTCTTATTTTTCCTTTAATTTTTTCTTTTGCTGAATCTGTTATGGGAGAAAGAGGATCCGATCATCTCCAATTTATCAGCATTCTTGGAAGTTTTCTGCAAAGTGTTCGATGAGCCTGGGCGAGCCACCTCAGCGGTTTCAACTCTTCTCCGTTTACGTCAGTCCAATCCTACTGTGGAGCAATATGCAGTATGCTTTCGCATCATGGTGTCCGAACTCAGATGGAATTTCGAAGCTTTGGTGGCGATATTCTGGAAGAGGCTTTCCGGAAATATTAAGGATGAGTTGGCCGGTCGAGACCTACCAACTACCCTCGATGACCTGATCTCCCTCTCCATCCGTATAGACCTCCACTTCCGTGAGCGTGCTAGTGAAGTGGCACGTGAAAGTAAACCACAGCGCCTGTCTCAATTTTTTCAAGGACTGTGGAAGCTCAGGCATCTTGGGGCAGTAGGAGAGGTCTCTCTAAACGGAAAGGATGTCTCTCAACCCCTGATTCTTACTGTGGCCGTGACAACCGGTAAATCACAGTTTGTTGAGTCAGCATATTTGGATTCCATGACAGCCAGAAATTTTATCCTTCTGGCTGTAGTAGATCGGTTCCAAATCCCAGTTCATCCACTCCGGAACCCCCTGGCAATAACATCTGTTGATGGGAGAACTCTTCAGGAGACGGTTCTTTTGGGCACTGAGCCGCTTGAGGTAAAAAATTGGGATGCTCCATACGGAGAAAATGGTCTTCTATGTCCTCTCCAACATGTCTCACGCCTTTCTCTTGGGCCTACCATTGCTGCGTCAGCACAAACCTGTGTTGGACTGGAGAAGTGGAGAGGTGCTCCGCTGGGGACATTTCTGTCATGGGAGGTGGCTGGCTCTCATACGCCAGGCTAAAGTTTCGTCTAGTCCGGCATCGCTGCCCAATTTGCCGCCTACATATTGGTCCTTCGCCAACGTATTTGACAAAAAGGAGGCAGAAACTTTGCCACCCCACAGGCCGTATGACTGGCCTCTCGACTTGATTCCCGGGTCTACACCCCCTAGAGGCCAAATTACCCTCTTCCCCTGGCTGAGACTCAAGCTATGGTTGACTACATTCAGGAGAATTTGAACAGGGGGGTCATTCAGAAATCCTCCTCACCTGCTGGGGCTGGGTTTTTCTTCGTCAAGAAGAGCAACGGATCTCTATAACACAGTATAGACTATCGAGGTCTCAGCCAGATCACGATGAAAAACAAATATCCTATCCCATTGATTCCAGAGTTGTTTAACCGATTAAGAGGTGCCAGGGTCTTCACTAAATTAGATTTAAGAGGTACCTAGAATCTAATCCACATTCGCCGGGGAGACGAAAGGAAGACGGCTTTCAACACCAGGGACAGACACTATGAATACCGAGTGATGCCCTTTGGTCTCAGTAATGCACCAGCTGTTTTCCAAGAACCTACGCTGTGGTGTACCTGGATGATATTCTGATATTTTCCCCAGTTCTGGCCTCCCACAGATGAGCAGTTCGGCAAGTTCTTCAGCGTCATAGGGAGAATCGGCTTTACACCAAGTATGAAATGTGCGTTTTTGAACAATCCTCTCTACCTTTTTTGGGATACATTGTCTCAGATGACGGACTTAGGATGGATCTTGAGACGGTCGCTTCTATCCTTAAATGGCCGCTGCTCGTGGGAGTCAAGGCAATCCAAAGATTCCTTGGCTTTGCTAATTATTATAGGCAATTTATTCCGCACTTCTCCACGCTGACTGCTCCCATCTCTACTATGACCCAAAAGGGAGCGGATCCAAAGAACTGGTCCCCCGAGGCTGAAGAGGCCTTCCACTCTCTCAAACGGTGCTTCTCTATCACACCCGTTTTGCATCGTCCGGATCTCAATAAACAGTTCTTCCTTCAGGTGGACGCATCCTCATTAGGAGCCGGAGCGGTGCTTACGCAGAAGTCCTCCTCGAGTCGCCGCGTGTCCTGAGGATTCTTCTCCATGGACTTCTCCGCTCCAGAACGTAACTACTCCATCGGGGACCGGGAGTTGCTTGCCGTTAAGATGGCTCTGGAGGAGTGGTGATACCTGCTGGAGGGCGCAGTTTATCCAGTAGTGATCTACACAGACCATAAAAATCTGGCATATCTCCAGTTCGCTCAGAGACTAAATCCTCGCCAAGCCAGGTGGTCTTTGTTTTTTGCCTGCTTTAACTTCCTTTTGTATTTCTGATCCAGTGTCAAGAATGCCAGAGCTAATGTCCTCTCTCACTCATTTTTATCTGGGGAACAAAAGGAGGATTCTCAATTTATCATTGAACCCTCTAAGATGGTTGCGGTTGCCCCTCTCTCTCTGTCGCAAATTCCTCCAGGAAAAACCCTTGTGGGTGAATCTGAGAAGAAGTGGGTTTCGTCTTGGGGTCACTCATCCAAGGTGGCTGGTCATGCGGGACAAAGGAAGACATTACAATTGGTTTCTCGTCATTACTGGTGGCCATCCATGAGGAAGGAGATCTATGATTATGTGACTGCCTGCCCGACTTGTGCCCGCAATAGAGATCCTAGACGGCTTCCCACTAGTGATGAGCGAACGTGCTCGCCACTACTCGTTACTCGACCGAGTATCACGATACTCGGTGTACTCGGCGAGCACCGAGCATTTACGGGATTACTTGGCGGGAACTCGGGTCTCCATCCAGCATTTTTGGAGGACTTTTACAGACCCAATCACGATGCAGGGATTGTCTGCCAGGCAATGAAACGCCGCAGCCATCTTTGCTGTGGTCGCGCAGTGACTGGCTGGCCACACAGCATCATCAGGGGTTGTAGAGACCGGATGCTGCCCTGCTCGGCGCATTCAGCTTCGGATTGAGATGGTGTAGGGAGAGCTGCTGCCGAGATAGGGTCAGAATTGGGGATTTATTAGTTAGTGTGGGGTCTACCATCCTAAACTACTCAAATCCAGCTAAACCAACAGTCCTTGTAAGGACTAATTCCGGAGTATATAGGTTCCAGTGTTAGTTAGGCAGGGTAGTGTACATCGCCCTATACACATCAGTGCAAGGCCTGCAGACGCTGTATGTGTGTATATAGATCATTGCATACAGAACATCAAGAGGGTCCATTCCCTTCCTGTGTTTTGGTGCTGCTGCTTACCTGTAGGACATATTAGCCGTATATAGCTAGCCCCAGGTGTAATTGGAATACAGCCACACATTTTTTGGTGTGGTATCTCTGTGTCAGCTCATATCTGTGTGTGCTCAAAGTTTGGCCAGTTTATGGCGGTTTTCATTTTTTGTCTTGGGTGTCACTGTACTTATATACAGCACTATTTAGCCAAAAAAAGAAACAAAAAAGCACATTTGTTGGAGTGGTATCTCCAAGCCAGCTAATATCTGTGTGTGCTCAAAGTTTGGCCAGTTTACTGCGGTTTTATTTTTTTTATCCTGGCTGTCACTGTAATTAAACACAGCAGTAGTTAGCCAAAAAATAAAAAAATACTGGGCACACATTTCTCCGTGATAGCTGATATCTGTGTGTGCTCAAAGTTTGTCCAGTTTAGGCCAAAACTTTGGGGGTTTTTGCAGTCGGTTCACATACTTATTAACTCTGATAAGGCAAAAAACATTTTTGCCTAAAGTCCAGATAGGTAAAAGTGTGGTTTTCAAGCACACGTATCACATACAAGTTGCTTCCCAAATAACCCTTTTGTAGCGAACGTGTATAATATTCTAGTCCATTTACAATGGGCAAGGCACGTGGCAAGGGACAGGGAAATGGACGTGATAGTGATAGTGCAGGCCGAGGCTGTGGGTAAGCTGAAATTGGCCCACCAAAAACACCCACATCTTCTCGCTGGACCTTAGTGTCCGAAGACCTAGGGGACCGCGGCAAAACAGCACTATTGAAGCCCGAGCAGTGTGAAAAGGTTGTTGGTTGGATAGCGGATAATACTTCCACCATCACCAGCACCCTGTCTTCAACACGGTCAAGTCACAGTAGCCGTGAATCTGGACTGCATATTGCTGACCCTGATCCTCCTTCCTCCCACCATGCTGAGTGCCCTGAGACAACCGATCCCACACTCAGACACTCCGAAGAGCTGTTCAGTTTTCCATTTGGAGAGGCGTGCCTCTTGCCCGGTCCACTTGATTGGGGCAACATGATATTCCATGTAGCGATGCACAAATCTTTGAGCAGCCACGGTCACAAGAGGTGGACGATGATGAGACACAATTGCCAGAAAGTCAGAAGGAGGACCAGGGTGGGGAAGTGGAAGATGAGGTGGTGGATGATGTAGTAACAGACCCAACCTGGCAGGAGAACATGCACAGCGAGGACAGCAGCACACAGGGGGAGGTAGGCGTTGCACCACTTCAGGCAGGAAGATGCAGTGTGGTGGCTGCAGACAGAAGGCATGCAACCGTTCCCCGCAACACCAACCTGACGGAAGTTGCAGCAAAGCACCCGGCTGTGTGGGCCCAACCACAGGCTCCAGGAACAGTGTCTGTGGTTGACACCATTGCTTCTTCCACTGTTGTGCGTGCAAGCCAATCCCCTGTCCACAGTGCATGCGAAGATGCCTCCTGCCCTGCACCTGCCATTGCCCACAGTCAAATAGCACCATCGTCAAGCACGTCCACATCCTTGTCCCAGCGCAGCCTTCAGTTGTCCATACCCCAGTCATTGGAACATAAGCGGAAATACGCAGTGAACGCCCCACAGGCCACAGTACTCAATTCTCATATTTCTCATCTGTTTGCACTCGAAAAGTTGTCTTTTAAGCTCATGGAGACAGAAGCTTTCCGCAACCTGATGGCAGCGACCATCCCAAGGTACTCTGTCCCCAGCCGCCACTATTTCTCCCTCTGTGCCGTACCGGCATTACACAAGCACGTGTCCCACAACATTACCCGTGCCCTCAACAATGCAGTTACTGGTAAAGTCCACCTAACCATGGACAAGTGGACAAGTGCTTGAGGCCAGGGATGGCACATCTCGCTGATGGCACACTGGGTAAACATAGTGGAAGCAGGGACTCAGTCAGACCTTGGGATGGAACACGTCCTCCTGACTCCAAGGATTGGGGGCTGTTGTGAGTTCATTTTCCCCTTCACCGTCGATGTCTGATGAACTCCGTCTTCTGGTGAAGGAAGGTAGTGAGTCAATTACCAAACACCTGATCTGGCAGATGATGACTGGGTAACAGGAAATTCTGACTGGATATAAGGCAGCCGACGCCCTTCTGAGTCGCTGGTGATTTCTCTGCTGGATTCTTGGAGACCAGTCTGATTCCTGCTTCCCAAAGATAAGTTTTTGCTCTGCTATTGAACTTATTAATTTTGTTTTGTTTACCTTGTTTTTGGAGTTCAGCCATCCCCGGTCGGGGGTGTGCTGAGTTCCATTTTTGTCTCTGATCAGTTTGTCTCTTTGCTCTGTCTTCAGAATTTACCTAAGTGCTGATATAGTCTTTTTGAAGTCCTAGCAACTTCAGGGCCTGTTTTCCTATCAAACGGTTGGGACACTTTTTGGTAGGGTTTTTTGCGGGTTGCAGACAGCAGCTTTTCTATCCTGTCCTTTTTAGTTAGCTTGGGCCCCATCGTTTGCTCAACCTATCTTTCTATCTGTGTTAGTGTTTTCATCTTGCTTCACCGTCATTATATGTTGGGGGCTGCCTATTGCTTTGGGGTCTCCTCTGGGGCAGTTTAGATTTACCCTTTCTTTCTTTAGGCCTATTTAGTTCTCCGGCTGTGATCGAGGGGTCTAGGGCATCGTAGGAACCCCCCACGGCTACTGTTAGTTGTTGTGGATAGGATCAGGGGTCTGCAATCCGATAGCTACCAACCTCTCCGGTTTTCTGGACTTAGCTTGCATTTTTGTTTTTCCTCTTTCGGTGACTCTAAAAAGAGTTTGTCAAAATTTTTTTTTTGTGTATATTTTTTCCTCTATGTCTCTGAGGCCGTAGGGGGAATTTTTTTTTCTTTCTCAATGGAGATGAAGCAATTGTCTGATCGTGTGGAGCAGCTCACTGCTGAAGTGCGGGGAATTTCCGCCTATCTTGCTCATTCACATGCTGCTGAACCAAAGATCCCTACTCCTGATGTGTTTTTTGGGGATCGGTCTAAATTTTTGAATTTTAAGAATAATTGTAAATTATTTTTTGCCTTGAAACCTAACTCGTCAGGGAGCTCCGCGCAGCAGGTTAAAATTGTCATCTCTTTGCTGCGCGGCGATCCCCAGGATTGGGCATTTTCTTTGAAACCTGATGATCCTATTCTTACTAAAGTGAATGCATTTTTTCAAGCCTTGGGGTTGTTGTATGATGAACCTAATGCTATTGATCAGGCTGAAAAGGCCCTGTTGGCATTGAGCCAGGGTCGGGATTCTGCAGAGTTGTACTGTCAAAAATTCCAAAAGTGGGCGGTCCTTTCTACCTGGAATGATGGTGCCTTGGCAGCTCTCTTTTGGAAAGGTTTGTCAGAAACCGTAAAAGATACTATGGTAGGATTTCCTGTTCCCTCTGGTCTTGACGATTCTATGTCATTAGCCATTCAGGTTGATCGGCGTTTGCGTGAACGCAAAACCGCACGAGAGGTGTTGCCACCTGTTGAACAAATGTCTAAACCTATGCAATGTGATAGAGTTTTGTCTAGGGCGCAACGACAGGAGTTCAGAAGGCGTAATAAGCTGTGTTTCTTCTGTGGTGATGCCTCGCATATTATTTCTGTCTGCCCTAAATGAGAGAAACGTTTTGCACACACATTTGCTGTGGGTGGTGTTCAACCTAAGTTTCTTCTAGCAATTACTCTGATCTGCTCCCTGTCCACATTTTCCGCTAAGGCTTTTGTGGATTCGGGAGCAGCTCTGAACCAGATGCACTTGGATTTTGCTAAACGTTGTGGATTTCCTATGACACCTCTGCGGACTCCTATCCCTTTGAGGGGTATTGATACTACTCCTTTGGCGAAGAATAAACCTCAGTTTTGGACCCAGGTGGTAATGCGGGTCACCCCAGACCATCAAGAGAATTGCAGATTTTTGGTGTTGCATAATTTGCATGATACCATTGTTCTGGGGTTTCCCTGGTTGCAAATCCATAATCCAGTTTTGGATTGGAAATCTGTGTCTGTGGTGAGTTGGAGTTGTCGGTGTGCCCTTAGTGATGCTCCTGTTTTCTCCACCTCTCCCCAGTCGCATGATGTTCCTTACTATTTGGCTGATTATTATGATGTATTTAGTGAGAATGAGTCTGCGTCTTTGCCTCCTCATAGGAGTTATGACTGTGCAATTGAGCTGAGCCCTGGGTGTAAATTTCCCAAGGGTCGACTTTTCAATTTATCTGTACCCGAGCACGAGGCTATGCGATCCTATATTAAGGAGTCGTTGGAGAAGGGTCATATTAGACCATGCTCTTCACCCTTAGGTGCTGGGGGTTTTTTCGTGGCTAAGAAAGATGGGTCATTAAGGCCTTGTATTGACTATTGTTCCCTCAACAAAATTACTGTTAAATATCAGTATCCATTACCCCTGATTTCTGATCTATTCTCCAGAGTTAAAGGTGCTTGCTGGTTTACAAAGCTTGACCTCAGGGGGTGTATAATCTTATTCGCATTAAGCATGGGGATGAATGGAAGACGGCGTTTAATACTCCGGAGGGACATTTTGAGTACCTGTGATGCCTTTTGGGCTCACTAATGCCCCTTCTGTCTTCCAGTGCTTCATGAATGATATTTTCCTAGACTTGGTGGATACATTTTTGATCATCTATCTGGATGATATTTTGATCTTTTCCAAGGATTGGGACTCTCATGTGGAACATTTTCGGACTGTGTTCCGGATTTTGAAGGAGAATTCCCTGTATGTCAAGGGATCAAAATGCCTTTTTGGTGTACAGAGGATTTCATTTTTGGGATTTATTTTGTCTCCGTCAACTATTGAAATGGACCCGGCCAAGGTACAGGCCATTTATGATTGGGTTCAGCCCACTTCTTTGAAGGTCCTCCAGAAGTTTTTGGGTTTTGCTAATTTTTATCGTAAATTTATAGCTAATTTTTCTGGTATTGCCAAACCATTGACTGATTTGACTAAGAAGGGTGCTGATGTGCTGAACTGGTCTCCGGAGGCTGTTTCTTCCTTTCAGGAGCTGAAGCGAAGGTTCACTTCTGCTCCGGTTTTGCGGCAACTTGATGTCTCACTCCCATTTCAGGTAGAGGTGGATGCTTCTGAGATTGGTGCAGAAGCTGTTTTGTCCCAAAAAGATCCTGTAACATCTAAAATGAATCCCTGTGCTTTCTTTTCCCGAAAGTTCTCCCCATCCGAACGTAACTATGATGTGGGGAATCGGGAACTGTTAGCCATGAAATGGGCATTTGAGGAGTGGAGACATTGGTTGGAGGGAGCTAAACATCAAGTCGTGGTCCTTACTGACCACAAGAATTTGATTTACCTGGAGTTGGCCAGACGCTTGAATCCTAGACAGGCTAGGTGGGCCTTGTTTTTCACACGTTTTGATTTTGTGGTCTCTTTTCTTCCGGGCACTAAGAATGTCAAGGCAGACGCCCTCTCTAGGAGTTTCTTTGCTGATTCTCCTGTTGTGACCAAGCCTGCTACCATCTTAGGTGAGGGGGTAGTTCTTTCTGCCATCTCGCCCGATTTGAAACGTGCTCTGGAAGAGTTTCAGGAGGACAAACCTGAGCGTTGTCCCATTGGAAAATTGTATGTTCCTGACCAGTGGAGGAAGAGAGTGATGTCTGAAGTTCATTGCTCTGCATTGGCTGGTCATCCAGGTATTTTTGGTACTAGAGATTTGGTGAGTCGGTCTTTTTGGTGGCCCGCCTTGTCTCGTGATGTCAGGAATTTTGTGCAGTCCTGTGGGACTTGCTCTCGGTCTAAACCTTGTTCTCGCTCTAGTGGGTTGTTGATGCCTTTGCCGGTGCCCAGGAGGCCATGGACCCATATTTCAATGGATTTTATCTCTGATATGCTTGTCTCTCAGAGAATGACTGTTATTTGGGTGATTTGTGATAGATTCTCTAAGATGGTCCATGTTGTACCACTCCCTAAGTTGCCATCTTCCTCAGAGTTGGTGCCCTTGTTTTTGCAACAGGTGGTTCGCTTGCACGGGATTCCTGAGAACATTGTATCTGACAGAGGAGTTCAGTTTGTGTCTAGATTTTGGAGGACTTTCTGTTCCAAGCTGGGAATTCAGTTGTCCTTCTCCTCTGCGTTTCACCCTCAGACCAATGGGCAGACGGAGAGAACAAACCAGACTTTGGAGTCGTATTTGAGATGTTTTATTTCTGCTGATCAGGATGATTGGGTTTCATTTTTGCCCTTGGCCGAATTTGCTTTAAATAATAGAGCTAGTTCTGCCACTTTGATGTCATCTTTTTTTGTAACTTTGGGTTTCATCCTCGATTCTCTTCAGGGCAGGTGGAGCCTTCTGCCTGCCCAGGTGTTGACACTGTGGTGGAGAGAATGCACCAGATCTGGGACCAGGTGGTGGATAAGTTGTCTCTCTCCCAGGAAAAGGCCCAGCGGTTTTCCAACCGGCATGGGACCATTGGTCCCCAGTTTAAGGTGGGTGATATGGTTTGGTTGTCATCAAAGAATATCGCTATGAAGGTGGCTTCTCCAAAGTTTAAACCTAGATTTATTGGACCTTACAAGATTTTGGAGATTCTTAATACAGTCTCTTTTCGATTGGCTCTTCCTGTTACATTTAAGATCCATAACGTGTTTCATAAGTCTCTGTTAAAGAGGTTTGTTGAGCCAGTAGTTCCTGTGGTGGCACCCCCTGACCCGGTATTGGTTGAAGGTAATGTGGAATATGAGGTTGAGAAGATACTGGATTCTCGCCTGGCTAGACGGAGACTCCAGTATTTGGTTAAATGGAAGGATTATGGCCAGGAGGATAATTCTTGGGTCCCTGCATCCGATATTCATGCCGAAAGATTGGTTCGTGCCTTTCATCGGGCCCATCCTGATCGCCCTGGTGGCGTGGATGAGGGTTCGGTGACCCCTCCTCAAGGGGGAGGTACTGTTGTGAGTTCATTTTCCCCTTCACCGTTGATGTCTGATGAACTCCCTCTTCTGGTGAAGGAAGGTAGTGAGGCTGATTACAAATCACCTGATCTGGTAGATGATGTGTGGGTAACAGGAAATTCTGACTGGATATAAAGCAGCCGACGCCCTTCTGAGTCGCTGGTGATTTCTCTGCTGGATTCTTGGAGACCAGTCTGATTCCTGCTTCCCAAAGATAAGTTTTTGCTCTGCTATTGAACTTATTAGTTTTGTTTTGTTTACCTTGTTTTTTGGAGTTCAGCCATCCCCAGTTGGGGGTGTGCTGAGTTCCATTTTTGTCTCTGATCAGTTTGTCTCTTTGCTCTGTCTTCAGAATTTACCTGAGTGCTGATATAGTCTTTTTGAAGTCCTAGCGACTTCAGGGCCTGTTTTTCCTATCAGACGGTTGGGACACTTTTTGGTAGGGTTTTTTGCAGGTTGCAGACAGCAGCTTTTCTATCCTGTCCTTTTTAGTTAGCTTGGGCCCCATCATTTGCTCAACCTATCTTTCTATCTGTGTTAGTGTTTTCATCTTGCTTCACCGTCATTATATGTTGGGGGCTGCCTATTGCTTTGGGGTAGTTTAGATTTACCCTTTCTTTCTTTAGGCCTATTTAGTTCTCTGGCTGTGATCGAGGGGTCTAGGGCATCGTAAGAACCCCCCACGTCTACTGTTAGTTGTTGTGGATAGGATCAGGGGTCTGCAATCCGATAACTACCAACCTCTCTGGTTTTCTGGACTTAGCTTGTATTTTTGTTTTTCCTCCTTCGGTGACTCATTCATAACAGGGGGCCCTACATCAATTAGGATTGCTCCCACTGTGTACAGCTCATGCACCTCCTCCTCTTCATCTTCCATGTCTGAAATGAGCACAGCAGTCACAAGCTGGAAGCACTGCAGCACTGCCAAAGCAAAGCGACAACAGGCTGTGCTGAAGCTAATTTGCTTAGGTAACAAACCACACAATGCTGAAGAGTTGTTGACAGCTCTGGAAGACCAGGCAGATGTGGCAGATGTGTGGCTGACAACGCTGAATCTCTAGCCAGGCATGGTTGTTTGTGACAATGGCAGGAACCTGGTTGCGGCTTTGAGGCGAGGCAAACTGACACAATTATCATGCCTGGCCCATGTGCTGAACCACACTGTTCAACATTTTCTAAAGAGCTATCTGGAGCTGCCAGATCTGCTGGTTAAAGTACACCGCCTGTGTGCACATTTAAGAAAGTCATCTACAGCTTCAGCTGACATTGCCGTGCTTCAGCAGCGATTGCAGATTCCGGCTCACCGACTGGTGTGTGATGTGCACACGCGGTGGAACTCTACACTGCATATGTTAGAAAGGATTTGAGAGCAGAAGCAGGCAGATGTTGAATACCAACATCAACAAGGCCATTGTTTTTCAGGTTTGATGCCACATATAAGACCTCAGGAGTGGACATGGATGTCAGATATATGTAGCATCCTCCAAAACTTGGAGGAGTCCACCAAGATGGTGAGCGGCGATGACGCCATAGTTACCGTCACCATCCCGTTAATCTGCATTCTGAAAAGCTCTCTGCTCAAAATGAAAGAGGAGGCATTGCATGCGGAGCACGAGGACATGGATCAAGGAACCATACAGGATGATTACACACAGCCCAGCCTCTTGTCATCACAATGTGAATTGGTTGACAATGAGGAAGAGGAGGAGGAAGAACAGGAGCTACTTTCATGCGCTATAGACAGGACTACAACCACAATTGTCATACCATCTATTCAGCGTGGATGGCCTGAGGACAGGGAAGAAGAGGAAGACGAAGAGGAGGAGGAGGACACCTTGGTCAGTCGTCCTGTTGGAGAGGACACAGAAGGCTTGCCTGCTACCAGTCTGGCATGCATGGCTGACTTTATGTTGTGCTGCCTTTCCCGTGACCCTTGTATTGTCAAAATATTGGGTACCAGTTACTACTGGCTAGTGACACTTTTAGACCCATGGTACAAGGATAACTTTCAATCTCTTGTTCCAGAGGCAGACAGGTGTAGCAAAGTGGTGCAGTACCATAGGGCCATTGTTGCAGAATTATTAAAAAAAATTCTCATCTCAAAACGCTGGTGGCAGAGAACAGTTTGTTGGCCAACCAAGCAGGACAGACGAGACAGACACAAGTTCACTCCAGCAGAGGCAGGGGAACACTGACAAAATTCTTTGACAGTTTTCTAAGACTCTCCCATCGCTCATGCACTAAGGTGCAGGGTAAACTCACAAGGAATGCAATCTTCTCTAAGATTCTGAGGGAGTACTCTGCTGACCGTACCAACGTCCTCTGTGATTCCTCTGTGCCTTTTAATTATTGGATATCAAAGCTGGACATGTAGCATGAGGTTAGCTCTCTACGCCTTGGATGTCCTGGCCTGTCCTGCCCTAGCGTTTTGTCCGAGTGGGTTTTTAGTGCTGCTGATGGCATTATCACAGATAAATGCATTCACCCTTCTATGGAAATTGCAGACAGGCTGACTCTTATAAAAATGAACAAGGGATGTATTGGGCCTGACTTCTCAACACCACCAAATAATGACAGCATGTATTCCCATGCACATCTTCACAACAAAACATGGATATACGCTTCCTGATTTTGGCTATTTGGTGTCCTCCTCCTCCTTCTCTTCATCCTCACCATCCACCACCACTTGAACATCAGTGTGAACGTATGTGAGTGTATGTGCATTCTAAGTCTAGGAGACCCGCTCCTAGAAATTGGGCCTATTTTTTAATCAGGCCTTCCTCCAAGTCTCATCATCCATCGCCAATAGATCAAAAGGGTTTACGTGTTCTGTGCAGCTACAGCCAGTGTCGAAATCCTAACAAGGTTGGAGGTTTTTGCTGGGCATTAAATACTTGTTATGGAAGAAGTTAAGATGTGCCCCACAGGGGAAAATGTTTGTCAGCCCAAAACACTTAGTGTATGTGTCATGAGCACCGCACTGCACTTGCTCACTAAACCAGTGTGCATGTCCTGAGTACAAAAACTGTGCTCAAAGATACCTGTGGAGCGGGGCAGCAGTGGTGAAGATGAGTGCTTGAGACCAACAGGACCTGAAGCATGTGACTGCTGGGGGCATGGCCTAAGCTCCAGAGAGCTAGAAGCTGATGGAAAAATCCTAGATAGGTAAGTACGGGACAAAGTTACCAAGGGGCATATACAGGGACGTAAACCAGATCAGGCCGGGGTCAAAGCATGAGATAGCAAGACAGTACCAAAGGATTAGACAGAACAGATAGTCAGGACGTAGCAATAGATCAGTAAACCAGAACGGGCAATAGACGGTACAATTGGGACAAACTGTAACGGAGTAACAATAGCCAAGTCAGGAGGTCAGAACCGGAGAAGACAATAGTACCATAACATGAGACAGAGAAGAGAGTGAGCCGACAGACCAGGTCATATATGGGAAGCAAACAAGCAATGCAGTATACACACACCAGGGGGGTCAGTATAGCTGACAGGGAATCCTAGTCTGGAGTGAATATAAATACCCCTCCCAGATCTGAAGGGAAGCCAGCAAAGGTTTACCCTGAGAGAGCAGGACATTAACCAGGTCCTATACCATGACAGTACCCCCCTTAACGGGGGGCCACTTGACCCCCAGGCTTCTCAGGCCGGAACCCATGACCAATCCTCAAAGGAATATCCCTTCCAATGAATAAGGTACTGAAGTCTCCGGTGCACCCACCGTGAATCAATGATGCGCCCTACCTCATACTCCAGTTTACCCTCTACCAACACTGGTGGAACCACGGATGAGGGATCTTCTCTAACTGTCCCCACAGGTTTTAATAGGGACCTGTGGAAGACGTTAGAAATGTTGAAGGAGGTGGGCAACTGTAATCTGTAGGCCACCGGGTTTATCACCTCTATAATCTTGCATGGGCCAATAAATTTGGGGTCCAACTTCATAGAGAGTATCTTAAGTTTGATGTTACGGGTAGATAACCAGACTTTTTCCCCCACTGACAATGCAGGAACTGCCCCCTCCTCCCGTTCGCAAAATGTTTGAACTTCTTCTGGGCTTTGGAGATGTTCCCCTGCACCTCCCTCCAGAGGGTTTTTAACTGTTGCACCATCCCCTCGGCACCAGGGCAACCCGAATCCATACGGGAAAATTCCCCAAACTGCGGAACAAACCCATAATTGACCTGAAAGGGAGACTTTCCGGTAGACTGAATAATACGACAGCTGAATGCAAATTCTGCCATGGGTAACACCTCACACCAGTCTTCCTTTCTGGAGGAGGCCAGGCATCTCAGAATCTGCTCCAACGACTGGTTGGTGCGTTCAGTCTGTCCGTTGGATTCTGGGTGATAGGCAGAGGAGAATGACAAAGTGACTCCCAACTACTTACAAAACGCTCTCCAAAACCTGGCCACAAACTGCACATCCCTGTCCGACACCACGTTCACAGGCACTCCATGCAACCGAACTATGTGCTGTATAAACAAGTGGGCCAATGTTTCAGAAGATGGTAACGCAAGTAATGGCACAAAGTGTGCTTGCTTAGAAAATCAATCAACCACTACCCATACCACTGAGTTGCCCTTGGAAGGGGGAAGATTAGTGATAAAGTCCATCGACAGGTGTGTCCATGGTTTATCTGGAATTGGCAAAGGCACCAATTCCCCATCCGGCTGGACCTGAGAGCTTTTAGTGCGAGCGCACACCCCACAAGTATTTACTAATCTTTTGATATCAGTACCCATAGAGGGCCACCAAAAACCCCTGGCCACTGCCCCTCGGGTAGCTGCAATACCAGGGTGTAACAACCCTGCTGGCATCACTGCATGGCCTCCCATCCCCCGCACACCAACTTACTTTCTGCTTCAAGCCATGCTGTGAATTCTGTCTGTTGCCAGCTCTGTGCCTCTGATCTCCATGTTTCCAGACTGTGTGTATAGGGGGGCGGCGCCTGAACTCTCTGGTTCTTATGCAGTCAGGGTGCACCTGTGTAATCTGTCCCTTACCAATCACCTAGAGCCCTTGACTATTTAGTTTCGCCACACCCACTGACCTTTGCCTGTGCAATGTCTAATCTCAGTTAGTATCTTGCTGCTGAGGAAGCCAGGCCCTGTTCTGTGTATCTCCTTCTCTGGAGGTTTACTCCTAGTCTTGCTTTGTACCTTGTCTGCCTGCCAGGAGGCTGAATATCCTGGCCCTTGAGTCTTGTTCCCAGTGCCTTGTCTGTTCTCTGTCCCCTTGCCAGGAGGCAGAATATCCTGGTCCTTGTGTCTTTGTCCCGGTGTCTCTGTCTGAACTCAGTCTTACCTCTGTCTGTCAGTCTCCTTGTTTGTGGTTCCTTCTCTGCCGTGTCTTTCCTTGTGTCCCCCCTGTCTGTGCATCTGCACCCTCGCAGCTTTATCTGTGCATCTGCACCTTCGCAGCTTTATCTGTGCATCTGCACCCTCGCAGCTTTATCTGTGCATCTGCACCTTCGCAGCTTTATCTGTGCATCTGCACCCTCACAGCTTTATCTGTGCATCTGCACCCTCGCAGCTTTATCTGTGCATCGGCTCCCTAGCCGCTCTGTCTGCATGGCTCCGCACTCCTGCGGCTCTGCCTGCTCTGCACTCCTGCGGCTCTGCCTATATCCATACCTGCACCTCTTGTGTGAACAGGTCCAAACCTGTTCTCTCATACACCACTCCCTCCTGCCTACACCTGCTGTGTGAACAGGTCCAAACCTGTTCTCTCATACACCACTCCTTCCTGCCTACACCAGCTGTGTGAACAGGTCCAAACCTGTTCTCTCATACACCACTCCCTCCTGCCTACACCTGTTGTGTGAACAGGTCCAAACCTGTTCTCTCATACACCACTCCCTCCTGCCTACACCTGCTGTGTGAACAGGTCCAAACCTGCTCTCTCATACACCACTCCCTCCTGCCTACACCTGCTGCGTGAACAGGTCACTACCTGCCCCTTCTCTTACTACGCCCGCCTGTCCTGTGTCTCCAAGCCGTGCCCGCCTGTCCTGTGTCTCCAAGCCGTGCCCGCCTGTCCTGTGTCTCCAAGCCGTGCCCGCCTGTCCTGTGTCTCCAAGCCGTGCCCTCTTGCACCGTGTATCAGCCTGCCTGTTAGTTACACCTGTCCGAGTGACTTGTCCCCGAGTGGGATCAGCAGCCACAGCCAGACACCACCCTGGAGTGGCACCCGACAGCTATCTGCCGCACAAGCCTGACCTCACCATCAGAGGCTCCAGTGAAGACCGAGGCAGCTGTTATAGTCACGCCCCTTCCAGGGAAGTCTGGTTTGTGGCACAGTGGGGTCACAAACCCCCGGCTCATGCCATTCAGCCAAGGTGCGAGCGTGACACAGGGTGTGCACTTAACACAGAATCATGAAGGAGTGTGAGACGGAAATGTTCGGGTACAAACAATTTACCTGGGTGTTTATTCCTGGGAGCCTGTGCTTGTGCTTCCAGAATCTCTTTCTGTAACTCAGGGGAGACTTCGGCTGCAACCACTCCCGGTTGAAGAATGGAGGAAGGAGGTTCTGGAGGGGACACAGAATCAAATCTTCGGGATAACGCATCCGCCTTTACATTTTTAGACCCTGGTCGGAATGTAATGGAAAAATGAAATCGAGAAAAAAAGTGCCCACTGAGCCTGTCTGTGGGTCAGTCTCTTAGCAGACTCGATATAGGCCAGATTATTATGATCAGTGATGACCGTAATGGGATGAGCGGCCCCCTCCAAAAAATGCCTTCCATTCTTCGAAGGCCAATTTAACCGCTAACAATTCCCTGTTGCCGACATCATAGTTTCTCTCGGCCGAAGAGAACTTTTTAGAGAAAAAGGCACAGGGTTTGAGGTAAGTCAGGGTAGAGGGGCCCTGGGACAACACTGCCCCCACCCCCACCTCCGAAGCGTCGACTTTGACAATAAAAGGTCTTGACTAGAGTTGAGCGATACCGTCCGATACTTCAAAGTATCGGATCGGAATGGATCGGCCGATCTTAAAAAAAAGTATCGGTATCGCCGATTCCGATACCGGAAGTCCCATTCAAGTCTATATGCTACATACATACCACATACATACTACATACATACTACATACATACTACATGCATGCTACATACATACTACATGCTACATACATACTACATATATACTACATGCATGCTACATACATACTACATGCTACATACATACTACATATATACTACATGCATGCTACATACATACTACATACATACTACATGCATGCTACATACATACTACATACCACATACATACTACATATATACTACATGCATGCTACATACATACTGCATGCTACATGCATGCTACATACATACTACATACATACTACATGCTACATACATACCACATATATACTACATACATACTACATACAATACATTCATACAATACATACATAGACATACAGTACATATAACATAGAGTAACATACTTACCAATACTTGTCACATTGTTCCCCGAAGCCATTGTCTTTTACGGAATAAATATTAACATAACAAACCACAAAAATACTCACCCACGATCCGAAGCAGTCCACGAGTGTGTCCCACGACGATCTTGGGTAGAGAACTGCAGCATCAGCTGATGCTGCCATTCTCTACGGGCTGCAGGAATCCAATGACGGAAGGTAGGTATCCTTCCGCACTGTATTCCTCCGCCACTTAAAAAAAAAAAAGTCCCTAGTCTCACTTTATGCCATTGCTGTGTGGGAATTTTTGTGGTTTGTTATGTTAATATTTATTCCGTAAAAGACAATGGCTTCGGGGAACAATGTGACAAGTATAGGTAAGTATGTTACTCTATGTTATATGTACTGTATGTCTATGTATGTATTGTATGAATGTATTGTATGTAGTATGTATGTAGTATATATGTGGTATGTATGTAGCATGTAGTATGTATGTAGCATGCATGTAGTATGTATGTAGTATGTATGTAGCATGCATGTAGTATATATGTAGTATGTATGTAGCATGTAGTATGTATGTAGCATGCATGTAGTATGTATGTAGTATGTATGTAGTATGTATGTGGTATGTATGTAGCATGTAGTATGTATGTAGCATGCATGTAGTATATATGTGTTATGTATGTAGCATGCATGTAGTATGTATGTAGTATGTATGTAGTATGTATGTAGCATGCATGTAGTATGTATGTAGCATGCATGTAGTATATATGTAGTATGTATGTAGCATGTAGTATGTATGTAGCATGCATGTAGTATGTATGTAGTATGTATGTAGTATTTTTTTTTTTTTTTTTAACATTTAACACATTAGCCGGATGATGGGACTACTACTGTCCCATCATTGGCTAATGTGTCAATCACTGTCATGGTAGCAGGCATCGCCAGATGGGACTTATAGTCCCATCGGACGATGCTTGCACAGACCCCCGGACATCAGCACAGCCCCCCGGCAGGCAGGCCGGTACAGACCCCCACAGGGTGCACAGACCACCGGCAGGCCGGCACAGCCCCCCGGCAGGCCGGTACAGACCCCCACAGGGTGCACAGACCACCGGCAGGCCGGCACAGCCCCCCGGCAGGCCGGTACAGACCCCGGGCAGTCCACACAGCCCCCCGGCAGGCCGGCAGAGACCCCCGGAAGGCCCGAAATGACGGCGCATCATGATGCGCACACACCGCGCATCATGATGACGTCATTTCGGCTGTCAATCAACTTTGAACTTCCGATTCCGATGCCGACTTCCGATATTGAAAAAATATCGGAAGTTGGTATCGGAATTCCGATACAGCAAGTATCGGCCGATACCCGATACTTGCGGTATCGGAATGCTCAACACTAGTCTTGACGAATCAGGTTGTACCAACAAAGGGACTGAAGTAAAGTATTTCTTTAATGTAAGGAAGGAATTTTTTGTGGCCACGGACTAATTTTTTACATCTGCCCCTTTGAGAGTGAAGTCCATCAAGGGATTTACCACCTGCGACAAACCTTTAATGAACTTCCTATAATAGTTAGCGAAGCCCAGAAATCGTTGCAACCCCTTCAGATTATGAGGCTGCACCTAATCTGTAATGGCATGAACTTTCCCTGGATCCATGCGGAATCCCTCCCCGGATACAATTACACCCAGAAAAGACAGTTCTTGCATAAAAAACAAGCACTTCTCCAGCTTAGCATACAAATGGTTCTCCCGTAGTCTCATAAGAACCGTTCATAGATGGTGTAAGTGTGACTGACTGTCCTCATCAGAGTATACCAAGATGTCATCCAGGTAAATGACTACATAACGCCCAATCAGGTCAGAAAAAACAACATTAATGAAGTTCTGAAAAACAGCAGTGGCGTTAGTGAGACCGAAGGGCATAACCAGGTTTTCAAACAGCCCCTCAGTCGTCAGGAATGCTGTTTTCCATTCGTCCCCCTCTAGGATCCTTATAAGGTTATAAGTCCCTCGTAGATCGAGCTTAGAAAACCATTTGGCCCCTGTGAGTTGGTTACATAAATCGGGAATCAACGGAAGAAGGTACGTGTTCTTAACCGTAATTTTGTTCAGTTCCCGAAAGTAGAAGCACGGTCGCAACACACCATATTTTTTCTTTGCAAAGAAAAATCCTGCTGCCACGGGTGAGACCGAAGGCCGAATGTGCCCCTTGCGAAGAGTCTCTTTGATGTACTCTTTCATAGCTTGGCACTCAGGCCCAGACAAATTAAACAAACGAGCCTTCAGTAATTTGGCTCCAGGTACTAAATCAATGGCACAATCATACGGTCTATGTGGTGGGAGCGCCTCAGCCTTGCTTTCAGAAAACACGTCTTCAGATTCTCTCAGGTACTCCGGAATACCCTCCAGACCGACAGATGATACCAATACAGATTTTATCGGATTGACAAAAGAAACTGGGTTACAACACAGACCATTATCATTACATCCCCATCGGGTGATCTCTCCCTTCACCCAATCAATGAGAGGATTGTGGTGTTGCAGTCAGGGCATCCCCAATACCAGTCCTTCAGGCAGATTATTCAGAATGAAGCAACTTAATTTTTCCACATGAGGGGAACCCACTTTCATAGAAAAAGCTTCAGATATAAAAGAAATTCCATCCCGGGTAGGAGGGGATGAATCCACAGCCACAATTTTAACAGCGTCTTTCAACCTGACTGTCCCTATCTTATTAAGAGTCACAACCTGGGCATCAATCAGATTAATGGAGGAACCACAGTCAAAGGCGGTGGTCATAACAGGACCGCCAGCAAGTTCCAATTCAACCTGGAGCACCATTTTAGTGAGCGAGAAAAAATGTACTTGGGAGTCTGGACAACCTCCTCGATTGTTACTCAGACTCAGTCGTTTTCTCAACAATTTTACTGATGAAGGGCAGGAAGGACAGTCCCTTTTCCAATGTCCAGAGGCTCCACAGTAAAAGCATAGTAGGTTGTCTATACGGTGCCTTCTCTCTTTCTCCTTTACCGAGACTGACCCAATCTCCATGGGCTCAGATCAGGTGCAGTGTCACACAATTTGGAGTACAAGGGAGACTCTTGTCACATCATTCCTCTAGCACGGCGTCTCCGGTCCATACGGACCGCCTGCATCATGGCGTCCTCCAGGGTATCAAGAGGAAGATGTAATGCCAGAGAGTCCTGCAGATGGTTAGACAGGCCCCTGCGGAACAACCCCCTCAGGGCATTGTTGTTCCAGGATACTTCTGCAGCCCAACGTCTAAACTCTGAGCAGAACCATTCAGCAGAGTGCCTCCCCTGTGTCACACTCATCTCCATATCCTCTGCCAGATGCACTCTATCAGGATCATCATATACAGTATGTGCCCCAGAGCCTCAAAGAACAAGTTCACTGACATACGTTCAAGAGCAGAGGAAGAGAAAGCCCAAGCTTGTGGTGCACCCCGAAGTAGGGAAATGATGTTAAGCGTCGGGCTCCTGCCACTGCACAGCAGGAATCCAGAGCCTTGCACCCAGCGGTCTCCCATTCTTCTTCAGCCGCAGTGGAGCCTGCTCAGCAGATTCATCAGTCCCGGCGCTCTGCCCAGGCCAACTCCAAGGGTTTGCTTGCTGCTGCCACCTCTGGCACAGCTATGACAATGCATGCTGCTCAGCAGCGAGATTCTCCAGGGACTAAGTCCTCATGTCGGGCCACTGAGCATGCCCGTGGAGTGATCTCCCATTGGAGATCGAGGGTCATGTGCTCAGGTCCTGCTCGTGTTCGGATTGGTCCATCCGAGAAGCCAGGAAGGTCCCGGACGCCCGTGGCTATAAAAGGTTCGCATGGCCGCTCGCCCATGCGCTAGGATAGACTGTATTTACAGACTATAAGGTGTGAGAGATGTATGCTCGTATGAATGTATCTGGTGACTGACTCATTATGAAACCCTTACCCTTGGTACGCATGTGTTGTGCAGCCTAGCCTGCTAGCGCCCAGGCTTAGGTGTAGGTAGCTCAGGGTTTGAGTCAGACATTGGTCCTCACCAGTGATCCAGCACGCCTCAGTGCACGTGCTCCACACTCCACTGCCAGCGTCTTTAGCGGTGCTCATGGCAGCGACGCCGCGCGCTCAGTGGGCCTAGAGGGACTCTAACCCCGTGTCCTTGGGGTAGCGTTCTGTAGCCGTACACTGTGCGCTCTTTTAGCCGAGCTCTGTGAGCACAAACAGGCTCCGGCGCTTATGTTCAGAGGTAGTGCGGCTCTGTGAAGCAACAGAGTCCGCCCCCTTACACACCGGGTGACGATAACCCGCGTGTATTCTTATAGTATACCACCATATAGCATCCGCCATTACTGATCAGCAGGTTACCACCACTGCACGGTGGACACCGGGCTGAAAACTCACCTTATTACCATCTTTATTATTTGGTGCGTTCCGCCAGCCCTAAGAAATGATGACCACCACCCTCTGGAACTCGTCCCCGGAGGAGCGGGACCTTAGAGAAAAGAAAAGCTTGCATCCTTCTCTGAAGCACCCGAACTGCCTTTTATCCCCTGAAAAAGGGTCTGGCAATTTGACCGGAGATTCGGGGCATGCTAATGACACATCTCTACCCCCGGAACTCGGAGCCCCTGCAGCGACAGCCCCCTGCACAGTATCCACCAACTGTTGCTGGGTATGGGCCATCATGCACTGTTCCACATTGAGTTTGTGGAACATTTGGGTCAGGTGATTGACCTGGTCAGCCAAAGCTTGCATGGGATCCATGAGGATAGCACCCTTTTTTTTGTCCCCCTCAGAGAGGAAAAAAACTGAAATGGTCAGCTATAATTTTAGGGGCTGGCGGAATGCACCAAATAATAAAGATGGTATAAGATATATGGTGCATTCGCAGCGCGGGGTCTACCGTGCAGAGGTGACAAACTGCAGCTAAGCAATCAGGAATGAGATATAGCAGGAGGTAGCCGGACACCAGCGTGTAACCACTGACCCGGTGCTGCAGGGACAGACTCCGTTACTTCATGGAGTCCGCACCAGCCGGCGTATAAGCGTGACCTGTTAACGTCACAGATCACGGTTATGTGAACTACCGCTCAGAGCGGGTACAATGTCTGCCCTGGTGGACACCACTAGCCAGAATAAGAACCGTGCTGGTAAGCGCATGTAACTGCGCACAGCGCCGCTCCGGCAGACACTGCGGTAGCAGCGGTATGTGAGGCCTGTACGGGCCGACACCCCAAGCGCTACAGGACGGTGAGTTGACTACACTGCGGTGCTAAGCAGTGCTAGTGCTAAGGTGCTGACTCTGACTCCTGAACCCTAACTCATACGTATCAAAGAGAGGGGATCTTAGTGAGTCAGTCAACAGCCTCATACATCAAAGTCTATCATAGCGCATGGCGGGGTGGCCATGCAAACTTTTTATAGCAGCGTCCTTTCGGGGCCTTCCTGATGGTCCAATCTGAGCTGGAGAAGGACCTGAACATGTGACCTCCGATCTCTAATGGGGAATCGTCCCACAGGCATGCTCAGTGGACCGAAAGGAGGACTTAGTCCCTGGAATCATTCGCTGCTGACTAGCATGCGATGCTATAGCTGGACCAGAGGTGGCAGCAGCAGCAAGCAAACCCACAATGCTGGTGTGGGCAGAGCGCTGGGATCGACGAGTCTGCTGAGCAGGCTCCAATGTGGCTGGAGAGGAATGGGAGACTGCTGAAGGCAATGCTTGGGATTCCTGCAGTGCAGCTTCAGGAACCCGATGCCTAACATATAATGTCATAAACACCACACTGCACTTGCTCACTGAGCCAGTGCTCATATCCTGAGTTCAAAAACAGTGCTCAAAGATACCTGTGGAGTGGGGCAGCAGCGGTGAAGATGCGTGCTTCAGACCAACAGGACCTGAAGCATGTGACTGTTGGGGGTGTGGCCTAAGCTCCAGAGAGCTAGAAGCTGAAGGAAAATTCCTAGAAAGGTAACTATGGGACATAGTTACCAAGGGTCATATATAGGGACGTAAACCAGATCAGGCCTTGGTCAAAGCACGAGATAGCAGGACAGTACCAAAGGGTTAGACAGAATGGAAAGTCAGGATGTAGCAATAGTTCAGTAAACCAGAACGGGCAATAGACAGTAAAATAGGGACAAACTGTAACGAAGTAACAATAGAAAAGCCAGGAGGTCAGAACAGGAGAACGCAATAGTACCAATACATGAGGCAGAGAACAGAGTGAGCGGACAGACCAGGCCAAACATGGAAAGCAAACAAGCAATGCAGTATGCACGCACACCAGGGGGGTCAGACACACGGGACGAGCTGACATTTTTATTGGTACTGTTTTCGGGCACATGACATATTTTGATCGCTTTCTATTCCGATTTTTAGGAGACAGAATGAGCAAAACCAAGCAATTTATGAATTTCTTTTTTTTGGGGGGGCCGTTTATACCGTTCCTTGTGTGGTAAAATTGATAAGACAGTTTTATTCTTTGGGTCAGTAAAATTACAGCAGTACCTCATTTATATTGTTTTTTATGTTTTGGCGCTTTTATAAAATAAAAACTATTTTATAGAAAAAATAATTATTTTTGTATTGCTTTATTCTGAGAGTTGTAACTCTTTTATTTTTCCGCTGATGGATCTGCATGGTGGCTCGTTTTTTGCAGGACAAGATGACATTATCAGAGGTACCATGATTATTTATATCCATCTTTTTGATCGCGTGTTATTCCACTTTTTGTACGGTGGTATGATGATA
This sequence comes from Dendrobates tinctorius, assembly GCF_039654945.1. Lineage (NCBI taxonomy): Eukaryota > Metazoa > Chordata > Amphibia > Anura > Dendrobatidae > Dendrobates > Dendrobates tinctorius. The sequence continues at coordinate 10,241,225 of NW_027361829.1, read as the reverse complement.
AAGCATAGTTTTTTGCCTTTTTTTCACTAAAAGTGTTAACTAGTGGGAGAGTTTTATAGGTCAGGTTGTTGCGGATGCAGCAATACCAAATATGTGTACTTTTATGGATTTTTTTTTTTCATTCAGTGATAAAAAATAATAAAATCAATATATATATTCTATGATTTTTTTAAAATATTATTACAATTATTTAAATCTTTTTTTACTTTTTCCTAACTTTTACACTTTGTCCCACTATGGGACAATCATTTTTTTGTAGGCTGATCACTTTTATAGCATGCAGATGAAGCAGCATCACCATGCCATAGAAGCTGTCAGCACTGCACTGACAGGAAGACTTGCTGATCAAGCACTGCGCATGATCAACAAGTTTCCTAACTCTGGTGACCCGGATGTTGTTATGATGACATCCGATCACGATGGCAACGATCAGGACCCCACGTCATGCCGCGGGGTCTCCGATCCAAAGTCAGAGGGGTTATTGGCCCTGCACCAGTTCATGTAAGGCTGTGATCTTGTTTGACCGCAGTATTTCAGTGGTTAAAGTGCCAGGAGCGGTGTGTGACCACTCCTGGCACCAAGTGCTTGGTTTGTACCTTTGGAAATTCCTCATCCCATCCTGCTTTATTTTCTTCCCCTGTCCTTCACACCCTGGTGTATACCTCTGTGGTTTGTGAGAGTATTATTTGTGAGTGGAATTTTCTTTACCCTTGTCTAGTTCCCCTGTCTGTCGGGTTTGTGTACTTCGGTGCACAGTAGCGCCCCTCTTCCCCGGGTGGGGGGAAGGGGACAGACGCAGGGCTGAAGCTAGGAGACAGGGCTAGGGCGGAGGCCCCGGCGTCCTCACCATCTGAGGTATCCCGGGGAACAGGGCGAGTTAGGGTGCCCACTAGTGTCAGGGCCAGGAAAGGTGCCCCTGGTCCCAGTTTATTCGCCAGCCTTCTGTCACAACTGTGCTACCTGCGGTAGCCTCACTGCTGCACTGTAGGCCAGCTCTGTTTAGGTGAAGGCCTGCTTCCACTCTAATGCCATCTTGTGGAGCCTGCACCTACCTACATTGTAGCAGCGTGACATTAACTCAGACTAAAACCTTTTTCTGATCCATAATGGATCCCATCACAGCGCTGACAAGGAAATTGCAGCAGCTCAGTTTGAAGGTGGCGGATTTATGCACGGTGGTTTCACAGCCCCCTGTTACATCTGGTGTGGGGATTGCGTCATCCAGATAAATTATTGTTGAGCCCAAGGTCGCGCTGCCAGACAGGTTCTCCAGTGGGCGGGACAAGTTTGTTGGGCTCCGCGAGGCCTGTAAACTTTATTTCCGTCTGCGTCTGGTATCCTCCGGTACGGAGGAGCAACGAGTGGGGATTGTTATCTCGCTCCTGCATGGGGACCCACATGCATGGGCATTCTCTCTCCCATTTGACTCACACTCACTACAGACAGTAGAGGGGTTCTTTCAGGCTTTGGGCTTGGTGTATGACGACTCTGATCGCGTCTCCTTGGCTGTGTCATCTCTGTGCCAACTTCAGCAATGAGACCGTCTGGCGGAGGAGTACTGCTCCAAGTTTCGGCGCTGGGCCACCGACACTAGGTGGAATGACCCGTAGTCAGTTCTGTGAGGGTCTCTCTGAGAGGGTAAAAGATGCATTAGCTCTCTATGAGACTCCTGATTCCCTTGAGGCGGCCATGTCGCTGGCGATCCAGGTTGATCGCCGTCTTCACCAGAGAAAAAAGGAGCCACCTCTGGGGATGGGAGGTCCAAATTTGAGCGTGGCCTGTACAGATCCCACTGTGGAACCCATGCAGGTGGGTGCGGTGTCCCAACCTGGCAAACATACAGTTGTCCGGCGTAAGGGGGAGTGTGTTTCTGTTGTGGCAAAAAGGGTCATTTTGTGAGCACATGTCCCACCCGTCATTTGTTTAAACAACTGCCGGAAAACTAGAGGGCCCGGGTTGTGGGGAGTTTGGCAACTCAGGTGTACTCATAACTTCGGTGGGAAAGACTCAGTTTTTCTTTCCAGCTATTGTGTATATGGGTGAAATTAAGGTGGACGAATCTGCCTTCTTGGATAGTGGGGCGGGGTTTAATTTGATAGATGCCAAGTTCGTCTGGGACCAAGGCCTTGTCCCACATATCTTGTCTAGACCGATACCCATTATAGCTATCGATTCCGGCCCTCTAAAGCAGGGGCATTTCACGCAGGTGGTCCATGACCTGTGATTACAGGTGGGGGCCATACACTCAGAGGTGTTAAACTGTTACGTGCTTGAGGGCCTGCCCTCATCTGTAGTACTGGGACTTCCTAGGCTCACCGAGCACAATCCGGTAATTGATTGGCAGACACGGGAAGTGGTAAAATGGGGTACATACTGTCAAGGACACTACTTGGAAATCCGATTGGCAAGGGTGGACACTCAGTCCGTGCCCCATTACCTGTCAGACTTTGAGGATGTGTTTTCAGAGCAAGGGAGCTAAGAGCTTCCTCCTCATCGTCCTTATGATTGTGCCATTAATCTGGTACCTGGTGCCAAGCTGCCCAAGAGCAAACTTTACAACATCTCAGGTCCAGAAAGGCAGGCTATGAAGGACTATATGAAGGAAAGTCTGGTTAAGGGTCATATCAGACCATCCTCTTCTCCCCTTGCTGCGGGGTTCTTTTTTGTAAAGAAGAAGGATGGGGGGTTACGTTCTTTGCCTGGATTTCCGGGAATTGAATGCAATCACTATCCATCATCCATACCCGCTACCTCTGATCCCCGACCTCTTTAATCAAATTGTGGGGGCAAAATGGTTCTCTAATATGGACCTCAGGGGGGCATACAACCTCTTCCACGTTAAGGATGGGGATGAGTGTTAAACTGCGCTCAATACACCAGAGGGTCACTATCAGTGTATAGTGATGCCACTTGGGTTGACAAACGCGCCCGCCGTGTTCCAGCACTTTAAAAATAACATCTTCAGTCACCTAGTGGGTAGGTTTGTTGTTATTTACCTGGATGATATCCTTGATGATGATATTCACCTGACCTGGAATCACACCAGTGACATGTCAGGCAAGTCCTACACTTTCTACGTGACAATAAGTTGTATGTCAAACCGGAGAAGTGTATGTCTCAGTTGAGGAGATCCCTTTTCTTGGATATGTATTATCCTCCACTGGTTTTCACATGGATCCAGCGAAAGTCTGGGCGGTATTGGAATGGGATCGTCCTGAGGATTTGAAGTCCTTTCAAAGGTTTCTAGGCTTCGCTAACTACTACCAAAAGTTCATAAGAAACTTTTCGGTAGTAGCCAAACCTCTCACTGATATGACCAAAAAGGAGACTGACTTCTCCAAGTGGTCCAGTCCTGCCAGGGAGGCGTTTGACACACTGAAGAGGTATTTTGCTTCTGCGTCGACACTTATTCAGCCTGATGTCACTCAGCTTTTCATTGTAGAGGTGGATGCATCTGAGGTGGGTGTGGGGGCCGTATTGTCGCAGGGTGCGTCTCCTGGCAAATGGCAACCATGCACATACTTCTCTAAAAAACTTTCGCCAGCTGAGAGAAACTACAATATTGGTAATAGGGATCTCTTGGCTATCAAATGGGCATTTGAGGAATAGCATCATTTTTTGGAGGGAGCGGTTAACCCTGTGATGGTGATCACTGATCGTAAGAATTTGGTTTACATGGAGTAGGCAAAACATCTTACATTATTAGGCATTATTCTTTACCAGATTTAACTTTTTTGTTACTTTTAGGCCGGGGAGCAAGAATGCTAAAGCAGATGCTTTGTCCCGTTGCTTTCCTGGGGGAGACGAAAAGTGCAAACCGGTACAGGGGTAGTGATGGCATCTATATGCTCCAATCTTGAAAGAGAGGTTGCTGATGCTCAGGGGGACGCCCCTGCTAACTGTCCGCTGCCTAAATTGTTTGTGCCAGTCAATCTCCATCTGAGGGTCCTCAGTGAACACCACGATACAGTGTTGGCTGGACATCCAGGGAATAAGGCCACTGCAGTTTTACTCACTAGGCATTTTTGGTGGCTAGGTGCTCATAAGGATGTTCGGGAGTATGTGGCCGCCTGGAATGTCTGTGCGCGGTCTAAGATCTCGCATACTCGTCCACCTGGGGCTCTCCAACCATTGGAGATTTCCAACAGACCTTGGACTCACTTGTCGGTTGATTTTATTACTGATTTACTTGTGTCTGCAGGGAACACTGTAATCCTGGTGGTGGTGGATAGGTTCAGTAAGATGTCTCATTTTATTGCTTTACCGGCTTTGCCCAATGCTAAAGGCCCTTTTACATTTAGCGATGCACCAGCGATCCGACCAGCGATCCGACCCGGTCAGGATCGCTGGTGCATTGCTAAATGATCGCTAGTGAGCTTCCACACAGGAAGATCTCACAGCGATGCAGCAGCGACGCAGTGGACGATACTTACCTTTCACACACAGCGATCCTGACGTCCTCCCGCCCGCGTCCACGCGTCGCTCGTCTCACACAGCAGGAAGCCCAGCAGGAAGCAGACGACGAGAAATGGAGCCGCCCGATCTCGCGCGATGAGCGACAGACTTTGGGGGAGCCGGTCGGAGGTAAGTATCACACATAGTGATATCGCTGGCAATATCGCTATAACGTCACAAAATCAGTGACGTTTTAGCGATATTGCTAGCGATATCGCTATGTGTAAAACCCCCTTAAGACTCTAGCGCAAATTTACATCAGGGAAATAATCAGACTGCATGGGGTCCCAACCGATATTGTCTCTGATCGGGGGGTGCAGTTTATCTCCAAATTCTGGAGGGCATTTTGCAGCCGTCTTGGGATCCCTTTGTCGGCTTTTCACCCGCAGTCCAACCGGCAGACTGAACGGGTTAATCAAAATTTAGAAACATATCTAAGATGTTTTGTATCTGAGAATCAGGAGGACTGGGTGACCTACTTACCGTTGGCTGAATTTGCAGTTAATAATCACTGTCAGGAATTAACTGGTAAGTCCCCGTTTTTCGGGGCATATGGGTTCCATCCACAGTTTAGTTCTTTCAATGGTGAACATCACTCTGGTTTACCGGAGGAGGAACGGTTTTCTTCTTCCATATCTACCATCTGGCAGGGGGTGACTAATAATTTGCGAAAGATAAGTTCAAAGTATAAGAGTGCGGCTGATCGGAGACGTACTGTATGGTGGGTCCGGACCTGTGTGTTGGTGACTGGGTATGGTTGTCCTCAAGGAACATTAAGCTGAAGTTTCCGTCTTGGAAATTGGGTCCCAGGTTTATTGGTCCCTATAAGATCTTAGCCGTCGTCAATCCAGTAGCATTCCACCTTGCTCTGCCATGACTTTTAAAATTCATAATGTGTTTCACCGTTCATTTCTCAGGAAGTATGTGACATCAGCAGGACCTTCACCTCTGCCACCTTCTCCTGTCATTGTCGACGGTAATCTGGAGTTCCAGATAGCTAAGGTCTTAGACTTTCGATTTGTTCGTCGGTCACTGCAATACTTGGTACATTGGAAGGGGTTCGGTCCTGAGGAGAGGATGTGGGTTCCAGCTTCTGACGTCCATGCAAACAGACTGGTTTTGGGCCTTCCATATGACACATCCGAATAAACCAGGCCCTGAGGTTCTGGAGGTCCCTCGTAGAAGGGGGGGTACTGTCATGGGGTTACCGCGACAGAACAGAGCCGGAAGACCGCAGCATCTGACGGCTCCTGCTTTGCCGCTGAGAAGAGGCACTTCTCCGGCATATTAAGGGTGTTTGTTTTCTTTCAGCAGGACAGGGATTAATCTGCCATGTGGAAATCCCTGCTACCAGCTGTGCTTGGTTAACCACTCCTCACTCCTATATAAGCTAGGTCGGCTGGCCAGATCTTTGTCTGAGTTAACATTTGCTACTAAGATCTGGAGAAGGAGAAGCTGGTGGTTGGAGTGCTGGAGGAATTTATTGTGTGACCGGTGCTTGGTTTGTACCCTTGGAAATTTCTCATCCCATCCTGCTTTATTTTCTTCCCCTGTCCTTCACACTCTGGTGTATACCTCTCTGGTTTGTGAGAGTATTATTTGTGAGTGGAATTTTCTTTACCCTTGTCTAGTTCCCCTGTCTGTCGGGTTTGTGTACTTCGGTGCACAGTAGCGCCCCTCTTCCCCGGGTGGGGGAAGGGGACAGACGCAGGGCTGAAGCTAGGAGACAGGGCTAGGGCGGAGGCCCTGAGGTATCCCGGGGAACAGGGCGAGTTAGTATGCCCCCTAGTGTCAGGGCCAGGAAAGGTGCCCCTGGTCCCAGTTTCCTCGCCAGCCTTCCATCACAACTGTGCCACATCACTGTACTCATGGTGCTCGGTGAGCGCCAAGCATTTCCGGGTTTGCTCGGCGGGAGTTCAGGTCCCCGCCCCACGCAGGGATTGTCTGCCACGCACTGTAATGCCGCAACCATGTTGGTTGTGGCATTACCGTGACTGTCTGGAAGCGCAGTGTCATCAAGTCTATATGAGACCAGCCGCCGCCCTGCTTGTCACAGTCAGCTTTGGAATCAGACAGTGTAGGGAGAGCTGCTGCTGAAATAGGGTCAGATTTGGGGGTTTATAAGTTAGTGTGCGTATACCTTAGTAGAATACACAAATCCAGCTAAATCAACAGTCCTTCTAAGGCTGGAGTCACACTTAACGTATCAAAAATCGAACTGATTCTCTCGGCCGAGAGTCGCACAAATGTTCTCCGTATGGTCATCCGTGTGTAATGCGTTCGCAATGCGATGATGCGATTTCCTCGCACCTACAGTATGTATCCATATGACATGCGTATGACATGCGTATGGCTTTACATTTCTCACTGATTTTTTCCCATTTAATTTAATGGCTCAATGGGCTGAAATGAGGAAAATGTATGCGTATTTCTCACAAGTTACTCAGATGGTCCGTGTGGTGTCTGAGTTTTTCTCGCAACCATAGACTTGCATTGGAGAGTCTCAGACGATATACGCGTACAATCGCAGCATGTGACGATTTTACTCGCATGCTGAATACGCCCAAGAAAAAAATGGTGATGGGAGCTACCCCATAGATTAACCGTGGTCCGAGTGCTATGTGATGTTTTATCGCATAGCACTCATCAGTACTCAATGCTAGTGTGACTCTGGCCTAAGGACTAATTACAGGGTATATACATTGCAGTGCTAGGAAAGCAGAGCGTGTCTGTGGGTATATACAGTAGATATCAGTAGCAGGTAGGCAGGCATTGTATGTGGCATACTTCACTGCATACATCAAGAAGGTCCATTCCATTACTGTCTGCTGCAGCTGCCTATTACATATCTTGACCGTATATACATAGCCCCAGTTAACAGTGGCCAGGAATATTTTTTTTGCATCTTAATCCTGAGTGCGCAGAAAATTCTTCTATTTTTGAGGTACTGTAAAAAAATTTTGAGTATCTTTTTTTTGTGGCCCAAAAAATATTTAGCTGCCAAAAAAATACTTAGCTACAGTGCAGATATTTTACATTGGGTTTGTGCACCACATGGATCACATATGATTGCGTTCAAAATTGTGCCATTTCAGGCCTCCATAGAATTTTTTTGTTGTGTCTTAGCCTTCTTATTGACACAATTTAGCTGGGCAAAAAAAAATAAAAAATACAGGCCAGATATTTCAAAGTGGGCTATCTCCGTCAGACGCCTCATCTATCTGGGACCTACAAATTGTGGCATTTCAGGCCTCCATACAACTGTTTTTGCTTTGTGTTTCCCTAGTTCTATACACTATTTTGCCGTAAAAAACAAAAAAACACAGGCCACATATTGAACAGTGTGTTATCTCCGTCAGATGCCTCATCTATCTGTGGCCTACAAATTGTGGCATTTCAGGCATCGATTCAACTCTTTTTACTGTGTCTTAGCCTAGATATTGACACCAGTTTGCTAAAAAAAAATTGTTACCTACAGTCCAGATATTTTAAACTGTGGTTTTCCCACACACGGATCACATATAAGTTCACTCCAAATACAGCCATTTGTAGTGAACATGAAAAATAATGTAGTCCATTTAAAATGGGCAAGGCGCGTGGCAAGGGACGGGAAAGTGGACGTGATGGTGATGGTGCATGCAGAGGCCGAGGCCGTGGGAAAGCTGAAATTGTGCCACAACAAACACCCACATCTTCTTGCCCGACCTTCCTGTCCAGATTTCTAGGGGACCGCAGAACGCCACTATTGAACCCAGAGCAGTGTCAAAAGGTTGTTGGTTGGATAGTGAATAATGCTTCCAGCCACTTTGCCACCACAACCAGCACCCTGTTTTCCACACGGTCAAGTCAGGTTAGCCGTGAGTCTGGACTGCATATTCCTCATCCTGATCCTCCTTCCTCCTGCCATGCCTTTTGCCCGGAGACAACTGACCCCACACTTGGACACTCCGAAGAGCTGTTCACTTATCCATTTATAGATTTGGGCCTCTCGCCCAGTCAACTTGAAGTGTGGCAAGATGAGATTGCATGTAGTGATGCCCAAATATTTGAGCAGCCACGGTTACATGGCGACTGTGGGAACATTTCACAAGAGGTGGACAAAGATGAGACACAATTGCCATAAAGTCAGGAGGAGGACCAGGGTGCGGAAGTGGAAGATGAGGTGGTGGATGATATAGTAACTAAACCAACCTGGCAGGGGGACAAGCAGAGCGAGAACAGCAGCACACAGGGGGAGGGAGGCGTAACACCCAACAAGCAGGAAGAAGCAGTGTGGTGGCCGCTGACAGAAGGTGGGCAACCGTTCCTCATAACACCAACATGATGGCAATTGGCAGTACAACTGTTAGGTCTTCCCAAGTGTGGTTGTTTTTTAAAGACTGTGATGATAACCCCAAACAGGCCATTTGCACCACATGCCATGCCCGCATCAGCAGGGGTAGCAAAACTACCAGCCTGACCACCACAATCGTGATCTGGCACATGGCAGCAAAGCACCCGACTTTGTGGGCCGAACCCCAGACTCCAGGAACAGTGCCAGCAGGTGTCACCACTACTTCTTCCACTGTTGTGCATGCAAGCCAATCCCCTGTCCATGGTGCATGCGAAGATACCTCCTGCCCTGCACCTGTCATTGCCAAAACTCAATTGGCACCATCATCAAGCACGTCCATACCCTTGTCCCAGTGGAGCCTTCAGTTGTCCATACCCCAGTCATTGGAATGCAAGTGGAAATAAGCAGCCAAAGCCCCAAAGGCCACAGTACTAAATTCACACATTTCTCATTTGCTTGCATTCGAAATGTTGCCTTTTAGGCTCATGGAGACAGAAGCTTTCTGTAACCTGATGGTAGTGGCTGTCTCAAGGTACTCGGTCCCCAGCCTCCACTATTTCTCCCAGTGTGCTGTCCCGGCATTACACAAGCACGTGTCCCACAACATTACCCATGCCCTCAACAATGCTGTTACTGGGAAAGTCCACCTAACCACGGATACGTGGACAAGTGCTTGTGGACAGGGATGGTATATCTTACTGATGCCACACTGGGTTAACATAGTGGAAGCCGGGACCCAATCAGACCTTGGGATGGAATACGTCCTCCTGACACTGAGGATTGCAGCCCTACGTGAATCAGGGTTGCCCCCACAGTCTACAGCTCCTGCACCTCCTCCTCTTCAGCCTCCGACTCCAAAATGAGCACATCAGTCACAAGCTGGAAGCACTGCAGCACTGCTTCAGCCAGGAAGCAACAGGCTGTGTTGAATTTAATATGCATAGGTGAAAAATCACTCAATGCTGAAGAGTTGTGGACAGCTCTGAAAGAGCAGTTTCTCAAAAGCTACCCGGAGGTGCCGGATCTGCTTGTCAAAGTACACCGACTGTGTGCACATTTTAGAAAGTCAGCTACAGCTTCAGTTGCCCTTGCCGTGCTTCAGCAGCGTTTGCAGCTTCCGTATCACCGACATACTGCATACGTTGGAAAGGATTTGTGAGCAGAAGAGGGAAGTTGTTGACTACAAGGATAAACAACGCTGTCGTTAATCAGATCAGACTCCACACTTAAAACCTTAAGAGTGGACATGGATGTCAGACCTACTGTATGTGCCATCCTACAAAACTTTGAGTACTCAACCAAGATGTTGTGTGGCGATGACGCCATAATTAGCGTCCTCATCCTGCTTCTCTGCATTCTGAAAAGCTCTCTGCTCACAATGAAAGAGGGTGCATTGCAGTTGGAGCACAATGAGATGTAGCAAGGAACCATACAGGGTGATTACACAGCCCAGTCTTATGTCATCCCAACGTGGATTGGTTGACAATGAGGAAGAGGAGGAGGAGGAAAAAAAGTAGCTACTTTCATGCACTATAGATGTTACGACAAGCACAACTGTCATACCGTCTGTTCAGCGTGGATAGCTTGAGGACAGGGAGGAGGAGGAGGAGGAAGAGAGCATGGTCATTTGTCCTCTTTGTGAGGACACGGAAGTCTTACCTGTTAGCAGTCTGGCACACATGGCTGACTTTATGTTGCGCTGCCTTTCTCGAGACCCTTGATTATCAAAATTTTCAGTGACACTTATTACTGGTTGGTGACACTTCTAGACCCACGCTACAAGGAGAACTTTCTATTCTTCCAGAGGCAGATAGCTGTAATAAAATGTTTCAGTACCAGAGAGCCATTGTTGCGGAATTATTAAAAAAATTCCCATCTGAAAACACTGGCGGCAGAGGTAACAGTTCGTTGGACAACCAAGGAATACAGGCTAGAGCGACAACTCTAATCCAGCAGAGGCAGGGGAATACTGGCAAAGTTCTGGGAGAGTTTTCTCAGATCCTCCCATCACCCTGGCCCAGAGGCGTAGGGCACGCTCACAAGGAGGGCAAAAAGAAGGAAGATGCTGAGGGAGTACCTTGTTGACCATACCAACGTCCTCAGTGATTTCTCTGTGCCTTTTAATTATTGGATATCCAAGCTGGACATGTGGCATGAACTGGCTCTCTATGCCATGGAGGTCCTGGCCTGTCCTGCTGTTAGCTTTTTGTCACAGCTGGTGGAATTATAACTGATAAGCGCATCCGCCTGTCAACTGAAAATGCTGAAAGGCTGGATTGGGCCAGACTTCACTTATCTAAACCTACAAAACTGTCACCATGGCCAAACGGGACAAACCCCCATGCCAATACATGACACCCAAAAAAGGAGAAAAATAGGGTCTGAATGTAAGAGGCCCTAATAGAATCAATAAAGTTTATGCAAATCAACATAATAGTATAAGTAATACAAAAGAGAAATTATAGGGGTTTATTAGAAACGTAATAAATTTTATTGCATCAATAATCTAAAAATAGACAGGGTATTCAAAGAACAAATAAAGGTGTCAGCCAAACAGATAAGTGCTGCAAGTGATGGAAAAAGTAGTACATAAGAAACAAGCATTCCACAATAGTGCTGCATAAATAATAGGCGACTACAGTCTATGCAAGTTATAAGATTAGCAGTCCCGGGAATCACTGGTTATAAAGTGCAAATACAATATTTCAATATAATAAAGATGTAATATGAACGGTCAGCACATTTCCTTGAGACATAGTTGCCATATGCAGGAGTGTTGGGGAGATGCACGAGAGCTCCGATGCGCATTTCACTGCATTCGGCTTCATCACGAGTGGTGGTTAGTAGAGTTGAGCGACTTTTGCTTTTTTAGGGTCGCGTTTCGTTTCGTGAAACCCGACTTTTCCAAAAGTCGGGTCGAGCAAGATCGTCCGATTATAGGGAAAAGTCGGGGTCGTCCCGAAACACGAAACCCAATGTAAGTCAATGGGGAATAAAAGTCGGCAGTGAGAGGAGGACAGGAAACACACCTACAGTGCCCATTTGAATGCCAAAAGCATCAATTCTTCTTACTTAAGCTTGTCAACCTTAATTAACTTCATAATACAAGTTACGCACTGAAAAATGGGGGTTATTTGGCTAAATTTGTGGGGGGGAGGGCTGGCTGCAGGTTTTCATGTGCCCTGGGCGAAAGAGCGCCCCTTTAACACATACCACAACTCATCATGCTCCGATACGGCAGAGAAATAGCGGTATAGTACAATGAAAAATACCTCACTTTTTACATCTCATGATGAGGCCCATCTATTTCTCCATACAAAATCATTGGTCCCATATAATGTTTGAAACAGTATATGATGAGCTCCACATAATGCTACAGTATATGTTGGTCCCCATGGATGAAGCTCCACTGTCTTATGGGCCCAAATAATGCTCCAAACATAATGGGCCCCATTTCTACTGCTCTAGTGTATAATGGGCCCTGTAAATGCTGCTCCAGTGTCTGATGTCCACCTTTGGAATGTTCCAGTGTATGGTGGGCCCCATCTATCATTCTCCAGAGTATAGTGCTCCCCAAAAATTGCTGTCCCAACATAGAAAACAATCAAATAAGTCTCCTCGCTAGGGAATCCCTGTACTTGTCTGGACAGGTGCTGTAGCTTGCTTAACAGCTCGCCAGCCGTTCTCACGCCCAGTAAGGATTGCACGTGATTGCACAAAGGTTAGAAAGGGTACCGTATCCCTGGATAACATGTATGGATAGCGTACACATTCAAAATATATGTCTATACAGCATGAGGCAGGCTCAGACGGTGTTAGGCCCAGTATGGATTGCACGTCATTGCACAAAGGTTAGAAGGGGTACCGTATCCCCGGATAACATGTATGGATAGCGTACACATTCAAAATATATGTCTATACAGCATGAGGCAGGCTCAGACGGTGTTAGGCCCAGTATGGATTGCACGTCATTGCACAAAGGTTAGAAGGGGTACCGTATCCCCGGATAACATGTATGGATAGTGTACACATTCAAAATATATGTCTATACAGCATGAGGCAGGCTCAGACGGTGTTAGGCCCAGTATGGATTGCACGTCATTGCACAAAGGTTAGAAGGGGTACCGTATCCCCGGATAACATGTATGGATAGTGTACACATTCAAAATATATGTCTATACAGCATGAGGCAGGCTCAGACGGTGTTAGGCCCAGTATGGATTGCACGTCATTGCACAAAGGTTAGAAGGGGTACCGTATCCCCGGATAACATGTATGGATAGTGTACACATTCAAAATATATGTCTATACAGCATGAGGCAGGCTCAGACGGTGTTAGGCCCAGTATGGATTGCACGTCATTGCACAAAGGTTAGAAGGGGTACCGTATCCCCGGATAACATGTATGGATAGTGTACACATTCAAAATATATGTCTATACAGCATGAGGCAGGCTCAGACGGTGTTAGGCCCAGTATGGATTGCACGTCATTGCACAAAGGTTAGAAGGGGTACCGTATCCCCGGATAACATGTATGGATAGCGTACACATTCAAAATATATGTCTATACAGCATGAGGCAGGCTCAGACGGTGTTAGGCCCAGTATGGATTGCACGTCATTGCACAAAGGTTAGAAAGGGTACCGTATCCCTGGATAACATGTATGGATAGCGTACACATTCAAAATATATGTCTATACAGCATGAGGCAGGCTCAGACGGTGTTAGGCCCAGTATGGATTGCACGTCATTGCACAAAGGTTAGAAGGGGTACCGTATCCCCGGATAACATGTATGGATAGTGTACACATTCAAAATATATGTCTATACAGCATGAGGCAGGCTCAGACGGTGTTAGGCCCAGTATGGATTGCACGTCATTGCACAAAGGTTAGAAGGGGTACCGTATCCCCGGATAACATGTATGGATAGCGCACACATTCAAAATATATGTCTATACAGCATGAGGCAGGCTCAGACGGTGTTAGGCCCAGTATGGATTGCACGTCATTGCACAAAGGTTAGAAGGGGTACCGTATCCCCGGATAACATGTATGGATAGCGTACACATTCAAAATATATGTCTATACAGCATGAGGCAGGCTCAGACGGTGTTAGGCCCAGTATGGATTGCACGTCATTGCACAAAGGTTAGAAGGGGTACCGTATCCCCGGATAACATGTATGGATAGTGTACACATTCAAAATATATGTCTATACAGCATGAGGCAGGCTCAGACGGTGTTAGGCCCAGTATGGATTGCACGTCATTGCACAAAGGTTAGAAGGGGTACCGTATCCCCGGATAACATGTATGGATAGCGTACACATTCAAAATATATGTCTCAGGAGGCAGGCTCAGACGGTGTCAGGCACAGTATGGATTTGACGGCCCAGATTACACAGCGGAGGAGCAGGGAGAGGTAAAGATTGCAAATGCTGGGGCCCTGGCCAAGCAAGGGGGGCCCACTCGTGGGCGTCGGTACTGGCACTGGGCCCCTCATAGTACAGCGGTGTGTCTGACGGCGGGTGTGCACCACCGCCGTCAGAGACACTTGATTGCACTATGAGGGACCCTGTGCCAGTGCCCGCGCCCAAGAGTCGGCCTACCCACCTGTCCAGGGCAACGGCACTCGCACGGTGTCGTGCGCTAGGTGGTGACCCCGGCCATGGGGGGGGAGGCAGCACAGTTAGGGAGTTTTAGAAAGTGGCATATGTTGATGTTGGACATTCAACTGATGCAAAAGGCGAAATAGGTGAAGTACCAGGAAGAGGTGGACCAAAGCAAGCCATTTTTCTGTCACCCTATGTGTCATCAGGGGAAGGTGGGACAAAATCCTTGGAAACCCATGCGTGGTTCATTTTAATGAAGGTTAGATCATCCACATTTTGGGTTGACAGACGGGTCCTTTTTTCTGTCAGGATTGATCCAGCTGCACTGAAGACTCTTTCCGATAGCACACTTGCAGCTGGGCAAGCGAGCTCCTGTAAGGCATATTGGGCCAATTCAGGCCAGATGTCCAGTTTAGCGGCCCAATAGTCAAAGGGGAATGACCTGTGTGGGAGAACATCGATATGGGAGGAAAAGTAGTTTGTAACCATAGTTGACAACTGCTGTCTCCTCTCACTTTCCATCGATGCAGCATTACCAGTTGTGTGAGCGGTATTTGAAAAATCAGTCCACAACATTGTCATGAAACCCCTGTCTCCAACGCCACTTCTGCTGTGTGCACCACGAACACCTCTGCCAAGCTGCCCCCGGCCCGTACGGCTCGTGTGAGAACCATCACCGCTGCTGTGTGCTGGGAATGCCTCAAGCAACCGATTTACCAGAGTTGCTTGTTTATTAGCCAATATTAGGTCAAGGTTCTCCTGTGGCATGATGTTTTGTAATTTGCCTTTATAGCGTGGATCCAGGATGCTGGCCAACCAGTAGTCGTCATCGTTCATCATTTTGGCAATGCGGGGGTCCCTTTTTAGGATCCGCAAGGCATAATCTGACATGTGGGCCAATGTTCCCGGTGTCAATGATACACTGCGAGTGCTGGGTGGAGGAGCACTTTCTGGCAAATCCACATCCCTCCAGTCACGCACAAACCCTGTACCAGACCTTGCCACGCCAACATTTTCACTTGCCCCACGAGATGCATCCTCCTCCCCTAAGTAATCATCCCCATCATCCTCCTCCTCCTCCTCCTCTTCTTCCTCCACCTCGTCCAGGAGAGGTCCCTGAGCAGACAATGGCTGAATGTCATCAAGGATTCCCTCCTCCTCTTCCTCCTCATCAACATTGGCTGCAGACGCCTGCTCCTTAAGGTGCGTCAAAGTTTGCATGAGCAGACGCATAAGTGGGATGCTCATGCTTAGGATGGCGTCGTCTGCGCTTGCCAGCCATGTGCATTCCTCAAAACACTGAAGGACTTTACAAAGGTCTTTCAGCTTCGACCACTGCACGCCTGTCAACTCCATGTCTGCTCTCAAAGTGCCTGGCCGTGTATCCTCCCACAAATGCATTATGGCCTGCCTCTGCTCGCACAGCCGCTCCACCATGTGCAGGGTGGAGTTCCACCTTGTTGCAATGTCGATAATGAGGCGGTGGTTGGGAAGGTGGAGCAATCGCTGCAGCTTCTGCATACGAACGGAGTGTACAGGCGACCGGCGGATGTGCGCGCACAGTCTTCGCACCTTCTGGAGCAGGGCTGTTAACTCCGGATAATTTTTGAGGAAGCACTGCACCACCAGGTTCAAGGTGTGAGCCAAGCAAGGTATGTGGCTGAGTTTTGAAAGGGCTATGGCTGCCACAAAATTACGGCCATTATCACTAACTACCTTGCCTGCCTCAAGATGTACACTGCCCAGCCATGACTCAGTTTGTCGCTTCAAGTACTCGGCCAGCACCTCGGCGGTGTGTCTGTCGCCCAAACACACCATCTGCAACACAGCCTGCTGACGCTTTCCACTAGCTGCTCGATAGGGGGACACATCGTGTGCAACAGTGGCAGCTGCAGATGGAGTGCTCGTACGACTGCGCTCTGTGGACGAGCTGTCGCTTCTGGAGGAGGAGGAGGAGGAGGAGGGTCGAACGCCTACAGCCAACTGTTTCCTATACCGTGGGCTAGGCAGCACTGTCCCACCACCGCTATCCCCTGTGGACCCTGCATCCACCATATTAACCCAGTGCGCAGTGATGGACACGTAACGGCCCTGGCCATGCCGACTGGACCATGCATCAGTTGTGAGGTGCACCTTTCCGCTCACTGACTGCTTGAGTGCATGGACAATGCGGTCTTTCACATGATGGTGGAGGGCTGGGATGGCTTTGCGAGAGAAGAAGTGGCGACTGGGTAGGTCATAGCGTGGTACTGCATAGGCCATGAGTTCGCGGAAAGCTGTGCTTTCCACCAACCGAAAGGGCATCATCTCAAACGAGATTAGTTTGGCAATGTGGGCGTTCAAACCCAGTGTACGCGGATGAGAGACTGAGTACTTTCTTGACCAACTCATAGTGTCTGGGAGGGTGAGCTGGACTTGAGAGCTGCATAAGGTGGAAGTAGTGGTGAACAGGGCGGACTGAGAGAGGGTTGATGATGGTGATGGAGTTGGTGTTCTTTCTGATGGCCTAGAATCAGTCTTTCGTTGATATAACAGTGGGATTCCCTGACTGCTGTGGCCTTGCAACGACACCTCAACATTTGCTGCTGTGCTAACCGGTGGGCTTACAGTGGGGGAAACAATGTAGCGTTGCTGACTACCTTCGTTGTGATCAGTTGCACATGTGGCACTTGAGGTTTGGTGTTGTGTCCACGCTTGCAAGTGCATGGTGGTTAAATGTCTAAGCATGCAACTGGTATTCAAATTTTTCAGATTTTTCCCTCGGCTAAAGGTCTTTGCGCACTTCTTACAGATAAACTTGGCCTGATCATGAGGATTTTGTTCAAAAAAGTGCCACACTGCACTCTTCCTACTTTGGCAGACATTTTGCGGCCTAGCACGCTGTGATCTTTTGACCCTCTGGACAAGCTGTCCAGCAACTCTTTTGATGTTTGGAACCTATCTTTGGAGTGCTCCGGGCCTGCCAGATAACAGCTGTTGCGATGTCGATGTCTGCTGTGGATGCTCCTCATCTGAGCTATTGGAAGCAGCACCCTCTTCCCCCAATGGATGCCAATCTAGGTCAACAACTGGGTCATCCATCACCTCCTCTTCTATGTCATGTGCACCTTTCTCTGTGTCACCGTGTATGGTGGTATAGTGTGCGGGAAGGGGCACCTGAGTCTCATCAGGGTCAAAATCTGGCTCTGTACACTGCGAGGACAATGTATTGCTCTGAGTGAATGTACCAGCAGAATCATCCATCAGCGGCTGTGCATCAGTGCACTCCATGTCAGATTCATCTTGGCCTGGGTAATTCACCATTTGACTTGATAATCCAGGCATGGTATGTGAAAACAGCTCCATGGAGTAATCAGTAGTATGGCCTGCGTCATCCTTCAATCTTGGTTGGGGTGAAGGACACAAGGAAAGGTGTGGTTCATGAACATGAGCCTCCAATGACGACTCAGTGCTTTTACTTTTTACAACTGAAGAAGAGGAGGCGATAGAGCTGGAGGCTGAGTCAGCAATGTAAGACAAAACTTTTTCCTGATGCTCTGCCTTTAAAAGCGGTTTGCCAACTCCTAGAAAACTAAGCGTTCGAGGCCTTATGTAGCCAGACGATGACGCAGGGTCAGCACCTCCTGCATTCGGTCCTATTTTGCTCTTGCCACTACCATCAGATCCACCACCAACACCATCATTACCAGCTGCCAACCCCCGCCCAATTCCACGGCCTCTTCCACCAGCCTTCCTCATTTTTGGTAGAAATGTAGACAAAATCCAACAAACTATATAGTAATGTAAAACAAGGTACAAGGTGTCTATAGGACAGGGGAGTTTTAGAATTTCTGCACACACTTGTGGACAGTGGACACTTGTGGATTGTGTGCGGCCCACTGATATCTGAGCGCTATGTGACACGCTCGATGGCACAGCTGCCTGTGACCAAAGTGACGAGAGGATAATGGAGATTTTGAATCTCTGCGTACACTTTTGGACAGTGGACACTTGTGGATTGTGTGCGGCCCACTGATATCTGAGCGCTATGTGACACGCTCGATGGCACAGCTGCCTGTGACCAAAGTGACGAGAGGATAATGGAGATTTTGAATCTCTGCATACACTTTTGGACAGTGGACACTTGTGGATTGTGTGCGGCCCACTGATATCTGAGCGCTATGTGACACGCTCGATGGCACAGCTGCCTGTGACCAAAGTGACGAGAGGATAATGGAGATTTTGAATCTCTGCGTACACTTGTGGACAGTGGACACTTGTGGATTGTGTGCGGCCCACTGATATCTGAGCGCTATGTGACACGCTCGATGGCACAGCTGCCTGTGACCAAAGTGACGAGAGGATAATGGAGATTTTGAATCTCTGCGTACACTTTTGGACACTGGACACTTGTGGATTGTGTGCGGCCCACTGATATCTGAGCGCTATGTGACACGCTCGATGGCACAGCTGCCTGTGACCAAAGTGACGAGAGGATAATGGAGATTTTGAATCTCTGCGTACACTTTTGGACACTGGACACTTGTGGATTGTGTGCGGCCCACTGATATCTGAGCGCTATGTGACACGCTCGATGGCACAGCTGCCTGTGACCAAAGTGACGAGAGGATAATGGAGATTTTGAATCTCTGCGTACACTTGTGGACAGTGGACACTTGTGGATTGTGTGCGGCCCACTGATATCTGAGCGCTATGTGACACGCTCGATGGCACAGCTGCCTGTGACCAAAGTGACGAGAGGATAATGGAGATTTTGAATCTCTGCGTACACTTGGGACACTGGACACTTGTGGATTGTGTGCGGCCCACTGATATCTGAGCGCTATGTGACACGCTCGATGGCACAGCTGCCTGTGACCAAAGTGACGAGAGGATAATGGAGATTTTGAATCTCTGCGTACACTTGTGGACAGTGGACACTTGTGGATTGTGTGCGGCCCACTGATATCTGAGCGCTATGTGACACGCTCGATGGCACAGCTGCCTGTGACCAAAGTGACGAGAGGATAATGGACATTTTGAATCTCTGCGTACACTTTTGGACACTGGACACTTGTGGATTGTGTGCAGCCCACTGATATCTGAGCGCTATGTGACACGCTCGATGGCACAGCTGCCTGTGACCAAAGTGACGAAAGGATAATGGAGATTTTGAATCTCTGCGTACACTTTTGGACACTGGACACTTGTGGATTGTGTGCGGCCCACTGATATCTGAGCGCTATGTGACACGCTCGATGGCACAGCTGCCTGTGACCAAAGTGACGAGAGGATATTGGAGATTTTGAATCTCTGCGTACACTTTTGGACACTGGACACTTGTGGATTGTGTGCGGCCCACTGATATCTGAGCGCTATGTGACACGCTCGATGGCACAGCTGCCTGTGACCAAAGTGACGAGAGGATAATGGAGATTTTGAATCTCTGCGTACACTTGTGGACAGTGGACACTTGTGGATTGTGTGCGGCCCACTGATATCTGAGCGCTATGTGACATGCTCGATGGCACAGCTGCCTGTGACCAAAGTGACGAGAGGATAATGGAGATTTTGAATCTCTGCGTACACTTTTGGACACTGGACACTTATGGATTGTGTGCGGCCCACTGATATCTGAGCGCTATGTGACACGCTCGATGGCACAGCTGCCTGTGACCAAAGTGACGAGAGGATAATGGAGATTTTGAATCTCTGCATACACTTTTGGACACTGGACACTTGTGGATTGTGTGCGGCCCACTGATATCTGAGCGCTATGTGACACGCTCGATGGCACAGCTGCCTGTGACCAAAGTGACGAGAGGATAATGGAGATTTTGAATCTCTGCGTACACTTTTGGACACTGGACACTTGTGGATTGTGTGCGGCCCACTGATATCTGAGCGCTATGTGACACGCTCGATGGCACAGCTGCCTGTGACCAAAGTGACGAGAGGATAATGGAGATTTTGAATCTCTGCGTACACTTTTGGACACTGGACACTTGTGGATTGTGTGCGGCCCACTGATATCTGAGCGCTATGTGACACGCTCGATGGCACAGCTGCCTGTGACCAAAGTGACGAGAGGATAATGGAGATTTTGAATCTCTGCATACACTTTTGGACACTGGACACTTGTGGATTGTGTGCGGCCCACTGATATCTGAGCGCTATGTGACACGCTCGATGGCACAGCTGCCTGTGACCAAAGTGACGAGAGGATAATGGAGATTTTGAATCTCTGCATACACTTTTGGACAGTGGACACTTGTGGATTGTGTGCGGCCCACTGATATCTGAGCGCTATGTGACACGCTCGATGGCACAGCTGCCTGTGACCAAAGTGACGAGAGGATAATGGAGATTTTGAATCTCTGCGTACACTTGTGGACAGTGGACACTTGTGGATTGTGTGCGGCCCACTGATATCTGAGCGCTATGTGACACGCTCGATGGCACAGCTGCCTGTGACCAAAGTGACGAGAGGATAATGGAGATTTTGAATCTCTGCGTACACTTGGGACACTGGACACTTGTGGATTGTGTGCGGCCCACTGATATCTGAGCGCTATGTGACACGCTCGATGGCACAGCTGCCTGTGACCAAAGTGACGAGAGGATAATGGAGATTTTGAATCTCTGCGTACACTTGTGGACAGTGGACACTTGTGGATTGTGTGCGGCCCACTGATATCTGAGCGCTATGTGACACGCTCGATGGCACAGCTGCCTGTGACCAAAGTGACGAGAGGATAATGGAGATTTTGAATCTCTGCGTACACTTTTGGACACTGGACACTTGTGGATTGTGTGCAGCCCACTGATATCTGAGCGCTATTTGACACGCTCGATGGCACAGCTGCCTGTGACCAAAGTGACGAGAGGATAATGGAGATTTTGAATCTCTGCGTACACTTTTGGACACTGGACACTTGTGGATTGTGTGCGGCCCACTGATATCTGAGCGCTATGTGACACGCTCGATGGCACAGCTGCCTGTGACCAAAGTGACGAGAGGATAATGGAGATTTTGAATCTCTGCGTACACTTTTGGACACTGGACACTTGTGGATTGTGTGCGGCCCACTGATATCTGAGCGCTATGTGACACGCTCGATGGCACAGCTGCCTGTGACCAAAGTGACGAGAGGATAATGGAGATTTTGAATCTCTGCGTACACTTGTGGACAGTGGACACTTGTGGATTGTGTGCGGCCCACTGATATCTGAGCGCTATGTGACACGCTCGATGGCACAGCTGCCTGTGACCAAAGTGACGAGAGGATAATGGAGATTTTGAATCTCTGCGTACACTTTTGGACACTGGACACTTGTGGATTGTGTGCGGCCCACTGATATCTGAGCGCTATGTGACACACTCGATGGCACAGCTGCCTGTGACCAAAGTGACGAGAGGATAATGGAGATTTTGAATCTCTGCGTACACTTTTGGACACTGGACACTTGTGGATTGTGTGCGGCCCACTGATATCTGAGCGCTATGTGACACGCTCGATGGCACAGCTGCCTGTGACCAAAGTGACGAGAGGATAATGGAGATTTTGAATCTCTGCGTACACTTTTGGACACTGGACACTTGTGGATTGTGTGCGGCCCACTGATATCTGAGCGCTATGTGACACGCTCGATGGCACAGCTGCCTGTGACCAAAGTGACGAGAGGATAATGGAGATTTTGAATCTCTGCGTACACTTTTGGACACTGGACACTTGTGGATTGTGTGCGGCCCACTGATATCTGAGCGCTATGTGACACGCTCGATGGCACAGCTGCCTGTGACCAAAGTGACGAGAGGATAATGGAGATTTTGAATCTCTGCGTACACTTTTGGACACTGGACACTTGTGGATTGTGTGCGGCCCACTGATATCTGAGCGCTATGTGACACGCTCGATGGCACAGCTGCCTGTGACCAAAGTGACGAGAGGATAATGGAGATTTTGAATCTCTGCGTACACTTGTGGACAGTGGACACTTGTGGATTGTGTGCGGCCCACTGATATCTGAGCGCTATGTGACACGCTCGATGGCACAGCTGCCTGTGACCAAAGTGACGAGAGGATAAGGGAGATTGGATTGCTTTTAAAAAAGCAGTTTGCGGAGCAGTGGGTAAACAGCAATGCCAGCGTGTCAGGAAGCCTTAAAAGGCAGCCCAACAACCAACACCACTGATACACCACAATATAGCCTCCCCTTGCACTGCACACACAGTGACTTGTGTGTTGTGCAGGCCAAATCGCTAGCAGCAGAAGCAGTTTTTTTGTCTTCTTCCCTGCCTATCGCTCTCCCTACAGAATCAGCAGCAACCTCTCCCTATACTAAGATCGGCAGAAGTAAGATGGCGGTCGGCGTGCACGCCCTTTTATACCCCCTGTGACGCCCACCAAAGCAAGCCAATCACTTGCATGCCCTTCTGAAAGATGGTGGTGACCCGTGCCTATGTCATCACGTTGCCCACAGTGTCCGTGGATCCTGATTGGCTGAAAAAGAGCGCAAAACAAACTTTTGAAACGCGACTTTGGCGCGTAAGTCGCCGACCTCATGGCCGACCTCATCCTAGGGTCGGGTTTCGTTTCATGAAACCCGACTTTGCCAAAAGTCGGCGACTTTTGAATTTTTTCGACCCGTTTCGCTCAACTCTAGTGGTTAGCAGTGAAGGACAGCGGGTTTATGTACAGGAAGATAGGATGCATCCACAAATCGGCACGTAGCCCGGCGTGATGTACCGCCCCATGGAGGAGTGCAACGGCGCCCGCAGCGGATGATGGGAAGGTGGACATAGAATCATAGAATCATAGAATCGTAGAGTTGGAAGGGACCTCCTGGGCCATCTGGTAAAACCCCCTGCTCAAAGCAGGATTCGCTAAATCATCCCAGTCAGATGTCTGTCCAGCCTCTGTTTGAAGACTTCCATTGAAGGAGAACTCACCACTTCTCGTGGCAGCCTGTTCCACTCATTGATCACTCTAACTGTCAAAAAGTTTTTTCTAATATCTAATCTGTGTCTCCTCCCATTCAGTTTCATCCCATTGCTTCTAGTCTTTCCTTGTGCAAATGAGAATAAAGTTGATCCTTCTACAATGTGACAGCCCTTTAGATATTTGTAGACAGCAATTAAGTCTCCTCTCAGTCTTCTCTTTTGCAAACTAAACATTCCCAAATCCTGCAACCTTTCCTCATAAGACAGGGTTTGCAGACCGGTCACCATTCTGGTCGCTCTTTTCTGAACTTGCTCCAGTTTGTTGATGTCTTTTTTAAAATGTGGTGCCCAAAACTGGACACAATATTCCAGATGAGGTCTGACCAAAGAGGAGTAGAGGGAAATAATGACTTCATGTGATCTAGACTGTATGCTTCTGTTAATACATCCTAGAACTGCATTTGCCTTTTTTGCTGCTGCATCACACTGTTGACTCATATTCAGTCTGTGATCTATTAGTATACCCAAGTCTTTTTCACATGTGCTGTCACTTAGCCCTATTCCTCCCATTCTATATATGCTTTTTTCATTTTTATTGCCCAGATGTAGTACTTTGCATTTCTCCCTGTTAAAAACCATTCTGTTAGTTACTGCCCACTTCTCCAGTTTATTTAAATCTTTTTGAATCCTCTCTCTCTCTTCTCTAGTATTAGCTATCCCTCCTAGCTTTGTGTCATCAGCAAATTTAATCAGTTTACCCTCAATTCCTTCATCTAAATCGTTGATAAAGATGTTGAACAATACAGGGCCCAGGACAGAGCCCTGTGGTACCCCACTTGAGACATTCTTCCAACTGGATGTGCAGCCATTTACGACCACTCTTTGGGTCCGATCACTAAGCCAGCTATGAATCCACCTAACAGTTGCCTTGTCCATTCCATACTTAGTCATTTTTTCAATAAGGATTGTATGAGAGACTTTGTCAAATGCTTTGCTGAAGTCAAGATATACTATATCTACAGCATTTCCTTGATCCACCCAATCAGTGATACCGTCATAGAAGGAAATTAAGTTAGTCTGACATGACTTATTAGTTACAAACCCATGCTGACTCTGTTTGATCACTTCATTCTTATCCAGGTATTGACTTACATGTTGTTTAATAATTTGTTCAAAGATCTTTCCTGGTATAGAAGTCAGACTCACCGGCCTATAGTTGCCTGGGTCCACCTTCTTCCCCTTTTTGAAGATAGGAACAACATTTGCTCTTCTCCAGTCTTCTGGCACTTCTCCTGTTCTCCAAGAATTTTCAAAGATTATGGAGAGTGGTTCAGAAATTTCTTCTGCTATCTCCTTCAGTACTCTGGGGTGTAATTCATCTGGACCTGGAGACTTGAATTCATTTAGGTTAGCTAAGTGTTTCCTCACTATCTTTCTGTTTATAGATATCCTGGATTCTTCTATTCTCTTAATAGGACAGTGAATAACAGTTGGTGTTACATTTCCTTTCTGAGAGAAAACAGATGCAAAATAGGAATTTAAAAGTTCATGCTTCATCTCTTACCATCTCCAGAGCAACACCACCGGCACATGACACCACCGGCACATGACGCCACGGCAGCGGCACAGCGTACGTGCTAGTCTAGTCTGCGCAGAAAGACTCAAGGATAGCAGCACGGCTTAATATGCAAATCCATCTATGACTCAGCGTGAAGCGCCGCCCCATGATGGAATGACGCAGGGCGTGCCGTGGATGATGGGAAGAAACAACATCACCTACCATCACACAAATGCTTCCAAGCCACAGCACCATGGTATGTCTGTGCAAAGTATCATATGGCAACTAAGACTAAATATGTGAAAATTGGATAGAATCTCTAGCGGGCATTATTTATCCCTCTACTCTTTCTCCCTCAGTCATTATGATGACCATCACCACACTATAATAGCTTGGCACAACAGGATATAACCAATAATGCAAAAGTAAAATAATAGAGAAGCATATATGTATATACAGTACTAAGGGCATCACATATAACTGAAAGAGAAAATAAAGCACTGTCCTCACATATTAAATAAATACAGTCACAATTACAATATATATAACAAAATTTAAAGAGAGCAAAAATAGCAAAATAACTGTACATACTAATATAGAAAAGTTAAAGATAATTAATCATTTCATAGATTATACAGTAAGCCAATAAGAGTATACAATTATCAATAAATGAATACAAGACGTCCTCCATTAACATCTGAAAAAAATATATATAATGTATTTATCAGCCTGAAAAAAAAACTAATTACAAGCTAATATCATGTGAATTTATGAATTCCTGAGTTTTAACCCAGATAAAGAACTACATGATCAAAATATTAGTAAATACATTAATAAACAATGCATTTGGTATATCCAGATAGAAATAAAGCAAAAGATATCATATAACATAATACCCTAACATATGGAGAACAGTAATATACATTATTAGGCTACTTTCACACATCAGGTTTTCGGCGTCAGGCGCGATCCGGCGTCGTGCCGGAGCGCCGAATCCGGCAAATATTTCGTAAAACCGGATGTGACGGATCCGTTTTTCTGCCGGATCCATCTTGTTCTTGACAGCCAAAACCGGATCCGTCTCATCCGGTTCATCCGGTTTTCGATCCGTTTTTTCGACGGATTACGCCGGATCCGGTTTTTAAAATCGCCCCTTGTGGCCTTCCGAACAGAATTGGCTACTGAAAAACTATACAGTATATAGCGTGTTCCTACAGCCCTTCTTTGACAGGTTGTAGAGGAGAAAGTGCAGGTTGGAGAGAAGAGCAAGTTACTGGCGAAGATGGATGTTGTGATTGGAAATATTTTGAAGAATTTGGCGGATTTTACAGCGGAGGCAAATCGTTTGAGGGTGATTGTTCTGGAGAAGGAGAGAGCGAGACAGCAGCGCATCAGGCATCGTAGACGACGTTTGTGGATCCACCCCATCACAGCCAAGAGAATGACGCGTGGGGTCTATTCTACACTCTGCATGGACCTTAGACGAAACCCGGATAAATTTTTTGGATATGTTCGGATGAAAATGGAGAATTTTGATTACTTGGTGGAGCGCATTGCACACCTCATAAGAAAAGCGGACACCTATTGCCGCTTCTCTGTTTCACCCGCAGAGCGTCTGATGGTGACTTTAAGGTAAGCCACATTTATTGGATATGCTCGCATCAGAGCACACTTTCACTGCAATCTTGTTGGTGGTAGTTTGTATCTCCAAGTGTTATAGCTGAGTTTTGGTATGTAATGCTGTGATTTTAAACTAATTGATTGTTTTTTAATTCCCCACAGATTTCTTGCAACTGGAGAATCCCTTTCGTCACTGCATTTCCAGTACAGACTTGGGATTTCCACCATATCTGGAATAGTGAAGTACACATGCCGTGCACTGTGGGACTCCTTAGCTGAAGAGTTTTTACCAGAGCCCACAACAGAGAAATTTCAGAAAAGTTTCAACAGATATGTCAGTTTCCGAACTGCTTGGGCGCTGTGGACGGGAAACATATCCGCATTGTAAAGCCAGCCGGATCGGGATCGGAATATTTCAATTACAAGAAATATTTTTCAATTGTCCTCATGGCCATCGCTGACGCGGAATACAAATTTATTGCTGTTGATATTGGGACCTATGGCCGCTCCAATGACTCTCAAGTTTTCAAACTGTCTGCCATAGGGCGTAAACTGTATGGAAACACCTTCCAGTTCCCACCCCCTAGACCGCTGCCGCAAACGTCTGGTCCACCTATGCCATTTGTCTGTGTAGGGGATGAAGCCTTCCAGCTGTCAGAACACCTTTTGAAACCGTACAGTAGCAGAGGATTGTCAAGAACAAAACGCATTTTTAATTACCGCCTCACAAGAGCAAGAAGAATGGTTGAATGTACCTTTGGTATTCTGACAGCCAAATGGCGGGTCCTATTGACTGCGATCAACCTCTAGACAGAAACTGTGGAAGAGGTGATCAAAGCTTGCGTGGTACTCCACAATTTTGTTATCTGCAAGGAACCCATTTCCATTGAGGACACCTCTGAAGAAACCACCTTGCAAGATTACCATGACATTACCACTAGAAGTTCTGTGATGGTTTCAGTAATGAGGGACAATTTTGCACTATACTTTATGTCACCTCAAGGCAGAGTACACTGGCAGGATGACAGAGTGTGAAAGATTTGTGCCCTTAACAAAACTTGTGTACCGTCTGTACCAACAGTATATACCTTTGCCAACCAAAGTTGGCTATCTTGTCATGGTCTTACTATTTTTACCTTTAGGCCACAGGTGTGTACCTGGTTGTGTTTTATTTAAAGTATTTCACCTTTTAACAAAAGTTGTGTACATTGTTAGGAAATCACCAACAATAAACACAACTTTTTAGGTGAAATACTTTGCTTCAAACACAACCAGGAGCACAACTGTGGCAAAAAGCTAAAATTTACCCACAGTTATATACCTGCTTTTGAATACCTTTTTACCTTTGAAATACCCTGTATTTAACCTTTTTTTTAAACATAGTTCGCCGCAGAAAGAAATGACAGACAACCATTGTGAAACGATAATTTAACTTTTATTTAAAATATTTTTTTTTTTGTAAAATGTTTTTAATGTGCAAAAAACTTTTTTAATAAAGGTTTTAAACCCAATGCAATGGGCATTTTTATTAAAAAACACATTATAAATCTGTGTAGTGTGGGGTGGAAATACTGCTGGAGGGGCTGCGGGACACTTCGACACTGGGAGTGTGGAGAGAGGACTGGGATCGTGGTGGGGAACGAACAGTTAGAGGTGAAGGTGTGGAAAAAGCTACAGAATGGGTGGACATGTGGGAGGCAGAAGAGGTGGTGGGCAGTGGAGTGGAGGGTTGGGCAGGGACTGTAGGAGCAGATGATGTTGATGGCAAGTTGTATGGGGAAGGAGTTTGGTACGGGGAAGGAGTTTGGTACGGGGCAAGTTGCTGGAAGTGGGGAGATGTCTGGTACTGGGGAGGTTGCTGGTACTGGGGAGGTTGCTGGTACTGGGGAGGTGGCTGGAATGTAATAGGAGGGGGAGGATGGAAAGTGGCTGGAGGGGGTGCAGGTGGAGGAACTACTGGGGTGGGAGGAGGAGGTTGGGAGGTAACGTGCTGGAGAGCACCGTGGCATGAATGCATTACATGCATCTGCTGGGTAGGAGAGAGCGTTTCCATGCACTCCACAACAGACCTGAAAAAGGTGTGGTTTGGCGAAGATCTTGCTTCTGAATGCATGGTTTGCAGAAGTGTCTTCACCTCCAGAATGCTGGAGTTGATCTGCTGAAAGCCTGCGGAGATTTGCTCTGACAAGACTTTTAGACAGTTCTGGAAAGATGCATTCAGATGCAAGAACTCTGGCGCATAAGTCTTTTCCTGACCCCTCTGCCGCTGCCGCCCAGTACCCGCAGGTGTACTAGAGGTGGCAGGGGCAGAAGGGTGGGGTAAAGGGAAAGCGTTCTCCTCACCAGCAGCTTCATGTAATGTAGGCGGCCACGATGCTCCTGTGCTGGTGGATGGGACAGATGGGTCGAATGTGTGGGAAAGCTGGGAAGGTGCAGATGTACCGGGGCGGTCGAAGTGTCCCTCGGTGCCGGTCTCCTCAGGGATCGCCTCAGAAGGGTCCAATCGTGCAGGCTCCCGAGTGCTGCTCACCGTGCTGTGGAATAAAGAGAAAAAAAAACAATTAAAATAGTGACATGGCATGGCCCTGGCTGAAAAAAAATTGTTACATCTAAACATTTTTTTTTCACATGTGGTGTGTAATATTTACCTTCTGGTGACCATTGTATCCCGGAGGAACGACAGGGCTCGTGCGTACTTGTGCTTGCTCCTGCGTCCTCCAGATCCACTCGGGGCCCGCATCTCTTTATTGAACTCCTTCTTGAAACAATCCCTCACAGACCGCCACCGCTTCACAATTCTGTCCCCTCAAACGAGAAAGGACAAAGTGGTTAGTATACAACATCAGTGTTTCCCAAACTCCAGTCCTCATGGTCCCCAGGGGTCATGTTTTCAGGATTTCCATAGTAAATAGAAATCCTGAACACATGATCCGTGGGGACCACGAGGACTGGAGTTCGGGAAACACTGGTTTACATCAAGCAACCGGTACTGTATATACTTACGCTCTTTAATCTGGGCCCGAGCATCGAGGTCCTCCCAGCGGTCCACAAGGAGCGAACAGATTTCCTCCCAGAGTCGTCGGGTAACGATCAGGTCAGCATGGAGGCGGTCAGCCATATTCCATAGCGGCTCCCTTTCTCTGACGAGATCGATGAGGTGGTCCACATCAATTCCTCCATCCTCACCGTCTGAGTCGGGAGCACGCTGTGATGGCTGTTAAAGTAAAAGAGAAAAATAGCAAAATTAGTCACCACACTTAAGACATGAAATAAAAAGTGTACCAAAATTTCACTTAAATATTATACTTACACGCTGGTGACCGCCGCGTTGCTATCGCCGACGACCCTGGGAGGCACTGCGAGGACCTCTTGGCCGAGCACCGGATTGGGAAGACTAGAGAAGAAAAGAAAAAAAATTATGTGTTTGGATGTAGGCATTTGTTTGCTGTGTGTGGTCTGCAGAACATTGTTTTCTATGTGTTGTGTGTAGTGTGATGTTGTGTTTCTGCGTTTGATGCAAAAAACTTACCAATTGTGAGCCCACTCCAGGTGTCTGTGTCTGTCCACCCCTTCCTTCTTCTTCTGGGAGCTCCTCTTCAGCTTGTGATTCCTGTTTTGAAATAAAAGGCAATGAATAGACATATATTACAGAGATGATGGATTTTGGAAATAAAAACTTACCGTCAAACGCTGACGATGCGAGGGAGGGCTCCCAGAAGAAGATGTGCTGTCTTCCTGCTGGCCAGACACCATGCCTGTGGGTGGTGCTACTGCTGCTGCCAGTGCTGCCACTGTTGCTGCTGCTGCATCTCTTGGGCGGCTGTTGAATAAAGAGAAACAAAGGGCCAATGAATATCTTGATATTCCATGGTCCTAGTTTGGAGGAATGGGGGATTTGATAATTACCGTCTCTCATCTGCTGCTGGACTCCCCTCCCGTTGTTCAGCATGCTGCTCCATTTGGGGTGGTGGTGGTGCTGATGGTGCTGCTGCAGTGGTCTCCTGCCTTCTCCTGCGCCTGGTTGCTGTCTTGGGTGGCATGTTGGGTGTGGCTGAGGGTCCCACTGTCATGCTTTTATATATGTGTCTTGTGGGCAGAGCTACTGAGCATGCTCAGACCAAAAAAACCGGATCCGGGGCATTGCGGCGCTCATAGGCTTTCATTGTGTGAAAAAGCCGGACACGCCGGATCCGGCGTGTCCGGCTTTTTCGCCGGAGACAAAAAACGTTACAGTAGCTGTTTTTTCCAGACGCCGGATTGCGACACATTGCCGGATCCGGCGAAAACCGGATGAAACGCATGGCCATCCGGCACGATCCGGCGCTAATGCAAGTCAATGGGGGGGAAACCGGATCCGGCATTGCATTTCGCCGGATCCGGTTTTTGTCAAAAGTGCCGGATCGCGCCTGATGGCGAAAACCTGATGTGTGAAAGAGGCCTAAGGCCTCTTTCACACATCAGTTTTTTGCCTTCAGGCGCGATCCGGCTTTTTTTTGTAAAACCGGATCCGGCAAAATGCAATGCCGGATCCAGTTTTTCCCCATTGACTTGCATTAGCGCCGGATCGTGCCGGATGGCATTGCGTTTCATCCGTTTTTTGCCGGATCCGGCAACTTGTCTCATTCCGGCGTCTGGAAAAAACAGCTACTGTAACATTTTTTGTCTCCGGCGAAAAAGCCGGAAGCGCCGGATCCGGCGCTTCCAGCTTTTTGCTACAATGAAAGTCTATGGGCGCCGGAATGCGCCGGATCCAGAAAAAGACGGATCCAGCCACCGGATCCGGTTTTTTTAAGTCTGCGCATGCTCAGATCCAATTGGCCAGCCCCCAGGAACAGATATAACCTGCTAGACGGATCCAGCAAAAAAACGGATCCGTTTCTACAGTTCTCCAAAATTTATGCCGGATCCGTTTTTTCTAAAAATAGCCGGATCCTGCCTGACGGCAAAAAACTGATGTGTGAAAGTAGCCTAAGACTCTCAGATAAAAAAGGGAACAGTCAAATGCTTTATTATAAAGATGTCCTAAATATCAGGGGACAAAAAGAAGCTAAAGTCCTTCGAAGCCAAAACAGACAATCGGTTGAATCCAGATCAATAATGTGCTGAAAAGTTGATTGTAAACCATCAATGGGAATCAGATCAGAAGTGATGATGAATCCCGTGTAAACAGCATACAAATTGTAGCTGTATATCAATATATACTAAATAGAAAAGAAGACAAAATAAATAAATAGAAAGAATATAAAACCTATATACCACTGTAAGAATTAAAATAACACACAGACAAAAATATTTTTTAGATTAAAGACTTGAAGCTGATGGCTTAATTAAGGCCATTTGGCATTAGAGTATCCAATACTATCGTCCAACAATATTTCTTTTTGCAAAAGTTTTTTCTTCACGTTTCCCCCGCGGATGCCCATATAAATGTGATCAATTCCACAAACAGTGAAACCCTTAGTGTTTAGGAATCATTTTCGAAGAACCTGGGTCGGAACAACTGGCCGCGTTTATGATGTCTCGCATGTGCTCTTGCACTCGAACTTTAAGAGTTCGAGTGGTCATGCCAATATAGATTCGGCCACAGGGGCAGCTGGTATGATAGACCACTGCCTCTGTGTTACACGTAATGTGATGGACAATTTTATAGACTTTATTTCCTGCAAAGTTCATATATTCTTTAGTCCAAGAGATATACTGACAAGCAGAGCAGTTGCCACAAGAAAAGCATCCCCAAGGGGGGCCCTTCCTTGTAGTGGCAAAAAAGTTGGTTTTAGGAGGTATATAGTGGTTACTGCACAGAATATCACTCAATTGCGTGATCTACGCCATGTAACAGATGGATATGGAGCAAGTTGTTGCCTTAAGTCTTTGTCAGTTAACAAAACTGACCAGTGTTGTTTTAGAATTCTATTAAACTCCATCCAATTACAGTTAAATTTGGTGATAAACCTTGGAATGGGATTATCATTTTTTCTATCCCTATACTTGATAGCAGAGGTCAACAAAGTCGATCTATCAGAATTCAGTGCACGAGTGTAGCCATTCATGACGTCTCTATTAGGGTAGCCTATGTTCTATGTTTTTAAAGCGACAAGAGAGCCCTGTAGCCTGCTTAGGAAAGGTAGCATTGTCAGAACAAATTTGATGAGCACGCAAATATTGACCAACTGGAATGGAACTCTTTAGTTTAGGCGAATGGGAAGATGAAAAATGTAATAATGCATTAGTTGCGGTAGTTTTGCGAAAAATGTCAGTTTCGATCAATCCATTGACTGATTTTGAGATTAATATATCTAAGAAGTCAAGTGAAGTTTGACTATATTTCCAGGTAAGTTTAATGTTCCATTCATTATTGTTCAGGTGGCATAGAAATGATTCTAATTGCGACGTGGACCCCTGCCAAATAAAAAATACATAATCAATGTAACATAGCCATGAGATGACAGAGCTGTGAACAGGTGTGTCAAGGACTGTATCCCTCCCCCACAGCCCCAGGAAAAGGTTGGCATGTGAGGGCACACAGGCTGCCCCCATTGCCGTTCCCTGTAGCTGCTGGAAGGGGCAGTCCTTGAACACAAAATAATTATGAGTATGAAATGTAGAAGTTTAAAAATAAATTCAATCAATGTTGGTTCAAGATTAGTCATACTCAAAAAGACATTAACAGCCCAAATCCCATGGCTATGATCGATCGATGTGTATAAGGACTCCACATTGCAAGTGACAAGCCACATGTCATTCTCAAGAATAAGGCCATCAAGTCTTCTAAGGACGTCGGTTGTGTCCTTGACAAAGGACGGCAATGTCTCAACACATTTCTGCACATAAAAATCAATAAACTGACAGGCGGGTTCACAAAGACCCCCAATGCCGGAAACAATAGTTCTTCCAGGAGGGCATAGGAGGTCTTTGTGAACTTTAGAGAGCAAATAAAAAGTGGGAGTAACAGGAAACTCGGGCAACAAAGCCTCTTTCATCTTATTGCATATGGCATCTGATTCAGAGCCATCATCCAGAAGATGACTAAGCTCCTTCTTGAACGAGGTCTGGGGCAAAGATTCCAGGCGACGGTAACAATCATGTTTATTTAATTGTCTGAAAGCCTCCTCCTCGTACATCTGCACCGGCCAGACGACCACGTTCCCCCCCCCTTGTCTGCACGTTTGATAATTATGTCTTTCATGTCCCCCAGTGTTTTGATGGCCTTTCTTTGGGAGTATGATAAATTGTCATTGATAATACGTGAATCAAGTTTACCAAAATTATTCTTAACAAGTTTCACAAAAATTTCTACTGGGGGACAGGTAGACAAGGGGGGAAACAGTTGTGAATGACGGTGCAGATGCAGGGGGACAGGATGACTCTCCGACTGCAAGTTTTCAGCCTCAAGGGACTCTAAATCTCTAAGTGCCCACATCTCAACCTCAGACATAGATGGATTGAGGTTGGGTGAAAAATGTTTCTTAAAAATTAACTTATGGGCAACCAGTTCAAGGTCCTTATTTAGAGTGAAATAATAAGAGCCCTCCACCGGTGAAAAGGAAAGTCTTTTAGTAAGGACATCAACTTGTGATGGTAATACTGCATGTTGTGATTAATTACCTTTAGAATCTCTTTGCTTTCTTCTCTCTCATATTGTAAGGGTGTTTTTTCCTTTTTACAGCCGGTGTGTGAAGATGTGTAAGTTGGTTGATTGTTGGACCACCGTCTCCGGTTGGGCCATAATTTCTGTGTAAAAAATGATCTCTACATTTTCCTTCTGATGTAGAAGAAAGCTAGATAACGATTGAGATCTCAGCTGATTTTGCAAAGGTTTCTTGCACCAGCGATATACCCATTTATGTTGAAAGTCTTCAAAATCCCGTAGATATTTTTTAGCTTTATTACTTTGAATCTCCCGCTCCCACTTAGATAGATCCTCTTCCAGAGATGAGTCATTTTTTGAATCCATCACTGGAGAGTGCTTCCTGGATCTTATCCCTTGTGGTTTCAATCTCCTTTTCTACAGCCTCAAGAGTCCTTTTATCGGCACCAATAAGTAGTTTCAAAAGTGTGCGTGAACACTTAGTCAAAGTATCCTCCCACTTGTTAACAAAAACAGGATCCTCAATGTCTAATGTGGGGAACAATTGGATACGTAGTCCATGAGGGACTATATCTTTCTGCAAATAATTTTCTAACGCGGCCTTGTTCCACCAGGTTTTTGTTCTTTTTTTTATTAATTCCTTGATTTTCAGTTTCTCTTAAATCATGTGTTTCTTTCTCTTTCAGCTGTTTCTCACCAAAAACCACCCCGAGTTGCATTACCCAGGTTTTGTAATATGAACAGTCTGCAGATTACCTTGAGACATAATTGCCATATGCAGGAGTGTTGGGGAGATGCACGAGAGCCCCGACGCACATTTCACTGCACCCGGCTTTGTCAGGAGGCATGGTTAGTAGTGAAGGACAGCGGGTTTATGTAGAGGAAGATAGGATGCATCCACAAATCGGCGCGTAGCCCGGCGTGATGTACCGCACCATGGCAGAGTGCGCCGGTGCCCGCAGCGGACGATGGGAAGGAGGACGCGCGTCATCTCTTACCATCTCCACAGCAACGCCACTGGCACATGACACCACGGCAGCGGCACAGCACCACTGAATGATAACAGCGAAACATAACTTCCAATACATTGTCTTTTTTAGGAGGTATATTCCCATGCGCCTCTTCACACCCACACATGGGTATACGCTTCCTGATTTTGGCTATTTGGTGTTATCCTCCTCCTTCTCCTCATCCTCATCATCCACAACCATTAGATCACCTTGGTGACAAAAAAAAATTACACAGTATGTTGATGATGTTGATGTGTACCCCCCAGGGGAAAATGTTTGTCAGCCCATACACTTAGTGTATGGGCATTACAACTATAGGAGAACTGCTCCTTTAAATTGGGAAAACATTTATAGGAGGACATCCTCCACGTCTCTCCAGACACCACCACTAGAACACGAGGGTGAACGTGTTCCATGATGCAACAGCCACTATAGTTTTTTGCAATGGTGCTTATGATGGCCGTAAAAAAAATATTTGCACAGTAGGTTAATGTGTACCCACCCAGGGGAAAATGTTTTTCAGACCATACACTTAGTGTATGGGCATTACAAGTATAAGAGATCCGCTCCTTTATAATGGGAACATTTTTTTCTGAGGCCCTTCTCCACGTCTCTTTCAAGAGGCATTGGAGTTCCTCCAAATTTTTTGGACACCTTGCATTCACTGCATAGGCAAACAGTGTGGGAGACCCGCTTCCTAATAATGGGAACATTGTTTCAGGAGGCTCTCCTCTATGTCTCTTCAAAGGGGTATTGGAGTGCATCTAAATTTGGTGCAGGGCAGGCCTTGCATTCAATGCATAAGCTAACAGTATGGCAGCACCAAATGAAAAATAATGGGAACTTTGGTTTTATGTGGCCATCGAGGACGTTTGTACCAAGTGTTATTGGGGTGCGTGTAATTTTGCGGCAGGGCAGGCCTTGCATATACTTCATGGGCAAACTTTATGGGAGTACAAAAACATAATAATGGGAACTTTGGTTTCATGTGGTCATCCTGTATGTCAGTTCAAAGGGTTATTGGGGTGCGTGTAACTTTGGGGCAAGGCAGACCTTGCATTCAATGCACAGGCAAATTGTATGGGAGTTAAAAAAAAAAAGAATAATGGAAACTTTGTGTCATGGTCCAATTCTTGGATCTGTGTCAGAGTCTGGGTTCCCTCATGAAAACCTTTATTTTCAGGCTTCTGGGGGCTTGAAATGGGTTTTTGCCCCCCGGTGGCCACAAGTGTCATTACATCTGATACTTTCTTTAGTTTGCCTTTTGCCCCCGGTGGTCAGTGTGGTTATAGCAGCTTTGGCCCCTGATCATTTGACCATTCCCTTTTCCTATATAGGGTCACATGGTCTATGAGCAGGTGTTGGTAATAGCAGCATTTTCCTTTTGGAGGCGAACCACAGTGAAGTGTGCAGCGGGCTCTGAGGTGAAGAGCCACTGCTGAAACTGGTGTGAGCTCTGACTGCCCGGTGTCCGCAGCAGAGTTAGATGGTGAAGGTGGCAGCTGGCTCTTAGGTGTTGAGCCACTGCGAAAAGTTGATCCGGTGATTCACTCTGCTGCCTGATGACTGCAGCAGAGCAAGATAAGTGTTTTGGTGTTTTTCCCTTTTTCTTTTGGGTGTTGTGCAGTACACTTTATTCCCTGTCTCACCTCCTGGGGAGGGGGTTGGGGGTTTAGCTCAGGGCTAAACAGGAGATAGGGACAGGTCGGGGACTTGGGCCTCACTACCTTCAAGTGTACCCCAAGTTAAGGAAAGTCAGGGTACCTCCTTAGTGTTAGGGGCAGTTCAGGGGCCCAGGTTCCACGTCTCCTGCTTTGTCCCAACTGCCCCGTGACATTATTACCAACCGTCACAGCTTTTCCTGGTGAGCCATGGCCCTAATGCAGACCTGTCTCCAATTGCTGCAGACCCTTACTGAGGAGTGTGGGGTGCTGTGTGGTGTGGTGGAGCAGCAGCTGCAGTCGTGGGAGGGGTACGCGGCCTCAGCTCAGATGCAGGCTCAACCAGAGCCCAACTTATCTCTCCCAGAAAGGTTTTCTGGAGGGAGAGAGAATTTTTTTTTTTTTCAGGAGGCCTGCAAGCTACACTTCAGGCTCCGCCCTCGTTCATTAGGGAGTGAGGTACAGCAGGTGGGATTCATTATATCTCTCCTTGAAGGTGATCCCCCTATCCTGGGCCTTCTCCCTGCCGGCCGATTCACCATCTCTGCGGTCGGTGGATGAGTTTTTTGCGGCTTTGGCGAATAAGCCCCCTGTGGTCTCGGCCAGGGAGCAGGACTTGCTCATAGATGCGGACACACCCAGGCAGGTGGGAGGAGTTGGTGTCCCCATGGTGTTGTCTGGGGTTCCCCGAGGTGAAGGGGTGCGTCCCTGTAGTGAGCACACTGGTGATATGGTCCGCGGGGCTCATGCCGAAAATTCTTTACTATCTAAGAAGCCGCCCCCTCCTGGTCGTGTGGAGGAAGATGACCAAGGAGTGTATTTTTCCTCCATATCCCCGTCCCCTTCTCCTCCAGTAATGGCAGCAGGGGTGCTGCCAGGGAGTAGGGGTAAGTCGCAACCCTCACCACAAGCTGCCCCTCTGAGTCGGAGTCCTCCTTGGAGGGGGGGCAGAGAGGAGAGTTTGCCTCTGCGCCTTGTGGGGGTGTGAGTGTTGCGACACGGGGGGGCGCCTCTGTTGTCGGTGCTGTGAGTTCACCATCTAGTGGCAAGAGAGTGAACAGCAATAAACGTTCAGGTCCGGACCTTGGTGCGTACGTGTTTGCATGGGTGTCTGAGTTATCCTTTGTTATACCCAGGCCTAGCTTATTCCCCAGGTCGGCGCTCTGGAGATTTGTGATGCCTCCAGAGTATACGTCTTCGCCTCCATCTACCCTCTCTTGCCATGACCCGGAGTGTCAGATGATGGTTGAAGTGAACTCTCATGGAACAAGGCGTCCGCACTGTAGGTGTTATGCAGTGTAATACAGTGTTGAGGGTCCAGAGGCCCCTCATTGAAGGAGGGGTACTGTCACGGTCCAATTCTTGTATCTGTGTCCGTGTCTGGGTTCCCTCATGAAAACCTTTATTTTCAGGCTTCTGGGGGCTTGATATGGGTTTTTGCCCCCGGTGGCCACAAGTGTCATTACATCTGATACTTTCTTTAGTTTGCCTTTTTCCCCTGGTGGTCACTGGGGTTATAGCAGCTTTAGGCCCCTGATCATTTGACCATTCCCTTTTCCTATATAGGGTCACATGGTCTATGAGCAGGTGTTAGTAATAGCAGCATTTTCCTTTTGGATGCGAACCACAGTGAAGTGAGCAGCGGGCTCTGAGGTGAAGAGCCACTGCTGAAACTGGTGTGAACTCTCACTGTCCGGTGTCCGCAGCAGAGTTAGATGGTGAAGGTGGCAGCTGGCTCTTAGGTGTTGAGCCACTGCGAAAAGTTGATCCGGTGATTCACTCTGCTGCCTGATGACTGCAGCAGAGCAAGATAAGTGTTTTGGTGTTTTTCCCTTTTTCTTTTGGGTGTTGTGCAGTACACATTATTCCCTGTCTCACCTCCTGGGGAGGGGGTTGGTGGTTTAGCTCAGGGCTAAACAGGAGAGAGGGACAGGTCGGGGACTTGGGCCTCACTACCTTTAAGTGTACCCCAAGTTAAGGAAAGTCAGGGTACCCCCTTAGTGTTAGGGGTAGTTCAGGTGCCCAAGTTCCACGTCTCCTGCTTTGTCTCAACTGCCCCATGACACTTTGGTTTCATGTGGCCATCCAGTACGTTGGTTCAAAGGGTTATTGGGGTGCGTGTAAATTTGGGTCAAGGCAGGCCTTGCATTCAATACACAGGCAAACTGTATGGGAGTAAAAAAAAAAAAAAAGAATAATGGAAACTTTGGTTTCATGTGGCCATCCAGAACATCTTGTACAAGTGTTTTTGGGGTGCCTGTAAGTTTGGAGCAAGGCAGGCCTTGCATTCAATACATAGTCTAACAGTATGGCAGTACCAAATGAAAAAAATGGCAACTTTGGTTTCATGTGGCCATCCAGGACGTCTGTTGCAAGTGTTGGGGTGCGTGTAACTTTGGGGCAAGGCAGGCCTTGCATTAAATGCATAGGCAACACTATGGGAGACCCATTTTCTTGTAATGGGAACATTTTTTCATGAGGCCCTCCTGTATGCCTCGTCAAAGGGGTGTTGGGGTGTGTTCTAATTTTTGGCAGCCCAGCCACTCATTGCATTGGCAATAACAGTATAGGAGACCCACTGTTTAATAATGGGAACACCAAAGCATAGTCAGCTCATGGCCCTTTAAGAATATTAATGCCACCTGTTAGACTTTGTGACTTTCAGAGACCCTCCTTCATAAAGGAAACAGGATGTTTCTGATGATATGTCACACATCACATGGCCAGCTAAGGTTGTTAAATGTTAAAATGACATTTCCCAGTAAATGCATTTGTATTGGTTGAAAGTAAGGCTACAGTTGAAAAACGCATCAAAAATGCTACGTGTGAACATAGCCCAAGTGGTGGAGGTAAATTTTTTTTTTTTGGAGGGGGGGTTATTTATTTTGCCTTACATACACATCATTACCCTAGAAAGGATGTTCCTTAACATATTTTCCAGGAAAATCCATTTCGTTTTTGTATGTTTTACTGTGAGCCTGTATAAGTGGCGTAACACTCTGACAACATTGTTCACAGTAGTAACCTAGGAGTCATAAATGCTTACAGGGGTCTTCCCCATGATGGTCCCATGTCAATTGAGCACTGTTCCCATTGATTTTTGATGTTTTTAGACCCTAAAAACACCGCCAGGGGGGGGTCGCAGCAAAAAAGCTCAGGTTTCCCATAGACTTACATTGGGCTTGTTGCTCAGGTCGAGCACCCGAGTATTCCAATTTGCTCAAACCGAGCAACGAGCACCCGAGCATTTTAGTGCCCACCCATGACTAATAACTATACATGTAGTGTGGTAAACAGGTTAAGCCACCTCCGTGGGCAGGGTGTTTGCCCATTAGACATCTCTATGGAACAGTGACAAATGCCTTTGCAAACTCCAAAAATTAAATATCCACAGCTACCACTCTTGAGGTTTTGACTCATCTGTTTAAGAACACTTGTCAGGTTAGTTTGACAACTCCTGTCATTCCTCCTGTCATTCCTAAAAATGTTGCTGGCTATTAATTTTAATGTTTTTTTTTCTATCACATTCTTTATATATGGTCCCTTATAAGCTCTCCAGAATAGATATTAAGCTTTCTAGTCTATAATTATCCAGGAAAGACCTAGAGCCATTTTGATAATAGGCACCACATTAGCTTTTCGCCAGTCAATTTGAAAAGTGCCAGTCATTTATATAAAGGGGCACAGCAATAACTGACCTTTAGGCCGGAGTCACACTGGCGAGGAATACGGAAGAGTGAGAGGCGCAAAAAGCACGCATTAGACACGGACAAATGATTTTCTATGGGGTCACTCGCACCAGGCGTATATTTCTCATCCGTATCCTACGCTCCGTGCCACTCGCAGCATGCTGTGATTGTCAGCGTACTACGCCAGTAGTACGCCAATGCAAGTCTATGGGTGCGCAAAAAATACGGATTACACACGGAACACACGTGTGACCTGCGAGCAATACGCAGGTCTTTTGGCTGGTGAACAGGAAATGGGCCAATCCATCATCAGGAGGCCTAGACATGCAAGTGAGCTAAAAAACCGCTCCAGACATCCAGGAAGTACGCCTCCACAGAGTACAGCAGCAGCATGGCGTCCACATATATTAATGTAGAGATGCTCATTGTGCTGGTGCAGGAGCGTCCAGAAATATGGGACCCACGCGATGCAAACTATGCTAACCGCACAAGAAAGGAGGCGTCATGGAGGCGCATCTGTCGCCAGATGTACCATGACTTTGGTGACAGACCACGTGATGAGCAGCATAAAATTCGTAAGTGCAACCATAAAAACATCATTAACCTTTAGCGCGCGCTATAAAATGAATCTAGAATCAGCACCCCCCTTCCTGGGCATGTACTTTTCTTAGCCTCATCAGGCCGTTACATTTGGATGTGACACGTGGCTTCACACAGCCATAATTTGGGGTTAGGCCACAAGCTCCTCATCCTCCTAGCCAAAAAAAATAGTTTAAGTGGAGCTAATGAGACCATGTGTATCGGCCCAATTACATATGCCACCATGGGTAGAACGCACACCCCAGAAGGCCCCATGCCTAGACTACTGTTCGAAAATGTGACCTCTCAAATATGTGATTTTGACAATCTTTCCTGTCACATTGCAGTGGAAGATGTGATGAAACGGTGGAGAAGCATCCGGGACCAGTACCGCCGGGAACGCCAGCAGCGGTCCAGGAATGGGGATGCTGGACATGTCAAACGCAAATATATATACTATGACCGGCTGAACTTCCTCGCCCCAATTCTGGATCTGAGACCGTAAGTACATACCTCACACCACATGACACAAAAACATTACACAAATACTTTACAGGGACAAAAATATTGATGTATTTTTGCCTCTGTTCTATTTCATAACAGAACTCAATCCAACCTTACGGATCGAGGAACGGCCTCAGAGGCAGAGCCAATTATAGATCCTGTAGGGGATGAGGTGGCTGGCCCATCTTCTCCCCCTACAAGAAGGATGGCTGAAGAGGAGGCATCACAAGACCACACAATGCCTGGCCTACACACCACACCACCAGGACGGTCTGCTGCTGCCACCTCACCCATCCTGGAAGAGCCGGGCAACTTGAGCAGCAGCCCAACTGCCCCGATCAGGTCCTCCCCACAGGCTGCTCTAGCATCACGGCGAACAAGAAGAAGGCGCCAGGTCACTATTCAAGAGAGAAGGACCAATGTGGACACGGGTGCTGAATTATTTGTCCCGAGTCACTACAGATGATGGTGAGGAGGCCTATGCACGTAGCCTCACCCTTTATCTCCGTGCCCTTACCCGTGAGGTCAGGCTCCGTATTAGGGGTTGTATTCAGATCCTGCTTGATGCAAGCACCCCCCCCCCAATACCCCATATGAGGTTTTTGAATTTCTGGAGAGGTGGCAGCTCTCACCACGAAATTTAATGCGCATGAAACCATCCACACAGATGCTTGCTCAAGCAGGGTCTGAACAGCCCCTAATACGTGGGCCAACACCTCAAGCCCTTCCTCCCCCTACCCATCCTTCTATTCCGCAGCCCCAAATGTCTTCCTCAAGCCAACCCCACCAATATGGCCACTTGTACCCACCCAGTGTTGGAGGCTGGTCCCAACCTGGTTGGGGACGATCTGGCTATGTTGGTGGGTATGAGCCACGGGCCTACCATAGCCAACAAGAAGCCCCTCACCATCATCATTACTCTGGCCAGCATCCCCAACAGGCCGAGGAGGCTGGCCAATTACAGCATCATGGGCAACAGTATGGCCCCACACAGGGCGATGTTAGCCACAATGTCCAGCAGCACCCACAGGCTGGTCATCCACGTTCCCCTTCCCCTACATATGAGGATTTATGATTCTAATGTTTGGAGATGTCCAGTGAGATGTAACTGGTGCTCCTAATGTAAAACTAAAAACAGGTGTTCTCCTTCACCAACATTTAGAACATAATTTAACACTCACATTTTTAAACAATGTTTTCCAAACATATGAAACAATCCATCATGACAGGCAACGCTACCTCATGCCTTTCACACAGATATTACATGTGTGTAGAAAATAGAATATTTAAATACGCTATACTGTAAAATGAAAGGATGAAAATACACTACTCACTTGCTAACGCCTAGGAAAGGCGTGCTCGCCTTAGTTAAGTAGTCACCTTTTTTGTCAGCAATCTATATTGAAAAAATTAGAGGCGACCAGCATACAGAATATCAAGCTCTCTCTATGTCTTAACAAGTGAGTTTTGTATTTTGATCCTTTCCAGTATAGCATGCTTAAATATTGTCTGTTCTACAGACAGGTAATATCTGTGTGAAAGATGTGAGGTAGCCTTGCCTGTCATGGTGGAATCTTTCTATGATTGGATAACATTATGAGGAAATGTGAGTGTTATCTTGTTGCCTTTATTTTGGTGATGGAGCTCACCTTTTGTTGCCAAATCAAGGTTAATCTAGGCATGCAGCAATGTTGTTATTGCCTAATGTTTGTTGCTGTTTTGTTTTGTTATGTTAATTTAACACTAAGTTAAAGAAGGCACAAAGGGTCATTTTGGCCATTGCCAAATTTGTGTTATGGCAATATTATGTTTGCCTTTAAGCAAACCAAAAAAAAAATAGGCAAAACTAAAAATTTGTCTACTCTAGTTAACGTCTCTGTGTGATTTTTCACAATCCCTCACAACATACTTACAGACAACAACCAATGCAATGAAACACTCATAGAATCATAAAGGCTTGAGTAATATATATTTAGACACACTTAAAGAAACAAATTATAACATAGACACAGCATTCTCTTGCCAAGAAGTAGCCCCCTCAGGTGAGATAAAGTAATTCGTGAAAATATCACGCACTTTGAGGCCAGAGAGCGGTCTACGTTGAGGGTTGATAGGTGGTCTCACCCTGCGCACATTGTCCGGCCTATGCACAACACCATCAGAGGAGGAACAATCATGTATCCTGGTGAAGTTATGCAGAACAACACAGGCTTTCACAACTTCATTCACATTTTGCTCACTCAACTGAATGGCAGACTGGAGTACCCGCCATTTGGCACAAAGAATCCCAAAGGAACACTCCACCAGTCGCCTAGCACGTGATAGGCACAAGTTAAAAATTCTGCGCCTATGGTCAAGGTTGCGCCGGGGATATGGCCTCATCACATTGCGTGATAACTGAAAGGCCTCATCTGCCACAAGGACATAAGGGACTGATTGTTCGGGGGAGCCTGGTAGCTGGCGTGGTGGTGGTAGATCCAACTGGTTGGTGCGTAGCCGCCGAGCCATTATGGAAGTATTGAAGACTCTAGAGTCTCCCGTCCTTCCATAGGCCCCAATTTCGACAATTATAAACTTGTATTGAGGGTCTGCCAGAGCCAACAATACAACAGAAAAGTATTGTTTATAATTGAAGAATTGGGAGCCTGAGTTCGGCGGCTTACGCACCCTGATATGTTTGCCATGCAGGGCTCCAATACAATTTGGAAACTGGCAGTCCTCCTCAAAGTCCCTTGAAATCCTTAACCAGTCTTCCATCCTGGGCTCGGGCATGACCACTTGATGGAGTCTTGTCCAGATTTGTGCACATGTAGACCTCACTATGCCTGAAATGGTGGACTTTCCAATGAGAAACTCATGGTGGAGGGCGGCATAAGACAGGCCAGTGGACAAGAAGCTGTAGAACAACAGAAAGAGTACAGTTTAGAATGGCTTAAGTAAAAAAAATCATTTACATGCCGACCAAACTTGGTAGGAAATGAGAGAGAAGAACACACACATATTTGGTGGCACAATGACTAAGTGATATGCAGGACATATTAGATGTAACATTCTGGTGTGTCAGGTGAAACATATTTTGAGTAAGATGAGGGC
This sequence comes from Dendrobates tinctorius, assembly GCF_039654945.1. Classification (NCBI taxonomy): domain Eukaryota; kingdom Metazoa; phylum Chordata; class Amphibia; order Anura; family Dendrobatidae; genus Dendrobates; species Dendrobates tinctorius. The sequence continues at coordinate 10,196,598 of NW_027361829.1, read as the reverse complement.
ATTAAACTTTGTCCAAGAAGGCCAAAAAACATAAATTAACACACACATTATGACCATAGAGAATGTGGTTGTGTAGCACATACCGTATTGTGAGTAGAAGTCGCTCCTCTGCAGATATGGCTTTGCGCATCCTTGTGTCCTGAAAGGTGATCCCAGGGCGCACTGTCTCCAAGAGGCGATCAAATGTGAGTACGAGAGTACTGGTAAAATTTCTCCGGATGCTCCCGCAGAGAATAATAGAGGCGGTGAAAATGCCCTCTTGTGAGTCGTTGCCTCAAAAGTGGATGTACCCACATGCGTCTCCTCCTCCGCGGATCCACTATCACAGGATATGGTTGGCCAAAGCGGCGTGACAAAAGCCAGGTAAAGAGAACCTGCTCAGTTGTATTGAATCGCAGACCCTCTGCCATGCTGCACAAAGAACACCAACACACCTCGTGAAAGCAAGGTAACAAATGTACAGAATGTAGGCAGCTACCTGTTTCTGAGTGTCTAAATAGGGTGCAGGCTAATGATTTAAATTGTTTGCAGGCCTCAAAACCGTTAAATGTCCATTTTGCAAGGCTGCGAGAAAATCTCGCCATACGGATTGCATATGGATGCCACACGGATTACATACGGATGCACACATGCGCAAAATACGCGACCTCACCTTGCTTACGGATGACCTACGGAGCACTGTTTAGGGGTCATTCATCCGTATTACGCATGTAAACTACGGAGCGTATTTTGCGCAGGTTAGTGTGACTCCGGCCTTAGAACTCCTTCCCGACCTGTGATGCCACGTAGGCATCATGAAAGCCGTGCCAATCCGACCTGTGACGCCTATGTGGTGTCATGGCGAGATCGTGTTCCTGTGGGTCGGGTAACCTGGGTCACTGAAGTGTCACCCAAGCCGCAGGTAGAGGAGGACTTGTACTTGACCCCAAGGGGGTTGGCTTTTACCCCCCATGGCTATGATCACTCTGATTGGCTGTAGAAAGTAAAGCAGCCAATCAGAGCAATTGTAATATTTCACCAATGAAGCTTGGTGAAATATTACAATCCAGCCATGGGCGCTGCTGCAATATCATCAGCCATGGCTGAAGACCGCGATCTGCTGCCCCCACGACTGACGGTGGCAATCTGCCACCATTAGCATTTCCTCCCCTCCGTCCTGTCCTCCGCTCCCCCCACCGTCTGATTGCATTTCCTCCCCCCCGGTACCTCCTGGTTTCCCTCCGTCTCCAGGCATTCCCCCATGGGCACCACCCTCTTCTTCCGGTCAAAAAATGGCGGACGCATACACAGTACACCCGCCGGGATGCCAACAGGCACCCGGCAGATTCCATTCATTCATTCCAGGTACACTTTGATCACTGTGATAGACCCTATCACAGTGATTAAAATGAAAAAAAGAGTAAATAACCCCCCCCCCCGCTTATCACCCCCTTAGATAGGGAAAAATAACAAAATAAAACAAATGTATTTATTTTCATTTTTCCATTAGGGTTAGAATTAGGGTTATGGAAAGGGATATGGTTAGGGTTATGGTAAGGATTAGGGTTAGGTTTGGAATTATGGTTGGGGTTGGAGTTAGGGTTAGGGTTGGAATTAGGGTTAGGGTTGGAATTAGGGTTAGGATTAGGGTTAGGGGTGTGTTGGGGTTAGGGTGAGTATTAGGGTTAGGCTTGTGGTTAGGGTTATGCTTAGGGTTGGGATTAGGGTTAGTTGTGTGTTGGGGTTAGGGTTGGAGTTAGAATTGAGTGGTTTTCACTGTTTATGCACATCAGGGGTTCTCCAAATGCGTCATGGTGCCACCATTGATTCCATCCAATTTTGCAATCAGAAAGTCAAACGGTGCTCCCACCCTTACAAGCCCCGACATGTGCCCAAACAGAGGTTTACCCCAACATATGGGGCATCAGCGTACTCAAGAAAAATTGCACAACAACTTTGGAGGTCTAATTTCTCTGGTTACCCTTGGGAAAATAAAAAATTGTGGGCTAAAAAATCATTTGTGGAAAAAAAATGATTTTTTATTTTCACAGCTCTGCGTTATAAACTTCTGTGAAGCACTTGGGGGTTCAAAGTGCTCACCGCACATCTAGATAAGGTCCTTTGAGGGTCTAGTTTCCAAAATAGTGTAACTTGTGGGGGATTTTTACTGTTTAGGCACATCAAGGGCTCTGCAAACGCAACATGGCGCCCACATACCATTTCATCAAAGTCTGCATTCCAAAACAGCACTACTTCCCTTTCGAGCCCCGACGTGTGCTCAAACAGTGGCCCCCCCCCACATTTGGTGTGCTAGGGTACTAAGAACAAATTGGACAACAACTTTTGTGGTCCAATTTCTCCTGTTACCCTTGTGAAAATAAAAAATTTGGGGTTAAAAAATCATTTTTGTGCACTTTTTATGTTCACGGCTCTGCGTTATAAACTTCTGTGAAGCACTTGAGAATTCAACGTGCTCACCACACATCTAGTTAAGTTCCTTGTGGGGTCTAGTTTCCAAAATGGGGTCACTTGTGGGGGAGCTCCAAAGTTTAGGCACACAGGAGCTCTCCATACAGGACATGGTGTCAGCTAACGATTGGAGCTAATTTTCCACTCAAGAAATCAAATGGCGCTTCTTCCCTTCCGAGCTCTGCCGTGCACCGAAACCATGGTTTGTGACCACATATGAGGTATCAGTGTACTCAGGAGAAATTTTTAGGATACATTTTATCCTGTTGCCCATGTGAAAATGAAAAAAAGATGCTTGAAGGAATTTTTTGTGAAAAAAAGTACTTTTTCATTTTTACGGATCAATTTGTGAAGTACATGGGGGTTCAAAGTGCTCACTATGCTTCTAGTTAAGTTCCTTGGGGGGGTCTAGTTTCCAAAATGGGGTCACTTGTGGTGGACCTCCAATGTTTAGGTACACAGGGGCTCTCCATACTCAATATGGTGTCAGCTAACAATTGGAGCTAATTTTCCATTAAAAAGTCAAATGGCGCTCCTTCCCTTCTGAGCCCTGCCGTGCGCCCAAACAGTGGGTTATGACCACATATGGGGTATCGGTGTACTCAGAAGAAATTGCCCAACAAATTTTAGGATCCATTTTATTCTTGTGCCCATGTGAAAATGAAAAAATTGATGCTAAAGAACATTTTTGTTGGAAAAATTAAAATGTCCTTTTTTTTTTCCTTCCATGTTGCTTTAGTTCCTGTCAAGCACCTGAAGGGTTAATAATTTTCTTGAATGTAGTTTTGAGCAACTTGTGGGTTGCAGTTTTTAGAATGGTGTCAATTTTGGGTATTTTCTGCCATATAGACCCCTCAAAGTGACTTCAAATGTGAGGTGGTCCCTAAAAAAATGGTTTTGTAAAATTTGTTGTAAAAATGAGAACTCACTGGTCAACTTTTAACCCTTATAACTTCCTAACAAAAAAAATTTGCTTCAAAAATTGTGCTGATGTAAAGTAGACATGTGGGAAATGTTATTTATTAACTATTTTGTGTCACATAACTCTCTGGTCTAACAGAATAAAAATTCAAAATTTGAAAATTGCGAAATTTTCGCCAAATTTCCGATTTCTTCACAATTAATCGCAAAAAATATCGACCTAAATTTACCACTAACATGAAGCCCAATATGTCATGATAAAACAGTCTCAGAATCTCTTGGATCCATTGAAGCGTTATTACCTCATAAAGGGACACTGGTCAGAATTGCAAAAAAGGGACACTGGTCAGAATTGCAAAAAATGGCCAGGTCATTAAGGACAAAATAGGCTGGGTCATGAAGGGGTTAGAATTCTTGGATGCAGCCCATCTGTTCCTGGGGCCTTGATTTTACTTAAATTAGCCTTTACCAGCTGAACATATGTATTGACTTAAGAACACTAAGATCAGATGCATCAAATATTATCTCTTCTTTGGTATAGACAAAGTGGAAAAAATGCAAAATGAATAGTACATTTAAACATTGTATGAAGGATACATTTTGTAGAGCACTATCTGTCCATTAATGTTTCTAGAAGCATGGGGTACAAACCACAATGCAGAACTTTTCCTTGTTATAGTCACAGTCTCATACTTGTCTACACATCCATTACTCATACAGTAATGACATACATTTTGTTATTATTCTTCAAGGAAAAATAAAATTTAAATATTCTTGTCATTTCTTTTGTTAAGTCTTCAACAATTCTCACCACCTGCTTACAGTATAGAAGTACTTACAATGCTTTATCATCTTACCCTACCATTATATGTACTGTATATAAAGCCTTTTTTCTTACTATAGAAAACTCTTTATTCAAACACAATACAACTTACACATACAACTCCATCATTACAGCCACATTATTCTTCTGTGCAAAAAATTATTTGAATCCAAATCTCCATCCTCAAGAAATAATTCTAAATAACAGACTCCCCATAATACTTACAGACACCCCCTTGCCTCATTCATATGGTTTAAAAAGAAAACAATATCCTTCAAAATAAATTCTCCACTTTTACATACAACATTTAGTCCATTTACTAGTCGCTCCAAGCTCTGAGTTTATTTTGCGGTCTATATAAATGTAAGATATTTGGAAATACATGGTAACATCTAACAACGTAGGAAAGTGTATTTTGTTTAGGATATATTCTGCAAGTGAAGTATGTAGGCGATATCTCTGAATGAGTGTTGGAAAGGAGTATTCCATCTGGCCTGGAGGTTGACTGAGTCCCTGACACGGAGGACACGGTATGGAGGCAGGCACTTGTGTGTACAACAGACTGAGTAAAGCTTTAGAGCTACATGCCCTGGTGTTCTCCACTTATTCCTGCGCCAACACACCAGGCACTGCAACATCTCGGTGCCTAACACTGCCTTACCTACGCCTCTCCTTGGCCTCCACATCTACACTGCCCTGGGACTACAGCTTCACCTGTGGGGAGCTTTAACATCTTGCTGCACCATACCATCAGTCCCAGAGGATCTGCATGCAGTGTTGGCTTAACACCTCCCTTGCCGAACACCACAGGTGGCGTCACGAACTATTCATCTAATCAACTACATTCAACCATTCAATCTCCCTTTCACTTGGGCGCCAAGGGCCACGGACCGGGTCACCGCTGCTGTGACACCTTCCCCTCTGAGTTACCGGCCCGGAACGGAGTACCCCACAGCCCTGGGAGGGCGACCCATATCCAGTTCAAATTACTAATACTGACCTACAAGGCCATCTATAACCTGTCTCCCCCATATGTCTCTGAACTATTCTCCCGATACCTACCCTCACGTATTTTCCGGTCCTCCCAAGACCTCCTTCTCTCCTCCACACTTATTTGCTCCTCATCCAACCACCTCCAAGACTTCTCCTGAATTGCCCCTGCCTTCTGGAATTCTTTGCCCCAAGAAGTCCGACTATCAACCACATTTGGATCCTTCAGACAGAACCTGAAAACCCACCACTTCAAGAAAGCCTACAGCCTGCAATGACCCCGCTACCTCCTTCTCTCTCACCACTACCGGAGATATCACCTCAACCAACACTGGAACTGCTGCATCCCACCAACCTACTATCTCCTTCCCCACCATCCTGTAGCATGTAAGCCCGAAAGGGAAGGGTCCTCTCCCCTCTGTATCAGTCTGTCATTCTTAGTTTGTTTACTGTAAGTGATATCTGTAATTTGTATGTAACCCCCTTCTCATGTACAGCACCATGGAATCAATGGTGCTATATAAATAAATAATAATTATGCCTTGGTGAGAAGGGCCTCCCACATGTTACAACTGTGGAGAAATCGGACACATAGCTTGGGGGTGTGCACGATAGAGTAGGCCTCTACCACCCCTACCGTTAAACTAGAAGGCTCCAAGCCTGGTGGACGCCGCCGGGAACCTGAACAGTCAATTTGGAGTAGTAGAAGTCCCACAAATCTTGTTTCCATGTGTCCTATTGTTTGGGCTGAAATGGATGGTCGGGCTGTATGCTGTCTGGTTGATACGGGCTCACAAGTAACCATGATGCAGGTAACCACGACACTTTACCAAGGCAATGCGGCGGCATGAATGGGGCCCAGTGATTAAGTTGCCGGATGCCAATCACTTGCCCATCCCGGTCGCAGGGGTGGTCTGGATGCAGATAACAGTCTGCGGTAAAGATCTTGGTCAAAAGTGGGTGGTGCTGACTGCTGGAGATGCGGGTAATGGACAAACTCTCAAGCTAGGCATGAATGCGCTAAAAGAATTCAGGAGCCTCCTCATCAATGAGTCTCCAGACCTGTTCCTGAAATAGTGGAGCCCTTGCACCCCTCAACAAAAGGTGTTTCAGCAGCTAATCTGGGTGGCCCAAACCCAAGAGACCTCTAGCAGTGGAAAGGCATTGGGAAAAATAATTGCTCCAGCCTCTATTAATCGAGTTTTGCCACCGGGACAAACTGTGCTGTCTCTGCCATCAGCGCTTGTAACCCCCTTGAAGGAGTCGAGGTTCAGATAGAGCCAGCCAATGCGGAACAATTACCTCCAGGGCTCCTCGTGGCACGGACATTGGCCACTGTACATGACGGGATGGTCCTTGTGCATTGTGTCAACTTAGGGGAAAATTATATCGTGCTCCCACCCCGAAGTGAAGTGGCTTGAGTCTTGGGCATGCCAAAAGAATTAATTTCACCGCAGGCTGTGCAATTGACAGTAAAACAGGGGGATCCATGGACGGTGGCTGTAGATACTACTCTGGTACACGAGCCTCAACACCTGCGAGAGGGACGACGTATTCTAGAGCAAATGCGGGCCGAACTGATGGAACTCACATCACAGCAAGTCCAGCAGGTGAAAGCTCTGTTAGGGCAATATCAGAAATTGTTTGCAAGTCATGAAGACGATTTTGGCTGCACCACAGCGATCACGCACAAGATTCCAACTGGAAACACCACACCCATCAGAGAATGGTATGGTCAAATTCCACCGCTGATGTATTAGGAGGTGAAAGGAATGCTGTCTCAGATGCTGCAAAATGGTGTAATCCGAGAGAGTCAGAGCCCTTGGGCTACCCCTGTTGTGCTGATGCTTGATGAAGGATGGTACGCTACATTTTTGCATGGACTACCATAAACTCAACACCTGTACTGAATGATATTCCTACCCATTACCAAGGAGAGTCCTTGTCCGACCTGGGAAATGCTAAATACTTCTACACGCTGTATCTAGCCAGTAGTTATTGGCAAGTACTGATGTCTGAGCAATATCAAGCAAAGACGGCCTTCATACTCCCCGTGGGTTTATACGAATTTAATCGAATGCCGTTCAGTCTGGCTAACGCCCCGGGTATGTTTCAATGGTTAATGGAGAGATGTTTTGGTGATTTGAACTTCGAGGCCACACTCATTTATTTGAACGATATCATTGTTTATGCTGCTTCATTCAAGGAACACCTACAAAACTTCCTGATTTTGGCTATTTGCTGTTATCCTCCTCCTTCTCATCCTCATCATCCTCCTTCCATGATGCAACAGCCATGTTATTGTGTTAAAGGGTTTTTATGATGCCCGTAAAAAAAGATTACACAGTATGTTGATGTGTATCCCTCTGTGTATAGGAGACCCGCTCCTTTAAATTGGGGAAAAGATTTTTAGGAGGCCATTCTCCTTGTCGCTTCCGACACCATCACTAGATCACCAGGGTGAACATGTTCTGTGATGCAACAGCCACGTTATTGGGTCGCCCTCCCAGGGCCGTGGGGTACTCGGTACCGGGCTGGTAACTCAGGGGGAAAGGTGTCACAGCAGCGGTGACCCAGTCCGTGGCCCTGGGCGCCCAAGTAAAATGGGAGATTGAATGGTGGAATGTAGTTGATTAGATGAATAGTTCGTGACGCCACCTGTGGTGTTCGGCAAGGAAGGTGTTAAGCCGACGCTGCATGCAGATCCTCTGGGACTGATGGTATGGTGCAGCAAAGATGTTAAAGCTCCCCACAGGTGAAGTTTAAGTCCCAAGGCAGTGTAGGTGTACGTTGCGGGAATGGTGCAGTGGTAGGCACAGGGATGTAGCGGTGCAAGGTGTGTTGGTGCAGGAATGAGTGGAGGACACCAGGGCATGTAGTTCCAAAGCTTTACTCACAGTCTGTTGTACATACAGGTGCCTGCCTCCATGCCGTGTCCTCCGGGTCAGGGACTCAGTCAAACTCCAGGCCAGGTGGAATACTCCTTTCCAACACTCCGGCATTATGTGCCTTTCTGAACGTCTCATCTTATAGCGCCTATAAATGAAGTACTCCCAGTACTGAGCTACACTGGGGTTCCTCCTGTCCAAGGTTGTTATGAACTTTCCTTGTACGGCAGACAGCTGTAGCCTGCTTCGGGGACTCCTTGCTACCTCATCCCGGCTCACTTCTCTGATGCTGTTGTGCCCCCAAGTCTGATGTGGGAATAAAGTATTGTTAACTTCTATTCCTCCGATGTCTGCTGCAGGACCATTAGTATCCATACAACCTCGGGGACCGGGCCCCGGCCTTGCGCTTAGAACTTCTAGGAAGGGTGCTCCTCTAACCCACGTCCTCTGTTCTCTTTTACTCCTCACGTGCCATACTAAGCTTTCCTTCTTATGGAGAATCAGGTTTCCTTTCTATATCTCTTCCTTGTGCCAGCAGACCCAGGTCACTGTGGCCTGCTGCAGCACTTCCTTCATCCATCTCTCTCCCGGGGATCTTCTCTGTCTCACTCTCTGTCCTTCTGCATCCTCACTCACTGACTCAATCACTGAATGACTGACTCTTAAACTCATCCCGCTCTTTTAATATAAACTAAGCTCCACCCACCTCCCAGCACGTTTCGTGCTCCAAGCAGGGAGCCACCAATGGGTGCTTTGCTATACTCCAAGCAGGGAGCCGCCGAAGGTGCTTTGCTACACTACTTTGTGGTGTGGGGTGCAGGTGTTGGAGTGTGGTTAGGAGCTTCCCACCTTACCTGGATGGTGGGGCACCACACCTCAGGAGGAGGTGCAGTACCTCTGTGGTGACTGAGCCTCAGGGACGCCACATTATTATTTTCAAAGGGGTGCTTTTAGTGTCAGCAAAGTTCACCTATCATTTTTATTGCCCCCCTCCAAATGATGAGTCCAAATCAATTTAAAAAAATTATAGGGTTGTACAGGTAGAGCAAATAGATAGTTAGCGGTATGACACTGCATCCTTCCTACACTCGAGGATTTTTTTTTTATTACCAGCATTAAATACAAATTTGTAAATGCAGATGAAGTTGATAGAAAACCACAATCTGCATCCTCCCAGCATTCTTCTGTACACATCTCAGTATTTAGATCACTATTTGTGTGTTCTACTTCCTTTTAGTATTCCTCTGTATTCCAATCACAGATAGCACAACATGCTTCAGCCACAGGGCGATAAGTATTGCCTACAATTGTAGAGTTCTGGATGACATTTCCACAGTGTTAAATAATTAATTAGGCATTAAAACTTTATTTGAATAGAAGACAGTGGGTAGACACTTAGCAATTCCTCCCCCCATTTACTGGAATATGCAGGTCTTCATATCCATTTGTAGGAATCCATATATTAAAACTACAAAACAACAAAGATTATTGAAGAAATTTAACCCCTTCACTCCCAGAGTTTTTTTTTCGATTTTTCGTTTTTCGCTCCCCTTTTTTCCAGAGCCATAACTTTTTTATTTTTCCATCAATATGGCCATGTGAGGGCTTATTTTTTGCAGGATGAGTTGAACTTTTAAATGCAACCATTGCTTTTACCATGTCGTGTACTTGAAAATGGGAAGAAAATTCCAAGTGCGGTGAAATTGCAAAAAAAGTGCAATCCCACACTTGTTTTTTGCTTGGCTTTTTTGCTAGGTTCACTAGATGCAAAATCTAACCTGCCATTATTATTCTCCAGGCCATTACAAGTTCATAGACACCAAACATGTCTATGTTCTCTTTTATCTAAGTGACAAAAAAAAATTCCAAAATTTGCATAAAAAAAAAAAATTGCACAATTTTCTGAGATCCATAGTGTCTCCATTTTTCATGATCTGCGGTTGGGTGAGGGCTGACTTTTAAGGATACCACGTTTGTGCAAATACGTTCTTCTGATCGTCCGTTATTGCATTTTAATGCAACCAAAAAAAGTAATTCTGGTGTTTTGAATTTGGTTCTCGCTACGCCGTTTAGCGATCAGGTTAATGCTTTTTTTATTGATAGATCGGGCGATTCTGAACGCGGCGATACCTAATAAGTGTAGGTGGGATTTTTTTTATTGTTTTATTTTGATTGGGGCGAAAGGGAGGAGATTTGAACTTTTAGGTTTTTTTATTTTTGAACATTTTTTTTTTTTTTACTTTTGGCATGCTTAAATAGCCTCCATAGGAGGCTAGAAGCATGCACAACCCGATCGGCTCTGCTACATATGGGGGATGAGCAGGTCGCCCATGTGTAGCAGATTTACTGCTGTGCTTTGAGCACCGACTACCGGGCGGCGCTCAAAGCCATCTGCCTGGAACAGCCATAGAGGTCTCTATTAGACCTGTGGTTGTCCATGCAACGCGTCGCCGACCCCCGATCACGTGGCGGGGGTTGGCGATAAGTTCATTTCCGGCCCGGCAGCTGGAAGTGCTATTTAAATGCCCGCTGTCAGCTTTGACAGCGGGATTTAACTAGTTAATAGGCGCGGGTGGACGGCGATTTTGCTTGCGCCTATTCATAACAGCTGACATGTCACGGCTTTGAGGTTGGCTCACCACCAGAGCCCACCTCAAGGCAGGGGATCCTTACCGATGACTTACTATTCCATCATCGGTAAGGAAGGGGTTAAACAAGTTATTCAACATTTAGCCTCCCTTGACATACCAGTTGAACCATAATCATGCTGTATCAGAATACTAGAGCAAGGGGAAAACGGAAATTCTTGATGCAATAGCGCAACTGCCCCACAAGAAGATAAACTGTACTACAATGCTAGGAACAGGATTGATTGTCCAATGTCTGATGCCAAACTCCTTCAAGCATCAACTACCTGGTGATTATCTGCACAAAACCCAAGAAGCAAAATGAATGATTCTTTTTTAAGGAGTCTCTGGGCCCATATGTTAATTGGGAATCTCTCTTATTACAGTCTCCAATTTGTGTTGGTGTCATCAGAGCTTAATCTTAAATGCAGTTGGTTGGCTGACTGCTGATGACCCTGAGGATTTAAAGAGTGCTTTCAAGATAGTATCAGGATCAAGTTCAGCGTGAGGATTTGAAGCAACACTGGAGGAAGAGGTTATGTTTCTTGTAGATTCACCTTCCTTCTTTGATGGAGTGTCACTTAGTCTTAGAGGGAATGGTGTTTTTGATGCCCTTTAAAAAAAAATTACACAGTATGTTGATGTGTACCCCCGGGGTAAATGTTTGTCAGCCCATACACTTACTGCATCGGCTTTACAAGTTTAGGAGACCCACTCCTTTAATTTGGGAAAAGAGTTTTAGGAGGCCCTCCTCCTCGTCTCTTCCAAGGGGTATTGGGGTGAATCCAAATTTGCAGCAGGCCTTGCATTCAATGCATAGGCAAACTGTATGGAAGTAAAAAAAAAACAGAATAATAGGAACTTTGGTTTCATGTGGCCATCCATGATGTCTGTTACAAGTGTTATTGGGGTGCGTGTAACTTTGGGGCAGGCCAGGCCTTGCATTTGATGCATAGGCAAACTGTTTGGGAGTTAAAAAAAGAATAATAGGAACTTTGGTTTCCTGTGGCCATCCAGGTCGTCTGTTACAAGTGTTATTGGGGTGCGTGTAACTTTGAGGCGGGTCAGGCCTTGCATTCAATGCATAGGCTAAGAGTACGACAGTACCTAATAAAGAAGAATGTTTCATGTGACCATCCAGTACGTTGGTTCAAAGGGTTATTGGGGTTCGTGTTACTGTGGTTCATTGCAGGCATTGCATTCAATGCATAGGCTAACATTATTGGAGTAGCAAATTAATAAAAATGGGAACTTTGGTTTCATGTGGTCATCCAGGATGTCTGTTTAATGGGTTATTGGGGTGCATCCAAATTTGGGGCAGGCCTTGCATTCAATGCATAGGCAATAACAGTATAGGAGACCCACTGTTTAATAATGGGAACAACAAAGCAAAGCTAGCTGATGGCTCTCTAAGAATAGTGAGGACAAACTGCTGTGCCTTTAAGAAACATTTAAGTCGGCCTGATGGTCCTCCTCCTATAACAGGCCCTACTTCATAAATGAAACAAGATGTGTCTGATGGTCTGTCACACACAAACATGGCCAGCTAAGGATGTAAAATGTTAAAATGACATTTCCCAGTGAATTCATTTGTCTTGGTTGAAAGCAATGCTAAAGTTGAAAAGCTCATCCGCTAAATGTCAACATAGCCCAAGTGGTGGAGGAACATTTTTGTTTTGGGTTATTTATTTTGCCCTACATACAAATCATTACCCTGGAAAGGATGCTCCTTAACCCCGTCACCCCCAAGGGTGGTTTGCACGTTCATGACCGGGACAATTTTTACAATGCTGCCACTGTCCCTTTATGAGGTAATAACTCTGAAATGCTTCCATGGATCCCAGTGATTCTGACACTGTTTTCTTGAGACATATAGTACTTCATGTTAGTGGTAAAATTTCATTCATATAACTTACGTTTATTTGTGAAAAAAAAAAGGAAATTTGGATAAAATTTTGAAAATTTCGCAATTTTCCAAATTTGAATTTTTATGCCCTTAAATCACAGAGATACGGCACACAAAAAACTTAATAAGTAACATTTACCACATGTTTACTTTACATCAGCACAATTTTGGAACCAAAATTTTTTTTTGTTAGGAAGTTATAAGGGTTAAAAGTTGACCAGCGACTTCTCATTTTTACAACACCATTTTATTTTTACGGACCACATCACATTTGAAGCCACTTTGAGGGGTCTATATGATAGAAAATACCCAAAAGTGACACCATTCTAAAAACTGCACCCCTTAAGGTGCTCAAAACCACATTCAAGGACTTTAATAACCCTTCAGGTGCTTCACAGGAATTTTTTGAATATTTAAAAAAAATGAACATTTAACTTTTTTTCACAAAAAAAAAATTCAGGTTCAATTTTTTTTTTAATTTACCAAGGGTAAAAAGAGAATATGGACAGCAAAAGTTATTGTGCAATTTGTCCTGATTACGCTGATACCTGATATGTGGGGGGGAATCACTGTTTCGGCGCATGGCAGAGCTCAGAAGGGAAGGAGCGCCGTTTGACTTTTTCTATGCAAAATTGACTGGAATTCTGATCGGACGCCATGTCACGTTTGGAGAGCCCCTGATGTACCTAAACAGTGGAAACCCGCCACAGGTGACCCCATTTTGGAAACTAGACCCCCATGGAACTTATCTAGATATGTGGTGAGAACTTTGAACCCACAAGGGCTTCACAGAAGTTTATAACGTACTTCGGTACAATTAAAAAAAACCTTTTTTTTTCCACAAAAATGATCTTTTCACCCCCAATTTTTATTTTCCCAAGGGTAACAGGACCCTAAAAGTTATTGTGCAATTTGTCCTGAGTACGCTGATACCCCATATGGGGGTGTAAATGACTATTTGGGCGCATGGCAGAGCTCGGAAGGGAAGCAGCGCCATTTGACTTTTTTGGCTGGAATTGAGATCGGACACCATGTCGCGTTTGGAAAGCCCCTGATGTACCAAAACAGTGGAAACCCCCCACAAATGACACCATTTTGTAAACTAGACCCCCCAAGGAACTTAGCTAGATGTGTGGTGAGCACTTTGAACTCCCCCAGTGCTTCACAGAAGTTTATAATGCCCGTGCATGAAAATAAAAAAATCGTATCTTTTCCATCAATATGATCATTTAGTCCCCATTTTTTTTTATTTTCCCAAGGGTACCAGGAGAAATGGACCCCAAAAGTTGTTGTCCAATTTGTCCTGAGAACACTGATACCCCGTATGTGGGAGAAAACTACTGTATGGGCCCACGTCGGGGCTCGGAAGGAAAGTAGTGACTGTTATGAACGGGTAGCCGAGGAGGAAATAAAAAAACAATACAAGCTAAGTCTCAGAAAACCAGAGGTTGGTAACTATGCAGACTGCAGACCCCTGATCCGAACATGCAACTAACAGCAGTCATGGAGCGCTCCTACGGTGGTCTTAGACGCCTAGTCACAACCGGAGAACTAAATAAGCCTAAAGCAGGAAAAGAGGAAAACTAACTGCCCCAGTGCAGACCCCAAAGGAGAGACAGCCCCCCACATGTATTGACGGTGAAAAAGATGAAAACACAAACAAAGGCAGGAAAATAGGCTGAGCAAACGATGGGGCCAACTAACTTGAAAGGACAGGAAAGGAAAGACACTGTCTGCAGTCTGCCAAAAAACCCTACAAAATGTCCAACACAACTGATAGCAAAATTAACCCTGAAGTCACTAGACTTCTCCCACTATATCAGCACTCTGAAATATTCTGAGACAGAGCAAAAAGAGGCCAATCTAATAAGGGACAAAAAAAGGCAATTTGGCAAATAAGAGTGGAAATTCAGCACAGCCCAGCCGGGCTGGCTGACCACACAAAAAACTGAAAAGACCAACAAGAGCAAGTGTGAACATTAGCAAAAAACGAACTTATCTTGAGAAGACTGGAACAGAGCTGAGTCCTAGACCTGAGAAGCAGACTGAATCACCAACACCTGGATAGGGCGTCGGCAGTCTTATATCCAGTCTGATACTCCAGAGATCCAATCATTATCTTCCTCACCAGGTGGCAGATAACTACCACTTAAACCAACCTCACTACCTCCTGTCACCACCAGAGGGAGAACGGAAGGGGAACTCTCAACTGGTGGAGCAGAAAATGAGCTCATAATAAGTGACGTTTTGGAATGCAGACTTTGATGGAATGGTCTGCGGGTGTCATGTTGCCTTTGGAGAGCCCCTGATGTACCTAAACAGTGGAAACCCCCACAAATGACACCATTTTGGAAACTAGACCCCCTAAGGAACTTATCTAGATGTGTGGTGAGCACTTTGAACCCCCAAGGGCTTCACAGAAGTTTATAATGCCCAGGCGTGAAAATAAAAAAATCGTATTTTTTTCACAAACAAGATCATTTAGTCCCCAATTTTTGTTATTTTCCCAAGGGTTCCAGGAGAAAATGGACCCCAAAAGTTGTTGTCCAATTTGTCCTGAGTACCCTGATACCCCATATGTGGGGGTAAAACACTGTTTAGGCGCATGGCAGAGCTTGGAAGGGAAGGAGCACTATTTGACTTTTTCAACGCAGAATTGGCTGGAATTGAGATCAGACGCCATGTTGCGTTTGGAGAGCACCTGATGTGCCCAAACAGTGGAAACCCCCCAATTCTAACTCCAACCCTAACCCTAATCTCAGCCCTAACCCTAATCTCAGCCCTAACCCTAGCCCTAACCCTAGCCCTAACCCTAGCCCTAGCCCTAACCCTAATGGGAAAATGGAAATAAATACATTTTTTTATTTCATTATTTTTCCCTAACTAAGGGGGTGATAACGGGGGGTTTGATTTACTATTTATGGCGGTTTTTATGTTTGGCAGATGTCACACGCTAAAAGACGTTTTTTATTGTAAAAATAGTTTTTGCATCACCACATATTGAGAGCTATAATTTTTCCGTATTTTGACCCACCGAGTCACGTGAGGTCTTATTTTTTGCGGGACGAGTTGTCGCTTTTATTGGTATCATGTTCGAGCATGTGACATCTTTTGATCACTTTTTATTCTGATTTTTGGGACGTAGAATGAACAAAAACCAGCGTTTCATGAATTTCTTTTGGGGGGTGCGTTTACACCGTTCTGCGTGCGGTAAAATTGATAAAGCGGTTTTATTCTTCGGGTCAGTATGGTTACAGCGATACCTCTTATGTTATTTTGTATGTTTTGGTGCTTTTATGCAATAAAAACAATTTTATATAAAAAATAATTGTTTTCGCATCGCTTTATTCTGCGAGCTATAACTTTTTTATTTTTTCTCTGATGATGCTGTCTCATGGCTTGTTTTTTGCGGGACAAGATGATGTTTTCAGCGGTATCATGGATATTTATATGCGTCTTTTTGATCGCGCGTTATTGCACTTTTTGTTCGGCGGTATGATAAAAAATCATTATTTTTTGCTTCGTTTTTTATTTTTATTTAAGGGGTTCTCTAAAGGGGTTAACTAGTGGGACAGTTTTATAGGGCAGGTCGTTACGGACGCGGCAATACCAAATATGTGTACTTTTATTGTTTTTTTTTTTTTTTCCAAAAAATGAATTTATTAGGGAATGTATATATATATTTTTAATTTATTTAGCGATTTTTTTTTTTTTTTTTTTTTTTTTTTTTTAAATTATTTTTACCCTTTTTTTTTTTTAAACTTTATTAGGTTGTCCCAGGTGGGACATCACTGTCCTGGAACAGATCGTAGGGAAAGAGATCGTAGGGAAAGAGACCCCCGCAGCAGCGCTGCACATTGCGCTGCTATGGGGGGCTCAGGGAAGCACGGAGGGAGCCCCCTCCCTGCCGATGCTTCCCTTTAACCCCCGGTACACCGCGATCATGTTTGATCGCGGTGTGCAAGGGGTTAACACGTCGGGGGCGGTCCGTGACGGCCCCTGACACATAGTGCCGGGTGTTAGCTGTGATAATCAGCTGACACCCGGCAGCGATCAGCGGCGCTCACCACGTGGGTGCCGCTGATCGCGCTAGACGTACTATCCCGTCCATGGGCATAGGGGCCTGGGTCCCATGGACGGGATAGTACGTCTGATGTCAGAAAGGAGTTAACATATTTCCCAGGAAAATCAATTTTGGCTTTGTTTTTGTATATTTTGTTGTGCGCCAGTAATAGTGGCGTAAGACTCTGACAACATTCTTCACAGCAGTGACCTGGGAGTCAGAAAATCTTCCTCATGATGTTCCCGTGTCATTTCAGCACTATTCCCATCAATTTCAGAATTTTTTAGACCCTAAGAAGACCCCGGGTGGGGGTCACGGCAAAAATGCTTGGGTTTCCCATAGACTTACATTGGGCTCGTTGCTCTGGTTGAGCACTCGAGCATTCCAATTTGCTCGACCCGAGCAGCGTGCAGTCAAGCATTTTAGTGCTCGCCCATCGCTAATCAGGTTGCCGCTCTGGCATAGAAACCTGATTCTCTGGTACACATGTGTACTCTGCAACCTTACCTGTAGATGCTTTGAGATTGGATTTGTGAAAGTGCCTCCATTTTCTTCCCTTTATGTTCCATTGGGTCCCCTGTTAATCATGGCCCCAGTTAGAACAAATAATCAAATAGAAACTGAGTACAATTCCATTATCCCTGGCTGAAGTATTCATGTGTGGTTGCTTTCTTTGAACAGTAATTTTTTTTTAAGGGAAACACTTTAGCCCCCTGGGACCCTAAGGCAACAGCATTGGAAAAGCGTGTCAAGGCAAGGTGGCTGGGAGTGTCGGTAGCAATCCTGGTAGAGGACCGCGTCTGTATACAAAATCAAATTTTGAGCTTTTTATCTGTCGTTGCTCTACTGTATGCTACTGAAGTTAAAAGTTTGGCCCTGGTGAAATATGTATGCTGCTAATGTAGGGGTACTGTGCCCCATGCACTGTGGGTAAAATTTGTAAGCTTCTAATATAGGGTTACTGTGCCCCATGCTTTGTGGGAGAAATTTGTAAGCTTCTTCTGGGGAGTACTCTTCCCCATGCTCTGTGGGTGAAATTTTTAACTACACTGGAAGTAGCAAGCCTCAGTCTCTGTGAGGACACTGTTAAAGTTTTAATGTTTTTCATTTACTTCCAATTTTACCTTTAAGTCATTTTCCTCACCACAATTGCTTGCAAGGAAATTGTCAGTCTCTTGTCCCAATTCAGCTTCCATTTGCAGCCCCCTAGCCCTGACAATGACTATTTTACAGCGATGTTAAATCACCGAAAGTGGAAGTGCTGATGATGGTGTACGCAGATGGCAAGCAACAAGCCCATCCACAACTAGTGATGGGCGAACCCCAGGATTTTCAGGTCCGGCGGGTTCATCCTTACACTTAGAAAAAAGTTTGGTTCGGCTGCTGAAACATTACCCCAACCCCTTTCAGATGAATGTGTGCCCAAACATCCAGTGCTTGCCATGCTTTAGTTTGCATGATAGTGTGGCACCCTGCATCATTACCGCCACAAAAGGGTTAAATATGTACTGTTTTGTATATGTTTTGTGAGCAATTGGAGTTATGCGTTCTCTGCTAGAGACCACAACACACACACAATTCACCTCACTCTCTTACTTGTCTGAAGCTTAGAGCTTTGCAGACATGCCCTAACTGGGAGGGGGAGGAGTTGGGAGTTGTTGTTTCAGTAAACAAGAAGTAGGAAGAACCTCTTGGAGGCCATGTTTAGACATGTGCTCGATCCAGGAGAGAGAGCTAAGAAGCATCATGGACCAGCCCCTAGACCATCCATGCTTTCAGAGCAGGGTGGTAAGCTGAGACACTGTGTGGATTTATACAACCAACAGCATTGTGTTTTCCCTGGGAAAGACTGCAACAACCTAGGATCAGTGAAGGATAGTGCAAACTGGTGAGAGTTGCAATATCTCCTCTGAACTGCACCTGAACTACAGTAAATGATAAAGTGACTTTCCTTGCCACCTGCTTTATTACTCCGTGCCTTCTACTTTCATCACAATCTCTGGGGGTCTGCCCTGGATGGAGAGGGTTTAACATCTGCATTGCCATCACCATCTACTCCCCCAGGGATCATCTGCAGTGCTGGCTACACTACAGTCGAACACTCCAACTGGCGTCACTAATCACTAGAGTTGAGCGAAACGGGTTGAAAAATTTCAAAAGTCGCCGACTTTTGGTAAAGTCGGGTTTCATGAAACGAAACCCGACCCTAGGGTGAGGTCGGCCACGAGCTCGGCGACTTTAGCGCCAAAGTCCCGTTTCAAAAGTTTGTTTTCCACCCTTTTTCAGCCAATCAGGATCCACGGACACTGTGGGCAACGTGATGACATAGGCAGGGGTCACCACCATCTTTGAGAAGGGCATGCAAGTGATTGGCTTGCTTTGGGGGCGTCACAGGGGGTATAAAAGGGCGTGCAAGCCGACCGACATGTTACTCATGCTGATCTCAGAATAGGGAGAGCTGCTGCTGCTGATTCTATAGGGAGAGCGTTAGGCAGGGAAGAAGACACCAAAAACTGCTTCTGCTGCTAGCGATTTTGCCTGTACAACACACCAGTCACTGTGTGTGCAGTGCAAGCGGAGGCTATATTTTGCTGGATCAGCTGTGTTGGTTGTTAGGCTGCCTTATAAGGCTTCCTGATAGCTGCATTGCTGTTTTCCCACTGCTCTGCAAACTGCTTTTTTAAAAGCAATCCAATTTTTTTTTCTTTTTGTGCTGGTGAGGTACTGAGCATGTATTTTTTCACACCATACAGCGGTGTATGCTCCTCACACAGTACCGTGTAACAGCTGTTATCACGGCCACAGTGAAGCTATCTGTGTGTGACTCTGTAAGGATAAGTCGAGGACATGTTCCGTTCTTACAGACCTCCACCTTCTAGTTTTGTATGGTTTTCAAACAGTTAAGTATATTTGCTGTTTGATCACATTCAAAACTATAGAGAGACAGCGTGTGTCAGTCCGTATACTTAAAAAACACGGAGCTTGACAATTTTACGGACACCGGACAGCGGTGTACGTGCACGCTCCTCTCTCAGTACCGTGTAACGGCTGTTATCACGGCCACAGTGAAGCTATCTGTGTGTGACTCTGTAAGGATAAGTCGAGGACTTGTTCCGTTCTTACAGACCTACACTCTAGGGAGATTCCTATTCTGCCCAATTCTATATACACCTTGTAGTTTGTCATACACTAGCCAATTTCTGCCTGTGACATAGCGGTGTGATATTCACTGGGCCTCACACAATCCAACAGTGTCCACAAGTGTGTTCAGAAATTCTACATCTCCCCTGTCCTATAGTGACATTTTTCACACCTGCGACATTGAGACTGTGACATAGCGGTGTGATTTTTCACTGGACCTCACACAATCCAACAGTGTCCACAAGTGTGTTAAGAAATTCTACATTTCCCCTGTCCTATAGTGACATTTTTCACACCTGTGACATTGAGCCTGTGACATAGCGGTGTAATATTCACTGAGCCTCACACAATCCAACAGTGTCCACAAGTGTGTTCAGAAATTCTACATCTCCCCTGTCCTATATACACCTTGTACCTTGTTTTACATTACTATATAGTTTGTGGGATTTTGTGTACATTTTTACCAAAAATGAGGAAGGCTGGTGGAAGAGGCCGTGCAATTGGGCGGGGGTTGCCAGCTGGTAATGATGGTGTTGGTGGTGGATCTGATGGTAGTGGCAAAAGCAAAATATGACCGAATGCAGGAGGTGTTGAGCCTGTGTCATCGTCTGGCTCCACAAGGCCTTAAAGGCTTAGTTTTCTAGGAGTTGGCAAACCGCTTTTAAAGCCAGAGCTTCAGGAAAAAGTTTTGGCTTACATTGCTGACTCAGCCTCCAGCTCTATCGCCTCCTCTTCTGAAGTTGTAAAAAATAAAAGCACTGAGACGTCATTGGAGGCTCATGTTCATGAACCACACCTTTCCTTGTGTCCTTCACCCCAACCTAGATTGAAGGATGATGCAGGCCATACAACTGATTACTCCATGGAGCTGTTTTCACATACCATGCCTGGGTTGTCAAGTGAAATGGTGAATTACCCAGGCCAAGATGAATCTGACATGTAGTGGACTGATGCACAGCCACTGATAGATGATTCTGCTGGTACATTCACTCAGAGCACTACATTGTCCTCGCAGTGTAATGAGCTAGATTCTGACCCTGATGAGACTCAGGTGCCCCTTTCCGCATACTATACCACCATACATGGTGACACAGAGGAAGGTGCACATGACATTGAAGAGGAGGTGATGGATGACCCAGTTGTTGACCCAGATTGGCATCCATTGGGGGAAGAGGGTGCTGCTTGCAATAGCTCAGATGAGGAGCATCCACAGCAGACATCGACATCGCAACAGCTGTTATCTGGCAGGCCCAGAGCACTCCAAAGACAGGTTCCAAAAATCAAAAGAGTTGCTGGACAGCTTGTCCATACGGTCAAAATAGCACAGCGTGCTAGGCCGCAAAATGTTTTCCAAAGTAGGAAGAGTGCAGTGTGGCACTTTTTTGAACAAAATCCTCATGATCAGGCCAAGGTTATCTGTAAGAAGTGCGCAAAGACCTTTAGCCGAGGGAAAAATCTGAAAAATTTGAATACCAGTTGCATGCTTAGACATTTAACCAGCATGCACTTGCAAGCGTGGACACAACACCAAACCTCAAGTACCACATGTGCAACTGATCACAAAGAAGGTAGTCAGCAATGCTACATTGTTTCCCCCACTATAAGCCCACCGATTAGCACAGCAGCAAATGTTGAGGTGTCGTTGCAAGGCCAAAGCAGTGAGGGAATCCCACTGTTACAGTGGGGAAAAAAAGAATTTAGTCAGTCAGCAATAGTGCAAGTTCCACCACTTAAAAAGATGAGAGGCGTCTGTAATTTACATCATAGGTAGACCTCAACTATGGGAGACAAACTGAGAAAAAAAAATCCAGAAAATCACATTGTCTGTTTTTTTTTTTTCATTTTATTTGCATATTATGGTGGAAAATAAGTATTTGGTCAGAAACAAAATTTCATCTCAATACTTTGTGATATATCCTTTGTAAGCAATGACAGAGGTCAAACGTTTTCTGTAAGTCTTCACAAGGTTGCCACACACTGTTGTTGGTATGTTGGCCCATTCCTCCATGCAGAGCTCCTCTAGAGCAGTGATGTTTTTGGCTTTTCGCTTGGCAACACGGACTTTCAACTCCCTCCAAAGGTTTTCTATAGGGTTGAGATCTGGAGACTGGCTAGGCCACTCCAGGACCTTGAAATGCTTCTTACGAAGCCACTCCTTCGTTGCCCTGGCGGTGTGCTTTGGATCATTGTCATGTTGAAAGACCCAGCCACGTTTCATCTTCAATGACCTTGCTGATGGAAGGAGGTTTGCACTCAAAATCTCACGATACATGGCCCCATTCATTCTTTCATGTACCCGGATCAGTCGTCCTGGCCCCTTTGCAGAAAAACAGCCCCAAAGCATGATGTTTCCACCACCATGCTTTACAGTAGGTATGGTGTTTGATGGATGCAACTCAGTATTCTTTTTCCTCCAAACACGACAAGTTGTGTTTCTACCAAACAGTTCCAGTTTGGTTTCATCAGACCATAGGACATTCTCCCAAAACTCCTCTGGATCATCCAAATGCTCTCTAGCAAACTTCAGACGGGCCCGGACATGTACAGGCTTAAGCAGTGGGACACGTCTGGCACTGCAGGATCTGAGTCCATGGTGGCGTAGTGTGTTACTTATGGTAGGCCTTGTTACATTGGTCCCAGCTCTCTGCAGTTCATTCACTAGGTCCCCCCGCGTGGTTCTGGGATTTTTGCTCACCGTTCTTGTGATCATTCTGACCCCACGGGGTGGGATTTTGCGTGGAGCACCAGATCGAGGGAGATTATCAGTCGTCTTGTATGTCTTCCATTTTCTAATTATTGCTCCCACAGTTGATTTCTTCACTCCAAGCTGGTTGGCTATTGCAGATTCAGTCTTCCCAGCCTGGTGCAGGGCTACAATTTTGTTTCTGGTGTCCTTTGACAGCTCTTTGGTCTTCACCATAGTGGAGTTTGGAGTCAGACTGTTTGAGGGTGTGCACAGGTGTCTTTTTATACTGATAACAAGTTTAAACAGGTGCTATTACTACAGGTAATGAGTGGAGGAAAGAGGAGACTCTTAAAGAAGAAGTTACAGGTCTGTGAGAGCCAGAAATCTTGATTGCTTGTTTCTGACCAAATACTTATTTTCCACCATAATATGCAAATAAAATGAAAAAAAAACAGACAATGTGATTTTCTGGATTTTTTCTTTCTCAGTTTGTCTCCCATAGTTAAGGTCTACCTATGATGTAAATTACAGACGCCTCTCATCTTTTTAAGTGGTGGAACTTGCACTATTGCTGACTGACTAAATACTTTTTTTCCCCACTGTATATCAACGAAAGACTGAATCTAGGCCATCAGAAAGAACACCAACTCCATCACCATCATCAACCCTCTCTCAGTCCGCCCTGTCCACCACTAGTTCCACCATATGCAGCTCTCAAGTCCAGCTCACCCTCCCAGAGACTATGAGTAGGTCAAGAAAGTACTCAGTCTCTCATCCGCGTACACTGGGTTTGAACACCCACATTGCCAAACTAATCTCGTTAGAGATGATGCCCTATCGGTTGGTGGAAAGCGCAGCTTTCCACGAACTCATGGCCTATGCAGTACCATGCTATGACCTACCCAGTCGCCACTTCTTCTCTCGCAAAGCGATCCCAGCCCTCCACCATCATGTGAAAGACTGCATTGTCCATGCACTCAAGCAGTCAGTGAGTGGAAAGGTGCACCTCACAACTGATGCATGGTCCAGTCGGCATGGCCAGGGCCGTTACGTGTCCATCACTGCGCACTGGGTTAATGTGGTGGATGCAGGGTCCACAGGGGACAGCGGTGGTGGGACAGTGCTGCCTAGCCCACGGTATAGGAAACAGTTGGCTGTAGGCGTTCGACCCTCCTCCTCCTCCAGAAGCGAAAGCTCGTCCACAGAGCGCAGTCGTACGAGCACTCCATCTGCAGCTGCCACTGTTGCACACGAGGTGTCCCCCTATCGAGCAGCTAGTGGAAAGCGTCAGCAGGCTGTGTTGCAGATGATGTGTTTGGGCAACAGACACACCACGGAGGTGCTGGCCGAGTACTTTCAGCGACAAACTGAGTCACGGCTGGGCAGTATACATCTTGAGGCAGGCAAGGTTGTTAGTGATAACGGCCGTAATTTTATGGCAGCCATAGCCCTTTCAAAACTCAGCCACATACCTTGCTTGGCTCACACCTTGAACCTGGTGGTGCAGTGCTTCCTCAACAATTATCCGGAGTTAACAGCCCTACTCCAGAAGGAGCGAAGACTGTGCGCGCACATCCGACGGTCACCTGTACACTCCGTTCGTATGCAGAAGCTGCAGCGATTGCTCCCCCTTCCCAACCACCGCCTCATTATCGACATTGCAACAAGGTGGAACTCCACCCTGCACATGGTTGAGCGGCTATGCGAACAGAGGCAGGCCATAATGCATTTGTGGGAGGATACACGGCCACGCACTTTGAGAGTAGACATGGTGTTGACAGGTGTGCAGTGGTCAAAGCTGAAAGACCTCTGTAAAGTCCTTCAGTGTTTTGAGGAATGCACACGGCGCAGACGACGCCATCCTAAGCATGAGCATCCCACTTATGCGTCTGCTCATGCAAACTTTGACGCACCTTAAGGAGCAGGCGTCTGCAGCCAATGTTGACGAGGAGGAAGAGGAGGAGGGAATCCTTGATGACATTCAGCCATTGTCTGCTCAGGGACCTCTCCTGGACGAGGTGGAGGAAGAAGAGGAGGAGGATGATGATGGGGATGATTACTTAGGGGAGGAGGATGCATCTTGTGGGGCAAGTGAAAATGTTGGCATGGCAAGGTCTGGTACAGGGTTTGTGCGTGACTGGAGGGATGTGGATTTGCCAGAAAGTGCTCCTCCAACCAGCACTCGCAGTGCATCATTGACACCGGGAACATTGGCCCACCTGTCAGATTATGCCTTGCAGATCCTAAAAAGGGACCCCCGCATTGCCAAAATGATGAACGATGATGACTACTGGTTGGCCAGCATCATGGATCCATGCTATAAAGGCAAATTACAAAACATCATGCCACAGGAGAACCTTGACCTAATATTGGCTAATAAACAAGCAACTCTGGTAAACCGGTTGGTTGAGGCATTCCCAGCACACAGCAGCGGTGATGGTTCTCACACGAGCCGTACGGGCCGGGGGCAGCTTGGCAGAGGTGTTCGTGGTGCACACAGCAGAAGTGGAGTTGGAGACAGGGGTTTCATGACAATGTTGTGGACTGATTTTTCTAGTAACGCTCATACAACTGGTAATACTGCATCGATGGAAAGTGACAGGAGACAGCAGTTGTCAACCATGGTTACAAACTACTTTTCCTCCCATATCGATGTTCTCCCGCACAGGTCATTCCCCTTTGACAATTGGGCCGCTAAACTGGACACCTGGCCTGAATTGGCACAATATGCCTTACAGGAGCTCGCTTTCCCAGCTGCAAGTGTGATATCGGAAAGAGTCTTCAGTGCAGCTGGATCAATCCTGACAGAAAAAAGGACCCGTCTGTCAACCCAAAATGTGGATGATCTAACCTTCATTAAAATGAACCATGCATGGGTTTCCAAGGATTTTGTCCCACCTTCCCTTGATGACACATAGGTTGCCAGAAAAATGGCTTGCTTTGGTCCTCCTCCTATTCCGCGAACTTGACCTATTTCGCCTTTTGCAGCAGCTGAATGTCCCACATCAACATATGCCACTTTGTAAACCGCCCTAACTGGGCTGCCCCCCCCATGGCCGGGGTCACCACCTAGCGCACGAAACCGTGCGAGTGCCGTTGCCCTGGACAGGTGGGTAGGTCGATTCTTGGGCGAGGGCACTGGCACAGGGTCCCTCATAGTGCAATCAAGTGTCTCTGACAGTGGTGGTGCACACCCGCCGTCAGACACACCGCCGTACTATGAGGGGCGCAGTGCCAGTACCGACGCCCACGACTGTGCCCCCCTTGCTTGGGCAGGGCCCCAGCATTTGCAATGTTTACCTCTCCCTGCTCCTCGGCTGTGTAGTCTGGGCTGTCAAATCCTTCACTGGGATTGCCACTACAAATTGATTGAACTGAAAGATGATGGTTAAGATGTAGCTATGCCCTGTCCTGCTGGCCGGGCTCTAGCTCCAGATGATCAATGGCTTCCATTTCTTATGGACGTCGACTCACAATGACATGCAGTGGTGGTTTATCATCTGCTTTCACAGTTTTCCTACTCACAAACGTGTGACATTCCGGCGCACATTTTAAAATGTGCCCTCTCATGCCAATCAAATAGAATCGCCTACGGCCTGTGGCTTCTGTCTTTTGCACTCCAAAGTTACGTGACAGATCATGATAGCCAGTGAGCACCATGTTTACATCGCTCCCTGTGATAAAAATTTGATTGAGATGAGTAACAGTGATGGAATCAACGGAAGTGTGATACAGCAAGACTTTATTCACAAAAAAATGTTTTCACTGTCTCAACACACATATTAATTGAGGGTCAGCATCGCCTATGAGAATTGTGACGGAAGTTTTTCCCGTGAATAGTAATTCCTAGATTTCTGCAATCACTAGCCTTTATGTCAGTAATTGTATGCATCTCATTTCCTATTGCCGAGAGGCTGGACTGTATTACTGAGACAGAAATATATATGAAGATTTAAAAATAACACCAAAAGTATATAGTTGTGTACGCCTCAAATGCATTTCCTTTTTTCCACTTTTTAGATTGCTGTGTAATCCATACTGAGAACACAGAGATTTTACATGTTTAAACTATGCTATATATACTTGCTTTCCAGTGATAAAGTACCTTTTCTCAACTTTTTACAATTTGGTAAAATCCATACTGGGCCTGAGAACATCTGAGTCTGCCTCCTGATCTATAGACATATATTTTTAATGTGTAAACTAGGCTACATATATGCGTGTTATCCGATGAAACTGTACCCTTTATCAACTTTCTACAATGTTGTTGAATCCATACTGGGCCTGAGAACGGCTGCCGAGCTGTTAAGCAAGCTACAGCACCTGTGGTTTGGACACGTAATTTTTTCAGGAAAGACGGTTAGGCCTAACTCCAGAATTGCGGTTGACCTGAACTTACTGGGAAATAATCGTTCGCGGGGAATAATCTGAATCCCAGATCCCCATCACTAACGGAGTTCAGCAGGTTATCTGCACCTGTAAGCGACAAAAGCTGGTCCTTTCAGTGTAGCGTGCATGCAGCCCTGGACATGTACGGGAATGCTAGACCTGTTATTGCTCGATCTCATGTGCCAGAGCCTTGCTTATCCCTCTAGTAAGCTTGATGCGTAATGCGGGGGCGGCTGATAATCAACACGGCTGATTATTAGGTGTACACCCTCCTAGATCCTCGCTACCGGGACAACTTACAAAGCCTCATACCACCGTTGAACCGTGAGTGTAAAATGCGGGAGTACCAAGACACACTGGTGCAGTCCATCATGTTCTCCATTCCACCCGACAGCAGTGCTGCTAGTGCTCTACAAAGCAGCTCTGAGCTTCGAGGCAGTGGAGGAAGCTCTGCACAAAGAGGGAGCAGAGGCAGTGCCTCAGCACAAGGCAAGACCAGTATGGCTCAAATGTGGCAAACTTTTGTGTGTCCGCCACAAATGTCTACACCATCACAGATGGCTCCAGTCAGCAGGAGGCAACGTTTACATCAGATGGTGACAGACTACCTGTCTTGCCCTGTCAGTGTATTCCCAGATGGCTCTTCCCCCTTCAAGTTTTGGGTCTCTAAGCTGGATACATGGCCAGAACTTAGCCATCTTCCTTTTTTACAGGTAGAATAGGACTGTTACATGGAGAATTACCTTTCACAACAACACCTTGTTTCTCCAATTCACTGACTGCAACCCTTATGTAAGGGATTGCATCCTCAGGAATACGGTACTGACGCTGGAAAGGTGGCAGTTTTTCACCATCAATTTTAACCTAAGTTTGCATTAACCCACAATCAGTTTTCTTTGAGATCCACAATTCAGGGAACTTTTGCTTCAATTCATTCTTTAAAGCATCATTGTCAGCATTTTCAACATTTTCACCAGTACATGCTCCGAAACTAGCAATGGGTAATTTTTGACTCTCCTCCTCCTCCACAGGGACAATTACAGAACAGATAGTGGCTTCTTTGTTCCGCCACAAGACTTTGTTACATAAATCAACAACAATTCCCATTGCTCCCAAAACATCAGTTCCCAAAATAGTGTGCCGTAACTGTGGGTTTACCCAAAAAGCGCATCGAAGACCCCTTTGCTTCGATCCCCCTGTGTCCTGAAATCTCAGGTTCACTGGAAGACTTTTTACTGCTTGAATACAGGAGCCCCCCAAATCCTACCAATGTGGTAGTCTCAGGCAGTCCAGGGGGTGACTGCAATTTGTGTCTTGTTACTGTAACTGAGGCTCCTGTATCGATGAGGATGTCTTCCCACGGCAACCCCTCTATTCTCCCTCTGACATAAGGTCTTCCGTCCTTGCCCAGGGAAATGGGGGCAAGGAGGGTAAGGGGAACAGGGGGAACACTCCATCAATCAGTGTTACCTGCCGTGGGAAGCCCGAAAAATCCATCATCCCCATCTGGGCACGGCTTCCGTCCAACAGCTGCCACCTCCGCCCCAAAGAGATCCTTAGTCAGGGTCCGGTCCTCATGTTCCCGCAGCTCCTTGATCAGGTGAGCGTAGGGACGAGGAGGAGTGACCCCTCCCTGAATGGCATGGACCTCCGGGCGCGGATGAGTGAAAGCCGTTGGGGAAGGAGCAGGAGCAGAAGGCTCCTGTGAGACTGGGTTAACCATTTGAAGACCGTTGTACTGCTGATACTGCCTAGGGTAATTCACTGCTGGATACAGAGGTCTAACTCCGAAAGGTGGTCTAGAAAACTCCCGGGGCCATTGGGGGTTAAAGGGCTCCCGGGGTTCTCGGGATATATGCCCTGGCACAAAGTTGGGACAAAAACGTTTAAAGTGTCCCATCTGTCCTCAAAAATAACACAAGGAGGACCTCTCATGGGATCCCGTGGGGGCTCTGCTGAACGGGACCTGCCCATTCTCGGCAGCTGCGCATACCCCCCCGGAACTCCTGGCCTCCCTGAATCAGCAGATACACCCCGAGGTGAATGGCATGCAAACACATTAGACTCATCACCCTTCACCTCAGACTGCATTGTCCTAACAAAGCACTCCCTTACTTTCCTCCCAATTAGGCAAAAACATTTTTTTAACAAATTTAAGAAGGACCAGTGACATTTGGCCAGGGATTTTTTCTCGGGGTAGAAGCAGCATCACACCTAACCTATGGTGTGCATGTGCTGGAGCTGTCGGGACAATATATCTTTCCTCAACTGTGTCTGCATATGCTGGAGCTGTTGGGACACTATATCTTGTTATGTACTACTTCACCCATTCTCCTAACTCTTCTCCAGTCTACACCTGTATTTACATCAGCACTGTGTCTCAAAGCTGCAGTGTCCATCTGTGACATAACTGCTCTCAGCTGTTGCTGCTCGCACCCCTCCTCTCTGTGCTTCCGTGCTAGCTCCAGCATCTCGCTCAGCTTTTCTGATCTCTCCTGATACGCTGCCACTCCCTGGGTGATCATGTTAACATATTGTTGTGTAGACTGCCTATCAAGAGCCTGATCAAAAGTTATGACTGTCTTACACAAAACCGCTACATGGCTATTAGCCTTCCCTAGCGAACTCTTTCTATTTAGTTCCCTGTTCTCTGTGGTAAACCATCGCATACAATTTAGCCACGTGGTTTCCACATTAACCCCCTCCAGCTGGGGTGTGCCAGCATATTTCTCTGCCTGCTTCCGTAACCACTCCATATTTACAGTGGTCTACAAGGACGAGTTTTACTCTGTTCTAGTATCAACAAATGCAATTTAAGCAAAGTTAGATACTCACACCTCTCTCAGATGGAAGACCTCGCTGCAGCTTTTTTGGGGTCGACCAGATATCAAAAAGAGGTGTAGCCGTGATTCCAGTCTCACTCGTTAGCTTGCCAGGCGTCTCCCCACGCCCTTTTAAAGCTTCTTGCTACCGGGCACAAAAAAGTTCTCACGTCCTTGTAGATAGCTTCTTCTTAGTTACTCATCTTTTTATAGTCTTTTTCTTTGTCCGTGGTTTTCTTATAAAAAATCGGGCAGGCGGTCTCGGAGCGATCACGGGAGGTTCTCCTTCAGGCTGGCTTCCTTTGATCGGATTCACGTGTGGCCACACGCATTTCTTTTATTTTTTCTTCACTCTTCCAACCTCAAACTCTCATCTGCAACTTCTTCCACAAAGGTTCTTCTGGAGGCCACTCTCCGGAGCTGCTCCTCCTCGCTAGCAATCGCCACTTGTAAGAAAATGTTCTTATCGGGAGAGTTGGAAGAGCCGGACAAAGCTGCAGACAATCCTTCTCGAAGCTGAGGTTGAAGTTTATTCGGAGATACACGGCAAAACAGATACAGAATAGCAGAGGAGTTGGAATATGCGGGCAAAAACAGGAATTCAGACGGGCAGAGATTTGCTAGGAGGTCTAGCGGTGATAAGGCTCTGTGCCCTGGCCATGGTGAGGCACAGTGGCATGATGGCGATGGAATGGCAACAAGCAACAGTAACAGGAGCTTCTTATACATTATCAGAACAAAGAAAGCTGCATTTTGCCGCAGAAGGGCGTCCATAGTATAATTTTGAGGCATACATAAGGTAAACCACATAAATAGGTATTTTACGATATACTGATAAATAATATGACCCTTTCAATTTACTTTTCCTTACACGACATTAAAGACCCATATAAGTCAGGATTATGCATGGCTATTGCCTTCAATCTCATCATCGTCTCCAGTCTAGGTCCATAAATTCTTACATCCTGACATTTTAATGACTTTACTTTTCGCTACCACACTATCACGTATAAGCATATTGACCATATATTTGGTGACCTATTCCCCTATTGATCCAATCTTCCTCTATGCACATCTACTGAAGTTGGTAAGAGACATGATCTCATTTTCCATCCTCCATTTAGTACATTTTATTAGCTCTTTTGTAAAAGTTGAATCTTCTCTAACTTTCGACAAGATGGCTGCTAGAGACAACATGGTCGCTCAGTATATTATGGCTGACCATTCTCTTACATCAGTACAGACATTTTCTACAGGTATATTTTTACACCGGTCTCAGTACAGACATCTTCCACAGGCAAATTGCTTCAGCAATCCAGCGGGAATCTCTCCTCATTTCCTTATGGAATATATTTCATCTAATTGAATTACCAGCACAGCACACCTTAAGGGTAGCTGGAAAATGATAAGACAAACTGTTAGAACCGGCCCAGGTTCAAGCGCTGCACCCGATTCTGGCACTGCCCCCAGTTCTGGTCCCTCACTTGCTCCTGCTCTCCACGCTGCCCCTGTACCTCAGCGAGGACCCTGTCTGGATCCTCGTGCTCTGTCTGTCTATTGGCGTCCTGCTGTTGCTTCTCTCTCCCCCACTTCCTGGCATGCTGCCAGCAGGCCTTCAGGGAGAGTGCTTAGGACACGAGCGCTCTTTCCTGTGGTCTCTTAAAGGGACAGTGCCCATTTTTTGAAAATCACAATTGTCCTATGGCAGCGTATTGATTACTATTTCTGGCCTCTCTTCCTTAGGGAGAGTGCCAGAGCAACGAGTATCTACTCTTGCTACATCCGGTTCAGTCTCTCATCTGTCTGCGCGGCATTAGCAATCCATTTGCACTTGCTCATACTGTTTGTCTCCACAGAGTTTCAGTGAACAGTGTTCAGCTATCTCAGAAGACATCAGTTTCCATCTATTCAAGTGCCATCCCATTCCGCCAATCATCATCTGAACCCGAGGACTACGTCAAGGTTATTGGAGCCAGCTTCCTATCGTCTACCTGGAACCAGACCTTCCTCACCAGTTCCAGCTTCACCACGCATACCTGGTGTCTGCCGGTCAGCTCCATCAGATCTGTTATATCTGTTATCTGTTTGTCCCACTGGGAAAGCTGCCTCGTGGTCCGGGGTCTAACAGGAGGTAGCACCTGTGTCCTCCGGGTATTCCACTCTGGTCCTGTTCGAGGGAGTTTACTACGGATACCTCGGGCTCACTAGTCACGCCCCCTTCAGAGCCCCCCGGACTGTGGTCCCGAGGTTCCACTCTAAAAATAAAAAACAAATGTGAACTTCACCATCTGTGCCTCCGCTTCCATTCGTTACACAAACTATGGAAAATGGTGATGACCATGCATGCAGAATGCGAGGATCCAAATGACAAAGGCTACTAATGTAAGCCCCTGAGAAGACTGACATATCCACTTACCCTGACTGTGGAATATGCCTGCTTAAGACACGCCATCGTGGGACAGAGTAGGATCTGACTTCCTTTTGCACAAGACCGTTAAAACCGAGTCCATCCACTAGGGATGAGTTGTCTCGTAAGTGGTGAAACAACTATTGATTCTCTAGAAAAGATTCAGAGGCTCAACGAGAATAGTGTTATATTTTGCATATCTCCACGGGGATGTTAAGGATGTAAAGAATTAATGAAGATATACAATATAAAATAGTGCTGACATACTGAGCCACATCTGTGTTATATTAAAAATACTCTTAAGGCTTTTGTAGACATTGACCTGTTTGGTCAACTTGTCCTGCTTTTGTTAATAAAGATTAATAATGATTATTGTGCGGCCGCTAATTACAGAATCATAAAAGGCAATGACTATTCAACCCTAAACAAAGGAGGAGAAATTTAAGCATTTAGCATGGGTCGTGAGTAGAGTTGAGCGAAACGGGTCGAAAAAATTCAAAAGTCGCCGACTTTCGCCAAAGTCGGGTTTCATGAAACGAAACCCGACCTTAGCGTGAGGTCGGCCACGAGGTCAGTGACCATTGCGCCAAAGTCGCGTTTCAAAAGATGCTTTTGCGCCTTTTTTCAGCCAATCAGGAAGAACGGACACTGTGGGCAATGTGATGACATAGGCAGCAGTCACCACCGTCTTGGAGAAGGGCATGCAAGTGATTGGCTTGCTTTGTGTGGTGTCACAGGGGGTATAAAAGGGCGGGGACGCCGACCGCCATGTTACTCATGCTGATCTCAGAATAGGGAGAGCTGCTGCAGCTGCTGATTCTGTAGGGAGAGCATTAGGAAGGCAAAAAGAAAAAAAATATGCTTCTGCCAAATTGAAGCTATCTACGTGCGTGACTCTGTAAAGAAAAGTCGAGGAGTTTGTCCATTCTTACAGACCTACACCTTATAGTTTTGTCCGTTTTTCAAACAGTTTAGTATATTTGCTGTTTGATTACATTCAAAACTAGACAGAGACAACATGTGTCAGTCCGTATACAAAAACACGGAGCTTGACAATTTTACATACACCGTACAGCGGTGTACGTTCACGCTCCTCTCTCAGTACCGTGTATCGGCTGTTATCACGGCCAAATTGAAGCTATCTACGTGTGTGACTCTGTAAGGAAAGGTCGAGGAGTTTGTCCATTCTTACACTCTAGGGAGATTCCAATTCTGCCAATTCTATATACACCTTGTAGTTTGTCATACTTTGTAGTTTGTCATAATTTCTGCTGGTCACATTGCGGTGTTATAGACACAGGGCCTGACAGAATCCAACTGTGTCCTGAAGTCTACAGAGATTCCAATTCTCCCCACTACTATATACACCTTGTACCTTGTTTTACAGTACCATATAGTTGGTGTTTTTTTGGGTACATTTTCCCCAAAAATAAGGAAGTGTGGTGAAAGAGTCCGTGGAAGTGGGCAGGGGTTGGCAGCTGGTAATAATGGTGTTGGTGGTGGATCTGCTGGTAGTGGCAAAAGCAAAATAGCACCTAATGCACCTACATTGTCCTTGCAGTGTACTGAGCCAGAATCTGACCCAGATGAAACTCAGGTGCCCCTTCCCGCATACTATACGACCATACATGGTGACACAGAGGAAGGTGCACATGACATTGAAGAGGAGGTGATGGATGACCCAGTTGTTGACCCAGATTGGCATCCATTGGGGGTAGAGGTTGCCGCTGCCAATAGCTCAGAAGAGGAGGAGGAGCATCCGCAGCAGCATCGACATCGCAACAACTGTTATCTGGCAGGCCCGGAGCAGTCCAAAAACGGGTTACAAAAACCAAAAGAGTTGCAGGACAGCTTGGCCAGATGGTCAAAATAGCACAGCATGCAAGGCCTCAAAATGTCTTCCATAGTAGGAAGAGTGCAGTGTGGCACTTTTTTGAACAAAATCCTAATGATCAGGCAAAGGTTATCTGTAAGAAGTGTGCAAAGACCTTTAGCCGAGAGAAAAATCTGAGAAATTTGAATACCAGTTGCATGCTAAGACATTTAACCACCATGCACTTGCAAGCGTGGACGGATTACCAAAACTCACGTACCACATGTGCTACTGCTCCCAAAGAAGGTAGTCAGCAACGCAACATTGTTTCCCCCACTGTAAGTCCACCGGTTAGCACACCACCAGCAGCAAATGTTGATTTGTCGTCGCAAGGGCAAATCAGTCAGGGAATCACACTGTTATTGCCACGAAAGACTGAATCTAGGCCATCAGAAAGAACACCAACTCCATCACCATCATCAACCCTCTCTCAGTCCGCCATGTCCACCGCTAGTTCCACCATATGCAGCTCTCAAGTCCAGCTCACCCTACTAGAGACTATGAGTAGGACAAGAAAGTACTCATCCTCTCATCTGCGTACACTGGGTTTGAACGCCCACATTGCCAAACTAATCTCGTTAGAGATGTTGCCCTATTGGTTGGTTGAAAGTGCAGCTTTCCGCAAAATCATGGCCTACGCAGTACCACGCTATGACCTACCCAGTCGCCACTTCTTTTCTCGCAAAGCCATCCTAGCCCTCCACCTTCATGTGGAAGACCGCATTGTCCATGCACTCAAGCAATCAGTGAGTGGAAAGGTGCACCTCACAACTAATGCATGGTCCAGTAGGCATGGCCAGGGCCATTACGTGTCCATCACTGCGCACTGGGTTAATGTGGTGGATGTAGGGTCCACAGGGGACAGCTGTGATGGCACAGTGCTGCCTAGCCCACGGTATAGGAAACAGTTGGCTGTAGGCGTTCGACCCTCCTCCTCCAGAAGCGAAAGCTTGTCCACAGAGCGCAGTCGCACGAGCACTGCATCCGCAGCTGACAGTGGTGCACACGATGTGTCCCACTATCGATCAACTAGTGGAAAGCGTCAGCAGGCTGTGTTGCAGATGATGTGTTTGGGCGACAGACACACGGCGGTGGTACTGGCCGACTACTTTCAGCGACAAACTGAGTCATGGCTGGGCAGTCAACATCTTGAGGCAGGCAAGGTAGTTAGTGATAACGGCCAGAATTTTGTGGCAGCCATAGCCCTTTCAAAACTCAGACACATACCTTGCTTGGCTCTTACCTTGAACCTGGTGGTGCAGTGCTTCCTCACTAATTATCTGGAGTTAACAGGCCTGCTCAATAAGGTTCGAAGACTGTGCTCGCACATCCGCCGATCGCCAGTACACTCCAGTCGTATGCAGAAGCTGCAGCGAGTGCTCCACCTTCCCAAGCACCGCCTAATTATTGACGTTGCAACAAGGTGGAACTCCACCCTGCACATGGTTGAGCGGCTGTGCGAACAGAGGCAGGCCGTAATGCATTTGTGGGAGGATACACGGGCAGGCACTTTGAGAGCAGACATGGAGTTGACAGGTGTGCAGTGGTCGAAGCTGAAAGACCTCTGTAAAGTCCTTCAATGTTTTGAGGAATGCACATGGCTGGTAAGCGCAGACGACGCCATCAAAAGCATGAGCATCCCACTTATGCGTCTGCTCATGCAAACTTTGACGCCCATCAAGGAGCAGGCGTCTGCAGCCGAGGATGATGAGGAAGAGGAGGAGGGAAGCCTTGATGACAGTCAGCCATTGTCTGTTCAGGGAACTGTCATGGACTAGGTGGAGGAAGAAGAGGAGGAGGAGGATGATGATGGGGATGATTATTTAGTAGAGGAGGATGCTTCTCGTGGGGCAAGGGAAAATGTTAGCGTGGCAAGGTCTGGTACTGGGTTTGTGCGTGACTGGAGGGATGTGGATTTGCCTGAAAGTGCTCCTCCACCAAGCACTCGCAGTGCATTATTGACACCGGGAACATTGACCCACATGTCAGATTATGCCTTGCAGATCCTAAAAAGGGACCCCCGCATTGCCAAAATGATGAACAATGATGACTACTGGTTGGCCAGCATCCTGGATCCACGCTATAAAGGCAAATTCCAAAACATCATGCCACAGGATAACGTTGACCTAATATTGGCTAACAAACAAGCAACTCTGGTAAACCGGTTGGTTGAGGCATTCCCAGCACACAGCAGCGGTGATGGTTCTCACACGAGCCGTATGGGCCGGGGGCAACTTGGAAGAGGTGTTGGTGGTGCACACATCAGAAGTGGCGTTGGAGACAGGGGTTTCATGACCATGTTGTGGACTTTTTCAAGTCCCGCTCACAGGACTGATAATACTGCATCAATTGAAAGTGACAGGAGACAGCACTTGTCAACTATGGTTACAATCTACTTTTCCTCCCATATCGATGTTCTCCCTCACAGGTCATTCCCATTTGACTATTGGGCAGCTAAACTGGACACCTGGCCTGAATTGGCACAATATACCTTACAGGAGCCAGCTTGCCCAGCTGCAAGTGTGCTATCGGAAAGAGTCTTCAGTGCTGCTGGATCAATCCTGACAGAAAAAAAGACCCGTCTGTCGACCCAAAATGTGGATGATCTAACCTTCATTAAAATGAACCATGCATGGGTTTCCAAGGATTTTGTCACACCTTACCCTGATGACACATAGGTTGACAGAAAAATGGCTTTCTTTGGTCCGCCTCTTCCTGGGACTTGACCAATTTCGCCTTTTGCAGCAGGTGAATGTCCAACATCAACATATGCCATTTTGTAAACCTCCATAACTGGGCTGCCTCCTCCCCCCATGGCCGGGGTCACCACCTAGCGCACGCAACCGTGTGAGTGCCGTTGCCCTGGACAGGTGGGTGGGCCGACTCTTGGGCGCGGGCACTGGCACAGGGTCCTTCATAGTGCAATCAAGTGTCTCTGACGGTGGGGGTGCACACCCGCCGTCAGACACACCGCCGTACTATGAGGTGCCCAGTGCCAGTACCGACACCCACCAGTGGGCCCCCCTTGCTTGGGCAGGGCCCCAGCATTTGCAATGTTTACCTCTCCCTGCTCCTCCGCTGTGTAGTCTGGGCTGTCAAATCCTTCACTGGGACTGCCACTACAAATTTGGTGAACTGATAGAAGATCATGGTTAAGATGTAGCTATGCCCTGTCCCGCTGGCCGGGATCTAGCTTCAGATGATCAATGGCTTCCATTTCTTATGGACGTCGACTCACAATGAGATGCAGTGGTGGTTTCTCATCAGCTTTCACAGTTTTCCTACCCACAGACGTGTGACATTAAAGCGCACATTTTTAAATGTGCCCTCTCATGCCTACCCAAATGAATTGCCTACGGCCTGTGGCTTCTGTCTTTTGCACTTCAAAGTTACGTGACAGAGAATGATAGGCAGTGAGCACCATGTTTACATCTCTCCCTGTGATCAAAATTATATGGATATGAGTAATGGCGATGGGACCAACGGTACTGCGATACAGCAACACTTTCTTCACAAAGAAAGGTTTTCGCTGTCTCCACACACTAATTAATTGAGGGTCTGCATCGCCTCTGAGAATTATGACGGAAGTTTATCCCGTGAATAGAAATTCCTAGATTTCTGCAATCACTAGAATTTATGTCAGTAATTGTATGCATCTCATTTCCTATTGCGGAGAGTCTGGACTGTCTTACTGAGACACAAATATATATGAAGATTTAAAAATACCACCAAAAGTGTATACTGGTGTACGCTTCAAAAACAATTCCTTTTTTCTACTTTTTAGATTGTTGTCTAATCCATACTGAGAACATGGAGATTTTAAATATTTAAACTATGCTATATATACCTGCTATCCAGTGATAATGTACCCTTTCTCAACTTTGTACAAGCTGGTCAAATCCATACTGGGCCTGAGACCGTCTTAGCCTGCCTCCTGATGTATAGACATAGGTTTTTAATGTGTAAACTATGCTATACATACCTGTAATCCGGTGATACGTTACCCTTTCTCACCTTTGTCCAATCACGTCTAATCCATACTGGGCCTGAGATCGTCTGAGCCTGCCTTCTGTTATATAGACCTACGTTTTTAATGTGTAAACTATGCTATACATACCTGTTATCCAGTGATACGGTACCCTTTCTCACCTTTGTCCAATCACGTCTAATCCATACTGGGCCTGAGATCGTCTGAGCCTGCCTTCTGTTATATAGACCTACGTTTTTAATGTGTAAACTATGCTATACATACCTGTTATCCAGTGATACGGTACCCTTTCTCACCTTTGTCCAATCACGTCTAATCCATACTGGGCCTGAGACCATCTGAGCCTGCCTCCTGATATATAGACATAGGTTTTTAATGTGTAAACTATGCTACATATATACGTGTTACCCGGTGAAACTGTACCCTTTATCAACTTTCTAGAATCTTGGCGAATCCATACTGGGCCTGAGAACGGCTGCCGAGCTGTTAAGCAAGCTACAGCAACTGTGGTTTGGACACGTAATTTTTTGCATTTTTTCAGGAATGCCGGTTAGGCCTAATTCAGGAATTGCGGTTGACCTGCACTTACTGGGAAATCATCGTTCGCGGGGAATAATTGGAATCACAGATCCCCATCACTAACGGTGTTCTGCTGGTTATCTGCACCTGTAAGCGATAAAAGCTGGTCCTTTCAGTGTAGCGCGCATGCAGCCCCGGACATGTAACGCCATGATAGACCATGATAGTGCCAGAGCCTCGCGTATCCCTCTAGTAAGCTTGACGCGTACCCCGGGGGCATGCCGGAGTCTCGTTCGTTAATGGAATAAAGCTGACAAATTGCTAGCACAACTATAAACGGACATACCACACCACACACACAATCGACAAAGCTTTCAATATGTGCATCTTTTCTTGAGGTGGCATGGTTGTGGTTTCCCGGGTGGAGTCCAATTAAGCCGCAGGCTCCACTCCTGGTGTTGCCCTTTTGGACATTCCATTAAGGTTCAGCTTTGCAATCTTGCTGCCCCGGGGAAAGCAAGCACTTTGCCTTCATGGACGCTGTTTGGAGGTTTGTGGGAATAACGCTGCCCGATCGCCAGTTGGCATAATTTATTGGTGGGAAGTCCGACGGTATATGATCGTGTTCGATTTCAGAATTTTTTTTTTTGGTTGTTATTTTACATTTTTATTCCAGCTTTTCTTGACTTTATAAGGGAATGACAAGCCTATATCTGTGTCTCCTCCACCTTATCCTTTTACTCCTCCACCTCTTTTCTAAATGTAGTTGCCCTTTTCCATATGTAATTTTAGTCTTCTGCGCATTTTCTCTGCTTTGGGACACCTTTTAAGGTGTTTTGTAATTTTTTTCTATGTGCTTGTATGTGTTTGTGTTTGCCTGCCATTGTTTTCAATGGGGTTCGACAAACATTCAACGAACTTGCCTCCTGTGTGACGAACCAAAACACTAGCGTGGTGGCTCAACACTACTCCTGATATATAGACGTACATTGTTAATGTTTAAACTATGCTATATATACCTGCTATCTGATGATACTGTACACTTTGTCTACTTTTTATATTCTTGTCTAATCCTTACTGAGCCTGTGAGCGTCTCTGTGTGACTGATGAAATATATATGGAGATTGACAATTATCCTTTGACTGAATAGAGCTGTACATTTCTAATACAGTGCCATATATATGATGTTATTTTGTGTCTATTTTGTGCAAAATTTTGAAGTTTGGTGGAAGAGGCCACAGACGTGGGCGAGGGGGGGCCAGCTGGTGATGATGGTGGTGGCGCATCTGCTGGTAGTGGCAAAAGCACAATAGCAGCTAAGGCAGGAGGTGTTGAGCCTGCGTCATGGTCTGGCTCCGGAACGCCTGGAATGATACCTTTTCTGGGATAGGTTAACCGCTTTTAAAGGCGGAGCATGAGGAACTGGTTTTGGCTTACATTGCCGAAACAGACTCCAGCAAATATGCCCGCCTCTTCTGAAGTTTCAAAAAATGCAAGCACTGAGTGGTCAAGTGCTGGCTCCTGGTCAGGAAGAACCCCTTTCCTTGTGTCCTGCATCCCCACCCAAACTGAATGAGGCAGCAGGCCACACTTCACATTAGTCCATGTAGCTCTTTCTATCATACCATGCCTGGGTTATCAAGTCAAATCGTGAATTCCCCAGTCCAAGATGAATCTGACATGAAGTGTGGGTTGCCAGCCAGGGCAGTGGGGTTAATCGGTACCGGGCCGGTGTCTCACAGGGATGTGTCACGGTGGTGGTGACCCGTTCCGTGGCCCAGGGCGTCCATGCAAAGGGGTGAATTACGTTTATAGGTGAATGATACGTGACGCCACCTCTGGTTTCTGATTAGATTGACCAGCGCTGCAGTGTCGCTTCTGTGGGACAGATGTTGTGGTTCAGCTAAGTTGTAGAAGACCTGCACAGGTAGGGCCGTAGTCGCAGGGCAGATGAAAGAGTTGGGAGATGGTGTGCAGTGCAGGATGTAGCTGAGCCGTGCGCCAGGTGCAGGAGAAAGATGACAGACACATTCGTGCAGTTCCTTTACCTGTACTTGGTAGGTGCTGTCCAGGACCCAGAGTACAGATGGAGAAGGAGTTGGTCAGCCTGGAAGCCAATTTGGATTTCTCTCTCTGCAGATAGGTAGTGTGGCCTCTGTTCTAGCGCTTATCTGAGGTACTCGCAGTGCTGAGTTCAATGAAGTTCCCCCTGTTGACTCTCTTTTGGAACTTTCTCATATGGCTGGCAGCCATAGCCTTTTCCTTCTGGCTCACACACGTCGATGCTGGGGCCTCCGAGCCTCAGTTGGGTACAGAGCATTTACAGCTGCTACTTCCTCTGGATTCTGCTGCAGGAACATCAGTGTCCCTACAAACTCGGAGACCGGAATCCGGACCATGCGCTGCAGCTAGGAGTGAGCCTTAACTCTGCTCATCCTCCAGCTCCCCTTCTCACGTCCACACACTTCCCCTTCCCTGCACAGAATGGCCTAACTTACCTCCTCCCGACCACAGAGAGCAGCTCCTCAGCAGTCATATTCAGAGGTCTCCCTGTTGGCGTGGAATGGGAAATGTGTTGTGTGTTGGTTTAACTGCTAGAGAGATCCTTCGTTGCTCCCAAGCATGATATCACACTCCCTAGGAGGAAGGTAATGCCACTGTGGCGACCATACTCCTGGGGACGCCACAAGTGCACTGATGCCCAGCCACTGCTAGATGATTCTGCTGGTACATTGACCCAGACCACTGCATTCCCCTCGCACTCTACACAGCCAGAATCTGACCCAGAGGAAACTCAGGTTCCCCTTCCTGCATACTATACCACCTTACACGGTGACAAAGAGGAAGGTGCAGATGAAAGTGCAGGTTCCTTGAGCTGGTGGGTGGCATACTCATTGGCAACGGCACTGGCACAGGGCCCCTCATAGTACGCAAAAGTGTCTCTGCCCACCCCCACCCGCCGTCAGACACACCGCCACACACCGCCGTACTATTAGAGGGGCCCTGTGCCACTTCCGTCGCCAACGAGTGGGCCCCCCTGCTTGCTTAGGATCACAGCACT
Source organism: Dendrobates tinctorius (assembly GCF_039654945.1). NCBI lineage: Eukaryota > Metazoa > Chordata > Amphibia > Anura > Dendrobatidae > Dendrobates > Dendrobates tinctorius. The sequence goes on along the minus strand of NW_027361829.1, from coordinate 10,155,046 downwards.
TGCAAAGTTGAAATACTTACCTTTCCCTGCTCCACCACTATGACGTTTTCCACGTTTCCTGACAGTGATAGTCTGATCAGAGAGCGCAATGACATCACGTCTGTACAGCCTAAACAGCCTAAACAGCCAAGTGCAGTGAAATGGACGATGGGGACGACGAGGAGTCCAGACTAGTACAGGGATTCCATATCGAGGAGACTTATTTAATTGTTTTCAATGTTGGGACAGAAATTTTTGGGGAGCACTATACTCTGGAGAATGATATATGGGGCCCACCATACACTGGAGCATTCCAAAGGTGCACATCAGACACTGGAGCAGCATTTACAGGGCACATTATACACTAGAGCATTATAAATGGGGCCCATTATGTATGGAGCATTATTTGGGCCCATAAAACAGTGGAGCTTCATCCATGGGGTCCAACATATACTGTAGCATTATGTGGAGCTCATCATATACTGTTTAAAACATTATATGGGACCAATGATTCTGTATGGAGAAATATATGGGCCTCATTACTCTGTATAGCGCACTATGCGGTGGCCATAATACTGTATGGACTAATATACTGTCCGTTTTTGGAGCTATTAAAAATGGATATCAGTCATGAGATGTAAAAAGTGAAGTATTTTTCATTGTACTATGCCGTTATTTCTCTGCCGTATCGGAGCATCATGAGTTGTGGTATGTGTTAAAGGGGCGCTCTTTGGCCCAGGGCACATGAAAACCTGGAGCCAGCCATACCCCCCACAAATTTAGCCAAATAACCCCCATTTTTCATTGCATAACTAGTATTATGAAGTAAATTAAGATTGACAAGCTTCAGTAATAAAAATTGATGCTTTTGCCATTCAAATGGGCACTGTAGGTGTGTTTAATGTCCTCCACTCCCTGCCGACTTTGCTTCCCCATTGACTTGCATTGGGTTTCGTGTTTCAGTCGGCCTTCGACTTTTCACGATAATTGGCCGATTTCGTTCGACCCGAAAAAAGGCAAAGTCGCTCATCTCTAGTCATAAGGATAAGCAAATGTCTATATAAGTATGTGCCACTTCTTTAATAAACTAGAATTCTGTTTCTCACTGACACTGACAGTCACGTGTGGTTTTCTCTGTGTACACATACATTAATTTGCTATAAGGTTTGGCAGCAGACAATTAAGACGATTGTACATCCCTCAAGTGTGACCCTAACAACCTTAATAGCTTAATAGCTGCTTTTTTAAATACATGATGCCAGAAAGTAATGGTAGCATTAAATCACTTATTACTAGTGTTGAGCTTTCCGATACCGCAAGTATCGGGTATCGGCCGATATTAGCTGTATCGGAATTCCGATACTGACTTCCGATACTTTTCTCATATTGGATACCGGAATCGGAAGTTCCCATAATGCTATCAGCCCACTCGCTTTGATTCAGCCAATGGGAATCCTCAGAAGTGTGGGCACATCCTGTTAGGCATGTAGGCATGTTAACTATTGGCATGGCTGTGATTGGCTGCTGAAATGATGTCATGATGCACTATAAAAGCCACCACCGCCATTTCTGGTCACTCTGCTGTGAATTCAGTTAGGGACAGGCTGCTGTTGAAGACTGTGAGGGACAGTTAGAAATAGCGATTCTCAAAACAATATTGTGCTTTACCCAGGCTACATAAAACACCACTGTAGCTTTCTTTTCCCTAGCAGCAGTGTTCGCAGCTGTCTGCAAGGGCTGTGTGAGTGCAGCTCACGCTGTGGAGTGGGTCCTGCAGCCACGTCTGGTTGTAGGCCGCCCAGCGTGCCTCACTGCTGCCTCATACATATTTTTATTTTTGAGCTGCTTATTTTTAAAAAATTCTATCTAGTGTGCTTCCATCCGTATCAATATACGTTGGTTGCAAACACTAGTAGTAGACAGCGGAGCCTTTCTGCAGCCTTTCAGTGCTAGTGCCCACTTAGCTGCACTGTTCACAGCTGTCTGAGAGGTCTCTGACTGTGTGTGAGTGCAGCTCACGCTGAGTAGTGTGTCCTGCAGCTACGTCTGGTTGTAGGCTGCTCAGCATGTCACTGCCTCACACATTTTTCTTTTATTGCAGCTCATTTTTTCTCCTATTAGTGTGCATCCATCCGTATCCATATACGGTGGTTGCAAACACTCTAGGAGTACACGGCGGAGCCTTTCTGCAGCCTGTCAGTGCTAGTGCCCACTTAGCTGCACTGTTCACGGCTGTCTGAGAGGTCTCTGACTGTGTGTGAGTGCAGCTCATGCTGAGTAGTGTGTCCTGCAGCTACCTCTGGTTGTAGGCTGCTCAGCGTGCATCACTGCCTCACACATATTTTTCTTTAATTGCAGCTCATTTTTTCTTCTCCTATTAGTGTGCATTCCTCCATATCCATCTACTTTGGTTGGTTGCAAACACTATATAGGAGTAGATAGAGGAGCCTTTTTTCTGGCTTGTGCCCTTCAGCTGCAGCCAGATTAGTATTACCCAATTTTTTTGGAGCCTCATCTTTTGCATTGTAGTTTACCTGCCTGCATTGTAATAGCTCCAGAAAGTTGGTGATACTCTGACTTTCAAATCTTTGGTCACATCCTTTTAGTTTTTTCCCCCCAAAAAAACAACAAAGTTCACCAAACACTACATTTGAAAGTTGTGTAGGCCACATTAGCTCCCATTAAAGTGTAGTCGACACACACACTTCATAAAATTAGTGTTTCTTATACCTGTAACCAGCTGTTCAGGAATAAGCACACTAAGGCCCCCCTTTGTACTTTTCTGCCTATCTTTCTCAGTCTAGCAAGATGAAGAAGGCAGGGAGTAAGGCATGTGGGCGTGGAGTTTCAGCAGGGAGAGGACGTGGGGATTCTTCAGGGAGAGGACGTGGGGATTCTGTGCCCGCTGTTGGCACCAGTGAGTCAGCATCCCCCAGTTTTAGCAGGCTACAGTCCTTTATGCGCAGCTTTGTAGGACCTCACCGTACCCCACTGCTGCGGGAGGAACAAATTGAAGCCGTTGTCGGATGGATGGCAGCTAACGCATCGACTTCAATTACTTCCACTTCCTCTCAGGGCCAGAGCACCGAAGAGCAACCATCTGTCTCTTCACCACCTGCCAAAGAGCCCAGGCAGTCAGAGAGCCCTGGACAGCAGCCATCACAGTCTCTACTTCTGTTCTCGGAATCTGTTGGTTTGGAAAGAGGGGGCCAGCCAAGCGGCATTCCAGAATGTGAAGAAGAGGGAGTATGCAGTGATGCGCAACTTCTTTGTCCCTCTGAATCTGAAGAGGCGGGTGGGCCAGTGCCTATGGTCAGCACACCTCAGTACGCATCAGATGATGACGAGACTCAGTTACCACTTTCTGGTGCGTATGGTGCTGGCGAGACAACCCAGGAGAAGCAGGTGTTTGAAGAGGGGAGTGTAGATGATGAGGTCCTTGACCCATCATGGCGTGAGGAACAGGAAGGTGGTGGGAGCAGCTTTGAGGAAGAGATTCCCCGAACGGCCAAAACCGGAGGGAGAGGGAGGGGACAGACTTGGTTGCCTGTAGCCTCCACTTCGGCACCTGTTAGGAGCATTCCACTTTCAAAAGGCAAAACGGGCGCTCCCAAGACTTGCAGTGTGTGGTCCTTTTTTGACACAGTTGCAGATGACATTTGCTTTGTCAAATGTGTCATCAGAGAGTCAAAAGAGGGAAAAATGTCAGCAACTTCAATACCACTAATATGTGGAAACATGTGCGGACCAAGCACGAGCTGGAGTTACACAGACACACTGAAGACGAAGGCCAACGTACAGCACCACCTACCACCTCTTCAGCTCGTGTTGGGGCCTCTTCCTCCAGCTCACACACAGCTGGTTCGGCTTCCTCACAGGATCGCCAAGGAAGAACCTCTGGCACTGTTGTCCGGAGACCCTGTGACATTCCACCCACAGCACCACGTTCCAAGTCATCCTCACACTCCCAGGCCACTTGGCAGCCATCGGTAGCACAGGCATGGGAGAAAAGGCGGCCATACTCAGCAAACCATCCCCGAGCACAGACTCTGAATGCTGCATTGCCAAACTACTGGCCCTTGAAATGCTGTCATTCAGGCAGATGGAGACGGACACCTTCCAGGACTTCATGGCATTGGCAGTCCCACAATACACCGTGGCCAGCCGCTTTTATTTCAGCAGGCGAGCCGTCCCTGCCCTGCAGAATAATGTGGAGGCAAACATAAAACATGCGCTACTAAACGCCATCAGTAGCAAGGCCCACCTGACCACTGATGCGTGGACCAGTAACCATGGACAGGGACGATACCTTTCCCTCACTGCCCATTGGGTCAATGTTGTGGAGCCGGGTACAGATCTGGAGAGTGGCGCTCTACGTGTTCTGCCAACTCCACGGATTACAGGAATCCAGTCTGTACATATTGACTCCTCCTCCTACTCAAGTTTCTCTGAAACAGCGCAGCAGGAGCCTGTTACAACCGATATGAGCACAGCCGTGGCCAAACGTCAACAGGCCGTACTGAAATTAATTTCTTTGGGGAAATGAAGCCACACAGCGCAAGAGCTCTGGAATGCCATCAAGCAGGAGAGCGACGTGTGGTTTGTGCCAGTGAATCTCCAGCCGGGCTTGGTACTGTGTGACAATGGCCGAAATCTGGTGGCAGCTCTTGGCCTAGGCAACCTCACTCACATCCCATATCTGGCACATGTGTTCAACTTGGTCGTGCAGAGCTTTCTGAGGGACTATCCAGATCTTGATGCACTGCACAAGGTCCACATAGAGTGCGCTTACTTGTGTCGTTCCAGCACGGCAAGATCGCGCCTTGCTGCTCTGCAGCGCCGATTACGCCTTCCGGAACATCGCATCATATGTGACCTACCCACCAGGTGGAATGCAACGTTACATATGTTGGAGCGGTTGTGTGAGCAGCAGGCAGCAGTCATGGAGTACCAGCTGCATCAGGTGCAAACAAGTCGCAATGTGCGCCGGTCACACTTCAGCACCACTGAGTGGGCCTCTATGAAGGACATCTGCTTCATTTTGCGTGCCTTCGATGATTCCACGCGGAGGGCGAGTGCAGATGATGCACTAGTCAGCATGACTGTCCCCCTTATCTGCATGCTTCAAAAAACACTGCAAGCACTAAGGGATGAGGTTTTGGAAGAGGTGGAGGATGAGGAGTCCCAAATGCCATCTGCTTCTGGACAGTCTGCGCTACGTGCTTCCTCACAAAGGCCTAGGCAGGGGACACTTTGTGAGGAGGATGAGGAGGAGTCGATGGAGGAGGAAGACATCTCTCCACAGGAGGGAGGTACACAAAGCTCTAGTCAGTATGTACAGCGAGGGTGGGGTGATGCAGAGCAAGCAGAGATCACGCCTCAAGCAGGGGACAGCGGTTCTTTGGCAGTTGGGAGTCTGCAGCACATGGTTGACTTCATGCTGCAGTGCCTGAGAACCGACCGCCGCATCGCCCACATTCTCTACATGGCTGATTATTGGGTGTACACCCTCCTAGATCCTCGCTACCGGGACAACTTGCAAACCCTCATACCAACGTTGAACCGGGAGCGTAAACTGCGGGAGTACCAAGACACACTGGTGCAGTCCATCATGTTTTCCATTCCACCCGAAAGCAGTGGTGCTAGTGCTTTACAAAGCACCTCTGTGCGTCGAGCCAGTGGAGGAAACTCGGCACAAAGAGGGAGCAGAGGCAGCGCCTCAGCACAAGGCAAGACCACTATGGCCCAAATGTGGCAAAGTTTTGTGTGTCCGCCACAATTGTCTACACCATCACTGACGGCTCCAGTCAGCAGGAGGCAACGTTTCCGTCAGATGGTGACAGACTACATGTCTTGCCCTGTGAGTGTACTCCCAGATGGCTCTTCCCCCTTCAAGTTTTGGGTCTCTAAGCTGGATACATGGCCAGACCTTAGCCAGTATGCCTTGGAGGTGCTGGCTTGCCCTGCTGCCAGTGTATTATCGGAACGCGTCTTTAGTGCCGCAGGTGGTGTACTAACAGACCGTCGCACGCGACTTTCTTCCGATAACATCGACCGGCTTACTTTTCTGAAAATGAACAAGGCCTGGATCTCCCAAGAATTTGCCAGTCCTCTTCCCGACTAAATAATTGGTTGGCAACTGTATCCAGGTCTCCTGTTGTGTTCATGTTTCTACCACCTGAACTATAATCCCTGGGCTTCAACACAGCCAGTTGTCGCTCAGATGTGTCATCTGCACAGAGAAAAACACTAGCTCCTGTGTTAGTGGGGTTCAGTAATGCCAGCTGCTCCCCTGCTGTGTGGACGGCAAAGTCTCCTGCTCCATCCACATTCAAACTACTACTGATTTTTAACCCTGCTCCACTTAGGCCTCTGGCTCCACTGTCTCTATTATTTCCCCTAGACTCCAACCCCGCCAGTGACAGCTCTTAAGTGGCGTCTGCATAATCCACACTTGTTCCAGTGTTACTTGGCCTCAGTCACATCAGTTGATCCCCTGGTGTGTGTCCGGCAAGGTCTCCTGCTCTGTCCACATTCCCATTACTAGGGGATCAACTGACGGGACTGAGCCCAAGTAACACAGGAAGAAGTGTGGATTGTGCTGATGCCACTTCAGAGCTGTCACTGGCGGGGTTGGAGGCCAGGGGAAATACTAGAGACAGTGGAGCCGGAGGCCATGGTGGAGCACGGTTACAATCAGTTGTAGTCTACTACCTCTATAAAACGTGCTGCAAGTTGGCCTCAGCCAGCTCCATGCCTCATCCTGGGCTCCAACAAAGTCAGTTGGTGTTCAGAAGTGCCATCTTCGCAGAGAAACACACACTAGCTACTGTGTTAGTGGGGTTCAGTATTGCCAGCTGTTCCCCTACTGTGTAGACAGCAAAGTCTAGTGCTGCCTCCACATGTCAACACCATCAGGCCTCAGCCTGCTCCATGCCTCATCCTGGGCTCCAACAACGCCAGTTGGTGTTCAGAAGTGCCGTCTTCACAGAGAAAAACACACTAGCTCCTGTGTTAGTGGGGTTCAGTAATGCCAGCTGTTCCCCTGCTGTGTAGACGGCAAAGTCTCCTGCTGCCTCCACATGCCAACACCATCAGGCCTCAGCCTGCTCCATGCTTCATCCTGGGCTACAGCACAGTCAGTTGTAGCCTGGAAGTGCCATCCACACGGATATAAGCACTCGCTCCTGTGTTAGTGGGGTTCAGTAACGCCAGCTGTTCCCCTGCTGTGTGGACGGCAAAGTCTCCTGCTGCCTCCAAACTCACACTACAACGCTTTTTCTCCTCGCTCCAAGTAGGCCTCAGCCTGCTCGGAGCATTGATCCTGGGCTACAACACAGCCAGTTGTAGCCTGGAAGTGCCGTCCGCACAGATATAAACACTCGCTCCTGTGTTAGTGGGGTTCAGTAACGCCAGCTGTTCCCCTGCTGTGTGGACGGCAAAGTCTCCAGCTCCATCCACATTCAAACTACTACTGATTTTTAACCCTGCTCCACTTAGGCCTCTGGCTCCACTGTCTCTAGTATTTCCCCTGGCCTCCAACCCCGCCAGTGACAGCTCTGAAGTGGCGTCTGCACAATCCACACTTGTTCCTGTGTTACTTGGCCTCAGTCACGTCAGTTGATCCCCTGATGTGTGTCCGTCAAGGTCTCCTGCTCTGTCCACATTCCCATTACTAGTAGTGTGAATGAGGACAGCGCAGGGGACCTTGCCGGACACACATCAGGGGATCAACTGATGGGACTGAGGCCAAGTAACACAGGAACAAGTGTAGATTGTGCCGACGCCACTTCACAGCTGTCACTGGCGGAGTTGGAGACCAGGGGAAATACTAGAGACAGTGGAGCCAGAGGCCTAAGTGGAGCACGGTTACAATCAGTAGTAGTCTAGAACCTCTATAAAACGTGCTGGAAGTTGGCCTCAGCCAACTCCATGCCTCATCCTGGGCTCCAACAACGCCAGTTGTGTTCAGAAGTGCCGTCTTCACAGAGAAAAACACACTAGCTCCTGTGTCAGTGGGGTTCAGTAATGACAGCTGTTCCCCTGCTGTGTAGATGGCAAAGTCTCCTGCTGCCTCCACATGCCAACCCTGTCAGGCCTCAGCATGTTCCATGCCTCATCCTGGGTTCCAACAACACCAGTTGGTGTTCAGAAGTGCCGTCTTCACAGAGAAAAACACACTAGCTCCTGTGTTAGTGGGGTTCAGTAATGCCAGCTGTTCCCCTGCTGTGCAGATGGCAAAATCTCCTGCTGCCTCCAGCATCACACTACATGTTATTTTCCACTTGCTCCAAGTATGCCTCAGCCTGCTCGGAGCATTGATCTTGGGCTTCAACACAGCCAGTTGTAGCTTGGAAGTGCCATCCGCACAGATAGAAACACTCGCTCCTGTGTTAGTGGGGTTCAGTAACGCCAGCTGTTCCCCTGCTGTGCGGATGGCAAAGTCTACAGCTGCCTCCAACATCACACTACTACTGACTTTTAACCGTGGTCCACTTAGGCCTCTGGCTGTACTGTCTCTAGTATTTCCCCTGGCCTCCAACCCCGCCAGTCGCTGCTCTGATGTGCCGTCTGCACAATCCACACTTGTTCTTGTGTTACTGGGGCTCAGTCACGTCAGTTAATCCCCTGATGTGTGTCCGGCAATGTCTCCTGCTCTGTCCCCATTCCCATTAATAGTTGTGGGAATGTGGACAGAGCAGGGCACCTTACCGGACACACATCAGGGGATCAACTGACGTGACTGAGCCCCAGTAACTCAGGAACAAGTGTGGATTGTGCAGACAACTCTGCAGAGCAGCAACTGGCGTGGTTGGAGGCCAGGGGAAATCCTAGAGACAGTAGAGCCAAAGGCCAAAGTGGAGCACGGTTACAATCAGTAGTTGTGTACAACCAATATAAAACTCGCTCCAAGTTGGCCTCAGCCTGCTGCATGATTGACCCCTGGGCATCAACATCGCATGTTGCTACTCAGAAGTGTGTTTGCCACGGGTACTCCCTCCTGCCCAGCCGGGTTCCAGCACCGTCAGCTGTTTCTCGGCAGAGCCTTTGGCCTAGGTGCCTCCTTCTTGGTATCCGAGTTCCAGCAACGTCTGCTGGTCCTTGGTAGTGCTTTATAGCACAGGTAACTCCTGCTTAGAAACCGTGTTCCAGCAGCGTCATCTGGTCCACGGTTGTGCCATTGGCTCTTGTTCCTTTTGCTGCCCCTCCGGGTTCCAGCACCGTCAGCTGGTTCTTGGCAGTGTCTTTGGCACGGGTACTCCCTCCTGCCCAGCCTGGTTACAGCACGCCTGCTGTTTCCGGGTAGTGTCAACGTCACTTTGCCACTGATACGTTGTCCTGTCGTGTTGTGGTCGGGTTAGCCGAGTCTATGGTGCCTGCAGTTTCAGTGCTTCCTATGTGGGCTGTGGGTTCTGGGAACAAAGGCTGGTTCCATAGTGCCGATAGGACAAGCACCCCCTGTAGGACTGTGGGTTTCGGTAACTGCGGCCGGCTCGCGGCCTTGCAACTTTGTTTTTCCTGGGTACCTTCTGCTACCCATCCGGGTTCCAGCACCGTCAGCTGGTTCTCGGCAGTGCCTTTGGCTGAGGTGCCTCCTTGTCGGTATCTGAGTTCAAGCAACGTCTGCTGGTCCTTGGTAGTGCATTTTAGCACAGGTACCTCCTGCTTAGAAACCGTGTTCCAGCACCGTCAGCTGGTCCACGGTTGTGCCATTGGCTCTTGTTCCTTTTGCTGCCCCTCCGGGTTCCAGCACCGTTAGCTGGTTCTCGGCAGTGTCTTTGGCACGGGCACTCCCTCCTGCCCAGCCTGGTTAAAGCTCGCCTGCTGTTTCCGGGTAGTGTCAACGTCACTTTGCCACTGATACGTTGTCCTGTCGTGTTGTGGTCGGGTTAGCCGAGTCTATGGTGCCAGCAGTTTCAGTGCTTCCTATGTGGGCTGCGGGTTCTGGTAACAAAGGCTGGCTCCATAGTGCCAATAGGACAAGCACCCCCTGTAGGACTGTGGGTTTCGGTAACTGTGGCCGGCTCGCGGCCTTGCAACTTTGTTTTTCATGGGTACCTTCTGCTACCCATCCGGGTTCCAGCACCGTCAGCTGGTTCTCGGCAGTGCCTTTGGCTGAGGTGCCTCCTTGTCGGTATCCCAGTTCAAGCAACGTCTGCTGGTCCTTGGTAGTGCTTTTTAGCACAGGTACCTCCTGCTTAGAAACCTTGTTCCAGCACCGTCAGCTGGTCCACGGTTGTTCCATTGGCTCTTGTTCATTCTGCTGCCCCTCCGGGTTCCAGCACCGTCAGCTGGTTCTCGGCAGTGTCTTTGGCACGGGTACTCCCTCCTGCCCAGCCTGGTTCCAGCACGCCTGCTCTTTCCGGGTAGTGTCAACGTCACTTTGCCACTGATACGTTGTCCTGTCGTGTTGCGGTCGGGTTAGCCGAGTCTATGGTGCCTGCAGTTTCGGTGCTTCCTATGTGGGCTGCAGGTTCTGGTAATAAAGGCTGGTTCCTTAGTGCCAATAGGACAAGCACCCCCTGTAGGACTGTGGGTAACGGTAACTGCAGCCGGCTCACGGCCTTGCAACTTTGTTTTTTTCCTGGGTACCTTCTGCTACCCATCCGGGTTCCAGCACCATCAGCTGGTTCTCGGCAGAGCCTTTGGCCTAGGTGCCTCCTTCTTGGTATCCGAGTTCCAGCAACGTCTGCTGGTCATTGGTAGTGCTTTGTAGCACAGGTACCTCCTGCTTAGAAACCGTGTTACAGCACCGTCAGCTGGTCCACGGTTCTCCCATTGGCTCTTGTTCCTTCTGCTGCCCCACCAGGTTCCAGCACCGTCAGCTGGTCCTCGCTAGTGTCATTTGCTCTTGCAGCTTCTGCTACCCATCCGGGTTCCAGCACCGTCAGCTGGTTCTCGGCAGTGCCTTTGGCCTAGGTGCCTCCTTCTTGGTATCCGAGTTCCAGCAACGTCTGCTGGTCCTTGGTAGTGCTTTGGAGCACAGGTACCTCCTGCTTAGTAACCGTGTTCCAGCAACGTCAGCTGGTCCACGGTTGTGCCATTGGCTTTTGTTCATTCTGCTGCCCCTCCGGGTTCCAGTATCGTCAGCTGGTTCTTGGCAGTTCCTCAGCCTTCTTGTACCTTCTGCTACTTTTCCAAGTTCAAGCTTGTGGAAATGGGTTTTGATTCTCACTCTGGATCTCCCTGACAATGACCCTGAAGACGACGACCCTGAAGACCACACAGAAGAATACCTAAAAGATGACCCTGAAGAAGATGACCAAGAGGACAAAGAACAGGAAGACAACCACCAAGATGCAGAACAACAAGAGACAGATGACCAAGAAGCATAAAAATCAAAAGCAGAAAAACATGAAGCATAAGACTAAAAATCAGAGCAAATGATATTATCTAATTTATAAGCAGAAGAAGACTAAGCAGTGTATGGGGGTGAGTCCGTTCCTCCTCGTGGTGCCCCTGGAAAAGGCCTGCTGCTGCAGGTCAAACTGAACGCGGACAAATCCTGTTGTAAATCTTTTGTCACAGGCTGAACGGAAGGTGTAATCTTCAAACTTTTATAGATAACAACTACAGGAATGCCTGACACAAATAAGAATATGATGAAGAAGAATAGGAAGAAGATGAAGAAGTAGAATATGAAGAAGAATAAAAGAAGAGTAAAAGAAGAAGAATTAACCCCTTCACCCCCAAGGGTGGTTTGCACGTTCATGACCGGGCCAATTTTTACAATTCTGACCACTGTACCTTTATGAGGTCATAACTCTCGAACGCTTCCATGGATCCCGGTGATTCTGACATTGTTTTCTCGTGACATATTGTACTTCATGTTAGTGGTAAAATTTCATTCAAATAACTTGCGTTTATTTGTGAGAAAAACGGAAATTTGGCAAAAATTTTGAAAATTTCGCAATTTTCCAACTTTGAATTTTTATGCCCTTAAATCACAGAGATAAGGCACACAAAAAACTTGATAACTAACATTTCCCACATGTTTACTTTACATCAGCACAATTTTGGAACCAAAATTTTTTTTTGTTAGGAAGTTATAAGGGTTAAAAGTTGACCAGCGATTTCTCATTTTTACAACACCATTTTATTTTTAGGACCACATCACATTTGAAGCCACTTTGAGGGGTCTATATGATAGAAAATACACAAAAGTGACACCATTCTAAAAACTGCACCCCTTAAGGTGCTCAAAACCACATTCAAGAAGTTTATTAACCCTTTAGGTGCGTCACAGGAATTTTTTTGAATATTTAAAAAAAAATGAACATCTAACTTTTTTTCATAAAAAAAATACTTCAGGTTCAATTTTTTTTATTTTACCAAGGGTAACAGGAGAAATTGAACTGCAAAAGTTATTGTGCAATTTGTCCTGAGTACGCAGATACCTGATATGTGGGGGGGAACGACTGTTTCGGCGCATGGCAGAGCTCAGAATGGAAGGAGCGCCGTTTGACTTTTTCAATGCAAAATTGGCTGGAATTCAGATTGGACGCCATGTCACGTTTGGAGAGTCCCTGATGTACCTAAACAGTGGAAACCCCCTACAAGTGACCCCATTTTGGAAACTAGACCCCCCAAGGAACTTATCTAGATATGTGGTGAGAACTTTGAACCCACAAGGGCTTTACAGAAGTTTATAACGTACAGCGGTACAATTAAAAAATCATATTTTTTCCACAAAAATGATCTTTTCACCCCAATTTTTATTTTCCCAAGGGTAACAGGACCCTAAAAGTTATTGTGCAATTTGTCCTGAGTACGCTGATACCCCACATGTGGGGGTAAACCACTATTTGGGCGCATGGCAGAGCTCGGAAGGGAAGCAGCGCCATTTGACGTTTTTGGCTGGAATTGAGATCGGACACCATGTCGCGTTTGGAAAACCCCTGATGTACCAAAACAGTGGAAACCCCCCACAAATGACACCATTTTGGAAACTAGACCCCCTAAGGAACTTATCTAGATGTGTGGTGAGAACTTTGAACCCCCATGGGCTTCACAGAAGTTTATAACATAAAGCCATACTATTAAAAAATCATATTTTTTAAACAAAAATGATCTTTTCACCCTCAATTCTTATTTTTCCAAGGGTAACAGGACCCTAAAAGTTATTGTGCAATTTGTCCTGAGTACGCTGATACCCCACATGTGGGGGTAAACCACTATTTGGGCGCATGGCAGAGCTCGGAAGGGAAGCAGTGCCATTTGACGTTTTTGGCTGGAATTGAGATCGGACACCATGTCTCGTTTGGAAAACCCCTGATGTACCAAAACAGTGGAAACCCCCCACAAATGACACCATTTTGGAAACTAGACACCCTAAGGAACTTATCTAGATGTGTGGTGAGAACTTTGAACCCCCATGGGCTTCACAGAAGTTTATAACATAAAGCCATACAATTAAAAAATAATATTTTTTCCACAAAAATGATCTTTTCACCCTCAATTCTTATTTTTCCAAGGGTAACAGGACCCTAAAAGTTATTGTGCAATTTGTCCTGAGTACGCTGATACCCCACATGTGGGGGTAAACCACTATTTGGGGGCATGGCAGAGCTCGGAAGGGAAGCAGCGCCATTTGACGTTTTTGGCTGGAATTGAGATCGGACACCATGTCGCGTTTGGAAAACTCCTGATGTACCAAAACAGTGGAACCCCCCACAAATGACACCATTTTGGAAACTAGACCCCCTAAGGAACTTATCTAGATGTGTGGTGAGCACTTTGACCCCCCCAGTGCTTCACAGAAGTTTACAACGCCCGGGCGTGAAAATAAAAAATTCATATTTTTTCCACAAACATGATCTTTTAGTCACCATTTTTTTATTTTCCCAAGGGTACCAGGAGAAATTGGACCCCAAAAGTTGTTGTCCAATTTGTCCTGAGTATGCTGATACCCCATATGTGGGAGAAAACTACTGTATGGGCACACGTCGGGGCTCGGAAGGGAAGTAGTGACATTTTGGAATGCAGACTTTGATGGAATGGTCTGCGGGTGTGATATTGCCTTTGGAGAGCCCCTAATGTACCTAAACAGTGGAAACCCCCCACAAATGACACCATTTTGTAAACTAGACCCCCCAAGGAACTTATCTAGATGTGTGGTGAGCACTTTGACCCCCCCAGTGCTTCACAGAAGTTTACAACGCCCGGGCGTGAAAATAAAAAATTCGTATTTTTTCCACAAACATGATCTTTTAGTCACCATTTTTTTATTTTCCCAAGGGTACCAGGAGAAATTGGACCCCAAAAGTTGTTTTCCAATTTGTCCTGAGTACGCTGCTACCCCATATGTGGGAGAAAACTACTGTATGGGCACACGTCAGGGCTCGGAAGGGAAGTAGTGACGTTTTGGAATGCAGACTTTGATGGAATGGTCTGCGGGTGTCATGTTGCCTTTGGAGAGCCCCTAATGTACCTAAACAGTGGAAACCCCCCACAAATGACACCATTTTGTAAACTAGACCCCCCAAGGAACTTATCTAGATGTGTGGTGAGCACTTTGACCCCCCCAGTGCTTCACAGAAGTTTACAACGCCCGGGCGTGAAAATAAAAAATTCGTATTTTTTCCACAAACATGATCTTTTAGTCACCATTTTTTTTATTTTCCCAAGGGTACCAGGAGAAATTGGACCCCAAAAGTTGTTTTCCAATTTGTCCTGAGTACGCTGCTACCCCATATGTGGGAGAAAACTACTGTATGGGCACACGTCAGGGCTCGGAAGGGAAGTAGTGACGTTTTGGAATGCAGACTTTGATGGAATGGTCTGCGGGTGTCATGTTGCCTTTGGAGAGCCCCTAATGTACCTAAACAGTGGAAACCCCCCACAAATGACACCATTTTGTAAACTAGACCCCCCAAGGAACTTATCTAGATGTGTGGTGAGCACTTTGACCCCCCCAGTGCTTCACAGAAGTTTACAACGCCCGGGCGTGAAAATAAAAAATTCGTATTTTTTCCACAAACATGATCTTTTAGTCACCATTTTTTTTATTTTCCCAAGGGTACCAGGAGAAATTGGACCCCAAAAGTTGTTTTCCAATTTGTCCTGAGTACGCTGCTACCCCATATGTGGGAGAAAACTACTGTATGGGCACACGTCAGGGCTCGGAAGGGAAGTAGTGACGTTTTGGAATGCAGACTTTGATGGAATGGTCTGCGGGTGTCATGTTGCCTTTGGAGAGCCCCTAATGTACCTAAACAGTGGAAACCCCCCACAAATGACACCATTTTGTAAACTAGACCCCCAAAGGAACTTATCTAGATGTGTGGTGAGCACTTTGACCCCCCCAGTGCTTCACAGAAGTTTACAACGCCCGGGCGTGAAAATAAAAAATTCGTATTTTTTCCACAAACATGATCTTTTAGTCACCATTTTTTTTATTTTCCCAAGGGTACCAGGAGAAATTGGACCCCAAAAGTTGTTGTCCAATTTGTCCTGAGTACGCTGACACCCCATATGTGGGAGAAAACTACTGTATGGACACACGTCGGGGCTCGGAAGGGAAGCAGTGACGTTTTGGAACGCAGACTTTGATGGAATGGTCTGCGGTTGTCATGTGCGTTTGGAGAGCCCCTGATGTACCTAAACTATTGAAACTCCCCACAAGTGACCCCATTTTGGACAGTAGACCCCCCACGGAACTTATCTAGATGTGTGGTGAGCACTTTGAACCCCCAAGTGCTTCACAGAAGTTTATAACACTCGGACGTGAAAATAAAAAAATCATTTTTTTTCCACAAAAATGATATTTTTGCCCCCAATTTTTTATTTTCCTAAGGGTAACAGGAGAAATTGGACCCCAAAAATTGTTTTGCAATTTGTCCTGAGTAGGCTGATACCCTACATGAGGGGGTAAAACACTGTTTGGGCGCATAGCAGAGCTTGGAAGGGAAGGAGCACCATTTGACTTTTTCAACTCAGAATTGGCTGGAATTGAGATCAGACGCCATGTTGCATTTGGAGAGCCCCTGATGTGCCCAAACAGTGGAAACCCCCAATTCTAACTCCAACCCGAACCCCAACACGCCCCTAACCCTAGCC
Source organism: Dendrobates tinctorius (assembly GCF_039654945.1). Lineage (NCBI taxonomy): Eukaryota > Metazoa > Chordata > Amphibia > Anura > Dendrobatidae > Dendrobates > Dendrobates tinctorius. The sequence goes on along the minus strand of NW_027361829.1, from coordinate 10,139,008 downwards.
CTAACCCTAGCCCTAACCCTAGCCCTAACCCTAGCCCTAGCCCTAACCCTAACCCTAGCCCTAACCCTAACCCTAGCCCTAACCCTAACCTAACCCTACCCCAACACACCCCTAGCCCTAACCCTAGCCCTAACCCTAATGGAAAAATGGAAATAAATACATTTTTTTTATTTTATTATTTTTCCCTAACTAAAGGGGTGATAACGGGGGGTTTGATTTACTATTTATGGCGGTTTTTATGTTTGGCGGCTGTCGCACGCTAAAAGACGCTTTTTATTGTAAAAATAGTTTTTGCATCACCACATATTGAGAGCTATAATTTTTCCGTATTTTGACCCACCGAGTCATGTGAGGTCTTATTTTTTGCGGGACGAGTTGACGTTTTTATTGGTACCATTTTCGGGCACGTGAAATTTTTTGATCGCTTTTTATTCCGATTTTTGGGACGCAGAATGAACAAAAACCAGCGTTTCATGAATTTCTTTTGGGGGGGGTGCGTTTACACCGTTCCGCGTGCGGTAAAATTGATAAAGCGCTTTTATTCTTCGGGTCAGTACGGTTACAGCGATACCTCATTTAGGTCTTTTTTTATGTTTTTGTCGGTTTTATGCAATGAAAACTATTTTATATAAAAAATAATTATTTTTGCATCGCTTTATTCTGCGAGTTATAACTTTTTTATTTTTTTGCTGATGATGCTGTGTGGCGGCTTGTTTTTTGCGGGACAAGATGACGTTTTCAGCGGTACCATGGATATTTATATGCGTCTTTTTGATCTCGCGTTATTGCACTTTTTGTTTGGCGGTATGATAATAAATCATTATTTTTTGCTTCGTTTTTTATTTTTATTTTTTAAGGGGTTCGCTAAAGGGGTTAACTAATGGGACAGTTTTATAGGGCAGGTCGTTACGGACGCGGCGATACCTAATATGTGTACATTTATTGTTTTTTTTTTTATTATTTTAAAAAAATGAATTTATTGGGGAATATTTTTTTTTTTTTTTACTAATTTATTTGGCGATTTTTTTTAATTTATTTTTACACTTTTTTTTTAATTTTTTTTTACTTTATTACATAGTCCCAGGTGGGACATCACTGTCCTGTGACAGATCGCTGATCTGTCACATCACAGATCACTGTGACAGATCAGCAATCTGTCACAGGCAGTGCACAAGGCTTCCTCATGCCTGCGCTTTGCAGGCACTGAGGAAGCCAGCTTCCCCAGGCCCCCGAAGGCCCCCGTCGCCATCTTGGATTCGGGGGCCTGGGGGATAGGAGTCCCCCGCAGCAGCGCTGCACATTGCGCTGCCGTGGGGGGCTCAGGGAAGCACGGAGGGAGCCCCCTCCCTGCCGATGCTTCCCTTTAACTCCCGGTACACCGCGATCGCGTTTGATCGCGGTGTGCAAGGGGTTAATGTGTCGGGGGCGGTCCGTGACCGCCCCTGACACATTGTGCCGGGTGTCAGCTGTGATAATCAGCTGACACCCGGCCGCGATCAGCGGCGCTCACCACGTGGGCGCCGCTGATCGCGGTAGACGTACTATCCCGTCCCCGGTCATACGGGCCCGGGTACCGTGGACGGGATAGTACATCTCATGTCAGGAAGGGGTTAATGAAGAAGAAGAAGAAGAAGAAGAAGAAGATGATACTGCTGCTGCTGAAGATGATGAAGGAGAAAGTGTGGGAGAAGTAAAAAAGAAGGTGAAGAGCATGGAAGTAGTGAAACATACATATCTGACAAAAAATTAAAGACTTTAACATAGTCAATATCTTTGTAACTACGAACGTCTTTAAAAAAAAAAAAATCTTGCTATTCCATTTGATTGGGCTAAAGCTCAATGGCTTTAATGTCTCCTACACCTCCCACAATACATTCTACATTATTATTAGTTGTTTTTCTCCATGTAGAATTAACCGACAAGGAAAGAAAGGGTTTTTTTTATTCCGATATTTCTGTTCCGTTGACTTGAATGGGACTTCCGGGATCGGAATCGGCGATCCCCTATACTTTTTTTAGATCTGCCAATCCATTCCGATACGATATTTTTCAGTATCGGGTGGTATCGCTCAACACTACTTATTACAGATTTTGCAACTAAATCCAAATTCTAAATTTGTTTGTTAGTAAATGAAAGTGTGACCCCTGTGTTTTGAAATCCATCATTTTTTTTAAAAAAAAAGAGAAATCCCCCTACTTCTGAAACAAGTAAAAAAAAATAGAAAAATTGTTTGCATATTAAAGTGTGTGCATTGTTTAAAATATTATTTTGAGATCACTTTATTGCTTATAGTCTAATATTAGACAAATACACAGTGGCCAGATGCATAAGCAATTAGGACATGACTCTACCTAGATTTTCTGTTACCATATTTAAAAAAAATACAAACCCGAGCCCCAACCCATCATGCAAACCCAAATATCCCTCTCCTTTCTTGGCCTATCCTTTCCCTCTCTCCTTGATTTCTCCTTCCCTTTTATCTCACCTTCTCTCCCTCATCTTTTCTCTTTTTATTGTATATTTAACTTTTTAACAGTAAGCAGTTAGCTAAGTATATATAGGTATGGATACATAGGAATATTACATTTTATGTAGACAGTATGCATAGATGGTCAATCATGTCATATTAAGTTTGACTCTTAACTCTCACACTATAACATAGATGCATTCTCCATGTTCTAAATTATTTTCTTTTATTTGTTAATACAACTATCCTTACATCAATATACCTGGCCGTTCTCCATGTAATCCATTCCCTTTCTCGGACATCTCAGTAAGGGGTTTGGCATTGTGGAATAGAACACTGACCCATCAGAGGGAACACCGACTCGGGTGCTTTGTCAAGAGGAAATTTATTTGTCAGATTTCTGGCTATATTTGACATGTCTCTTTTTCACACTACACTAAACTCAACATGCAGAAGCTAACGAGAAACACGTTTCAGGAGTGTTCCTCATTTTACTATTCTGGAAATCTAACCTGATTCTCTATTATTTTTACAATATGATGGCTGCTACTGTTTATTCATGATTGCATTATCTGCTTCCACTTGACAGCCATGCTGCCATGGTATTTATTATGTATTTATATGCCACTTATATTGCATGCTGTGTTGGGCTTTAGGTGATCTTATTGGTTACACGTACCATATCATATGGTTTGGAGTTCACATGTTTTATTAGCTTCTACTTGTTTTTTTATGGAGGTTTTTTTTTAATGATATCTGCTTGCAGCACTATATTTTCTGGTCCCATCCTATTTTATAAATTCACCAGGTCAGTTTTTTTCTTTTAACTGTAACATCAAATTTTTTTTAGAACCCGTGTTAAAATTGTAATATCTAAATTCCATACATCCTACGACCATGCTGCCATTGTTGTTGCATCTTTGTTACGGATCATGAAGCTACATGTAGCAACGTCGCAGCCTAGCATTTTAGGATTCATCAAAGGAAATCTGTCAGCAGGGTTTTTCTATGTAATCTGAGGACAGCATGAGTTGGATGTTTAAACACAGATTTCAGCAATGTATCACATGTCCAGCTGTGTGCTATTGTTTACTTACAATGAAAGTTTTATCACCTGGTGATTATCATTTCCTGTACTATAGCAGCTACAGCAGCACATGTTTGCTATTCGACTCTGCCCCCTCCTGCAATAAACACTTCCCTGTCTATACACTATGTATATCCAGAGCCTGTTGTTGGCAGGGCTAGCTTTTTCACCTCTGCTGCATTGCTAAATCTAAAATCTCTTTCTCAGCACGCTGCACCCAGTAAACTGAGGGATACAATGTTCGATTCTCTGTATCTTTGCCTATCATGCTGCTCTTTTAAGAGGTAGCAAAAATCTGCTGACAGATTCCCTTTAATTTTTTTTTAATTTTTTGAACGTAATTATTTATATAACGAATACGGTAGTTATGATCGAATAGTGAAATATTTAGATTCGGGAAAATCAGTTCAAATAATTTCTAATATTTCTAATATTCAGGTATTCGTACCCAATAATAAATACAATGCAAGTCAATGGGAAAACTGAATATTTTTCAGCTGGACCCAGCAAACAGGTCTTGGGGAGCCTGAGTAAAAAAGTTGAAATGAATGGGAAAGTGCTAAAACTAAATGTGAACAGCAAGGAAAAGATGCCTGCATGCCTTTCTGACTCACATATGGTATCTGGGAATAATGTTGTCAGACTATTGCGCCAGTTTTACGGATTTATAAGAAAACCTACCAAACCAAAACTAATTTTTTTTTTACAGGGAAAAATGCTTTGAATCCCAACAGAGTGAAGTAAATAAAGCATACATTTTTAGTATATAAAGGTATTTATAAAAATGATATTTAAATGTTAAATTATTTTTGTGTGTATTTGTGTATTTATTTTCTTATTATTATTTTTAAAATACAAAAATGTAATTTAATACAGAATACCTCATACAAACAGAAGAATCACCTATGAGATCCTGTTTCTCATTATCTTAAGCAATGTCTGTTGTAGCTTAGTGGGAGGAATTTTTTATTTATTCAGATAGAAATCCATTTTGCTACAATTTGATCTACTACAATAACTGTTGACTATATTCTCATCGTATGGAAAGGTGACATAGAGGCCATATCATATTTTATTAATTATTTTAGTACAAATGGATTTAACCCCAGATTTACATCCTCCCTTGCTGACACAATATATTTTTTAGACATAAAAATTTAGGGAAATCATGTTTTGGGCACAGATCCCACCTGAATGTATCATAAACTGGTCAATAAAAGTACTTTTATTTGTGAGAAATCAACTTACAGTGAATGTTATGGCTTTTTAATTTGTCAAAGCAAGCACATTAGAGTATCAAAGATTGAGACACTTCTAATCAATTGTAACTTCAAGTCATTGTTTGAAGTCAGTAAATATTTTAAAATTCTGCTTCTTTCTACTACTGTTACGAGGCAAGTGAGAAGAGCCAGGCAAAGCGCCAGAATTGGCAAATCTAATAGATGCACCCTTTCTGGGTGCCTGCGGGCTGCAGTTTTTTAGGCTAGTGGGCAATATCAATGCCCCCTATCAATGGCCCCTTACCAGCCTGAGAATAATAGCCCCCAGGTGTCTGCTTTAGCAAGACTGGTTGTCAAATATGAGGGGACCCCATGTCATTTTTTTTAAATTATTTAAACAATAAAAAACAGTATGAGGAACCCTCTATTCATGATAACCAACCTTGCTAATGCTGACAGCTAAGGGTTGCAGCTCCCAGCTGTCAGTTTTGCCTGGCTGGTTATCATAAATACAAGGAAATCCACACCACATTTTTTTTAAATTATTTATTTACAGCGTAGGTGCCAGCTGATGAATACTTTCACCAGCTACCACCTGCTTTTATTGTTATTAGCGGCAGCAGGTGTAAGCTAATGGGAGTATAGTCCCACCAGCCGACACCAATGACCAGATGTAAACTTTATACTTTCGATCACAGCTGCAGGCTCATGCTGTCATTTGAAAGCATGGGAAGCTCAGTTGTCTGGCCAGCAGTAATGATTTTACTGCCGATCAGAAGCTGTGTTTGCCATGCTGTCATGCACATGACAGCACGGCAAAAACTGGATAATTGGCCCACCATTAAAGAAAATGGGGTCCGGATTCAGGTCTGGGTACTGATATAACTACCGTATATACTTGAGTATAAGCCAGTATTTTCAGCCCATTTTTTAAGGCTGAAAGTGCCCCTCTCAGCTGATACTCGAGTCATATACCAGGGGGTCGGCAGGGGAGGAGGAGTGCGGGTGTCAGACCTTACTCAGCCCCTCCTGGCAAGGTCTCTGCAGACCCTGCTTCTCCCATGGTCTCCGGCACTGCAACTCTTCCTGTGTTCAGCGGTCATGTGGTACCGCTCATTAAAGTCATGAATATGTGCATATTCATGACTTTAATGAGCGGTACCATGTGACCGCTAAACACTGGAAGAGCTGCGGTGCTGGAGACCATGGGAGAAGCAGGGACTACAGAGACCATGCCAGGAGGGGATGAGTATGACAGGGAGGAAGGAGCCATGCTATATTCACCTGTCCCCATTCCACAGCTGCACGCTGCTCTGTCCTCCATGTCCTCTGGCTGTGACGTTCAAGTCAGAGGGCGCGATGACGTACTTAGTGTGCGCCCTCTGCCTGAACAGTCACTGTCAGAGTACCCAGAAGACAGAGTGATGTGCGGCAGTGGAACAGGGACAGGTGAATATCACATGTGCCGGGGCCCTGAGCCAGCGGTGACACTGGCACCTGTCCCCCATAGTGCAACAGTGTCCTCGCCTCCTCAGGACACCAGCATCTGGGCCCCAGTGATGAGAGGTGAGTGTCATTTTTTTTATTTGCAGCAGCAGCATATGGGGCCTATTCTATGGGGCATCTTTTGGGGCCATAACCTTTATGGGGCATGTTATGGGGCCAAAACCTTTATGGTGCATGTTATGGGGCCATAACCTTTATGGAGCAGCATGTGGGGCATATTTTTCTATTGAGCATCTTATGGGGCCATTATTAACCTTTGCGCAGCATTATATGGGGCTTATTTTGTTTGGAGCATCTTATGGGGCCATCATGAACTGTATGACCATTATATGGGGCTCCTGATTCAATATGGATATTCATAGAATCATAGAATCATAGAATCATAGAATCGTAGAGTTGGAAGGGACCTCCTGGGCCATCTGGTCCAACCCCCTGCTCAAAGCAGGATTCGCTAAATCATCCCAGTCAGATGTCTGTCCAGCCTCTGTTTGAAGACTTCCATTGAAGGAGAACTCACCACTTCTCGTGGCAGCCTGTTCCACTCATTGATCACTCTAACTGTCAAAAAGTTTTTTCTAATATCTAATCTGTGTCTCTTCCCATTCAGTTTCATCCCATTGCTTCTAGTCTTTCCTTGTGCAAATGAGAATAAAGTTGATCCTTCTACAATGTGACAGCCCTTTAGATATTTGTAGACAGCTATTAAGTCTCCTCTCAGTCTTCTCTTTTGCAAACTAAACATTCCCAAATCCTGCAACCTTTCCTCATAAGACAGGGTTTGCAGACCGGTCACCATTCTGGTCGCTCTTTTCTGAACTTGCTCCAGTTTGTTGATGTCTTTTTTAAAATGTGGTGCCCAAAACTGGACACAATATTCCAGATGAGGTCTGACCAAAGAGGAGTAGAGGGAAATAATGACTTCACGTGATCTAGACTGTATGCTTCTGTTAATACATCCTAGAATTGCATTTGCCTTTTTTGCTGCTGCATCACACTGTTGACTCATATTCAGTCTGTGATCTATTAGTATACCCAAGTCTTTTTCACATGTGCTGTCACTTAGCCCTATTCCTCCCATTCTGTATATGCTTTTTTCATTTTTATTGCCCAGATGTAGTACTTTGCATTTCTCCCTGTTAAAAACCATTCTGTTAGTTGCTGCCCACTTCTCCAGTTTATTTAAATCTTTTTGAATCCTCTCTCTCTCTTCTCTAGTATTAGCTATCCCTCCTAGCTTTGTGTCATCAGCAAATTTAATCAGTTTACCCTCAATTCCTTCATCTAAATCATTGATAAAGATGTTGAACAATACAGGGCCCAGGACAGAGCCCTGTGGTACCCCACTTGAGACATTCTTCCAACTGGATGTGCAGCCATTTACGACCACTCTTTGGGTCCGATCACTAAGCCAGTTATGAATCCACCTAACAGTTGCCTTGTCCATTCCATACTTAGTCATTTTTTCAATAAGAATTGTATGAGAGACTTTGTCAAATGCTTTGCTGAAGTCAAGATATACTATATCTACAGCATTTCCTTGATCCACCCAATCAGTGATACCGTCATAGAAGGAAATTAAGTTAGTCTGACATGACTTATTAGTTAGAAACCCATGCTGACTCTGTTTAATCACTTCATTCTTATCCAGGTATTGACATACATGTTGTTTAATAATTTGTTCAAAGATCTTTCCTGATATAGAAGTCAGACTCACCGGCCTATAGTTGCCTGGGTCCACCTTCTTCCCTTTTTGAAGATAAGAACAACATTTGCTCTTCTCCAGTCTTCTGGCACTTCTCCTGTTCTCCAAGAATTTTCAAAGATTATGGAGAGGGGTTCAAAAATTTCTTCTGCTATCTCCTTCAGTACTCTGGGGTGTAATTCATCTGGACCTGGAGACTTGAATTCATTTAGGTTAGCTAAGTGTTTCCTCACTATCTTTCTGTTTATAGATATCCTGGATTCTTCTATTCCCTTAATAGGACAGTGAATAACAGTTGATGTTGCATTTCCTTTCTGAGAGAAAACAGATGCAAAATAGGAATTTAAAAGTTCAGCCTTCTCAACATCCTGTCTTACCATTTCATCATTTTCATCCTGTAAAAATCCTATAGCATCTTTGACTTTTCTTTTACTTTTGACATATCCCCAAAATCCTTTATTATTGCGTTTGACATCTCTTGCAAGCCTCAGTTCATTTTCAGCTTTAGCTAATCTGATTTGTGCCCTGCAGGTTCTGCAGACAGCATTCAAAAACTTTTAACCTACTGATGTCTCAATTAATTTTACTTTTATTGGTGTCTATTTTTATTTTTGAAATTTACCAGTAGTTGCTGCATTTTCCAACCTAGGCTTATACTCGAGTCAATAAGTTTTCTCAGTTTTTTGTGGCAAAATCAGGGGTCTCGGCTTATACTCGGGTTGGCTTATTTTCGAGTATATACGGTAATACAGACAACACAAATTAAAATAAAAATAGATATTGTTCTTACAGAAATGGAATAAAGGTTAAATTATCACATTCAACAAGCAGGTGCCAATATGTGTCCAGTGTTTTGATCCAACTGCACTCTAATAGTGCTAATAGGCGCTTCATATCACCGTCCATTGAACCACAGTATAATCTATGCCACAGACACTCAAATCGACTGCAATTATGGCTGACCATAAAGTAGCTGGGATGTTTTTTTCTCAATACAAGTAATTTGGAAAGGGATATGAGGAACCTGGTGTTGGAGTTGTTGCAATTCATCCTGGAACTTATTTCTTTAAAATTTTAAAGACAGATTTTTGCCTCAAAAACAAGGTTCTGCAATGGGAGCGGCATGCAAGCCACCTTACATCAACCTTTTCCTAGGATTCTGGGAGAGACGCATTATCCATGATGGCACATAGGCTGCCTCCCAGGTAATTGGATGGTGTCTTTTTTTTAGTCACATTTGGCAAATATGTTTGTATGCACTTGGGCTTTCACTCCTTTCTCACAATATATGCATGATCTGCTTTTCATAGATATGACATTCACATGCACTTGCACTTTATTTTAGTCTTTATAAAGCACGACTGTGTGTGCTCCCTCCTTCTTAAAGGGGGAGCACGATTTATCCAAAAATGATCCCAGACAAGGGCTGGAAGACACTTGTTATTAAAGGCACCTCCACCTGAATGGATCTGCCTGAGCATTGTGCATAGTTAGTCACCTGCACGCTTGCTTGTTGTCAGGTCACCAGCATCTGTCAGTCAGTCTACCTCTCCAGTACCTGTCTGTCTGTACTTGCTTTGTTTCCCTGTATTTCAGCCATACCTGCCTGACCTGCCAGTGCTTGTTTGCATACCAGCTGAACCAGCATGCACCAGCCAGTGCTTATCAGTATATCAGCGAGATCAGCCCGCACCTTCCAGTGCTTATCTGTATAAAGAACACATGGAACATGCACAAAAATGATCAGGTCAGTAAGAAACTGTTCACACCACCCGAAGACTGAGACACAGAAAAAACACACAGTATGACAAACGTGCATGAATAATATGTTGTAAAATATATGTAACAGTAAGCAGCACGTGCTAGTAAGAGATGATAACAACAACAGGGTATTTAGTTGATACGTTTTTTGCAAAAAATGTATACCAAGCCACTCCACCACGTCACAGCAACCCTTCCCGGAGCAATCCTATCTAATGTATTTAAAACTTGATCATGTGAACAATACCTACATGATCAGGATTCAGAAAGGTGCTGCATGGTATGGGCACGCTGAGCAAAATGGCTTTTTATGTGCATGTCCCACAAGAGAGAGGTCGGGATCTCCCAAATCTTGCATATGCAGGAAATAAATGGATTAAAAACACATGGAACATGTACAAAAATGAACAGGTCAGTAAGAAACTGTTCACACCACCCGAAGACTGAGACACAGAAAAAACACACAGTATGACAAACATGCATGAATAATCTGTTGTAAAATATATGTAACAGTAAACGCTAGTAAGAGATGATAACAACAACAGGGTATTTAGTTGATACGTTTTTTGCAAAAAATGTAAACCAAGCCACTCCACCACGTCATGGTAACCCTTCTCGGAGCAGTCCTATCTAATGTATTTAAAACCTGATCATGTGAACAATACCTACATGAGCAGGATTCAGAAAGGCAATGCACAGTATGGGCACGCTGGGCAAAAAGGCTATTTATGTGCATGTCCCACAAGAGAGAGGTGGGGATCTCCCAAAGCTTGCATAGGCAAGAAATAAATGGATTAAGAACACATGGAACATGCACAAAAATGAACAGGTCAGTAAGAAACTGTTCACACCACCCGAAGACTGAAACACAGAAAAAACACACAGTATGACAAACGTGCATGAATACTCTGTTGTGAAATATATGTAACAGTAAGCAGCAAGTGCTAGTAAGAGTTGATAACAAAACAGGGTATTTAGTTGATATATTTTTTGCAAAAAATGTATACCAAGCCCCTCCGCCATGTCACGGTAACCCTTCTCGGAGCAGCCTGCACAAGACAGTGCTTATCTCTATACCAGTTGCAGCAGCCTGTATCTGTACAACAGTCGTACCGCCAACATCTGTGGTTCCTGCGTTCCTGCTGTGCATTCCTGTATCAGCTGTAGTCTCCTACCGGGCTGATACAGGGTCTCTAGTGAAGAGTTAGATTTTCAACTAGTCACACGCTTCCAGGTTCTCCTCGGACCACGGTAAAATAGTTCCACCATTCTTGTTACAGTTATCATTTATATTTCAGCATTTTGTTCATAAATTCTGTTCCAAAAATCATAAGTCTTTGCAATTAGTAAAGGGAAGTCTTCAATTGCTCCCAAGCCAGAAGTGAAGACCATGCAGGAAGTTCCAGTCTTAGATGGGGGTGAGTCTTTGCAACTTCTGTAATTTTTGAAAACTGTGGCCTGTTGCCTTGTCTATACCATATGAAATCTAGAGACATTAAGAATTATGTTACATCTAAATAAAGAATTTAATGTACAATGATAATAGTGATGATTAGTGATGAGTGAGCATGCTCGCCACTATTCGGTACTCGTCTGATCATCTCACTGCTCGAGATGCTCAGAGCTCGCCAAGTATTAAAGGGGTTGCACTGCTGGAGCTCGGGTCCCCGCACTGCATGCTTGGAATTCTTTAGAGAGTCAATAACCATGCAGGGATCATCTGCCACACAATGTAATGCCAAAGCCATGTTGGTTGTGGCATTACAGTGACTGGCTGGCCGCACAGCATCATCAGGTCTATAACAGACCTGGCACCGTCGTGCTTGTCACATGCTGTGTGTGTGTGCGGCTGACTGCATGTGTGTGCGCATGTCTGTGTGTGCGGCTGTGTGCGGTAATGCTACTGCCGGTATTGTTGGTCACAGCGCTACGGGACCATGCTGGCAGATGTCAGTGTGATTCTGCAGCTGACTGTGACCCGCAGCGATGACCTGCGGTAAAAAGGCAGGCTTGTCCCAATGAGACTACTGCTCCAATCGGGCTATGTCTAGTGTCACTCATAACAGTGACAGCAGGTGCTGCTGATGGGAGAGTAGTATCATTTGCTGATGCTTGTGCTCACAGTTAAAAAAAAGTAAAATTACATACATTTTCACATAAAAATAAAAAAAATGACACTCACCACACACCACATCCCTGATGACCTCGTCTCCTAGAAATAATGTAAAATAATAAAACATATACTCCCTGTCCACCGTAGTCCAAGGTAATCTAGATTGTCCCATGGCGATCTCATGTGTAGAACAGTTACATTGGGACATGTGACCCCTCGACCCGGCTGCCAGCGATACACTGACAGGAGATAATTGCTCCTGCTGTGTATCAGCTGATCGACTCCAGTCCTGTCACTTACAGCACCACTGCATGGGAAAGTTCTCATACAGCAGTACTGCTGTAAGTGAGAGCTCATGAAATCTGGTGAACTCTCACAGCAGTGCAGTGCTACACTGTGGGAGATATTACCTCCTGTTAGTGTATCACCGGAGGCCAGGTAGAGCCGATGTGACTGTTCTACACGTCAGATTGTCGTGGGACACTCGATGAATGGGCTACGTCTGACAGGGAGTATTATATGTTGATCTCTTATTTTATTTTTGCTGCTGGAGATGAGGAAATCGGTGTAGAAAATATGGTTTAATTTAGATTATTTAAGTAGTCTGTGCCATTATTTCAAATAAAGACTTATTCAGGCTGTGTCTTATAGATGCTTTTCCATTACTAAGCCGTGGGCTTGATGTTACCAAACAATACAAAGGTGACATCAAGCCCACAAATATTACCCCACTTGCCACCGCTATAGGGCAAGTGGGAAGAGCGACGCTACGTGCCAGAATTGGCACATCTATAAGATGCGCCATTTCTGGAGAACCTGAGAGCTGGTGTTTTTAGCCTGGAAGGCCAATATCCATGGCCCCTTCCCAGACTATTAATATCAGCTCGCAGCTGTCTGCCTGGCCTTTGCTAGTTTGATTTTATATGGCGACCCCATGTCAATTTTTTTCTGGGGTTCCCCTATAAAATAGCCAGTAAAGGCTAAGCAAACATCTGTGAGCTGATATTAATAGCCTGGGAACCTTTATGGCTATTGGCTCCTTCCCAGAATATTAACATCAGCCCTCAGCCATCGGCTTTCCCTCTGGTGGTTATGAAAGTTACGCAGGAGCCCACGCAGTTGTTTTTTTTTACATTTTTTGAAAAAGAAACAGCTTTTTGACACAGATTTGTGTGTGATTGTCTTTATTTAACTTTTTATATACTGTTTTATTAATGAGGGTATCTGGCTGACACCTGTTCATTACTAAACCTCAGGCTTGGTATTACATATATACTGTATATACTCGTATATATAATAGTCACTTATATTTGTTTAGTGTGTGTAAACATTATATTTGAACGTGGTCTTCAGTGGAGAATGAAAAAGAAAAGGTTGAACTAGGAAATGACATCACAATTTTTTTTTTAAATAATATATCTTTATTTAGCTTATAAATCCGCATACAAATCCGCATAAATCCGCATAAAAATCCACATGAAAATTCCCATCAAATCCGTGTGGAATTTCCACTGCATTTTCTGCCAAGAGAGGCAGAAACCGCACAGAAATTTCCACAAGCAAATCCACAACGTGCGCACATAGCCTTAGCGAATTTACTGACACCAGTTTGCTGCTAAGGGTATGTTCACACTGGACATTTTTACTGTTTTTTTCTGCAGCAAAACCTGATTTCTTGACAGGAAAGAAGCTGTGGCAAAAGGCAAAAACGCAAGTTTAGGTGCGTTTTTCATTGCGGGTTTGTTGCATGCGTGTGCATGAGATTCCTGAAATCTTATAGGCTTTGCTAGTACTTTAAGGCTAGGGTCACACTGAGTTAAAGCTGCCCGTTCAACTCATAGCATTGACAGGCTGCGTTAATGCTATAGAGTAACGCAATCACGTTATGCTATACCGCTAGAGCAGATGACTCATCTGCACTAGCGGTGACGGAGCCTCAGACGCTGCAGCCCGAGTCCGAGGCTCCGTCACTGAATGACAGCACATCGCGAGCGCATGCCGCTTTATGGCATGTGCCGCGATGCGCCCCATAATGGGGGTTAATGGCAGTATTAACGGACTGCGTTACACCGTGTTATGCTGCGCTGTAGTGCATCTAACGGACGGCCATAACGCAGTGTGACCCCGGCCTAAGGCTATGTGCACACGTTGCGGATTTGTGGATTTTCTGTGTGGAATTGCACGAAATCTGCAACTGATTTCTCAAGCAAGGTTATTCAATGGGAATCCAGAATTGGGGCTCTTGCTCACATGCGATGAAATAGGATGAATTCAATCAGATAAAAAATCGGATTGAATTCGTACCAATGTTAATCTATGATGGTGTCTTCATCTGCTTTTTTTTTCCAGCTTGGATCAAGCCAATAACGGGCTGGAAAAAAATTGGAATCGCAAAACGTATCGCATCCCCCAATAGAAGTGCTGTGTAATGTCCTTTCAAAAGCCGACAATTCATATGCGTCTATACAGTAAAATCACACTGACAGGTTAAAAAAGAAAAGATAGAATACATGTATACACATAGAATAGGTGTGCGTATATATATATACAATGGGGCAAAAAAGTATTTAGTCAGTCAGCAATAGTGCAAGTTCCACCACTTAAAAAGATGAGAAGCGTCTGTAATTTACATCATAGGTAGACCTCAACTATGGGAGACAAACTGAGAAAAAAAATCCAGAAAATCACATTGTCTGTTTTTTTTTCATTTTATTTGCATATTATGGTGGAAAATAAGTATTTGGTCAGAAACAAAATTTCATCTCAATACTTTGTGATATATCCTTTGTTGGCAATAACAGAGGTCAAACGTTTTCTGTAAGTCTTCACAAGGTTGCCACACACTGTTGTTGGTATGTTGGCCCATTCCTCCATGCAGATCTCCTCTAGAGCAGTGATGTTTTTGGCTTTTCGCTTGGCAACACGGACTTTCAACTCCCTCCAAAGGTTTTCTATAGGGTTGAGATCTGGAGACTGGCTAGGCCACTCCAGGACCTTGAAATGCTTCTTACGAAGCCACTCCTTCGTTGCCCTGGCGGTGTGCTTTGGATCATTGTCATGTTGAAAGACCCAGCCACGTTTCATATTCAATGCCCTTGCTGATGGAAGGAGGTTTGCACTCAAAATCTCACGATACATGGCCCCATTCATTCTTTCATGTACCCGGATCAGTCGTCCTGGCCCCTTTGCAGAGAAACAGCCCCGAAGCATGATGTTTCCACCACCATGCTTTACAGTAGGTATGGTGTTTGATGGATGCAACTCAGTATTCTTTTTCCTCCAAACACGACAAGTTGTGTTTCTACCAAACAGTTCCAGTTTGGTTTCATCAGACCATAGGACATTCTCCCAAAACTCCTCTGGATCATCCAAATGCTCTCTAGCAAACTTCAGATGGGCCCGGACATGTACTGGCTTAAGCAGTGGGACACGTCTGGCACTGCAGGATCTGAGTCCATGGTGGCGTAGTGTGTTACTTATGGTAGGCCTTGTTACATTGGTCCCAGCTCTCTGCAGTTCATTCACTAGGTCCCCCCGCGTGGTTCTGGGATTTTTGCTCACCGTTCTTGTGATCATTCTGACCCCACGGGTTGGGATTTTGCGTGGAGCACCAGATCGAGGGAGATTATCAGTGGTCTTGTATGTCTTCCATTTTCTAATTATTGCTCCCACAGTTGATTTCTTCACTCCAAGCTGGTTGGCTATTGCAGATTCAGTCTTCCCAGCCTGGTGCAGGGCTACAATTTTGTTTCTGGTGTCCTTTGACAGCTCTTTGGTCTTCACCATAGTGGAGTTTGGAGTCAGACTGTTTGAGGGTGTGCACAGGTGTCTTTTTATACTGATAACAAGTTTAAACAGGTGCTATTACTACAGGTAATGAGTGGAGGAAAGAGGAGACTCTTAAAAAAGAAGTTACAGGTCTGTGAGAGCCAGAAATCTTGATTGCTTGTTTCTGACCAAATACTTATTTTCCACCATAATATGCAAATAAAATGAAAAAAAACAGACAATGTGATTTTCTGGATTTTTTTTCCCTCAGTTTGTCTCCCATAGTTGAGGTCTACCTATGATGTAAATTACAGACGCCTCTCATCTTTTTAAGTGGTGGAACTTGCACTATTGCTGACTGACTAAATACTTTTTTGCCCCACTGTGTGTATACATATATATATATATATATATATATATATATATATGTCAGTGACACACAAACACATATATATATGCATATATATATATATAAATATATACTGTGTGTGTATATATATATATATATATATATATATATATATATATATATATATATACTAGATGTTTCCAGCCAGCTAATGCTCGGCACGCTCATTGCTATCTAATTATGTGTGTGGTAATGTGGTGGGGGGCGCGGGATTATTATTATTTATTATTATAGCGCCATTTATTCCATGGCGCTTTACATGTGAGGAGGGGTATACATAGTACATACAAGTACAAGTCACGACTGGTACAGGATGAGAGAGGACCCTGCCCGCGAGGGCTCACTGTCATGATCCCAGTGCAGGTTTTTGAGCTGCACGTCAGGGGTTAATGTCTGGAGCTCAGTGCAGGTTTTGACCTGCACACCTGGGGTTAATGATTGTGGCCTCTTTTTGGTTCTGGGAGAGCTTCTTAAACCCCTGGGAAGCTCCAATCCCTGCCAGTTATACTTTTGCCTTTGGCCAAGTTCTGTTTCCCGTTGTGAGTTTGCCTGCTGATTCTGTACTGTGCTACCCTCTCTGTGTATGACTCATTGCCTGTGATCTGACTACTCTCTGCTCACCCCTCTTGTACCTTGCAGCTATCTCTGTCTATGACTCATTGGCTACGTCCTGACTATCCTCCCTGTCTATGCCCCTTGGTAACTTTGTCTCGCAGTTACCCTACTAGGAGTTCTCTTGCAGCTCCTAGCTCTCTCGTGCTTAGGCCACGCCCCCAGCAGTCACGTGCTTCAGGTCCTACTGTTCTGAAGTACGCATCTACTCGGCTGCTGCCCGCTTCACAGGTATCTTTGAGCACAGTGTTCGCTTTACTCAGGACTGGCTCAGTGAGCAAGTTCAGTGCGTGTTCCTGACATTATAACTGGCCCTGAATTTTTTTTCTCTCCTTACTTCTGCAGCATGGACCCAATGTGTGCTTTATCTGAGCAGGTGAAATGCAGAAGCATAGTTTGGAACAGCAAGCACTGGCCCAGTCCCAACGGCGGGTTGAGGACTCAGTTCAGGGGGTACTTTCCGCAGGCTTCCAGCAGGTGGGGAATAGAGATGTCATTTTAGTCCCACCCGAATCCCTGGTTAAATTGCCAGATACATTTTCTGGTAACAAAGATGAATTCAGAGCATTTAAGGAGGGCTGTAAGCTCTTTTTCTCTTTGAGACCCCGCAACTCTGAGGATGAGAAACAGAGGGTGGGGGTGGTTATGTCTCTGCTTAGGGGGTCCCCACAAGCCTGGGCATTTTCGCTTTCCTCTTCTGCCCCTGAGAGAATGTCTGTGGATGCGTTTTTTGAAGCCTTAGGGCTTATTTATGATGAGCCTGACAGAATGCGTTTGGCTGAGGACAAGGTGATGCGTGTCTGTCAGAGGGAGCACTCAGCCGAGTGGTTCTGTACTGAATTCAGAACGTTGGGCAGCCGAGATTTCTTGGAGTGATGCTGCCCTTCGGGGGCTGTTCCGTAGAGGCCTGTGTGAACGTCTGAAGGATGCCTTGACACTCCATCCTCCACCTGACTCTGTGGAGGATGCCATGACCGAAGCGGTTCGAATGGATCGCAGACTGCGGGCTAGAGGCATTATGCAACTGGAAACACCATTATTTTTCAGTGGAGATGAGACCCGGATGCTTCCTGTGGCTATGGAGGTGAGTGCTGTCACCTGTGAGGAAAAGGAAAGAAGACGCCGCCGGGAGAAGCAGTTGTGCTTCTATTGTGGGGAATCTGGACACTGGAAGAAGGACTGCCCCTCTTGTCCGTCATCCTCCAAGATGGCGGGAAACGACTAGGTCGTGGTAGTAGTCGAGGAGGCTACCCAGACCTTCAGGAAAATTGTAATTTTCCTCACGTGCAAACATGGTGCTGCAGGTGGAACTGGAAGTTGGTAATGGTCCAGTTCAGACTGCTGCTTTTGCCGACTGTGGTTCTGCTGTGAACCTGATTGATACCAAAATTATGACTCTTAATAGGGTAGGGACAGTCAGGCTTCAGGATCCAGTTAAACTTGTGACAATTGACTCGTCCCCTCTTACCCAGTACGGTATCTGTTGCAGGTCTGAACTTTTTTCTCTAAAAGTGGGTTCCACTCATGTGGAAAAACTAAGCTGTTTTGTGCTAGATAACTTGCCTGCAGGACTGGTACTGGGGATGCCTTGGCTTCAAAGCCATAATCCTACCATTGATTGGGTTACAGGGGAGATCACTCAATGTTGATGCAAGGATAAATGTGGTAACCTGGGACATCTTGTTAACGCTGTTAAATCCGTATCTGTGTCGTCTGTCGGCCTGGAAGGTATTCCGGAGTACCTGAAGGATTTCGAAGACGTTTTTTCCGAAAGTGAGGCTGAGGCGCTGCCACCACATAGACCCTACGAATTTGCCACTGATTTACTACCCGGAGCCAAGTTACCTAAGGCTCGATTGTTCAATTTGTCTGGGCCTGAGCACCAAGCCATGAAGGAGTACATAGCTGAGAGTCTCCACAAAGGGCATATCAGGCCTTCTGTGTCACCTGTGGCAGCAGGATTCTTCTTTGTGAAGAAGAAAGATGGTGGTTTGCGGCCGTGCCTCAACTTTCGGGAACTGAACAAGATAATGGTTAGGAACACTTACCCGCTTCCCCTCATCCCAGACTTATGTAACCAGTTTGCTGGGGCCCAATGGTTCTCCAAGTTAGATCTCCGGGGGGCCTACAATCTGATAAGGGTTCGGGAAGGGGACGAGTGGAAAACTGCATTCCTCACATCAGAAGGACTCTTTGAAAACCTGGTAATGCCGTTTGGGTTGACTAATGCACCCGCTATTTTCCAGAATTTCATCAATATTGTGTTTTCTGACCTGATAGGCCGTTTTGTTATTATTTATTTGGATGACATCTTGGTGTATTCCCCAGACAGCCAATCTCACTTGCAACATCTACAGACCATTCTCCAGAGACTCAGGGAGAACCAATTGTTCGCTAAATTGGAAAAATGTTCGCTTTTTGTACAGGAACTGTCTTTTTTGGGGTTGATTGTGACCTGTGAGGGGTTTCGTATGGATCCTAAGAAGGTGCTGGCGATCGCTGACTGGGTTCAGCCTCGAGATCTCAAGGGGCTCCAGCGCTTCTTAGGATTTGCGAACTATTATTGAAGATTCATTAAAGGTTTCTCACAAGTGGTTAAACCACTCACGGATCTTACTCAGAAGGGCGCTGATGTAAAAAATTGGTCTGTACTCACTAAGGAGTCCTCAGCTATTAAGAAATGTTTCTTGTCTGCCCCGGTGTTGGTACAACCAGACCCGTCCAAACCATTCATTGTGGAGGTGGATGCTTCTGAAGTGGGGGTGGGGGCTGTGCTGTCCCAGGGTCCGGCCACCCTTATCAGTCTCAAACCCTGTGCCTTCTTCTCCAAGAAGTTCTCTTCAACCAAGAAAAACTATGATGTAGGCAATAGAGAACTTCTTGCGGTCAAGCTGACATTTGAGGAATGGAGGCACTTTTTGGAAGGGGCGGCTCACCCTATCACGGTTGTCACAGATCACAAAAATTTGGCATACTTTGAATCTGCTAAGAGGCTTACTGCCTAGACAAGCCCGTTGGTCACTTTTTTTTTCACAATTTCAGTTCTCCATTACTTTTCGACCTGGGTCCAAAAATGTTAAAGCGGATGCCCTGTCCTGAAGTTTTGACCCAGTGTCTCCCCCTGAGCCGCCGTCCTCCATTCTTCCCCCAGGGGTGGTGCTGGCGGGAGTCTCAACTGAGTTGGAACAAGAAATTCTAAGGGCTCAGGCCCTAGCTCCGGCAACCAGGCCAGGGGATAAACTGTTTGTTCCAGATTCATTGCGGCCAAGACTTCTGCAGGAGTTTCATGAGTCTAGGCTGAGTGCTCATCCAGGTATCACGGCCACTAGAGAGGCAGTAGCCAGGGGTTTTGGTGGCCTTCACTAAGGTCCGATGTCAAGAAATTTGTTTCTGCTTGTGGTGTGTGTGCCTGTTCCAAAAGCTCGCAGAACCGGCCCGCTGGGGAACTCATACCTTTACCGGTTCCTGATGGGCCATGGACTCCTCTTTCCATGGATTTTATTACCGGCCTTCCACCTTCCAGGGCAATACCGTGATCTGGGTGGTGGTGGATAGGTTTTCTAAACAGGCCCATTTCATTCCCTTGGCAGCATTACCCTCAGCAGAAACATTGTCAAGGTTGTTTGTGCAGCATGTGGTCCGATTATTTGGGGTACCCCTGAATGTTGTGTCTGACAGAGGTGTGCAGTTTGTGGCCAAATTTTGGAGGGCGTTCTGTATGAAATTGGGCATCTGACTCTCCTTCTTGTCGGCATATCACCCGGAGAGTAATGGTCAGACAGAACCCACCAATCAATCCCTGGAACAAATTCTCAGGTGTTTGACCTCCGCCAGACAGGAGGATTGGTGTGATGCATTACCGTTGGCGGAAGTCACTTTTAACAAATGGGTGAGTCAGTCCACCAACATGTCCCCATTACTGATTAACTATGGGTTTAATCCACATTTTGGGCAGTTTTCATGGGTGGATTCCAGTTGTCCAGGGGTAGAGGGGTCCGTTCAACGGTTAAAAAACCTCTGGGCTGAAGTCCAGCGTAATATCTCTTGGGCCCAGGGGAGTTACAAATATTTTGCTGACAAAAAGAGAGCCTCAGGAGACATGTGTCAGGTGGGAGGGAAGGTTTGGCTTTCCACATGTAACATCAACTTAAAGGTACCATCAGCTAAGTTGGGACCAAAGTTCATTGGTCCGTACGAGATTATGGAGATAGTCAACCCAGTGGCATATAGGTTGTGTCTCCCCGCCTCCTTAAAAATATCCAATGTGTTCCATAAATCTCTGTTGAAATCCGTAGGGTCTGTCAAGGAGGACTCCGAGCAAGTTGTTCCTCCAGTGCTGGTGGAGGGTCAATTGGAGTATGAGGTCAGACATATTGTGGACTCTTGGCGGGTGCGCCGCTCTTTGCAGTACCTGGTCCACTGGAAGGGATATGGACCAGAGGAGAGCTCATGGGTCCCTGCTCACTCTGTACATGCAGATCACCTGGTTTGGACTTTCCATGCCAAGTACCCGGGGAAGCATGGGGGTCCAGAGGCCCCCGTTGAGAGGGGGCTACTGTCATGATCCCAGTGCAGGTTTTTGAGCTGCACGTCAGGGGTTAATGTCTGGAGCTCAGTGCAGGTTTTGACCTGCACACCTGGGGTTAATGATTGTGGCCTCTTTTTGGCTCTGGGAGAGCTTCTTAAACCCCTGGGAAGCTCCAATCCCTGCCAATTATACTTTTGCCTTTAACCGAGTGTGCTGACCTCTGTGTGACTGTGCCTGTTCGTTGTTACAGCTTGTTTATATGGTTCTGACCCGGTTCTGTTTCCCATTGTGAGTTTGCCTGCTGATTCTGTACTGCGCTACCCTCTCTGTGTATGACTCATTGCCTGTGATCTGACTACTCTATGCTCGCCCCTCTTGTACCTTGCAGCTATCTCTGTGTATGACTCATTGGCTACGTCCTGACTATCCTCCCTGTCTATGCCCCTTGGTAACTTTGTCTCGCAGTTACCCTGGTAGGAGTTCTCTTGCAGCTCCTAGCTCACTGGAGTTTAGGCCACGCCCCTAGCAGTCACGTGCTTCAGGTCCTGCTGTTCTGAAGTACGCATCTACTCGGCTGCTGCCCGGTCAACAGGTATCTTTAAGCACAGTTCGCTTTACTCAGGACACACGCACTGGCTCAATGAGCAAGTTCAGTGCGGTGTTCCTGACACTCACAATCTACAACGGGATGGGTGAGGATACAGTAGGCGAGGATAGAGCTGGTCGGGCTGCGGTTTGGTGGATCGGTGGTTACTGCAAGTTGTAGGCTTGTCGGAAGAGGTAGGTCTTCAAGTTCTTTTTGAAGGTTTCCATAGTAGGCGAGAGTCTGATATGTTGTGGTAGAGAGTTCAAGAGTAGAGGGGATGCGCAGGAGAAATCTTGTATGCGATTGTGGGAAGAGGAGATAAGAGGGGAGTACAAAAGGAGATCTTGTGAGGATGAGAGGTTTCGTGCAGGTAAGTACCGGGAGACTAGGTCACAGATGTACGGAGGACTCAGGTTGTGGATGGGTTTGTATGTCATGGTTAGGGTTTTGAACTGGAGTCTTTGGGTAATGGGGATCCAGTGCAGGGATTGACAGAGGGGAGAGGCCGGGGAATAGCGGGGGGACAGGTGGATTAGTCGGGCAGCAGAGTAAAGAATAGATTGGAGGGGTGCGAAAGTGTTAGAGGGAAGGCCACAGAGCAGGAGGTTGCAGTAGTCAAGGCGGGAGATGAGGGCATGGACTAGGGTTTTTGCAGATTCTTGGTTGAAGAATTTACGGATCCGTGAAATATTTTTGAGTTGAAGTCGGCAGGAAGTGGAAAGGGCTTGGATATGTGGTTTGAAAGAGAGATCAGTGTCAAGGATAACCCCAAGGCAGTGAGCTTGTGGGACTGGAGAGAGTGGGCAGCCGTTTACTTTAATGGATAGGTCCATTGGGAGGGGGTCACGTGAGATGGGCGAAAGATGATGAATTCTGTTTTGTCCATATTAAGTTTTAGAAATCTAGCAGAGAAGGATGATATAGCAGACAGACATTGAGGGATTCTGTTTATTAGGGATCCAGAGATGTAGATCTGTGTGTCATGAGCATAGAGATGATACTGAAAGCCATGAGATTCTGTGAGCTGTCCGAGGCCAAAGGTGTAAATGGAGAAGAGCAGTTGCCCAATGACTGAACCTTGCGGGACTCCGACGGATAGGGGGCGTGGTGAGGAGGTGGTGTGCGAATGGGAGACGCTGAATGTCCGGTCTGCTAGGTATGACGCAATCCAAGATAGGGCCAAGTCTGTGATACCACGAGATGAGAGGGTCTGTAGTAATAGGGAATGGTCCAGTGTTTCAAAGGCAGAGGACAGGTCCAGGAGGAGGAGGACCGAGTAGTGTCGCTTGGCCTTGGTGGCTAGTAGGTCATTGGTGACCTTAGGGCAGTTTCAGTGGAGTGGTGTGGCCGGAAGCCGGATTGCAAGTGTTCAAGGAGGGAGCAGGAAGAGAGGTGGGAGGATAGTTCAAGATGGACGTGTTGTTCCAGTAGTTTTGAGGCATAGGGGAGAACTGATAGAGGGCGATAGCTAGATACAGAGGATGGGATTATGAGCGGTAATGTGGTGGGGGGCGGGATTATGTGTGGTAATATGATGGGGCGGGATTATGTGTGGTAATGTGGGGGGGCGGGATTATGTGTGGTGATGTGGTGGAGGGGAGGGATTATGTGTGGCAATGTGGTGGGGGTGAGATTATGAGTGGTAATGTGGTGGGGGGTGGGATTATGAGCGGTAATGTGGTGGGGGGGCGGGATTGTGTGTGGCAATGTGGTGGGGGGGATTATGTGTGGTAATGTGGTGGGGGCCGGATTATGTGTGGTAATGTGATGGGGGTGGGATTATGTGTGGCAATGTGGTGGGGGGGATTATGTGCGGTAATGTGGTGGGGGCCGGATTATGTGTGGTAATGTGATGGGGGTGGGATTATGTGTGGTAATGTGGTGGGGGGCGGGATTATGTGCGGTAATGTGGTGGGGGCGGGATTATGAGTGGTAATGTGGTGGGGACGGGATTATGTGTGGTAATGTGGTGGGGGGCGGGATTATGTGTGGTAATGTGGTGGGGGGTGGGATTATGTGTGGTAATGTGGTGGGGGGCGGGATTATGTGCGGTAATGTGGTGGGGGCGGGATTATGAGTGGTAATGTGGTGGGGACGGGATTATGTGTGGTAATGTGGTGGGGGGCAGGATTATGTGTGGTAATGTGGTGGGGGGCGGGATTATGAGCGGTGATGTGGAGGGGGGCGGGATTATGTGTGGTTATGTGGTGGGGGGCGAGATTATGTGCGGTGATGTGGTGGGGGGGCGGGATTATGTGTGGTAATGTGGTGGGGGCAGGATTATGTGCGGTAATGTGGTGGGGGTGGGATTATGAGCGGTGATGTGGTGGGGGCGGGATTATGTGCGGTGATGTGGTGGGGGGGCGGGATTGTGTGTGGTAATGTGGTGGGGGGATTATGTGCGGTAATGTGGTGGGGGGCCGGATTATGTGTGGTAATGTGATGGGGGTGGGATTATGTGTCATAATGTGGTGGGGGGCGGGATTATGCGCAGTAATGTGGTGGGGGGCGGGATTGTGTGTGGTAATGTGGTGGGGGGATTATGTGCGGTAATGTGGTGGGAGCCAGATTATGTGTGGTAATGTGATGGGGGTGGGATTATGTGTGGTAATGTGGTGGGGGGCGGGATTATGTGCGGTAATGTGGTGGGGGCGGGATTATGTGTGGTAATGTGGTGGGGGGCGGGATTATGTGTGGTAATGTGGTGGGGGGCTGGTTATGTGTGGTGATGTGGTGGGGGGCGGGATTATGTGTGGTAATGTGGTGGGGGCGGGATTATGTGCGGTAATGTGGTGGAGGCGGGATTATGTGCGATAATGTGGTGGGGCGGGATTATGTGCGATGATGTTGTGGGGGTGGGATTATGTTTGGTGATGTGGTGGGGGCGGGATTATGTGTGGTAATGTGGTGGGGGGGATTATGTGTGGTGATGTGGTGGGGGGCGGGATTATGTGTGGTAATGTGGTGGGGGGCGGGATTATGTGTGGTGATGTGGTGGGGGCAGGATTATGTGTGGGGATGTGGTGGGGGGGCGAGATTATGTGTAGTGATGTGGTGGGAGGCAGGATTATGTGTATCTGCACATTCACTTGGTACGTCACTCAGCTTTCCACAGAGACTTCTTACCTCTGCACATAGCATTCACTTGGTATGTCTCTCAACTAACCCCCTGCTTTACAACAGTATTATTTATGACTAGTGTTGAGCGATACCGATCGATACCCAAAAATATCGTATCGGATGGTATCGCCCGATACGAAAAAAATATCGGGTATCGCCGATTCCGATACCGGAAGCCCCATTCAAGTCAATGGGACTTCCGGTATCGGAATTTAAAAAAGCCCTTTATTTCCTTGTTGGCTAATTCTACGTAATTGAAAACAAATAAGAGTCATGTAGAATGTATTGTGGGAGGTGGAGGAGACATTAAAGGCATAGTGGTTTATTCAAATCACATGGCATAGCATTAATTCCAATTTTTTTTTTCAAGACGTTCGGAGTTAAAAAGATATTGACTATGTTAACTTTTTTATATTTTGTCAGATATGTATGTTTCACAACTTCCATGCTATTCACCTTCTTTTGTACTTCTCCCACACTTTCTCCTTCATGATCCGCAGCAGTAGCATTTTTTTCATCAACTTTTTCTTCACCTTATTCATCTTCTTCACCTTCTTCCCATTAATTTTTTTTTTTTCCATTCTTCATATTCTTCTTATTCAGCTATTATTAATTTTCAGATGATATTTCTTCATCTTCTTCCTATTCTTCTTTTTCTTCATTTTCTTATGGTGACAGGCATTCCTGTAGTACTTATCTATAAAAGTTATAAGATTACACCTTACGTTCTGCCTGTCACAAAAGATTTACAACAGGATTTGTCCGCGTTCAGTTTGGCCTGCAGCAGCAGGCATTTTCCAGGGGCACCACGAGGAGGAACGGACTCACCCCCATTTACTGCTTAGTCTTCTTCTGCTTATAATTTTGATTTCTTCTATGCTGATTTTTAGTCTTATGCTTAATGTTCTTCTGCTTTCTGTTCTTCTGCTTTTGCTTCTTCTGCTTCTTGTTCTTCTGTCTTTTGTTCTGTATCTTGGTGGTTGTCTTCATGTTCTTTGTCCTCTTGGTCTTATTATTTAGGGTGATATTTCTGGTCTTCTTTGGTGTGGTCTTCAGGGTCGTCGTCATCAGGGTCGTCGTCATGGAGATCAATAAGGATTACCAAAGACAATTTCAAAAAGCTTGATCTTGGAAATGTAGCAGAAGGTACAAGAAGGCTGAGAAACTGGCGAGAACCAGCTGACAGTACTGGAACCCGTAGTGGCAGCAGAAGGAACAATAGCCAATGGCACTACCAAGGACCAACTGACGGTGCTGGACCAGGGTTACTAAGCAGAAGGTACCTGTGCTAAAAAGCACTACCAAGGACCAGCTGACGGTGCTGGACCTCGGATACCGAGATGGAGGCACCTAGGCCAAAGGCTCTGGCGAGAACCAGCTGACAGTGCTGGCACCCGGATGGGTAGCAGAAGGAACAAGAGCCAATGGAACTACCAAGGAACAGCTGACATTGCTGGACCACGGTTACTAGGCAGGAGGTACCTGTGCTAGAAAGCACTACCAAGGACCAGCTGACGGTGCTGGACCTTCGGATACCGAGATGGAGGCACCTAGGCCAAAGGCTCTGGCGAGAACCAGCTGACAGTGCTGGAATCCGGGTGGGTAGT
The DNA here is from genome assembly GCF_039654945.1 of Dendrobates tinctorius. Taxonomy (NCBI): domain Eukaryota; kingdom Metazoa; phylum Chordata; class Amphibia; order Anura; family Dendrobatidae; genus Dendrobates; species Dendrobates tinctorius. Next base: position 10,112,522 of record NW_027361829.1, on the reverse strand, counting down.
AGAAGGTACCCATTCAAAGCAAAGTAGCCAGGCCGCAAGCTGGCCGCAGTTGCCGAAACCCACAGTCCTACAGGGGGTCCATGTCCCATTGGCACTACGGATCCAGCCTTCAGTGCCAGTTCCCGCAGCCCACATAGGAGTCACCTAAACTGCAGGCACCGTAGAGTCGGCTAACCCAGCCGCAAGACGACAGGACAACGGATTGGTGGCATAGTGACCTTGACACTACCCGGAAACAGCTGGCATGCTGGAACCAGGCTGGGCAACAGGGAGTACCCGTGCCAAAGACACTGCCGAGAACCAGCTGACGGTGCTGGAACCCAGATGGGTAGCAAAAGCTACAAGAGCCAATGGCACTATCGAGGAACAGCTGACGTTGCTGGACCACGGTTATTAGGCAGGAGGTACCTGTGCTAGAAAGCACTACCAAGGACCAGCTGACGGTGCTGGACCTTCGGATACCGAGATGGAGGCACCTAGGCCAAAGGCTCTGGCGAGAACCAGCTGACAGTGCTGGAACCCGGGTGGGTAGCAGAAGGTACCCATCCAAAGCAAAGTAGCCAGGCCGCAAGTCGGCCGCAGTTACCGAAACCCACAGTCCTACAGGGGGTCCATGTCCCATTGGCACTACGGATCCAGCCGTAGGCACCCTAGAGTCGGCTAACCCGGCCGCAAGATGACTGGACAACGGATTGGTGGCATAGTGACCTTGACACTACCCAGAAACAGCTGGCGTGCTGGAACCAGGCTGGGCAATAGGGAGTACCCGTGCCAAAGACACTGCCGAGCACCAACTGGCGTTGTTGGAACCCAGGGACAATCATGGTGAAGGCCGAGGCCTACTTGGTGGTAGTTTTAGATTGTTTGTAGGCTACAACAGACTGTCAACGTGCTCCAATTAGGCATCTGTCTCCACTCTGCTTCCAGGATTTCACGTGACCACCAACACCGCCCAGTTTATGCGTAAAGTAGCCGTCTGCCCAATCCACTGTGTTACTGGGGTTCTGTAATGTCAGCAGATCCCCTGATGTGTGTCTGCCACTGTCTCCTGCTCTGTCCACATTCCCACCTCTTGCAGTGGACAGTGCAGGAGACAGTGCCGGACACACATTTGGGAATCTGCTCACGTAACAGAACACCAGGAACACAGGAACAAGTGTGGAATGTGTGGACGGCAACTGTGAGCAGGAACTGGTGGTACTGGAGGTCAGGGGAAATACTAGAGACAGAGTGGAGACAGAGGCCAAATCAGAGAATGTTTAAATCTGAAGTAGTTACAATATGGAGGCAGCAGCAGTTTGCCCTCCACACAGCAGGGGATCAGCTGACATTACCGACCCCCACTTTCACATGAACGAGTGTTTTTTTCTGTGTGGACAGCACTTCCGAGCACCAACTGGCGTTGTTGGAGCCCAGGGACAATCATAGTGCAGGCCGAGGCCTACTAGGTGCCAGGTGTAAATCGGAGGTATTTTGACTTTGGAGGCAGCAGGAGAGTTTGCCGTACACACAGCAGGGAATCAGCAGACGTTACCGAACCCCACTTTGACATGAACAAATGTGTTTTTCTGTGTGGACAGCACTTCCGAGCACCAACTGGCATTGTTGGAGCCCAGGGACAATCATGGTGCAGGCCGAGGCGTACTTGGTGGCAGTTTTAGTTTGTTTGTAGGCTACAACAGACTGTCAACGTGCTCCAATTAGGCATCTGTCTCCACTCTGTTTCCAGGATTTCACGTGACCACCAACACCGCCAGTTTATGCGTACAGCAGCCGTCTGCCCAATCCACACGTGTTCCTGTGTTACTGGGGTTCTGTAATGTCAGCAGATCCACTGATGTGTGTCTGCCACTGTCTCCTGCTCTGTCCACATTCCCACCACTTGGGGGATCTGCTCACGTAACAGAACACCAGGAACACAGGAACAAGTGTGGAATGCGTGGACTGCAACTGTGAGCAGGAACTGGCGGTGTTGGAGGTCAGGGGAAATACTAGAGACAGAGTGGAGACAGAGGCCAAAACAGAGAATGTTTAAATCTGAAGTAGTTACAATTTGGAGGCAGCAGCACTTTGCCCTCCACACAGCAGGGGATCAGCTGACGTTACCGACCCCCACTTTCACATGAACGAGTGTTTTTTTCTGTGTGGACAGCACTTCTGAGCAACAACTGGCGGTGTCGGAGCCCAGGGAAAATCAGGTAGTAGGCCGAGGCCTACTTGGAGCCAGGTGTAAATCTGAGGTTGTTTGACTGTGGAGGGAGCAGGACACTTTGCCATCCACACAGCAGGGGATCAGCTGACGTTACCGAACCCCACTTACACATGAGCGAGTGTTTTGTCTGTGTGGACAGCACTTCTGAGCAACAACGGGCATTGCTGTAGCTAGGAAAATAAAGTTAAGGTCATAGAAACATGAACACAACAGGAGACCTGGAACCTGTTGCCAGCCAATTATTTATTCTGGAAGAGGACTGGCAAATTCAGGTGAGATCCAGGCCTTGTTCATTTTCAGAAAAGTAAGCCGGTCAACATTATCGGCGGATAGTCGTGTGCGACGGTCTGTTACCACACCACCTGCAGCACTAAAGACACGTTCTGATAATACACTGGCAGCTGGTCAAGCCAGCACCTCCAATGCATACTGGCTAAGCTCTGGCCATGTATCCAGCTTAGAGACCCAATACTTGAACGGGGAAGAGCCATCTGGGAGTACACTAACAGGGCAAGACAAGTAGTCTGTCACCAGCGAGGATCTAGGAGGGTGTACACCCAATAATCAGCCGTGTGGAGAATGTTGGCGATGCGGCGGTCATTTAACAAGCACTGCAGCATGAAATCAACCATGTGCTGCAGACTGCCAACTGGACCGGAAACGCTGTCCCCAGCTTGAGGCAGCATCTCAGCCTGCTCAGCATCACCCCACCCTCGCTGTACACACTGTCTACTAGAGCCTTGTGTACCTCCCTCCTCTGGAGAGATGTGTTCCTCCTCCTCCATTGACTCCTCGTCATCCTCCTCGCTAAGTGTCCCCTGCCTGGGCCTTTGTGTGGAAGCATGTTGCGCAGACTTGCCAGAAGCAGATGGCATTTCTGACTCCTCATCCTCGACCTCTTCAAAAACCTCCTCACTTAGTGCTTGTAAGGTTTTTTGAAGCAGGCAGATAAGGGGGACAGTCATGCTGACTAGTGCATCATCTGCACTGGCCATCCGCATGGAGTCATCGAAGGCACGCAAAACTTGGCAGATGTCCCTCATAGTGGCCCACTCAGTGGTCGTGAAGTGTGTCCGGCGCACAGTGCGACTTGTTTGCGCCTGATGCAGCTGGTACTCCATTACTGCTGCCTGCTGCTCACACAACCGCTCCAACATATGTAACGTTGAATTCCACCTGGTGGGGAGGTCACATATGATGTGATGTTCTGGCAGGCGTAATCGGCGTTGCAGAGATGCAATGCGCGATCTTGCCATGCTGGAACGCGGCAAGTGAGCACACTCTAGGCGAACCTTGTGCAGCAGTGCATCAAGATCCGGATAGTCCCTCAGAAAGCTCTGCACGACCAAATTGAGCACGTGTGCCAGACATGGTATGTGAGTGAGGTTGCTTAGGCCCAGAGCTGCCACTAGATTTCGGCCATTGTCACTCACTACCAAACCTGACTGGAGATTCGCTGGCACAAACCACACATCGCTCTCCTGCTTGTTGGCATTCCAGAGCTCCTGTGCTGTGTGGCTCCGATTCCCCAAAGAAATTAATTTAAGGACGGCCTGTTGACGTTTGGCCACACCTGTGCTCATATCTGGCCTAACAGGCTCATGCAGTGCTGATTCCGAGGAACTAGAGTAGGAGGAGGACTCAATATGTACAGACTGCATTCCTGCAATCCTTGGAGTTGGCAGAATACGTACAGAGCCACTCTCCAGATCTGTACCCGGCTCCACAACATTGACCCAATGGGCAGTGAGGGAAAGGTATCTTCCCTGTCCATGGCTACTGGTCCACGCATCGGTGGTCAGGTGGACCTTGCTACTGACGGCGTTTAGTAGCGCATTTTTAATTTTTCCCTCCACATGCTTTTGCAGGGCAGGGACAGCTTGCCTGCTGAAATAAAAGCGGTTGGGCACATTGTATTGTGGAACTGCCAATGACATCAAGTTCCGGAAGGTGTCAGTTTCCACCAGCCTGAATGACAGCATCTCAAGGGCCAGTAGTTTGGCAATGCCGGCATTCAGAGCCAGTGCTCGGGGATGTTTTGCCGAGTATGGCTGCTTTTTCTCCCATGCCTGTGCTACCGATTGCTGGTGAGTGGCCTGGGAGTGTGCTGATGACTGAGAACGTGGTTCAGTGGGTGGAATTTCACTGGGGCTCTGGACAACAGTGGCAGTGGTTCTTCCATGGCGTTCCAGTGAGGAAGCCAAACCAGCTGTGTGTGAGCTGGAGTAAGAGGCCCCAACACGAGCTGAAGAGGTGGTAGGTGCTGCTGAAGGTTGGCCTACATCTTCAGTGTGTCTGTGTAACTCCACCTCGTGCTTGGTACGCACATGTTTCCACATATATTTGTGGTATTGAGGTTGCTCACATTTTTCCCTCGTTTAACTTTCTGATGACACAGCTTGCATTTGACAAAGCAAATGTCATCTGCAGCTGTGTCAAAAAAAGACCACGCACTGCAAGTCCTTGGAGCGCCCGTTTTCTGTTTTGGAAGAGGATTGTTCCTCACGGGTGCCAAAGTGGAGGCTACAGGCAACCAAGTCTGCCCCCGCCCTCTCCCTCCTCTTTTGCACGTTCGGGGAATCTCTTCCTCAGAGCTGCTCCCACCACCTTCCTGTGGCTGACGCCATGATGGGTCAAGGACCTCATCATCTCCACTCCCCTCTTCAAGCACCGGCTGGTCCTGGGTTTTCTCGCCAGCACCTTACGCACCAGAAATTGGCAACTGAGTCTCATCATCATCAGATGAGCACTGAGGTGTGCTGACAATAGGCACTGGCCCACCCGCCTCTTCAGATTCAGAGGGACAAAGCAGTTGCGCATCACTGCATACTCCCTCTTCTTCACGCTCTAGAATGCTGCTTGGCTGGCCACCTCTTTTCAAGCCAACAGATTCTGAGAACAGAAGTAAAGATTGAGATGGCTCCTGTCCAGGGCTCTCAGACTGCCTGGGCAATTTGGCAGGTGGTGAAGAGACAGATGGTTGCTCTTCAGTGCTCTGGCCCTGGGAAGATGCGGAAGTCATTGAAGTGGATGCGTTAGCTGCCATCCATCCGACAACGGCTTCAATTTGTTCGTCACGCAGCAGTGGGGTACGGCGAGGTCCTACAAAGCTGCGCATGAAGGACTGTTGCCTGGTAAAAGTGGGGGATGCCGGGTCACTGGTGGCCGCAGCAGACACCGAATCCCCACGTCCTCTCCCTGCTGAATCCCCCCGTCCTCTCCCTGCTGAAACTCCATGGCCATGTCCACGTGCCTTACTCCCTGCCTTCTTCATCTTGGTAGACTGATAAAGATAGGCAGAAAAGTAAAAAAGGGGTGGCTTAGTGTTCTTATTCCTGAACACCTGCTAACCAGTATAAGAAACACTAGTTTGGCTAAGAGTGTGTGTACTACACTTTAATATGATCTAATGTGGCCTACACAACTGTAAAGTGGAGTGTTTGGTGAACTTTATTTCCTTTTTTTTTGGGGGGGGGGGGGAAAAGGATGTGACCAAAGTTTGAAAGCTATAGTATCACAAACTTTTTGGAGCGATTACAATGCAGGAAGCTAACCTACAATGCAATTGATGAGGCTCCAAAAAATAGGGTGATACTAGTCTGGCTGGCCCTGAAGAGCACAAGCCAGCAAAAAGGCTCCTCTATCTAATCCTGTATAGTGTTTGCAACCAACCAATGACAATGGATGCGGATGGAAGCACACTAATATAGGAGCAAAAATCTGGCTAAATTTGCTGCAAAAAAAGGACTATGTATGAGGCAGTGACGCACGCTGAGCGGACTACAACCAGCGGTGGCTGTAGAACACACTGCAATGTGAGCTGCACTCACACACAGAGAGACCTATCAGACAGCCAAAAACAGTGCAGAGAAATGGGCTATAGCACTGAAAGGCTGCTGAAAGGCTTCGCTGTCCACTCCTTTAGTGTTTGCAACCAACGTATATGGATACGTATGGAAGCACACTATACAGGAGAAAAAAAAGCAGCAATAAAAGAAAAATGTGTATGAGGCAGAGACACATGCTGGGTGGCCTACAAGCAGACGTGCCTGCAGGACACACTACACAGCGTGGGTCTGCACTCTCACAGCCCTTGCAGACAACAATTAAAACAGCGCTGCTGGGCTACAAAAATGCTACAGTGGTGGATTATGTAGCCTGGGTAGAGCAATAGATATGTTTGATCGCTATTTCTAACTGTCCCTCACAGTCTTCAACAGCAGCCTGTCCCTAACTGAATTCACAGCAGAGTGAACCCAAAATGGCAGCTGCTGTGGTTTTTATAGTGCATCATGACATCATTTCAGCAGCCAATCACAGCCATGCCAGTAGTTAACATGCCTACATGCCTAACAGGATGTGCCCACACTTCTGAGGATCCCCATTGGCTGAATCAAATCGAGCGGGCTCCTAGCATTATGGGAACTTCCGATTCCGGTATTCGATATGAAAAAAGTATGGGAATTCCGATACAGCTAATATTGGCCGATACCCGATACTTGCGGTATCGGAATGCTCAAAACTATTTATGACCTTTTTTACTTTGGCTTGATCATATGCATCTGGTCCACTCTTAATTATCTGACCAAGAGGAGCACAGACAACTCCTCTCAGCTTCACACCTGAATGCACTTTGTAGCACATATATTGCATAGCACAAGTCTGCCAAGACTTTAGTCTGCAGTGTGTATCCTAGAAGTGTGTACCTTAACAGTGTGAGATGATATGAAAATATGAATCAATACAGAATTGAACCAGAAGGGAACAGAAGGTAACTGGAAAGAGTCACTGTAAACAATGTTTTTGTTTGTTTCCACTCTAACCCCTATAATCCTTCACCTTCTTATAACCCCACTAATCCCTACACCAAGCAAGGAACTGTTCATCTCTTCTTCAATCCTTCCAATCCATCTCGCCTCTTCCTCAGATCTGTTCCTCAACTTATAATCCTCTGTCTCCAAGCACAGACAGCCCCCTCATGCCCTCTCCTGCTCCCACCTGCTAACACTCTCTCTGCTCCTCCTCACTGCCGGCAATATCTCTCCAAATCCTGGTCCTCCTCACCACATTCCCACAGTCATTTCTAGCTCCCATCCACGCCCAATCACAACTTTCTGTAACCACACCAACCTTATACACATTCGCCCAGCCCCAGTTTCCCCAGTCCCACTAACAGGAGCTCTGTCGAACGCTCGCTCTGTCTGCAACAAACTTTCTTTCATCCATGATCTTTTTATTACTAACAAACTTTCCTTCCTCGCCATCACCAAAACCTGGCTCACTTCCTCTGACACAGCCTCTCCTGCTGCTCTCTCATATGGTGGATTCCATCTTTCCCACACCCCCCGCCCCAGCTGCAAGCATGGTGGAGGAGTTGGTTTTCTCCTGTCTGATAACTCCTCCTTCACCCTAATCCTACTGCCGCCCTCTGTTACCCTCCCTTCCTTTGAGGTGCACTCTGTGCGCATCTACACCCCCTCCAACCTCCAACTAGCTGTCATATACCGCCCTCCAGGGTCAGCCACCACCTTCTTTGACCACTTCACCACCTGGCTACTTCATTTCCTTTCCACTGATATCCCCACTTTCATGTTTGGCGACTTCAACATCCCCATCGACACTTCCCTCTCAGCTGCCACTAAACTTATATCTCTCACTTCCTCCTTCGGCCTCACTCAATGGTCTTCTGTGTCTGTGAAATCTGTGTCTGTGGTGAGTTGGGGTTGTCAGTGTGCTCTTAGGGATGCTCCTGTTTTCTCCACCTCTCCTCAGTCTCATGATATTCCTGATTATCTGGCTGATTTCTCTGATGTATTTAGTGAGAGTAAGTCTGCGTCTTTGCCCCCTTATAGGAGTTATGACTGTGCAATTAGTTGATGCCTGGGTGTAAATTTCCCAAGGGTCGGCTTTTCAACTTATCTGTACCCGAACATGATGCTATGCGATCCTATATTAAGGAGTCGTTGGAGAAGGGTCATATAAGACCATCCTCATCACCTTTAGGTGCTGGGGGGTTTTTTGTGGCCAAGAAAGATGGTTCATTAAGACCGTGTATTGATTATCGTTCCCTTAACAAGATGACGGTTAAATATCAGTACCCGTTAGCTCTGATGTCTGATTTATTCTCCAGAGTTAAGAGTGCCTGCTGGTTTACTAAGCTTGACCTCAGGGGGGCGTATAATCTTATTCGCATCAAGCACGGGGATGAATGGAAGACGGCATTTAATACTCCGGAGGGACATTTTGAGTACCTGATGATGCCTTTTGGGCTCTCTAATGCCCCTTCTGTCTTCCAGTCCTTTATGAATGATATTTTCTGAGACTTTGTGGATAAGTTTTTGATCATCTATCTGGATGATATTTTAATCTTTTCTAGTGATTGGGATTCCCATGTGGAACATGTCCGGACTGTGTTCTGGATTTTGAGGGAGAATTCCCTGTTTGTTAAGGGATCGAAATGTCTCTTTGGTGTACAGAGGATTTCATTTTTGGGATTTGTCTTATCTCCATCGACTATTGAAATGGACCTGGCCAAGGTACAGGCCATTTATGATTGGGTTCAGCCTACTTCTTTGAAGGTTCTTAAGAAGTTTTTGGGTTTTGCTAATTTCTATCGTAAATTTATAGGTAATTTTTCTAGTATTGTCAAACCACTGACTGATCTGACCAAGAAGGGAGCTGATGTGCTGAATTGGTCTCCTGAGGCTGTCTCGGCATTTCAGGAGCTTAAGTGATTTACTTCAGCTCCAGTTTTACGGCAACCTGATGTCTCACTTCCATTTCAAGTGGAGGTAGACACTTCTGAGATTGGTGCAGGAGCTGTTTTGTCCCAAAAAGACCCTGTGACTTCTAAGATGAATCCCTGTGCCTTCTTTTCTCGAAAGTTCTCCCCATCTGAACGCAACTATGACGTGTGGAATCGGGAATTGTTGGCCATGAAATGGGCATTTGAGGAGTGGAGACATTAGTTGGAGGGAGCTAGACATCAATTTGTGGTCCTCACCGATCACAAGACTCTGACTTATCTGGGGTCGGCCAAACGCTTGAATCCTAGACATGCTAGATGGGCCTTGCTTTTCACGCATTTTAATTTTGTGGTTTCTTTTCTTCCAGGCACTAAGAATGTTAAGGCAGACGCCCTTTCTAGGAGTTTCTTTGCTGATTCTCTTAATGTGACCGAGCCTACTACTATCCTAGGTGAGGGGGTAGTTCTTTCTGCCATTTTGCCCAATTTGAGATGCGCCCTGGAGGAATTTCAGGAGGATAAACCTGAGCATTGCCCTATGGGAAGATTATATGCTCCTGACCAGTGGAGAAAGAGAGTGATGTCTGAAGTCCATTGCTCCGCATTGGCTGGTCATCCAGGTATTTTTGGTACCAGAGATTTGGTGAGTCGGTCGTTTTCGTGGCCTGCCTTATCTCGTGATGTCAGGAATTTTGTACAGTCCTGTGGGACTTCTTCTTGGTCTAAACCCTGTTCTCGTTCTAGTGGGTTGCTGATGCCCCTGCCGGTACCCAAGAGGCCATGGACCCATATCTCAATGGATTTTATTTCTGATTTTCCTGTTTCTCAGAGAATGACTGTTATCTGGGTGATTTGTGATAGATTTTCGAAGATGGTCCATCTTGTACCACTCCCAAAGTTGCCATCTTCCGCTGAGTTGGTAACCTTGTTTTTACAACAGGTGGTTCGGTTACACAGGATTCCTGAGAACATTGTGTCCGATAGAGGGGTTCAGTTTGTTTCCAGATTTTGGAAAGCCTTTTGTTCCAATCTGGGAATTCAGTTATCCTTCTCCTCCGCGTTTCATCTCCAGACCAATGGGCAGACTGAGAGAACAAACCAGACCCTGGAGTCTTATTTCAGATGTTTTATATCTGCTGATCAAGATGATTGGGTCTCATTTTTGCCCTTGGCCAAATTTGCGCTGAACACTAGAGCTATCTCTGCCACTTTGATGTCACCCTTTTTCTGTAATTTTGGGTTTCATCCTCGATTCTCTTCAGGGCAAGTGGAATCTTTGTCCTGCCCAGGTGTGGACACTGTGGCTGTGAGAATGCAGCAGATATGGGACCAAGTGGTGGATAAATTGTCACTCTCTCAGGAAAAGGCCCAGCGTTTTTCCAACTGGCATAGGACCATTGGTCCCCGGTTTAAAGTGGGTGATATGGTTTGGTTGTCATCTAAGAATATTCCTATGAAGGTTGCATCTCCAAAATTTAAGCCAAGATTTATTGGACCTTATAGGATTTTGGAGATTCTTAATCCTGTTTCTTTTCAATTGGCTCTTCCAGTTACGTTCAAAATCCATAACGTATTTCACAAATCACTGTTGAAGAGGTTTGTTGAGCCAGTAGTTCCTGTGGCGGCACCTTCTGACCCTGTATTGGTTAAAGGCAATATGGAATATGAGGTAGAGAAAATATTGGATTCTCGTTTGGTTAGACGGAGACTCCAGTATTTGATCAAATGGAAGGGTTATGGCCAGGAGGATAATTCTTGGGTCTCTGAGTCTGATATTCATGCCAATAAATTGGTTCGTGCTTTTCACCGGACCCATCCAGATCGGCCTGGTGGCATGGATGAGGGTTCGGTGACCCCTCCTCAAGGGGGGGTACTGTTATGAGCTCATTTTCTGCTCCACCAGTTGAGAGTCCTCCTTCCGTTCTCCCTCTGGTGGTGACAGGAGGTAGTGAGGTTGGTTTAATTTGTAGTGATCTGCCACCTGGTGAGGAAGATAACGATTGGATCTCTGGAGTATCAGACTGGATATAAGACAGCCGACGCCCTATCCTGGTGCTGGTGATTCAGTCTGCTTCTCAGTTCTTGGACTCAGCTCTGTTCCAGTCTTCTCAAGTTAAGTTTGCTTTTGCTAATGTTCACACTTGCTCTTATTGGTCAATTCAGTTTTTTGTGTGGTCAGCCAGCCCGGCTGGGCTGTGCTGAATTTCCACTCTTATTTATCTGTATTTGCTAATTTGCCTTTTTTTGTCCCTTATTAGATTGGCCTCTTTTCGCTCTGTCTCAGAATATTTCAGAGTGCTGATAGTGGGAGAAGTCTAGTGACTTCAGGGTTAATTTTACTAGCAGTTGTGTTGGTAGGGTTTTTGGCAGATTACAGACAGTTTCTTTCCTTTCCTGTCCTTTCTAGTTAGTTTGGCCCCATCGTTTGCTCAGCCTATTTTCTTTCCTTTGTTTGTGTTTTCATCTTGTTTCACCGTCCATACATGTGGGGGGCTGTATTTCCTTTGGGGTCTGCTCTGGGGCAGCTAGTTTTCCTCTTTTCCAGCTTTAGGCTTATTTAGCTCTCCGGTTGTGACGAGGCATCTAGGACCACCGTAGGAACGCTCCACGACTGCTACTAGTTGCGTGTGTTGTTTTTTATTTCCTCCTTGGCGACCCATTCATAACAGTCTCCCATTCGCAGACCACCTCCTCACCGCGCCCCCTATCCATCGGAGTCCCGCATGGTTCAGTCCTAGGGCCTCTGCTCTTCTCCGTTTACACCTTCGGTCTCGGACAGCTCATAGAATCTCATGGCTTTCAGTATCATCTCTATGCTGATGACACACAGATCTACATCTCTGGACCAGATATCACCTCCCTACTAAACAGAATCGCTCAATGTCTGTCTGCTGTTTCATCCTTCTTCTCCGCTAGATTTCTAAAACTTAATATGGATAAAACAGAATTAATCATCTTTCGCCCATCTCACGTGACCCCCCCCAGTGGACCTATCCATTAAAGTAAACGGCTGCCCACTCTCTCCAGTCCCACAAGCTCGCTGCCTCGGGGTTATCCTTGACACTGATCTCTCTTTCAAACCACATATCCAAGCCCTTTCCACTTCCTGCCGACTTCAACTCAAAAATATTTCACGGATACGTAAATTCCTCAACCAAGAATCTGCAAAAACTCTAGTCCATGCCCTCATCATCTCCCGCCTTGACTACTGCAACCTCCTGCTCTGTGGCCTCCCCTCTAACACTCTCGCACCCCTCCAATCTATTCTTAACTCTGCTGCCTGACTAATCCACCAGTCCTCCCGCTATTCCCTGGCCTCTCCCCTCTTTCAATCCCTGCACTGGATCCCCATTACCCAAAGACTCCAGTTCAAAACCCTAACCATGACATACAAAGCCATCCACAACCTGAGTCCTCCGTACATCTGTAACCTAGTCTCCCGGTACTTACCTGTACGAAACCTCCGATCCTCACAAGATCTCCTTCAGTACTCCCCTCTTATCTCCTCTTCCCACAATCGCATACAAGATTTCTCCCGTGCATCCCCTCTACTCTTGAACTCTCTACCACAACATATCAGACTCTCGCCTACCATGGAATCTTTCAAAAAGAACTTGAAGACCTACCTCTTCCGACAAGCCTACAACGTGCAGTAACCACCGATCCACCAAACCGCTGCATGACCAGCTCTACCCTCACCTACTGTATCCTCACCCATCCCGTTGTAGATTGTGAGCCCTCGTGGGCAGGGTCCTCTCTCATCCTGTACCAGTCGTGACTAATGTTGAGCATTCCGATACCGCAAGTATCGGGTATCGGACGATATTCACGGTATCGGAATTCCGATACTGAGTTCCGATACTTTTAGCATATCGAATACCGGAATCGGAAGTTCCCATGATGCTATGAGCCAGTTTGATTTGATTCAGCCAATGACAATCCTCACAAGTGTGGGCACATCCTGTTAGGCATGTAGGCATGTTAACTAATGGCATGGCTGTGATTGGCTGCTGAAATGATGTCATGATGCACTATAAAAGCCGCCGCCGCCGTTTTGGGTTCACTCTGCTGTGAATTCAGTTAGGGACAGGCTGCTGTTTAAGACTGTGAGGGACAGTTAGAGATAGCGCTTTTGCAAATCATATTGTGCTTTACCCAGGCTACATAATCAACCACTGTAGCTTTCTTTTGCCTTGCAGCAGTGTTCACAGCTGTCTTCAAGGTCTGTGTGAGTGCAGCTCATGCTGTGCAGTGTGTCCTGCAGCCACGACTGGTTGTAGGCCGCTCAGCGTGTGTCACTGCCTCATACATATTTTTCTTTTTTTGCTGCTCATTTTTCATTCTCCTATTAGTGTGCATCCATCCGTATCCATCTACATTGGTTGGTTGCAAACACTATAGGAGTAGACAGCGGAGCCTCTCTGCAGCCTTTCAGTGCTAGTGCCCAGTGTTTTGCACTGTTCACGGCTGTCTGAGAGGTCTCTGTGTGTGAGTGCAGCTCACGCTATTGTGTGTCCTGCAGCTACGTCTGGTTGTAGGCCGCTCAGCGTGCGTCACTGCCTCACACATATTTTTCTTTTATTGCATCTCATTTTTCATTCTCCTATTAGTGTGCATCCATCCGTATCCATATACGTTGGTTGCAAACACTATAGGAGTAGACAGCGGAGCCTTTCTGCAGCCTTTCAGTGCTAGTGCCCACTTATCTGCACTGTTCATGGCTGTCTGAGAGGTCTCTGTGTGTAAGTGCAGCTCACGCTGTAGTGTGTCCTACAGCTACGTCTGGTTGTAGGCCGCTCAGCGTGCGTCACTGCCTCATACATATTTTTATTTTATTGCAGCTCATTTTTCATTCTCCTATTAGTGTGCATCCATCCGTATCCATCTATGATGGTTGGTTGCAAACACTATATAGGAGTAGATAGAGGAGCCTTTTTTCTGGCTTGTGCCCTTCAGCCGCAGCCAGATTAGTATTACCCTATTTTTTGGAGCCTCATCTTTTGCATTGTAGGTTACCTTCCTGCATTCTAATAGCTCCAAAAAGTTTGTGATACTATTGCTTTCAAATTGGTCACATCCTTGTCGTTTTTTTGAAAAAAACAAAACAAAATAAAGTTCACCAAACACTCCATAACACTCCATTTGACAGTTGTGTAGGCCACATTAGCTCATATTAAAGTGTAGTCCACACACACTTTATAAAATTAGTGTTTCTTATACCTGTTAGCAGCTGTTCAGGAATAAGCACACTAAGCCCCCCCCTTTGTACTTTTCTGCCTATCTTTATCAGTCTACCAAGATGAAGAAGGCAGGGAGTAAGGCACGTGGGCGTGGGCATGGAGTTTCAGCAGGGGGAGGACGTGGGGATTCTGCAGGGAGAGAACGTGGGGATTCTGTGCCTGCTGTGGGCACCAGTGAGTCAGCATCCCCCAGTTTTACCTGGCAACAGCCCTTTATGCGCAGCTTTGTAGGACCTCGCCGTACCCCACTGCTGCGGGAGGAACAAATTGAAGCCGTTGTCAGATGGATGGCAGCTAACGCATCGACTTCAATGACTTTCACGTCCTCTCAGGGCCAGAGCACTGAAGAGCAACCATCTGTCTCTTCACCACCTGCCAAAGTGCCCAGGCAGTCAGAGAGCCCTAGACTGGAGCCATCACAGTCTCTAATTCTGTTCTCTGAATCTGTTGGCTTGGAAAGAGGGGGCCAGCAAAGCAGCATTCAAGAATGTGAAGAAGAGGGAGTATGCAGTGATGTGCAACTGCTTTGTCCCTCTGAATCTGAAGAGGCGGGTGGGTCAGTGCCTCTGGTCAGCACACCTCAGTTCGCATCATATGATGACGAGACTCAGGTGCCATTTTCTGGTGCGTACAGTGCTGGCGAGACTACCCAGGAGAAGCAGGTGTTTGAAGAGGGGAGTGTAGATGATGAGGTCCTTGACCCATCATGGCGTGAGGAACAGGAAGGTGGTGGGAGCAGCTCTGAGGAAGAGATTCCCCGAACGGCCAAAACAGGAGGGAGAGGGAGGGGGCAGACTTGCTTGCCTGTAGCCTCCACTTCGGCACTCGTTAGGAGCATTCCTCTTCCAAAAGTCAAAACGGGCGCTCAGAGGCGTATCTAGGCTTCCTGGCACCCGGGGCAAGAATTTGGTTCGGCGCCCCCCCCACTCCAAATCCACCACACATTAACCCCATCCCCATTCATTAACCCCAATCCCCACTCCAAATCCCCGCACATTAAATAACCCCCATCCCCACTTCCAAATCCCCCCACACATTATGTACCCCCCATTCCAAATCCCCCACATATTAACCCCATCCCTACTCATTAACCCCCTCAAACAATAACCCCATCCCCACTCATTAACCCCCCGTCCATACTCCCAAATCCCCCAACACATTATGTACCCCCCACTCCAAATCCCCACACATTAACCCCAATCCCCACTCATTAACCCCCCACACATTAACCCTCATCCCCACTTATTAACCCCCCACACATTAACCCCATCCCCACTCTTTACCCCCCACACAGTAACCCCCATCCCCACTCATTAACCCCCCACTCATTAACCCCCCCACTCATTAACCCCCATCCCCACACATTAACCCCCATCCATTAACCCCATCCCCACTCTTTAACCCCCCCACACATTAATCCCCATCCCCACATTAACCTCATCTCCACTCATTAACCACCCCACGCATTAACCCCATCCCCACTCATTAACCCCACTACACATTAACCCCATCGCCACACATTAACACCCCCCATCTTCGGTGGTTTCTTCAGCTCCACATCGGAGCACACTTACCACCAGCGCTGAGCGTTCACTCTGGGTGCTGGGGAGTGACGTGAGCAGCGTGATCACATGACATGTCACGCTGCTGACGTCGCTCTGGCCTGGAGGTCAGAGTTGCCATTCTACTGGCGTCTATACAGACGCCAGTACAATTGTTCCCTGGGAGCCGGCATGCGCACCTTCTCTGCGCCAGCTGACAGCTTGACAGCTGACACAGAGAACCGCCGACTCCCAGGGGGGGGGCGGCAGAACACAGCCGCCAAGGAGGACACTGCGGACCGCTGCATTGCGCCCCTGCCCCCTGCCAGCTGCGCCCGGGGCAACTGCCCCGGTTCCCCCCCTAGATACGCCCCTGTGGGCGTTCCCAAGACTTGCAGTGCGTGGTCCTTTTTTGACACAGTTGCAGATGACATTTGCTTTGTCAAATGCAAGCTGTGTCATCAGAAAGTCAAAAGAGGGAAAAATGTCAGCAACCTCAATACCACAATTATGTGGAAACATGTGCGGACCAAGCACGTGGTGGAGTTACAGAGACACACTGAAGACGTAGGCCAACCTACAACACCACCTACCACCTCTTCAGCTCGTGTTGTAGCTTCTTCCTCCAGCTCACACACAGGTGGTTCGGCTTCCTCACAGGATTGCCATGGAAGAAGCTCTGGCACTGTTGTCCAGAGACGCAGTGACATTCCACCCACAGCACCACATTCCCGTTCATCCTCACACTCCCAGGCCACTCTACAGCCATCGGTAGCACAGGCATGGGAGAAAAGGCGGCCATACTCGGCAAACCATCCCAGAGCACAGGCTCTGAATGCTGGCATTGCCAAATTACTGGCCCTTGAAATGCTCTCATTCAGGCTGGTGGAGACTGACACCTTCCGGAACTTCATGGCATTGGCAGTCCCACAATACACCGTGCCCAGCCGCTTTTATTTCAGCAGGCAAGCCGTCCCTGCCCTGCAATAGCATGTGGAGGGAAAAATTAAACATACTAGTAATGGGAATGTGGACAGAGCAGGAGACATTGCCGGACACACATCAGGGGATCAACTGACGTGACTGAGCCCCAGTAACACAGGAACAAGTGTGGATTGTGCAGACGCCACTTCTGAGCAGCAACTGACCCGGTTGGAGGCCAGGGGAAATACTAGAGACAGTGGAGCCAGAGGCCTAAGTGGAGCACGGTTAAAAATCAGTAGCAGTCTACAACCTATATAAAACTTGCTGCAATTAGGCCTCAGCTTGCTGCATGATTGATCCTGGGCTTCAACACAGCCAATTGTCGTTCGGAAGTGCTGTCCGCACAGAGAAAAACACCAGCTCCTGTGTTAGTATGGTTCAGTAACGTCAGCTGCTCCCCTGCTGTGTGGACGGCAAATTCTCCTGCTCCCTCCACTACATCCGATTTTCTACTTGTTCCAAGTAGGCCTCAGCCTGCTGCATGATTGATCCTGGGCTTCAACACAGCCAGTTATCGCTCGGAAGTGCTGTTCGCACAGAGAAAAACACTAGCTCCAGTGTTAGTGGGGTTCAGTAAAGTCAGCCGCTCCCCTACTGTGTGGACGGCAAAGTCTCCTGCTGCCTCCACATTGACACTACATCCGATTTTCTACTTGCTCCAAGTAGGCCTCAGCCTGCCGCATGATTGATCCTGGGCTTCAACACAGCCAGTTGTTGCTTGGAAGTGCCATCTGCACAGAGAGAAACACATGCTCCAGTGATAGTGGGGTTCAGTAATGCCAGCTGCTCCCCTGCTGTGTGGACGGCAATATCTCCTGCTGCCTCCACATTCACACTACTACTGATTTCAAACTTGCTCCAATTAGGCCTCTGGCTCCACTCTGTCTCTAGTATATCCCCTGGCCTCCAACCCCGCCAGTTGCTGCTCAGAAGTGGCGTCTGCACAATCAACACTTGTTCCTATGTTACGGTGGTTCAGTAACGTCAGCTGAACCCCTGATGTGTGTCCGGCAATGTCTCCTGCTCTGTCCACATTCCCACTACTATTAGAGGGAATGTGGACAGAGCAGGAGACATTGCCGGACACACATCAGGTGAACAGCTGACGTTACTGGTCGCCAGTAACACAGGAACAAGTGTTGATTGTGCAGACGCCACTTCTGAGCAGCAACTCGCGGGGTTGGAGGCCAGGGGAAATACTAGAGACAGAGTGGAGCCAGAGG
The DNA here is from genome assembly GCF_039654945.1 of Dendrobates tinctorius. Classification (NCBI taxonomy): domain Eukaryota; kingdom Metazoa; phylum Chordata; class Amphibia; order Anura; family Dendrobatidae; genus Dendrobates; species Dendrobates tinctorius. Next base: position 10,094,577 of record NW_027361829.1, on the reverse strand, counting down.
CCTAGTTGGAGCACGTTTGAAATCAGTAGTAGACTACAACAGATATTAAACTTGATGAAATTAGGCCTCAGCCTACACCCTGATTGACCCTGGGCTCCAACAACGCCAGTTGCTACTCAGAAGTGTCTTTGGCACGGGTACTCCCTCCTGCCCATCCTGGTTCCAGCACGTCTGCTGTTTCCGGGTAGTGTCAACGTCACTTTGCCACCAATACGTTGTCCTGTCGTGTTGCGGTCGGGTTAGCCAAGCCTATGATGCCTGCAGTTTAGGTGCTTCCTATGTGGGCTGCGGGTTCTGGTAATAAAGGCTGGTTCTATAGTGCCAATAGGACAAGCATCCCCTGTAAGGACTGTGGGTTTCGGTAACTGTGGCCAGCTCGCGGCCTTGCAACTTTGTTTTTCATGGGTACCTACTGCTACCCATCCGGGTTCCAGCACCGTCAGCTGGTTCTCGGCAGTGCCTTTGGCATAGGTGCCTCCTTCTCGGTATCCAAGTTCCAGCAATGTCTGCTGGTCCTTGGTAGTGCTTTGTAGCACAGGTACCTCCTGCTTAATAACTGTGTTCCATCACCGTCAGCTAGTCCATGGTTGTGCCATTGGCTCTTGTTCCTTCTGCTGCCACTCTGGGTTCCAGCACCGTCAGCTGGTTCTCGGTAGTTCCATTGACTCTAGTAGCTTGTGCTACCCATCCTGGTTCCAGCATCGTCAGCTGGTTCTCGGCAGTGCCTTTGGCTTAAGTGCCTCCTTCTCGGTATTCAAGTTCCAGCAACGTCTGCTGGTTCTTTGTAGTGCTTTGCAACACAGGTACCTCCTGCTTAGTAACCGTGATCCAGCTCCGACAGCTGGTCCACGGTTGTGCCATTGGCTCTTGTTCCTTCTGCTGCCACTCTGGGTTCCAGCACCGTCAGCTGGTTCTCGGTAGTTCCATTGACTCTTGTAGCTTGTTCCAGCACCATCAGCTGGTTCTCGGCAGTGCCTTTGGCTTAGGTGCCTCCTTCTCGGCATCCGAGTTCCAGCAACGTCTGCTGGTCCTTGGTAGTGCTTTGTAGCACAGGTACCTCCTGCTTAGTAACCGTGTTCCAGCACCGTCAGCTGGTCCATGGTTGTGCCATTGGCTCTTGTTCCTTCTGCTGCCCCTCCGGGTTCCAGCACCATCAGCTGGTCCTCGCTAGTTCCATTTGCTCTAGCAGCTTCTGCTAACCATCCGGGTTCCAGCACCGTCAGCTGGTTCTCGGCAGTGTCTTTGGCTGAGGTGCTTCCTTCTCGGTATCTGAGTTCCAGCAACGTCTGCTGGTCCTTGGTAGTGCTTTCTAGCACAGGTACCTCCTGCTTAGTAACCGGGTTCCAGCACTGTCAGCTGGTCCTCGGTTGTGCCATTGGCTCTTGTTCCTTCTGCTGCCCCTCCGGGTTCCAGCACCGTCAGCTGGTCCTCGCTAGTTCCATTTGCTCTTGCAGTTTCTGCTACCCATCCGGGTTCCAGCACCGTCAGCTGGTTCTCGGCAGTGTCTTTGGCTGAGGTTCCTCCTTCTCAGTATCTGAGTTCCAGCAACGTCTGCTGGTCCTTGGTAATGCTTTCTAGCACAGGTACCTCCTGCTTAGTAACCGTGTTCCAGCACCGTCAGCTGGTCCACGGTTGTGCCATTGGCTCTTGCTCCTTATGCTGCCCCTCCGGGTTCCAGCACTGTCAGCTGGTCCTCGCTAGTTCCATTTGCTCTTGTTCCTTCTGCTAACCATCCGGGTTCCAGTACCGTCAGCTGGTTCTCTGCAGTTCCTCAGCCTTCTTGTACCTTCTGCTACTTTTCCAAGTTCGATCTTGTGGAAATGGTTTTTGGATCTCACTCTGGATCTCCCTGACGACGACCCTGAAGACGACGACCCTGAAGACCACACCGAAGAAGACCAAAAAGATGACCCTCAAGACGACGACCCTGAAGACCACACCGAAGAAGACCAAAAAGATGACCCTGAAGAAGATGACCAAGAGGACAAAGAACATGAAGACAACCACCAAGATGCAGAACAACAAGAGACAGAAGACCAAAAAGCAGAAAAAACAAAAGCAGAACATTAAGCATAAGACTAAAAATCAGAGCAAATTATATTATCTAAATTATAAGCAGAAGAAGACTAAGCAGTGTATGGGGGTGAGTCCGTTCCTCCTCGTGGTGCCCCTGGAAAATGCCTGCTGCTGCAGGCCAAACTGAACGCGGACAAATCCTGTTGTAAATCTTTTGTGACAGGCAGAACAGAAGGTGTAATCTTCAAACTTTTATATATAACAACTACAGGAATGACTGTCACAAATAAGAATATGATGAAGAAGAAGACTAGGAAGAAGATGAAGAAGTAGAATATGAAGAAGAATAATAGTTGAAGAATATGAAGAATGTAAAAAAAAAGAATAATAGGAAAAAGGTGAAGAAGAAGATGAATAAGGTGAAGAAGTTGATGAAAAAGATGCTGCTGCTGAGGATCATGAAGGAGAAAGTGTGGGAGAAGTAAAAAAGAAGGTGAAGAGCATGGAAGTAGTGAAACATACATATCTGACAAAATATAAAAGAGGTTAACATAGTCAATATCTTTGTAACTCCGAACGTCTTAAAAAAAAATTATTCCTGCTATTCCATTTGAATGGAATAGCCTTTAATGTCTCCTCCACCTCCCCCAATACATTCTACATTATTCTTAGTTGTTTTTCTTCATGTAGAATTAACCTACAAGGAAAGAAAGGGTTTTTTTAATTCTGATATTTTGGTCCCATTGACTTGAATGGGACTTCCGGTATCGGAATCTGCGATACCAGATACTTTTTGGATATCGGCTGATCCAATCTGATCTGATATTTCTCAATATTGGATGGCATCGCTCAACACTAGTCGTGACTTGTATTGTTTAAGATTGCTGTACTTGTATGTATTATGTATACCCCTCTGTCATGAATGGGTCACCGAGGAGGAAAAAAACCTAAACATGCTAAGCCCAGAAAAACCAGAGAGGTTTGTAACTCCGCAGATTGCAGATCCCTAATCCTAACCACACAACTAGCAGCAGCCGTGGAGCGTACCTACGATGAACCTAGACGCCTCATCACGGCCGGAGGACTAAATAAGCCTAAAGCAAGAAAAGGGGAAAACTAACTGCCCCAGAGCAGACCCCAAAGGAATAGACAGCCCCCACACATGTATTGACGGTGAAACAAGATGAAAACACAAACACAGGCAGGAAAATAGGCTGAGCAAATGATGTGGCCCAAACTAACTAGATAGGAGAGGAAAGGAAAGACACTGTCTGCAATCTGCCCAAAACCCTACAAAATAATGTCCAACACTTCTGATAACAAAATTAACCCTGAAGTCACTAGACTTCTCCCACTATATCAGTACTCTGAAATATTCTGAGACAGATCAAAAAGAGGCCACTCTAAAAAGGGACAAAAAGCAAATTGGCAAATACAGATAAATAAGAGTGGAAATTCAGCACAGCCCAGCCGGGGCTGGCTGCCCACACAAAAAACTGAATATAACAACAAAATCAAGTGTGAACATTACAGAGAAACTTAGCTTGAGCTGACTGGAACAGAGCTGAGAACCAAGACCTGACAAGCAGAAGGAATCACCAGCACCAGAGTAGGGTGTCGGCTGTCTTAAATCCAATCTGAGATTCCTGAGGTCCTATCGTCACCCTCATTATCAGGTGGCAGATCTCTACTGATTAAATCAGCCTCAATACCTCCTGTTACCACCAGAGGGAGCCTGGAAGGAGAACTCAATGAACTCACAACACCCCTCCTCACATGTAAAGTGCCATGGAATAAATGGCGCTCTAATAAATAATAATAATAATGTGTGGTAATGAGGTGGGGGGCGGGATTATGTGTGGTGATGTGGTGGGGGGGCGGGATTATGTGTGGTACTGTGATGGGGGCGGGATTATGTGTGGTGTTGTGGTGGGGGGGCGGGATTATGTGTGACATTGTGGTGGGGGGGCGGGATTATGTGTGGTGATGTGGTATGGGGCAGGATTATGTGTGGTGATGTGGTGCGGGCAGGGATTATGTGTGGTCATGTGATGGGGGGGCGGGATTATGTGTGGTGATGTGGGGGACGGGATTATGTGTGGTGGGGAGGTGGGATTATGTGTGGTGATGTGGTGGGGGGCGGGATTATGTGTGGTGATGTGGTGGGGGGCGGGATTAGGTGTACTGATGTGGTGTGGGGCGGGATTATGTGTGGTGATGTGGTGGGGGGCCGGGATTATGTGTGGTGATGTGGTTGGGGGGCGGGATTGTGTGTGGTGATGTGGTGGGGGGCGGGATTGTGTGGTGATGTGGTGGGGGACGGGATTGTGTGGTGATGTGGTGGGGGGCGGGATTGTGTGGTGATGTGGTGGGGGGCCGGGATTATGTGTGGTGATGTGGTGGGGGGCTGGGATTGTGTGTGGTGATGTGGTGGGGGGGGATTGTGTGTGGTGATGTGGTGGAGGGCGGGATTGTGTGTGGTGATATGGTGGGGGGCGGGATTGTGTGTGGTAATGTGGTGGGGGCGGGATTGTGTGTGGTAATGGAGTGGGGGGCGGGATTATGTGTGGTATTGTGGTGGGGGAGGAGCTACTGTTCCGGGGTCGGGATTAGCGAGTAATCACGATGCCTCTTATATATATATATATTTATATTTGATAGAGATATAGATAGTAGAATAGCCGAAAATTCATTTGTCAGCTTCTGTAAAATAATTGCAAAGCCGAAAGGATATGACACTGGGCTTACATACAGTAAAACATTGCATATCATTTCAATTTATATATGTCCCTGACTACTAATGTTATTAGTGTATGTGTGTAAAAATTTGTAGCTGTAGGCATCGGGTTCCTGCCTCTGCACAGGAGGGAACTCAAGCGTTGCCTTCTGCGGTCTCTCATTCCTCTCCAGTCAGAGAGGAGACTACTCAGCAGAGACATTGGTCCCAGCGCTTTGCTCAGGTTAATGCTAGGTGTCTGGTTGCTCCTTCTGCCTCTGCTATTGTATCATGCATGATTCAGCAGCAAGCAGACGCTCCTGGGACTAAGTCCTGCTTTTCCCCTACTGAGCATGCCCGTGGGACGACCTCTCATTGGAGGTCGGAGGTCACATGCTCAGGTCCTATTGCTGCTCCGATTGGACCACCAGGAAGGTCCCAGAAGGCTACAGCTATAAAAGGTTCACATGGCCGCCCGGCCATGCGCTAATATAGAGACTTGTTGCTAAAGTTGTGTGTATGATGATGGATGCTTGAAACTGGTGAATGACGCATTATGATTCCCCTCCCTTTGATACGCATGTCTGTAGGGTTTAGGGTTTTAGAGTCAGCACCGAGTACTGGCACTGCCTAGTGCTGCAGTGCTCTCAGCTCCTCTTGCATATTAGACCTGAGGGCGCCATTCAGCACACGGCACCTCTGTACGGCATTACCGCAGCGTCCGTCAGAGTGGCGCCGTGCGCAGATAGTGCGCCTTCCAGCTCTGAGCTTGGTCTAGTTGGTGGCGTCTGCCAGTGCAGCGCTGTACACACTCTGTGCGGTCAGTAACTGTCTGCTGCATCCTGTGATTGTTAAGGGTCTACCCCTGGCACCACAGCAGCGGTTCCGTGCGCGAGTGGGTCTAGAGGGGTTCAGACCCCGTGTCTTGGGGCAGCGTCCTGTGATGTCACACTTGCGCTCTCCTACTCGTTGTCTCTGTGAAGTAACAGAGTCTGCCTTAGTACACACCGGGTGACTTTAACCCTCGTGAGTTCGGCCATACACTGTCTGTTATTGTCTAGCAGCAGTTAACACCTCTGCACGGTGGACCCTGGACTGCGAATGCTCCTAGTCTCTACATTTATTTAATTAGGTGCGTTCTGCCAGTCCCTAAGATAGGTGTTAAATTAATTAATTAAATTACGGAAAAAAATCGCTTGGGCTCTTGCGCAGTTTTCTTTGCCAGAGAGGAAAAGCCAGTGACTGAGGGCAGATATTAATAGCCTAGAGAGGCATCATGGTTATTGCCCCTCGGGGCTAAAAACATCTGCCCCCAGCCACCCCAGAAAAGGCACATCTGTAATATGCACCAATTCCGGCACTTAGTCTCTCTCTTCCCATTGCCCTTCAGTGGGTGTCATATGGGGTAATTGTGGCACCCCCAAGAGTAATGTCACCACAGTGGCTTTGCCTTCCTCCAGGGAGGGTATTGCCAGGCTTGGAGGCAATGACGGGTCTCTCTTGCAGTCAAACTATGCATGCAACACAGTTCCACTCTAGGCCATCAGGGGGAACTCTGAACCGGAATTAAGGGGAGGAGTGGTTAGTTAGTCTGCGGAGGGTGAAGTGTTATGAATGAGTCACCAAGGAGGAAAAAACAAAAAGCAAGCTAAGCCCAGAAAACCGGAGAGGTTGGTAACTAGCGGATTGCAGACCCCTGAACCTATACACACAACTAGTAGTAGCCGTGGAGCGTGCCTACAGTGGTCTTAGACGCCTCGTCATGGCTGGAGAACTAAATAAGCCTAAAGAAAGAAAGGGAAAATCTAAACTGCCCCAGAGCAGACCCCAAAGCAATAGACAGCCCCCAACATGTATTGTCGGTGAAACAAGATGAAAACACAAACACAGATAGAAAGATAGGCTGAGCAAGCGATGGGGCCCTCACTAACTAGAAAGGATAGGAAAGAAAAGCTGCTGTCTGCAATCACGCAAAAAACCCTGCCAAAAAATGTCCAACACGTCTGATAGAAAAAGGCCCTGAAGTCGCTAGACTTCAAATTCCCTATATCAGCACTCAGGTATATTCTGAAGACAGAGCAAAAGAGATCAACTGATGAGAGACAAAATGGAGATTCAGCCCAGTCCCAGCCAGGGCTGGCTGAACACAAAAACTAAGTAAACCAGATGAAAACTCATATGAACAATAGCAGAGAAAACTTAGGTTTAAGAAGGCAGGAACCAAACTGGAAACCAGAAGCCACAGTCAGGAGAATTCACCAGCAAGAAACTAGGGAGTCGGCTTCCTTAAATCCAATCAGAAATTCCTGATGTCCAATCACAGTCCTCTTCCTCAGGTGGCTGGTCTCTGCCATTTAGATCAGCTTCATTACCTCCCTTCACCAACAGAGGGAGTCCAGATAGAGAACTCACTACTCCTCTGTCAGCACAGCCAGCTCCATAACCCTCACCAGAAGCCAGAGGCAAACCCGAAAATGAGCTCACAACAGTGAAGTGTGCAGACGTGTGGAAGGAGCGCTGAGATAGAGCTGAGAGGAAGAGCTCATCTCCCGTAAGAGTGCATGAACTGGAGCCTGGTCTCCACGGCTGTATGGACACTGATGGTCCTACAGCAGACACCAGAGGAGTAGAAGGCTGTAAATGCAATGCTCCCATCTAAGACTTGAGGGCACAACAGCAACACAGATAGTGAGCCGGGACTTAGGAGTGAGGAGTCCCTGGAACAGGCTACAGTTGTATGCCGTACAAGTAGAGTTCTTGGGAACATCTGACAGGAGGAACTTCAGTGTAACTCAGTACTGGAGATCCCTCAAGTAAGCGCTAGGAAGGAGACTGCACAGCTAATCTGCTGAGAGAGAATTCCTGAGTTGCTTCCAGGCTAGCCTGCTCCGGTACCATCTGTAACCAGGACCTTGGACTGCATTTATCAAGTAAAGGTACAGAAATTGCACCCTGCTGTGTCTTTGTCTGCTTCCTACCTTTCTGGCACCGCTACATCCCTGTGCCAACCACTTCTACACTGCCCTGGGACTACAGCTTCACCTGTTGGGAGCTTTTACATCTTTGCTGCACCATACCATCAGTCCCAGTGGATCTGCATGCAGCGTCGGCTTAACACCTCCCTTGCCGAGCGCCACAGGTGGCATCACAAACTATTCATCTAACTACATTCCACCATTCACATTTTCCTATTACTTGGGTGCCCAGGGCCATGGACCGGGTCCCCGCCACTGTGACACATCCTGCTGACACCGGCCTGGTACCGAGTACCCCACAGCCCTGGGAGGGTGACCCAACTTGGCGTCACGAACAGGATTACGGAGCCCGGTACCCCCCGGGTCCTGTGTGCCATAGACTGTGTTGGTGTAAAAGACTGTGTGAAATTGACGCCAATTGACGCCATTGCCGCGCTGCTTGGCGTGTACAGGAAGAAAAAGGGGCAGACCTTTGTGGGCGGAGCCTGCCACAGAGCGCGAAGAAGTGAAGTGCCACGCGGGAAGAGAGGACAGCGTGCAAGAGGTGGGAGGAGCTGAGGCCTACAGTCCGGAGCGTCAGGCCTGTGAAGCGGCCGCCGGTGAGCTCGCACAACCCCCGGCCCTGGCTAACGTTAACTGGGGGGAAGAGAATGTCTGTGCCAAGCAGCAATGTAGCGGCGGACGCCGTCGCCAACCTAGCAGCACCGCAAGGAGTAGCGCCCGCCGCAGCTTTCCCCATAATGCCACTGCCTATGCCCTACCTCCCGGGAGCGGCCTGGCTACCGCAATACTTGGGTGAGTCACATACCCTGAGTGAATTTAAAGCGAGACTGTGCAGTTTGTTTAAAGTATACCCTCTGTCTGAAAGCCAGAAAGTGAATAACCTGATTGGACAGCTAACGGGTGCAGCACAGAGAGAAGTGAAAGCCTGGCAGGACACCGATAAAGAGACTGTTGCAAAGATCCTGGCCAAGCTGAGAAGCACCTTTGACACCCGCCCGGCAGCTGAAATCAAGATGAGGTTCTTTGGCTGTAAACAGAAGGCGGACAGTATCAGGGACTATGCTCTCAACCTGCAGGAGGCACTGCGAGCAGTTAAGCAAGTTGATCCTGACTGTGTGAAGGAGGAAGATAAACTGTTAAAGGAGCAGTTCATTGAAGGACTTCTATCCAGTACACACAGAGGACAGTTGCGCATCATAACCCTGCAAGACCCTGATCTGGACTTTGCTGATTTTAAGGACAGGGCTATATGGGTACTGCAGGAACCCACTGACAGCCATCCAGCGCCCCTGAGGTGCCCAGCGATCACCTACCACCAGGAAGCAATGTGTTTCCCTTCCAACCCTATGGAGGCTGATGCACAGACTCTGGTTAAAGATCCAACTGAAGAGCTGCGTCTTCAGGTCCAAGAGTTGACCAAAGGAATAGCTGCACTTACTAAAACTGTGCAGTCTCTGCAAGTGTCCTCCAAGGAAAAGATCCAGCTGGCTTCCAGTCCAGAGGATGTCCCGTGGTTCCGGATGAGAAGAGCTCCACCACTCCGAGGGAGGAACAACGATCGCTATGACCAGGACGGACGTCCCATCTGTCGTCGCTGTTATAAGGCAGGTCATCTTGCAAGATTCTGTCCTTTAAACGAGCAACCCCTGGGGCAGAGGGCCAACCCCCAGGAATAGGATCCCCAGGCCCAAAGAACTGGAGAGCCAAGTATGTTGGAGGGAGACCAATCCTCCCTGTGGTGATTGACGGTATCCTCATGAACGCTCTGCTGGACACTGGCTCTCAGGTGACCACTATGCCGTACATTCTTTACAAGAGGTATTGGGCTGATTCAGAACTTACCCGTGGCCCAACTGATGAACTGACAGTAGTTGCCAGTAATGGTCAGTCTTTGCCGCAGATTGGATGTAAAGAGATTACTGTTAAAGTGGGTCAGGTAGAGCTAAAATCTCAAGGTCTGATAGCTGTGGATATTGATTGACGTGAGTGTAATCCCATGATGACTCTTGGTACAAATGTAATTGAAAACTGTCTTTCCGAGGTTATTGTCTTGTTGCAACAGGTGGCTGAGACTGCTGGTTCCAGTGAACAACGAGTCCTGAAGAAGGAGATCAGAGCCCTGATGCAAAGACAGCAGGTAGAACTCTCTGGTGGAGAAATTGGCAGCGTCAGAGTGAGTGATGCTTTTCCCATTGCAATACCCCCCAGATGTGAAATGTTGATTTGGTGTCGGGCAGCTATAGGTCTTAGAGGTAGAGATTACCAGGCATTGGTAGAACCAGATAGCAGGCCCACTGTCCTGACAGCCAGAGGGGTGGTTGATGTACGAAAAGGGAGAGTGTCTGTACGCCTCTTGAATTGTGGGGAGGAGGAGGCCACAATACCTCGGTACGCCACAGTTGCTAAGCTGCTCACTGTTAATAATAACAACTCATTGCAGGCAGCAGAGCCCTTGGTCTCATCCAACCAGGTGGAGGACAATGACTCTGTGAAGGAGCCAGAGGAGTGGTGTCAGCAACTGCAGGTGGGAACTGACTCTACGCCCTCATACCAGAAAAATGGGGTTTACAGAGTGACACAAGAGTATGAGCGGGTATTCACCAAACACCCACTTGATTTTGGGCAGGCAAAAGGGGTTCAACATCATATCCCCACTGGGGACCATCCACCCATAAAGGAGAGGTACAGACCTATTCCCCCAACACAATACCAATGTGCTAAGAGTATGTTGAGCGAGATGAAGGAAGCTGGGGTTATCAGAGACAGTTGTAGCCCATGGGCAGCTCCCATAGTTTTTGTAAAGAAAAAAGATGGTGCCATGAGAATGTGTGTTGACTACAGGAAAATTAACAGCATTACATATAAAGACGCCTACCCATTACCTAGAATTGAGGAATCATTAGCTGCACTTAAAACTGCTAACTACTTTTCCACCTTAGATCTCACTAGTGGGTATTGGCAGGTTCCTGTGGCAGAGGCAGACAAGGAGAAAACAGCATTTACCACTCCAATGGGTCTCTGTGAGTTCAACTATATGCCATTCGGGCTCTGCACCGCTCCAGGAACGTTTCAACGGTTGATGGAGTGCTGCCTGGGACAAATGAACTTTGAGACGGTCCTGTTGAACCTAGATGATGTAATTGTTTTCTCCAAAACCTATGAAGATCATCTGGAACACCTGGCTGAAGTGTTTGAAGCTTTGTCCAATTTTAGACTGAAGGTGAAGCCTTCCAAATGCCACCTCCTGAAACCCAAGTACAGTACCTCGGTCATGTGGTCAGTGCAGAAGGTGTGGCACCAGATCCTGACAAGGCCACAGTCATCCGGGACTGGACGAAGCCCAGCAACCTCCATGAAGTACGCCAATTCCTTGGACTGGTAGGCTACTACCGAAGATTCATCAAAGGCTTTACTGAAAAAGCCATCCCTATGCAAAATCTTCTGGTGGGGCAGTCCAAGAAGACCAAGCAGAAAAATTCCACCTTTGAATGGACTGAAGAGCTGGAGAGATCCTTCACTCGACTGAAGATGGCTCTCACACGTGACGAAGTTCTGGCCTACCCAGATTATGACAAACCCTTTGTGCTGTACACTGATGCAATGTGGGACTAGGAGCAGTACTGTCGCAGGTACAGAATGGAAAAGAAAGAGTGATCTCCTATGCCAGCAGGAAGCTGCATCACACTGAGATGAACCCTGACAACTACAGTTCTTTCAAGCTGGAGTTCCTTGCCGTAGTCTGGGCTGTCACCGAAAGGTTCAAACATTACCTAGCCTCCACCAAGTTTACTATCTTCACGGACAACAATCCATTGACCCACTTGGAAACTGCAAAACTAGGTGCACTGGAGCAGCGATGGATGGCTCGGCTATCTAACTATGAATTCACCATCAAGTACTGAGCAGGGCACAAGAATGCCAATGCTGACGTGCTGTCCAGGATGCCTAATCTGCCTGATGCAGGAGAAGACCCTGAGGCTCTTGAAGAAATAGAGCTACCTCCCTTACACCGGCCAATTGTGGCCCAACGTGCCCAAGGAGTGAGAAACCGACGGTCTGGCTTGAAGGAGGTCACCATGAATCCATTGCCCCATCATGACTGGGCAGAAACGCAAGATAGTGACCCTGCAGTCCGCCTGGTGAAGGAGCTACTGTTACAAGCTGACTCACGCCCAGAGTCGGATGCTCCTGAAGAAACCCAGCAGTTGTGGAAGGAAAGAGGTCAGCTGTTCATTTATGAAGGAAAGCTGTGTCGCGGAGGAGTATCAATGCCCGCACTCATGAGCTGGTTTGGCAGGTGATAGTCCCAAAGAGAGAGGCGTCAATGGTCCTGGAAGCATACCACAATAGAGCTGGACACTTCGGATGGAAGCAGTTGGAAGCATTGCTCCGGGAGAGATTCTATTGGACTGGTATGAGGAAAGCCATTGAGAGATGGTGCCGGGAGTGTGGACAATGTAACCTGCGCAGAAAGGATCGAGACAGCCAGAGAGCTCCTCTACAGTCAATCATCACCAAACAGCCACTTGAGTTGGTAGCCCTGGACCATGTGAAGCTGATTCCAAGACAGTCAGGCTACATCTATGCCCTTACCATCGTGGACCACTACTCAAGATTCCTGGTAGTTGTACCTGTCAAAGATCAAACAGCCAGGACAGCAGCCAGAGCATTCCAACAGCACTTCTGTAGTAAACATGGATATCCTGAAAGAGTGCTTACAGATCAAGGTCCAGCTTTTGAGGCAGAAGTGTTCCAGGAATTCTGTAACTTGTATGGTTGTAAGAAGATCCAGACATCACCGTACTACCCACAGACCAATGGCATGTGTGAGAATATGAACCAGGTAGTGATTGACCTACTGAAGACTTTGCCCTTGGAGGAGAGAAATCTGTGGCCAGAGAAGTTGCCAGATCTGGTGGACCTCTACAACCATATTCCAGTGAATTCCACCAACTGTACCCCAGTCTACTTAATGAGAGCAAGACCTGGTAAACTGCCTATTGATTTGGACATGGGAGTCCTTACGCCTGAAGTAACGTCACCAGATGCTGACTGGGATACAGAAAGACAACAACATGTCATGTCGGACGCTGTTCACACCACAGCATCCGGCAGGCAGAGGTAGTTCCACCTCCAGCCACTATAGCCTCAGTGGCGCCGGCCTGATCTTCAGGCTCTCGGGGGTTAATCCTGCTGGAGACCAGGTTGGATGGTTAGTCACGCCCACGGTCTTTAAATAGTCATGCTGGCCTATGGGCGTCGCCGATTATAGCTTGTGTTTCATACCAAGTGGTTCCGGTCTGGAGTGGAGGTGTTCAAGAGAGAGAGATTCATATCTGGTGTCGTATGATCCGTCGTTATCCTTTCTCCTTCCCATATTTGTGTTTAGTTGTGCCCTGTTCACATTACTGTTTATTCCTGTGTGTGTGCGGCGCAGTGCAGTTTAAGTTCTCCCTGTCTGTCATTATTTGTGTGGGAGCTTTGGTGGTGACTTCTCACTGGGTGGAGGGTGGAGGGTTAAGTGCAGGGCTGAGCAGGAGATAAGGAAAGGTCGGAGGCTCAGGCATTTGCACCTTCAGCAAAAACCCTGGGTTGAGGGTCAGACAGGGTTTCCCCTAGTAAAGGGACACCACAGGGGCCCCGGGTATTTCAGCCTTAGTTGAACTAAGCCCCCGTGACATTATAATCGGCCCACATTTTTTCAGGAGTCCATGGATCCATTAGATTCCATAACCCGCCAGTTGGCGGCGCTGTCCATACAGGTCTCCGAGTTGAATGGGGCAGTTCAGCAGCAGGGCCTGGTAGTAGCAAAGGTGCAAACGGCATCTGCAGGTTTCGGTGCAGAGCCGAAGTTTCCGCTGCCAGAACGATTTTCAGGCGATCGCAGCAAATTTGTCGTATTTCGGGAGGCCTGCAAATTATACTTCCGCATGCGGCCAATATCCTCAGGTAATGAGGCCCAGCGAGTAGGGCTGGTGTTGTCATTACTGAGTGGTGACCCCCAAGCATGGGCATTTTCCCTACCACCTGACTCTGCTACATTTCATTCGGTCGATAATGTTTTTTCTGCCCTCGGGCTCATTTACGATGACCCTGACCGACTGGCTCTAGCGGAATCTAAAATCCGCGACCTCCGCCAGGGGGAGCGCTTGGCAGAAGACTATTGTTCGGAATTTCGCCGCTGGGCTGTAGACACACAGTGGAATGACCCAGCACTGCGGAGCCAGTTTATTCATGGGGTATCAGGGAGGGTGAAACAAGCCCTCCTGATGTATGAGACTCCGGCATCATTGGAGTCTGCCATGAGTTTGGTGATACGTATTGATCGCCGTTTTCGTCAGGGGGCACAGGAGACGCTACCTCTGGGGAAAAACAGAGGTGCAGGTGTGGTTGAAGTAGATGAGTCCCCTGAACCTATGCAGATTGCTGGCGTGGCACAGGTTCAGCCTCGCGCTCCGGGAGTCCGGAAGTCCGGAGCATGTTTCTACTGTGGTAAAGGTGGTCATTATGTTAACGTTTGCCCGGTACTACCTAAGAGGGTCACACCGGCGGAAAACTGTTAAGCTCAGAGGGTATGGAGGATACCCAACTGAGCGTATGCATATCCTCCACGATGGTATCTCAATGTATGCTCCCTGCCAAGGTTATTGTCGCCGGCAGAGAGCTACCTATATCAGTGTTTGTGGATAGCGGTTCCGCCACCAATCTCATAGATGAGGAGTTTGCACACACCGCCGGGTTTAAGATTGAAAAACTTCCTCACCCCATACAGGTGGTGACCATTAATGCTGTTCCCCTCCCTCAAGGGGAGATTACTGAGTTTGTGGCAGAGGTGAAACTCCACATTGGGGTCCTACATTCTGAGTCGGTTACATGTAGGGTCCTCCGTAATCTCCCAGCTCAAATGGTCCTGGGTTTTCCATGGCTGTCCAGGCACAACCCGGTAATTGATTGGAAAACTCAGGACATAGTACAATGGAGTGGTTTCTGCCAAGACAATTGCTTGGCCACATGTGTGTCCGCCGTGACGCCCAGCCTGCCGGAGGCTTTGCAGGATTTCGCGGATGTTTTCTCTGAGAAGGGTTGCTCAGAACTGCCTCCACATAGAGCCTATGACTGTGCTATTAGGTTAAAACCCGGGGCCAAATTACCTAAGGCCAGGATGTTTAATATTTCTGGTCCTGAGAGACAAGCTCTGAAAGACTACATCGCGGAGAGTCTGAGCAAAGGTCACATCCGGCCTTCGTCCTCGCCTGTAGCCGCGGGGTTTTTCTTCATTAAGAAGAAAGATGGGGGGTTACGCCCGTGTCTGGATTTCCGAGAGTTAAACCAGATTACTATCCGTGATCCCTACCCAATGCCGTTGATCCCGGATTTGTTCAACCAGGTAGCGGGGGCAAAATGGTTTTCCAAGCTGGACCTCAGGGGGGCGTATAACCTCATAAGGGTCCGTCAGGGGGATGAGTGGAAGATGGCGTTTAACACTCCTGAGGGTCATTTTGAGAGTCTGGTTATGCCGTTTGGGTTGACCACCGCGCCTGCCGTTTTCCAACATTTTATTAATGATGTCTTTGCTCATGTCCTGGGGAGATTTGTGATTGTATACCTGGATGATATCCTCATTTATTCTAGCGATCGGGACACTCATTTGCAGCATGTTAGGCAGGTGTTACAGTTGCTCCGGGAGAACCAGCTCTATGCTAAGCTGGAAAAATGTTTATTTTTTGTCCAGGAGTTGCCCTTTTTGGGATATATTGTGTCCGCAGCTGGTTTTAAAATGGACACCGCTAAGGTGCAAGCGGTGTTGCAATGGGAGAGGCCGGAGAGTCTGAAAGCACTCCAGCGGTTCCTTGGGTTTGCGAATTATTATAGGAAATTTATAAAACACTTTTCGACTGTCGCCAAACCGCTCACGGACATGACAAAGAAGGGTGCCGATCTGGCGAACTGGCCTGAGGTGGCTATACGTGCATTTGAGCGTCTGAAGAATAGTTTTGCTTCAGCCCCCATTCTGGTGCAACCAGACGTGTCTAAACCTTTTGTGGTAGAGGTTGATGCGTCGGAGGTGGGAGTGGGGGCAGTACTGTCTCAAGGCTCGTCCTTGAGCGAGATGCATCCATGCGCCTACTTCTCCAAGAAGTTGTCGCCGGCCGAACGGAATTATGATATCGGCAACAGGGAGTTGTTGGCCATCAAACTGGCTTTTGAGGAATGGCGACACTTCTTGGAGGGGGCGGCTCACCAGGTCACAGTTATCACCGACCATAAGAATCTGCTCTACCTGGAGTCGGCCAAGCGTCTGTCTCCTAGGCAGGCTCGCTGGGCATTGTTTTTTACTCGTTTCAATTTTCTTGTGACGTACCGTCCCGGGGCTAAAAACACCAAGGCGGATGCTTTGTCTAGGTGTTTTCCGGGGGGAGAACCTCGGGAAGAGCCGGTACCCATCCTCCAGAAAGGGGTAGTGGTCTCGGCTCTCACGACTGAGGTAGAGGCGGAGATTGCCGAGGCCCAAGAGGAGGTACCACCAGGACTTCCCGCCAACAAATCATTTGTACCCCTGCATCTTCGGCCTAAGGTGTTGAAGGAACACCACGATTCGGTACTGGCTGGTCACCCAGGGGTGAAGGGCACCTTAGAGCTGGTATCGCGTCGTTTCTGGTGGCCCAAAATCCGGCAGGACGTGGTCTCGTACGTGGCAGCTTGCATCACGTGCGCTAGGGCTAAGTCACCCCGAACCCATCCTGCTGGCACGCTACAGCCTCTGGGGGTACCCAATAGGCCATGGACAGAAATCTCCATGGATTTTATCACTGACTTGCCAGCCTCGGCAGGGAACACGGTCATCCTGGTGGTGGTTGACCGTTTTTCAAAGATGGCGCATTTTGTGGCGTTGTCCTCTTTGCCCAATGCTAAGACGTTGGCTCAGGTATTTGTGAAGGAGGTGGTCAGACTCCACGGAGTACCGTCTGACATAGTATCTGATAGGGGTACGCAATTTGTGGCGAGGTTTTGGAAAGCTTTTTGCTCAAGGTTGGGGATCAAGTTGTCACATTCATCGGCGTTTCATCCACAGTCTAATGGACAAACTGAGCGCATGAACCAAAATCTAGAACAGTATTTACGATGCTTTGTGTCCGACAACCAGGAGGAGTGGTCTACTTTCCTTCCTCTGGCCGAATTCGCATTAAATAATCACCGCCAAGAGTCATCAGGAGAGTCTCCATTCTTTTGTGTGTACGGTCAACATCCTCAGTTTTGTACCTTACGTCAGGGTGACTCCGGGGGTGTCCCGGAGGAGGATCAGCTAGGAGCCCAATTGTCATCAGTCTGGAGGCGGGTGAAACAGCGTTTGTTGAGCATGAGTGCCAGGTACAAACGGGTGGCTGACAGTAGACGCGTGCCAGGTCCGGACCTGTGTGTGGGTGAATGGGTGTGGTTAGCTACGAAGAACATAAAACTCAAAATCCCTTCTTTAAAACTGGGTCCAAGGTTTATTGGGCCTTTTAGGATTTCTGCCATCATTAACCCAGTGGCTTATCGGTTGGAACTTCCCGCAGTGTACAAGATACACAACGTGTTTCACAGGGCTTTATTGAAAAAGGTGGTAGGCTCTGTGGACACAACGCCGATGCCACCTCCAGTCATGGTGGATGGCGAGTTAGAGTTCGAGGTCGCCAAGGTAGTGGACTCTCGAGTAGTACGCCGTACTCTTCAGTATTTGGTGCACTGGCGGGGGTATGGTCCAGAGGAGAGGTCTTGGGTTCCAGCCTCAGACATACATGCGGATCGGCTGGTCAGTTCTTTTCACCGTCGTCATCCGGACAAGCCGGGTCCTATGAGTCTTGAGGGCCCTGGGGTCCCTCGTAGAAGACGGGGTACTGTCATGTCGGACGCTGTTCACACCACAGCATCCGGCAGGCAGAGGTAGTTCCACCTCCAGCCACTATAGCCTCAGTGGCGCCGGCCTGATCTTCAGGCTCTCGGGGGTTAATCCTGCTGGAGACCAGGTTGGATGGTTAGTCACGCCCACGGTCTTTAAATAGTCATGCTGGCCTATGGGCGTCGCCGATTATAGCTTGTGTTTCATACCAAGTGGTTCCGGTCTGGAGTGGAGGTGTTCAAGAGAGAGAGATTCATATCTGGTGTCGTATGATCCGTCGTTATCCTTTCTCCTTCCCATATTTGTGTTTAGTTGTGCCCTGTTCACATTACTGTTTATTCCTGTGTGTGTGCGGCGCAGTGCAGTTTAAGTTCTCCCTGTCTGTCATTATTTGTGTGGGAGCTTTGGTGGTGACTTCTCACTGGGTGGAGGGTGGAGGGTTAAGTGCAGGGCTGAGCAGGAGATAAGGAAAGGTCGGAGGCTCAGGCATTTGCACCTTCAGCAAAAACCCTGGGTTGAGGGTCAGACAGGGTTTCCCCTAGTAAAGGGACACCACAGGGGCCCCGGGTATTTCAGCCTTAGTTGAACTAAGCCCCCGTGACACAACAGTACAGAAGAGTTCAAGAATGCGTGGAAAAGAGTCTAGCCCAGGCAAGACAAAAGCAGGAGAAGCTTTACAATCAAAATGCACCTGCCGTTCCTTTGTCGCCGGGAGAACAAGTCATAAAAAGGAAAAGAAGATTGCACAAATTGGATTATCAATGGGAAGCTGAACCTTATACCATTCTGCCCTCAAACTTTGATAAAACCAAGGTACAGTATGCCTTATTAGCAAAGTTGGAGGAGAAACCTCAGCAGCAATATCAAGAGATCACCTGAAACTATGTCCTGACCTGTTGAAGGAAAGAGTGGAAGAACCAGATAGCATCCAACCCATAGAGGAAGAAGAGAATGTCAGAACAATACTTGGAGAATTCCCTGTGAATTGGACTAAAGTAAACGATGCTATAGTGGTGCCAGTGTTGACATTTCCCCAATTGGTAGCACAGGAAGACGTGATTCCAGAAAACCCTGAAGATCAGGAAAATCAGGCAGCAGATGCTACACCAGCAGATGAGAAAGAGAACCCTCGCCCTGCCAGTAGTGGATCTGACATGCCCATAGTGACTCTAAGAACACGTAGACATGTGCCACCCAGTTCACATACTACACCGGTAGTTAGAACCAGACAATCAGTAAGGGCCATTACAACACCAGTGTTACGCTGATCTACTCGAATCACCCAAGGCATACTACCAGTTAGATTCCGCATATAACTGTCCAATATAAAACAAAGTTGAGTATTGTAACTGTTAACCTGTCTGTAAATATGTAACTGTTTAAGCTTTTGTACCTACAGGTAACCTGTAAGACTTTCCTTTAAATTTTCCAGTTTTTTCCCTTGTTTATGGACATTGGACCACAGGACTGTGTGTGGTTAAAAACTTTCCTTGTAAATAGTTCACCATTTGCCCTGGAATGGACCATGGACATTGATGCTTGGACTTATCATCATAGGACCATTTTTGAAGCGCTTGGTTTTTGTAACTGTTTCATTTTCAAATCTTGTTCAATTATAATTGTTCA
The DNA here is from genome assembly GCF_039654945.1 of Dendrobates tinctorius. Lineage (NCBI taxonomy): Eukaryota > Metazoa > Chordata > Amphibia > Anura > Dendrobatidae > Dendrobates > Dendrobates tinctorius. The sequence goes on along the minus strand of NW_027361829.1, from coordinate 10,075,361 downwards.
CCTTGTTTAACTGTTTATATGTTTCATGTTTTGTTCAGCCCAGGAGTTCTGACTTGCACTAGGGGGGAATGTGGTGCCCCCAGGAGTAAGGTCGCCACAGTGGCTTTGCCTTCCTCCAGGGAGGGTAATGCCAGGCTTGGAGGCAATGACGGGTCTCTCTCGCAGTCAATCTATGCATGCAACACAGTTCCACTCCAGGCCAGCAGGGGGAGCTTTGAACCGGAATTAAGGGGAGGAGTGCTCTCTGAGGGCCAGGAGGAAGGAGTGGTTAGTTAGTCTGCGGAGGGTGAAGTGTGCTGACGTGTGGAAGGAGCACTGAGATAGAGCTGAGAGGAAGAGCTCATCTCCTGTAAGAGCGCATGAACTGGAGTCTGGTCTCCACGGCTGTATGGACACTGATGGTCCTACAGCAGACACCAGAGGAGTAGAAGGCTGTAAATGCAATACTCCCATCTAAGATTTGAGGACACAACAGCAACACGGATAGTGAGCCGGGACTTAGGAGTGAGGAGTCCCTGGAACAGGCTACAGTTGTCTGCCGTACAAGTAGAGTTCTTGGGAACATCTGACAGGAGGAACTTCAGTGTAACTCAGTACTGGAGATCCCTCAAGTAAGCGCTAGGAAGGAGACTGCACAGCCCATCTGCTGAGAGAGAATTCCTGAGTTGCTTCCAGGCTAGCCTGCTCCGGTACCATCTGTAACCAGGACCCTGGACTGCATTTATCAAGTAAAGGTACAGAAATTGCTCCCTGCTGTGTCTTTGACTGCTTCCTACCATTTCGGCACTGCTACATCCCCATGCCAACCACTTTTACACTGCCCTGGGAATACAGCTTCACCTGTGGGGAGCTTTTACATCTTTGCTGCACCATACCATCAGTCCCAGCGGATCTGCATGCAGCGTCGGCTTAACACCTCCCTTGCCGAGCACCACAGGTGGCGTCACGAACTATTCATCTAACTACATTCCACCATTCACAATTTCCTATTACTTGGGCGCCCAGGGCTACGGACCGGTTCCCCGCTGCTGTGACACATCCCGCTGATACCGGCCCGGTACCGAGTACCCCACAGCCCTGGGAGGGCGACCCATAATAAGGAGTTAATGTCGCCTTTCTATTGTATTGTAATCCCCACAGAGTCTCCCAATGTGCGTTTCACGTAAGCATCTTCCAAGGGGATCTGCACTGCACTACTCAGGTCATATGCCTCTTTCTATTTACTTAGTGTCTTTTATGCTTTCATGGTTTTTTTCTTATGTATCTGTGATTGGTGTCTCAGTGCAGACTCTGTGAGGATTGATATGACTTCAGCAATCATTTATGCACTATTGCACTTTATCCTACTAAATCTCCTTGCAGTCAACACTGCTGCACCATAACAGGCATTCATTATGTATCCACATGTTGGTGTATTTCAGGTCTTTGGAGTAGCATGTTTTGATGCACTACGGCATTTTGCACTACTGCTCATATTTTATTTACACATGGGTGCAACCCTGTAAGTAGTTATTTCATACTTTTTGTATGATATCTACTCTAAATGAATTACTTGATGCAACCTCTTTAATAACTGTGGTCACAAGCCTTTTATTCCACTATACTTGGCATTTTGCCTTTAATATTTCTGTGGTCCTGACTAATTTTGTGCTTACCATATAGGCAGTTTATGGATGTGTATCTCTTAATATTTTATTCTAACATGTCGTAGTAAAGTTTATTTATTTTATGGCATCAAGCTTCTGGTATCTCTTCTGGTTACCTCTGGTTAATAACAGAGAGTTGTCAATAAGACACCTCTCCATTATTAATCCAATCGTATGAAAGGGTTAAAAAAAACACACAGCCATTAAGAATAAAATATTTTCATGAAACACACTGGTTTACCATCTTTATTAAACTCCCTATCCAAGCAAAGATATCGTTCTGTAATAAATTAAAAATAAAAAAGCAACAATATCCCATATCTATCCACTGTGCAGTCAAGTCCCATCCTGCAATCCATCTCAAGGGGTTAAATAGTATACAACTGGGAGCGGTGCTAATGCGACCGCCCCAGCTGTAAACCACAGAGAAATGAATGTGAAGCTGCCTGCGCAGCCTCACAGCCTCTCCCGTGGTGAACTCTGCAGTGTAAGAAAGTGACAGTTCATTTTTCCACGCTGCCAAGTTCATTGCAGGTCAGGCTGTTACTAGTTTCACATTTGCGGATGGAGGGCTGCGGACATCCTCCGTGAAGCCCCGCCCCCTGCCGCGCCTCCTCCAGTTAGCTCTGCCTATTTCTTCATGCGGTCTGCGTACCCTATCTTTAACATTGGGTACGCAGGCCACTGCAAGTGCCGTTTTGATGATGCGGTGTCCGTATAAAATTCCAACATGATGCGTTCTACGTGGATCGCTGCACCGTCAAAACAACGCATTCGGCGACATCCGCATACTGCGCCATGGCCTGCGTACCCAATGATAAAGATAGGGTGCGCAGGCCGCATGCAGCCGCATGCATAAATAGGCAGAGCTGACAGGAGGAGGCGTGGCAGGGGGCGGGGCTTCACAGAGGAAATTCGCAGCCCTCCGTCTGCAAATGTGAAACCAGCCTAACTCATGGAGGATCACAAGGAAATGGATAGCATGTGACTTAATTATGAGTATCTGAGCAAAGGGTCTGAATACTTATGACCATGTGATATTTCAGTTTTTCTTTTTTAATAAATTTGCAAAAATTTATACATTGTTTTTTTTCAGTAAAGATGGGATGCAGAGTATACATTAATGAGAAAGAAAGAACTTTTTTGCATTTACCAATTGGCTGCAATGAAACAGAGGGAAAAATGTAAAGGGGTATGAACACTTTCCGAACCCAATGTGTGTGTGTGTGTGTATATATATATATATATATATATATATATATATTGTAGGGATTCGCTCTGGCTGGTAATGGCAGGGCTGCAGTAACGAGGCAACACACAGGCTTAAAGTCCAATTTCAGTGGTTTAATGTCACGTTGCAAACAGCAGGTTAACAGAAAGTAAGGAAAAACATAAACATACTCCAGCCTGGAGAACCACTGGTCCCAGACTCACCCCTTGCACAGGACAGGCTTAACTAAGTGGCTGCCAGGTCCGCGTCATCTGCCAGGTGCCATTCCCAGGGTTGTTGAGAGTCTTGCTGCTATAGTCCTGCAACACGGGGATCCTGTATACAAGTTCAGGCTAAGTCCAGCCAAGCTCCTGAAACTTCCAGACACACACTCACCTACCTCCATTACATAGCCCATAACCCCTCCTACAAGTGAGGTAAGCATCACATGGGCTGATCACGTGACCATGACATCATCGCAGGTCCTGTCTTTAGGGAAAAACCCGGCCAAACATTAACCTGCTGGGAGAAATGTATCTCCCATCCAGTAAAACACCCTTTGAATGCAGCCTATCCATACGACTGCTGAGTTCAAGGATGCTGGTGTAATAACGTGCAGGAGGAGAATATGTCACCACGGAACAGACAGCCCAACAGTAAAAGGGGAGGTTTATTTACAGGGAGCAAAACAGGTAACCATATAATATAACAGAGAAAATGCTGTAACAGATAATATCAGAGATTGAAGAAATAACCGAAGTGCACAACAATAGACAGCTATTCTCTTATGGGGTGGCAACTTATCAGTTCCTGGAGACCTTGATTGTAGAAATCTCTCTTCTCCCACATAGGCACCCAGGCACAAGGGGCGCTTGATGTCATCCGTCTCTGGGATCCTAGTTATACTCCAACTGGCGTATGGGGGGTTAACGTAGAGGCTTAAGGGGTTTGATGATGGCAGTTTCCCCCTGTATGCAGGATCCTTCCCTCTGCTGCAGCAGCGATGTTCCCTTACCAGGGTCAGGGGCTCTGCCTGTCTCTCTCGGCAGGTCAGTGTAACAGTACAGTCTGTTCCTTGGTCACAGGGAAGCGTCTCAGGGTCACGCAGGGTATCACTGCCGGGGAGCGTCTTAAGGAGTGCAGTATGTCGGTGTGACAAAGTCTCTAACAGGAGGGGAGAGTCCAGACCTCCAAGCGGTGCAGTGACAGGCTTCTCGTACTCAGTGCTCACCGCCTGTGTCTGCAGTCTCTCAGTATTCAGTCGCTGCACCTGTCTGCTGTCCTCTCCTCTGTCAGCGTCCTCTGTCCTCTCATCCCCGCACTGCTCTGAGAGACAGCCCGGGAAAATCTCCTGCTCTCTGCCCTCCTCTCCTGGCCCCCTGTGCTCAGCCCCTACTCTGTCTCCCGGGGAACCTGCTGCCCTGTTTAACTGTTCGAGGTATGGAGCAAAGGAGGCAGCCCTCTCCTGGCTCTTCTTGCACTTCACCCCCTTACATTCCCCCTCTCTGTGGCTCGCCATTCCACGGGCGAGAGTTTCTGGAGTTTTTGCTGACAATCGTCCAGACCTCGTACAATCTGCTGCCAGATGAATTCGTCCTGATTGTAGCGTCTAGGGGGCACACCTGCCGTTGATCGGTCAGAATGCCTCAGATCAGTGGAGGTTGTGGAATCAGCCACCGGAAGAGTGGAAGTTGGAGCCTCCTCAGTTACCTCCATCGTTTCAGGCACCAGCCCAGTTTCCAGGTCTCCCTGAAGGAGTAGAGAGTCTCTGTCTTCTTCGTCCTCAGGAACGGACTCGGGTTCAGCCACCAGGGGCGCCGGGACAGATGGCACCACTGGAGGATCTTGAGACAAACAGGGGTGCAGCATATTACGATGTAATGTACGATTGGGGAGTCCTTCACCTGTTTCAGGCTGAACTTCATAGACGGGTCCTCACCTACCGAGCCATCGCTTCACCCTGTACAGGCTCTTCTCCCACCGACACTCCAATTTGTTGTTAGGGCGCTTCTCTCTGACTAAGACTCGATCCCCTAGTCGTAGGGCTGTCCCCTTCTGGGGAGGGACCTGCAGGTGTTCCAACCCTCGGAGCCGGTTCTGCACCAACCGTTGAATGGTCCGTAGCCGGCGGCGATGTTCTCGAACCAAGGAGTACACCCCTGTCTGCGGGTAGTCCTCCTCGGGCTCTAACGCCAATTCAGTCAGTCCCTGGTTGGCCAAAAAACAGTGAATAGGGCGTGAACCCTGTGATACTGTGCTGACGGTTATTATATGCCCACACCAATTCGGGGACGAACTCAGTCCAGCGTGCTTTCTGATCTTCTTCAAGTGTCCTCAACATTTGGAACAGGGTGCAGTTGAATCTCTCACAAGCTCCGTTTCCCTGTGGGTTCTAAGGGGTGGTCCAAGACTTATCGATTTTGTACAAGTGATGCAACTCTTCCATCACCTTCCCCTGGAAGCAGGCTCCTTGATCCGAATGGATTCGCTTGGGGCACCCGTATACTTGAATGAAATGTTTACAGATAGCATAGTCCGCAGATTCGGCAGTCTGGTCCCGAGTAAGTGTAACCACAGCAAATTTGGAATAGTGGTCGATCATTACCAGGCAATGTTCATAGCCCTGGCGCGCTGGGCCGATCGTCAAGTAGTCTATGGCCAGTAACTCCATGGGAGCAGAGAACCTCACCATCTCTGTAGGGGCTCGCTGTTCCAGCGGCTTCACTAGTTCACAATTTCGGCACTGCTGACATACTTTCTCCACGACGGTTCTCATGTGGGGATGATAGAACAACCGTTGCAGCCACTGAAATGTCTTTTCCGTCCCGAAGTGTGCCCCCTTCTCGTGCGCTTCTTTAGCCACCTGTTCTACCAGGGATGAGGGGATGATCGTTTGCAAAACGAAGCTCAGTTCAGATTGTAGGTACACTTTCCTGTACACGATTCCATCCCAAAACTATAACCGCTCCCACTGGCGCAACATTTTCAACTTCTCAGGGGACGTGGCTGCCCGCTCACTCTGGCTGGGCACCTGTTCGGTTACGAGCCATCGCATCAGCTGGGCTATCTCCCGATCTTCTTGCTGTATTCGGACCCACTCATCACGAGGTTGTTCCAGCAAATTCTCGGGTGTACTTCCTATAGTCGTCTCCCACGTCGCTGCCACCGTCCTGGCAGCCCCTCCAAATTCTGGAACCTCAATAGCCTCCAACTCCTCATCCCGGCTGGGTGCTGGCGGCTGGTAGTTTACTCGCGAAAGGGCATCAGCATGAGTATTTTCCACTCCTCTTCTGTAGGATATCCTGTACCGGAATTTTGCCATTCGTGCCACCCAACGTTGTTCAAAGGTCCCAAGCTTGGCTGTTTCGAGGTGGGCCAACGGATTGTTATCCGTATGCACGCGTACTTCCGAGCTGGCCAGATACTCTGAAAACTTTTCAGTAGAGTTGAGCGAAACGGGTCGAAAAAATTCAAAAGTCGCCGACTTTTGGCAAAGTCGGGTTTCATGAAACGAAACCCGACCCTAGGATGAGGTCGGCCACGAGGTAGGCGACTTACGCGCCAAAGTCGCGTTTCAAAAGTTTGTTTTGCGCTCTTTTTCAGCCAATCAGGATCCACGGACACTGTGGGCAACGTGATGACATAGGCACGGGTCACCACCATCTTTCAGAAGGGCATGCAAGTGATTGGCTTGCTTTGGTGGGCGTCACAGGGGGTATAAAAGGGCGTGCACGCTGACCGCCATCTTACTTCTGCCGATCTTAGTATAGGGAGAGGTTGCTGCTGATTCTGTAGGGAGAGCGTTAGGCAGGGAAGAAGACAAAAAAACTGCTTCTGCTGCTAGCGATTTGGCCTGCACAACAAACAAGTCACTGTGTGTGCAGTGCAAGGGGAGGCTATATTGTGGTGTATCAGTGGTGTTGGTTGTTGGGCTGCCTTTTAAGGCTTCCTGACACGCTGGCATTGCTGTTTACCCACTGCTCCGCAAACTGCTTTTTTAAAAGCAATCCAATCTCCCTTATCCTCTCGTCACTTTGGTCACAGGCAGCTGTGCCATCGAGCGTGTCACATAGCGCTCAGATATCAGTGGGCCGCACACAATCCACAAGTGTCCAGTGTCCACAAGTGTACGCAGAGATTCAAAATTTCCATTATCCTCTCGTCACTTTGGTCACAGGCAGCTGTGCCATCGAGCGTGTCACATAGCGCTCAGATATCAGTGGGCCGCACACAATCCACAAGTGTCCACTGTCCAAAATTGTACGCAGAGATTCAAAATCTCCATTATCCTCTCGTCACTTTGGTCACAGGCAGCTGTGCCATCGAGCGTGTCACATAGCGCTCAGATATCAGTGGGCCGCACACAATCCACAAGTGTCCACTGTCCACAAGTGTACGCAGAGATTCAAAATCTCCATTATCCTCTCGTCACTTTGGTCACAGGCAGCTGTGCCATCGAGCGTGTCACATAGCGCTCAGATATCAGTGGGCCGCACACAATCCACAAGTGTCCAGTGTCCAAAAGTGTACGCAGAGATTCAAAATCTCCATTATCCTCTCGTCACTTTGGTCACAGGCAGCTGTGCCATCGAGCGTGTCACATAGCGCTCAGATATCAGTGGGCCGCACACAATCCACAAGTGTCCACTGTCCACAAGTGTACGCAGAGATTCAAAATCTCCATTATCCTCTCGTCACTTTGGTCACAGGCAGCTGTGCCATCGAGCGTGTCACATAGCGCTCAGATATCAGTGGGCCGCACACAATCCACAAGTGTCCAGTGTCCAAAAGTGTACGCAGAGATTCAAAATCTCCATTATCCTCTCGTCACTTTGGTCACAGGCAGCTGTGCCATCGAGCGTGTCACATAGCGCTCAGATATCAGTGGGCCACACACAATCCACAAGTGTCCAGTGTCCACAAGTGTACGCAGAGATTCAAAATCTCCATTATCCTCTCGTCACTTTGGTCACAGGCAGCTGTGCCATCGAGCGTGTCACATAGCGCTCAGATATCAGTGGGCCGCACACAATCCACAAATGTCCAGTGTCCAAAAGTGTACGCAGAGATTCAAAATCTCCATTATCCTCTCGTCACTTTGGTCACAGGCAGCTGTGCCATCGAGCGTGTCACATAGCGCTCAGATATCAGTGGGCCGCACACAATCCACAAGTGTCCACTGTCCACAAGTGTACGCAGAGATTCAAAATCTCCATTATCCTCTCGTCACTTTGGTCACAGGCAGCTGTGCCATCGAGCGTGTCACATAGCGCTCAGATATCAGTGGGCCGCACACAATCCACAAGTGTCCAGTGTCCAAAAGTGTACGCAGAGATTCAAAATCTCCATTATCCTCTCGTCACTTTGGTCACAGGCAGCTGTGCCATCGAGCGTGTCACATAGCGCTCAGATATCAGTGGGCCGCACACAATCCACAAGTGTCCACTGTCCACAAGTGTACGCAGAGATTCAAAATCTCCATTATCCTCTCGTCACTTTGGTCACAGGCAGCTGTGCCATCGAGCGTGTCACATAGCGCTCAGATATCAGTGGGCTGCACACAATCCACAAGTGTCCAGTGTCCAAAAGTGTACGCAGAGATTCAAAATCTCCATTATCCTCTCGTCACTTTGGTCACAGGCAGCTGTGCCATCGAGCGTGTCACATAGCGCTCAGATATCAGTGGGCCGCACACAATCCACAAGTGTCCAGTGTCCAAAAGTGTACGCAGAGATTCAAAATCTCCATTATCCTCTCGTCACTTTGGTCACAGGCAGCTGTGCCATCGAGCGTGTCACATAGCGCTCAGATATCAGTGGGCCGCACACAATCCACAAGTGTCCACTGTCCACAAGTGTACGCAGAGATTCAAAATCTCCATTATCCTCTCGTCACTTTGGTCACAGGCAGCTGTGCCATCGAGCATGTCACATAGCGCTCAGATATCAGTGGGCCGCACACAATCCACAAGTGTCCAGTGTCCAAAAGTGTACGCAGAGATTCAAAATCTCCATTATCCTCTCGTCACTTTGGTCACAGGCAGCTGTGCCATCGAGCGTGTCACATAGCGCTCAGATATCAGTGGGCCACACACAATCCACAAGTGTCCAGTGTCCACAAGTGTACGCAGAGATTCAAAATCTCCATTATCCTCTCGTCACTTTGGTCACAGGCAGCTGTGCCATCGAGCGTGTCACATAGCGCTCAGATATCAGTGGGCCGCACACAATCCACAAATGTCCAGTGTCCAAAAGTGTACGCAGAGATTCAAAATCTCCATTATCCTCTCGTCACTTTGGTCACAGGCAGCTGTGCCATCGAGCGTGTCACATAGCGCTCAGATATCAGTGGGCCGCACACAATCCACAAGTGTCCACTGTCCACAAGTGTACGCAGAGATTCAAAATCTCCATTATCCTCTCGTCACTTTGGTCACAGGCAGCTGTGCCATCGAGCGTGTCACATAGCGCTCAGATATCAGTGGGCCGCACACAATCCACAAGTGTCCAGTGTCCAAAAGTGTACGCAGAGATTCAAAATCTCCATTATCCTCTCGTCACTTTGGTCACAGGCAGCTGTGCCATCGAGCGTGTCACATAGCGCTCAGATATCAGTGGGCCGCACACAATCCACAAGTGTCCACTGTCCACAAGTGTACGCAGAAATTCAAAATCTCCATTATCCTCTCGTCACTTTGGTCACAGGCAGCTGTGCCATCGAGCGTGTCACATAGCGCTCAGATATCAGTGGGCTGCACACAATCCACAAGTGTCCAGTGTCCAAAAGTGTACGCAGAGATTCAAAATCTCCATTATCCTCTCGTCACTTTGGTCACAGGTAGCTGTGCCATCGAGCGTGTCACATAGCGCTCAGATATCAGTGGGCCGCACACAATCCACAAGTGTCCAGTGTCCAAAAGTGTACGCAGAGATTCAAAATCTCCATTATCCTCTCGTCACTTTGGTCACAGGCAGCTGTGCCATCGAGCGTGTCACATAGCGCTCAGATATCAGTGGGCCGCACACAATCCACAAGTGTCCAGTGTCCAAAAGTGTACGCAGAGATTCAAAATCTCCATTATCCTCTCGTCACTTTGGTCACAGGCAGCTGTGCCATCGAGCGTGTCATATAGCGCTCAGATATCAGTGGGCCGCACACAATCCACAAGTGTCCAGTGTCCAAAAGTGTACGCAGAGATTCAAAATCTCCATTATCCTCTCGTCACTTTGGTCACAGGCAGCTGTGCCATCGAGCGTGTCACATAGCGCTCAGATATCAGTGGGCCGCACACAATCCACAAGTGTCCACTGTCCAAAAGTGTACGCAGAGATTCAAAATCTCCATTATCCTCTCGTCACTTTGGTCACAGGCAGCTGTGCCATCGAGCGTGTCACATAGCGCTCAGATATCAGTGGGCCGCACACAATCCACAAGTGTCCACTGTCCACAAGTGTACGCAGAGATTCAAAATCTCCATTATCCTCTCGTCACTTTGGTCACAGGCAGCTGTGCCATCGAGCGTGTCACATAGTGCTCAGATATCAGTGGGCCGCACACAATCCACAAGTGTCCACTGTCCACAAGTGTACGCAGAGATTCAAAATCTCCATTATCCTCTCGTCACTTTGGTCACAGGCAGCTGTGCCATCGAGCGTGTCACATAGCGCTCAGATATCAGTGGGCCGCACACAATCCACAAGTGTCCACTGTCCACAAGTGTACGCAGAGATTCAAAATCTCCATTATCCTCTCGTCACTTTGGTCACAGGCAGCTGTGCCATCGAGCGTGTCACATAGCGCTCAGATATCAGTGGGCCGCACACAATCCACAAGTGTCCACTGTCCACAAGTGTACGCAGAGATTCAAAATCTCCATTATCCTCTCGTCACTTTGGTCACAGGCAGCTGTGCCATCGAGCGTGTCACATAGCGCTCAGATATCAGTGGGCCGCACACAATCCACAAGTGTCCACTGTCCACAAGTGTACGCAGAGATTCAAAATCTCCATTATCCTCTCGTCACTTTGGTCACAGGCAGCTGTGCCATCGAGCGTGTCACATAGCGCTCAGATATCAGTGGGCCGCACACAATCCACAAGTGTCCACTGTCCAAAAGTGTACGCAGAGATTCAAAATCTCCATTATCCTCTCGTCACTTTGGTCACAGGCAGCTGTGCCATCGAGCGTGTCACATAGCGCTCAGATATCAGTGGGCCGCACACAATCCACAAGTGTCCACTGTCCACAAGTGTACGCAGAGATTCAAAATCTCCATTATCCTCTCGTCACTTTGGTCACAGGCAGCTGTGCCATCGAGCGTGTCACATAGCGCTCAGATATCAGTGGGTCGCACACAATCCACAAGTGTCCAGTGTCTAAAAGTGTACGCAGAGATTCAAAATCTCCATTATCCTCTCGTCACTTTGGTCACAGGCAGCTGTGCCATCGAGCGTGTCACATAGCGCTCAGATATCAGTGGGCCGCACACAATCCACAAGTGTCCACTGTCCACAAGTGTACGCAGAGATTCAAAATCTCCATTATCCTCTCGTCACTTTGGTCACAGGCAGCTGTGCCATCGAGCGTGTCACATAGCGCTCAGATATCAGTGGGCCGCACACAATCCACAAATGTCCACTGTCCACAAGTGTGTGCAGAAATTCTAAAACTCCCCTGTCCTATAGACACCTTGTACCTTGTTTTACATTACTATATAGTTTGTTGGATTTTGTCTACATTTCTACCAAAAATGAGGAAGGCTGGTGGAAGAGGCCGTGGAATTGGGCGGGGGTTGGCAGCTGGTAATGATGGTGTTGGTGGTGGATCTGATGGTAGTAGCAAGAGCAAAATAGGACCGAATGCAGGAGGTGCTGACCCTGCGTCATCGTCTGGCTACATAAGGACTTGAACGCTTAGTTTTCTAGGAGTTAGCAAACCGCTTTTAAAGGCAGAGCATCAGGAAAAAGTTTTGTCTTACATTTCTGACTCAGCCTCCAGCTCTATCGCCTCCTCTTCTTCAGTTGTAAAAAGTAAAAGCACTGAGTCGTCATTGGAGGCTCATGTTCATGAACCACACCTTTCCTTGTGTCCTTCACCCCAACCAAGATTGAAGGATGACGCAGGCCATACTACTGATTACTCCATGGAGCTGTTTTCACATACCATGCCTGGATTATCAAGTCAAATGGTGAATTACCCAGGCCAAGATGAATCTGACATGGAGTGCACTGATGCACAGCCGCTGATGGATGATTCTGCTGGTACATTCACTCAGAGCACTACATTGTCCTCGAAGTGTACAGAGCCAGATTTGGACCCTGATGAGACTCAGGTGCCCCTTCCCGCACACTATACCACCATACACGGTGACACAGAGAAAGGTGCACATGACATAGAAGAGGAGGTGATGGATGACCCAGTTGTTGACCCAGATTGGCATCCATTGGGGGAAGAGGGTGCTGCTTCCAATAGCTCAGATGAGGAGCATCCACAGCAGACATCGACATCGCAACAGCTGTTATCTGGCAGGCCCGGAGCACTCCAAAGACAGGTTCCAAACATCAAAAGAGTTGCTGGACAGCTTGTCCAGAGGGTCAAAAGATCACAGCGTGCTAGGCCGCAAAATGTCTGCCAAAGTAGGAAGAGTGCAGTGTGGCACTTTTTTGAACAAAATCCTCATGATCAGGCCAAGGTTATCTGTAAGAAGTGCGCAAAGACCTTTAGCCGAGGGAAAAATCTGAAAAATTTGAATACCAGTTGCATGCTTAGACATTTAACCAGCATGCACTTGCAAGCGTGGACACAACACCAAACCTCAAGTGCCACATGTGCAACTGATCACAACGAAGGTAGTCAGCAATGCTACATTGTTTCCCCCACTGTAAGCCCACCGGTTAGCACAGCAGCAAATGTTGAGGTGTCGTTGCAAGGCCACAGCAGTCAGGGAATCCCACTGTTATATCAACAAAAGACTGATTCTAGGCCATCAGAAAGAACACCAACTCCATCACCATCATCAACCCTCTCTCAGTCCGCCCTGTCCACCGCTACTTCCACCATATGCAGCTCTCAAGTCCAGCTCACCCTCCCAGACACTATGAGTAGGTCAAGAAAGTACTCAGTCTCTCATCCGCGTACACTGGGTTTGAACGCCCACATTGCCAAACTAATCTCGTTTGAGATGATGCCCTTTCGGTTGGTGGAAAGCACAGCTTTCCGCGAACTCATGGCCTATGCAGTACCACGCTATGACCTACCCAGTCACCACTTCTTCTCTCGCAAAGCCATCCCAGCCCTCCACCATCATGTGAAAGACCGCATTGTCCATGCACTCAAGCAGTCAGTGAGCGGAAAGGTGCACCTCACAACTGATGAATGGTCCAGTCGGCATGGCCAGGGCCGTTACGTGTCCATCACTGCGCACTGGGTTAATGTGGTGGATGCAGGGTCCACAGGGGACAGCGGTGGTGGGACAGTGCTGCCTAGCCCACGGTATAGGAAACAGTTGGCTGTAGGCGTTCGACCCTCCTCCTCCTCCTCCTCCTCCAGAAGCGACAGCTCGTCCACAGAGCGCAGTCGTACGAGCACTCCATCTGCAGCTGCCACTGTTGCACACGATGTGTCCCCCTATCGAGCAGCTAGTGGAAAGCGTCATCAGGCTGTGGTGCAGATGATGTGTTTGGGCGACAGACACACCGCCGAGGTGCTGGCCGAGTACTTGAAACGACAAACTGAGTCATGGCTGGGCAGTGTACATCTTGAGGCAGGCAAGGTAGTTAGTGATAACGGCCATAATTTTGTGGCAGCCATAGCCCTTTCAAAACTCAGCCACATACCTTGCTTGGCTCACACCTTGAACCTGGTGGTGCAGTGCTTCCTCAAAAATTATCCGGAGTTAACAGCCCTGCTCCAGAAGGTGCGAAGACTGTGCGCGCACATCCGCCGGTCGCCTGTACACTCCGTTCGTATGCAGAAGCTGCAGCGATTGCTCCACCTTCCCAACCACCGCCTCATTATCGACATTGCAACAAGGTGGAACTCCACCCTGCACATGGTGGAGCGGCTGTGCGAGCAGAGGCAGGCCATAATGCATTTGTGGGAGGATACACGGCCAGGCACTTTGAGAGCAGACATGGAGTTGACAGGCGTGCAGTGGTCGAAGCTGAAAGACCTTTGTAAAGTCCTTCAGTGTTTTGAGGAATGCACACGGCTGGTAAGCGCAGACGACGCCATCCTAAGCATGAGCATCCCACTTATGCGTCTGCTCATGCAAACTTTGACGCACCTTAAGGAGCAGGCGTCTGCAGCCAATGTTGATGAGGAGGAAGAGGAGGAGGGAATCCTTGATGACATTCAGCCATTGTCTGCTCAGGGACCTCTCCTGGACGAGGTGGAGGAAGAAGAGGAGGACGAGGAGGAGGATGATGGGGCTGATTACTTAGGGGAGGAGGATGCATCTCGTGGGGCAAGTGAAAATGTTGGCGTGGCAAGGTCTGGTACAGGGTTTGTGCGTGACTGGAGGGATGTGGATTTGCCAGAAAGTGCTCCTCCACCCAGCACTCGCAGTGCATCATTGACACCGGGAACATTGGCCCACATGTCAGATTATGCCTTGCGGATCCTAAAAAGGGACCCCCGCATTGCCAAAATGATGAACGATGAGGACTACTGGTTGGCCAGCATCCTGGATCCACGCTATAAAGGCAAATTACAAAACATCATGCCACAGGAGAACCATGACCTAATATTGGCTAATAAACAAGCAACTCTGGTAAATCGGTTGTTTGAGGCATTCCCAGCACACAGCAGCGGTGATGGTTCTCACACGAGCCGTATGGGCCGGGGGCAGCTTGGCAGAGGTGTTCGTGGTGCACACAGCAGAAGTGGCGTTGGAGACAGGGGTTTCATGACAATGTTGTGGACTGATTTTTCAAATACCGCTCACACAACTGGTAATACTGCATCGATGGAAAGTGACAGGAGACAGCAGTTGTCAACTATGGTTACAAACTACTTTTCCTCCCATATCGATGTTCTCCCACACAGGTCATTCCCCTTTGACTATTGGGCCGCTAAACTGGACACCTGGCCTGAATTGGCCCAATATGCCTTACAGGAGCTCGCTTGCCCAGCTGCAAGTGTGCTATCGGAAAGAGTCTTCAGTGCAGCTGGATCAATCCTGACAGAAAAAAGGACCCGTCTGTCAACCCAAAATGTGGATGATCTAACCTTCATTAAAATGAACCACGCATGGGTTTCCAAGGATTTTGTCCCACCTTCCCCTGATGACACATAGGGTGACAGAAAAATGGCTTGCTTTGGTCCACCTCTTCCTGGTACTTCACCTATTTCGCCTTTTGCATCAGTTGAATGTCCAACATCAACATATGCCACTTTCTAAAACTCCCTAACTGTGCTGCCTCCCCCCCCATGGCCGGGGTCACCACCTAGCGCACGACACCGTGCGAGTGCCGTTGCCCTGGACAGGTGGGTAGGCCGACTCTTGGGCGCGGGCACTGGCACAGGGTCCCTCATAGTGCAATCAAGTGTCTCTGACGGTGGTGGTGCACAGCCGCCGTCAGACACACCGCTGTACTATGAGGGGCCCAGTGCCAGTACCGACGCCCACGAGTGGGCCCCCCTTGCTTGGCCAGGGCCCCAGCATTTGCAATCTTTACCTCTCCCTGCTCCTCCGCTGTGTAATCTGGGCCGTCAAATCCATACTGTGCCTGACACCGTCTGAGCCTGCCTCCTGAGACATATATTTTGAATGTGTACGCTATCCATACATGTTATCTGGGGATACGGTACCCTTTCTAACCTTTGTGCAATGACGTGCAATCCATACTGGGCCTAACACCGTCTGATCCTGCCTCATGCTGTATAGACATATATTTTGAATGTGTACGCTATCCATACATGTTATCCGGGGATACGGTACCCCTTCTAACCTTTGTGCAATGACGTGCAATCCATACTGGGCCTAACACCGTCTGAGCCTGCCTCATGCTGTATAGACATATATTTTGAATGTGTACGCTATCCATACATGTTATCCGGGGATACGGTACCCCTTCTAACCTTTGTGCAATGACGTGCAATCCATACTGGGCCTAACACCGTCTGAGCCTGCCTCATGCTGTATAGACATATATATTTTGAATGTGTACGCTATCCATACATGTTATCCGGGGATACGGTACCCCTTCTAACCTTTGTGCAATGACGTGCAATCCATACTGGGCCTAACACCGTCTGAGCCTGCCTCATGCTGTATAGACATATATTTTGAATGTGTATGCTATCCATACATGTTATCCGGGGATACGGTACCCCTTCTAAGCTTTGTGCAATGACGTGCAATCCATACTGGGCCTAACACCGTCTGAGCCTGCCTCATGCTGTATAGACATATATTTTGAATGTGTACGCTATCCATACATGTTATCCGGGGATACGGTACCCCTTCTAACCTTTGTGCAATGACGTGCAATCCATACAGGGCCTAACACCGTCTGAGCCTGCCTCATGCTGTATAGACATATATTTTGAATGTGTACGCTATCCATACATGTTATACGGGGGTACGGTACCCCTTCTAACCTCTGTGCAATGACGTGCAATCCATACTGGGCCTAACACCGTCTGAGCCTGCCTCATGCTGTATAGACATATATTTTGAATGTGTACGCTATCCATACATGTTATCCAGGGATACGGTACCCTTTCTAACCTTTGTGCAATCACGTGCAAGCCATACTGGGCGTGAGAACGGCTGGTGAGCTGTTAAGCAAGCTACAGCACCTGTCCAGACAAGTACAGGGATTCCCTAGCGAGGAGACTTATTTGATTGTTTTCTATGTTGGGACAGCAATTTTTGGGGAGCACTATACTCTGGAGAATGATAGATGGGGCCCACCATACACTGGAACATTCCAAAGGTGGACATCAGACACTGGAGCAGCATTTACAGGGCCCATTGTACACTAGAGCAGTAGAAATGGGGCCCATTATGTTTGGAGCATTATTTGGGCCCATAAGACAGTGGAGCTTCATCCATGGGGACCAACATATACTGTAGCATTATGTGGAGCTCATCATATACTGTTTCAAACATTATATGGGACCAATGATTTTGTATGGAGAAATAGATGGGCCTCGTCATGAGATGTAAAAAGTGAGGTATTTTTCATTTTACTATACCGCTATTTCTCTGCCGTATCGGAGCATGATGAGTTGTGGTATGTGTTAAAGGGGCGCTCTTTCGCCCAGGGCACATGAAAACCTGCAGCCAGCCCTCCCCCCCCACAAATTTAGCCAAATAACCCCCATTTTTCAGTGCGTAACTTGTATTATGAAGTTAATTAAGGTTGACAAGCTTAAGTAAGAAGAATTGATGCTTTTGGCATTCAAATGGGCACTGTAGGTGTGTTTCCTGTCCTCCTCTCACTGCCGACTTTTATTCCCCATTGACTTACATTGGGTTTCGTGTTTCGGGACGACCCCGACTTTTCCCTATAATCGGACGATCTTGCTCGACCCGACTTTTGGAAAAGTCGGGTTTCACGAAACGAAACGCGACCCTAAAAAAGCAAAAGTCGCTCAACTCTACTTTTCAGTCATCGCCCACACCAGCGCCAACAGCTCCAGCTTTAACGAGCTGTAATTTTCCGGATTTCTTTCGGAATCATGCAAGGAGCGACTTGCGTACGCGATGACACGCTCCTTCCCGTCCAGCATCTGTGAGAGTACTGCCCCAAGTCCTAGTAGACTTCCATCAGTGTGCAAGATGAACGGCTGGGTGAAATCAGCATATGCCAACACCGGGGCCTCAGTCAGGGCCTTCTTCAGGGCTTGGAATGCCTTCTCCTGTTGTTCTCCCCAAGGTACATTCCTGTTCCTCGCCCATGAGGGCACTCCTTTCAGCAATTCATGGAGGGGGTTTGCGATGCGAGCGAAATCCTTTACAAAGCGCCGTAAGAATCCTGTGAGTCCTAGGAATGCTCGTACATCCTTCACGGTTTTTGGGGTCGGCCACTCTTGCACCACAGCGATCTTCTCCTGCGAGGGCTTCACTCCCTCGGCGGAGACCACATGCCCCAGATAGTCAATTTGTGTTCGGAAGAGGTGGCAATTCTGGGGTTTCACCTTCAAACCAAAATTTTGTAGCTGACTCAGAATTTGCTCCAGCCTCCGGAGGTGTTCTTCAACGGTGGGAGCAAAGATGATTATATCATCCAGGTAACTCAGGGTGGCTTCGAAGTTCAGGTCCCCCAGACTCCGCTCCATGAGACGCTGAAATGTTCCCGGGGCGTTGGCCAGCCCAAAGGGCATGCGGTCAAACTCAAATGGTCCCATTGGGAGAATGAAGGCCGTCTTTGCTCGGTCTTGTTCAGACATGGGTACTAGCCAGTACCAACTGGCCAGGTCTAGTGTGGAAAAATATCGGGCCTTTCCCAGTGCTGACAGGGACTCCTCTATCCGTGGCAGTGGATATGAATCTCGCACTGTGCAAGCGTTGAGCCGGCGGTAATCCACACAGAAACGTAGAGTTCCATCTTTTTTCTGCACAAAGATGATGGGGGCATGTTGAGGGAAATCCGCAAAAAAGTACAAAAATGCAGATCTGGCTGGCTCTCCAATGTAAAATAATGCGTATTCTTATAAAATACTCAGGACTAGTTACCAGATGCGATATGACAATGTAAATGTTCTTATAAAAATATTGTAGTGGTTTTATTTGGATTCTTCCATCAAAGAAAAGATTATTACAGAAAAACATAAAAATAGGAGAAAGAGAGATTGTCCATTAGTTCATAGCTAAGCTTGTAACCTTCTTTCCTGGAACTCTGAAAAGACATGTGTCCTGTAGTGCGTAGCTTCTCTGGAGGTGAGTTGGATTAACATACCAGCTGTTCAGTTATGTTCGTGCAGAGATGACATCTTGTGTCTGTGTCTCATGATGGTGAAGGAAGGAACGAGCGACCTCTACAGTTAGCCATGATTTATATACGTCTCTTAAAGCACGTGATCTCAGTATATATGGAGTTTGACATTTACCTCAAGCTAAACTTAAATATGTAGTGGAGCTGACATTTACCACTTGCTAAAATAGCACATGCAGTGTCAGTGGAAGGCAATGTACAGAACTGAGTCTTATAAGAAATTAACGGATTATTAATATTTAACAATTCCCCCTTTTGAGGGAGACAGACATTAATTGGAACCCTCAAAATATAACAAGATCTTATTTCTTCTTTTCTTCTTCTTTGACAAAATAATTTAATATCAATAACAATAATAATAATAATATCAGATTACCGTTATAAGTACTCAATGACATAATTGATGTGAATTCATGTTATGGTAAGCCATGCACAATATTCATATAAAATATGTATAATTATACTTCCCTAAATCTAAATTGAAGCATCTCAGGTCCAGTCATCATCTGATGTCATCTGGTCTTCATTTTGATGTCTTCTTCTTGGATCTTTTAAAACCACAGTTTTTCTCTAGCATATAGATGTTGTAGAAATCGTGTCGTGTATAAAATCAAAGTCCATAAATTCAAATGTTGATGGGAAAACAAAGTCTATAGATGAAATGCAGCTTTAATATCTGTGCAGTGTCACCTTTAAAAACCTGGGCTTACATTGGCTCGCCTTGTATATTCTGGAATCCTCCATCGGTACTGGTCTTTGAACAGGTGTGACGTCTTTGGTCAGCAAAGCAAGGGTTAAAATGACTCTTCCTTGCTAAACATAGCACCATAACCAGTCCTTGTCCTAATGCACAGGACATATGTCAGGGTTGTAGCTTCCTGACAATTACCTTATTGTTCACCAGCCTTCATCGAAGCTTTACAGGTGATTGGAAACTTCTGGAACTTGATAAGAACATGATAACACCGTTCGTCTCAGCATCATAGGAGCATCGTCCTCTGGTTGTCAGGTTAGACACTTTAATTGTGACTGTCAGTGGTGGATACTGCACTTGTGATTAACACAGTCTATTACTCAGAAATCATAGCTTTGTTACCTTCTGGGACTTCTGGATCGCGGCATTCTTCTTCTTGCAACTGATAAGAATCAATTTTAATATGAAAAGTCTTTATTAACGTAATTTCAGTATCTTGCTTGAAGTCTTCATTCCCTATTCTATACCAAATCTGGTAATTTTCCTAACCTATAATATCACAGCGTACCATAGCAATCAGTAATATCCATATATTATTATCAGAATTTGTACCGTATATGGATTTCAATGATTGAAATAATAAACCAATAATAAGTGATATGATAATACATTATTATCCATATTTTTTCATGTGATAGAACATTTTTTTATGTCATAGGTGTAATTACCTTTTTCAACCCATAGGCGTCACTGTGTTTTATGCAACCAGTGTTTTCATCTTTATTAATAAGGAATATATTTATTATATCAATAATATGTAGTAATGTATAGCCATGAATCAAAATAAGAATATATGAGTGAGCGAATGAATGAATAAAAGAATTGTTGCATATAACTCAGAAGTGAAACATTTTCCTTTGTAATAGAACCATATCATCATGATGAAAGAAAAAATAAAAATTTAAGAATTAAAATAAAAATAGATTAAAAAATTGAAAATTAAAAATAAGAATAAGAATAAAAATAAAAATAAGGTCTTTATGTTGATGCAGAGTAGTTATGTCTTCAGTAACATATACCCCTAATATTTCCATGATCTGGATTATTTCATAATTGTCATAAACTTGTGTTACCAAAATATTCAAATTATGCAACTTTGCATGTAATTCTCTTCTTAGTGTAAAGAAATGACTCTTTATATACTTGTTATTATACCCAATACTTATACCATTGTACCTTATTAATATTTATTTTTTATTAAAATGTGTGAATAAGAGGTATTAATCAAATGTGATGATGTAGTCAGGATCAAAAACACTTTTTCCCCCTTAATTCCAAAAAATATTGCTTTATGAAATAATTCATTTATCAAAACCAAAATTAAAAATAATTAATTTATAAATTATGTGAATTTATACTTGCTTATACCATTATTTGTCTGAAGATGTGTGACCATTAAAATTAATTTGAATATCATAAAATTATCCTTTGGAAAAATTAATTTAAATGTAGATTTTCTTCATAAACCATTTTGATGTGCGATTGCACTTATCCACAATTAACTAAATCAAGAAATAATAATTACTATAGAAGTATAGAAATATATGTTGTGTAGATAATATTTCATTATATATCCTAATATTCTAATAATTTAACTGATCTGCATATTTCTCCTAAAAATAAAGGTTTTGGGTTTTTTTTTTTCTTTCTCTCTTGCATTCAGAATCCTGAGGCCTCATCCATCAAACGTATCACATTACTCCTAAGCAGCTGCTCATACACTCAGTCACTGTCACTCAGACTGTGTCACATATTTAAGTTTAAACCAAATACCTCACATACGAAGGTGTGATGAATACACGTATTTTATCCCTAATTATCAATGCATTGTAAACTATTTAAATTTAGTCTTAATATTTCTTTGAATATTCCCCAAATACACATGACATAAATATATGTTGTATAGCTATACTTGACATTTAGGCCTGGAAAAGAAATTCCATTTGTTTGCAAAAGTTGAGACCCCCTAAAAATTCTTTTCCTAAGACTGTAGGCATTACAGCACTAAAACCAGGGACATAGTATACTGGTATACTTATTATTATTAGAACAAGGTTCAAATTTCACATGCTGTGGTTGTCATTCATGCCATGCAGTAAAAGCACACACACAGAACACATTTTAAAATGCAATTAGTTATTTTCTTTTAAGTGTTAAATATAAAATCATGCAATTATTGCAACTTCCTGTGTAAATAAAGGCAGAAATCCTTGTAAGAGAATTTTTCCCGATTAAGTCCTGCTTTGAAATAAAAATTCTAAGGAAAAATAAAAGATAAGGTTAATATCATATTCATAATTCTAAATATTATTACTGAAGTAGATTACTTCTACAAACACTATATACTGTATATACTGTATGATTATTTATCTATCCACAAACCATAGAACTACAGAATTATACTCTATAAAATAATTACATAGAACTGACTAATTGTATAATTCTTTTACACAATATATATATAATTACTTTTTCTAGCCAATTCCTAAAACCATACTTATTTCTCTGCAAAAAATATCCTGAAAAGTTCTTGCCATTTTGAAGCTGATAGATTATTGGAGCAGAGTATTCAGTTTACAGGCCATGATGTCACTCACCACCTGCTTCTGTCTGTCACATTCGGCCATCTTTGTTACAGAAAGAAAATCAGAACTCATCATTTTTCTTAATTCAATCTGTGTCTTTTCGGTGATCCTTTGCATCATTCCATAAGGCTTAAAACAAACATGTGATTTTCTTCATTCTTCATAGATTTGATTTTGGGGAAAACTCATTTTAGAAGGCTTTGCTAATACCGGCTTCTGATAAGATTTTACTCTGCCTGTCTTCACAAAATTAGCACAATTTACTTTCCTTTCACGATTCTCGTGTTTTCTGACAAAATCAAGGGATTGCGCACATTCAAATAAAGAATCTTTTTGTGACGCAATAACACGAGATGCAGGATTTAGAAACCAAAATTTGCTTACAAAACTCCTTATGAGGGACGGTGTTTTGACATTCTCACTCAGCATTTTGTACAGACGGTCATATATGGACATGAATGTGTAGGTACATTCCTTCCGACCAATCCTTAATTTTTGAAGAATATCAATATCTGGATGATTTTCATTTGATGAACAAAAAATGAGAATTTGTAATCTATCCTTATCATTTAAATGCTCATGTGTTTCACCAGATAACTTTAAAGTCAATCTCCTAGCAAAGGTTACAGGGATCCACATTTTGAACAACTGATTTTTCTCCTCGCTAGATAAATCAAATTTGTCAACACAGCTTTCCAAAACCTCAGAGTTTCTACGAACATGGATTTTGTTATCATATGCAGGAATGATTTTGCATATTTTTAGCAAACTTTTCCTTACTTTACTTCGGATTTGGGCCTGTGAGTCGTCTATTTTTAGTGGTCCGTCTTTCCCTTGTACGTCCTCTACGTCAGTTCTGAAGTCTCCTCCTACTTCTCCATCTTGTTCCACGTCTGCAAGGTCACCTTCAATGGCCGCTGCTACTATTTGCCTTTCATCTTGTAACTGCTTTTCTACATTACAATGTATCTCGGGAACATCACTATTTTCCTTTGCACAGTCATTTTTAAATTTCTCTGTTACAAGTTTATGGAATACATCTACCATTTGAGAAATATTTTTAAATTTCTCTCTTTCTCTAGTAAAGTAACAACTTAGAATCTAACTTTAGATTTTCTTTTTCACACTCGCCATATAAGCTAAGCCATAATACTTCTGAGTTAGACTTGTCTACAGACTTACATTTCAATTTACTCTGCTTAGCAAGAGAATTAATGACATCCATTTCTCTTATCTTGAAATGTCTCAGCTTGTTCCTTTGATGGACAACGCTGGGCTCTTGTCTTCACACGTCTGGCTTCAGCACGTCTGGCACTTGTTAGTCCTCACTTTTAGGTTCTGTCTGATTCTTGTGAGTAGTGGAGTTCCTGATAACTTGCACATATGACTGACGTTAGCAAAGTTCAATCCCCCTTTTGGGCAAGTTGAGGGAAATCCGCAAAAAAGTACAAAAATGCAGATCTGGCTGGCTCTCCAATGTAAAATAATGCGTATTCTTATAAAATACTCAGGACTAGTTACCAGATGCGATATGACAATGCAAATGTTCTTATAAAAATATTGTAGTGGTTTATTTGGATTCTTCCATCAAGAAAAGATTATTACAGAAAAACATAAAAATAGGAGAAAGAGAGATTGCCCATTAGTTCATAGCTAAGCTTGTAACCTTCTTTCCTGGAACTCTGAAAAGACATGTGTCCTGTAGCGCATAGCTTCTCTGGAGGTGAGTTGGATTAACATACCAGCTGTTCAGTTATGTCCGTGCAGAGATGACATCTTGCGTCTGTGTCTCATGATGGTGAAGGAAGGAACGAGCGACCTCTACAGTTAGCCATGAATTATATACGTCTCTTAAAGCACGTGATCTCAGTATATATGGAGTTTGACATTTACCTCAAGCTAAACTTAAATATGTAGTGGAGCTGACATTTACCACTTGCTAAAATAGCACATGCAGTGTCAATGGAAGGCAATGTCCAGTACAGAACTGAGTGTGATAAGAATACAACTCCATAACTAATATATAAATCCATAACTAATATAAATGCATAACTAATAATATTTAAGAGGGCAGCCCACGGGCTCACGGATTACTCCCTTCTTCAGCATCTGTGACAGCATTCCCTTAACCTCCTGATACATTTGTGGGGGTATCTGGTGATATCTCTCCCACATCGGTTCCACGTCCCCAGTGGGTATCTCATGGGTAATGGCCGTCGTGCATCCAAAATCATCGTCACCCTTTGCGAACACCTCCTGGTACTTCCCCAGCAAGGCCTCCACCTGGGGAATCTGGTGAGAGGGCATTTCTGATAGTTCTGCCCGCATCTTCTCCAGTATCTGATGGCCTTCTTGTAACACCCAGGGATCTGGGGCAACCTCCGCTTTCACCGTCACCAACCATGGGCCTTCCGCTTTGGAGGTCAACTGCACTGTTTCGGAGGGCACTAACTCGTCTAGTGTGCCTAGAATGTGGGCCAATTCTGCTCTGGGAGCCAGGGTCACATCAGTCTCTCCCAAGATCACACAGCGCATGAGGACAGTGCCGTTTCGCACAGTGGTGAGGGTTCGTGCGACTAGTACCCCAGACGGCAATTGGTCGGCTGGGCTAGGCTCCACCTGCACCTCCGCTCCTTCTAGTGGGATTCCTGCTCACACTGGCAGGGGAAACACGGTCTGTCCGGGGGGTAGCACTCGATTCATAGAGGCAGGGATTAAGACTTTGCCTAGTTCCTTTCCACTGCTGCAGATTTCCCGGACCCGTGCTGCCCGGATCAGTTGTTGAAAAACTTCTTCTGTGGAGTCTGATCACTCCACTGTCATAAGAATTGATCTGAGGTCTCGTTGAGTAGTAAGCTTCCGAGGTCTTTAAGCACGTTCATGCCCAGGGTCACAGTATGGTCTCGATTGGCTTCTCCATCTACCAATACTACTCCTTTTCTTCCCAAATCTTTTCCACAGACTTCTATGTTCAGCTACATCACCCCTGCGACCGGGAAGGGTAGGTGATTGGCTGCTGTAAGTCTAATGACTGGGCCCCACTCAGGTTGCAGCGCCTCCGTGAAGTGTCTCCGAAAAAATTTTTCGGGCATGGTTGTCACTTATGACCCGGTATCTACCAGGCATCGCACAGCTCTCCTGTTGTTTTCGGCCCAAACCAAGGGGCACATGGAAACAAGGTTAGTGGGACAGCTTTCACTCCTCCTCTGTTCTTCTCACTCCGGGCAGTGTCCCTCGTGCTCGGAGCCCTCTAGTTTAACGGGAGCCACAGGGATGGTCGGCTCCGCTGGGGACACCACCGGGCAATATGATCGGGCTCTCCACAAGTATAGCATGTGAGAAGGCGTCTTCTCGGGGTATCTGTAGCTTCTCTTCAGGAAACAGTTCCTCTTCCCTGCATCCGTGATTCGGGCCCCTCTGCCTGGGCTCTCCTGGAAGTCGCCATTTCCTCCCGGAACTGACTGATCTCCTTCCTCAGATCTTCCACCCATCGGGGGACTCTGTCTTCTGTGCTAGCTGCCTCCCCGCTCCGTACCTTTCCCACTGAGCCTGTCACATCCTGCTCTTGCTCATGCGTGCGTGCCTCACTACCTACTTCAGCAAAAGTCATGCCTGGCTCCACCCGCAGGCGCTCTCACATAGCCTGCTTCATCATTCCATCACGTAACCCTGTCACCATCTGATCTCTGAGCACCACATCTACTGGCCCTACACCTACCCCGTCTTTTCTTTTGATGGCAGTGTGAAGCTCTTGCAGGGCGTTCATAAACTGAGTCACGGTCTCCCCCTCTCTTTGCACCCGATGAAACAGTCACATCCGTAGTTCCCCCACGTCAGTGGTGTCCCCATGTGTCTGCTTTAGGATACGTAACACTTTCTGCAGAGTATTTCTTTCTAGGGGGGGTCTATGCATAACAGAGTCCCGTGCCTCCCCCTCTAGGGCCATCAAGGCTATTTCTGCCAAGGGGTGCATCCGCAGTAACCCCTGAATTCTCTCTGTTCAGCTCCATAACATCACATTATTATTCCCCGTAAACCTTGGCAGATTATTCAACTTGGCCCCCAAGGAGATGCTAGTCTTGGGGCCTTCCCTGACTGCTTGGTCGCTCTGTCCGTGTCTTCATGTGGCATCCTGCCAACTACGCCAAATGTAATAACGTGCAGAAGGAGTATATATCACCATGGAACAGACAGACCAACAGTAAGAGGGGAGGTTTATTTACAGGGAGCAAAACAGGTAAACATATAATATAACAGAGAAAATGCTGTAACAGATAATATCAGAGATTGAAGAAATAACAGATGTGCACAACAATAGACAGCTATTCTCTTAGGGGTGGCAACTTATCAGTTCCTGGAGACCTTGATGGTAGAAATCACTCTTCTCCCACGTAGGCACCCAGGCACAAGGGGCGCTTGATGTCATCCATCTCTGGGATCCTAGGTATAGTCCAACTGGCGTATGGGGTTTTAACGTGGAGGCTCAAGGGGTAAGATGATGGCAGTATCCTCCTGTATGCCGGATCCTTCCCTCTGCTGCAGCAGCAGCGTTCCCTTACCAGGGTCAGGGGCTCTGCCTGTGCCAGTCTCTCTCAGCAGGTCAGTGTGACAGTACAGTCTGTTCCTTGGTCACAGGGAAGCGTCTCAGGGTCACGCAGGGTCTCACTGCTGGGGGGCGTCTTAAGGGGCGCAGTATGTCGGTGTGACAAAGTCTCTAACAGGAGGGGAGAGTCCAGACCTCCAAGCGGTGCAGTGACAGGCTTCTCGTACTCAGTGCTCACCGCCTGTGTCTGCGGTCTCTCAGTATTCAGTCGCTGCGCTTGTCTGCTGTCCTCTCCTCTGTCAGCATCCTCTCTCCTCTCGTCCCCGCGCTGCTCTGAGAGAAAGCCCGAGAAAATCTTCTGCTCTCTGCCCTCCTCTCCTGGCCCCCTGTGCTCAGCCCCTCCTCTGTCTCCCGGGGAACCTACTGCCCTGTTTAACTGTTCGAGGTATGGAGCAAAGGAGGCAGCCCTCTCCTGGCTCTTCTTGCACTTCACCCCCTTACATCTAATATATAAAGCTCAAAGTGTGTATGTATGTGTGTGTGTGTGTGTGTGTGTGTATGTGTATGTGTGTGTGTATGTCCGGGATAGGCATCCGCACCGTCGCAGCTACAGCCACAAAATTTGGCACAGTCGCACATCTGGACCCTGAGAGCGTCCTAAGCTATGTTGTGAGGCGAAATTTTAACCCCGCGCGTTCCAATTCACCAAACAATTTTGCCTCTATCTACATACTGGGGGAAAAAGTGTGTGCGCGTCAAGCCCCGCCCCTCATTGTGATGTCATAATGCCCCTATTTGCATACTGGGGAAGCAGTGTGTGCGTATCAAGCCCCGCCC
The DNA here is from genome assembly GCF_039654945.1 of Dendrobates tinctorius. Classification (NCBI taxonomy): domain Eukaryota; kingdom Metazoa; phylum Chordata; class Amphibia; order Anura; family Dendrobatidae; genus Dendrobates; species Dendrobates tinctorius. The sequence goes on along the minus strand of NW_027361829.1, from coordinate 10,047,842 downwards.
CTCATTATGATGTCACAATGGTTGCCATGGCAACGCTGATGTCATCATAGGTTGCAAGCCCTGCCGCCGCTCATTATGATGTCATAATGGTTGACTATGGGATGGAGGATGTGTGATGGGTATATGGGCACGGGACTATGGGATGGTGGATATGTATATGGGCACGGGACTATGGGATGGAGGATGTGTGATGGATATATGGGCACTTGACTATGGGATGGAGGATTTGTATGACGGGTATATGGGCATGGGACTATGGGATGGAGGATATGTATGATGGGTATATGGGCATGGGACTATGAGATGAAGGATGTGTGATGGGTATATGGACACTCGACTATGGGATGGTGAATATGTATGATGGGTATATGGGCATGGGACTATGGGATGGAGAATATGTATGATGGGTATATGGGCATGGGACTATGGGATGGAGGATGTGTGATGGGTACATGGGCACTCGACTATGGGATGGAGGATATGTATGATGGTTATATGGGAACGGGACTATGGGATGGAGGATGTGTGATGGGTATATGGGCACGGGACTATGGGATGGCGGATATGTATATGGGCACAGGACTATGGGATGGAGGATGTGTGATGGGTATATGGGCACTGGACTATGGGATGGAGGATGTGTGATGGGTATATGGGCACGGGACTATGGGATGGCGGATATGTATATGGGCACAGGACTATGGGATGGAGGATGTGTGATGGGTATATGGGCACTGGACTATAGGATGGAGGATATGTATGACAGTATATGGGCACAGGACTATGAGATGGCGGATATGTATAATGGGTATATGGGCATGGGACTATGAGATGAAGGATGTGTGATGGGTATATGGGCACTCGACTATGGGATGGCGAATATGTATGATGGGTATATGGGCATGGGACTATGGGATGGAGAATATGTATGATGGGTATATGGGCATGGGACTATGGGATGGAGATTATGTATGATGGGTATATGGGCATGGGACTATGGGATGGAGGCTGTGTGATGGGTATATGGGCACTCGACTATGGGATGGAGGATATGTATGATGGGTATATGGGCACGGGCCTATGGGAAGTGGATATGTATGATGGGTATATGGGCACGGGACTAAGGGATGGAGGATAACTATAATTTTCTATAACTTACCACAGTTAGTTTCTATGCCCGGGCAGCGCTGGCCTCTTCAACTAGTATATATATTCCAAGAAGAGAAAACGGGTAGCACTCACCAATCTTTAAAAGCTCCACTTTTTAATCACAATGAATGTAGAGAAAATGACGTGCATAACCCAGCGCACACGGCAACAGTGGTGATCAACCACAACCAATATCAAATAAAAACGAGAGAGAAGCCAGCACTGCCTATGGTCAGAATGCAATACATAAAGTGCATATGCACATATTGATTTCTAACTGTATTTCAAAATGAGACATTTAGCAAACAGTTGATCAATTTTTTGAGCCACCCCGCCATGTCACGGCATTCTCATATGGGGCAGTCGCTGTTCTGACAGTGCAGACGTTAGACCTGATATGTCCATGTATGGAGCTTGTTAGCCTTTCTAGCACCATGAGAGTGATTCTGAGACGCTTCAGGTACATTTTGCATTTTATGCAGTCTTGCTTTTACTTTATTTAGGAGGCCGTAATGGCACAGCGAATATTAAAAACGTAGAGTAGGACTGCCCCATATGAAAATGCCTTGACGTGGTGGGGTGGCTCAAAAAATTGATCAATTATTTGCTAAATGTCTCATTTTAAAGTACTTTTGCTTGGGACTCATTTAATTTAGCTTTGTAGATTGAAAAATATTGTTATTGTGCATTGTTTGGATACACAGGAAATCCTTGTTATTTTTGGGTCAATTTTAATATATTTGGACATTGGTATAGTATTATTTTATTCTGGTGCGGTTACTTGTGCATGCGGTGTAATTTTGTACTCATCTATTAATAAAGGCATTTTTTAATCTTATTTTGGCTGTCCTATTTTTATATTTTATCTTATATATCTTTTTTTGATCATTGATCCAGTACTTTTTCTTACCCGCACACACTCGCACACAGTTGCACACACACTGACAGCCGCAAATATATACACATATTCTCCGCTAAAGTTCAAAATTCAACATTGTTTACAGCAGTGACCTGGGAGTCAAAAAAGCTTCCAGGGGTCTTCCCCAAGCTGTTCCTGTTACGGGCTGGCGGAACGCACCAAATAATAAAGATTGTATTTTTAGCCCGGGGTCCACCGTGCAGAGGTGTTAACTGCTGCTTGGTAATGGCGGACGCTATATGGCGGTATAATTTACGGGACACACGGGGTTAACCTCACCCAATGTGTACAGAGGTGGACTCTTATCTCTCAGAGCCGCACAACCACCAAATAATAAATGCCGTAGCCTGTTATTGCTCACAGACCTCGGCAGTGTGAGCGCTATCATATAGTCACAGAACTCAGCCCTTAGACCGCAGGACTGAAGTCTCTCTAGACCGCTAGCGCTCGGCACCTCGACTGCGATGCCAGCAAGGATTAAATCACGTGTGCAAGTGTGCACAGTGCCACTCAGGTGGATGCCACTAATCGCCCTGGTAAGCGCACAGGTTGTGCAAGGCGTTGCACCGGCATGGCTCTCACTTGCCGCGGTTCGATAGTGCCCTGCAGTGGGCAACACCATCGGATGCTAGTGTGCAGGTGGCTGGTATGCACTTTGGCCTATAGTCTAGCCACTGACAAGCGCTGACTCGGACTCTAAACCCTAACCACATTCGTATTATCAGAGGGAAGGGGTTTCATAATGAGTCAGTCACCAGATACATGCATCCATCATCATACACTCCAAACTATTTCAGTCTATACTAGCGCATGGGCGAGTGGCCATGCGAACCTTTTATAGCCACGGGCGTCCGGGACCTTCCTGGCTTCTCGCATGGGCCAATCCGAACACGACCAGGACCTGAGCACGTGACTCTCGATCTCCAATGGGAGATCACTCCACGGGCATGCTCAGTGGCCCGACATGAGGACTTAGTCCCTGGAGAATCTCGCTGCTGAGCAGCATGCATTGTCATAGCTGTGCCAGAGGTGGCAGCAGCAAGCAAACCCACGGAGCTGGCCTGGGCAGAGCACCAGGACCAATGAATCTGCTGAGCAGGCTCCACTGTGGCTGAAAAAGAATGGGAGACCGCTGGGTGCAAGGCTCTGGATTCCTGCTGTGCAGTGGCAGGAACCCGAAGCCTAACATTACCCCCCTCCCCTCTGAGCCTCGCTACGCTCAAACGCCGCAATGAGGAGCGGAGCGAGGATGTTCTCCACTGACTTCCACGTCCGAGCCTCTGGACCATGACCCTTCCAATCCACCAAATAAAACTTTTTGCCCCGCATTACCTTGCATCCCACGATGGCATTGACCTCAAACTCGTCCAAAGACAAGTCTGATGTCCCGGCAGATGACTCTGAGAACTGGGACAAGTGAACAGGCTTAAGGAGGGACACGTGGAATGTATCAGAGATAGCCAAGTGTGGTGGAAGGGCCAGACGGTAGACCACAGAGCTGATCTGCTCAAGGACCTTGAAGGGGGCAATGTAGCGTGGTGCAAATTTAGCGGACTCTAGCCGCAGCCTGATGTTTCAGGCGGAGAGCCACACCAAGTCACCAGGGGCAAAAGTCGGAGCAGGGCGCCGGTGTGCATCAGCGGAGGTCCTCATTCTCTCCTTGGAAGCCCGGATAGCATCCTGGGTGCGATCCCAAATGTCGCGTGCCTCCACCGCCCAGTCTGCCACCCTGGAGTCTGTGGATGACACGGGCATGGGCACAGGGACGCGCGGATGCTGGCCATAATTTAGGAGGAATGGGGTCAGACCGGTGGAGTCGGCCACAGCATTGTTCAAAGCGAACTCTGCCCACAGCAGCAAGGATGCCCAGTCATCCTGCCTGGCCGAGACAAAATGTCGAAGATATGTGATCATGGTCTGGTTGGCTCTCTCTACCAACCCGTTCGTCTCGGGATCATAGGCCGAGGAGAGATTGCTCAATGCTCAGCAGGGAACAAAGCTCTTGTGACATCGGCGGCTATGCCCGCCGATGCCCCTTCTGCAGCAGCGCGCACCGCAGCGTTTCCTTACCTGCGCGCTCCCGTCCGGGCGCGCGCCCGTCGTCCACTCGCCCTCACGTCGGCTCCTGGCCCCCGCCCCCTGTCTCGCGCACGCCTCCTCCCGCTCTCTCTCTCCAGCGGTGGGCGGCGCTGAGGGGCTGGACTGGGGGACGCACTTCCGGGGGTTGGTGTATTTCAGGCGTCCTCGCTGTTAGGAGGACGCCTGATGATTGCGTAGTTTTCTGCACCCTCTGGCCTCTACAGTTCTCCTGTAGCTTTACTTTTCTCTGCCTTATACTCCCTGCCGTCCTCAGCCTCGTTCCCCTCGTCCTCCCCAGTCTGCCCAGGCGCTGCTTCCTTTCCATCCCCTGTGCCCGTCCTCTGTCTCCAGTTCGCCCTGGTTCTTCCTCTTGCCATTTCCCGTATTGTGTCTTTCCCTGTGCTACCTGTCCCTGCTCGTATCTCGGTCCGCTGCCTCCCCAGCCCTTTTGTCCGTGGAGCCGTCCCTCTTGGTTCCGGCTGTCGCGCCTCCGTCCTCTGTGGTCCTGCCCCAAACGATCCCTGTATAGGGGTCGGTCTTCACCTGGCGTGCTCGGCCCAGGGGCTCCGGATCCGCGATCCAGAGGGTCCACTCTCTGACGTAGTTTCTCCTCAGCGTTACAGTATCATCAGGCCATGGACCCCGCCGGTGCCGCGGCTGCCACTCAAAAGGAACTGCTTTTCCTAAGAGAGAATCAGACCCGTATCATGTCATTCATGAAGTCCATGGACACCCGGCTCTCCGCCCTGCAAACCGCTGACCCAGCGCATGCACCTCTCTTAGTCAGTCTCCAGCAGGAGCTCGCACAGCAGCGCGATGCGCAATCTCACATCTTGGGGTATATGGCGTCCGTGGATGATCGGCTGCTTTCTTTGCAGTCCTCTGCGGCCGCTTCTACCCAAGCCCGGGACGCTGTCTCTTTCCCTCCTCCCCGTCTTGGTAAGCCGCCTAGGTACTGTGGGGACCCAAAATTGTGTAGGGGATTTTTAAACCAGTGCAGATTGCACTTTGATCTTCTGCCCCAACAATACCCCACGGACCGTGCTAAGGTGGCCTTTATAATCTCCCATCTAGAGGGGGAGGCGTTGGCTTGGGTGAATCCGTTGTGGGAGAGGGATGACCCGGTGGTGACTAACATCCAGAGTTTTTTGGAAACATTCCGTAAGGTTTTTGATGAACCCGGACGCCTTGCTTCCTCTACAGAGGCCCTTTTTAACCTCTGCCAGGGGTCCCTTACGGTAGGGCAATACGCCATCCGTTTCCGGACCTTGTCCTCGGAGCTGGGGTGGAATAACGAAGCCCTGGTTGGTGCCTTTTGGAGAGGCCTTTCTAGTAAAATCAAAGACGAGTTGGCCGGGCGTGACCTTCCTACCACCCTGGAAGATCTCATCTCCCTGGCTACTCATATTGACCTGCGTTTTCAGGAACGCGCTAGAGAGTCAGCCAGGGAGAAGAGGCCCTTTAGATTATACCAAGCTCCCATTCCGCGCACCGTTGCTCTCCCTAGTAACACTGCCCCCGAGCCTATGCAGGTGGATCGCATCAAGCTGTCCGAACAATGGCGTAAGGAGAGGATGACTAAGGGACTCTGTCTATATTGTGGAGGGGCCAATCACTTCGTTCGCACTTGTCCTGAGAGACCGGGAAACGCATCCGCCTAGGCCAGGTAGGAGAGGGCCCCCTAGGTGATCAGACCCCCTCTCTCCCACTTACTCTTTCAGCTCTGCTTATTACAGGTCGGGGGCGTGGCTCTGTGGAGGCGTATGTGGACTCGGGCGCAGCAGGCAACTTCATCCGCCAGGAGGAGGTTGACGAACTCCAGATTCCCGTGGTCGTCTTAAGTAACCCTCGAGCAATCACCTCCGTCGATGGCAAACCTCTTCCTGGGCTCATCACCACGGTTACCACTGAAGTAAAACTACAAATTGGCGCACTTCATTCTGAGAAGATTGCCTTTTATGTCCTGCCTTAATTATCCCACGCCATTCTCTTGGGACTACCTTGGCTTAGGCGGCATGAGCCAGTTGTCGACTGGCGCTCCGGAGAGATCCTGCGCTGGGGGCACACCTGCCATGCAAGCTGTTTACGTACCCTGGTTCGTTCCCATTCTCAGCTTAGGCCAACGGACCTCCCCGGCCTTCCTGTTCCATACCACGCCTACGCTGATGTTTTCTGCAAGAAGGAGGCGGACTCCCTACCCCCGCACCGGTCTTATGACTGCCCCATCGACCTGATTCCTGGAGCGGTTCCTCCCAGAGGTAGAACATACCCTCTTTCTCCTGCCGAGACCTCTGCCATGACGGAATATATCCATGAAAATCTGTCCAAGGGGTTTATCCGGAAGTCCTCCTCTCCTGCGGGCGCGGGTTTCTTCTTCGTCCGGAAGAAAGACGGATCACTGCGGCCTTGCATTGATTACCGGGGTCTAAACAATATCACCGTTAAAAATCGTTACCCCCTTCCGTTGATTCCGGAGCTCTTTGACCGGCTGAGAGGAGCCCGGATCTTCACGAAGTTAGATCTGCGGGGAGCCTACAATTTGGTCCGGATCCGTGCTGGGGATGAGTGAAAAACGGCCTTCAATACCCGTGACGGGCATTATGAATACCTAGTCATGCCATTCGGCCTTTGCAATGCCCCCGCTGTGTTTCAAGAATTTATCAATGAGGTATTCCGGGATCTACTCTATTCCTGTGTGGTCATCTATCTGGACGACATTCTCGTTTTCTCGCCCGATCTGTCCTCCCATCACAAAAGCGTACGCTTGGTCTTGCACCGCCTTCGAGAGAACCAACTCTACGCCAAGATTGAGAAATGCCTTTTTGAGCAGTCGTCACTGCCCTTCTTGGGATATGTCGTCACCGATTAAGGTCTAAAGATGGATCCCGAAAAACTCAGTGCGGTACTCAAGTGGCCCCGTCCAGTGGGGATTAAGGCCATCCAGCGGTTTCTTGGGTTCGCAAATTATTACCGTCAGTTTGTGCCTCATTTTTCCACGGTTACCAAACCCATCACGGTCTTGACCCGTAAGGGAACGAAGCCCAACAGCTGGTCTCCTGAAGCTGAAAACGCTTTCCAAGTTCTGAAACGTTCTTTTGCGTCAGCACCCATTTTGCATCGGCCTGTGACCAGCAGGCCCTTCGTCCTGGAAGTGGATGCCTCCTCCACTGGAGCGGGGGCGGTCCTGTCCCAGCAGGCTTCATCCGGACGGCTGGTTCCTTGCGGCTTCTTTTCTAAAGTCTTTTCACCTGCGGAGTGCAACTACTCCATTGGAGACCGAGAATTACTGGCCATTAAGATGGCCTTGGCTGAATGGCGGTATTTACTCGAGGGGGCTGTACATCCCTTTACCATCCTCACGGACCACAAGAACCTGGCTTACCTGCAGTCTGCCCAAAGACTCAATGCCCGGCAAGCCAGGTGGGCCCTGTATTTCTCCCGCTTTGACTTCCAACTTCACTTTCGACCTGGTAATAGGAACATCAAGGCCGATGCCCTTTCCAGGTCGTTACAGTCATCGGAGAAGGAAGAAGTCCCATCCTATATTATCGAGCCTACTAAGATGATCACCGTGGCCCCTGTGAATTTTGCTATTCCTCCGCCCGGTAAGACTTTCGTCCCTCAAAGCAGACGTACAGAGGTGTTGGGCTGGGGGCATTCCTCCAAAATTGCTGGACACGTTGGGACTAAAAAGACTCTCTTGCTGCTGTCCCGGTATTACTGGTGGCCCACTCTTCGCCAGGATGTGATGGACTATGTTGCCTCGTGCACAATCTGTGCCCAGAACAAGGTGGCTAGGACTTTGCCCGCCGGTCTTCTTCACCCATTGCCAGTTCCTGAGGTCCCCTGGCAGCAGATCGCCATGGATTTTGTGACTGATTTACCCCGCTCAGCCGGATGTACCACCATCTTAGTCGTGGCAGATCGTTTTTCCAAAATGGCCCACTTCATTCCCGTACCGGGACTACCGTCCGCCCCGAAGTTGGCCGAGATCTTCATCCACCAGGTCTTCAGGCTGCATGGTCTTCCTCAGCGGATTCTGTCGGATCGGGGGGTCCAGTTCACCTCCCGCTTCTGGAGGGCTCTCTGCCGCTTATGGGTACATCTCTTGACTTCTCCTCCGCATACCATCCTCAGACCAACGGGCAAGTGGAGCGAATTAATCAGGTGTTAACCACCTTCCTACGTCACTTCGCCAACGCCCATCAGGACAATTGGGTCGCGCTCTTACCTTGGGCTGAATTCTTGCACAATAATCATCCCAGTGAATCTACCACCAAGTCACCTTTTTTTGTGGTAACCGGTCAAAACCCAGGTATTCCGTTGCCTTTCTCCACGTCTACAGGAGTACCCGCAGCCGATACTCTTGCTAAAGAATTCTCGCAGATTTGGAGAGAGACCAGGGACGCGCTCAAGGGTGCCAACAACCGAATCAAGAAACATGCAGACAAAAGACGGAAGGACGTGCCTCCGTACCATCCAGGTGACAAAGTCTGGCTTTCAACTCGACATATCCGTCTGAGAGTTCCCTCTTATAAGCTGAGTCCTCGGTACATTGGGCCGTTTGAAGTGATTGAACGTATTAATGAAGTGGCTTACAAACTGAGGTTGCCTGCTTCGCTCCGGGTTCCCAACGCTTTCCATGTCTCGCTCTTGAAACCCGTAGTCCTGAATCGGTTCCAACCAGTTTCCATCGTCCCTCCTTCACCTGTTATCTCGGACAACGTCTTCGAGGTCAAGGACATCTTGGCTATGAAAAGAGTCCGGGGAAAGACCCTTTTTCTTATCGATTGGGTGGGTTTTGGTCCTGAGGAAAGGTCCTGGGAGCCTCGGGAAAATATCAACGCTCCCCGGATTCTGAAAAAGTTTTTGGCCAATCTCAGTAAGGGAGGACGTAAGGAGAGGGGTACTGTGACATCGGCGGCTATGCCCGCCGATGCCCCTTCTGCAGCAGCGCGCACCGCAGCGTTTCCTTACCTGCGCGCTCCCGTCCGGGCGCGCGCCCGTCGTCCACTCGCCCTCACGGTGGCTCCTGGCCCCCGCCCCCTGTCTCGCGCACGCCTCCTCCCGCTCTCTCTCTCCAGCGGTGGGCGGCGCTGAGGGGCTGGACTGGGGGACGCACTTCCGGGGGTTGGTGTATTTCAGGCGTCCTCGCTGTTAGGAGGACGCCTGATGATTGCGTAGTTTTCTGCACCCTCTGGCCTCTACAGTTCTCCTGTAGCTTTACTTTTCTCTGCCTTATACTCCCTGCCGTCCTCAGCCTCGTTCCCCTCGTCCTCCCCAGTCTGCCCAGGCGCTGCTTCCTTTCCATCCCCTGTGCCCGTCCTCTGTCTCCAGTTCGCCCTGGTTCTTCCTCTTGCCATTTCCCGTATTGTGTCTTTCCCTGTGCTACCTGTCCCTGCTCGTATCTCGGTCCGCTGCCTCCCCAGCCCTTTTGTCCGTGGAGCCGTCCCTCTTGGTTCCGGCTGTCGCTCCTCCGTCCTCTGTGGTCCTGCCCCAAACGATCCCTGTATAGGGGTCGGTCTTCACCTGGCGTGCTCGGCCCAGGGGCTCCGGATCCGCGATCCAGAGGGTCCACTCTCTGACGTAGTTTCTCCTCAGCGTTACAGCTCTCTCCAAAACCGGGATGCAAACTGAGGACCCCGGTCACTGACAATCTTGTCCGGCATGCCATGCAGGTGGAAAACATGCTTAATGAACAACACTGCCAGGCCCCACGCAGAAGGTAACCGGGAGAGAGGTACCAGGTGCACCATCTTAGAGAAATGGTCGGTGACAACCCAAATGACCGTGCTGCCACTGGACTTGGGTAGCCCCACCACAAAGTCCATACCGACCATCTCCCAGGGCATGTCCGCTACCGGCAGAGAAAAAAGAAGCCCAGCGGGCTGCTGCCGAGAGGACCTATTCTGGGCGCAAGTGACGCACACCTGAATATAGTCCCTGACGTCACGGGTCATATGCGGCCACCAGTACGTCCTCGCCAGAAGCTCAGAGGTCCGTTTTCTCCCAAAATGTCCACCCACCCTGGACGAATGAGCCCAAGAGAGGACCTCCGGTCGTAAACGGGCAGGGACAAATGTCTTGCCCGGAGATACTGACTCAAGGGCAACCGGAGCCACAGTCCTCAGGCTCTGGGATGGGACGATCAGCCGAGACTCCTCCTCCTCTTCCTCCGATGACACCACGGATCGAGAGAGAGCATTGGCCCGGACATTCTTCTCCCCGGATAGCAAATGGAGGGTGAAGTGGAACTGGGAAAAGAACAAAGACCACCTGGCCTGGCGAGAATTTAGCCGCTGGGCTGTTTGTAAATGCATCAAGTTTTTGTGGTCGGTGAACACCTGGAAAGGGTGGCGAGCCCCCTCCAGGAGGTGTCTCCACTCCAAGAAGGCCAACTTCATCGCTAGCAACTCCCTGTCCCCGATGGCATAATTCCTCTCCGCCGGTGTGAAGGTCTTGGAGAAAAAGAACCATTGGTGCTTCCGACCTTGCGTGTCCTTCTGAAACAGGACCACTCCAGCACCGATGGAAGAGGCATCCACTTCCAGAATGAAGGGCTTATCTACATCGGGGCGATGTAGAATGGGAGCGCTAGCAAAATGGGACTTAATGGAGGAGAAGGCCTTAAAGACCGGTTTCGACCACAACTTGGGGTTTGCACCCTTCTTGGTGAGGGCTACCAAGGGTGCTACCAAAGTCGAGAAGTGGGGGATGAATTGGCGATAGTAATTTATGAACCCCATAAAGCGCTGCACCGCTTTGAGAGAATGAGGTTCCTGCCAATCCATCACCGCCTGTAGCTTGGCCGGATCCATGGCCAATCCCCGGGCGGAGATGATATAGCCCAGGAAAGGCAAGGACTCCTGCTCAAATACACACTTCTCCAACTTGGCATAGAGGGAGTTTGCCCACAGGCGATCGAAAACTTTGCAACCATCTCTCCGGTGGGAGTCAATATCTGGAGAGTAGATGAGAATATCATCCATATAGACTACAACTGAGGTGGTAAGCATATCCCGGAAGATATCGTTCACAAAGTCTTGGAAGATGGCCGGGGCATTACAGAGGCCGAAGGGCATCACCAGGTATTGATAGTGCCCATCCCTGGTGTTAAATGTCGTTTTCCTTTCGTCCCTATCATGGATGCGAATCCGGTTGTAAGCCCCCCGCAGATCAAGTTTGGAAAACACCCTCACTCCCCGTAGCCTATCAAACAGCTCTGAGATCAGGGGCAGAGGATACTTATTCTTAACGGTGATGGCGTTAATGTGGCGCCCGAGGCTCAGTCGCCACAGAGGTACAGCACCTTCTCCTAAGGTGTAGTGCCCCACCATCCAGGTAAGGTGGAAACTCCTTTCCACGCTCCAACACTCACACCCCACACAACAGGGTAGTTCTGCACAACCACATTGCGGCTCAGTGCTTAGAGAGTAGCAGAGCACCTCTGGTGGTTCCCTGCATGGAACACTGGATGTGCTGGGAGGTGGGTGGAGTTTATATATATAAAAGAGTGGGAAAGTGTAGGATTAGAGGTTCAGTCTGACAGAAGGTCAGTGAGGAAGGAAGCCACTTTGGAGGAGTGGGGATCCCTGGAAGAAGGGATGGAGGAAGGAGTGCTGCAGCTGCCTCACTGATCTGAGCCAGCTGGCACGGGAAAGGAACAGAAGGAGAAAGACGCAGAACTGCAACCTAAGCTTCCATAGGAGAGAGAAGGATCAGTACGGAACGAAGGAGTAGGAGAACAGAGAGGAGACGTGGGTTGGAAGAGGAACCCTGCCTATGGGTTCTCAGCGCAAGGCCGGGGCCTGGTCCCCGAGGTTGTATGGACACTTATGGTTCTGCAGCAGACACCGGTGGAGTAGTTGGCTGTAAATGCACTACTCCCATCTAAGACTTGGGGCACAACAGCAAATGAATAGAGAGCCAGGACTCCGGAGAAAGGGGTCCCCGAGAGAGGCTACAACTGTCTGCCATACGAGTAGAATTGTTAGGAACATCTGACAGGAGGATCTCCAGAGTACCACGGTACTGGAGATCTTCACGCTTTAAGGTGCAATATAGGAGTCGTTCAGGAAAGGTACATGTTGGCGGAATGTTGGAGGGGAGCTTTCCATCTGGCCTGGAGGTTGGCTGAGTCTCTGACCCGGAGGACACTGCCCGGAGGCAGGCACCATTGTGTACAGCAGACTGTGAGTAAAGCTTTGGAACTGCAAGCCTCAGTGTCCTCCATTCATTCTCGCTCCAACCCATTCAGCACTGCTACATCTGGGTACCATCTTTTACATTGCCTGCTCCTTTCCACAACCATTACAACTACACGGCCCTGGGACATCAGCCCTGCCTGTGGAGAGCTATACCATCACTGCTGCATCCTACCATCTGTCCCAGAGGATCTGTCTGCAGCGTCGGCTTAACACCTCCCTTGCTGAGCACCACAGGTGGCGTTACGAACTATTCCATTCCACTTAAACTACATTACATTCCACGATTACTTGGGTGCCCAGGGCCACGGACCGGGTCACCGCCGCTGTGGCACGTCCCACTGACACCGGCCCGGTACCGAGTGCCCCACAGCCCTGGGAGGGCGACCCAACTTGGCGTCACGAACAGGATGACGAGACCCGATGCCATCGGGTTCTGTGTGCCTAAGATTTGTTGGACTTTATACTTTTGAAAATGTGCAGAAGACCTGATTTGATGGACTGTAAAGTGGACATTGGAAATGGCTGCTGGCGCGGAGAAGAAGGGCATGAAGAGATGGGAGGTTCTAGGAAAAGACCGCGACAAGTCTTGGGCCTCCCCTGCCTGAATTACTATGTGACAGCGACATAGCCCACCCCCCGAGGGGTTCGTGTACTGGCTTGGTGTGGAGGCGCTGGAAGAGGACGCCGCCCCCGTAAGGAGGGGCAGAAGAAGCCAGTGGCAGGAAAGGGGCTGAGGCAGGAGGAAGAACGCCAGCACGCCATGATGAAAAGAGAGGAGAAGTCAGAAGAACAGGGGGAGGAGACTCTAACTCTGAGGCCAGCGTCCGCAACTGGATGGCAAAGTGGCTGACCATGGATGAGCCCTGTGATAATGCCAGCAGCCGGAGCGCGGTGTCATGGGTGACTCGTGGTCCCAGGAAGACCTGCTTCAGAGTGTCCAAGAACCGCGAGACACTCTGCACCACATGATCACCACGCTCCCACAGCGGTGTGGCCCACTACAAAGCCCTGCCCAACAAGAGGGAAATAATAAATCCCACTTTAGCCCGCTCAGAGGGGAATCGTGTGGCCAGCAGCTCCAGCTGTATAAAGCACTGGCTTACGAAACCCCTACAAGAAGCACTATCACCCGAGAACTTCTCGGGTAGCGGGAGGCGGGACAAAGTCGGGGCAGGGATGGCTGTGGTCACACGGGAGACAGCCTCTGTGGCTGCCTGAACAGCGACCACAGTAACATCCGCAGCTGAGGCTGAACGCTCGAGAGCCGCCAACCTGCCCTGCAGCTGCCGGATGTACTGCAGCAGTCGCTGTTCATCCACCATTACTAGCCAGACCCTGGCGCTAGTATAATGTTACGGGCTGGCAGAACACACCAAATAATAAAGATGGTATTTTAGGTGCGTTCGCTGCCCGGGGTCCACCGTGCAGAGGTGTTAACTGCTGCTCGGTAATGGCGGACGCTATATGGCGGTATAATAATGGGACACACAGGGTTAACCTCACCCAATGTGTACAGAGGCGGACTCTTATCTCTCAGAGCCGCACAACCACCAAATAATAAATGCCGTAGCCTGTTATTGCTCACAGAGCTCGGCAGTGTGAGCGCTAGCGTATAGTCACAGAACTCAGCCCTTAGACCGCAGGACTGAAGTCTCTCTAGACCGCTAGCGCTCAGCACCACGACTGCGATGCCAGCAAGGGTTAAATCATGTGTGCAAGGGTGCACAGTGCCACTCTAGTGGACGCCACTAATCGCCCTGGATTGGGCCAGGTAAGCGCACAGGTTGCGCAAGGCGTTGCACCGGCATGGCTGTCACTTGCTACGGATCGATAGTGCCCTGCAGTGGGCGACACCATCGGACGCTAGGGTGCAGAAGTCTGGCATGCACTGTGGCCTACAGACTAGCCACTGACAGGCGCTGACTCGGACTCTAAACCCTAACCTGTTATGAACGGGCAGCCGAGGAGGAAATAAAAAAAACAATACGAGCTAAGTCTCATAAAACCAAAGAGGTTGGTAACTATGCAGACTGCAGACCCCTGATCCTAACACGCAACTAGCAGCAGTCGTGGAGCGTTCCTACGGTGGTCCTAGATGCCTTGTCACAACCGGAGAACTAAATAAGCCTAAAGCAGGAAAAGAGGAAAAACTAACTGCCCCAGAGCAGACCCCAAAGGAGAGACAGCCCCCCACATGTATTGACGGTGAAAAAAGATGAAAACACAAACAAAGGCAGGAAAATAGGCTGAGCAAATGATGGGGCCAAATTAACTTGAAAGGACAGGAAAGGAAAGACACTGTCTGCAGTCTGCCAAAAACCCCTACAAAATGTCCAACACAACTGATAGCAAAATTAACCCTGAAGTCACTAGACTTCTCCCACTATATCAGCACTCTGAAATATTCTGAGACAGAGCAAAAAAAAAGAGGCCAATCTAATAAGGGACAATAGAAAGGCAATTAGACAAATAAGAGTGGAAATTCAGCACAGCCCAGCCGGGCTGGCTGACCACACAAAAAACTGAAAAGACCAACAAGAGCAAGTGTGAACATTAGCAAAAACCAAACTTATCTTAAGAAGACTAGAACAGAGCTGAGTCCTAGACCTGAGAAACAGACTGAATCACCAGCACTAGGATAGGGCTTCGGCTGTCTTATATCCAGTCTGACACTCCAGAGATCCAATCACTATCTTCCTCACCAGGTGGCAGATTACTACAACTTAAACCAACCTCACTACCTCCTGTCACCACCAGAGGGAGAACGGAAGGGGAACTCTCAACTGGTGGAGCAGAAAATGAGCTCATAACAGTACCCCCCCTCTAGGAGGGGTCACTGAACCCTCATCCATGCCACCAGGCCGATCAGGATGGGCCCGGTGAAAAGCATGATCCAATTTATTGGCATGAATGTCAGAGGCAGAGACCCAAGAATTGTCCTCCTGGCCATAACCCTTCCATTTGACCAAATACTGGAGTCTCCGTCTAACCAAACAAGAATCCAATATTTTCTCTACCTCATATTCCATATTGCCTTTAACCAACACAGGGTCAGGAGGTGCCGCCACAGGAACTACTGGCTCAACAAACCTCTTCAACAGTGATTTGTGAAATACGTTATGGATTTTGAACGTAACTGGAAGAGCCAATCGAAAAGAAACAGGATTAAGAATCTCCAAAATCCTATAAGGTCTAATAAATCTTGGCTTAAATTTTGGAGATGCAACCTTCATAGGAATATTCTTATACGACAACCAAACCATATCACCCACTTTAAACAAGGGACCAATGGTCCTATGCCGGTTGGAAAAACGCTGGGCCTTTTCCTGAGAGAGAGACAATTTATCCACCACTTGGTCCCATATCTGCTGCATTCTCACAAACACAGTGTCCACACCTGGGCAAGACGAAGATTCTACTTGCCCTGAAGAGAATCGAGGATGAAACCCAAAATTACAGAAAAAGGGTGACATCAAGGTGGCAGCACTAGCTCTATTGTTCAGCGCAAATTTGGCCAAGGGCAAAAATGAGACCCAATCATCTTGATCAGCAGATATAAAACATCTTAAATAAGACTCCAAGGTCTGGTTTGTTCTCTCAGTCTGCCCATTGGTCTGGGGATGAAACGCTGAGGAGAAGGATAACTGAATTCCCAGATTGGAACAAAAAGCTTTCCAAAATCTGGAAACAAACTGGAACCCTGTATCGGACACAATGTTCTCAGGAATCCCGTGTAACCGAACCACCTGTTGTAAAAATAAGGGTACCAACTCAGCGGAAGATGGCAACTTTGGGAGTGGTACAAGATGGACCATCTTCGAAAATCTATCACAAATTACCCAGATAACAGTCATTCTCTGAGAGACAGGAAGATCAGAAATAAAATCCATTGAGATATGGGTCCATGGCCTCTTGGGCACCGGCAGGGGCATCAGCAACCCACTAGAACGAGAACAGGGTTTAGACCGAGAACAAGTCCGACAGGACTGTACAAAATTCCTGACTTCACAAGATAAGGCAGGCCACCAAAACGACCGACTCACCAAATCTCTGGTACCAAAAATACCTGGATGACCAGCCAATGCGGAGCAATGGACTTCAGACATCACTCTCTTTCTCCACTGGTCCGGAACATACAATCTTCCCATAGGGCAATGCTCAGGTTTATCCTCCTGAAATTCCTCCAGGGCGCGTCTCAAATCGGGCGAAATGGCAGAAAGAACTACCCCCTCACCTAGGATAGTAGTAGGCTCGGTCACATTAAGAGAATCAGCAAAGAAACTTCTAGAAAGGGCGTCTGCCTTAACATTCTTAGTGCCCGGAAGAAAAGAGACCACAAAATTAAAACGCGTGAAAAACAAGGCCCATCTAGCCTGTCTAGGATTCAAGCGTTTAGTCGACTCCAGATAAGTCAGATTCTTGTGATCGGTGAGGACCACAAATTGATGTCTAGCTCCCACCAACCAATGTCTCCACTCCTCAAATGCCCATTTCATAGCCAACAATTCCCGATTCCCCACGTCATAGTTGCGTTCATATGGGGAGAACTTTCGACAAAAGAAGGCACAGGGATTCATCTTAGAAGTCACAGGGTCTTTTTGGGACAAAACAGCTCCTGCACCAATCTCAGAAGCGTCTACCTCCACTTGAAATGGAAGTGAGACATCAGGTTGCCGTAAAACTGGAGCTGAAGGAAACCTCCGCTTAAGCTCCTGAAATGCTGAGACAGCCTCAGGAGACCAATTCAGCACATCAGCTCCCTTCTTGGTCAGATCAGTCCGTGGTTTGACAATACTAGAAAAATTACCTATAAATTTACGATAGAAATTAGCAAAACCCAAAAACTTCTGAAGAGCCTTCAAAGAAGTTGGCTGAATCCAATCATAAATGGCCTGTACCTTGGCCGGGTCCATTTCAATAGTCGATGGAGATAAGATAAATCCCAAAAATGAAATCCTCTGTACGCCAAAGAGACATTTCGATCCCTTAACAAACGGAATTCTCCCTCAAAATCCGAAACACAGTCCGGACATGTTTCACATGGGAATCCCAATCATTAGAAAAGATCAAAATATCATCCAGATAGATGATCAAAAACTTATCCACAAATTCTCGGAAAATATCATTCATAAAGGACGGGAAGACAGAAGAGGCATTGGAGAGCCCAAAAGGCATCACCAGGTACTCAAAATGTCCCTCTGGAGTATTAAACGCCGTCTTCCATTCATCCCCGTGCTGGATGCGAATAAGATTATACGCCCCCTGAGGTCAAGCTTAGTAAACCAGCAGGCACTCTTAACTCTGGAGAATAAATCAGACATCAGAGGTAACGGGTACTGATATTTAACCGTCATCTTGTTAAGGGAACGATAATCAATTCCCGGTCTAAATGAACCATTTTTCTTGGCCACAAAAAAAACCCAGCACCTAAAGGTGATGAGGATGGTCTAATATGACCCTTCTCCAACGACTCCTTAATATAGGATCGCATAGCATCATATTCGGGTACAGATAAGTTAAAAAGCCGACCCTTGGGAAATTTACACCCCGGCATCAACTCAATTGCACAGTCATAACTCCTATGAGGGGACAAAGACGCAGACTTACTCTCACTAAATACATCAGAGAATTCAGCCAGATAATCAGGAATATCATGAGACTGAGGAGAGGTGCAGAAAACATGAGCGTCCCTAAGAACACACTGACAACCCCAACTCACCACAGACACAGATTTCCAATCCAAAACTGGGTTATGAGTTTGCAACCAGGGGAACCCCAGAACAATGGTGTCATGCAAGTTATGCAGCACCAAAAATTTACAATTTTCCTGGTGGTCTGGGGCAACTCGCATTATCACCTGGGTCCAAAACTGAGGTTTATTCTCCGCCAACGGAGTGGCATCAATATCCCTCAAAGGAATAGGCGTCTGCAGAGGCGTCATGGACAAACCACAATGTTTAGCAAAGTCCAAATCCATCAGATTCAGAGCTGCTCCTGAATCCACAAAAGCCTTAGTGGAAAATGTGAACAAGGAGCAGATCAGAGTAACTGCCAAAAGGAACTTAGGTTGTATACTGCCCACAGCAAATGTGTGTGCAAAGCGTTTCTCTCATTTAGGGCAGACAGAAATAGTATGAGAGGCGTCTCCACAGAAAAAACAGCTTACTACGCCTTCTAAACTCCCGATGTTGCGCCCTAGACAAAACCCCATCACATTGCATAGGTTCAGACATTTGTTCAAAAGGTGGCAGCGCCTCCCGTGTATATTTACGCTCACGTAAACGCTGATCAACTTGAATGGCTAATGCCATAGAGCCATCCAGACTAGAGGGAATAGGAAATCCCACCATAACATCTTTTACGGTCTCTGATAAACCTTTCCGAAAGAGGGCTGCCAATGCACTATCATTCCATGTAGTAAGGACCGCCCACTTTTGGAATTTTTGACAATATAACTGCAGGATCCTGACCCTGGTTTAATGCCAACAGGGTTCTCTCAGCTTGATCAACGGAATTAGGTTCATCATACAACAACCCCAAGGCCTGAAAAAATGTATCCACATTAGTCAGAATAGGATTTTCTAGTGTCAGAGAAAACGCCCAATCCTGGGGATCACTGTGTAGCAAGGAGATGACAATTTTAACCTGCTGCGCAGAGCTTCCCGATGAGTTATGCTTCAAGGCAAGAAATAATTTACAATTATTCTTAAAATTCAGAAATTTAGACCGATCCCCAGAAAACACATCAGGAGTGGGGATTTTGGGTTCAATAGCATGCGATTGAGCGAGATAGGCGGAAATTCCCTGCACTTCAGCAGCGAGCTGCTCCACACGATCAGACAATTGCTTAATCTCCATTAAAGAAAAAATCCTCCTACGGCCCCAGAGAAAAAGAGGAAAAAATGCATAGAAAAAAATATTCTGTCACTTTTTTTTTCGTGCTTTTGAGTACCCTAGAATCTGCGATATGGCTGGAGATTCTGTTTTGAACGGGCAGCCGAGGAGGAAATAAAAAAACAATACAAGCTAAGTCTCAGAAAACCAAAGAGGTTGGTAACTATGCAGACTGCAGACCCCTGATCCTAACACGCAACTAGCAGCAGTCGTGGAGCGTTCCTTGTCACAACTGGAGAACTAAATAAGCCTAAAGCAGGAAAAGAGGAAAAACTAACTGCCCCAGAGCAGACCCCAAAGGAGAGACAGCCCCCCACATGTATTGACGGTGAAAAAAGATGAAAACACAAACAAAGGCAGGAAAATAGGCTGAGCAAATGATGGGGCCAAACTAACTTGAAAGGACAGGAAAGGAAAGACACTGTCTGCAGTCTGCCAAAAACCCCTACAAAATGTCCAACACAACTGATAGCAAAATTAACCCTGAAGTCAATAGACTTCTCCCACTATATCAGCACTCTGAAATATTCTGAGACAGAGCAAAAAAAAAAGGCCAATCTAATAAGGGACAAAAGAAAGCCAATTTGGCAAAAAAGATTGGAAATTCAGCACAGCCCAGCCGGGCTGGCTGACCACACAAAAAACTGAAAAGACCAACAAGAGCAAGAGTGAACATTAGCAAAAATCAAACTTATCTTAAGAAGACTGGAACAGAGCTGAGTCCTCGACCTGAGAAACAGACTGAATCACCAGCACTAGGATAGGACGTCGGCTGTCATATCCAGTCCGACACTCCAGAGATCCAATCACTATCTTCCTCACGAGGTGGCAGATTACTACAACTTAAACCAACCTCACTACCTCCTGTCACCACCAGAGGGAGAACGGAGGGAAATTCTCAACTGGTGGAGCAGAAAATGAGCTCATAACACTTACCACATTCGTATTATCAGAGGGAAGGGGTTTCATAATGAGTCAGTCACCAGATACATGCATCCATTATCATACACTCCAAACTATTTCAGTCTATATTAGCGCATGGGTGAGCGGCCATGCAAACCTTTTATAGCCATGGGCGTCCGGGACCTTCCTGGCTTCTCGGATGGGCCAATCCAAACACGAGCAGGACCTGAGCACGTGACCCTCGATCTCCAATGTGAGATCACTCCACGGGCATGCTCAGTGGCCCGACATGAGGACTTAGTCCCTGGAGAATCTCGCTGCTGAGCAGCATGCATTGTCATAGCTGTGCCAGAGGTGGCAGCAGCAAGCAAACCCACGGAGTTGGCCTGGGCAGAGTGCCAGGACCAAAGAATCTGCTGAGCAGGCTCCACTGCGGCCGAAGAAGAATGGGAGACTGCTGGGTGCAGTGGCAGGAACCCGACGCCTAACAGTTCCCATGTCACTTCATCACTTTTTCCATTGATTTTCACAATTTCTAGTCCCTCTAAAGACCGCTGGGTGGGGACGCCAGAAAAATGCTTGAGTTTCCCACAGACTTACATTGGGCTCATTGATCGTTTCGAGCACCTGAGCATTCCAATTTGCTCGACCCGAGCATTTTAGTGCTCACCAATCACTAGTGATGATGAATATATTTTTTTAAATTGCTTTACTCTTCACTTCAATCTTCACTTCATAATTATGTTCATTCAACAACAGTCCTATGTCAATTTGCTAGTGACATAGAATAAGCCTAAAGCATATGTGGTATTTGTTGAAAAGGACGATAATGAGGGACAGCTGTTGCCATACACAAAACTTTCCTGGGTTCAAATATTATTTGTCAAACTTAAAATGCATTAGTGTCTCAGCATCATCAAAGTGATGAAACCTCACCAAATATATAGCAGCTGTCCCACCTCATCAGAACACAGCTTGAATTATTCATTGGCTGGACAAAACAATCCAAAACATCAGCATATCTCTTTTTAATTTAGCTTTCTAAAGCATAACACAGCTGTTGATTCAGCCTTTGCTCTCGTTCTGAATAGAAGACTTGAGCTGATGCTTGTTTTATCTCTTTTTTACCTCCAATAAGTTGATATAGAAAAAACAAAGACCCATTTTGTTTTGTATGGCCTATTTTTCTCAAGAATGGATTAATGTTATATTATTATATTAGAGAGATGGAAATGAATCCAGTATATTAGTCTCCAGCAAAATAATTCCAATTCTTTTGGCAGGATTGAGATGAAATCATCTTTATGATAAGATTATTTCCATTCTAATCAAAAAGATACAAATATAGATTAACCACAGCAATGAATTGTAGATTCAGATTAAGATTTGTATACTACTATGGATTTTAAGCTCAAAATTGCTGATTGCCCATACTTTTAGAAATAAATAACATCACAATTAACAATTTTAACATCCTAAGAAAGCACGATTATTAAGTGTTAACTACTAGCATACTTTAGTCCTTTCGAAATAATAGGTATTAAACCATACCCAACCTAATAAAAATTATTTCAACATTCTATTCAGGCAGTCCGTGAGTCATGAACATAATACTTATGTATTACCCCCGACGTTACGACCATTGGATGTTCAAAAAAAATATAATACCTCAGGATATAGTACCTCAAGGCTGAACTCTGTCTCCGCTGTCCAGTCCTCTTGTTCCTGGGGCATCTCACTATAGACCAAGATTTCTGGCTATGCCCAGGCCTGAGCTCATTGCACGTCATAAGGCTGAATCTCCATTGCAATCTTATAATGAGCAGTGAGTCATGAGGCAGCCAGAGAGGTGAGTACTGGTTTTAAAAAAAATCATAATAATATTCCATTCTCCAGCCACCTCACTGCTTCCTCTTCCATACTTTTATTTCCACTCTCCACTTTCATGCATCAAATGTCCAAGTCTTCCGACTGTGTCCAGACCCTGGAGATCACTGTGTATCATAAGGTTACAATGTTGACTTTGCATCCGAGGCCTGGACATGGCTCTAAATCCAGGTTATAGTGTCGAAGATGGAGATGCGGTTCACAATAGTGGAAAGAAGAGGAGAAAATGGCAGGCAATGATCAGAGAGGCGACCGGATAGATCAGCAGTGAGGGGAGTATATATTTTTTTCCCAGCCTTGTTCCAACCTACATACACATTCGGCTGAAGAATAAACCTACAGAGAACATCTTGTTTCTTATCTAAGGACTGCCTGAAGATGTTAGATATGAATTCCTAAGTACATTTAGATCACAGGAAATTTACAACAAAAGCCAGAACTAAAACATATAAACCTATGAAAAAAAATTATTTTCTGAATGGAGAATTTGGTAAAGTGAGTTTAAAGGGATTGTTAACTTTAACATAAATGTCCCCCTGCTATAACCCTGAATAATAAACTGCAAACTGTAGGAATGCTTGGCATCAAAATACATTAACTCCATTAGATTTAAGTTCATCAATTGCACGCAATACATACAAACCAGACAGCTATTTGATGTCTATGGGGTTTAATAATTTTAGGCCTAATTCAGACATCAGAGTTTTTCACGTATGCAAAAAAAATGTTATTGGTGTCATAAGTATTTTGTATCTATGTGCCATAAGTGTTTGGTCTGTGTGTCATCAGTGTGTCAGTTTTTCACATATGGATTAATACATAAATAAATTACAAAGATTCTCCTATCCTTTAAAATATTAAATACATCATATTAAAAACCAGAATGCTGATCTAGCGGGGGAGAGGTTGTTTGGCCTCAGTGTTTTTGTATATAAGACATGTTGGATTTTTTAGGGTTTTTGCGTGATTGCAGACAGTATCTTTTCTGTCCTATCTAGACAGTTTGGGCCCCATCATTTGCTCACTCTATTTTCTGCCTGCGTTTGTGCCTCATCCTGTCTCACCGACAATATATGTTTGGGGTTCTACTCTGGGGCAGTTAAGCTTTCCCATTTCTTGCTTTAGGCTTAGTTAACTCTTTGGCTGTGCCGAGGCATCTAGGGCATCGTAGACACGTCCCACGCCTAATGCTAGTTGTGTTGTTAGGCTTAGGGGTCTGCAATCCGCTAAGTTGCCAACCTTTCTGGTTTCCTGGTTGCTTAGCTAATTTCCCATATTCCTCCTCGGTGACCGAATCATAACACCAGCTCTTATATAATGCATAACAGCATCCTGTATCATTGCTACTGTTGTGATAATACCCTGCATTGCTATTACCTGCCAGTATTTGTGTATTGTATACTGTCTACCAGTACTGACATGCTGTATTATCTGTCTCTTGTACTTTTTACCTGAATCATCCACATCTTGTACAACAATCTGCTGAATTATCCATAACTGTGTTCTACTATACCATCTGTTATCATCTCCCATCGTTGTCCATATCATCCCAATAAATAATAGACCAGCACCTATACAGTCCTGTTAATGGGAGTGGATGAAAGGTTAAGCCGTATGCTGGAATCCACACAGCGTCATACGTGTAAAAAGGCAGAACACGAACAGCACACAGACTCTACACTGATGCCATTCATGTGCATCAGTATTTCATGGACCCAAAGACTTGTGTTGGTACTTTTCATTTGTGCTGCCAGATATACAGTAAAATGTACATGTCTTAATGAGTCTGAGAAAAAAATTTACATGTGAACAGCCCCATAGACTAACATAAGCACATTTTGTATCAATGAAAACCATGGAAACAACATGTACGTGAAGCATAGATGTCTGCCTTAAGCCGGGTTCACACTTGAGTTTGGCTGGTCTGTGTATGGCTGTGTACTTCCTCCCTTAAGCTCTGTCTATGCTCTGCCTACTTCCACATGCGTCCTGCATCTTCCTGCATACCTACCTTTAACATTGGGTACACAGGGACATGCGTAAACCATAATCATCAACATTAACAGAAATAAACACTTGAAATAGATCAAGAAGAAATTCTAGTCTATGGGGGTCAGATTCCTTGTAGGAATGCTCGGACCTGACACCCTTAAATTGGTGGTGCACCATCTTGCTGGAAAAACTCAGGGAACGTGCCATCTTTTAGTGCATAAAGAGGACAACACATCATAATGTAGCAATTTCAGATATCCAGTGGCATTGAGGTTTCCATTGATGAAGAATAGCCCCA
Organism: Dendrobates tinctorius; assembly: GCF_039654945.1. Taxonomy (NCBI): domain Eukaryota; kingdom Metazoa; phylum Chordata; class Amphibia; order Anura; family Dendrobatidae; genus Dendrobates; species Dendrobates tinctorius. Next base: position 10,023,514 of record NW_027361829.1, on the reverse strand, counting down.
CTATCTTTGTACCCCATATACCACACCATACTATCAATTATGGGTGTCAGGTCCGAGCATTCCTACATGAACAGTTTCTGGGAAAGTGGATTGGCCATCGTGGGCCAGTTGAATGGCCACCAAGGTCTCCCGATCTGACCCCCTTAGACTATTTTCTTTGGGGTCATCTGAAGGCAATTGTCTATGCTGTGAAGATACTAGACGTTATATTAGAGTATATAGAAATGTAAGCTCAAAAAATCAAATATTGCTTAAGGGGAGCCTTACTGCAACAATATCTATGATAAAATTAAATCAACCTTTATTGAAAACTTGACTAAAAACGAGACAACGACACAGAAAAACCAACCAACCGTGTCACCTATTATGGCCCTATTATGGGGCCCTGATAACAAACTACCTAACAGCGGAGGTTGGCACCCTAAACACAATTGAGATTGGTGCCCCCGATCAACGATGGCTGAACCGTAGTAATCCTAAATGACCCTGGCCTGGTGCAGCATGTAGTCACCCATTTGACCAGGTAAGGAGTGTGTAGGTATTGCCAATATAGGTAGTTGGGTAGGCAACAATAGAAAGAGGGCAAAAACATGCTGTAAACACAAACAATAAAGTGACATGTGCACACAAATGAGTACCTGTCTAATACTGTTCCCTGTGACTGAACACCTTCCTAACAGTGAAGGTTGGCACCCTACTAGTCAGCGGAATGGTGCCCCTGCTCCACGATGGCTATCCCTTGAAGTCCCTGATATGACTTAGGATAATTTAAACAAGGGTAGCAGAACAATAAATTAGTAGAAGGCATAATTTATACCAATGGTCCATTTGTGACCCATATGGTATAGAAACCCATAAATCATATTAATAACCATAAAATAAAAGGTACTCAAGGTTGGTAGTTGATGAGTAGAATCTCAATGCGATCATCAGGAGGAGGATAGTCAGATGCTGTGTGAGAAATGACCAAATCCCCCATATATATAAACTCTGCAGCCAATGAAAAATCAACCCTCCTCCATGTTATGGAGATTTCATTTACAAGAAGTATCAAAGTGGGACTGGGTCATAGGCTAATGCTGCAAGGTGACCACGCTCTCATACACTATCATCTGGAAGGAGCAAAGTAAATTAAGTTTACCTGTCTATGATAGGTAAAAGCATCAGTCATTTACCCTTGCAACTAATGGTTAATGAGCTGCTGGGCAGTGGTAGCCAGCGTGCGTTCCACATGGAACGCAGATTATCTGTCAGCTGTTAACCCACGCTGCCTGGCTGTGATGTAATACCGCTGCATGCGCTTCCTGTTTCACTAGTGAGTAAGGTCGCATGCCCAGATGTCTGCTGCCCACTGGGCATGCCCGAAGCGTCTTTATGATACAGAGACACAGCGTGCGCTCCACCCTGGAACGCAGATGCTTCCTGTCTTCTAATATGACAGGCACTGCACATCGGGATGACTCACTGAGGCAAATCAGCGCGACCTGCCTGACACAATAGAGCGCATGCACTTTCTCCCTCATGTTAAATCCTCATAGCGCTCACCCACCTAAAATCTAAAGTATTTTTTCAAGATTATATATTCAAATAGATGTATATGCTTCATGTTTCATAACAATAAACTGCAGCACTTGCAATATTCGTTCCTCAGATGGTTTTTATAAAAATTAACCCCATCATAGAAAAGTGTATTTCCACATAACCTAAAAAAAGTGGATGTTACTAAACAATTTGTATAAATAAGTATGGAATAATATTCATCCCAATAGAGTGAATCTTGCTGCTGATGTTACACCAATATAAATATAAAGGGGGATATCTGAGATATTTAATTTCATGAAACAAGCATATTTAATAATATGAAGATCCTGTCATTATAATGCTCTATAAACAGAAATGCATATAAACCACGATATGAATAGAAACCGGATCATGCGTCTTATTAATAAGAAGGGGGAATGTCATCATTAATGCAGTAAAGGTGTAAATAGATAAACAGGCAAAAATATATATATTTTTTTTCTCAATAATTTGTGAGCCCCAAATAAAATGAGGATAATAACTGGCATTGCAAGAAACTGTGCCCCCACAAATCACAAAGAACTATAAAAAACACGCATAGGACAGACTTTCGTTTAGGCCGTTTGGTGCTATGGATTCCAACTGGTGGATCCACATACACTCTCTTTGCAGTAATAGTCTTTCAAAATTGCCACCTCTGGGGTTCTTTTTAACCACCTCAATCACAGAAGCTGATCTCCTCCAAATTACCCCTATGTGTCTCATTGAAGTGTTTTACCAGAGGGGTATCACGATTATGTCTAATATCACCAACATGCTCACCTACTCTGCGCCGCAATACCCTTGATGTTTTACCCACATAGTCCTAGTATATTAAACCAGAAGACTTACAATTGGCAAAATCTTTTATGATAAAACCTTTTGCCATTGGAGGAACTTATAAAGGATTTACATGGTTTCATAAATTTACAATTTACACAGTTTACACACTTAAAGATATCACAAGTTTTGCGGTCCAGCCAGGTGCCTGCTGGATTAAGTTATCCTTAATAGACCTCCCCTTCCTGAAGGTTATCATGGGGTGAGGCTTTGGGGTTACAAAAGGATGAACTTGAGGGTTAAAGAGCATTGGTAGGATTTTTAGAAGAGAATGACAAGAGAGAGGTGTCATGAAGGGACTTGCCCTGTGTGGCGCGACCAGCCGGTCTGTAACTAAAGCAACAAGACAAACAAGGGGACACCGAGGACACAATTACAACGGTGGGCCCTAAATTAGGGAACGGGGACGTGGACACCTGCTGCATTCTCCTGAGGCTGTGTCCCTGAACACTCCTCACGTTCCCTATACAGGTTCTTTCAACCTGTCGCCGACCAGGATACCTCAGTCCCTCACTAGCCCTGCACCTATCCCTTACTAGGGAATTGGCTAGTGCAGACACTGGTCCCACCGCTGTACTGATTTAACACCAGGGGAAATAACAAACAGGGGAAAAACAAACAACTTATCTTTCTCTGTTGCCAATGCTCCTGAGGCAACAGAGTAAGGATCCGATCGGCATTCAGCAGCAACTCCACTGCTCCAGACAAGCTGAACCCCCTCTCCACCAGGTAGGTCCAGTCCTCACCAAGGTTGGTTAGCAAATGAACAATATCACCAACAGTGATCCAGAGCACCTGTAAACCCTTTATAGGAAGGAGAGGGGGTGGTAACACGTGCTGGCTAATTTAAACGTTAAATACAAAAATATCCCCCAATCATGGGAACCAAAAATTTTTAGCGCAACTCAAAATCCAGCATGATATACCAAATTCCCTTTATCATGACAATTATGCAAGAACTAGGGATCCAAAGAGTTTTTGCAAAAAACAAATAATTTTTATTACAAAACGAATTTTAAAAACAGAGCATCATTGCTAATGCAGGCAAATATGGGCACAAGTAGCAATATCGGCATCTTAACAGATGTAAACAATCAGAAGAGAATATTATTAAAGCACTAGAAAAAATAGAAAAAATAATAAGAGAGTCCCCTATTTAATATTCTAACCTGCTTAAAACAATTCAAAGCAAGTGAAAAGCAGGGGATAAAGTGTCCTAGTGCTAAACAAAGTACATCAGTGATATACTACATGTGTAACTCGTATATTAACAAAATTAGCATGAGTAAGGATCGCACACAATAGCAAGGATTTGCTCACTATTATGAATGTAAAGCTCAGGATAAGCCTGTTAGCATAACTGCCGTGAACAAAACGTGCACAACATAGTGGAGATTATCCACCCTCAAAAGCATAAGATGCATAAGGACATCAAATAGATTAAAGGTGTTCGAATTAACTTACATAAAGTAGCGAAGAGTGTTGCCCCAGTCTGCCGCCCCTACGCACGTTACGCCGTAGCTTCTTCAGGAGGCGTGGCTTAGTAAAGCTCCGGGTTCAGTATATATAAAGCTGATGTCCAATGACCAGCGCTGCACATCAGGTGCGATACAAATTCTAACGCATGCGCAATTAAGTCACGATGATATAGTGAGATGACTTATCTCAGTGTTGAAGTCTGGCAATTAAAGGCGCATGTGCTGATGTGCCCACACTTTAAACAAGAAGCCTGCCAACCGTGCTCATCGGGGCGCGAGTGAATCCCACTGCTTAGCAACAGAACACCACAAACGCTCCTATTGAGCATATCAGGAGACTTCAAGTGAGGACAATTCTGGGCATGCGCACAGCCAGGCCCAAACTGAATCATGTTAAATATTGATGAGAAGCATGAAAAAGTGACTAAGTGCGAAACATATAAAAAAAAAAATTGTGAAAAAATAATAAAAAATATATATTTTTTTTATAAGTGTGTTTATATGGACTTTTATTATGTTGATTGGTGGCATGTTTTTTAGTCATATTATTCACTGTGTAATATGTTTTATATGTGATATAAATTATTAGTATCATTATTTATATTTATACATTATTAATATTATTTAATATATTGGTAAGAAATAATCATCACTTTTTTGTATGTGATAGATGATTTATTGTGTATTATTTATATCATATATTAGGTTCAAATTATATTTAATTTAATATATGCCTACAATATTTAACACACTTAAAAAAATTTATTATTTTTTCACAATTTTTTTTTTTTTATATATATTTAGCACTTAGTCACTTTTTCATGTTTCCCATCAATATTTAACATGATTTAGTTTGGGCCTGGCTGTGCACATGCCCAGAATTGTCCTCACTTGAAGTCTCCTGATATGCTCAATAGGAGCGTTTGTGGTGTTCTGTTGCTAAGCAGTGGGATTCACTCGCGCCCTGATGAGCACGGAAGGCAGGCTTCTTGTTTAAAGTGTGGGCACATCAGCGCATGCGCCTTTAATTGCCAGACTTCAACACTGAGATGAGTCATCTCACTATGTTATCAAGACTTCATTGCGCATGCGTTAGAATTTGTATCGCACCTGATGTGCAGCGCTGGTCATTGGACATCAGCTCTATATATACTGAACCCGAAGCTTTACTAAGCCACGCCTCCTGAAGAAGCTACGGCGTAACGCGCGTAGGGGCGGCAGGCTGGGGCAGCACTCTTCGCTACATTATGTAAGGTAATTCGAGCACCTTAATCTATTTGATGTCCTTATGCATCTTATGTTTTTGAGGGTGGATAATCTCCACTATGTTGTGCACGTTTTGTTCACGGCAGTTATGCTAACAGGCTTATCCTGAACTTTACATTCATAATAGTGAGCTAACCCCTGCTATTGTGTGCAATCCTTACTCATGCTAATTTTCTTAATTTACGAGTTACACAAGTAGTTTAGCACTGATGCACTTTGTTTAGCCCTAGGACACTTTATCCCCTGCTTTTCACTTGCTTTGAATTGTTTTAAGCATGTTATAATATTAAATAGGGGACTCTCTAATTTAAACGTGTTGTAACCCCAGCGGCCACCGGGGGCAAAAACCAATTAGCAGAGCAACTAAGGTTGTAGTAACACTGGTGTTCACCGGGGACAAAAACTAACATTAGGTCAAAGGCTTGAAAGAAAATTAAAGGTTATATATGAGCCTGGATCTGCCACAGATCCAAACATGGATCGTGACAGTACCCCCCCTTCAATGAGGGGCCTCTGGACCCTCAAATCCGCACCTCACCGGAAAACCACCTACAGTGAGGATGCCCAGATAGACCAGAGTTCACTTCAGCAACTATGTGACTCTCAGGTTTATGGCAAACTTGGGCAGATGGAAGTGGCAATGTATGCCCCGGAGGCACCACAAATCTCCAGAGCGCCGAACTGGAGAATAAGTTGTGTATGGGCATTATTGGGGATAACTCCAGCTGGTAAGTCCCCTGGCCAAGGATGGCCAACACCCGATATGGCCCGATCACCCGAGAACTCCAGACCCCAGCAACACACTTCCACTGGATGTTTTTGGTTGCCACCCATACATACTTGTTCACCCACAGGTTCGGACCTGAATGTTTATTGCCACACAGATGTTTGCCACAAGACGGTGAACTCTTGACGGGACTGACAACAGAGGTGTCCTGCTGTGTCACCACATTCACACCACCGCAATGCACAGAGGGAACCACCACCCTCCTCCGACCCCTCCTCCTATGAGGACTCTGCCTCTCAGGGTTGGCTAATGGCGAGGGTTGAGACTTGCCCCTACTCCCTGGCAGCTCCTCTGCTGCCCCCACTGAAGAAGAAGGGGATGGTTATAGAAAAACGGCAGACACAGTAGCCCCCATGCAGCAGCCCTCACACAACTGATCCCAGCTGACCACTTGCCTAGACCGTCAATCTATGATCAGGTTATGTTTCTCCAACCAAGGGAGGCCTAAAATGATAGGTGATGGCGTCCCCCCAAGACATAGCATGACAGGGACTCTACATGAGTTTCTATATGCAGATGTATATTTTCTACGACTTGGGTCAACCTCCCCTGGCTCAGTGGGACAGAGTCAATGACCTGGACTCTTAGAGGTTTGGCCAGCATCCTACACTTCAGGCCATGAGTGTGAACAAAGTGAGCATCCACCAGACTGACTCCTGCTCCACTGTCCACAAGCACCGGTATGCCCTCAGGTACCCCGCCAACCACCACTTCTGCTGACATAGTGCACTGAGAGGGCAAAATGGAGGAAATATACACTCCCTGGTCAACTCCCTCCACATGACCAGGGGGACATGGCTTCTTAGATGGTACAGAAGATTTGGCACGCACTGGGCAGACTCTGAAAACATGACTAGTCTGCCCACAGCTAAAACATGCCCCCACACCATGATGACCAGCAGGCAACACCGTTGGGGAACCAACTCCTCCCACCTGGGCTCATCCACCTGCACCTATGCATCCTCCTCCCTAGCAAGGACCACAGGGGGCATATTTGCCAAAGCCGCAAAAAAAACTCATCCACCGACTGTAGTAATGGTGAATCGGCCGGCAGGGAGAAAGCCCAGGATAGGAGATCACCTTCAAGATGGGCTATAATGAATCCCACCCACTGCTCCTCACTCCCTAGTGAATGAGGGTGGAGCCTGAAGTGTAGCTTGCAGGACTCCTGAAAAACCAAAAAATTCTCTCTCCCTGCAGAAAACCTGTCTGGGGGAGATAACTTGGACCCTGGCTGAGCCTGCATCTGAGCTGAGGCCCCGTACCCCTCCCACTGCTGCAGCTGCTGCTCCCCCACACCACACTCCTCAGTAAGGTTCTGCAGCAATTGGGCAAAGGTCTGCATTAGGTCCATGGCTCACCAGGAAAAAAAAAAGGGTTGGTTGGTGATAATGTCACAAAGCGACTTGCCCTGTGTGACACGACCAGCCAGTCGGTAACTAAAACGACAAGACAAACAAGGGGACACTGGGGACACAATTACAACGGTGGGCTCTACAATAGGGAACTGGGACAAGGACGCCTGCTGCACTCTCCTGAGGCTGTGTCCCTGAACACTCCTCATGTTCCCTATACAGGTTCTTTCATCCTGTCGCCGACCAGGATACCTCAGTCCCTCACTAGCCCTGCACCTATCCCTTACTAGGGAACTGGCTGGTGCGGACACTGGTCCCACCGCTGTACTAATATAACACCAGGGAAAATAACGAACAGGGGAAAAACAAGCAACTTAGCTTTCTCTGTTGCCAATGCTCCTGAGGCAACAGAGTAAGGATCCGATCAGCATTCAGCATCAACTCCACTGCTCCAGACAAGCTGAACCCCCTCTTCATCAGGTAGGTCCAGTCCTCACCAAGGTTGGTTAGCAAATGAACAATATCACCAACAGTGATCCAGAGCACCTGACAACCCTTTATAGGAAGGAGGGGGGGTGGTAACACCTGTTGGCTAATTTAAACGTGTAGTAACCCCAGCGGCCATGCTCAGGTCCTTCTGGAGGATCAGGAAGGTCCCGGAAGGGCACGGCTATAAACGGCTCGCATGGCTGCCCCGCCATGCGCTTTGATAGACTCTGAGGCTAATGCATTTAATGTATGTGTGATGATGAATGAGCCTGGTGACTGACGCTTTATAATTTCCCCCTCCTTGGATATTATGTATGTGTTAGGGTGAGGGATTAGAGTCAGTATGTTAGTTCTACACTGCATAGCGCCGCAGTGTTGCTCCACATCCACCGCTAGCGCCTAGGATGTCGGCCAGTATAGGCCTCCTTGGCCACTGCTATTGCAGCGTCCGCTAGTTCCGCCATGTGCTTTAGTAGCGCTTTCCAGCCCGGTTATTAGGCTGGTTAGTGGCGTCCGTTAGGGTGGATACTGCACACGTTGCAGCAGTGGTTCACACCCCGTGACCTGTGATGCTAACAGGTTGCGGTTGTTCGCCGGCAGGCACATGTTACGTGAAGTAATGGCACACATGCCTGTTCGCACCGGCTCAGTGATTACGCACTGGTGTCCGGCTTTGCTCCTACATGCCTTTCCCTCATTGTTCAGCAGCAGTTGGTCACCTCTGCATGGTGGGCCCTGGGCTGCGAACACACCTTATATATTATTTCCTCTTTATTATTTGGTGTATTCCGCCAGCCCCGTAACAATCTGCCCCTTCGTTCTGACTCTACCGTCATACATCAGGGACACCTCGGATCTCCTTTTGAAGCTTGAAGGCATCCATGTGACCGAGAACTCCTTATTGGCTTCAATAGATGTTGAGGCACTGTACAGTAATATATCACATGAATTGGGCCTCGAGGCGATTGGATACTTTCTAAAATCAAGGGCAATTCAATACAGGGCCCATAATCAATTTGTGCTGGAACTATTGCGGTTTACTCTTACGAAAAATGTCTTTTTGTTTAACAGGAAGTACTTCCACCAGCTCAGGGGCATCGCCATGGGCATTCCCTGTGCCCCATCCTATGCTGGGTTGTTCCTGGGCTGGTGGGAGGAAACCATAGTCTTCTCTGATGAACCAAAATGGTGGCAAGAGCACATTGGAACATGGTATAGATTCATTGACGACGTCTTCATCATCTGGCAGGGGACAGAGTGCCGTTTCTGAGAGTTCGCCAATGAATTAAATAATAATGGAATTGGTATGAAATTCACTTAAGAATTGGATAAGACTACTTTACCATTCCTTGATATTCTGATTCAGAAAGGGGAGGATGGTCTGCTGAAGTCTCAAATATACCGTAAACCGACCAGCGTAAACAGTTTGCTTCGATGGGATAGTCATCACCCAGAAGCGCTCATACGTGGCATTCCAAAAGGCTAATTCTTGAGATTAAGGAGAAACTGTTCGGACGTGGAGGCTTTTAGATATCAATCAGCGGACATAAAAAGAAGATTCTTAAGGAAGGGTTACCCTAGGTCTGTCATTGAACAATCCTATAATTTTGCTTCATCTCAGGATAGGAATTCCCTTTTGCAAACCAAACCCTTTAGTTCCACGAGAGCATTGGACGTAACCAGGATTATTGGAACTTTTGACAGCCAGAATAGAAGAGTGAGGGGTATTCTCAATAAACATTGGGACATTTCAACATCCGATCCCGATCTGAAAGGCATTGTAGGGCCTCGCCCTATGATAACCTTCAGGAAGAGGCAGTCTATTAAGGATAACTTGGTACACAGTTTCTTCAGAAGAACGAATCCTTCAGGCACCTGGCTGGACCGCAAAACTTGTGATATCTTTAAGTGTGGAAACTGTGCAAATTGTAAATTTATGAAACCATGTAAATCCTTTTGAAGTTCCTCCAATGGCAAAAGGTTTTATCATAAAAGATTTTGCCAATTGTAAGTCTTCTGGTTTAATATACATGGCGACATGCAATTGTCCGAAGGACTATGTGGGTAAAACATCAAGGGTATTCCGGCACAGGGTGGGTGAGCATGATGGTGATATTAGACATAATCGTGATACCCCTCTGGCAAAACACATCAATGAGACACATAGGGGTAATTTGGAGGAGATCAGCTTCTGTGATTGAGGTGGTTAAAAAGAACCCCAGAGGTGGCAATTTTGAAAGACTATTACTGCAAAGAGAGTGTATGTGGATCCACCAGTTGGAATCCATAGCACAAAATGGCCTAAACGAAAGTCTGTCCTATGCGTGTTTTTTATAGTTCTTTGTGATTTGTGGGGCCTCAGTTTCTTGCAATGCCAGTTATTATCCCCATTTTATTTGGGGCTCACAAATTATTGAGAAAAAAAAAATTAATATATATTTTTGCCTGTTTATCTATTTACACCTTTACTGCATTAATGATGACATTCCCCCTTCTTATTAATAAGACGCATGATCCGGTTTCTATTCATATCGTGGTTTATATGCATTTCTGTTTATAGCGCATTATAATGACAGGATCTTCATATTATTAAATATGCTTGTTTCATGAAATTAAATATCTCAGATATCCCCCTTTATATTTATATTGGTGTAACATCAGCAGCAAGATTCACTCAATTGGGATGAATATTATTCCATACTTATTTATACAAATTGTTTAGTAACATCCACTTTTTTTAGGTTATGTGGAAATACACTTTTCTATGATGGGGTTAATTTTTATAAAAACCATCTGAGGAACAAATATTGCAAGTGCTGCAGTTTATTGTTATGAAACATGAAGCATATACATCTATTTGAATATATAATCTTGAAAAAACACTTTAGATTTTAGGTGGGTGAGCGCTATGAGGATTTAACATGAGGGAGGAAGTGCATGCGCTCTATTGTGTCAGGCAGGTCGCGCTGATTTGCCTCAGTGAGTCATCCCGATGTGCAGTGCCTGTCATATTAGAAGACAGGAAGCATCTGCGTTCCAGGGTGGAGCGCACGCTGTCTCTGTATCATAAAGACGCTTCGGGCATGCGCAGTGGATAGCAGACATCTGGGCATGCGACCTTATACACTGGTGAGACAGGAAGCGCATGCAGCGGTATTACATCACAGCCAGGCAGAGTGGGTTAACAGCTGAGAGGTAACCTGCGTTCCATGTGGAACGCACGCTGGCTACCACCACTCAGCAGCTTATTAACCATTGGTTGCAAGGGTAAATGACTGATGCTTTTACCTATCATAGGCAGGTAGACTTAATTTACTTTGGTCCTTCCAGATGATAGAGTATGAGAGAGTGGTCACCTTGCAGCATTAGCCTATGACCCAGCCCCACTTTGATACTTCTTGTAAATGGGACCTCTACAACAAGGAGGAGCGTTGATTGTTCATTGGCTGCAGAGTTTATATATTATTATTATTATACATTTTTATAGCGCCATTTATTCCATGGCGCTTTACATGTGAAAAGGGGCAAATATAAATAAGTACAATAAACATGAGCAATACAAGACACACATAAGTACAGAAGGCGAGAGGACCCTGCCTGCGAGGGCTCACAATCTATAGAGGATGGGTGAGGATACACTAGGAGAGGGTATAAAAGAAGCATTATAAAGGAAACATTATTTTTTAACAATTATTTTGGAGAAACTTATTTAAACTAATGTGAAATATCCAATGGATATGTTTTATAGAGTTGTGTAATATTATTGCATAAGATGATTATTGGTAACTAGCTGAAGAGCCCGGTGTTGCCTGGGCATAGTAACCAACTGTGGTTAGTTATAACAAATTATAATGATTATATTGCACATAAAAACATTTCACATCATATATTCAACACTACAGATTTGCAACACAAATTAACTAAACGATTACCCAAGTATTGATAGTATTTTATTTTCAACTCATTCAAGAGCCTTTTGATAAACAACATGTGTATCTGTGTATCTAACCCTATCCTGTGTGATAATGTCTGCTGAGCTGTGTACCTAATCCTATACTGTGTGATACCGTCTGCTGAGCCATGTATCTAACCCTATCCTGTGTGATACTGACTGCTGAGCCATGTACCTAATCCTATCATTTGTGTTTCTGACTGCTCAGCCGTGTACCTAATCCTATCCTATATATATGGGGGATTTGGTCATTTCTCACACAGCATCTGACTATCCACCTCCTGATGATCCGTGTTGAGGTTCTTCTCATCAACTACCAACCTTGAGTACCTTTTATCTTACTGTTATCAATATGATTTATGGGTTTCTCTACCATATGGGTCACAAACGGACCATTGGTATAAATTTTGCCTTCTACTAATTTATTGTTCTTCTACCCTTGTTTAAATTATCATAAGTCATATCAGGGACTTCAAGGGATAGCCGTCGTGGAGCGGGGGCGCCATTCCGCTGACCAGTAGGGTGCCAACCTCCGCTGTTAGGAAGGTGTTCAGTCACAGGGAACAATATTAGTCAGGTATTCATTTGTTTGCACATGTCACTTTATTGTTTGTGTTTACAGAACGTTTTTGCCCTCTTTCTACTGTTGCCTACCCAACTACCTATATTGGCAATACCTATAAACGCCTTACCTGGTCAAATGGGTGACTACATGCTGCACCATGGTGGCCAGGGTCATTTAGGAGTACTAGGGTTCAGCCATCGTTGAGCGGGGGCATCAATCTCGATTGTGTTTAGGGTGCCAACCTTCGCTGTTAGGTAGTTTGTTATCAGGGCCCCATAATAGGGCTATAGTAGGTGATACGGTTGGTTGGTTTTTCTGTATGGTTGTCTTGTTTTTAGTCAAGTTTTCAATAAAGGTTGATTTAATTTTATCATAGATATTGTTGCAGTAAGGCTCCCCTTAAGCAATAGAAGATACGAGATTTGCAGCATCTGAAACAACATATACTGGAAGCCTGTGCTAGCATTTCTTCTGCGGTGTTGCTCTCAGTGTGTCAAAAGTGGGAGAAGAGAGTTGCATTGACAATCCAACACAATGGGCAGCACTTTGAACACATTTTATAAGTGGTCATAAACTTGTAAATAGCTCATGAAATAATAGTTACGTTAAAACCAAGCACACCATTGTTTTTCTTGTGAAACTCTCAATAAGTTTGATGTGTCACATGACCCTCTTCCCATTGAAAAAAATAAAGTTGGATCCAAAAAGTTTTCCCCCTCCCATATATTATTGTGCCAAAAACAGGAGTTTGATATCACCAACCATTCCCATTTTATTTAGGTGTATCCATATAAATGGTTCACCTTGTATATATACAGTACCTGTTTGTGAGGCAGTGAGGGGAATCATATGATAGTGTCGATATGTGTCCCCCAGGATGCGGACGGAGTCTAATTAAACCCGCTTGAGTGCCTTGTATTCATGGAACGACGCCTGTGAGTCACAAGGCAAAATAAAAGAAAGAATGGTTCGGGTCCAAGTAGTGACTCAGTCAGATTTTTAGGAAAACCTGTTAATGGCTTTTATTTTTAGAGGGATTAGCAGGTTTGGTAGTGGAGTGAATGCCTCTCTCCACTCCGGGGTTTGGAAGTGGCGCTATGACCTCGATTCCATTTAAATCTGTCAGTTTTTCCTTGGGTGTGTCAGTGTTGGAGTTTGCAAGCTGCAGAGCAGGTGGCTCTTTGCAACTCAGGTCTGTGTGGAGCTAACACGGAGCCTGGAAACTCAAGGCTGCTGATGCACCTATAAGACACAGCAGTTCCATTGTCCACTGCAACAGGTTTTGAGTTCTGGACTGTGTTTATGGAAACCCAGCTGCAATCTGGAGGATATCACTCCTGTGTGTGAGTTCTGAAAATAAAGACACCATTTATGTTGAACTTTCTGTGGTTTCTGCCTATCTGGCGCGCTACACCAACCCTAGTGAAGATTCTTTTCTTTTCTTCTTTCTGATGTGAGTATATCATTGTCAAATATTTCATTAATTTGGTGCTTTATCATTTAAATTAATCATTGTATAATAAAATTGTGTCCTATCCAAGTGGTGCCTTTTTTAAAGCCGTATCCGAACCTTTATTGCTAAACAGTTGGCAATACATAAATTGGCGTAGTCGGCAGGATATGCAGAAGGCTCAGAAGTTGTTTTTTTTTTCTTTGTTGGGATAAGAAATAATCCTCACGTCCTAACTTATTTTATAGTAGGATAATAATTTGTCGGCACTAGGCCAAAATGTTTGGGTTTTTGGCACAAAGTCAGAAAAACAAAATGTTTTAGAAAGGGAAAAAGAAAGAGGATGGTTGTGTGGGGATCCCTGGCTGGACCAGAGCTCCATACAATATTATAGTGTAGGAAATGCATTGTTGTGGATTGGCAGAACCCTGGGAGAATAAGCTCAAGGGCTCAGAGCCCCATGATGTTGTTGGTGTACTCATGGGGATCCCTGCTAAGGCAGGTGATGCAGTTAACCTCTCGATGTTGGTGAGTTGCTCGAGGGTGTCCCTGCAAAGGCAGGTGATGCAGTTAACCCATGATGTTGTTGGTTTACTCATTGGGATCCCTGCTAAGGCAGGTGATGTGGTTACCCCTCGATGTTGATGAGTTACTCGAGGGTTTCCTTGCAAAGGCAGGTGATGCAGTCAGCACCCACCGATGTTGTTGAAGTACTCAGGGGTGTCCCTGCTCAGGCAGGTGATGTAGTGTCTGTAGGACGGCGTATGTGGATTTTACATACCGAGATATGCATGAGCAAAACACCCATATGCAGAGAAAGTTGTCGTAAATGGAACAAAAAGTGGTTGTAAGTGAGTCTATTGAGACTTCAGGGTGGGAGGAAACTCCATATCATATTTTGTCGCACAGTGTTGGTTCAAGTGAACGTAGGGGCAAATATTGGCAAAATACAAAGCCTGTTGATGTAGCAGAATGCTTGCAGAAAGTAAAAGTAGAAAAAGGGAAAGAATTATGTGCTCTTGGTAGGTGTGGCTGGATCCTGCTATCTGCATATACTGTAGAAAACAGCATGAGGAAAAGCAAAGAATGTTAACTAAAGTGCAGGAATTGGAAATACAGCTATTTGAGGCCCAGAATGCATTGGTGGCAGCACAGGGTAAGAATAAGTTAGTAATGGACAAATGTGTTGGAACTCGGTATGATGCAGAACAGGCTGCTGTATGTGTAACACAGTATAAGCGCAGAAAGAAGAGGGGGAAGGTGAACAGGAATAAAGCTTTGGCCATAGCTAGAGCAGAGATGGAGAGGAACCCAGATCAGTGGGATGGTGATGCACAGGAGTCAACTGACTCCAAAACTGTCATCAACCCAGAACAGGGGGATGATCATTTTGATGGGGAGATGGAAGAAATGGATCCTCTTTTTAACCCATTAAAAGCTCATCACATTTGCTAGATCCAGGTTGTAGAGACAGCTACAGGGAAGCAAAACCAGAATGAGGTAGAAGATTGCAGTGTGTCTAATAGATCTGAGTTGCAATCTACCTTAAGTAGAAGAAATACTAGGGGTGGTAAGGCCCTGGCAAGGTTCAGATTCAGGCAATCTGATGATCCCATGTTGTTCTGTAGTAATTATTTGGCATTGTACAGAAATGTTTGCAATCATCCAGATATGTCTCAGAATGATCCTAGTTTTCTATTTTCAATGGCAAATCATTGTAATGTAGATTATGCCACAAGAGCGTCTCTATGAAATACCAGTTCATATGAAAGATTTGTAAAACTATTAAATGAGTGGTGTCTTAAGTCAAAAGAGCAGAATTTATCATATTGTAGACCCCAAAAAGACGGTGCTACTATTCCTGTGTTCTGTCTATGGGGCTGGATCATTTTTCATTGGTCACCAGTCATCATTATTGTGTTATCCTTTAAAGACAGTGTCCAGTGAGGTTGTTTGTTTGTTTTTGTACAGATAGGATAAGGACGAAGTGCAGTATTTGACTTGTACATATTCTAACCTTTTTCTTTGTGTTTTCTTTTTCCAGGCTGGACAAACCAGTTTTTCAGAGGAATCGGATTCAATGTATTTAACTATATATATAAGACATGGGGGTTAGACTAATGAGCTCAAAGGTAAAGGTTAAAATAATTGTTTGCAAACAATTAAATAAGCAATCATCCCATTGTGATGAATCGGACTGTATTTAGCTAAAAGTTGTGGTTTAGTTTTATGTATGTTCTTAATCTTTATTTTCAGTTAGGAACATAATAGGTTTGTAAGTTGCATCTTGAACAGTGATGTTTGATATATTTCAATGAATGGAGGTAATGTGATAGATCAGATTTATCCAGCAGAAATGTATGAATATTGACTAAAGTGACATGTCAATAATACAGAGAGAAGCTAGAATAGCTCAGTCAGTGGATTTCTAAAATTTGGTGGAATCAATCCGGTGTCCTGAATCTGCTCAAGTCATTTCTCAAGTAGCAGTCAATGTGATCACAGATAATAATGTTTTTGTTTTCCCTTTAGATCAAAATCTGATCTGTAAGTATTGTATTATTGCTTTCATCTTGTGCGGCTGCTTTCAAAAGGTGGATTTCTGAAAACCAAACAGAATCTATGGCTTTACTTGGCTCTGTGGATGAATAGATGAACACTAGCCATTTTTGAAGGGCAAAGACCAAGAAGATGTGACCCAAAGTGTGCACTGTACTGAAGAAAATGTCTAATGGGAGAAATGATTAACAGAAGGATTCCAAGTATTATGCCAGCTGATCCATGCTGTTAGTGGACTTGTAATAAACATGAAATATGTTGAATCAGATTGGGGATGGGGAGAGGGCTATTATATGTGGCTCCAGTTCAGATAAAAAGTGTAAAAGTATGAGGGCGGGCAATAGTGATCTCTCCATCATTTACAGAACATGTAAGAATGACTAGAGGTTGGATGTTTTACTTTGGAAATATCACTTCTCGTTATATTCCAACTAATATAGCTAGTGGGTCAAGTGTTAGCTCTAGGTTGACTTTAAGGAGTAATTTGCATTATGCATGCATTGGTTTGTTGTTGGATAAATAATGTGTGGCTATAAGATATCCAAGGGTGGATTGTTGTGCTAATAAAAATATGGATATCTTATAGCCTACATATTGTAATATATTGATTAGTCCATATTGAAATTAACCTGAAATGTTAGCATTTGAAGGCCCCATATCCAATTCTTGGAAACCAGAGTTCATGAGGTCAGACCAGCAATGGCTATTGAAATGCAGCCTTAGTGTTGAGTATACTAAAAGACAATGCTTGCTGAAACAGTATGTTTAATCTTGATTACTGCAAAGGATTAACCTTTGTGTACGCTGTTGACTTACTTGAATTTTAAGAGCAGTGAATGGTGCGAGTATATTGACAAGGCATCATCTGATATTTGTGTAAATAGTCCGAAGACACAAGACTTGTTTGATGGTATTTATTCATGAAAGGTGGCCACTATCATGTGATTGGAACATCAGACAACTAACTTGTGTATTTTCATGTTTACACATTATTATATTGTGTAAACTTTTTGTTTAAAGCATATAAAAGCTGGTAAAGCAGTCACTGAAGGCAGGAGCTTGTGGACCTGTGTGAGAGCCACAGTGTAGATCCTAGGAAAGCATTCTCTGTCTTCGCTGACTGCTCCTCCAGTTGAATTATTTCCGGACAGATGACGTAAATGACGTAAATGCCCCTAGTGAAGATTCTTTTCTTTTCTTCTTTCTGATGTGAGTATATCATTGTAATATATTTCATTAATTTGGTGCTTTATCATTTAAATTAATCATTGTATAATAAAATTGTGTCCTATCCAAGTGGTGCCTTCTTTAAAGCCGTATTCGAACCTTTATTGCTAAACAGTTGGCAATACAGGTATTTTATTTGTTCTAAGTCTGCAAGCCATAGGGAATTAGAGTCTCCTTTATGGCAATCTTGTATATGTTTGATTGGTATTAGTGATGAACTAGCACACTTGGTAATGCTCGGTGCTCGCCCCAGCATTGTGGTACTGGAGCACCGAGCATTTCCGGGATGGTTCGGCTGGAGTTCGGGTCCCCACCCTGCATCTTTTAGAGCACCAATCAACAAGCAGGGATTGTCTGACACACATTGTAATGCTGCAGCCATGTTGGTTGTGGCATTACAGTGATTGGTTGACAGCACAGCATCATAAGATAAGATAGTGTGGGTATACCATAATTGAATTCTGAATTTCCCCATGGTGGGACGATTAAAGGATTATCTTATTACAGTGATTGGTTGATAGCACAGCATCATCAGGTCTATATCAGACCTGGCGACGCCCTGCTTGTACCAGTCAGCTCCGGAATCACCAGTGTAGGGAGAGGTGCTACAGAGATAGGGACAGACTAGGTGGTATATATGTTAGTGTGGGTATACCATAATTGAATACACATTCATCTAAATCAATAGTCCTTCTAATGACTAATTACAGGGTATATAGATTGCGGTGCTAGTTAAGCAGGGAGTGTATGTGGGTATATACAGTCATGGCCAAAAGTATTGACACCCCTGCAATTCTGTCAGATAATACTCAGTTTCTTCCTGAAAATGATTGCAATCACAAATTCTTTGGTATTATTATCTTCATTTAATTTGTCTCAAATGAAAAAACACAAAAAGAATTGTCCTAAAGCCAAATTGGATATAATTCCACACCAAACATAACAAAGAGGGTGGACAAAAGTATTGGCACTGTTTGAAAAATCATGTGATGCTTCTCTAATTTATGTAATTAACAGCACCTGTAACTTACCTGTGGCACCTAACAGGTGTTGGCAATAACTAAATCACACTTGCAGCCAGTTAACATGGATTAAAGTTGACTCAACCTCTGTCCTGTGTCCTTGTGTGTACCACATTGAGCATGGAGAAAAGAAAGAAGACCAAAGAACTGTCTGAGGACTTGAGAAACCAAATTGTGAGGAAGCATGAGCAATTTCACGGCTACATGTCCATCTCCAAAGACCTGAATGTTCCTGTGTCTACCGTGCACAGTGTCATCAAGAAGTTTAAAGCCCATGGCACTGTGGCTAACCTCCCTAGATGTGGCCGGAAAAGAAAAATTGACAAGAGATTTCAACGCAAGATTGTGCGGATGTTGGATAAAGAACCTCCGCTAACATCCAAACAAGTTCAAGCTGCCCTGCAGTCTGAGGGTACAACGGTGTCAACCCGTACAATCCGTCGGCGTCTGAATGAAAAGGGACTGCATGGTAGGAGACCCAGGAAGACTCCACTTCTTACCCCGAGACATAAAAAAGCCAGGCTGGAGTTTGCCAAAACTTACCTGAAAAAGCCTAAAACATTTTGGAAGAATGTTCTCTGGTCAGATGAGACAAAAGTAGAGCTTTTAGGGCAAAAGCATAACATAGAGTTTACAGGAGAAAAAAGAGGCATTCAAAGAAAAGTACACAGTCCCTACAGTCAAACATGGCGGAGGTTCCCTGATGTTTTGGGGTTGCTTTGCTGCCTCTGGCACTGGACTGCTTGACTGTGTGCATGGCATTATGAAGTCTGAAGACTACCAACAAATTTTGCAGCATAATGTAGGGTCCAGTGTGAGAAAGCTGGGTCTCCCTCAGAGGTCATGGGTCTTCCAGCAGGACAATGACCCAAAACACACTTCAAAAAGCACTAGAAAATGGTTTGAGAGAAAGCACTGGAGACATCTAAGGTGGCCAGCAATGAGTCCAGACCTGAATTCCATAGAACACCTGTGGAGAGATCTAAAAATGGCAGTTTGGAGAAGGCACCCTTCAAATATCAGGGACCTGGAGTAGTTTGCCAAAGAAGAATGGTCTAAAATTCCAGCAGAGCATTGTAAGAAACTCATTGATGGTTACCGGAAGCGGTTGGTCGCAGTTATTTTGGCTAAAGGTTGTGCAACCAAGTATTAGGCTGAGGGTGCCAATACTTTTGTCCGGCCCATTTTTGGAGTTTTGTGTGAAATGATCAATGTTTTGCTTTTTGCTTCATTCTCTTTTGTGTTTTTTCATTTAAGACAAATTAAATGAAGATAATAATACCAAAGAATTTGTGTTTGCAATCATTTTCAGGAAGAAACTGAATATTATCTGACAGAATTGCAGGGGTGTCAATACTTTTGGCCATGACTGTACATATCAGTGGAAGGCACTGTATGTGGGTATATATATATTGTCATGATCCGGTCCAGAGTTTGTTTTCAGCTGTCTTCTTTCTGGACTGGTCATGCGGGGGTTAATCCCCTCTGCCTCGTTTTGGAGCTGGCTGGGCTATTTCAGTCCTCTGCAGCCTGTGGGCCAGTGTCAGCTATAGTTCATGCTTCCAGGCTAGAGCCGCTGACCCATATACACTAGTGATCATTCTGCTTCTGACTTCCTGTATTTGTGCATGACTCGGCTTGATCTCTGGACTCCGCCTTGTTTCATGTCTCTGATACCACACTCCCCGACTGGCTTGTACCCCGACTACGTCTTACTTCTAATGTTTTCCATACCTTTGTCATGATCCCAGTGCAGGTTTTGACCTGCATGTCTGGGGTTAATGTCTTGAACTCAGTGCAGGCTTTGACCTGCATGCCTGGGGTTAATTATCGTGGCCTCTCTTTGGTTCAGGCAGAGTTTTTTATAGCCCTGAGAAACTCCAATCCCTGTCAGTTATACTTTTGCCTTTGGCCGAGTGTGTTGACCCCTGTGTGCCTGTTCGTTGTCTTATAGTTTGCTTATATGGTTCTGATCCGGTTCTGTCCCCCGTTGTGAGTTTGCCTGTTGATCCTGTACTGTATATCTGCTTCTCTGGTTTCTGACTTTTTGGCTACATCTTGACTATCCGTTCTGTCTAGCCCTTTGGTAATTGTCGTGCTATCTTGTGCTTTGACCCTGGCCTGATCTGGTTTATGTCCCTGTCTATGCCAATTAGTAACTTTGTTCCATAGTTACCATTCTAGGAGTTTTCCTGCAGCTCCTAGCTCTCTGGAGTTTAGGCCATGCCCCCAGCAGTCACATGCTTCAGGTCCTGCAGGTCTGAAGCATGCATCTTCTCTGCTGCTGCCCGCTCCACAGGTAACTCTGAGCACAGTTTGTCTTACTCAGGACACGCGCACTGGCTCAGTGAGCAAGTGAAGTGCGGTGTAATTGACATTATAACTGACAGTGAACTTTTTTTTTTCTCTCTCACTTCTGCAGCATGGACCCAATGCATTCCTTATCTGAGCAGGTGAAATGCTTCACTCAGTCGCTGCAGAAGCTAAGTTTGGAACACCAAGCTCTTGCCCAGTCCCAACGGCAGGTTGCAGACTCAGTTCAGGGGGTGCTTTCCGCATGCTTTCAGCAGGTGGGGAATAGAGATGTCATTTTAGTCCCACCCGAATCCCCGGTTAAGTTACCAGATACGTTTGCTGGTGACAAAAATGAATTTAGAGTGTTTAAAGAGGGCTGTAAACTCTTTTTCTCCTTTAGACCCTGTTCCTCTGAGGATGAGAAACAGAGGGTGGGGGTGGTTATGTCCCTGCTTAGGGGGTCCCCACAAGCCTGGGCATTTTCACTTTCCTCTTCTGCCCCGGAGAGAATGACTGTGGATGCGTTTTTTGAGGCCTTAGGGCTTATTTACGATGAGCCAGATAGAGTGCGTTTGGCTGAGGACAAGGTGATGAGTGTCTGTTAGGGGAAGCACTCGGCCGAGTCGTTCTGTTTGGAATTTAGACGTTGGGCAGCCGAGATTTCTTGGAGTGATGCCGCCCTTCGTGGGCTGTTCCGTAGAGGCCTGTGTGCCCTGGCATTCCATCCTCCACATGACTCCCTGGAGGATGCCATGACCCAAGTGGCTCTCATGGATCGCAGACTGCGGGCAAGAGGTGTTATGCAACTTGAAACATCATTATTCTCAAGTGGAGTTTAGACCCGGACTCCTCCGGTGGCTTTGGAGGTGAGCACTGTCACCTGTGATGAGAAGGAAAGAAGACGCCACCGGGAGAAGCAGTTGTGCTTCTATAGTGGGGAATCTGGACATTGGAAGAAGGAGTGACCCTCCTGTCCGTCATCATCCAAGGTGGTGGGAAACAACTAGGTCTGGGTAGTAGTCGATGAGGCTACCCAGACCTTCAGGTACCTTTTTCCTCACTTTTAAAAATTGTGCTTTGGGTGGAACTGGAACTTGGTGGTGGTCCTGTTCAGACTATCGCCTTTGTTGACTGTGGCTCTGCTGTTAACCTGATTGATGCCCGGATTGTGACTCTTAATAAGATAGGGACAGTCAAGCTTCAGGATCCTGTTAAACTTGTGGCAATTAACTCGTCCTCTCTTACCCGGGACGGTATCTGTTTCAGGTCTGAACTTTTTTCTCTGAAAGTGGGTTCCACTCATGTGGAAAAATTAACTTGTCTTGTGTTAGATAACTTGCCAGCAGGACTGGTACTGGGGATGCCCTGGCTGCAACGCCATAATCCTACCATTGATTGGGTGAGGGAGGAGATCACTCAATGGGGATGTAAAGATAAATGTTGTAACCTGGGGTCTCTTCTTAACTCCGTTAAAACCGTATCTGTGTCGTCTGCCGTTCTGGAAGGTATTCAGGAGAACCTGAAGGATTTCGAAGACGTATTTTATGAAAGTGAGACTGAGGCGCTGCCACCACATAGACCCTATGATTGTGCCATTGATTTAGTACCCGGAGTCAAGTTACCTAAGGCTCGATTGTTCAATTTGTCCGGGCCTGAGCGCCAAGCCATGAAGGAGTACATAGCTGAGAGTCTCCACAAAGGGCATATCAGGCCTCCTGTGTCACGCGTGGCAGCAGGATTCTTCATTGTGAAGAAGAAAGATGGTGGTTTGCGGCCATGCCTCAACTTTCGGGAACTAAACAAGATAACGGTTAGGAACACTTATCCACTTCCCCTCATCCCAGACCTATGTAACCAGTTATCTGGGGCCCAATGGTTCTCCAAATTAGATCTCTGGTTGGCCTACTACCTGATAAAGGTTCGGGAAGGAGATGAGTGGAAAACTGTGTTCCTCACACCAGAGGGACTCTTTGAAAACCTGGTTATGCCTTTGGATTAACTAATGCCCCTGCTATTTTTTAGAACTTTATCAATGTTGTGTTTTCTGACCTGATAGGCCATTTTGTTGTCATTTATTTGGATGACATTTTGGACAGTCAGTCTCACAACATCTCCAGAGACTCAGGGAGAACCACTTGTTTGCTAAATTGGAAAAATGTTCATTTTTCGTACAGGAACTGTCTTTTTTGGGGCTGATTGTATCTTGTGAGGGGTTTCATATGGACCCTAAGAAGGTGCTAGCGATCGCAGACTGGGTTCAGCCTCGTTATCTCAAGGGGCTCCAGCGCTTCTTAGGATTTGCAAACTATTACCGGAGATTCATTAAAGGTTTCTCTCAAGTGGTCAAACCACTCACAGATCTTACCCAGAAGGGGGCTGATGTAAATAATTGGTCGGAACTCGCTAAGGAGTCCTTCTCAGCTCTTAAGAAATGTTTCATGTACGCCCCGGTGTTGGTCCAGCCAGACCCGTCCAAACCATTTATTGTGGAGGTGGATGCTTCTGAAGTAGGTGTGGGGGCAGTGTTGTACCAAGGTCTGGCCAC
The DNA here is from genome assembly GCF_039654945.1 of Dendrobates tinctorius. Classification (NCBI taxonomy): domain Eukaryota; kingdom Metazoa; phylum Chordata; class Amphibia; order Anura; family Dendrobatidae; genus Dendrobates; species Dendrobates tinctorius. The sequence continues at coordinate 10,000,124 of NW_027361829.1, read as the reverse complement.
CCTTACTAATCTCAAACCCTGTGCCTTCTTCTCCAAGAAGTTCTCATCCGCCGAGAGAAACTATGATGTAGGCAATAGAGAACTTCTTGCGATCAAGCTGGCATTCGAATAATGGAGGCACTTTTTGGAAGGGGCGACTCACCCTATGACTGTTATCACGGATTACAAAAATTTGGCATACCATGAATTTGCTAAGAGGTTTACTCCTAGACAAGCCCATTGGTCACTTTTTTTTCACGCTTTCAATTCTCCATTACTTTTCAACCAGGGTCAAAAAATGTTAAAGCGGATGCCCTGTCCAGAAGTTTTGACCCGGTGTCTCCCCCCGAGCCGCCGTCCTCCATTCTTCCCCCAGAGGTGGTAGTGGCGGGGGTCTCATCAGAGTTGAAACAAGAATTTTTGAGGGCTCAGTTCCTAGCTCCGACGACCAGGCCAGGGGATAAATTGTTTGCTCCAGATTTAATGCGGCCTAGACTTCTGCAGGAGTTTCATGAGTCTAGGCTGAGTGCTCATCCCGGTATTACGGCAACTAGAGAGGCAGTAGCCAGGGTTTTTTGGTGGCCTTATCTGGGGTCCGATGTCAAGAAATTCATTGCTGCTTGTAGAGTTTGTGCCCGTTCTAAAAGCTCGTATAACCAGCCGGCTGGGGAACTCATATCTTTACCGGTTCCTGATAGGCCATGGACTCATCTCTCTATGGATTTTATTATCGGTCTTCCACCTTCCAGGGGCAATAACGTGATCTGGGTGGTGGTGGATAGGTTTTCAAAACAGGCCCATTTCATTCCCTTCGCAGCACTACCCTCAGCAAAAATATTGTCAAGGTTGTTTGTGCAGCATATGGTCCGATTGCATGGGGTACCCCTGAATGTGGTGTCTGACAGAGGTGTGCAGTTTGTGGCCAAATTTTGGAGGGCATTCTGTTTGAAATTGGGCATCTCACTCTTCTTCTCGTCGGCATATCATCCGGAGAGTAATGGTCAGACAGAACGCACCAATCAATCCCTGGAACAAATTCTCAGGTGTCTGACCTTTGCCAGACAGGAGGATTGGTGTGATGCTTTACCGTTGGCGGAATTCGCTTTTAACAACCGGGTGAGTCAGTCCACCAACATGTCCCCATTCCTAATCAATTATGGGTTTAATCCTCATTTTGGGGAGTTTTCACAGGTGGATTCCGGTTGTCCAGGGGCAGAGGGGTCCGTCCAACGGTTAAAAAACCTCTGGGCTGAAGTCCAGCATAATATCTCTCGGGCCCAGGGGAGGTACAAATATTTTGCTGACAAAAAGAGGGCCCCAGGACACATGTTTCAGGTGGGGGAGAAAGTTTGGCTTTCCACACGTAACATCGACTTGAAGGTACCGTCAGCTAAATTGGGACCAAAGTTCATTGGTCCGTACGAGATTATGGAGATAGTCAACCCTGTGGCATATAGGTTGCGTCTCCCCGCCTCCTTAAAGAAATCCAATGTGTTCCATAAATCTCTTTTGAAACCCGTGGCGTCTGTCAAGGAGGACTCAGAGTCTGTTGTTCCTCCAGTGTTGGTGGAGGGTCACTTGGAGTATGAGGTTGGACATATTGTGGACTCTCGGCGGGTGCGCCGCTCTTTGCAGTACCTGGTCCACTGGAAGGGATATGGACCGGAGGATCGCTCATGGGTCCCTACTCATTCTGTACATGCAGATTGCCTGGTTCGGGCTTTCCATGCCAAGTACCCGGGGAAACCTGGGGGTCCAGAGGCCCACTGTTGAGAGGGGGGTACTATCATGATCCCAGTGCAGGTTTTGACCTGCACGTCAGGGGTTAATGTCTTGATCTCAGTGCAGGCTTTGACCTGTACGCCTGGGGTGAATTTTTGTTGCCTCTCTTTGGTTCAGGCAGAGCTTTTTATAGCCCTGAGAAACTCCAATCCCTGTCAGTTATACTTTTGCCTTTGGCCGAGTGTGTTGACCCCTGTGTGCCTGTTCATTGTCTGATAGCTTGCTTATATGGTTCTGATCCGGTTCTGTCCCCCGTTGTGAGTTTGCCTGTTGATTCTGTTCTGTATATCTGCTTCTCTGGTTTCTGACTTTTCGGCTACGTCTTGACTATCCGTTCTGTCTAGCCCTTTGGTAATTGTCGAGCTATCGCGTGCTTTGACCCCGGCCTGATCTGGTTTATGTCCCTGTCTATGCCAATTAGTAACTTTGTTCCATAGTTACCATTCAGGAGTTTTCCTTCAACTCCTAGCTCTCTGGAGTTTAGGCCATGTCCCCAGCAGTCACATGCTTCAGGTCCTGTGGGTCTGAAGCACGCATCTTCTCTGCTGCTGCCCGCTCCACAGGTATCTCTGAGCACAGTTTGTCTTACTCAGGACACATGCACTGGCTCAGTGAGCAAGTGCAGTGCGGTGTTCTTGACAACCTTGATCTCAGTGGGCTCTGACTTCTGGCTTCTCTCTGACTACGTGCATTGTTGTGACCTCTGGTGCTTCTTCTTCCTGTTTGTTGCTGACTCCGGCTTGTCTCACCACTCTTTTGTTACCTGTGACACCTGGGCTGCTGCTCTGTGTTACTACGCTTTGTGTGTGCAATCTCTCTTCCCTCACTAGCATCCCCTGGTGGAGGTTGCGCTGTACTGCACTGCAGCAGTACATTACAGATATCACTGCTATTCAGGCCGGCATTGTATGTGGTATACTTCATTGCATACATCAAGAGTGTTAAGGATGGCGGAATGCACCAAATATAAATAATAGGAGGTGCGTTCGCTGCCCGGGGTCCACCGTGCGGTAGGTGTAAAGACCGCTGCTGGATAAAGGCAGATTCACCAGAGGGCGGAGTATAGCGCTCGGGTTAGCGTCACCCAAGGTGCTAGGAGCGGCTCTGTTTAAGGCACAGAGATGCCTGTTATGAATGGGCAGCCGAGAAGGAAATAAAAAAAAAAAAAGCTAAGTCTCAGAAAACCAAAGAGGTTGGTAACTATGCAGACTGCAGACCCCTGATCCTAACACGCAGCAGTCGTGGAGCGTTCCTACAATGGTCCTAGACGCCTCGTCACAACCAGAGAACTAAATAAGCCTAAAGAAGGAAAAGAGGAAAAACTAACTACCCCAGAGCAGACCCCAAAGGAGAGACAGCCCCCCATATGTATTGACGGTGAAAAAAGATGAAAACACAAACAAAGGCAGGAAAATAGGCTGAGCAAACAATGGGGCCAAATGAACTTGAAAGGACAGGAAAAGAAAGACACTGTCTGCAGTCTGCCAAAAACCCCTACAAAATGTCCAACACAACTGATAGCAAAATTTACCCTGAAGTCACTAGACTTCTCCCACTATATCAGCACTCTGAAATATTCTGAGACAGAGCAAAAAGAGGCCAATCTAATAAGGGACAAAAGAAAGGCAATTTGATAAATAAGAGTGGAAATTCAGCACAGCCCAGCCGGGCTGGCTGACCACACAAAAAACTGAAAAGACCAACAAGAGCAAGTGTGAACATTAGCAAAATTAAAACTTATCTTAAGAAGACTGGAACAGAGCTGAGTCCTAGACCTGAGAAACAGACTGAATCACCAGCACTAGGATAGGGCGTCGGCTTCCTCACCAGGTGGCAGATTACTACCACTTAAACCAACCTCACAACCTCCTGTCACCACCAGAGGGAGAACGGAAGGGGAACTCTCAACTGGTGGAGCAGAAAATGAGCTCATAACAGATGCACTAGAGTAATTTAGAAATAAACGCTGGGCCTGTTCACATCACAGGGCCAGCCAGCGTGTGGTGTCGCAGCCGCGAACGCCAAGAGGTGCTGCTGACTGCAGCGCAACGTAAACAGAAGTCGCTTAACGACAGTGCCGGAGGAGCCGGACACTGTCGGACGCTAGTGCTAGGTGCGGAGAGCACAATGGCGTATAGCCTGCCACTACCTGGCGCTGACTAGAACCAACACTCTGCCACCATTCGTATTATCAGAGGGAAGGGGTTTCTTAATAAGTCAGTCACCAGAACATGCATCCATCACCATTCACACTCAGCATAATATGCTACACTAGCACATGGCCGAGCCGCCATGCAGGCTTTTTATAGCCATGCGCTTCCGGGACCTTCCAGTACCCTGGAAGGAACCAATCAGATCCGACGCAGGACCTGAGCACGTGACCCCTGCTCTCCAGTTAGAGGTCAAGTTGCGGGCATGCTCAGTAGCACGGCATGAGGACTTAGCCTCTGGAGCGGTTCCCTGCTGAGCAGGTTGCACTACCATTGCTGCACCAGAGGTGGCAGCAACATCCAGGCCCACAGAACAAGTCTGAGCAGCTCGCCTGGCTTGCCATGATTGCTCAGCAGGTCCCTGAGCGGTTAGAGCGAAATGGGAGACCGCTGAATGTACGGCTCTGGCTTCCTGCTGTGCAAAGCCAGAAATCCAACGACTAACAAAGAGGGTCCATTTCACTACTGCCTGTTGCTGCTGCCTTTTGCATATATTGACTGTATATATTTAACCCTAGGTATCAGTGGCCAGGAATATTTTTTTTTGCATCTCAATCCTGATTATTTTATTCAAAAGAAATCCAGAGCACACTTTTTTTTCCATTTGCTTGTTGCTTGTTGCAGAATATAGCCACATCCTTTTCATCCTTTTATAATTAGTGACAATATTTTGCTTTAAAAAATAAAAATACAGGCCACATATTTTAGTGTGGTATCTCCGTCACAAGCCTCATCTATTTGTGGGCTACAAATTGTGGCATTTGAGGCCTCCATTCAACTGTTTTTGCTGTGTGATTCTCCAATTATTAACACTAATTTGTTGTAAAAAATTTACAGCCACAAATTTTACAGTTTGGTATCTCCGTCACACGCCTCATCTATCTGTTGGCTATAAATTGTGGCATTTTAGGCCTCCATTCAATAGTTTTTGCTGTGTGTTACCCTAGTTCTTGACACTACTTTGCAGTAAAAAAATAAAAATGCATGCCACATATTTTACAGTGTGGTATCTCCTTCATATGCCTGTGTAGGAACGTGAGCCGACTGGGGGTTGACCCCTTTCTTCGCCGCGAACAGACTGAGACAGAGACTGAAGTGTGTCCAACAGGTCCTCTTTATTGGCCGTCCTCTTGACGACCGCAGCAACATACAGCAGCAGCTAGACACTCTCCGCACACAGTCCCGGGTACCTTCACTTCCTTCTTACTTTTGTATGGCGGCCCTCGCGACTCTTTCACTGCAGCTGCCCTAGGCCTATCTACTACAGCGCTTCATCTGCCCGAGTCCGTCCGTCTTGTGGTACGCACAGGCTCTCTCAGTCTGCGGTTTCCCTTGTCTCTCTGTCTGCAGCTTCCACTGTCTCTCTGTCTGCGGCTTCCACTGTCAGGGTCATCCCCCTGACTGTCTCAGATGTCAGTCCCTTCTGGATCTTCAGCCTCACGTCTACTCTTCTCCTCATCTCCTCTCCATGGACTGAATGCTTCTGGAACTCTCTACCTGCCTTTTTATCCCTCTCCTTGAGGATTCCTCCCAGAGTTCCTATAACCCTGCCCCCCATGACTTGTGCAGTTCCTTAGCCATAAGCTGATGTTAAGTCCTCTGCTCACAACTCTCACTATTCACATCTTGTGCCCAAATTCCAGTATTGCACCTATCTCCACTACTTCAGCTGTCTCCCATCTATAAATACAACAGTCACTCTATAACTTTACCTTCCCACTGCAGACAGGTCCGTGCATCAGTCCACCTCCCGTACACTTGCTCTATCTGTGGGCTTCAAATTGTGGCATATGAGGCCTACATTCATCTGTTTTTTCTCTGTTACCCTAGTTCTTGAAACTATTTTCCTGTAAAAAATAAAAAAGCCACATATTTTACAGTGTGGTATGTCCATCACATGCCTCATCTATCTATGGTCTGCAAATTGTGGCATTTGTGTCCTCCATTCAACTGTTTTTGCTGTGTGTTACATTCATGACATTATTTTGAAGCAAAAACATAAAAATACAGGCCACATAATTCACAGTGTGGTATCTCATCTGTCTGTGGGCTACAAATTGTAGCATTTGAGGCCTCCATTTACCTGTGTTACCCTAGTTTCTGACAATAATTTGCTGTAAAAAATAAAAATACAGCCCGCATATTTTACAATGTGTTATCTTTGTCACATGACTCAGCTATAAGTGGTAGAAAAATTGTGGCATTTCAGGCCTACCTTGAAATGTTTTTGCTGTGTGCTACCCTATTTAGTGACATAATTTTGCTTCAAAAAATAAAAATACAGGCCACATATTTTACAGTGTGGTATCTTCTTAACACGCCTCATCTATCTGTGAGCTACAAATTGTGGCATTTGAGGCCTCCATTCAACTGCTTTTGCTGCGTGTTACCCTAGTTCTTGGCACTATTTTGCTTTAAAAAATAAAAATGCATGCCACATATTTTACAGTATGTTATCTCAGTCACACACCTCATCTATCTGTGGGCTACAAATTGTGGCATTTGAGGCCTCCATTCAACTGTTTTTGCTGTGTGTTACCATGTCAATAAAAGGAAAAGATTAATATGGGCAAAAGAACCCAGCCATTGGACAGAGGAAGATTGGAAAAAAGTGTTATGGACGGACAAATCCAAGTATAAGGTGTTTGGATCACACAGAAGAACATTTGTGAGATGAAGAACAACTGAAAAGATGCTAGAAGAGTGCCTGATGCCATCTGTCTAGAATGGTGGAGGTAATGTAATGGTCTAGGGTTGCTTTGGTCCTGGTAAAGTAGGAGATTTGTACAAAGTAAAAGGGATTTTGAATAAGGAAGGTGTTAGGCTGGCGGAACGCACCAAATAATAAAAGGTGTTAATGAGGTGCGTTCGCAGCCTGGGGTCCATCGTGCAGCGATGGAAACTGCTGCTAGACAATGACAGAAAGGATAGGGAGTAGCCGGACACCGGCGGGTAACCTCTGACACGGCGCGTGCAAGGACAGACTCTGTTACCTCACAGAGTCCGTACGAGCCAGCGTATATGTGTGACCTGTTGAGCATCACAGGTCACGACTCAAAGTAAATTACCACTCAGAGTGGGTACTATGTCTGCTGGCGGTCGCAACTAACTAGAGTAAGCACAGTGCTGGAAAGCGCACCTAAGTGCGCACGGCGCCGCTCAGTCAGAGACTGCGGTATCTTCAGTAAGTGATGCCTGTACTGACTGCCGCCCTCAGGCCCTACAGGAAGGAGAGCTGAGTACACTGCGGCACTAAGCAGTGCAAATGCTTGGTACTGACTCTAACTATAAGACCCTAACTCATGCGTATCAAAGGGAGGGAGTCTTAATGAGTCAGTCACCGGTCTCATACATCCATCATCACTCATACCTCTAAACAATGTAGAATCAATGTCTATCATAGCGCATTGCAGGGCAGCCATGCAAACCTTTTTTAGCAGCATCCTTCCAGGGCCTTCCTGATGGTCCAATCTGAGCTGGAGAAGGACCTGAACATGTGACCTCCGATCTCCAATGAGAGATCGTCCCACATGCATGCTCAGTGGACTGAAAGGAGGACTTAGTCCCTGGAAACATTTGCTGCTGACCAGCATGCATTGCTATAGCTGGACCAGAGGTGGCAGCAGCAACCAAACCCACAATGCTGGTGTGGGCAGAGCGCAGGGATTGACGAGTCTGTTGAGCAGGCTCCACTGCGGCTGAAAAGGAATGGGAGACTGCCGAAGGCAAGGCTCGGGATTCCTGCTGTGCAGCACCAGGAACCCGACGCCTAACAGAAGGTTATCACGCCAATTTGCAACACTGTACCATACCCTGTGGACAACGCTTGCTTGGAGCCAATTTCATTCTACAACAGGACAATGACCCAAAGCACACCTCCAAATTATGCAAGAACTATTTAGAGAAAAGGCAGGCAGCTGATATTCTATTTGCAATGGAGTGGCCAGCACAGTCACCAGATCTCAACCCCATTGAGCTGTTGTGGGAGCAGCTTGACCATATGGTAGGCAAAAACTGCCCACCAAACCAACTTGTGGGAGGGCCTTCTGGAAGCATGGGGTGGAATTTCTCCAGATTACCTGAACAAATTAACTGCTCGAATGCCAAATTGCTGCAAAGGGAGCATTCTTTAACGAAAGCAAAGTTTGAAGGAGAAAGTTATTATTTCAAATAAAAATCTTTTTTTCGAACCTTGTCAAGGTCTGGACTAGATTTTAAATTCACTTGGCAAATCATTTGATTAATAAAAATATGAGTTTTCATGGAAAACACAAAATTGTCTGGGTGACCCAAAACTTTTGAATGGTAGTGTATGTCCATCACATGCCTCATCTACAGTTAGGTCCATATATATTTGGACAGAGACAACATTTTTATTATTTTGGTTCTAGACATTACCACAATGAATTTTAAACAAAACAATTCAGATGCAGTTGAAGTTCAGACTTTCAGCTTTCATTTGAGGGTATCCACATTAAAATTGTATGAAGGGTTTAGGAGTTTCAGCTCCTTAACATGTGCCACCCTGTTTTTAAAGGGACCAAAAGTAATTGGACAATTGACTCCAAGGCTATTTCATGGACATGAGTGGGCAATCCCTTCATTATGTTATTCTCAATTAAGCAGATAAAAGGCCTGGAGTTGATTTGAGGTGTGGTGCTTGCATTTGGAAGGTTTTGCTGTGAAGGAAACATGCGGTCAAAGGAGCTCTCCATGCAGGTGAAACAAGCCATCCTTAGGCTGCAAAAACAGAAAAAACTCCTCCGAGAAATTGCTACAACATTAGGAGTGGCAAAATCTACAGTTTGGTACATCCTGAGAAAGAAAGAAAGCACTGGTGAACTCATCAATGCAAAAAGAACTGGGTGCCCACGGAAGACAACAGTGGTGGATGATAGCAGAATAATCTCCATGGTGAAGAGAAACCCCTTCACAACAGCCAACCAAGTGAACAACACTCTCCAGAAGGTAGGCGTATCAATATCCAAATCTACCATAAAGAGAAGACTGCATGAAAGAAAATACAGAGGGTTCACTGCACGGTGCAAGCCACTCATAAGCATCAAGACTCAAAAGGCTAGACTGGACTTTGCTAAAAAAAACATCTAAAAAAGTCAGCACAGTTCTGGAAGAATATTCTTTGGACAGATGAAACCAAGATCAACCTCTACCAGAATGATGGAAAGAGAAAAGTATGGCGAAGGCGTGGTACAGCTCATGATCCAAAGCATACCACATCATCTGTTAAACAAGGCGGAGGCAGTGTGATGGCTTGGGCATGCATGGCTGCCAGTGGCACTGGGTCACTAGTGTTTATTGATGATGTAACACAGGACAGAAGCAGCCGAATGAATTCTGAGGTATTCAGAGCCATACTGTGTGCTCAGGTCTAGCCAAATGCAGTCAAACTGATTGGTCGTTGTTTCATACTTCAGATGGACAATGACCCAAAACATAAAGCCAAAGCAACCCAGAAGTTTATTAAAGCAAAGAAGTGGAATATTCTTGAATGGCCAAGTCAGTCACCTGATCTCAATCCAATTGAGCATGCATTTCACTTGTTAAAGACTAAACTTCAAACAGAAAGGCCCACAAACAAACAGCAACTGAAAACCACCGCAGTGAAGGCCTGGCAGAGCATCAAAAAGGAGGAAACACAGAGGCTGGTGATGTCCATGAGATCAAGCAGTCATTGCCAACAAAGGGTTTTCAACCAAGTACTAGAAATGAACATTTTATTTACAATTATTTAATCTGTCCAATTACTTTTTGTCCCTTTAAAAACAGGGTGGCACATATTAAGGAGCTGAGGACAAAGAACATGAAGACAACCACCAAGATACAGAACATCACGAGACAGAAGACCAAGAAGCAGAAGAACAAAAAGCAGAAGAACCAAAAGCAGAAGAACATTAAGCATAAGACTAAAAATCAGAGCAAAAGATATTATCTAAATTATAAGCAGAAGAAGACTAAGCAGCGTATGGGGTGAGTCCGTTCCTCCTCGTGGTGCCCCTGGAAAATGCCTGCAGGCCAAACTGAACGCGGACAAATCCTGTTGTAAATCTTTTGTGACAGGCAGAACGGAAGGTGTAATCTTCAAACTTTTATAGATAACAACTACAGGAATGCCTGTCACAAATAAGAATATGATGAAGAAGAAAAATAGGAAGAAGATGAAGAAGTAGAATATGAAGAAGAATAATAGTTGAATAAGAAGAATATGAAGAATGTAAAAAAAAAGAATAATAGGAAGAAGGTGAAGAAGAAGAAGAAGATGAATAAGGTGAAGAAGAAGTTGATGAAAAAGATGCTGCTGCTGCTCAGGATCATGAAGGAGAAAGTGTGGAGAAGTAAAAAAGAAGGTGAAGAGCATGGAAGTAGTGAAACATACATATTTGACAAAATATAACAAAGGTTGATATAGTCAATATCTTTCTAACTCCGAACGTCTTAAAAAATTAATTCCTGCTATTCCATTTGATTGGGCTAAACCTCTATGCCTTTAATGTCTCCTACACCTCCCCCAATACATTCTACATTATTCTTAGTTGTTTTTCTTCATGTAGAATTAACCTACAGGGAAAGAAAGGGTTTATTTTAATTCCGATATTTCTGTCCCATTGACTTGCATTGGTTTCCTGTATCGGAATCGGCAATATCCGATACTTTTTGGGTATCGGTCCGATCCAATCCGATCCAATATTTCACGATATCGGAAGGTATCGCTCAACACTACTCAAGACTCCCCCTGTGCAGTGAGAGAATCTCGACGCCTAACACATAGTGCTTTATATAACTTGAGGAACAGACAGGAAAACACTGAAAGACCGGCCTAAAATCCCCAAATTTTTAAAACACAGATGTGAGGTGTGTCACAGATATACCACTCTGTAAAATATGTGTTTTCCTTTTTTTTATGCAAAAGAGTCCTGGATTTAACGAGAGTGCAAAAAATGCCACAATTTTTGGCACACGGATGTATGAGGCGTGTCACAGATATACCCCAATGTAAAATATGTGGCCTGATTTTTTTAAAAAATGCTACATAGTGCTGTATATAACTACAGTGAAAACCCAGGACAAAAAGGAAAACCGGCCCAAACTGGCCAATCTTTGAGCACGCACAGATATAAGCTTGCACGGAGATACCACACCGACAAATGTGTGGCCCGTATTTTGTTAATTTTTTGGCTAAATAGTGCTGTATATAAGTATAGTGACACCCAGGACAAAAAAGGAAAACCGGTCTAAACTGGCCAAACTTTGAGCACGCACAGATATGAGCTGGCACGGAGATACCACACCGACAAATGTGTGGCCTGTATTTTTTTTATACTTTGGCCAAAAAGTGCTGTATATAAGTACAGTGACACCCAGGACAAAAAAGAAAAACCAGCCTAAACTGGCCAAGCTTTGAGCACATACAGGTATGAGCTGGCACGGAGATACCACACCGACAAATGTGTGGCCTGTATTTTTTTTATTCTTTGGCCAAAAACTGCTGTATATAAGTACAGTGATAGACAGCAAAAAAAAAATAATTTAGGGCTAAAAAGACCAACATTTTTAGCATACAGATAGATGAGGCATGTCACAGATATACCTCACTGTAAAATATGTGGCCTTTTTGGGAGGGTTTCAGCAAAATAGTGTCAAGAAATTGTGTAAGACACTAAAAAAAAAATCTACTCAACTGTACCAAATAAAAATTAAATATTTCTCTGCGCACTCAAAAGGGGTTTATGGGACCCCTTTAAAATTGCTGGATTTACATGCTGTACTAGGAAAAGGATCTGGCTGTATTGTGCGCTGTCAAAAAGCAAATGGATTTAAAAAAAGGGCTCTGGATTGCTTTGCAATAAAAAAAGCTCTATTAACCCTGGGCAAAAAAAATTTCAAAGCCAATTACACCTAAGGCTAGGTATATACGGTCAACATATCCTACAAGTAGCAGCAGCAGCACTAGAACACAGGAAGGGAATGGACCCTCTTGATGTATGCAATTATATGTATATACACACATACAGTGCCTGCAGGCCTTGCATTGATGTGTATAGATCGACGTACACTACCCTGCCTACCTAACACTGGAACCTATATACTCCAGAATCAGTCCTTAGAAGGGCTGCTGGTTTAGCTGGATTTTAGTAGTTTACGATGGTAGACTCCACACTGGCTAATAAATCCCCAAATCTGACCCTATCTCAGCAGCCGCTCTCCCTACACTATCTAAATTCGGAGCTGAATGCGCCGAGCAGGGCGGTGTCCAGTCTCTTATACCCCTGATGATGCTGTGTGGCCAGCCAATCACTGCATGACCACAACAAAGCTGGCTGTGGCGTTTCATGGCCAAGCAGACAATCCCTGCATTGTGATTGGGTCTCTAAAGTCCGCTAAAAAATCTGGGTGAAGACCCGAGTTCCCACCCGTGATACTCGGGTGAGTAACGAGACGTTGGCTCATCAATAATTATTAACACTAATTTGCTGAAAAAAAAATACAGGCCACATATTTTTTTGCAGTGTGATATCTCCGTTACATGCCTCTTCTATCTGTGGGCTACAAATTGTGGCATTTGAAGCACTATTTTCTTCTAAAAATATAAAAATGCAGGACACATATTTTACAGTGTAGTATCTCCATCACACACCTCATCTATCTGCGGGCTAAAAATTGTGGCATTTCAGGCCTACAATGAACTGTTTTGATTTGTGCTACCCTAGTTAGTGACACTATTTTGCTGTAAAATAATTAAAATACAGGCCACATATATTACAGTGCGGTATCTCCATCACAAGCCTCATCTATCTGTGGGCTACAAATTGTGGCATTTGAGGCCTCCATTCAACAGTTTTTGCTGTGTGTTACCCTAATGCTTGACACTATTTTGCTGTAAAAAAAAGAAAAAGAAATACAAGCCACATATTTTACAGTGTAATAGTGTAGTAGTTTTATGAATGTTTTGTGTGTGTTTTATGATGTATATATGTGTTTAAACATGTGTTTAAGTCTGATTCTTCGCCCACTGGGTGTGGCTTTTTTTGAAAGGATGTACCTCCATGTGCCTTCCTTTGCTTTAAGTAACTGACCCTGTATGTGTATGTGTGTAGATTGTCCTGAGGAAGTGGTGTAATCACCACGTAACACGTAGAAATAGTCTATTCTCTTTTACCTCCACTTGCACTTCTCTGGTTCATCATCCTAACAGACGAGAAACGCAGTCTGATTCCCCATTCTCTTCACCTAGCAAAGGGCTTAAATATTGTGGCATTTGAGACCTCTATTCAACTGTTTTTTCTGTGTGTTACTCCAATTATTAACCCTATTTTGCTGTAAAAAAAAAGAAACATGCCACATATTTCACATGATGAAATCTCCGTCACACGCCTCAGCTATCTGTGGGCTACAAATTGTGGCATTTGTTGCCTCCAGTCAACTGTTTTTGCTGTGTGTTACCCTAAGTCTTGAGACTATTTTGCTGTAAAATAATTAAAATGCAGGCCACATATATTACAGTGCGGTATCTCCATCACAAGCTTCATCTATCTGTGGGCTACAAATTGTGGCATTTGAGGCCTCCATTCAACAGTTTTTGCTGTGTGTTACCCTAATGCTTGACACCATTTTGCTGTAAAAAAAAGAAAAGAAATACAAGCCACATATTTTACAGTGTAATAGTGTAGTAGTTTTATGAATGTTTTGTGTGTGTTTTATGATGTATATATGTGTTTAAATATGTGTTTAAGTCTGATTCTCCACCCACTGGGTGTGGCTTTTTTTGAAAGGATGTACCTCCATGTGCCTTCCTTTGCTTTAAATAACTAACCCAGTATGTGTATGTGTGTAGATTGTCCTGAGGAAGTGGTGTAATCACCACATAACACGTAGAAATAGTCTATTCTCTTTTACCTCTACTTGGACTTCTCTGGTTCATCATCCTAACAGGCAAGAAACGCAGTCTGATTCCCCATTCTCTTCACCTAGCAAAGGGCTTAAATATTGTGGCATTTGAGACCTCTATTCAACTGTTTTTTCCGTGTGTTACTCCAATTATTAACCCTATTTTGCTGTAAAAAAAGAAACATGGTGAAATCTCCGTCACACGCCTCAACTATCTGTGGGCTACAAATTGTTGCATTTGTTGCCTCCAGTCAACTGTTTTTGCTGTGTGTTACCCTAAGTCTTGACACTATTTTGCTGCAAAAAAATAGAAATACAGGCCACATATTTCACAGTGTGGTATCTCTGTCACACATTTCATCTATCTGTGGGCTGCAAATTGTGGCATTTGAGGCCTCCATTCAACAGTTTTTGCTGTGTGTTACCCTAGATATTGACACTATTTTGCTGTAAAAAAAAATTGAAATACAGGCCACATATTTTACAGTGTAGTATCTCCATCACACGCCTCATCTATCTGTTGGCTATAAATTTGGCATTTGAGGCCTCCATTCAACTGTTTTTGTGGTGTGTTTCTTCAATTATTAACACTATTTTGCTGTAAAGGGAGAAGCCTGTGAGAAAAAACATATACCGTAGAATATATTAATTAATATAAAGAGGTGATAGGTCACCCAATGTAGAATAATCAATAAAAATATTAGAAATATATATCATATTAATGAATTAATATATAATAAAAATAAAATAATTATATAATGTATATTAATAAATAATTAATGTATCAAGGACATACCAATTATTGTAATTTACAGTGACCCCAATTCAAACCATAAATTAAACTAGGATGAAGGGGAGGTCCATCATGTTATCACACCTGAAATGGGAAAAAAATTGAAAAGGGAAAAAAGATAAATAAAATAGAAAAATATGAAAAATATGAAATTCTTCAGGAATTAGTCTTAAATGTGTTTATTATTATTAGTCCTTCCATCCAAGGAAAAGTAGAACATCAGAACCATCCTGAAGTCCAAACAGTATCCTTGAGAGGAAAATGGCCACCATTGTAAACAGCACCAAAGGAAGGCAATGGGCACCTTAAATAGTAGAAGAAAAAATATAATAAATACAAGAAAATTAAAAACACCTTAAAAAACCTGAAAAAAAGGATGCATTTATAAGAAGAAACTAAAACCAAAACTTTCATTAACGCCAAAAGGAGTAACAGTATTAAGGCAATATATCCATTTGCTCCCAAGCTGAACGAGAGCTTTGTCCAAATCACCACCGCATATCTCTAAATTGATTTGATCAATTGCCATAAAAGTAAGGCCTTTGGGATTGGAGTTATGGTGGATGTTAAAGTGATGCGGCAGGGTTTTTAAAAGAGAAACTTCATAAATAGTTTTGGCCTTTTCAATGTCTCTAATATGCTCATGAAGGCAAATCTTAGGGTGTGTGAACACGCTGCGGAATCCGCTGCGGATTAATCCGCACGGATTTTGCAAAAACCGCAGATAATCCGCAGGTCAAAAGACCTGCGGATTATCTGCGGTTTTGCCTGCGGTTTGGTCCTGCGGATTCACTATCTCCACAATGGTGGAGATAGGAACCCGCAGCGGTTTCCGCAGAAAGAATTGACATGCAATTCTTTCTGCGGATTCAAAACCGCAGCAAATCCTGCGCGGATTTTTCCGCAGCGTCGGCACAGCGTTTTTTTTTTCCCATTCATTTGAATGGTACTGTACACCGCAGCTAAAGCTGCTGCGGGTCCGCAGCAGCCAAAACCGCTGCGGAGACGCAGCGGAATCCGCAGCGTGTGCACGTACCCTTAAAGTCCCGAGTAGTAAGTCCCACATATATCAATTTACAAGGACAAGTGGCATGATATATGACACCTTGTGATGAACATGTTTGATGTTTTCTAATTTCAAAATTCCTGGTTCCCTCTGAGTTGGTAAAAGAAGAGGATTTTTTATATTAATGCATGCCTTGCAATGGCCACATGTAAAGAAACCTTTTTGTAAGGGTCTATGTCCGGAGTCAGGGTTTGGGTCATAGTGGCTGTGTACCAATAAGTCTCTTAGATTGCGAATCCTTCGTGCTACAAAAAAGGGAGCTGATGGAAGAATTTTTTGTAATGTGGGATGGGTCATCAAGATGTTCCAGTGTTTTTTGAAAAGTAATTTAATATCATCCCATTGGTTATTAAAAGTTGAAATGAATCTAATTTCATCATAGTTTTTAGAATCCGATTTTTGGGAAATAGAATAAAGTAGTGGTTCCCGAGGTGTTGTTAGGGCTCTCCTACAGCCTTTTCTATTGCTACGTTTGCTGTAGCCACAATTAAGGAATCTTTTACTTAGATCAGCCGCCTGATGTTTAAAATCCTGATTTGGGGAAAAAATGCGTTTAGCTCTTAGATATTGTCTTATTGGTATGGATTTAATGATTGATGGTGGGTGAGATGAAGTGGCATGTAAGAAGGAATTAGTAGCCGTTGGTTTTCTATATAAGTTGGTGGTAATCAAACCCCCAGTTGAAACCTTAATTTTCAAATCAAGGAATTCAAGATCCCTTCCAGTTTTGTAAGTAAGATTGATGTTCAGATTGTTCCTATTAAGATTAGCCATTAAATCATGAAGAATATCCATTGATCCTTCCCAAATAAACCACACGTTGTCAATGTACCTCATCCAACCTTGTATTAGTTGGATGCCTGCTATAGAGTCCACTTGAAAAATATCCCTTTCCCAAGCTCTCAAGAATTTGGCATAAGAACGGGCACAGGAGGCACCCATGGCAGTGCCTTGGGTTTGGAGATACGTGTGTCCTTTAAGTGTAAAGACATTATGCCTTAAAACAAGTTCCAAAAGTATGAGGATCAATTCAGCCATTACAGGGTCCAATTTACTAATTTTTAAATACCAGGCAACTGCTTTGAGACCATCCTCATGTTTAATAGAGATATACAGTGCCTCTATATCTGCAATTACCATGGTCATTTGGTCATCGATGTAAAGATGATTCAATGTTTGAAGAGCAGCAGTGGTATCCTGAATGTAGGACGGAAGTACTAATGGTTTTAAATAAAAATCAATAAATGTTGAAATGATTTCACATAGGCTTCCGTTATCTGAGATGATAGGTCTGCACGGAGGGTCCATTGGATCCTTATGAAGTTTTGGAATTAGGTATAGAGTTGGCACTTTCGGATGTAGGTTACGTATGTTGTCCACCATCATTTTAGTAATAATGCCCTGCTCTAGGGCCTTTTGAAGAATTACTATGAGATCAATTTAAGGTAATTAACCTATCCCAACACCAACTATCCATAATGGAAGTAGATCTCCTGGGAATAGGTTTAACATTCTCCCCTTCAAGTCCTATGGACTGTTTTACTGTTGTGAGAGACTTACACATCTTTTGCAGGAAACTTCTTCTTAAAAAATTCCTTTCTAAGAACCATATAAATGATACCTTTTCAACAGTGGAAGAGAGGGAAGCATTGAGGGACGTGGAGGAGCTTTTACATGAAAATACCTTATGTCAGGCAGCAGCAACCAGACGCATAGCATTAGCCTGAGAAAGACGCCGGGACTGACATCTCTGCTGAGCAGGAACCTCTGAGGCTGCAGAAGAATGGGAGACGGCAGAGGACATGGCTTGAGATTCCCCCTGTACATTGGCGGGAACTCAATGCCTAACATTACCCCCCTTCTAGGGCTCCCCTCCTTGGGCCTCAATACGCTCAAAAGCTGCAATGAGCTGAGGAGCATGAATGTGCTCAATAGGTTCCCAGGTCCTGTCCTCTGGGCGATGACCCTTCTAGTCCACCAGATAGTACTTCATACCACATTGCACCCAACTATGGCGTTCACCTCATAATCATCTGTAGATGAGTTCGATGTCCCGGCAGATGACTCGGAAAACCGGGACATGTGAACGGGTTTTAAGAGGGACACATGAAAGGTGTCGGTGATACCTAGGCGTGGAGGAAGGGCCAGATGATAGACCACAGGGTTAACTTGTTCCAGGACCTTGAAGGGACCTATATAGCAAGGCGAAAACTTACTTGACTGAACTCGCAGACTGATATTACGGGCAAAGAGCCACACCAAGTCGCCAGGACAAAGGTCGGAGCGGGGTGCCGGTGAGCATCAGCGGAATCCCTCATTCTCTCCTTGGAGGTCTGGATAGCATCCTGTGTGTGGTCCCAAATGTCACGTGCCTCCACTACCCAGTCTGCCACCCTAGAGTCGGTGGAAGACACAGGCATCTGCACAGGAACCCGCGGGGGAATGGGGTTTGTCCAGTGGAATCGGCTACGGTGTTGTATTTTGTAGTTGTGTGTGTGAAGATGGATGTATGCCTTCTGGTGACTGACTCATTATATACTCCCTCCCTCTGGTTGTGCATGTGTATAGGGTATTGGAGTTAAGTCAGTACCTACAGGTGGCATTGCTCTGCACCACACTTAGCGCCTATCTGTGCCATCCAGCACAAGGCACTTCTATACTGCGTCAAGTAGCAGCAATCGCCGTGCACAATACATGTGCTTTCCTAGCCCTAAGTTTGGGTGGTTAGTGGCATTTGCCAGAGCGGTGCTATGCGCACTAGGTGCACTATATCTTTGTTTAGTTTCTTTCTGGCACTGCTGTTGCCGCGCCGAGTGCTAGTGCTCTAGAAGGACTCTAACCCAGCGTCTTTGGGGCTGAGTCTTGAGACTGTACACTAGCGCTCACTCCGCCGAGTCCTGTGAAGATAACAGGCTCCGGCATCTCTTACAGCGGCTCTGTGAAAGTAACAGAGTTCGCTCCCATACACACCGGGTCAGTGGTTAACCAGCCGGTGTTTAATTAGTACTCCGCCATTACCGAGCAGCAGTTTACCAAGCGCTATACCAAGCGCATTACTTCCCTTTATATACTAAATACAGGTATTTACTAATGTTCACTCAAAGCGTTCATCCTGCATTTCCACCAACAATAAGCACATGATAATACTTTCTGCATTTGATATTATTATTAGGGACCTGCAATTTATGACTTTTTTCTCTGCTCTTTTATAGGAAAGATATAATTCACGTACCACGCATACTATTATCACCTTTCACTTTTTGGTTGATACCTAGATACCAGAAGTCCACAATATCCTTGCATTATGTCTTCACTTCTCATGGACGTTATATAGAAATATAATAGGAATTTAATGGCGGATATCTTCTTGACACTGTTCTATATATCTTACCTCACGGATCACTTGCATCTGAGATTCATCTTCAAGTTACTGTTTGATAAGACCTATACTACTTGACATAGTTTTAATTTTTCCTTGAAATATATATATCTCTCTTATAGACAAACAACCTGTGTCTCTCGTTTTATTTCTCCCAATCCTAGGTACCTAGGCAAAAGCTCCTCCTGAGCTATACCCGAGGAGACATAGAAATCCCTTCTCCGAGAACTTGGAGGCCTTCAGTGGGATATAATATTCCCCTTCGACTTTCATCTCAGACTGAACAATTGACCGCCTCTATCCTGTACAGAATGCCAGATCCCGGGTAAGTGAGTAGATTTGTTACTCACACAGTTTTCTCTCCGGGAAAAGAGGCATTCTGGAGTAAGTCTGTGGGGATTTCTAATGGGAAAAGCCCTCGGGTAAAAAAGGTATATATTATTTGTTATCTCTTGCTTGATTGTCTGTTTGTTTAAGTGCTGTTAACAATTGTTTTGTTTCAGGATGAAGTGGGATGATTTTCCATTTGCTTTGTCTGTATCTATAACAAAGGTTCCTATCTTTGTTTGTATTGATGTCAGTGTTTGTTAATATTGAAAATATTGCAATCAAATTGTCTTGATCCTGCTTTGCTATACTTGGTTTATGTTTGTTCTAACTTTTATTCTTCTTTTGTTTGTTGATGCCTTGTCAAATGTTAATTGATAAGTAGTACTGATAATGCTGTGCTGAACTGTTCTGATTATACTACAGTCCTGATATGCTGCTATGTCTGTGTTGTGGGGCACTAAGCTGCGCTGTTGATGTATGGAGACTAAATGACGTGTGCTCAGTGTATAAAATAGTTTTCTTACTCAAAATAGTGAGTAAGATAAAACTCTTCAGTTAGTTGCTACTTGAAAAAAAATTACAGGAAGGTCCCGGGTGGGAGTTTGTACTGAAGATGGAAAATCACGTGAAGACAATCTATGGGAATCTAAAAGGAAATCTTTTTTGTATGCAACCCGGTACTCAGATAGGACGCTAATTAGAGGATATAGTGAACCAAGCAAGAGTTTCTACAAATAGATGCGATTCACGTTTTCGTCCATTGGCACTAGAGCATTTTTGATAAGATGTGGGGAGCGAGAGAGTACAGAAGTACTGCGTGTATGAATGTGATTGAAATGTCAGACAAATGCTTACCATGTGTGTACCATATGCTGCGTGAAAAGGGTCTATGTTCAGTTCACCAGTATAGGCGCAGAGTATATTCTTGTCATATGCATTGCTTAAAAGCTGGGTAGATGTATTGGACCCTAGATGGTATATGCCAAGGTGGCAAGATAACATCACGCATGAATATTATCTTATTGAACCCGGAGTGGATTCAGGAATAGACCTTGCATATTCAGAGTCTAGTAGGGGCTCAGATCCAGATGTATGAGGAGTATATAGCGCTTGTGTTTGGAACTGTGTTGTTGACAGTAATCTGTCTAATTGTTTGGGAGAGTGTGTATCAACATCAGGATAGAACAGAGAGTTGCAGTTTAGGTTATTGCTTTGATAGTGGTATTGCTGGCTATTGTAGTTAGACCAGTGGGATCCCACTAATACATAACAGGGCTGAAGACAGGGGTCGCTACCCTTGACAGCTGTTAGGGGTGTTAGGCCCACCAGGTCAGGACAGACTACGGATCCAAGATATAAGATAAAGGACCTGCAGGATTATGAAGCAGTTAACAATACCGTTGACAATTCTTGAAAAGGCAGAAGTGCCAAGGAATGGATGTTTGGATGCTGAGAGATACAACGAGTCTTTAAGTAAGGAGCATGCTGTATGGATTGGAAAATGTGATTATGGTGTGCAAGTTGCAGCGTGGATCAGAACCTCTGAATGATATGGTCTGTTTTAATACTAAGAAGTTATGATGAATGATGAAGTTAATACTAAGTGTGATGAAGTTAGAATGAGAGAATGTACTGTATGTCAGGCAATCTGCAGCGTCTCCTCGCACAGGCTGCTCCCCCTTCACAAGATCAGTCTGTGTTTCCACAGCTCCCTCCACCCCTGTAGTAGCGGAGGGGATGAGACCGGCCCCCCCTTAAGCAGCCCAAAGAGCGAAGTTATGTGCTGACCGGAGATTTCTTCTGTGTCTGCAGCCTTAACATCTGTATAATTCTATACACCCCATCTCTGGTAGACCCTGGTGATATACCATCAGCCAGGGGTCCCATAGGTGCCAAACACGGGGGGAAGACTGATCCCCATGTCTCCGCAGATGCAAACTAGCTGACTTGTATATGATGCTTCTCCTCTATACTTATTACCCTTGGGTTGCCACAGGGGTTCCCAGACAGTTTCTCCACTCCGGTAAGGAACAGCCCCAAGCAATTCCTATGGAAGGGAGAAATGAGGAAACATTTTACATTTCACTTGCAGACAACTCTTACACCTCATAACTATGATTTGAAAAACCCCAGAGAAGCTAGATTTGTAAAAATATGTTACTGATAGGATTGAAGGAAGATCTGAGAACAGAAGTAATAAGAATACGGCCAGAATGTATATACAATCCCTTCCCATGTTTAGGGGATAGAGGACCAGATTAACAATAGGAAAGTAAAGAAGCAGCAGAAGGCAACACCTGTTATGGTGAATATACCTCTGGATGCATTTAATAATGCTGTGAAAACTGTGGTGCAGGCGGCAGGTATACATAGCAGGGGAACAGGGGGAGAGAAGAAAAGGAAAGATGGGATAAGAGACCCAGAGAAGTGTAAACAAAAATAACGGTTCCCCCACAGGATGGTCCAATCACTATGACATAATTAAATCTTCCTCCTGGGAAACAATTAAAATGCCTGATTGATACGGGGGTGAGCCGTACTATAATATATAAGAAAAGGATATGTCACAACGATTCAGGACAGGGAAGATGGTACAGGGATTAGGAGCAGGTGGAATAGTTCATCCCTTGTATGAAACAGAACCCATGTGTCAGGAACACCGCACTGCACTTGCTCACTGAGCCAGGGCGCGTGTCCTGAGTACAAAGACCGTGCACAAAGATACCTGCGGAGCGAGCAGCAGTGGTGACAATGCATGCTCCAGGACCTGAATCACGTGACTGCTGGGGGCATGGCCTAAGCTCCACAGAGCTAGGAGCTGCAGGGAAACTCCTAGAAGGGTAACTACAGGACAATGTTACCAAGGAGCATAGACAGAGACAGACACCAGATCAAGCCGGGTCAAAGCACGAGATAGCAGGACAGTACCAATGGGCTTAGACAGAAAGAATAGTCAGGACGTAGCAATAGATCAGAAAACCAGAACAGGTATTAGACGGTACAATAGGGGTAAACTGTAACGGAGTAACGATAGCCAAGCCAGGAGGTCAGAACCAGAAAAGACAATGGTACCAAAAACGAGAGATGGAGTACAGAGTGAAGGAACAAGCCGGGTCATACACGGGAAGCAAACAAACAATGCAGAGTACACACACACCAGGGGTCAGACACACCAGAATAGCAGTATAACTGACAGAGAATGCCAGTATGGAGTGAGCATAAATACCCCTCCCAGATCCAAAGAGAGGCCGGCAATGTTAACCCTGTCAGAACAGGACATTAACCATGTCCTAACCATGACAGTACCCCCCTCTTAATGGGGGGCCACCGGACCCCCAGGTTTCTCAGGGTACCTGGCATGAAAAGCACGCACCAGTCGATTAGCGTGCACCGAACTGGCCGGAACCCACGATCGATCCTCAACGGAATATCCCTTCCAATGGATAAGGTACTGAAGTCTCCGGCGCACCCACCGCGAATCAATGATGCACCCTACCTCGTACTCCAGTTGACTCTCTACCAACACTGGTGGAGCCACGGATGAGGGATCTTCTCTAACTGTCCCCACAGGTTTTAATAGGGACCTGTGGAAGACATTAGAGATTTTGAAGGAGGTGGGCAACTGTAATCTGTATGCCACCGGGTTGATCACCTCTGCAATCTTGTATGGGCCAATAAATTTGGGGCCCAACTTCATAGAGGGTATTTTAAGTTTGATGTTACGAGTGGACAACCAGACTTTTTCTCCCACTGTCAACGCAGGAACCACCCCCCTCCTCCTGTCTGCAAAATGTTTGAACTTCTTCTGGGCTTTGGAGATGTTCCCCTGTACCTCCTTCCAGAGGGTTTTTAATTGTTGTACCATCCCCTCGGCACCAGGGCAATCCGAATCCATATGGGAAAATTCCCCAAACTGCGGAACAAACCCATAATTGACCAGAAAGGGAGGCTTTCCGGTAGACTGATTAACCCGACAGTTGAATGCAAATTCTGCCATGGGCAATACCTCACACCAGTCTTCCTGTCTGGAGGCCAGGCATCTCAGAATCTGCTCCAATGACTGGTTGGTGCGTTCCGTTTGTCCGTTAGATTCCGGGTGATAGGCAGAGGAGAATGACAACGTGACCCCCAACTTCATACAAAACGCTCTCCAAAACCTGGCCACAAATTGCACACCCCTGTCCGACACCACGTTCACAGGCACTCAATGCAGTCGAACAATGTGCTGTATAAACAAACGAGCCAAGGTTTCAGCAGATGGTAACGCAGGTAATGGCACAAAGTGGGCTTGCTTAGAAAATCTATCAACCACTACCCATACCACTGAGTTGCCCTTGGAAGGTGGAAGGTTAGTGATAAAGTCCATGGACAGGTGTGTCCATGGTTTATCCGGAATTGGCAAAGGCACCAATTCCCCGGCCGGCCGGCCCTGAGAGCTTTTAGAGAGCGCGCACACCCCACAAGTATTCACAAACCTTTTTATATCAGTACCCATAGAGGGCCACCAAAAACCCCTAGCTACTGCCCCCCGGGTAGCTGCAATACCAGGGTGTGCACTTAACATAGAGTCACGAAATTCTTGGAGGAGTGTGGGACGGAATTGTTCGGGTACAAACAATTTACCTGGGGTTTTATTCCTGGGAGCTTGTGCTTGTGCTTCCAGAATCTCTCTCTCTAACTCAGAGGAGATTTCGGCTACAACCACTCCCTGTTGAAGAATGGAGGAAGGAGGTTCTGGAGGGGACACAGAATTAAAACTTCGGGATAAGGCATCTGCCTTTACATTTTTAGACCCTGGTCGGAACGTGATGGTAAATTGAAATCGAGAAAAAAAAAGTGCCCACCGAGCCTGTCTGGGGGGTCAATCTCTTAGCAGACTCGATATAGGCCAGGTTTTTATGATCAGTGACGACCGTAATGGGATGAGCGGCCCCCTCCAAAAAATGCCTCCATTCTTCAAAGGCCAATTTAACTGCTAACAGTTCCCTGTTACCGACATCATAGTTTCTCTCGGCCGACGAGAACTTCTTAGAGAAAAAGGCACAGGGTTTGAGTTTAGTCAGGGTAGAGCGACCCTGTGACAATACTGCCCCCACCCCCACCTCCGAAGCGTCGACCTCGACGATAAAAGGTCTTGACGAATCGGGTTGTACCAACACAGGGGCTGTAGTAAAACACTTCTTTAATGCCAGGAAGGAATTTTTTGCGGCCACAGACCAACTTTTTACATCTGCCCCTTTAAGAGTGAGGTCCGTCAAGGGTTTTACCACCTGCGAGAACCCTTTAATGAACTTCCTATAATAATTAGCGAAGCCCAGAATTCGCTGCAACCCCTTCAGGTCATGAGGCTGCACCCAATCTGTAATGGCCTGAACCTTCCCTGGATCCATGCTGAATCCCTCCCCGGATACAATTACACCCAGAAAAGACAGTTCTTGCATAAAAAATGAGCACTTCTCCAGCTTAGCATACAAATGGTTCTCCCGGAGTCTCATAAGCACCGTACGCAGATGATGCAAGTGTGACTGACTGTCCTCAGAGTAAATCAAGATGTCATCCAGGTAAATGACTACATAACGTCCAATCAAGTCAGAAAAAACAACATTAATAAAGTTCTGAAAAACCGCTGGAGCATTATTGAGGCCGAAGGGCATAACCAGGTTTTCAAACAGCCCCTCAGTTGTCAGGAACGCTGTTTTCCATTCGTCCCCCTCCCGGATCCTTATAAGGTTATAAGCCCCTCGTAGATCGAGCTTAGAAAACCATTTGGCCCCCGTGAGTTGATTGCATAGATCAGGAATCAACGGGAGAGGGTACGTGTTCTTAACAGTAATTTTGTTCATTTCTCGAAAGTCGAGGCACGGTCGCAACCCACCATCTTTTTTCTTTACAAAGAAAAACCCCGCTGCCACGGGTGAGACCGAGGGCCGAATATGCCCCTTGCGAAGGCTTTCTTTAATGTACTCTTTCATAGCTTGGCGCTCAGGCCCGGACAAATTAAACAAACGGTCCTTGGGTAATTTGGCTCCAGGTACTAAATCGATAGCACAATCATATGGTCTATGTGGTGGGAGCGCCTCGGCCTCGCTTTCAGAAAACACATCTTTAAGGTCTCTCAGGTACTCCGGAATACCCTCCAGACCGACAGATGACACAGATACAGATTTTATAGGATTGACAAAAGGAACCGGGTTACAACACAGACCATTATCATTACATCCCCAACGGGTGATCTCCCCTTCACCCAATCAATAAGAGGATTGTGGCGTTGCAACCAGGGCATACCCAATACCAGTCCTGCAGGCAGATTATTCATAACGAAACAACTTAAATTTTCCACATGAGTGGAACCCACTTTCATAGAAAAAACTTCAGACATAAAACAAATTCCATCCCGGGTAAGAGGGGATGAATCCACAGCCACAATTTTAACAGGGTCTTTTAACCTGACTGTCCCTATCTTATTAAGAGTCACAACTTGGGCATCAATCAGATTAATGGAGGAACCACAGTCAACAAAGGCGGTGGTCATAACAGGACCGCCAGCAATTTCCAATTCAACCTGGAGGATCATTTTTATACATGAGAAAAAATGTACCTGGGAGTCTGGACAACCTCCTCGATTGTTGCCCAGACTCAGTCGTTTCTCTGAAGGTTTCTCTGAAGGAGGGCAGGAGGGACAATTCCTTTTTCAATGTCCAGAGGCTCCACAGTAAAAACATAGTAGGTTGTCTCTGCGGTGCCTTCTCTCTTTCTCCTTAACCGAGACTGACCTAACGTTCATGGGCTCAGATACGGGTGAAGTGTCACACAATTTGGGGTACAAGGGAGACTCTTGTTGCATCATTCCTCTAGCACGGAGTCTCCGGTCCATACGGACCGCCTGCATCATGGTGTCCTCCAGGTTATCAGGAGGCGGATGTAATGCCAGAGCGTCCTGCAGATGGTCAGAAAGGCCCCTGCGAAACAACCCCCTCAGGGCGGCGTCATTCCAGGATACTTCGGCGGTCCAATGTCTAAACTCTGAGCAGAACCATTCAGTAGAGTGCCTTCCCTGTGTCACACTCATCACCATATCCTCTGCCAGACGCACTCTATCAGGCTCGTCATAAATGTGCCCCAGAGCCTCAAAGAACAAGTTCACTGACATACGTTCAGGAGCAGAGGAAGACAGAGAGAAAGCCCATGCTTGCGGAGCCCCCCGAAGTAGGGAAATAATGACCCCCACCCTCTGGAACTCATCCCCGGAGGAGCGGGGCCTTAGAGATAAAAAAAAGCTTGCATCCTTCTCTGAAAGACCTGAACTCCTTTTTATCCCCTGAGAAGGGATCGGGCAATTTGACAGGAGATTCGGGGGACGCTAATGACACATCCCTACCCCCAGAACTAGAAGCCCCTGCATCGACAGCCCCCTGCACAGTAACCACCAACTGTTGCTGGGTATGGGCCATCGTGCGCTGTTCCACATTGAGTTTATGGAACATTTGGGTCAGGTGCTTGACCTGATCAGCCAAGGCTTGTATGAGATCCATGAGGATAACACACACTTTTTTTTTTTTTTTTTTTTCTTCAGAGGAAAAAAAAACTGAAACGGTCAGTTATAATGTCAGGAACACCGCACTGTACTTGCTCACTGAGCCAGGGCGCGTGTCCTGAGCACAAAGACTGTGCACAAAGATACCTGCAGAGCGATCAGCAGTGGTGACAATGCATGCTCCAGGACCTGAATCACATGACTGCTGGGGGCGTGGCCTAAGCTCCACAGAGCTAGGAGCTGCAGGGAAACTCCTAGAAGGGTAACTACAGGACAATGTTACCAAGGAGCATAGACAGAGACAGACACCAGATCAAGCCGGGTCAGAGCACGAGATAGCAGGACAGTACCAAAGGGCTTAGACAGAAAGAATAGTCAGGACGTAGCAATAGATCAGAAAACCAAAACAGGTATTAGACGGTACAATAGGGGTAAACTGTAACGGAGTAACGATAGCCAAGCCAGGAGGTCAGAACCAGAAAAGACAATGGTACCAAAAACAAGAGACGGAGTACAGAGTGAAGGAACAAGCCGGGTCATACACGGGAAGCAAACAAACAATGCAGAGTACACACACACCAGGGGTCAGACACACCAGAATAGCAGTATAACTGACAGAGAATGCCAGTATGGAGTGAGCATAAATACCCCTCCCAGATCCAAAGAGAGGCCGGCAATGTTAACCCTGTCAGAACAGGACATTAACCATGCCTTAACCATGACACCATGAATGTGTGACTAGCATGTACCACAGACTTGTGTGCCCAATTGCTAGTCTCAGATAAATGTCATATAGTCTTGATTGGTGCTGATATCCTGAGTGCTATGAATGCAGTTTTTTTATTAAGTTTGGAAGAAAGGCATTACTGTTACAGGCCCGTTGTCTGAAGCAATCCTCTCACCATAATGTTGCTAATTTAGCTAGATGGCGAGAAAAACTGCAACTGACCAAGATGAGGACATTTGGCAAATGTTCGATCAGGTACCACCTGTAGTATGGGTAAAGGATAAGACAGATGTTGGTTTAGGATAGTACCAGTATTCATCAGATTGAAGCCAGGAAATGTACCGATGCATATTAGACGATATCCCCTGAGCAGAGAGAAAACAGGAACTGTATGTCTAATGGAAACAGCTTCCTTGTTAATATTTTTGTTCCATGAAGGATGTAAGGTCTAAAGAGGTAACTGCTAATAGCAAAGGAAAAGGTTGTTTTCTTAGGTCATTGCATTTCACCTCAGCTGAAACACATAACACCAGCAGAAAAAAAAAAGCCATAAGCCAAGCAATGGAGCTCACTTCCATCTGCCACTGAGTATATTCCTGGGGCTGACCAGCTACTGTAGAGAAGCCATGCCAACTGACCCCGGAAGCAAAAGACGGGTTCAAGGACCTGAAGGAAGCCATTCTCTCAGCCTCGGCTCTAGGAATCCCAAATTATGACCTCCACTTCCATTTGCACTGTCATGAATGGGGGGACATGCTAAGGGTATACTGTATTTTTAACATGGCTACTTGCCAATGTGCAAGAGACACCAATCCCTAATGTAGATCAAGAGTTTTATGTAGATGTGTCACAGGGTTACCAAAATGAAGTACCTTATACAGATTATTTATTCAGTGGTTGATCAACATAAGGTGGTACAAAGTAAAGCTTTGCCTTCTAGGATGTCTACTCGAGAAGCTGAATTGAAAG
Organism: Dendrobates tinctorius; assembly: GCF_039654945.1. Classification (NCBI taxonomy): domain Eukaryota; kingdom Metazoa; phylum Chordata; class Amphibia; order Anura; family Dendrobatidae; genus Dendrobates; species Dendrobates tinctorius. Next base: position 9,971,452 of record NW_027361829.1, on the reverse strand, counting down.
CACTCACTGAGGTGTGTGTAATCGCTGAACATTTGACAGAAAATACTTTTACAGATAGCCGCTATGCATTTGGCATCTGCCATGATTATGGTCCCATATGGAAGAGCAGAAAGTTTGTTGGTTCCTCTGGTAAGCCCATTAAAAATGCAGATTTGGTGGCTCAGCTTCTCAAAGCATTGGAGCTGCCTAAAAAAAGTTGCTATAGTGAAAGTGCAAGCTCACACTAAAGAGCGCACAAAGGAAGCCGAAGGTAATAACCGAGCTGATATTGCAGCCAAGGCTGTTGCTTTGTTCCCTCTTCCCGCAGGAACATACACTATACAGGTGTCGGGGGAGGTGGATCTTCAATTACTCCAGAGCCTGCAAGAACAGGCCTCTGCACCAGAAAAGGAAGAATGGCAAAGGCACACAGGTGCGAAGGAAGAAGATGGATTGTGGAGAGCGGACGGTAGGTATTGCTTGCCTAGGGCATTGTTCCCTATGGTATGCTCCCTCTCCCACAGATTAACATGCCAATCCAAGGATGGAATGGTAAGCCAGGTAAAAGCAAGTTGGGTAGCACCAGGGTTCCATTATGCTGCTGCAAAATTTGTACAGGGATGTGTAATCTGCGCATGCCATAATGTGGGAAAAACGGTGAAGGTGCCAACAAATTGCAACCCCGGGCCATTGTACCCTTTTCAGCGACTGCAGATTGATTTCATTTAGCTTCCAAGAGTAGTCAACTATGAATACGTGCTGGTATGTGTGGATCTTTTCTCCAATTGGCCAGAGGCATGGCCCTGTGCTTATGCAAATGCACGAGCTGTGGTTAAAAAGCTAATGTCAGAAGGGTTTGGAGTGCCAGAGGTAATTGAAAGTGACTGAGGTAGTCATTTCATGTTGCAGGTGTGCCAAGGAATCACCCGAGCTTTAGGGATGGAGCAATCATTCCACACTCCCTATCATCCTCAGAGCAGTGGCAGAGTGGAAAGTTTAAATGGCACACTGAAATTGAAAATTCAGAAAGCAATGGCAGAAACAGGTAAACCATGGACTGAGTGTCTTCCCATTGCATTGTACACTGTTAGGGTAACTCCCAACCAAAAGACAAGTTTAAGTCCATATGAGGTATTGTTTGGGAGCCCTCCCAAGACAGGATTGTACTTTCCCCAGCAGATGCAGGCCTCTCATTCAAATATGACGGCCTATGTGGGTGCATTACAACAGGTATTGCAGCAAATTCATACTCGTGTTTTCAGTTCCCTTCCAGATCCATCCTCCTTATCAGGCTCGCATGACCTTAAGCCAGGAGACTGGGTGGTGACGCAAAAGCACCTGAGGAAAAGTCTAGATCCTCACTTTGAGGGACCCTATCAAGTCCAGCTGATCACGCCCACATCTGTTAAGCTGGAAGGAAAGTCTGTCTGGATTCACGTATTTCACTGCAAGAAATTTCACAAGAACTAAAGGAGAATGGAATTTGGGAAGTGCTACCCATTCTTGCTTCTCACTGTGATTATCTATTCAATGTAAAAAAAAAAAAAAAAAAAAGATAATGATGTCTTCGAACCATGGGATAGTGATGTGTCAAAACGGTGTGCTAATAAATTTGTCCAGTACCATAACTATATTGCCCAGGTCAGAAATCTATCAAATTGTTGGATTTGTACACATGCCCCAATTGCTGCAAAAACTATGCAATATTTTGTAACTCCATTGACAGAGAGAGAGAGTCAGTTCATGTAGATGAAGAGACCAGAGAAGGTCAGTATGGAGATGGAGCTGCTGAGATGTCCATAAGTATAAATAACGACCCAGAATGCCAGTCATTACGATATTATAGGGCAGTCACTACAGATTTAGATGACTCTTGGTGTCTTTACACTGCCACCACCCGGTTAGTTTCAATGACAATAGCTGTTCTTAATGAATTTCAGTTTATAAACATAGTATGTGGGAGCAATGCATATAGGTGGATTCCTAAATGAGCTGAAGGTGCATGTACACTGGCTAGATTAGAGCCAGCCACCTGGGTATGGAATGAGAATGACTTTCCTCATAAAAATTTCCCTAGCCACATGATAGCAAAACGTAGTGCACCCTCTCCACAGCCACCCAAACATTTAATGCACACTCCATGGTATCTTAAAACTGGGATGGTCCTCACTGGACCTCTGGGAGTTATGTTCGGAACTCTAAGAAATGCTCAGATGATAGAAGAATTGGGTGATATTTTTGATAATGTAACTGAGTATTTATTTGACGCTATCAATGTAGAATCTGCATATATGAGACAGCTCATTGTCATAACTAACCAGCACTCTATGGTGCTTGACTATCTCACAGCATCTCAAGGGGGATTCTGTCAGGTAGTGGGACCTGCCTGTTGTCATTATATAGATCCATCCGGACTGATGAGAGTCACTCATGACATAGAACAAGCTAGGCTAATAAAGGAAGGAATACGGAAGGTTAATTCCCTGGAAGAACTGCCCCTCCCTGAAGGGCTTGCTTGGTTAAATCCTTTTAATTTGTTTAAAGGAATGGGCATTATCGGGTGTAATTCATTTCCTAATTCAAGTAGTTTTTGTGATATTGATCATTGCAGTGATGATAAAGTTATTTGTTATGATTATAAAGTTCTCGGTTCTAATTGTAAATATTTTCCAGGTAAACATAAAGCTAGAATCAATACTGACTCTGATATAAAGCAAACCCAAGTGATGACTACCTTCATAACCACTGTTCAGTGTGAATGTATATTCTGCAACAAGCAAACTTCAGTGGACCTGGCTGATTGTATGCATTGTGGAAAACCACTGGTTTGAACAAAGCCAAAGACAAGAATTTTACAAAGAACTACTACAATGAAGATTTACATGCATTATGGTCTTTAAATGATTAACACTTACTAATGAATAAAGATATAAAAATACATATATACTAATATATCAAAATATATGTTACAATGTATTACAGTAATTATGAATTCACCATATATATCTTATTAACATATTACACACAATACAGACATTACTCCCTTAATAAAATCTGTACTCCTCTGAGATAGGGCAAATCATCTGAGATAGGGCAAATCAGTAGAAGTGAAACAGGGAAAGGAGGTCTGATTCACAAGTATAATCTGAATGTATGCACAGCAAAGCTGGTATCCCATGATATACATAGGATAAGCTATGTATTTTGTGAAGTAGGGTCATCTTGCAGGCCTCGGATAAAGGCAAGGAAAGGTAGAGGTAGGTAGAACCCCCCAGAAGACAGATAATAAAAAGAGGGGAGTTGTCAAAGAAATGGTTAATCTTAGTTCTCTAAAGTCTAGAAAAATAACTGAAAAACAACTTGTAACCTATGACACCATTTTAATTGTTATCATCTGTCTACGTGGTTAGATAATTCTGCCAGTGGTCAGTTCCAAATTCCCCTCTCATTCCCTTGAATAATGTCTAAATATGTCAAGGCCAAATATCTATCTGGCCAAAAAGTACTAACAGGATATGGTTCCACAAATTGTTAAATTGACATAAGGGAAATGCCAAAAACTCCCGTCACCTTCAATTAAACATATCTTATAATATATGATATAGTTGACATCTTGTTATATAACTATCATTCTTGCCAATTATTGTGTAAGCTCTCCGCCATTTTTGTCAATTGTTACACAATGTTACGGAATTGTCCATATTTGTTCATTTCCTTCTCTGATGAGCAATAAAAGATCTACCCTGACCCTCCCAATAAAGGAGATTTACTTGATAGACAAGCAACCTATGTCTCTTGTTTTATTTCTCCCAATCCTAGGTACCTAGGCAAAAGCTCCTCCTGAGCTATACCGGAGGAGACATAGAAATCCCTTCTCCGACAATTGTAAGACTTGATATTTTTTCTAATTGTGACACTCAATAATATAGATTCATTTCTATTTTTGTGTATATGTTTCTTTAGAGAAGTTCTGATGAAGATCCACTGTCGGATCGAAAACGTTTAACACATAATCTGGATGCAAATAAAACCAAAAGATTAACTCTATTTGCTAATCTGAGTGCCAAGTTCTTTTATATTACTACGTGGGCTGGAGACCCTACTTGTGCACCTACTACTAACTTTTTGAGTGAGTGCCTTGCTGTTTCTACTACTGGCTGAAACAAAATGTCGCAGATACGTGACAAGGATCTGGTTGGCCCTCTCTACCAACCCATTCGTCTCGGGATGGTAAGCTGAAGAGAAATTCATCTCAATGGCTGAGTAGGCGACAAAGCTCTCTCCAGAACCAAGACGAAAACAGGGGACCCTGTTATGATTGAGTCACCGAGGAGGAAAAAACAAAGCACAAGCTCAGCCCAGAAAATCAGAGAGGTTGGAAACTAGCGGATTGCAGACCCCTAATCCTATCACACAACTAGCAGTAGCCATGGAGTGTTCCTACGGTGATCCTAGACACCTCGTCACAGCCGGAGATCTAAATAAGCCTAAAGAGAGAAAAGGGAAAAACTGACTGCCCCAGAGCAGACCCCAAAGCAATAGGCAGCCCCCAACATATAATGACGGTGAAACGAGATGAAAATGCCAGCAAAGATAGAAAGATAGGTTGAGCAAACGATGGGGCCCAAGCTAACTAAAAAGGACAGGACAGAAAAGCTGCTGTCTGCAATCCGAGAAATCCCTGCTAAAAATATTACCAACACAACTGATAAGCAAAAAGGACCCTGAAGTCACTAGACTTCAAACCCTATATCAGCACTCAGAATATTCTGAAAGCAGAGCAAAAGAGAACACTGATCAAGGAATAAGAATCCAGCACATCCCCGGCCGGGGATGGCTGAACTCAAAAAACAAGGTAAACAAAACCAAAACTAATAAGTTCAATAGCAGAGCAAAAACTTATCTTTGGGAAGCAGGAATCAGACTGGTCTCCAAGAATCCAGCAGAGAAATCACCAGCCACTCAGAAGGGCGTCGGCTGCCTTATATCCAATCTGAAGTTGCTGTTACCCAGTCACAATCCACCTGATCCGGTGTTTGGTTTCTTTCATCCAAATCAGCCTCACTACCTTCCTTCACCAGAAGAGGGAGATCCTCGGACACAAAAGGTGAATGTACAGATGAGCTCACAACAGGACCCAGTCACTGACAATTTTGTCAGGCATACCGTGTAGGCGAAAAACATGCTTAATGAACAAAGCCGCCAAGACCAGTGCAGAAGGTACCCGCGGAAGGGGTACCAGGTACACCATTTTGGACAAATGGTCAGTGACTACTAGGGTGACCGGATCTCTTATGGGGGAAAAACAAATGTCGGAATCTTGTTCGTCTGGACCCCACAAAACGATTCCCCTTTCCAGATATTGAGATAGCCAAAATTTGAGCTCGATCAAATGACGTTAACCCGTGCCGCTCGTTGCTCAAAGTTTGAAAAAATCCAAATTTTTGGACAAAAAGCTGACATATGGAGCCATAACTCCAGAACGGTAAATAATAAAAACACGCTTAATATCTCAAAAGAAAGCTAATGTTGTTCTTCAAAATTTATATTTTATACATAATTGTTGTTATTTTAAGTCAAACTGAGTTACAACAGCTTTTAGCCCCAAGAACGTGACCTGGTACCACTAGGAGCAATGGAGCATACTTCGTATATTTTGTTATTAAGTGATAAATTTTGTTTTTTTTTGGTATATTTTTGAGTTTAAAGTAGAAATATAACAAAAAAACAAGTAATACTGATAAGTCTAATGACATTTTTTATTGAAATTAAAGTTTGTAATATATTTTGTTTCGTTTTTCTAGTTAACTGTTATTTACCTATTGGACTCTGAAATGGCATTCACATCAGGTGTACAAAGCCGGAACAAGGATAAATTATTTCTTGTGGGCTATCCCATTCACCAGATCACCGGTTGTAAACTACCCTCAAATCGTCAAGTCTTATCTGCTTTATTTTATAATTTACGTACTGTGAAATTAACTGTAAGAGAATCAGCAAAACTGACCATACGAGAAGTGTTCATTTTTTGGGGGAAAGCTCGAATCCCGACTAAACATGAGCAAGATGCAATTACTAAGCTGGAAAAACTTCACGCCGAGTGGAGAAGTCTTCAAAAAGACCAGAAGAAAACATCGGAAACGGCCAAGAACAAATTTAAACAGCTTGTTGAAAAGTTGAATGATCTCTTTGATATTGCTCAACAAGATGCCTTGGCTCTGATGAAATTGGAAGAAGATAAGGCATTTCTCGTGAAACAGAGGCAGAAGGGCCGCCCAGGTTCCATGGCTGGAGTGGATCTCAAGTTGTCTCGAGCTGAAGAAATCAAGGCGCAAAAGGAACTTGCAAAAATGAACCGACAAATCCAAGAAGAAACTTTTGATATTGGTGAGTTTATTTTATTATTATTATTATTCTAAAAAGTAGATAAACAAATAAGTAAATAGTTTCATTATAATTGAAAGAAAATTGTACATGAGAGCATCATTTGGCATCTTTATGATTGAGTTTATATTCTTAAAATAATACCTATTGATAATTAGAAGTAGGTAATTTAGTACCTATGTATTATTACTATTCTGCTAAAACGACAAGTTTTTATAGTCTTTTTTTTCTCTTTCTTTTGTTGCTTCTTAGAGACGGATGATGAAGACAAGCTCGAAGAAGGAAAAGAAGAAGAAGATACTGAAGAGGACAGCATCTACCAGGAACTTGAGAGCTTGGAGGAAATGGACATCCCTGAAGAAGCTGCAGAAGATCCAGGACCATCTGAGAGCAAGAGGATGAAAGTTTCATTTGCAAGGGGCGTTAAAGAGATTTTAAACATGAAATTATCCATTGTGTTAGATCGATGTAAGGTATCCGACAGAAATGCCACGAGAATTTTAATAGCTACTCTAGAAGCACTAAACCTTGACCCTCTTGAGTACAAAGTCTCGAAAACTTTATTACATTCTAGAAGGCAAATGTTCAGAGAACAATATACTAAAAAATTTTTAGATAAAGTAAATATTCCTGAAAAAGAGCCCGTGGTTGTCCATTGGGATGGTAAACTTTTACCGGGTGTTTTAAAACATGAGCAATGTGAGCGAATAGCTATTGCTATTTCATATGGCGAAAAGGAACAGCTGCTGGGAGTTCCTGTAACAGCAAGCAGCTCTGGAGAAGAGCAAGCCGTAGCCGTATATGAATGCCTACAGGAATGGGGTCTTCCCAACACCGTCAAGGCGATGTGCTTCGACACTGCAGCATCGAACACGGGAAGACTCAAAGGAGCATGGGTCCTATTGGAGCAAATGTTAGGAAGAGAATTGCTACACCTAGCTTGCCGTCACCATATCTTGGAAATTGTGTTAAGAGGCGTATTCGACACAAAAATGGGATCAACCACTGGACCTCATCGAGACATTTTCAAAAGATTCCTCACTGCGTGGCCCAAGATAGACAACGGAAAATACGACACAGGTATCAGTGACAATCTAATACAAAAGCAGCTAACTCCAGAAGTAATTGCAAATGTTACTGCTGAATTCGAGACCAAATTAACTGAGAGCCACCCCAGAGATGACTACAAGGAACTGTTGCAGTTGGTTCTCATATTTGTTGGATCACTAGATGGCAATGTTGTGGGTTTTAGAACTCCAGGAGCCATTCATCACGCTAGGTGGATGGCAAAGGCTATTTACTGCTTAAAAATGTTCATTTTTCGTCGTCAATTTAAGATGTCTAAAGAAGAAGAAAGTTCTGTGCGTGCCATTTCTGTTTTCCTAGTTAAAATTTATTGTAAAGCTTGGTTCAATGCTCCAAAAGCTCATCTTGCGCCAAAGCAAGATTTAGGTATTTTGCATAGTCTGTTAGACTATAAAGAATGTGACAACGACATTGCAGAAATAGCCCTGACCAAATTTTCGAACCATTTGTGGTATTTGAATGCAGAGTTGGTGGGATTATCGTTTTTTGATCCCACCATTACAGACGATGAAAAGTTGTTAATGGCTAATAAATTGCTCAGTAGCACAGATGAACCATCAGAGCATGCTAGGGTTGTAAATCCAAAAGTTAGGAAAGAAAAATTAAAAGAGGTAGTTGATGGAGGATTGGTAAATTTACTTACCAAAGAAACATTTACATTCTTTGACCGATTTAATATAAAAACAGATTTCCTAAGACAAAATCCAAACACCTGGACTCAAAATAATGACTTCCAAGAAGGATTGAAAATTGTCAAAACATTAAAAGTAGTTAATGATATGGCTGAGCGTGGTGTTAAATTAATAACCGACTTTAACGACCTTCTGACAAAAGATGAAGAACAAAAGCAATATGTCCTGCAAGTTGTAAGCAAATGCCGAACATTAGATTCTGACGTTTCAAAAACTACTTTAACAAAAGCTCTAGAATAGATTAGATAACTATGTAAAATTATCAACTCATGTAGGTACTACGTCTGTATCTTTTCTGTGTCTGTTTTGTATGTATTATATACCTCATTTTTTTATTTTAAAATAAAAAATGTCATTAGACTTATCAGTATTATTTTTTTTTTGTTATATTTCTACTTTAAACTCAAAAATATACCAAAAAAAAACAAAATTTATCACTTAATAACAAAATATACAAAGTATGCTCCATTGCTCCTAGTGGTACCAGGTCAAGTTCTTGGGGCTAAAAGCTGTTGTAACTCAGTTTGACTTAAAATAACAACAATTATATATAAAATATAAATTTTGAAGAACAACATTAGCTTTCTTTTGAGATATTAAGCGTGTTTTTATTATTTACCGTTCTGGAGTTATGGCTCCATATGTCAGCTTTTTGGCCAAAAATTTGGATTTTTTCAAACTTTGAGCGACGAGCGGCACGGGTTAACGTCGTTTGATCGAGCTCAAATTTTGGCTATTTCAATATCTGGAAAGGGGAATCGTTTTGTGGGGTCCAGACGGACAAAATTCCGACATCGATTTTTTGTGGTCACCCTAGTGACTACCCAGATGACTGTGCAGCTACGGGACTTAGGTAAGCCCACCACAAAGTTCATCCATACCATTTCCCATGGCCTGTCTGCCACTGGCATGGGGTAAAGTAGCCCAGCAGGCCATTTTTGAGAAGATGTATTCTTGGCGCAGGAGACACATGCCCGAAAATAGTCTCTGACGTCATGGGCCATATGCGGCCATCAGTACGTCCTCGACAGATGCTCTGATGTCCTCTTGGTCTCAAAATGTCCACCCACCCTGGATGAGTGAGCCCAAGATAGAACCTCCGGTCGCAGATTAGGTGGCACAAAAGTCTTGCCCGGGGGCACAGACTCAAGCAAAACTGGGGACACGGTCCAGAGGCTCTCAGAAGGGACAATTAGCTGAGGTTCCTCCTCCTCTGATGACACTATGGAGCAGGAGAGAGCATCAGCATGAATGTTGTCCTCCCCGGAAAGAAAGTGGAGGGTGAAGTGGAACCAGGAGAAGAACAAGGACCATCTAGCCTGGCAAGAGTTTAGCCGCTGGGCAGTTTGTAAATAAACCAAATTTTTTGTGGTTGGTGTACACTTGCAAAGGATAGCGAGCCCCCTCCAGGATGTGTCTCCATTCCGAAAAGGCCAACTTCATGGCTAGCAATTCCCTGTCCCCGATGGAATAGTTCCTCTCTGCCAGTGAGAAGGTCTTAGAAAAAAAGAACCAAGGATGCTTCCGACCTTGAGCATCTTTTTGGAACAGCACTGCTTCAGCACCGACGGATGAGGCATCCACCTCCATAATAAATGGTTTATCTACATCGGGGTGATGTAAATGAGAGCTCTAGCAAAGTGTGACTTGATAGAAAGACAGGCATTGGCGACCTCCTCCGACTAAAATTTGGGATTTGCTCCCTTCTTGGTGAGGGCAACCAAGGGAGCTATCAAAGTTGAGAAGTGGGGAATAAATTGACGATAATAGTTTATGAACCCCATAAAGCGCTGCACCGCTTTGAGGGAATGGGGTTCCTGCCAATCCATCACCGTCTGTAGCTTGGCAGGATCCATGGCCAATCCCTGGGGAGATGATATAGCCCAGGAAAGGCATGGACTCCTGCTCAAACACACACTTCTCCAACTTGACAGAGAGAGTTTGCCCATAGGAGGTCGAAGACTTTGCAAACATCTCTCTGGTGGGAGTCTATATCTGGAGAGTAGATGAGAATATCATCCAGATAAACTATGACCAAGTGGTGAGCATATCCCAGAAGATATCATTCACAAAGTCTTGGAAGATGGCAGAGGCATTACAGAGCCCGAAGGGCATCACCAGATATTCATAGTGACCGTCCCTGGTGTTAAATGCCGTCTTCCATTTGTCCCCCTCACAGATGCGAATCAGGTTTTAAGCACCCCGCCGATCAAGTTTAGAAAAAACCCTCGCTCCCCACAACCTATCAAATAGCTTAGATATCAGGGGCAGCGGGTGCTTATTCTTAACAGTGATGGCGTTAAGACCCATGTAATCTATGCATGGACGTAGTTCTCCGTTCTTCTTCTACACGAAGAAGAACCCCACCCCTGCAGGTGACACTGACTTCCTAATGAATCCTCTTACCAGATTCTCCTGGATGTAATGAGTCATTGCCTCCGTTTCTGGGTGAGACAGTGGATACACTCGACCCTGGGGAGGCTCAGCACCAGGCAAGAGGTCAATAGGACAGTCTCAGGGGCGGTGAGGCGGAAGGGTCCCACAGTCATCTTGGAGAACACGTCCCCATAGGGCCAGTAGTGTTTGGGGAGAGAGGAAAGATCTGCAGGTACCTCTGTAGTAGCAACCTGAATGCACTCCCTCTGACATCTACCCTCACAGAATTTACTCCACCCCAGAATTCTCCCTGAGGACAACTCTATAAGAGGGAGTGGTAGCATAGCCATGGTATCTGTAAGAGGACCTCATCAATTCCCTCGGGAATGACTAGCAGGGAGATGATCTCCTGATGGGATGGAGACATGGATAGAGTAAATGGGATGGTCTGATGAGTTATCTGAGAGGGCAGTGTTGACCCATTTATCACCCGTATGGTCACTGGTTTGGCGAGCATCACCAGAGGAATTGCGTGCCATCGGGTGAAGGCAGAAGACATAAAGTTGCCCTCTGGCCCGGAATCCATGCAAAGCTCTACCATATGGGTGGATGGGTCAGTGGTAATTGTCCCCTTAAAGGACAGTTTGGAGGAAAGTGCTGCTGCATCTTGTGAACCACCTCTTATGGTCACCAAACGGGGATGTTCTCCCAACCACTGAGGACATCTGGAGTCAAGATGTCCTGACTGCCGGCAGACATGACAGACCTTGAGTGCACGAGCGGTCTGGGACTTAGATCCCGCTCGTGACACCTCCATGGCAACATGTGGCTTGGACGCCTGGATCAGAGATTCCAGAGGTTTGGCGAAGGTGGAAGTCAGCCGAAACCTCTGCCCACACTGGGCTCGCTCTAACCTCTGCTCACTAAAACGAAAGTCTATGCGAGTTGACACCGCTATTAGCTCCTCCAGTGTGGCGGGAATCTCCCTAGTGGCCAAAGCATCTTTCACATGGTCAGCCAGTCCCCTCTAAAATACAGGGATAAGGACTTTGTCCGACCTCTCCAGCTCAGATGCTAAAGTCCGGAAGTGGATGGCAAAATGGCTGACCAAGGACGAGCCCTGTGTCAGTGCCAGCAGTTGGAGCGCCATATCATGGGTGACTCGAGGGCCCAAAAAGACCTGTTACAGAGTGCTCAGGAACCGCGGAGCACTCTGCACCACATGATCGTCATGCTTCCACAGCGGCATAGCCCACTCCAGCGCCCTGTCTGACAGCAGGGAAATAATAAACCCTAGATTAGCCCGCTCTAAGGGGAAACGTGCAGCTAGTAGCTCCAGGTGTATCACACACTGGTTCACGAATCCCGTACATGACTTGCTGTCACCTGAAAATCTCTCAGGCAGCGGGAGTCAGGATAAGGTCAGAACAGGGGTGGCAACGGACATACGGTCTGCAGCCTCACTGACTGCCTCATCAGCTACTGCAGTCACATCCACATCTGAGGTTGTATGTTCGAGAGCTGACGACCTGCCCTCCATCTGCTGGATGTAACGCTGTAGTAGCTGTTCATCTGTCATTACTAGCCAGACCACGGTGCTAGCATAATTTTAGAGCTGGTGGAATGCACCTAACAATATAAAGATGGTAATAAGGTGCGTTTGCAGCCCGGGGTCCACCATGCAGAGATGTTAACTGCTGCTCGGTAATGGCGGACAGTGACTGGTGGTATCGCACTAGACACACGTGGGTTAAACACCATGCAGTATGTAGTAGCAACGGGCTCTGTTGCTTCACAGAGCCATGGTACCACATAACACAGATGCTGTACCCTGTTGACCGTCACAGGGCACAGCTGAGTCAGCACTAGTGTACTAAGAGTCAGTGATAAGCGGTCATAGAGGAGCGCTTAGGAAGCAACCCAGGGGCAGACAAAAATGTCAGGTCTCCACCGCAGCTCCAGCCGAAAACCTCCAATGGAGGATAGGAGCAATGAGAAAATGGAAATGGTCTTAGGAGCGCAGGAAAGAGATTCAGACAAGAGATGGGGTTAAACCACAACGCGTTTCGACGGAGAATCCGTCTTCATCAGGTGGAAGTTTATTAATGACATAGGGGATAGGGTATTTAAATGGGAGGCAGCCAATCACAACAGTCAAAACAGTCACATGTTATGATAGTCACATGTTACGACAAGATGACATCATATATTATAAAAAAAAAAGTAGCCAAGTGTTCAAATGCTGAGTATAGGTTTCTTTGGAAGGCCACAACCACGCGAAAATAAAAGCAGACAATGGCCCCAGATGAGAAGTACCCCAGGAGTCAAGTTATAAGGAAAGCATAAATGGCTACTAACCTGTTAGGGTTATGCTTTTTTTTTCTCCTGTATAGTGTGCTTCCATACGTATCCATATACGTTGGTTGCAAACACTAAAGGAGTGGACAGCGGAGCCTTTCAGCAGCCTTTCAGTGCTATAGCCCATTTCTCTGCACTGTTTTTGGCTGTCTGATAGGTCTCTCTGTGTGTGAGTGCAGCTCACGTTGCAGTGTGTTCTACAGCCACCGCTAGCTGTAGTCCGCTCAGCGTGCGTCACTGCCTCATACATAGTCCTTTTTTTGCACCTAATTTATCCAGATTTTTGCTCATATATTAGTGTGCTTCCAACCGCATCCATTGTCATTGGTTGGTTGCAAACACTATATAGGATTAGATAGAGGAGCCTTTTTGCTGGCTTGTGCCCTTCAGGGCCAGCCAGACTAGTATCACCCTATTTTTTGGAGCCTCATCAATTGCATTGTAGGTTAGCTTCCTGCATTGTAATCGCTCCAAAAAGTTTGTGATACTATAGCTTTCAAACTTTGGTCACATCCTTTTCTTCCCCCCCCCCAAAAAAAAAGGAAATAAAGTTCACCAAACACTCCACTTTACAGTTGTCTAGGCCACATTAGATCATATTAAAGTGTAGTACACACACACTTAGCCAAATTAGTGTTTCTTATACTGGTTAGCAGGTGTTCAGGAATAAGAACACTAAGCCACCCCTTTTTTACTTTTCTGCCTATCTTTATCAGTCTACCAAGATGAAGAAGGCAGGGAGTAAGGCACGTGGTCGTGGCCGTGGAGTTTCAGCAGGGAGAGGACAGGGGATTCAGCAGGGAGAGGACGTGGTGATTCGGTGTCTGCTGCGGCCACCAGTGACCCGGCATCCCCCACTTTTACCAGGCAACAGTCCTTCATGCGCAGCTTTGTAGGACCTCGCCGTACCCCACTGCTGCGTGACGAACAAATTGAAGCCGTTGTCGGATGGATGGCAGCTAACGCATCCACTTCAATGACTTCCGCATCCTCCCAAGGCCAGAGCACTGAAGAGCAACCATCTGTCTCTTCACCACCTGCCAAATTGCCCAGGCAGTCTGAGAGCCCTGGACAGGAGCCATCTCAATCTTTACTTCTGTTCTCAGAATCTGTTGGCTTGGAAAGAGGTGGCCAGCCAAGCAGCATTCTAGAGCGTGAAGAAGAGGGAGTATGCAGTGATGCGCAACTGCTTTGTCCCTCTGAATCTGAAGAGGCGAGTGGGCCAGTGCCTATTGTCAGCACACCTCAGTGCTCATCTGATGATGATGAGACTCAGTTGCCAATTTCTGGTGCGTACGGTGCTGGCGAGACAACCCAGGACCAGCCGGTGCTTGAAGAGGGGAGTGGAGATGATGAGGTCCTTGACCCATCATGGCGTCAGCCCCAGGAAGGTGGTGGGAGCAGCTCTGAGGAAGAGATTCCCCAAACGGCCAAAAGAGGAGGGAGAGGGCGGGCGCTCCCAGGACTTGCAGTGCGTGGTCTTTTTTTGACACAGTTGCAGATGACATTTGCTTTGTCAAATGCAAGCTGTGTCATCAGAAAGTGAAACGAGGGAAAAATGTGACCAACCTCAATACCACAAATATGTGGAAACATGTGCGTACCAAGCACGAGGTGGAGTTACACAGACACACTGAAGATGTAGGCCAACCTTCAGCAGCACCTACCACCTTTTCAGCTCGTGTTGGGGCCTCTTCCTCCAGCTCACACACAGCTGGTTCGGCTTCCTCACTGGAACACCATGGAAGAACCACTGCCACTGTTGTCCAGAGACCCAGTGAAATTCCACCCACTGAACCACGTTCGCAGTCATCAGCACACTCCCAGGCCACTCACCAGCAATCGGTAGCACAGGCATGGGAGAAAAAGCGGCCATACTCGGCAAACCATCCCCGAGCACTGGCTCTGAATGCCGGCATTGCCAAACTACTAGCCCTTGAGATGCTGTCATTCAGGCTGGTGGAGACTGACACCTTCCGGAACTTTATGTCATTGGCAGTTCCACAATACAATGTGCCCAGCCGCTTTTATTTCAGCAGGCAAGCCGTCCCTGCCCTGCAAAAGCATGTGGAGGGAAAAATTAAAAATGCGCTACTAAATGCCGTCAGTAGCAAGGTCCACCTGACCACCGATGCGTGGACCAGTAGCCATGGACAGGGTCGATACCTTTCCCTCACTGCCCATTGGGTCAATGTTGTGGAGCCGGGTACAGATCTGGAGAGTGGCTCTGTACGTATTCTGCCAACTCCAAGGATTGCAGGAATGCAGTCCTCCTCCTACTCTAGTTCCTCGGAATCAGCACTGCGTGAGCCTGTTAGGCCAGATATGAGCACAGGTGTGGCCAAACGTCAACAGGCCGTCCTTAAATTAATTTCTTTGGGGAATCGGAGCCACGCAGCACAGGAGCTCTGGAATGCCATCAAGCAGGAGAGCGATGTGTGGTTTGTGCCAGCGAATCTCCAGCCAGGTTTGGTAGTGAGTGACAATGGCCGAAATCTAGTGGCAGCTCTGGGCCTAGGCAACCTCACTCACATACCATGGCTGGCACACGTGCTCAATTTGGTCGTGCAGAGCTTTCTGAGGGACTATCCGGATCTTGATGCACTGCTGCACAAGGTTCGCCTAG
The DNA here is from genome assembly GCF_039654945.1 of Dendrobates tinctorius. Classification (NCBI taxonomy): domain Eukaryota; kingdom Metazoa; phylum Chordata; class Amphibia; order Anura; family Dendrobatidae; genus Dendrobates; species Dendrobates tinctorius. The sequence goes on along the minus strand of NW_027361829.1, from coordinate 9,955,951 downwards.
AGTGTGCTCACTTGCGGCGTTTCAGCATGGCAAGATCGCGCATTGCATCTCTGCAATGACGATTCCGCCTGCCAGAACATCGCATCATATGTGACCTCCCCACCAGGTGGAATTCAACGTTACATATGTTGGAGCGGTTGTGTGAGCAGCAGGCAGCAGTAATGGAGTACCAGCTGCATCAGGCGCAAACAAGTCGCACTGTGCGCCGGACACACTTCACCACCACTGAGTGGGCCACTATGAGGGACATCTGCCAAGTTTTGCGTGCCTTCGATGACTCCACGTGGATGGCCAGTGCAGATGATGCACTAATCAGCATGACTGTCCCCCTCATCTGTCTGCTTCAAAAAACCTTACAAGCACTAAGTGAGGAGGTTTTTGAAGAGGTCGAGGATGAGCAGTCAGAAATGCCATCTGCTTCTGGCAAATCTGCGCAGCGTGCTTCCACACAAAGGCCCAGGCAGGGGACACTTAGTGAGTAGGATGACGAGGAGTCAATGGAGGAGGAGGAACACATCTCTCCAGAGGAGGGAGGTACACAAGGCTCTAGTAGTCAGTGTGTACAGCGAGGGTGGGGTGATGCTGAGCAGGCAGAGATGCTGCCTCAAGCTGGGGACAGCCTTTCCGGTCCAGTTGGCAGTCTGCAGCACATGGTTGATTTCATGCTGCAGTGCTTGTTAAATGACCGCCGCATCGCCAACATTCTCCACACGGCTGATTATTGGGTGTACACCCTCCTAGATCCTCGCTACCGGGACAACTTACAAAGCCTCATACCACAGTTGAACCGGGAGCGAAAAATGCGGGAGTACCAAGAAACACTTGTGCAGGCCATCATGTTCTCCATTCCCCCCGCAAGTGTTGCTGGTAGTGCTTTTCAAAGCAGCCATGTGTGTAGAGGCAGTGGAGGAAGCTCTGCACAAAGAGGTAGCAGAGGCAGTGCCGCAGGACAAGGCAAGGCCAGTATGGCCCAAATGTGGAAAAGTTTTGTGGGACCGCCACAAACGGCTACACCATCACAGACGGCTCCAGTCAGCAGGAGGCAACGTTTCCGTCAGATGGTGACAGACTACTTGTCGTGCCCTGTTAGTGTTCTCCCAGACAGCTCTTCCCCGTTCAAGTATTGGGTCTCTAAGCTGGATACATGGCCAGAGCTTAGCCAGTATGCATTGGAGGTGCTGGCTTGCCCTGCTGCCAGTGTATTATCGGAACGTGTCTTTAGTGCTGCAGGTGGTGTGGTAACAGACCGTCGCACGCGACTATCCGCCGATAATGTTGACCGGCTTACTTTTGTGAAAATGAACAAGGCCTGGATCTCACCTGAATTTGCCAGTCCTCTTCCAGAATAAATAATTGGCTGGCAACAGGATCCAGGTCTCCTGTTGTGTTCATGTTTCTATGACCTGAACTTTATTTCCTGGGCTACAGCAACGCCCGTTGTTGCTCAGAAGTGCTGTCCGCACAGACAAAACACTCGCTCATGTGTAAGTGGGGTTCGGTAACGTCAGCTGATTCCCTGCTGTGTGTATGGCAAAGTGTCCTGCTCCCTCCACAGTCAAACAACCTCAGATTTACACCTGGCTCCAAGTAGGCCTCGGCCTACTACCTGATTTTCCCTGGGCTCCGACACCGCCAGTTGGTGCTCAGAAGTGCTGTGCGCACAGACAAAACACTCGCTCATGTGTAAGTGGGGTTCGGTAACGTCAGCTGATCCCCTGCTGTGTGTACGGCAAACTCTCCTGCTGCCTACAACTTCTGACTACCTCTGATTTAATATGTTCTCTGATTTGCCCTCTGTCTCCACTCTGTTTTGAGTATTTCCTCCGGCCTACAACACCGCCTGTTTCTGCTCTCAAGTGCCGTCTGCACAATTCACACTTGTTCCTGTGTTACCTGGGTCCTGTAACATCTGCTCATCTCCAGAGGTGAGCACGGCAATGTCTCCTGCTTTGTCTACATTCCCACTACTTGTAGTGGAAATGTGGACAGAGCAGGAGACATTGCCTGACTCACCTCTAGGGAGAAGCTGGTGTTACAGAACCCCAGTAACACAGGAACAAGTGTGGGTTGTGCAGACGGCATTTCAGAGCAGCAACTGGCGTGGTTGGAAGCCAGAGGAAATACTCGAAACAGAGTGAAGACAGAGGCCTAATTGGAGTACGTTGACAGTTAGTAGTAGTCTAGAAACAATCGCAAACTGCCACCAAGTAGGCCTCGGCCTACTACCTGATTTTCCCTGGGCTCCGACACCGCCAGTTGGGCTCAGAAGTGCTGTCCGCACAGACAAAACACTCGCTCATGTGTAAGTGGGGTTCGGTAACATCAGCTGATCCCCTGCTGTGTGTACGGCAAACTGCTGCTGCCTCCAAATTCAAAATACCACAGCTTTACACCTGGCTCCTAGTAGGCCTCGGCCTGCACCCTGATTGTCCCTGGGCTCCAACAACGCCAGTTGGTGCTCGGAAGTGCTGTCCACACAGAAAAACACACTCGTTCATGTGAAAGTGGGGGTCGGTAACATCAGCTGATCCCCTGCTGTGTGAAGGGCAAACTGCTGCTGCCTCCAAATTGTAACTACTTCAGATTTAAACATTCTCTGATTTGGCCTCTGTCTCCACTCTGTCTCTAGTATTTCCCCTGACCTCCAACACCGCCAGTTCCTGCTCACAGTTGCTGTCCATGCATTCCACACGTGTTCCTGTGTTACTGGGGTTCTGTATCGTCAGCAGATCCCCCAATATGTGTCCGCCACTCTCTCCTGCGCTGTCCACCTTCCCACTGCAAGCGGTGGGAATGTGGACAGAGCAGGAGACAGTGGCAGACACACATCAGGGGATCTGCTGACATTACAGAACCCCAGTAACCCAGGAACACGTGTGGATTGGGCAGACGGCTGCTGTACGCATAAACTGGCGGTGTTGGTGGTCACGTGAAATCCTGGAAACAGAGTGGAGACAGATGCCTAATTGGAGCACGTTGACAGTCTGTTGTAGCCTACAAACAATCAAAAACTGCCACCAAGTAGGCCTCGGCCTGCACCCTGGTTCTCCCTGGGCTCTAACAACGCTAGTTGGTGCTCGGAAGTGCTGTCCACACAGAAAAAAACACTTGTTCATGTGAAAGTGGGGGTCAGTAACGTCAGCTGATCCCCTGCTGTGTGGAGGGCAAACTGCTGCTGCCTCCAAATTCAAACAACGTCTGATCTTAAACTGCCTCCAAGTAGACCTCAGCCTACAAAATGACTATCCCTGGGCTCCAACATCGTCAGTTGTTGCTCGGAAGTGCTGTCCACACAGAAAAAAACACTCGCTCATGTGTAAGTGGGGTTCGGTAACGTCAGCTGATCCCCTGCTGTGTGTACGGCAAACTCTCCTGCTGCCTACAACTTCTGACTACCTCTGATTTAATATGTTCTCTGATTTGCCCTCTGTCTCCACTCTGTTTTGAGTATTTCCTCCGGCCTACAACACCGCCTGTTTCTGCTCTCAAGTGCCGTCTGCACAATCCACACTTGTTCCTGTGTTACCTGGGTCCTGTAACATCTGCTCATCTCCAGAGGTGAGCACGGCAATGTCTCCTGCTTTGTCTACATTCCCACTACTTGTAGTGGAAATGTGGACAGAGCAGGAGACATTGCCTGACTCACCTCTAGGGAGAAGCTGGTGTTACAGAACCCCAGTAACACAGGAACAAGTGTGGGTTGTGCAGACGGCATTTCAGAGCAGCAACTGGCGTGGTTGGAAGCCAGAGGAAATACTCGAAACAGAGTGAAGACAGAGGCCTAATTGGAGTACGTTGACAGTTAGTAGTAGTCTAGAAACAATTGCAAACTGCCACCAAGTAGGCCTCGGCCTACTACCTGATTTTCCCTGGGCTCCGACACCGCCAGTTGGGCTCAGAAGTGCTGTCTGCACAGACAAAACACTCGCTCATGTGTAAGTGGGGTTCGGTAACATCAGCTGATCCCCTGCTGTGTGTACGGCAAACTGCTGCTGCCTCCAAATTCAAAATACCACAGCTTTACACCTGGCTCCTAGTAGGCCTCGGCCTGCACCCTGATTGTCCCTGGGCTCCAACAACGCCAGTTGGTGCTCGGAAGTGCTGTCCACACAGAAAAACACACTCGTTCATGTGAAAGTGGGGGTCGGTAACATCAGCTGATCCCCTGCTGTGTGGAGGGCAAACTGCTGCTGCCTCCAAATTGTAACTACTTCAGATTTAAACATTCTCTGATTTGGCCTCTGTCTCCACTCTGTCTCTAGTATTTCCCCTGACCTCCAACACCGCCAGTTCCTGCTCACAGTTGCTGTCCATGCATTCCACACGTGTTCCTGTGTTACTGGGGTTCTGTATCGTCAGCAGATCCCCCAATATGTGTCCGCCACTCTCTCCTGCGCTGTCCACCTTCCCACTGCAAGCGGTGGGAATGTGGACAGAGCAGGAGACAGTGGCAGACACACATCAGGGGATCTGCTGACATTACAGAACCCCAGTAACCCAGGAACACGTGTGGATTGGGCAGACGGCTGCTGTACGCATAAACTGGCGGTGTTGGTGGTCACGTGAAATCCTGGAAACAGAGTGGAGACAGATGCCTAATTGGAGCACGTTGACAGTCTGTTGTAGCCTACAAACAATCAAAAACTGCCACCAAGTAGGCCTCGGCCTGCACCCTGGTTCTCCCTGGGCTCTAACAATGCTAGTTGGTGCTCGGAAGTGCTGTCCACACAGAAAAAAACACTTGTTCATGTGAAAGTGGGGGTCAGTAACGTCAGCTGATCCCCTGCTGTGTGGAGGGCAAACTGCTGCTGCCTCCAAATTCAAACAACGTCTGATCTTAAACTGCCTCCAAGTAGACCTCAGCCTACAAAATGACTATCCCTGGGCTCCAACATCGTCAGTTGTTGCTCGGAAGTGCTGTCCACACAGAAAAAAACACTCGTTCATGTGAAAGTGGGGGTCGGTAACGTCGGCTGATCCCCTGCTGTGTGTATGGCAAAGTGTCCTGCTCCCTCCAAAGTCAAAATACCTCAGCTTTACACCTGGCTCCTAGTAGGCCTCGGCCTGCACCATGATTGTCCCTGGGCTCCAACAACGCCAGTTGGTGCTCGGAAGTGCTGTCCACACAGAAAAACACACTCGTTCATGTGAAAGTGGGGTTCGGTAACGTCAGCTGATCCCCTGCTGTGTGGAGGGCAAACTGCTGCTGCCTCCAAATTCAAAATACCACAGCTTTACACCTGGCTCCTAGTAGGCCTCGGCCTGCACCCTGATTGTCCCTGGGCTCCAACAACGCTAGTTGGTGCTCGGAAATGCTGTCCACAAAGAAAAACACACTCGTTCATGTGAAAGTGGGGTTCGGTAACGTCAGCTGATCCCCTGCTGTGTGGAGGGCAAACTGCTGCTGCCTCCAAATTCAAAATACCACAGCTTTACACCTGGCTCCTAGTAGGCCTCGGCCTGCACCCTGATTGTCCCTGGGCTCCAACAACGCTAGTTGGTGCTCGGAAGTGCTGTCCACAAAGAAAAACACACTCGTTCATGTGAAAGTGGGGTTCGGTAACGTCAGCTGATCCCCTGCTGTGTGGAGGGCAAACTGCTGCTGCCTCCAAATTCAAAATACCACAGCTTTACACCTGGCTCCTAGTAGGCCTCGGCCTTCACCCTGATTGTCCCTGGGCTCCAACAACGCTAGTTGGTGCTCGGAAGTGCTGTCCACAAAGAAAAACACACTCGTTCATGTGAAAGTGGGATTCGGTAACGTCAGCTGATCCCCTGCTGTGTGGAGGGCAAACTGCTGCTGCCTCCAAATTCAAAATACCACAGCTTTACACCTGGCTCCTAGTAGGCCTCGGCCTGCACCCTGATTGTCCCTGGGCTCCAACAACGCTAGTTGGTGCTCGGAAGTGCTGTCCACACAGAAAAACACACTCGTTCATGTGAAAGTGGGGTTCGGTAACGTCAGCTGATCCCCTGCTGTGTGGAGGGCAAACTGCTGCTGCCTCCAAATTCAAAATACCACAGCTTTACACCTGGCTCCTAGTAGGCCTCGGCCTGCACCCTGATTGTCCCTGGGCTCCAACAACGCTAGTTGGTGCTCGGAAGTGCTGTCCACAAAGAAAAACACACTCGTTCATGTGAAAGTGGGATTCCCCTGACTTCCAACACCGCCAGTTCCTGCTCACAGTTGCCATCCACGCATTCCACACTTGTTCCTGTGTTCCTGGTGTTCTGTAACGTGAGCTGATTCCCCAATGTGTGTCCGGCACTGTCTCCTGCGCTGTCCACCTTCCCACTGCAAGTGGTGGGAATGTGGACAGAGCAGGAGACATTGGCAGACAAACATCAGGGGATCTGCTGACATTACAGAACACCAGTAACACAGGAACACGTGTGGATTGGGCAGACGGCTACTGTACGCATAAACTGGCGGTGTTGGTGGTCACGTGAAATCCTGGAAACAGAGTGGCGACAGATGCCTAATTGGAGCACGTTGACAGTCTGTTGTAGCCTACAAACAATCTAAAACTACCACCAAGTGGGACTCGGCCTACACCATGATTGTCCCTGGGCTCCAACAACGCCAGTTGGTGCTCGGCAGTGTCTTTGGCACGGGTACTCCCTGTTGCCCAGCCTGTTTTCAGCACGCCTGCTGTTTCCGGGTAGTGTCAAGGTCACTATGCCACCAATCCGTTGTCCTGTCGTCTTGCGGCCGGGTTAGCCGACTCTACGGTGCCTGCAGTTTAGGTGACTCCTATGTGGGCTGCGGGAACTGGCACTGAAGGCTGGATCCATAGTACCAATGGGACATGTACCCCATGTAGGACTGTGGGTTTCGGTAACTGCGGCCGGCTTGCGGCCTGGCTACTTTGCTTTGAATGGGTACCTTCTGCTACCCACCCGGGTTCCAGCACTGTCTGCTGGTTCTCGCCAGAGCCTTTGGCCTAGGTGCCTCCATCTCGGTATCCGAAGTCCAGCACCGTCAGCTGGTCCTTGGTAGTGCTTTTTAGCACAGGTACCTTCTTCTGCCTTGTAACCGTGGTCCAGCACCGTCAGCTGTTCCTCGGTAGTGCCATTGGCTCTTGTAGCTTTTGCTACCCATCTGGGTTCCAGCACCGTCATCTGGTTCTCGGCAGTGTCTTTGGCACGGGTACTCCCTGTTGCCCAGCCTGTTTTCAGCACGCCTGCTGTTTCCGGGTAGTGTCAAGGTCACTATGCCACCAATCCGTTGTCCTGTCGTCTTGCGGCCGGGTTAGCCGACTCTACGGTGCCTGCAGTTTAGGTGACTCCTATGTGGGCTGCGGGAACTGGCACTGAAGGCTGGATCCGTAGTGCCAATGGGACATGGACCCCCTGTAGGACTGTGGGTTTCGGTAACTGCGGCCGGCTTGCGGCCTGGCTACTTTGCTTTGAATGGGTACCTTCTGCTACCCACCCGTGTTCCAGCACTGTCAGCTGGTCCTTGGTAGTGCTTTTTAGCACAGGTACCTTCTTCTGCCTAGTAACCGTGGTCCAGCACCGTCAGTTGGTCCTCGGTAGTGCCATTGGCTCTTGTTCCTTCTGCTACCCATCCGGGTGCCAGCACTGTCTGCTGGTTCTCGCCACAGCCTTTGGCCTAGGTGCCTCCATCTCGGTATCCGAGGTCCAGCACCGTCAGCTGGTCCTTGGTAGTGCTTTTTAGCACAGGTACCTTCTGCTTAGTAACCGTGGTCCAGCACCGTCAGTTGGTCCTCGGTGGTGCCACTGGCTCTTGTTCCTTCTGCTACCCATCCGGGTGCCAGCACTGTCTGCTGGTTCTCACCACAGCCTTTGGCCTAGGTGCCTCCATCTCGGTATCCGAGGTCCAGCACCGTCAGCTGGTCCTTGGTAGTGCTTTTTAGCACAGGTACCTTCTGCTTAGTAACCGTGGTCCAGCACCGTCAGTTGGTCCTCGGTAGTGCCATTGGCTCTTGTTCCTTCTGCTATCCATCCGGGTGCCAGCACTGTCTGCTGGTTCTCGCCACAGCCTTTGGCCTAGGTGCCTCCATCTCGGTATCCGAGGTCCAGCACCGTCAGCTGGTCCCTGGTAGTGCTTTTTAGCACAGGTACCTTCTGCTTAGTAACCGTGGTCCAGCACCGTCAGTTGGTCCTCGGTAGTGCCATTGGCTCTTGTTCCTTCTGCTACCCATCCGGGTGCCAGCACTGTCTGCTGGTTCTCGCCAGTTTCTCAGCCTTCTTGTACCTTCTGCTACATTTCCAAGATCAAGCTTTTTGAAATTGTCTTTGGTAATCCTTATTGATCTCCATGACGACGACCCTGATGATGATGACCCTGAAGACCACACCAAAGAAGACCAGAAATATGACCCTAAATAATAAGACCAAGAGGACAAAGAACATGAAGACAACCACCAAGATACAGAACAAAAGACAGAAGAACAAGAAGCAGAAGAAGCAAAAGCAGAAGAACAGAAAGCAGAAGAACATTAAGCATAAGACTAAAAATCAGCATAGAAGAAATCAAAATTATAAGCAGAATAAGACTAAGCAGTAAATGGGGGTGAGTCCGTTCCTCCTCGTGGTGCCCCTGGAAAATGCCTGCTGCTGCAGGCCAAACTGAACGCGGACAAATCCTGTTGTAAATCTTTTGTGACAGGCAGAACGTAAGGTGTAATCTTATAACTTTTATAGATAAGTACTACAGGAATGCCTGTCACCATAAGAAAATGAAGACAAAGAAGAATAGGAAGAAGAGGAAGAAATAGCATATTAAAATTAATAATAGCTGAATAAGAAGAATATGAAGAATGGAAAAAAAAATTAATGGGAAGAAGATGAAGAAGAAGAAGATGAATAAGGTGAAGAAAAAGTTGATGAAAAAAATGCTGCTGCTGCTGCGGATCATGAAGGAGAAAGTGTGGGAGAAGTACAAAAGAAGGTGAAGAGCATGGAGGTTGTGAAACATACAGTACATATCTGACAAAATATAAAAAAGGTTAACATAGTCAATATCTTTTTAACTCCGAACGTATTGAAAAAAAAAATTGGAATTAATGCTATGCCATGTGATTTGAATAAACCACTATGCTTTTAATGTCTCCTCCACCTCCCACAATACATTCTACATGATTCTTATTTGTTTTCAATTATGTAGAATTAGCCAACAAGGAAATAAAGGGCTTTTTTTAATTCCGATACCGGAAGTCCCATTGACTTGAATGGGACTTCCGGTATCGGAATCGGCGATACCCGATATTTTTTTCGTATCGGGCGATACCATCTGATACGATATTTTTGGGTATCGAACGGTATCGCTCAACACTACTACTAACCTGTTATAGTTATGCAGCCATGCATAACAAAGTTAAAAGCATGCAGTTTGTCCGCTAGGGATTCCTCAGGTGTCAGGCACCGACCGTTAATCCAGGAATGCAGCCACAATGAAGAAATCCAGAGAGGTGGGAGCATGGGTTCTGTCTGAATGCAATGATGGTCACGTGACGGAAGGTCCTGTGAGTCACGTCACCAGGAAGGTCCTGTTAGTGGATAGTGAGTGCTCCCAATGCAGCTCCAGCCGCCGTCCTCATCGAGGAACAAGTGAATAAGAGTCAGGCTCCCTATCCTCTCTCCCAATTTCTCTGAACCCTGGTTGCTATGCATGTAGAGCCCCCAAATGTCTTTGCTGCACCTCCATTTTAAATGGGGTACATGAATTTAAATCAAACACTACAGGTACCCCATATAAAATTAATTTTCATGTTAACTGTCAATCCATTTTTGTGGTATACTTGATTGAATGTGGTTGCGGCCTACAGTACGTAGGTCGAACCATACAAATGATGCATGCTAGATTGAACAAGCATCGACAGAATATCCGAAATGGCTTTCTCCTGCACAGCCTTTCCAAACATTTTTTAACTGTGCATCAAAAAATCCAAAAACTTTGAAACTAACGATTATTGAACACATACCTGATACAGTGGCTGATCGCTTCAACAGTTTAATCAATAGAGAAAGCTTTTGGATATTCAAGCTTGGCACACTTGCCCCTGAATTTAACTATAGATAAAGTGACCAGATAACTTTATTTGCCTTTTTAGCATCAGTGCGTTTTACCTAGATGCTATTGTTTACATGCTTTTATTATTAATATGGGTTCTCGCTTTTTTATTGGTCTTTTTACTGGTCTACTAACCTGTTAATAATTTTATTCATTTTTATCTATATTATTTTATTGCTCCTTTTTGCACATTTTATACATTTAAAACTGGTTTACCTAATGCTGTTTTATCTCACGTTTTATGTAAGTTGTTTTTATTTCCTTTTTTTTTTATAATACATGATGTCATCTTGTTGTAGCATGTGACTATCATAACATGTGACTATTTTGACTGTTGTGATTGGCCGCCTCCCATTTAAATACCCCATCCCCCATGTCATTAATAAACTTCCACCTGATGAAGACGGATTCTCCGTCGAAACGCGTTGTGGTTTAACCCCATCTCTTGTCTGAGTCTCTTTCCTGTGCTCCTAAGACCGTTTCCATTTTCTCCTAGCACTAGTGTACTGTCACAAGACTCTTCCACAAGGACACGGGGTAAGAGCCTCTCTAGACCCACTAAGCGCATGGCATCGCACCTGTGAATGCCACTAATAGGCGCTGGCTACAGTGGAGTGCAGACGAAGTACACAGTGGCGTACATGAAAAGCCAGTACTTGGCGCTGAAGCTAGGCCCTGATTGTAATGATAAGTGAAATATGACCTTGCTGGAAAATTCCAGAATCTCCCATTGTTACACTACAGATTATACTTCTGCTTGCCACAAGCTGCAGATGTAACACCCCCTTCTTCCCCCCCTTTGCAGCTGTGGGTGTGTCTCCTCTGCCTGTTTGTAATCCTACACCAGATATTTCCTGTGCCAGCAGCTCTCTCTCCCTCCTTTCCCTCTCTCTGCACAGCCAGGAAAAGGATTCCATTGTTTGAGCCATGCGGGGAAGCATATGAATGGTAGATATTAGCGAAGCTATAGCATGGACTCCGCTCGCGACAGAAAAATTAAATGGACATTTCTATGATATGCGCTGATCCGGCTTGGTGGTCTTTGCTAAGTTCTAGCCACAGTAGAAACGGAGAAATGGATCCCTCCTAAACGGTGTGTCATAACTACTGCATATTTGGTTTTGAATTATTGTATTCGACAAACTAAAAAGAATGATACCATTGTTTGTTTATATGAGGTACCCTCTGCGGGATATAGTCATTATAAGTTTTGTAGTCAGAATTGTAACTTAGGAAAGGGGCAGGACCGACCCCAGATGGCCCCTTTTATGATGTCACAAATCCAAACCTATAAGGTACTCCCTCTGAAATTAGTCAGTCGAGCTAAGAGAGCTCATGCCAAGAGGTCCCCAGATGCAGGGAGACGTGTGGCTGCTGCCCCTCCACCCGCCACATGGTAGCCTACAGACCATCTAAGCAACTGTAAGTTTGATTTCTGCTGTTAATCCCTTTTATTTTATATTTGCATTGTACATATCTAATGTCTCAGCTTTGTAACAACTTTTATCTGTGTAATCACTGCCCACCTTTTGGGAATAAATGATAACTTTATTAGTCTGTCTTCATGCTCTAAAAATGAACTTGTGCCTTTAAGATAATTACGCTACTGATTGGGTTAGCTTCGAACCCCTCTATTAAGTCTATAACTTAAGCAGAGAAATCTGGAGCTGGTGGCGGCGTGGTGTGTCTTGGTTGGTTGGGCTAGCTGGCAGTGACTGAAGGGTTTTATATGCTGATTGGGTGGCTGCGGCGAAAGCATTGAAAATTCCCTCACTGCAGCGGCCTAATACCCCGGGCACAACAAACAGTCCATACGGTGACTAATTATCCTAGGTGTAGTTCCCTGACTGACCTGAGGATAAGAGCTGCGAGTTCCAAAGTGGAACTGAAAGGTGGGATATGCATAAATCCCCGCAGTTCGGGGAAGATTGTTAGCAGTGGTGGGACATCCAAAATACCCCCCTGCGATAAATTGTTAGGGCAAGACTAGCTTGTAGAGTTGAGCGAAATGGCTCGGCCATATACAGAATCCGCCAACTTTTGCTAAAGTCGGGTTTCACCGATCAAAACCTGACCATAGCGTGAGGTCAGCCATGAGGTCGCCGACTTGAGCGCCAAAGTTGCATTTCCCACAATCCTTCCAGCGCCTATTTTCAGCCAATCATGAAGGACGCACACTGTGGGCAACGCGATTACGTCGGCAGCGGCTCCCACCATGTTAGAAAAGGGCATACAAGTGATTGGCTGGCTTTGTGTGGCGTCACAGTGCCTATAAAAGGCCGTGACCGCAGACCACCATCTTACTTCTGCCGATCTTAGTATAGGGAGAGGTTGCTGCTGATTGTTCTCAATAGGGAGAGTGATTAGGCAGGGAAAAAGTTAAAAAATTTGCTTGTGCTGATAGCAAATGTCACTGTAAAACACAACTGTATAGTGTGCAGTGACAGGGGAGGATATATTTGTGTGCAGCAGCTCTGTTGGTAACTAGGCTGCCTAATAAGGCTCCCTGATAGCTGCTTGCTGTTTGCACACTGCTGTGCAGAGAGCTTTTTTCAAAGCAAAATTTTTTTTTTCCTTTTCTCTGCACAGTTAGCAAGCGTTCATTTTTTCACACTTTTTTGTGCAGCAGCTCTGTTGGTGATTAGGCTGCCTTATAAGGCTCCCTGATAGCTGCATTGCGATCTGCACATTGCTGTGCAGACTGCTTTTTTAAAAGCAAAAATCCTTTTATTCCTTTTTTTCTGCACAGTAGATACTGAGCGTAAATTTTTTCACACACCGTATAGAGGTGTACGCTCCTCACACACTACCGTGTACCGGCTGGTATCACGGACAAATACATGCTATATGTGTGTGACTCCGTAAAAATACACAGAGATTAACATTTTTCCATACATACACCATATAGTGTTGTCCAATTCTCAAACAGTATCGGATATCTGGTGTTTTTATTAAGGTCACATCTCCACAGAGTCAGCGTGTGTGTGTCACACTCCATAAACACATATACGGACATTTCCATTTCTCCATACACTGTATTTATTAGGAGTGGTGGAAGACACTAAATAAAAAATAAAGTGCCTTCGCCACCCGGGGTCCACCGTGCGGTGGACGGAAAAACCGCTGCTAGAGAGGCAGAGGACAAGGCGGTAATGTGCACAAGGGTTAGACTGCACCCAGTGCACAAAAGCAAGCTCTGTTTTACTTACAGAACTGCAGGCAAATAAGCTCAAATTAAATGCTGAGTCTGTTCAGAGTCACAGACTCACAGCGATACAGTCGCGGTATTCGCAGTCACAGGAGTAGCGTTAAACAGCAGGACTACTCCGTCTAGACCTACCGTCAAATAAAGTGCGAAGCGTCGCAACCGTGGATGCAGAGAAAGCTGCAACTGCAGCACGGCAAGAACTGAGCTGCTGGCAAGGCGCTGCAGTAACGCTGGGGCAATGTAGAAGCTAAGCTGCTGAGCAAGATGGAGCATATGCACGCTGGCGCTAGCGCTGCTACTGGCTGAACCCAAACACTCACACAATCATATTATCAGAGGGAAGGGGTTTCTTAATAAGTCAGTCACCAGTCCAAGCATCCATCACCATACATACTGCAGCAAGTATGAAATACTAGCGCATGGCGGAACAGCCATGCGCGCTTTTTATACCAAACGGGACCTTCCGGAAGTCTCCAAGGCTCCAGGAGGAGCCAATAGGATTCGACACAGGACCTGAGCATGTGGCTCCCGAACGCCAATGGGAGCTCGTCCCATGAGCACGCTCAGTGGAGGGAACAGAGGACTTAACCTCTGGAGAGAGTTGCCGCAAGGCACTCTCCTCTGCAATCTCCTCTATCGCAGATGAAACGCAGGAGACTGCAGCATGTAGGGGTCTAGATTTCATCATAGGGAAGGAAGAAATCAGACTCCTAACAGTATTGACTGCTGTCCGATTCTCAAACAGTATTGGATATCTGGTGTTCTTAGTTATTACGGTCACATCTCCACAGAGTCAGCGTGTGGGTGTGACACTCTGTAAATACATATTTGGACATTTCTATTTCTCCATACACCGTATTGACTGCTGTCCGATTCTCAAACAGTATCGGATATCTGGTGTTCATAGTTATTATGGTCACATCTCCACAGAGTCAGCGTGTGTGTGTGACACTCCGTGAATACATATACGGACATTTCCTTTTCTCCATACACCATATAGACTGCTGTCCGATTCTCAAACAGTATCGGATATCTGGTGTTCTTAGTTATTACGGTCACATCTCCACAGAGTCAGCGTGTGTGTGTGACACTCCATAATTACATATATGGACATTTCCATTTCTCCATACACCGTATTGACTGCTGTCTGATTCTCAAACAGTATCAGATATCTAGTGTTCTTAGTTATTACAGTCACATCTCCACAGAGTCAGCGTGTGTGTGTGACACTCCATAGATACATATACCCTTAGTTTCCATTTCTCCATACACCATATTGACTGCTGTCCGATTCTCAAACAGTATCGGATATCTGGTGTTCTTAGTTATTACGGTCACATCTCCACAGAGTCAGCGTGTGTGTGTGTGACACTCCGTAGATACATATACGGACATTTCCATTTCTCCATACACTGTATTGACTGCTGTCCGATTATCAAACAGTATCAGATATCTGGTGTTCTTATTACGGTCAGTGCACATCTACACAGAGTCAGCGTGTGTGTGTGACACTCTGTAAAGACATATACGGAGATTGACATTTTCACCAACAACGTATACAGCTGTACACTTCTGATACTGTACTGTATATCTGCTTGTTGGATTACAGTCAAATACATACTGGGTGAGCATCTGTGACTCCCAAAATATATACGGAGATTTCACTTTTTACATACACCTTACACTGCTGTACGCTCCTCATACAGTACCATTTCTCTGCTGGTATTTTTGCTACATTTTCCCAAACATGAGGAAGTCTGGTGGAAGAGGCCACGGACGTAGGCAGGGGGCGCAGCAGGTACTGATGGTGGTGGTGGTGCATCTGCTGGTATTGCCAAAAGCACAATAGCAGCTAAGGCAGGAGGTGTTGAGCCTGCATCATCAGCTGGTACAAGAAGGCCTTTAAGTCTCCCTTTTCTGGGAGTAGGTAAACTGCTTTTAAAGCGGGAGCATCAGGAACAGGTTTTGGCTTACATTGCCGAAACAGCCTCCTGCTCTACATAGTTAGTAAGGCCGAAAAAAGACATTAGTCAATCCAGTTCAGCCTATAAAATTCTGTCAGAATAAATCCCCAGATTTACGTCCTTCTAAAGAACCTAACAATAACTGTAAGATACAATATTGTTACGCTCCAGGAAGACATCCTCTTCCTCTTCTGAAGTTACAAAAACTGCAAGCACAGAGTCATCAGTGCAGGCTTCTGGTCAGGAACCACTCCTTTCCTTGTCTCCTTTACCCCCACTAAAAGTGAAGGATGCGGCAGCCCACACTTCAGATTACTCCATGGCGCTCTTTTCACAGGCCATGCCTGTGTTATCATGTGAAATTCTGAATTTCCCAGTCCAACATGAATCGGAGATGGAGGGCACTGATGCACAGCCACTGCTAGATGATTCTGCTAGTACATTGACCCACAGCACTACATTCCCCTTGCACTCTACAGAGCCAGAATGTGACACTGATGAAACTCAGGTGCCCCTTTCCGCATACTATACCACCTTACACGGTGACACAGAGGTGCAGATGAAAGTGCCGGTTCCCTGAGCAGGTGGGGGAATCTTACTCATGGGCGACGGCAGTGGCACAGGGCCCCTCATAGTACGCAAAAGTATCTCTGCCGGTGGGAGGGCCCACTCGCCGTCAGACATACCGTCGTACTATGAGGGGCCTCCTGAGCCAGTGCCGTCACCCACGAGTGGGCCAAACAAACTTGCTAAGGGACACAGTACTTGCAAAACTTACCTCTCCCTGCTCCACCGCCATGACATCTTCCGCCTTTCCTGACAGTGACATTCAGGTTACAGAACGCGATGACATCACGTCTGTATGCCCTCTACCGAAACAGTACAAGTGCAGAGAGCTGTAAAATGGCAATGCTGAGGAGTCCAGAGTAGAGCAGTACCCAGCAAGGAGAGGTATTTAATTTTTTTAAATGTTGGGAGCATTTTTTCAGGAGCAATATACACTGGAGAATGATATATGGAGCTCATCATACACTGGAGAATCATCCATTTGGCCCATCATATACTGGAGCATTCCAAATGGGGGACATCAGACACTGGAGCAACATTTACGAGGCCCATTATACACTGGATAATTGGAAATGGGGCCCATTATATATGGAGCATAATTTGGGCCCATAACACACTGGAGCATCATCCATAGGGACCAACATATACTGGAGCATTCCAAATGGGGGACATCAGACACTGGAGCAGCATTTACAGGGCCCATTGTACACTGGAGCATTTGAAATGGGGCCCATTATATATGGACTCTATGGAGCATTATTTGGGCCCATAAGACAGTGGAGCATCATCCATGGGGGCCAACATATACTGTAGCATTATGTGAAGCTCATCATATACTGTATGGAACATTATATGGGACCAATTATTCTGTATGGTGAAATATATGGGGCTCATTATTCTGTATGGCGCACTAGGTGGTGGCCATAATACTGTATGGAGTAATATACTGTCTGTTTTTTGAGCTATTGTAGAATTTAAAATAGATATCAGTCATGTCATGTAAGCAGTGAAGTATTTTTCATTGTACTATACCTATATTTCTGTGCCGTATCGGAGCATTATGAATTGTGGTATGTGTTAAAAGCATGCACTGACACTCTTTGGCCCAGGGCACACGAAAACCTGGCACCAGTCCTACCCCCCCACAACTTTAGCCAAATAACCCCCAGTTTTCAATGCGTAACTATTATTATAAAGTAAATTAAGGTTGCCAAGCTTAAGTAATAAGAATTGATGTCGTTGGCATTGAAATGGGCACTGTAGGTGTGTTTACTGTCCTCCACTCCCTGCCGACTTTGCTTCCCCATTGACTTGCGTTGGGTTTCGTGTTTCAGTCGGACAACGACTTTTCCCTATAGTCGGCCGATTTTGATCATGAAACCCGACTCGACCCGAAAAAAGGCAAAGTCACTCATCTCTACTAGCTTGCTGTTTTTTTGTCAAAAGGTAGCAGTGGTGGGATAACTAAGATAAGTCCCCCTGTGCCTGTAATAGCCATGGGTACGGCAGTGCATCGCATCCCTCCGTCCGTGACATACCGGTGTCAGCGATGGGTCTGTGACACTGATTCTGCCTCCTACCTACACTATCAGCCTAGGCACTAACTGGCAAGGCTGATCAACACATGTGTACCAAGGGTAGGGGTTTCATAATGAGTCAGTCACCAGAGACATTTATACATGCATACAACCCTCACTCCATATTGTCTATACTAGCGCATGGCTGTGTGGCCGTGCGATCCTTTTATAACCGCAGCCTTCTGGGACCTTGCTGATGGCCTAATCAGAGCTGCTTGAGGACCTGCGCATGTGACCTCCGACCACCAAGAGCAGTCATCTTACGGGCATGTTCAGATGGAGAAAAGCAGGACTTAGTCCCAGGAATATGTGCTCGCCGCTGACTAATGCTGGATGCTATAACTGTAGCTTAACTTGGGGGGCAGCAGCAACCAGACGCTTAGCATTAGCCTGAGCAAGACACTGGGACCAACATCTCTGCTGAGCAGGAATTTCTGCAGCTGCAGGAGAATGGGAGACTGCAGAGGACATGGCTTGAGATTCCCTCTGTGCAGTGGTGGGAACTTGATGCCTAACACGTGACTCATCTATCGGTGGGCTGCAAATTGTGGCGTTTGAGGCCTCCATCCGTCTCTTTTTGCTGTGTGTTACTGTCCTGTTACACATAGCGACGCACCATCGATCCCGACAATGATACGATCTGGTAAGGATCGCTGGTGCATCACTAAATGATCGCTAGTAAGCTGCCAAACAGGCAGATCTCTGCAGCAACCGTACAGCAATCCTCGGCGGTCATTGGTACCTTGTCACACAGCAGAGTTTCTAAATGATTCCAGCCTGCATCCTGAGTTCTGCGTCGCTGAAGAGATCGCTCGTCGGTGTCAAACAGTAATGTGCGCTGGCCAGTGAAACGCCAACGATGAAAAAATGACCCAGGCCTTTTGCGCACATTCAGCGATATCCAGCGGGGGGGGGGGGTCGCCGCTGCGTGTCACACAAAGCGAGATCAGTGGTGAGATCGCTGTTGCGTCACAAAATCGGTGACGCTTCAGCGATCACGCTAGCAATCTCGCTATGTGAGAAAGGGGCTTTACTCCAGTTATTAACACTATTTTGCTGGAAAAAAAATAGGCCACATAGTTTACAGTGTAGTATCTCTGTCACACAGCTCATCTATTTGTGGGCTACAAATTGTGGCATTTGAGGTCTCCATTCAACTGTTTTTACTGTGTGCTACCCTATTTCTTTAAACGATTTTCCTGTAAAAAATAAAAATACATGCCACATATTTTACAGTGTAGTATCTCCATCACACACCTTATCTATTTGTGGGCTACAAATTGTGGCATTTGAGGCCTCCATCCAACTGTTTTTGCTGTGTGTTACCCTATTGCTTGACACTATTTTACTGTAAAAGAAAATACTGGCCACTTATTATGTATAGCACAGTCCCTTAGTATACAGTGTACTCACTTGTTATGTATAGCACAGTCCCTTAGTATATAGTGTATTCACTTGTTATGTATAACACTGTCCTTAGTTACATTAGTTACATAGTTTCCTCTTTTATGATGTATACCACAGTCCATTAGTATATAGTGTACTCACTTATTATGTACAGCACAGTTCCTTAGTATATAGTGTACTCACTTACTATGTATAGCACAGTCCCTTAGTTTACAGTGTACTCACTTATTATGTATAGCACAGTCCCTTTGTGAGGCTGTGAAGACTCCAAAGGTGAACCCACAGGACCGCGACGACGAACCTGCCCCCGGGCGAGCAGGCCAGGTGTACCACCCCCTATACAGGGAGTGTTAGGGGCAGGCCCGGAGGAGACTATCGCCGCGGAAGCTGGTACTTGGGGACAACTGGAGGAGTAGACAGGCGGACACCGGGCTGGAAGGCAGGCTGGCGAACACAGGAGGGACGGCTGCAGGAATGAACGGAGAGCAGGCAGGAGGAACCGGAGTAGGCAGGAGCAGATCAGGAAGGCACACATGGGTGAAGACAGGAACGGACAGGAATGGCGGACTCTGGAAGGAAATACAAAGATGGTGAGAGATCAACTGAATAGACAAGGCGGGTTACAGGCACAGGGCTGGGTGCTAGCGAGTGAAACGCAGGAGACAGTGGACCTGAGAATCTGTCGTGGGACACAATAGATAATCAGGCATGGGTCTGAAGGGGCAGCTCCCTTTTATAGGAGCAGGACTTCCAGGTCAGGCCTCCAGGGTCACGGGGCGGAGAGATGGGCTGAGTCAGTCTGTGCTGAGGTCTGGGGTGAGAGGAGCACATGCGCCCCAGGCTGATCACAGAGGCTGACCGCGGGGCAGGATGCAGGAGAGCCAGCGGGCGCGCGCCTGCTATAGAAGCACACCGGGAGCGGCGGGCTGACCGCGAGGCAGGATGCAGGAGAGCCGGCGGATGCGCACCTGCTGCAGGAGTGCACGTGGAGCGGCGGACACGCCCGGTGGCCGTGGACAGCCCGGGCCCAAGAATGGAAGCAACAGCAGGAGCCGTGGGCGTGAAGGAGGCGGCGGGCGTGGGACCAGCGGGAGCAGTGGTAAGCATGACACCCTTATTATACAGTGTACTCACTTATTATGTATAGCAGTCTCTTAGTATTTAGTGTACTCCCTTATTAAGTGTAGCACAGTCCTTTAGTATACAGTGTACTCACTTATTATGTATAGCACAGTCCCTAAATATACAATGTACTCATTTATTGTGTATAGCTCAGTCTCGTAGTATATAGGGTACTCACTTATTAAGTACAGCACAGTCCCTTAGTATACAGTGTACTCACTTATTATGTATAGAACAGTCCCTTCATATAAAGTGCTGTGCAAATTAATTGGGACAAAGCATTGTCAGGATCCTGTCAGCGCCGGCGTGCAGCCTCCGCTGAGCAGTGACTCACCCGCACCGTAGGGGGGCCCGGGGTCAGGTACAGCCGGAAAGTACAGATACACAGGATCTGTGGACGCTGAAGTTTAGCAAGCAGTCACAGGACCTACGGTCATTTGACTGCAAGGGCGCGGGGCTTAGCGTCCTGCTTTCAGAGATGGTAGGACACTATACAGAAATACTCAGAGTCAGGCAAAACGGAGGTCATATACAGAGATATTAGTAAAGTACCAGGGATGAGACAGAACGGATAGTCAGGGCCAAGCAGAAGTCAAAACCAAACAGACATAGAAGGTACCAAGCAGAATCCAAAGCAAAATCCAGAGAACAGACCGAGTCGTACACAGAGAATCAAGCAACCAGAACACAGCACAAACACACTCAGGGGTCACCACACAATGCCAAGGGCGAAAGTATAACTGACGGGGATGGGAGCATCCTGAGGCTATAAGAAGCCTCTCCCAGAACCAGGGAGAGGCCACAATCATTGCCCCAGGTGTGCAGGTAAGCCTGCACTGGGATCACAACCTTTAACCCCATTATTGCCAGTCATCAGCACTGGTTCCAGACATTAACCCCACGTGTGCGAGTCAAACCCGCACTGAGATCATGACAAGTATTTTTTTAAGTAAAATCGTAAGTTAGTTACCAGTCAGTGATTCAAAACAGTTTTAACTGCTTTGAACAGGCACTCACACCTGTTCAAAGCAGTTAACCCCTTAAGCCCCAAGGGTGGTTTGCAAGTTAATGACCGGGCCATTTTTTACAATTCTGACCACTGTCCATTTATGAGGTCATAACTCTGGAACGCTTCAACGGATCTAGACGTTTCTGAGACTGTTTTCTCATGACATATTGTACTTCATGTCAGTGGTAAAATTTAATTCATATAACTTGCGTTTAATTGTGAAAAAAACAGGAATATGGAAAAAATTTTGAAAATAATGCAATTTTCAAACTTTGAATTTTTATGCCCTTAAAATAGAGAAATATGTGACACAAAGTAATTACTAAATAACATTTCCCACATGTCTACTTTACATCAGCACAATTTTGGAAACAATTTTTTTTTTATTAGGAAGTTATAAGGGTTAAAAGTTGACCAACGATTTCTCATTTTTACAACAAAATTTACAAAACCATTTTTTTTAGGGACCACCTCACATTCAAAGTCAGTTTGAGGGGTCTATATGGCAGAAAATACCCAAAAGTGACACCATTCTAAAAACTGCACCCCTCAAGCTACTCAAAACTACATTCAAGAAGATTATTAACCCTTCAGGTGTTTCACAGGAGCAGAAGCAACGTGGAAGGAAAAAATGAACATTTAACTTTTTAGTCACAAAAATAATCTTTTAGCAAATTTTTTTTATTTTCCCAAGGGTAACAGGAGAAATTGGACCCCAAAAGTTGTCCAATTTGTCCTGAGTACACTGATACCCCATATGTGGGAAGGAACCACTGTTTTAGCGCATGGCAGGGCTCAGAAGGGAAGGAGCGCCGTTTGACTTTTTCAACCTAAGATTGGCTGAAATTGAGATCAGACGCCATGTTCCGTTTGCAGAGCCTATGATGTGCCTAAACAGTGGAAACCCCCCACAAGTGACCCCATTTTGGAAACTAGACCCCCTAAGGAACTAATCTAGATGTGTGGTGAGCACTTTGAACCCCCAAGGGCTTCACAGAAGTTTGTAATGCCCGGGCGTAAAAATAAAAAATCATATTTTTTCCACAAACATGATCGTTTAGCCCCAATTTGTTATTTTCCCAAGGGTATCAGTAGAAATTGGACCCCAAAAGTTGTTGTCCAATTTGTCCTGAGTGCGCTGTTACCCCATATGTGGGGGAGAAACACTGTTTGGGCACACGGCAGGGCTCGAAAGGGAAAGAGCGCCGTTTGATATTTTCAACCTAAAATTGGCTGAAATTGAAATCGGACGCCATGTTCCGTTTGGAGAGCCCATGATATGCCTAAAAAGTGGAAACCCCCCACAAGTGACCACATTTTGGAAACTAGACCCCCTAAGGAACTCAACTAGATGTGTGGTGAGCACTTTGAACCCCCAAGGGCTTCACAGAAGTTTATAACGCCCGGGCGTAAAAATAAAAAAATCATGTTTTTTCCTCAAAAATGATCGTTTAGTCCCCAATTTGTTATTTTCCCAAGGGTATCAGGACAAATTGGACCCCAATAGTTGTTGTCCAATTTGTCCTGAGTGCGCTGATACCCCATATGTGGGGTAGAAACACTGTTTGGGCACACGGCAGGGCTCGGAAGGGAAAGAGCGCCGTTTGACATTTTCAACCTAAAATTGGCTGAAATTGAAATCGGATGCCATGTTCCATTTGGAGAGCTCATGATATGCCTAAACAGTGGAAACCCCCCACAAGTGACCCCATTTTGGAAACTTGACCCCCTAAGGAACTCATCTAGATGTGTGGAGAGCACTTTGAACCCCCAAGGGCTTCACAGAAGTTTATAACGCCCGGGTGTAAAAATAAAAAATCACATTTTTTCCACAAACTTGATCGTTTAGTCCCCAATTTGTTATTTTCCCAAGGGTATCAGGAGAAATTGGACCCCAATAGTTGTTGTCCAATTTGTCCTGAGTGCGCTGATACCCCATATGTGAGGGAGAAACACTGTTTGGGCACACGGCAGGGCTCGGAAGGGAAAGAGCGCCGTTTGACAATTTCAACCTAAAATTGGCTGAAATTGAAATTGGACGCCATGTTCCATTTGGAGAGCCCATGATATGCCTAAACAGTGGAAACCCCCCACAAGTGACCCCATTTTGGAAACTAGACACCCTAAGGAACTTATCTAGATGTGTGGTGAGCACTTTGAACCCTCAAGTGTTTCGCTAAAGCTTATAATGCCCGGGCGTGAAAAAAAATATTATTTTTTTTTTCCACAAAAATGATCTCTTAGTCCCCAATTTGTTTTTTTCCCAAGAGTATCAGGAGAAATTGGACCCCAGAAGTTGTTGTCCAATTTGTGCTAAGTGCGATAATACCCCATATGTGGGGGAGAAACACTGTTTGGGCACACGGCAGGGCTCGAAAGGGATGTAATGACGTTTTGGAATGCAGACTTTGATGGAATGGTCTGCGGGTATCATGTTCCGTTTGCAGAGCTCCTGATGTACCTAAACAGTGGAAACCCCCACAAGTGACCCCATTTTGAAAACTAGACCCCCTAAGGAACTTATCTAGATGTGTGGTGAGCACTTTGAACCCCCAAGTGTTTCACTAAAGCTTATAATGCCCGGGCGTGAAAATATAAAATCCTATTTTGTTTCCACATAAATTATTTTTAGTCCCCAATTTTTAATTTTCCCAAGAGTAACAGGAGAAATTGGACCCCCAAAGACGTTGTCCAATTTAACCTGAGTACGCTGGTACCCCACATGTGGGAAAAAACTGTTTAGGCACATGTCGGGGCTCGAAAGGGAAGTAGTGACATTTTGGAATGCAGACTTTGATGGGTCTGCTGGCGTCATGTTCCGTTTGCAGAGCCCCTGATGTGCCTAAACAGGAAAAAACCCACATGAGACATCATTTTGTATACTAGACCCCAAAGAACAAATCTAGATGTGCCCCCAACTACACTAATGTAAATTAGTAGTGCATGGAGGTGTGGTACAATTTAAAGCAGTCCTTCGTACACAGGCCAGGTTTTTCGGGGCAGGTGTCGCACTGGTAAATGGTGTCCTTGTGTATTCCCTTTTTGTAACACACTCGGCACCTTTTTTGCGGCTTACCTTTTCTACCAGTTGGCGGGACCACCCCCGGAAAATGCTGACCTGGTACGATACGAGCACCTTCAGTTCCGGAAGTACTGGGACCCACTCCTTCCTGAGCGCCAAACATCAGGGCCTTAACCACTACCTCCTGGAAATTAAGGTATGACGTATCGGTGGGGTGTGCGCATTGAGAGAGCAGGAATGCGTTGAGCATTGCATTTGTACGATGTGCATGGCCAGCTTTTTGTACCACGCCCTTGCCTTTCTGAGAGCATTGTACGGTTGGAGGTATTGATCGGAGAGATCAACGCCCCCCATGTTTTGTTGTACCCCACTATACAGGTCGGTTTTCTGACCTGTGTGGAGGTACCCCGTACAGTGCAGAGGGTGCTGCCATCACCATGTATGGTGGTCAAGAGATGGACATCCCTCTTGTCCTTTTTCTTGACCACCAGCAGGTGGTTGCTACATTGGGCTCTGCTCTCACCTTTTCTGAGCATCTGCCCAAGTAGCATCTTCGGAAGGCCTCTCTGATTTTTGCGGACAGTACTGCAGGCTGCGGTACCTCGCGCAGAGAGGGATTTGTAGAGTAGGATGCTGGTATAAAAGTTATCAGTGTAGAGGTGATAACCTTTATCCAGCAGTGGGTGAATCAAATCCCACACAATTTTCCCACTCACTCCCAGGACAGGGGGACACTCAGGGGGTTCAATCCTGGTGTCCTTTCCTTCGTAGACTCTAAACCTGTGAGTGTACCCTGAGGTACTTTCACAAAGTTTGTAGAGTTTGATTCCGTACCTGGCCCTCTTACTGGGCAGGTATTGATGGAATCTGACCCTTCCCTTGAAATGGACCGAGGACTCATCCACGCTGATGTTCCTTTGGGAGTCGTACACTTCAGCAAACTTTTTGTTGAAGTGTTCGATGACCGGCCGAACTTTGAACAGACGGTCAAAGTTGGGGTCATCTCGTGCTGGACACATTATCGGCATAATGCAGAAACTTGTGGATGGCCTCAAATCCAGACCATGACCATTCGGAACACTGGAGTGTTGTATAAAATATTAACACTCCAATATTGCCGAATTTCCGGCTTCTTCAGTATCCCCATGTGGAGGACCAGGCCCCAAAACTGCATCATTTCAACTGCGTCCACAGGAGACCAGTTGGAATATGTTGAAATCGGGTTTTCCACCAAAAATTGACGAGCGTACAAATTAGTTTGCTCCACCATGAGGTTAACAAAATCCTCAGAGAAAAAGACTTTGAAAAAGTCTATTTCTGTGAGGCCGGTGGTGTCAAACTTGATTCCTGATTCTGCCACAAAATCAGGAGTCAGTGGCTCATAAGTCCATACAGGGTCTACTGAATCAGCTTCACGCATGGTGGGCGCTGCCTCATCTTCTGTCCTGGAGCGTCTGCGTGGCGGTTCCGCAGGACCCGAGGAGGAAGATGAGGAGGGGGAAGAGGAAGAGGATGAAGAATCCGAAAAATAAAGAAAAGTCAGATCATCATCCTTGCTATCAGTGTCGGAGGCAAGATAAGAATATGCCTCCTCCATTGAATAGCGCTGTTGGGACGAACGCGATGGGCGGGACATTTTTTGTGAAAGTGGTGCTCGGGTGTACTTTATTTACAACTATGTGTATGTGTGGGGGGCTAGTGATTGGTGCACACTATCCAGTAAAGAAAAAGCTAAAAGAAAAAAGCAAATGGGGAGAAAAATACCAGTGAAAAGAAAAGTCTAAAACAGCAGGCCCTAGCTCTCATAAGTGAACGGCGTCACTTATCAAAGTTCAGTGGCGGCTGCTGGGTGTGCGTCCAGGTGTGGTGCAAGGGGGGGTGAAAAAAAGCAAATCAGCAGGCACAAGCTCTGATAAGTGAACTATGTCACTTATCACAGTTTGGCGGCTGTGGGATGCGAATACGGAGTGGCACAAAGGGGGCTGCTAAATGTGTGCACAGAGGCGGCACAAAGGGGGATTGAGGGGGTAAAAAGAGGGGGAAGGGTGGGGATGAAGAGAGATCGGACAGGGATTAGCACTTACACTTGTAGTCAGGTGGCGCAAAGAGGGGGTGGAAAAAAAAGGAAATCAGCAAGCACAAGCTATGATAAGTAAACTATGTCAACTTATCAAAGTTTGGTGGCTGTAGGATGCGAATACGGAGCTGGCGCAAAGGGGGCTTAGGGGAAAAAAAAGCAAGCACGAGTGTTGATTGGTGAACTGCGTCACCAATCAACGCTCGGCGGCTGCTAAATGTGCTCACGGAGGTGGCGCAAAGGGGGGGTGGAGGGGGGTAAAAAGAGGGGGTAGGGGGAAGGGGGATTGGGGGGATGAAGCTAGATTGGGGGTGAAGCTAGATTGGGCAGGGATCGGGGATCAGGCAATACTTACAGTTGTAGGTAGAGTTGAGCGACTTTTGGTTTTTTATGGTCGAGTTTCGTTTTGTGAAACCCGACTTTTCCAAAAGTCGGGTCGAGCAAGATCGGCCGATTATAGGGAAAAGTCGGGGTCGTCCCGAAACACGAAACCCAATGTAAGTCAATGGGGAATAAAAGTCGGCAGTGAGAGGAGGACAGGAAACACACCTACAGTGCTCATTTGAATGCCAAAAGCATCAATTCTTCTTACTTAAGCTGGTCAACCTTAATTAACTTCATAATACAAGTTACGCACTGAAAAATGGGGGTTATTTGGCTAAAGTTGTGGGAGGGTAGGGCTGGCTCCAGGTTTTCATGTGCCCTGGGCGGAAGAGCGCCCCTTTAACACATAAAACCACAACTCATCATGCTCCGATACGGCAGAGAAATAGCGGTATAGTACAATGAAAAATACTTCACTTTTTACATCTCATGACGAGGCCCATCTATTTCTCCATACAGAATCTTTGGTCCCATATAATGTTTGAAACAGTATATGATGAGCTCCACATAATGCTACAGTATATGTTGGTCCCCATGGATGAAGCTCCACTGTCTTATGGGCCCAAATAATGCTCCAAACATAATGGGCCCCATTTCTAATGCTCTAGTGTATAATGGGCCCTGTAAATGCTGCTCCAGTGTCTGATGTCCACCTTTGGAATGTTCCAGTGTATGGTGGGCCCCATCTATCATTCTCCAGAGTATAGTGCTCCCCAAAAATTGCTGTCCCAACATTGAAAACAATCAAATAAGTCTCCTCGCTAGGGAATCCCTGTACTAGTCTGGACTCCTCGTCGTCCCCAACTTCCATCTCACTGCACAGTATTTCAACCTTGCAAGTGCTGTGATCCTGAGCAAGCAGGGGGGGCCCACTCATTGGCGACGGCACTGGCACAGGGCCCCTGATAGTACGGTGGTGTGTCTGATGGCGGGTGGGCCGAACCTGCACTTTCATCTGCAGCTTCCTCTTTGTCACCGTGTAAGATGGAACTGTATATGGGAAGGGTAACCTGAGTTTCATCAGGGTCAGATTCAGGCCGGGTAGCGTGCGGGGGGAATGTAGTGGTCTGGGTCAATGTACCAGCAGATTCATCGAGCAGTGGCTGGGCATCAGTGCACTTGTGTCGCCCCCAGGAGTACGGTCGCCACAGTGGCATTACCTTCCTCCTAGGGAGTGTGATGTCATGCTCGGGAGCAACGAAGGATCTCTCTAGCAGGTTAACTGATTGGGCGGCGTTATTCCCACGAGTCATGACCCTCCAAACAGCGTTCATGAAGGCAAAATGTTTGTTTTATGTGGGCAGTATGGTTGCAAAGCTGAACCTTAAAGGAATGTCCAGAAGGGCACCACCAGGAGTGGAGCCTACGGCGTAATTTGACTCAACACGGGCAACCTCAACCATGCCAGCTACAGAACAGATGCACACATTGCAAGCTTAATTCCGTTAACGAACGAGACTCCGTCATGCCCCGCGGTCCGAGTCCGGCTTACTAGAGGGACACGTGAGGCTCTGGCACATGAGATTGGCCAATAACTGGTGTGTCATGCCCTTACATGTCCGTGGCTGCATGTGTGCTACACTGAAAAGGCCAGCGTTTGTCGCTTACAGGTGCAGATAACCCGCTGAACAACGTTAGTGATGGGGATCACTGATTACAATTATTACTCGCGAACGATGATTTCCCAGTAAGTGCAGGTCAACCGCAGTTCCGGAATTAGGCCTAACCGTCATTCCTGAAAAAAATGAAAAACTTACGTGTGCAAACCACAGGTGCTGTAGCTTGCTTAACAGCTCGCCAGCCGTTCTCACGCCCAGTATGGGTTACACGTGATTGCACAAAGGTGAGAAAGGGTACCGTATCCCCGGATAACATGTATGGATAGCGTACACATTCAAAAGATATGTCTATACATCAGGAGGCAGGCTCAGACGGTGTTAGGCCCAGTATGGCTTGCACGTGATTGCACAAAGGTGAGAAAGGGTACCGTATCCCCGGATAGCATGTATGGATAGCGTACACATTCAAAAGATATGTCTATACATCAGGAGGCAGGCTCAGATGGTGTAAGGCCCAGTATGGCTTGCAAGTGATTGCACAAAGGTGAGAAAGGGTACCGTATCCCCGGATAACATGTATGGATAGCGTACACATTCAAAAGATATGTCTATACATCAGGAGGCAGGCTCAGACGGTGTAAGGCCCAGTATGGCTTGCAAGTGATTGCACAAAGGTGAGAAAGGGTACCGTATCCCCGGATAACATGTATGGATAGCGTACACATTCAAAAGATATGTCTATACATCAGGAGGCAGGCTCAGACGGTGTAAGGCCCAGTATGGCTTGCAAGTGATTGCACAAAGGTGAGAAAGGGTACCGTATCCCCGGATAACATGTATGGATAGCGTACACATTCAAAAGATATGTCTATACATCAGGAGGCAGGCTCAGACGGTGTTAGGCCCAGTATGGCTTGCACGTGATTGCACAAAGGTGAGAAAGGGTACCGTATCCCCGGATAACATGTATGGATAGCGTACACATTCAAAAGATATGTCTATACATCAGGAGGCAGGCTTAGACGGTGTCAGGCACAGTATGGATTTGACGGCCCAGACTACACAGCGGAGGAGCAGGGAGAGGTAAAGATTGCAAATGCTGGGGCCCTGCCCAAGCAAGGGGGGCCCACTCGTGGGCGTCGGTACTGGCACTGGGCCCCTCATAGTACGGCGGTGTGTCTGACGGTGGGTGTGCACCACCACCGTCAGAGACACTTGATTGCACTATGAGGGACTCTGTACCAGTGCCCGTGCCCAAGAGTCGGCCTACCCACCTGTCCAGGGCAACGGCACTCGCACGGTGTCGTGCGCTAGGTGGTGACCCCGGCCATGGGGGGGAGGCAGCACAGTTAGGGAGTTTTAGAAAGTGGCATATGTTGATGTTGGACATTCAGCTGATGCAAAAGGCGAAATAGGTCAAGTCCCAGGAAGAGGTGGACCAAAGCAAGCCATTTTTCTGTCACCCTATGTGTCATCAGGGGAAGGTGGGACAAAATCCTTGGAAACCCATGCATGGTTCATTTTAATGAAGGTTAGATCATCCACATTTTGGGTTGACAGACGGGTCCTTTTTTCTGTCAGGATTGATCCAGCTGCACTGAAGACTCTTTCCGATAGCACACTTGCAGCTGGGCAAGCGAGCTCCTGTAAGGCATATTGTGCCAATTCAGGCCAGGTGTCCAGTTTAGCAGCCCAATAGTCAAAGGGAAATGACCTGTGTGGGAGAACATCGATATGGGAGGAAAAGTAGTTTGTAACCATAGTTGACAACTGCTGTCTCCTGTCACTTTCCATGGATGCTGTATTACCAGTTGTGTGAGCGGTACATGAAAAATCAGTCCACAACATTGTCATGAAACCCCTGTCTCCAACGCCACTTCTGCTGTGTGCACCATGAACACCTCTGCCAAGCTGCCCCCGGCCCGTACGGCTCGTGTGAGAACCATCACCGCTGCTGTGTGCTGGGAATGCCTCAAGCAACCGATTTACCAAGGTTGCTTGTTTATTAGCCAATATTAGGTCAAGGTTCTCCTGTGGCATGATGTTTTGTAATTTGCCTTTATAGCGTGGATCCAGGATGCTGGCCAACCAGTAGTCGTCATCGTTCATCATTTTGGCAATGCGGGGGTCCCTTTTTAGGATCCGCAAGGCATAATCTGACATGTGGGCCAATGTTCCCGGTGTCAATGATGCACTGTGAGTGCTGCTTGGAGGAGCACTTTCTGGCAAATCCACATCCCTCCAGTCACGCACAAACCCTGTACCAAACCTTGCCACGCCAACATTTTCACTTGCCCCATGAGATGCATCCTCCTCCCCTAAGTAATCATCCCCATCATCATCCTCCTCCTCCTCTTCTTCCTCCAACTCGTCCAGGAGAGGTCCCTGAGCAGACAATGGCTGAATGTCATCAAGGATTCCCTCCACCTCTTCCTCCTCGTCAACATTGGCTGCAGACGCCTGCTCCTTAAGGTGCGTCAAAGTCTGCATGAGCAGACGCATAAGTGGGATGCTCATGCTTAGGATGGCGTCGTCTGCGCTTACCAGCCGTGTGCATTCCTCAAAACACTGAAGGACTTTACAGAGGTCTTTCAGCTTCGACCACTGCACACCTGTCAACTCCATGTCTGCTCTCAAAGTGCCTGGCCGTGTATCCTCCCACAAATGCATTATGGCCTGCCTCTGCTCGCACAGCCGCTCCACCATGTGCAGGGTGGAGTTCCACCTTGTCGCAATGTCGATAATGAGGCGGTGGTTGGGAAGGTGGAGCAATCGCTGCAGCTTCTGCATACGAACGGAGTGTACAGGCGACCGGCGGATGTGCGCACACAGTCTTCGCACCTTATGGAGCAGGGCTGTTAACTCCGGATAATTTTTGAGGAAGCACTGCACCACCAGGTTCAAGGTGTGAAACAAGCAAGGTATGTGGCTGAGTTTTGAAAGGGCTATGGCTGCCACAATATTACGGCCGTTATCACTAACTACCTTGCCTGCCTCAAGATGTACACTGCCCAGCCATGACTCAGTTTGTCGCTTCAAGTACTCGGCCACCACCTCGGCGGTGTGTCTGTCGCCCAAACACATCATCTGCAACACAGCCTGCTGATGCTTTCCACTAGCTGCTCGATAGGGGGACACCTCGTGTGCAACAGTGGCAGCTGCAGATGGAGTGCTCGTACGACTGGGCTCTGTGGATGAGCTTTCGCTTCTGGAGGAGGAGGAGGAGGAGGGTGGAACGCCTACAGCCAACTGTTTCCTATACCGTGGGCTAGGCAGCACTGTCCCACCACCGCTGTCCCCTGTGGACCCTGCATCCACCACATTAACCCAGTGCGCAGTGATGGACACGTAACGGCCCTGGCCATGCCGACTGGACCATGCATCAGTTGTGAGGTGCACCTTTCCACTCACTGACTGCTTGAGTGCATGGACAATGCGGTCTTTCACATGATGGTGGAGGGCTGGGATGGCTTTGCGAGAGAAGAAGTGGCGACTGGGTAGGTCATAGTTTGGTACTGCATAGGCCATGAGTTCGCGGAAAGCTGCGCTTTCCACCAACCGATAGGGCATCATCTCAAACGAGATTAGTTTGGCAATGTGGGCGTTCAAACCCAGTGTACGCGGATGAGAGACTGAGTACTTTCTTGACCTACTCATAGTGTCTGGGAGGGTGAGCTGGACTTGAGAGCTGCATATGGTGGAAGTAGCGGTGGACAGGGCGGACTGAGAGAGGGTTGATGATGGTGATGGAGTTGGTGTTCTTTCTGATGGCCTAGATTCAGTATTTCGTTGATATAACAGTGGGATTCCCTGACTGCTGTGGCCTTGCAATGACACCTCAACATTTGCTGCTGTGCTAACCGGTGGGCTTACAGTGGGGGAAACAATGTAGCGTTGCTGACTACCTTCTTTGTGATCAGTTGCACATGTGGCACTTGAGGTTTGGTGTTGTGTCCACGCTTGCAAGTGCATGCTGGTTAAATGTCTAAGCATGCAACTGGTATTCAAATTTTTCAGATTTTTCCCTCGGCTAAAGGTCTTTGCGCACTTCTTACAGATAACCTTGTCCTGATCATGAGGATTTTGTTCAAAAAAGTGCCACACTGCACTCTTCCTACTTTGGCAGACATTTTGCGGCCTAGCACTCTGTGATGTTTTGACCCTCTGGACAAGCTGTCCAGCAACTCTTTTGATTTTTGGAACCTGTCTTTGGAGTGCTCCGGGCCTGCCAGATAACAGCTGTTGCGATGTTGATGTCTGCTGTGGATGCTCCTCATCTGAGCTATTGGAAGCAGCACCCTCTTCCCCCAATGGATGCCAATCTGGGTCAACAACTGGGTCATCCATCACCTCCTCTTCAATGTCATGTGCACCTTCCTCTGTGTCACCGTGTATGGTGGTATAGTGTGCGGGAAGGGGCACCTGAGTCTCATCAGGGTCAGAATCTGGCTCTGTACACTGCGAGGACAATGTAGTGCTCTGAGTGAATGTACCAGCAGAATCATCTATCAGCGGCTGTGCATCAGTGCACTCCATGTCAGATTCATCTTGGCCTGGGTAATTCACCATTTCACTTGATAATCCAGGCATGGTATGTGAAAACAGCTCCATGGAGTAATCAGTAGTATGGCCTGCGTCATCCTTCAATCTTGGTTGTGGTGAAGGACACAAGGAAAGGTGTGGTTCATGAACATGAGCCTCCAATGACGACTCAGTGCTTTTACTTTTTACAACTTCAGAAGAGGAGGCGATAGAGCTGGAGGATGAGTCAGCAATGTAAGACAAAACTTTTTCCTGATGCTCTGGCGTTAAAAGCGGTTTGCCAACACCTAGAAAACTAAGCCTTTGAAGCCTTATGGAGCCAGACGATGACGCAGGCTCAACACCTCCTGCATTCGGTACTATTTTGCTTTTGCCACTACCATCAGATCCACCACCAACACCATCATTACCAGCTGCCAACCCCCGCCCAATTCCACGGCCTCTTCCACCAGCCTTCCTCATTTTTAGTAGAAATGTAGACAAAATCCTACAAACTATATAGTAATGTAAAACAAGGTACAAGGTGTCTATAGGACAGGGGAGATTTAGATTTTCTGCAGACACTTGTGGACACTGGACACTTGGATTGTGTGAGGCCCACTGAATATCACAGCGCTATGTCACAGGCTCGATGGCACAGGTGTGAAAAAAGTGACTACAGGATAAGGGAGATTTTGAATTTCTGGGAGATTTTGAATTTCTGCAGACACTTGTGGACACTGGACACTTGGATTGTGTGAGGCCCACTGAATATCACAGCGCTATGTCACAGGCTCGATGGCACAGGTGTGAAAAAAGTGACTACAGGATAAGGGAGATTTTGAATTTCTGGGAGATTTTGAATTTCTGCAGACACTTGTGGACACTGGACACTTTGATTGTGTGAGGCCCACTGAATATCACAGCGCTATGTCACAGGCTCGATGGCACAGGTGTGAAAAAAGTGACTACAGGATAAGGGAGATTTTGAATTTCTGCAGACACTTGTGGACACTGGACACTTGGATTGTGTGAGGCCCACTGAATATCACAGTGCTATGTCACAGGCTCGATGGCACAGGTGTGAAAAAAGTGACTACAGGATAAGGGAGATTTTGAATTTCTGGGAGATTTTGAATTTCTGCAGACACTTGTGGACACTGGACACTTGGATTGTGTGAGGCCCACTGAATATCACAGCGCTATGTCACAGGCTCGATGGCACAGGTGTGAAAAAAGTGACTACAGGATAAGGGAGATTTTGAATTTCTGCAGACACTTGTGGACACTGGACACTTGGATTGTGTGAGGCCCACTGAATATCACAGTGCTATGTCACAGGCTCGATGGCACAGGTGTGAAAAAAGTGACTACAGGATAAGGGAGATTTTGAATTTCTGGGAGATTTTGAATTTCTGCAGACACTTGGATTGTGTGAGGCCCACTGAATATCACAGCGCTATGTCACAGGCTCGATGCAGCAGGTGTGAAAAAAGTGACTACAGGATAAGGGAGATTTTGAATTTCTGCAGACACTGGACACTTTTGGATTGTGTGAGGCCCAATGAATACCAGAGCGCTATGTTACAGGCTCGATGCAGCAGGTGTGAAAAAAGTGACTACAGGATAAGGGAGATTTTGAATTTCTGCAGACACTTGTGGACACTGGACACTTGGATTGTGTGAGGCCCACTGAATATCACAGTGCTATGTCACAGGCTCGATGGCACAGGTGTGAAAAAAGTGACTACAGGATAAGGGAGATTTTGAATTTCTGGGAGATTTTGAATTTCTGCAGACACTTGTGGACACTGGACACTTGGATTGTGTGAGGCCCACTGAATATCACAGCGCTATGTCACAGGCTCGATGGCACAGGTGTGAAAAAAGTGACTACAGGATAAGGGAGATTTTAAATTTCTGCAGACACTTGTGGACACTGGACACTTGGATTGTGTGAGGCCCACTGAATATCACAGCGCTATGTCACAGGCTCGATGGCACAGGTGTGAAAAAAGTGACTACAGGATAAGGGAGATTTTGAATTTCTGCAGACACTTGTGGACACTGGACACTTTTGGATTGTGTGAGGCCCAATGAATATCAGAGCGCTATGTCACAGTCTCGATGCAGCAGGTGTGAAAAAAGTGACTACAGGATAAGGGAGATTTTGAATTTCTGCAGACACTGGACACTTTTGGATTGTGTGAGGCCCAATGAATACCAGAGCGCTATGTTACAGGCTCGATGCAGCAGGTGTGAAAAAAGTGACTACAGGATAAGGGAGATTTTGAATTTCTGCAGACACTTGTGGACACTGGACACTTGGATTGTGTGAGGCCCACTGAATATCACAGTGCTATGTCACAGGCTCGATGGCACAGGTGTGAAAAAAGTGACTACAGGATAAGGGAGATTTTGAATTTCTGGGAGATTTTGAATTTCTGCAGACACTTGTGGACACTGGACACTTGGATTGTGTGAGGCCCACTGAATATCACAGCGCTATGTCACAGGCTCGATGGCACAGGTGTGAAAAAAGTGACCACAGGATAAGGGAGATTTTAAATTTCTGCAGACACTTGTGGACACTGGACACTTGGATTGTGTGAGGCCCACTGAATATCACAGCGCTATGTCACAGGCTCGATGGCACAGGTGTTAAAAAAGTGACTACAGGATAAGGGAGATTTTGAATTTCTGCAGACACTTGTGGACACTGGACACTTTTGGATTGTGTGAGGCCCAATGAATATCAGAGCGCTATGTCACAGTCTCGATGCAGCAGGTGTGAAAAAAGTGACTACAGGATAAGGGAGATTTTGAATTTCTGCAGACACTGGACACTTTTGGATTGTGTGAGGCCCAATGAATACCAGAGCGCTATGTTACAGGCTCGAAACAGCAGGTGTGAAAAAAGTGACTACAGGATAAGGGAGATTTTGAATTTCTGCAGACACTTGTGGACACTGGACACTTGGATTGTGTGAGGCCCACTGAATATCACAGTGCTATGTCACAGGCTCGATGGCACAGGTGTGAAAAAAGTGACTACAGGATAAGGGAGATTTTGAATTTCTGGGAGATTTTGAATTTCTGCAGACACTTGTGGACACTGGACACTTGGATTGTGTGAGGCCCACTGAATATCACAGCGCTATGTCACAGGCTCGATGGCACAGGTGTGAAAAAAGTGACTACAGGATAAGGGAGATTTTGAATTTCTGCAGACACTTGTGGACACTGGACACTTTTGGATTGTGTGAGGCCCACTGAATATCAGAGCGCTATGTCACAGGCTCGATGGCACAGGTGTGAAAAAAGTGAATTGTAGAATTGGGCAGAATAGGAATCTCCCTAGAGTGTAGGTCTGTAAGAACGGAACAAGTCCTCCACTTATCCTTCCACAGTGACACACAGATAGCTTCACTGTGGCTGTGATAACAGCCGTTACACGGTACTGTGTGAGGAGCGTACACCGCTATATGGTGTGAATAAATGCACGCTCAGTACCTTAGCAGGACAAAAAAAAAATTGGGATTGCTTTTAAAAAAGCAGTTTGCAGAGCAGTGGGGAAACAGCAATGCAGCTGTCAGGAAGCCTTAGAAGGCAGCCTAACAACCAACACCGCTGATCCACCACAATATAGCCTCCCCTTGCACTGCACACACAGTGACTGGTGTGTTGCACAGGCAAAATCGCTAGCAGCAGAAGCAGTTTTTTTGTCTTCTTCCCTGCCTAACGCTCTCCCTACAGAATCAGCAACCTCTCCCTATGCTAAGATCGGCAGAAGTAAGATGGCGGTCGGCGTTCACGCCCTTTTATAACCCCTGTGACGCCCACCAAAGTAAGCCAATCACTTGCATGCCCTTCTGAAAGATGGTGGAGACCCCTGCCTATGTCATCACGTTGCCCACAGTGTCCGTGGATCCTGATTGGCAGAAAAAGAGCGCTAAACAAACTTTTGAAACGCGACTTTGGCGCGTAAGTCGCCGACCTCGTGGCCGACCTCATCCTAGGGTCGGGTTTCGTTTCATGAAACCCGACTTTGCC
Source organism: Dendrobates tinctorius (assembly GCF_039654945.1). Taxonomy (NCBI): domain Eukaryota; kingdom Metazoa; phylum Chordata; class Amphibia; order Anura; family Dendrobatidae; genus Dendrobates; species Dendrobates tinctorius. The sequence continues at coordinate 9,919,442 of NW_027361829.1, read as the reverse complement.
AAAAGTCGGCGACTTTTGAAATTGTTCGACCCGTTTCGCTCAACTCTAGTTGTAGGGTTTTCTTTCTTCTTTCTTTAGCAGGTATTGTGATGCTACAAGCTGCTGTGGCACCACAATACCCAACACACCAGGAGATCCAGACGTATGACCGCTCTCTAGGGGATCCTCAGCTAGTGTGAGGACCCCCTGCAGAGCTGTCATACAGGTCACAGGCAGGTCAGGGGCAGGTCACAGAGCGGTCACATCGCTGCTGTGACCTGCCATTGGTGGGATCGAATGATAATATCGATCCACCAATCCCTGCACTGCCTGGTGACCATGGCAACTGCCTAGGATTGGAGCTCACAGCTCCGATTCAAAGGCAGGTCATGCCCAGGTCATCAGGAGGGCACAGAGCGGTCACAGAGTGACAGCTGCTGTGCCCTGTGGTTGGCGCGATCGCCGATCTAATCGATCACGCCAACCAGCTCCTGCAGGCCCTACTGGGCCTGTATCAGGTCGCTGCCTAGGATCGGTGCTAAACATGCAAAACAGAAGCTGCGGAGACACCATCACGTGTTTCTCAACGCAAGCAATGACCAGCCAGGTCTTTGTCTGGGAAGGAACAACCCCGAAACAGCTGTATGTGGATGGATACCATGTTTTGGCATAGGTGGTTTCCTTCATTGGAGACTGCCCTTCCCGTGGTTGTTCCTTCCCGGACAAAGACCTGGCTGGTCATTGCTTGCGTTGAGAAACACGTGATGGTGTCTCCGCAGCTTCTGTTTTGCATGTTTTGCATATTTCCCATAAGGGATGGGGGCAGTGCTCTAGAATCACTGCGTTGAGAAACACGTGATGGTGTCTCCGCAGTGTCGGATGTTGATCTCCATGAGTTCATTCATCCTCCTCTTCATAGTCTTTTTACTAGGCATTGCTCCTACCAGCCAGTTTCCTACTCCACACTGATGAGGGGCAATACCCCGAAACAGCTGTATGTGGATGGATACCATGTTTTGGCATAGGTGGTTTCCTTCATTGGAGACTGCCCTTCCCGTGGTTGTTCCTTCCCGGACAAAGACCTGGCTGGTCATTGCTTGCGTTGAGAAACACGTGATGGTGTCTCCGCAGCTTCTGTTTTGCATGTTTTGCATATTTCCCATAAGGGATGGGGGCAGTGCTCTAGAATCACTGCGTTGAGAAACACGTGATGGTGTCTCCGCAGTGTCGGATGTTGATCTCCATGAGTTCATTCATCCTCCTCTTCATAGTCTTTTTACTAGGCATTGCTCCTACCAGCCAGTTTCCTACTCCACACTGATGAGGGGCAATACCCCGAAACAGCTGTATGTGGATGGATACCATGTTTTGGCATAGGTGGTTTCCTTCATTGGAGACTGCCCTTCCCGTGGTTGTTCCTTCCCGGACAAAGACCTGGCTGGTCATTGCTTGCGCTGAGAAACACGTGATGGTGTCTCCGCAGCTTCTGTTTTGCATGTTTTGCATATTTCCCATAAGGGATGGGGGCAGTGCTCTAGAATCACTGCGTTGAGAAACACGTGATGGTGTCTCCGCAGTGTCGGATGTTGATCTCCATGAGTTCATTCATCCTCCTCTTCATAGTCTTTTTACTAGGCATTGCTCCTACCAGCCAGTTTCCTACTCCACACTGATGAGGGGCAATACCCCGAAACAGCTGTATGTGGATGGATACCATGTTTTGGCATAGGTGGTTTCCTTCATTGGAGACTGCCCTTCCCGTGGTTGTTCCTTCCCGGACAAAGACCTGGCTGGTCATTGCTTGCGTTGAGAAACACGTGATGGTGTCTCCGCAGCTTCTGTTTTGCATGTTTTGCATATTTCCCATAAGGGATGGGGGCAGTGCTCTAGAATCACTGCGTTGAGAAACACGTGATGGTGTCTCCGCAGTGTCGGATGTTGATCTCCATGAGTTCATTCATCCTCCTCTTCATAGTCTTTTTACTAGGCATTGCTCCTACCAGCCAGTTTCCTACTCCACACTGATGAGGGGCAATACCCCGAAACAGCTGTATGTGGATGGATACCATGTTTTGGCATAGGTGGTTTCCTTCATTGGAGACTGCCCTTCCCGTGGTTGTTCCTTCCCGGACAAAGACCTGGCTGGTCATTGCTTGCGTTGAGAAACACGTGATGGTGTCTCCGCAGCTTCTGTTTTGCATGTTTTGCATATTTCCCATAAGGGATGGGGGCAGTGCTCTAGAATCACTGCGTTGAGAAACACGTGATGGTGTCTCCGCAGTGTCGGATGTTGATCTCCATGAGTTCATTCATCCTCCTCTTCATAGTCTTTTTACTAGGCATTGCTCCTACCAGCCAGTTTCCTACTCCACACTGATGAGGGGCAATACCCCGAAACAGCTGTATGTGGATGGATACCATGTTTTGGCATAGGTGGTTTCCTTCATTGGAGACTGCCCTTCCCGTGGTTGTTCCTTCCCGGACAAAGACCTGGCTGGTCATTGCTTGCGTTGAGAAACACGTGATGGTGTCTCCGCAGCTTCTGTTTTGCATGTTTTGCATATTTCCCATAAGGGATGGGGGCAGTGCTCTAGAATCACTGCGTTGAGAAACACGTGATGGTGTCTCCGCAGTGTCGGATGTTGATCTCCATGAGTTCATTCATCCTCCTCTTCATAGTCTTTTTACTAGGCATTGCTCCTACCAGCCAGTTTCCTACTCCACACTGATGAGGGGCAATACCCCGAAACAGCTGTATGTGGATGGATACCATGTTTTGGCATAGGTGGTTTCCTTCATTGGAGACTGCCCTTCCCGTGGTTGTTCCTTCCCGGACAAAGACCTGGCTGGTCATTGCTTGCGTTGAGAAACACGTGATGGTGTCTCCGCAGCTTCTGTTTTGCATGTTTTGCATATTTCCCATAAGGGATGGGGGCAGTGCTCTAGAATCACTGCGTTGAGAAACACGTGATGGTGTCTCCGCAGTGTCGGATGTTGATCTCCATGAGTTCATTCATCCTCCTCTTCATAGGATCGGTGCTAATACAGCACCGATCCAGACCGATACTGGCAGGGCAGAGCGGCGCTATAGCGCCGCTCTGCCCTGCGATTGGTGCGATCGATGCTATCGGCGATTGCGCCAATCCGGGGGGGTTTTGCCGGTGCCTGGCGTTGAGTACATCAGTACTCGATCCCAGCCTAGCACATCATTGTTTCAGCCGCGCCGATTGGCTGAAAAAATGAGAAGCGCTGTGATTGGCTGTTTCGATTTCAACAGCCAATCACAGTGATTGGGAGGAAGGGAGGGCGGCGACAGACCCCTGGATGCCGAGGCCATATACTATAAGGTAGGATGGCGTCGGAATTTTAATGCGATCATCGCGACTGAAGTCGCGATGTCGCATTAAATGTCATGACATACTATCCCGTCCCTGGGAATTAAGTCCCAGGGCACATGGACAGGATAGTACGTCTCATGGCAGAAAGGGGTTAAAACTGGTTTGAATCACTGACTGGTAACCAAGTTACGATTTTACTTGAAAAAATGTTTTGTCCCAATTAATTTGCAAAGCACTGTATAGTGTATTCAGTTGTTATGTATAACACTGTCCTTAGTTACATAATGTCCTCTTTTATGATGTATAGCACAGCCCCTTTGGGGACTTACTTTTTGGCAGTGATATGGACAGTCACTCTGCTAGTTGAGGCACCCAGCCATTGCGGGGTCTTTTCCTTTTCTTTATGGACAAATATATTTAAACCCCCTTATATCTATTTGTATAACTCCCCTGATGAATCCCTATTATTGGGGAAGAAACGCGTAGGAAGTAAATACCCCTTCTGATGATTGGGGGTAACACTATAGTGTCCATTTGGGGCCTGTCCTTGTAAGGGCAGGAGTAATACCTGGGCATGACAGGGAAGATAGGGAAAACTGCACACCTGTAACCCTTTAACCTCCTTTTCCACGTGCTGTCTTGTGCTGTTATATGGACCCGAATACCCGCAGGGGACCTCTGAAAAATATGCCGAGGTGTCTATGTCCATGAGTAATGGTGAGATCAAACCATTTTTTAAATGAGAACTGATACGCAAGAGCACTATTATGTCTGTTTATGTGTTGTTTATGTGATGTCTCAGGTTTTAATGAATTATTGAAGGTTATGTTTTATTTTGAATGGGAATCCTCCAAGCTACTGACATTTAACCTCTGAGGGTTGTACATGTGGTATTAAGCATCCTTTGCCACAGCTGATCTTATAGCACAGTACCTTAGTATATAGTGTAGTCACTTATTATGTATAGCATAGTCCCTTAGTATACAGTGTACTCACTTATTATGTATAGCACAGTTCCTTAGTATATAGTGTATTAACTTGTTATGTATAACACAGTCCTTAGTTACATAGTTTCCTCTTTTATTATGTTTATCACCATCCCTTATTATGTACCATCCTCTCTAGTTATATATATGGTGCATTTCCTTATTATATAGCTTTCTCTGCCGTTATGTACAATGCTGTCTCTTACATAGTTTATTCTTGTTGTTTTTATTATTCACAGTGCCCACTATCATTACATAGTCCCCTCTCTTGTTAGATATGACAGCTGATGAAGCAGTTGGTGACCGGACAACCAGTCCATCAGCTCCTCCATTAGAAAAGAAACTTCCCCATGCTCCATCAGCCATCATTGCATTATACATATAACAAGACAGGACAGTATGTAATAAAAACAGGCTTCAATATAATCTGATAAAGGATGGTACTGTACATAACAAGAGATGGCATTGTGATATAAGGGACGGCAATATACATAATAAAGATTATGTATATTACGTGTGTGTTTGGCTATATACAGTATATACAATAGCTTTGTTGCCATAAAAGAAGGGGGTCCCAGGCACATTTCTTGCAAAGGGGCTCCAAGCTGTCAGTGTCCACCCCTATGATGTGATGAGAGTTGGGAAGGAGGTGAGTTTGCCATGTTAAGTGCAGAATCATAAGCTTTGAGCACAAACTTATAATGAATTAAGTTCTCTGCTGAAAGTGATTTTCTTCACTGACATTCGGCTTTAGTAATACAAAGCAAAATTGGAAAAGGGTATGGAAAACACAGTAAACACTAAAATTTCAATTAAAGCCGTAACATGATATTAAATTCTAATGAGTTCATACTTCTTCAATGACCGTTTTACTAAAGTAAAAAAGAAAACATCAAATGGACCATCTGACTAAATAATGTAAGTGCCTGTGTCTACTATACGCATGCTAATAATCTGATTTAAGAATATTTTTATTGCACAATTCCAAGGTTCTAGAAAGATAAGACTCACTTTCCACTTGTCTGATGTAATGCATACTTGTAAATCTGTCTCCCTGGAATATGTTGTATGAAAATATATTTAGTGTGAAAACAAGAGTCTGCCTTATGCTTGTAGAAGCATAGCCCTCTATGTATTCAGAACTACAGAATTGTTTCTAAAACCATATTTTTTATATTCAGTTATGAAGATATACAATTTATCTACAGAACAGAAAATCATGAGAGCACAAATCTGCAAATACTGCAAACAATTCAAATATAGCTCACACAGATCATAAAACAGGCTTCAATACAAAGCTGGGTCAAAGGGAAGGCAGGCAAAGCAACTGATTATGATGCCATAGCAACAAATAAGGAGTGGGTCTTACTTAGTAACACAATAATAAATGTTATCTATGTGTACTGTATCTACTCATAGATTCATTTCACCTATTAGGTTTTTCTGACTGGATGAGCAATCAAGTATTTTCTTGTACTCTGTCATCTGTTTGGAATGTGAAACATGGGTTCAGTTAGTGCTCTCAAAAGATACCATGCACCTAATTAGTAACACCATTGAGGGTAGGGATGTATTTATAGAAATCACAAGCAAGATAAAAAACAACTCATAGACAAAAATCATTGTGACCAAAACCAAACTCATCATCTTCCCCCTACCTCACTCCTCCTCTCGACCTGATCTATCAAAATAAATGACATAATGTTTTCCCGTCTCACAAATCTTGTGTCCCAATGTAGCCCTTGACTCTGCCCTGTCCTCCAAACCACTTTTCAAAGCACTTACCACCTCTTGCAGCCTCCAACTCAAAAAATTTTTCAGACTGCATTCTTTTGTCTACCCCTGAATCTACTAAAATGTTTGTGCATGTCCTTATCTCCTGCCTTGACTACTGCAATATCCTTCCCTGTGGCCTCCCAGCTAACACTTGATCCTGTCATTTCTGTTATAATAATTGTAATAAAGTCCTTCCTTTTATGTGCATGTTTATATAAGTATACGTGTATGTGTATGAGTATATATATATATATATATATATATATATACATATATACATATATATATATACATGATTGCATGTATGACATTTAAGTTTCTTCACTTAGGCTGGTTTCACACTTGTGTTTTTTTTGTGCTGTGTTTTTGCGCAAAAAAGCGCATGCGTTTTTTTTCCTATACTTAACATGGGTGTGCATACACATGCGTTTGTACGCGCATGCGTTTTTTTGTAGTGTGCGCCCGGGCGCACAAAATGCATCCTGTTGCATTTTTTGTGCGTCTGACCTGTCTCAAAAAAATGCATGGGCAAGCAATGCGCACAAAATTCACCCAAAAACATATTATAGTCTATGGGTGCGCTGATATGCGCATGGTAATTATTTGAAAAGCCATGCGCAAAAACACAAAAAAACGCACACAAATGCATGATGCGTTTTTTATGTGCGCTTGCACTGAGCACGGTGCGCAGCGCAAAAAAACGCAAGTGTGAAAGTAGCCTTAGTGTCATGCCCTCAGCCGCAGGCACGGTCTCTGCTGCGCAGGGAGACCGGCGTCTATCTCGCAGCTCCACTGCTACTACTCCCCCTATCCGTGGCTCCAGACAATCAGCGGCTCCTTTCTCTGCTAAGAACTTGCATCCTCTTAGCAGGTCTCCTGGTTATGCTCTTAGGAGGCGCGACCCGCTTCCTGCACATTATTAAACAGCAGGGCACCTGTTGTCTATTAGGGCTGTCTGTGCTGTGATGCTCGGTGCATAAAAGGCATCCTCCCTCAAGAGGGAGTTGCCTGAACAATGTGTTCATTCTGTGGGATCGCTGCCTCCCACTCAGGTCACACTCTGCTTTGCTCTGCGTTCTAAAGGCTATTGCAATATTCTAATATCTCTGTCTCCTCAGAATCCTCTGCTGGCTGTTCCCGCTCCTGGATCCCTCTGGACACTCCGGTTCCTACCCCAGACTGACCAAGGCTCTCCTCTTGGAATCATCCAGTTACCATCGCAGGCTAGATCAGCCTTTCTGTGTTTACTCTGACCTTCCAGGTCTCTCACCACCTCCTCTATACGGTCTGTATGGGTCGTCCCTCTGGTCCGGGCATCGCGGCATTAAGGTCATCTGGTGTTGCGACGGGGGAGCCCCTGTATAGGGGTACACCTTGCCCGGTGCTCCACTACGTGGTTCTGTGTCGTGGTCCAGAGGGTTCTTCCCTCAGGCAATTTGTCAATTTGTTTGCTTTATTTAATAAACATCCTTAGTTTATTTGAAGCTCTTCTCCTGTCTCTTGTGCATCGGGTATACAGCTACCACAGCACCATCAGTGGTCTAGTGGGTCCACTATACATCTTCACGCCCTGTGGGCGTAACAGTTTGTTCAGGCCATAGACTCCGCTGATACCCGATACTCAGCCCAGGGTGAGCTGGCTGTGCTTCGACAGAGTCAGGATCAGCTAGTGGCCTTTATGCAAACTTTGGATACCCATCTGTCTACTCTACAGGCTGCCGAGCCCACCAACCCCACCCATCTAGCAGAGCTCCATCTGGAACTCACTCACCAACTAGAGATGCAGACCCGCTTGTTGGACTACATGACCTCCGTGGAGGACCAGTTAACTAAAGTACTGCTGGTTGCTGCATCCCCAGTCCTTCAGCCTCCAGTGCTGCATCCTATGGTTGTGCCCTCTACAGGACCCAGTCCTCGTCTCTGCAAACCTCCTCGCTACAATGGTGACCCCAAGTTGTGCAGAGGATTTCTCACCCAATGCTTGTTGCATTTGTGTTTTTTGCCTCAGCATTATCCGACTGACATGGCCAAGGTGGCTTTCCTAGCCTCACACCTGGAGGGAGAGGCTTTAGCCTGGTTCAACCCCCTAATGGAGCGGAATGATCCCATCATGTCTGATCTGCAGGTATTCCGGGACACCTTCCGCAAGATATTCGATGAGCCTGGTCGTGCCACATCTGCTATGGAGTCTCTCTTCAATTTGCAACAGGGCTCTCTCTCTGTCAGTCAGTATGCCATCCGTTTCCATACCCTGGCTTCGGAGCTCCAGTGGACAATGAGCCTTTGGTCGGAGCCTTTCGGCGAGGATTATCCGGAAGAATCAAGGATGAATTGGTGGTCAGGGACCTACCTGAGACCCTGGATGATCTCATATCCCTCACCATTCGAATTGACCTGCGTCTCCAGGAGCGTTGCAGGGAGAGCATTCTCGAGAAGCGATTTCATTGCCCTGCATCTTCTTCACCGAAACCTCGGTTTCCGTCTTGCCCTGCTCCGGTTTCTAGGAATGAACTCACGGAGCTTGATCCTGTTAAGGTGAAGAGGAATAGGCAGGAGAAAATGTCCGCTAGGAATCCGCATCGTTATGGTGGACGCCCTGCTCCCAGTCCATGCAGTGGAATGGAGAGGCCGGAGAAACGCTTCTGCCTGGGACAGGTAAGAGAGGCTTCCCTAGGTGAGAATGATTCCTCACCTCCACTAACTATATCCATACAGGTGATCTTCGGAAAGGTGCGGTTCTCCGAGATGGCCTATCTGGACTCTGGATCTGGTGGAAACTTCATCCAGAAAGCAGTGGCCAGGCAGTTCGGGATCCCTATCACTCCTCTGCAGCCGTCCCGGCACATCATCTCCGTAGATGGAAGACCCCTGAAAGATCCCATTCTTGGTATCACCGATGAGGTGGAGCTTCAAATCGGAGCACTCCACAAGGAGAGAATTGCCTTCTTTGTGTTACCGAATCTTTCTCCACCGTTTCTACTAGGTCTTCCATGGCTGCGCCATCATGAACCCGTCCTGAATTGGCAGTCAGGAGATGTCCTTCGATGGGGTCAGTCTTGTCACAATCACTGCCTCGTAGACATACGGCCTGGTTCAAGCCCGCGTTCTCCTGCAGCCTTACCCGGGTTACCCGCTGCCTACTGGTCCTTCGCAGATGTATTCGACAAGAAGGAGGCCGAAGCTCTTCCCCCGCACAGGCCTTATGATTGTCCCATCGACCTAATCCCCGGATCCACTCCGCCTCGAAGTAGGATCTACCCTGTTTCGCCCACTGAGACTCAAGTCATGTCTGATTACATCAAGGAGAATTTGGCTCGAGGGTTTATCCAGAAGTCCTCTTCTCCGGCTGGAGCTGGATTCTTCTTCATCAAGAAGAAAGATGGATCTCTTCGTCCGTGTATAGACTACTGTGGTCTCAATTTAATAATGGTAAAGAACAGATACCTTCTTCCCTTAATTCCAGAGCTCTTTGATCGTCTTCGAGGTTCCAGGATTTTTACCAAGTTGGATCTCCATGGGGCTTACAACCTCATCAGGATACAATCAGGGGATGAGTGGAAAACCGCCTTCAACACGCGAGATGTCACTACGAATATCTGGTGATGCCCTTCGGACTAAGCAATGCACCAGCCGTCTTCCAGGAGTTTGTCAATGACATATTCCGTGACTTGCTCTATGTTTGTGTGGTGGTCTATCTGAACGACATCCTGGTATTTTCTCCCGACTTACCATCTCACAGGAGGAATGTTCGTCTCGTTCTTCAACGTTTGAGAGAGAGTCGCCTCTACTCGAAGTTTGAGAAATGTCTGTTTGAGCAGAGATCTTTACCCTTTCTTGGCTTTATCATTTCTGATACAGGTCTCGAGATGGATCCAGAGAAGGTCTCCGCCGTGCTTAAGTGGCCCCGACCAGAGGGAATCAAGGCCATACAGCGGTTTCTGGGATTCGCCAATTACTATCAGCAATTTATCCCTCACTTTTCCTCCCTGGTAAGACCACTAACCGCTTTGACTTGTAAAGGTGCCAAACCAAGGGATTGGACTCCTGAGGCCGAGTCAGCTTTCACTTCCCTTAAACAAGCCTTCTCTACTGCCCCAGCTCTTCACAGACCAATGATCAGCAAGCAGTTTTTCCTGGAGGTGGACACTTCGTCATCTGGAGCCGGAGCGGTCCTCACACAGAAACTGTCTACCGGTAAGATGGTGACCTGTGGATTCTTTTCCAAGGCATTCTCGCCCTGCGAACATAACTACTCAATTGGGGATAGAGAGTTACTGGCAATTAAGTTAGCCTTAGAAGAGTGGCGATATCTGCTTGAAGGCACAGTTCATCCAGTCATCATTTACACAGATCATAAAAACCTGTTATCTCCAGTCAGCTCAAAGACTCAACCCTCGCCAGGCTCCTTGGTCTTTATTTTTTGCTCGTTTCAATTTCTCTCTCCATTTCCGCCTTGCAGAGAAGAATATCAAAGCCGATGCGCTTTCTAGGTCATTCCTGTCAGACGACCTTGAAGAGGAGCCTCAGCATATCATTGAACCATCCAAGATGATCACGGTGGCTCCAGTCAGTCTGTCGCAGATCCCGCCCGATAAGACTCTTGTAATTGAAATAGACAAGAGGAGAGTTCTACGCTGGGGTCATTCTTCTAAGCTGGCCTAACACGCCGGTCAAAAGAAGATGTTACAACTAATATCTCGATACTACTGGTGGTCCACCTTGCGCCAAGATGTTCTGGACTTCGTTGCACGCTATCCCGCCTGTGCTCGTAATAAAACACCCAAGAAACTGCCAGCCGGTCGCCTCCTTCCGCTCCTGATTCCGTCTGCTCCCTGGCAACACAATGCCATGGACTACATCATGGATCTGCCAGCATCATCCGGTTGTTGAGTAATCTGGGTTGTTGTTGACCGGCTCTCCAAGATGGGACACTTCACTCCTCTCTCCTGTCTTCTTTCCGCTCCTAAACTCGCAGAGCTCTTCATTCAACATGTCCTTCGGCTTCACGGACTTCCATTCCATTTTGTCTCTGACAGGGGAGTTCAGTTCATTTCCCGCTTCTGGCGGTCCCTCTGTAAGTTGTTGGATGTCACCCTGGACTTCTCCTCGGCCGATCACCCACAATCTAACGGCCAAGTGGAGAGAGTGAATCAAGTCCTGACAAACTATCTGCGACACTTTGTGAATGGTCACCACAGCGACTGGGCCAACCTGCTACCATGGGCGGAGTTTTCACACAACAATCATGTCGGATCAATGAAGTGTGCTATCGTTTGAAGTTGCCAGCCTCCTTACGGATCCATAACTCCTTCCATGTCTCCCTGCTGAAGCCAGTTGTTCTCAGTCGCTTCACCCAAGATCCAGGTAAATTTCCTTCTCCTGTCAGTTCCGAGGATGTCTATGAAGTGAAGGACATCCTGGCCATGAAGAGAAGAGGGGGTAGGTCGCTCTATCTGGTTGACTGGAAGGGATATGGTCCTGAGGAGAGATCCTTGGAGCCTGAGGAAAACATTAATGCCCCGATGCTTCTTAGAAAGTTCCTGGCAGGTTTGAAGAAGGGGGGCGTAAGGGGTAGGGACTGTCATGCCCTCAGCCGCAGGCACAGTCTCTGCTGCGCAGGGAGACAGGCGTCTATCTCGCAGCTCCACTGCTACTACTCACCCTGTCCGTGGCTCCAGACAATCAACGGCTCCCTTCTCTGCTAAGAACTTGCATCCTCTTGGCAGGTCTCCTGGTTATGCTCTTAGGAAGCGCACCCCGCTTCCTGCACATTATTAAAACAGCAGGGCACCTGTTGTCTATTAGGGCTGTCTGTGCTGTGATGCTCGGTGCATAAAAGGCATCCTCCCTCAAGAGGGAGTTGCCTGAACAATGTGTTCATTCTGTGGGATCGCTGCCTCCCACTCAGGTCACACTCTGCTTTGCTCTGCGTTCTAAAGGCTATTGCCATATTCCAATATCTCTGTCTCCTCAGAATCCTCTGCTGGCAGTTCCAGCTCCTGGATCCCTCTGGACACTCCGGTTCCTACCCCAGACTGACCAAGGCTCTCCTCTTGGAATCATCCAGTTACCATCGCAGGCTAGATCAGCCTTTCTGTGTTTACTCTGACCTTCCAGGTCTCTCACCACCTCCTCTATACGGTCTGTATGGGTCATCCCTCTGGTCCGGGCATCGCGGCATTAAGGTAATCTGGTGTTGCGACGGGGGAGCCCCTGTATAGGGGTACACCTTGCCTGGTGCTCCACTACGTGGTTCTGTGTTGTGGTCCAGAAGGTTCTTCTCTCAGGCACCTTGTCCATTTGTGTGCTTTATTTAATAAACATCCATAGTTTATTTGAAGCTCTTCTCCTGTCTCTTGTGTATCGGGTATACAGCTACCACTGCACCATCAGTGGTCTAGTGGGTCCACTATACATCTTCACGCCCTGTGGGCGCAACACTTAGAAACTCTTTTCAGCTGATGTAATGAGAAGACATGGGTGTAATGCTGAGTTTGCTATCCTTATCTTACGTACAAAATAAAAATGTCATTCCTTTATTTCTCTGGTAACGTAGATAAGGATTGCTGACAGTGAAGCATATTCCATCATATGTACTATTTTGCAAACCTTGTATTTTGAGCACCCTTTTCTGTTCTTCTACTTAAACTCTAAGAATCTGTATTGGAGCAGACAGGTAACTGCTCACATTTGGTGTGGCTGTCATTCTCTCTCCATGCTGGCATGATCAATAAAGAACAAATCATCCTCCTTATTTAGGTCTGGATGATTTCTAATTGGAACACTAAAACTCCACTGACATTTGGTGCGTTGGCCGGGAAATCCAACATCTTTCCCTCACCGGTAAAGACAGTAAACCGTGCATGGGGGAGTCTGGAACTCCTTAAGTAAGTCTTCTGTCTTGACATTAGGCATTACAGGGGCATTATCAGTTATCACAGACTGAGAGAAAGTGACAGATTTCGTATAGTCTAAGGATTTCTGGGAATCGTCTGTATCTGAATACAGGTAAGAACATTTAATAATGTTCATTATATTCTGTAACCTTGCTAATTCAGTATGAATGTTATTCTAGGAATTGAATGGGGACTGTGATTGTGGACTTTTCCAATTGGGGTTTGTAGGCTACTGTAAGTTGGAAGTTGTTTACATGCAATTGGAGTTGCAAAACTCCTGTAAGTTGCTAAGCTCCATGGTGAATGGGGTTTGTTTGTTCTTGTAAGATATTCCATAGAATGGGTACAAAGCCAGTGTGGGAAGGCTACTGTGGAATAAAAAACTCAGTGTGCACATTAAATTGATCTAGATAGAAGAATCTAGGGAGATTCTCGTCGGATTAAGGAATCCGGTGTAAGATTAATTTTTGCCGGTATTCTGTTTTGTCTTCTGTACTTGGTTGAATGTTGTTTTCTGTTAAATGTGCTGTTTTGTCTGTCTTTTAAAATTATATAGAATTAAAATGCCATAAATATATGTTTTATGTTACATATGAGACTCCTTGAATGATCTCTTGAGTGAAAGTATAAGGATTGAAATATAAAATCTTGAGTGTATAAGGGAGTCCAGTAGGTGTGGTTGACAGTCATGTGTGGACTGGCGACAAATCATAGGTTATTATAGTGGTATAAAACACCTAGGTACATTCCACCTGATCCCCATAGAGAATATTCCATGTTGTGTTATGTGTTTTTCTTTTAATAACACAGAGTGACTGAAACCTCCTCGTTTAAAAAGTGGACACAAAGTCAAATTTGTGGCGGTCAATTATGATCTTATAACGATCACTGAGGAGAGTCTGCACCTGTGGTGCTCTGAATACCTGATTTTAAGAACGGGACTGTCTCTGGATATAAAGAGGTGATGTCATTAGACTTTATCTCAGCACTCAGGTCTAGGAGTACGAGGCAACTACAATCTTTTGTATTATGTCTCTGTGTATGTATATATGTCCAGTCCCTAACTGTGGAAGTTGTTGTATGTTGTGTGTTTGTACCATTACACTAGTCAGAAGCCATTGGGAGCATATGTATCTCGTTCATATCAGTGACCACATTTACCATCGTGACCCCTTTCCTTGGGGACCTTTCTTGTTTGTTACACTGTGTTGTCACACTCGCTCCTTACAGGCCTTCATTGGATGGAGGTGGCAAGATATAGTGATAGAAGCTGGTAAATATCTAGGACATATTGTAATCAGTGAGGATTATTTAGATCCTGGATATTAGTAACAGTAATTGAATTGTTGCTATTGGTTTCTTATATTCTTGTTGACATATGAATTTCACTGATATTTGTTAGATTTCATACAAGTGGGTAGAAATCCATTGTGCTCAAGGATTTATATTGTGTAGTCCTCAGCTTGTTTGTTTTTTTTGTGTTTAAGAATTTCATGTAGCATCCTTATGGGACCTTATCCCATAGCTATATTTTAAGGTCTTGTCCTCATTATAAGGCAGAATTGTTAGTGACCATTTCATCTGAAAGCTGGAAAGTTGTTAAGATTGTACCAAGAGGGTATCCCTGGAATCAAACTGGATATGGTCCTTTTTCATCAGGTACCCAGAGACAACTGTCTTCAGATCAGATCAAATGTGCAATGTGTCCTTCTTGGCAACTTATAGGCCTAACTCTTATATATTATAACAAATAGAGAGTAAAAATTGTATATCCCTAACAATGTCTTTTTAATCTTGAAAAACTAGGAGAAGGCACCACCCAGAGCAAACAGTCCTGAGTTGGTGAGATAAGCTGTGAACATGAGAAATGTTTTGGAATGTGGCGTTAAGATAAGAAGGGACCACTAGAAGACCCTGTGTGTCTCTTGACTGATAGGTTGTATTTGATGATAAACTTACTTTGATAAAATGTAAAAAATTTGGTACAAGAAATGGAAAAGTGTAATGAGAGGAAAAATTTAATTTGACTAAAGTAGAAATAAATTTATAAAGCACTGTATTTTCAGTAGTAACCACTAGAACCTTAGTACATCCAGAAGAGATACCCACTATTGGACTGTCTGCATAGTGGTAAAAGGAGCAAGTGGTAAGACACACAGAACCATTGTCTACGCCTGTGGAGATACCGGGCCCTCGTCACAGGTAAAATTTCATTTGCACAAATTTTATTCATCTGTGTGGGAGGGATATGATGCAAGCCCTGAGCCTTGGAATAATTCCTACTGCTGCAGGACTATAGGTAAAATTCATGGCTGTGAGACAATGGTGCTCCAGGATATTATTATAGTCTAGATCTAATAACTGCCTGAGGAAGGACATCCACACCGAAACGTGCATTGAGGTTTTTCTCTCCCTGCCCCTGGGATCTGCAATATGACGGGTAATTATTTTACTATGCCATCTAATCATCATTAAGCTTTTCTTTTTTGTGTGGTCAGCAACAGCAGAGACTAACTTTTCTAGTTTCCCCTAGCATATGTATATTACTCCTCATAACACTCCTTTGATGAGGCTTATATGACTCATTACATGATGTTTATTTTGGAATATCCCTTCATGTGGAATTCCTTTAGTCTGGGGTGTAATATTGTGTCTCTTGCTCCATGCTGCCCCTCTCTAGAAGCAGCTGATCTAATCACTTCACTAATTCCAGCCCTATTAGCATTTCCATTGCGGGCAGGTTATTTGCTAAGATCTAGGGTACATAGGTCATTAAATTGATTATCAATTTTTACCCTCATACACTTTTCTTCTGCTCATGTATGTTATTCAATGTTTTTCGTACTTATTTCTTGTACATGTCATCATTCTATGACTTAATTAATTTTGTATTTTTGTATACTAGCGTAGACTCAATTCTCTGATTTGTTTGATTGCACTGTGTTGCTTTAACCATTGGTCTCTAAGTTCACCTATTTTGTCTATACTGGCCCTGATCTGGACATTGCCAGCAGGGTCGATATAATTACAACAGGTGGGACCAATTATTTGACACATTCCTCCTTCTTTTGCTGTCAGGTAATCTAGTACTATAGTATGTTGGTTAGTAACTATGATTAATTGTCTCTGTATTGTATTAGTTTCATTAAGAACTTCAAGAATCAGGAAAATCTGATTGTCCAGGTAGTCGGTAGCTTCCACTAATTTATCCCACATTTGTGTTATGAAGGGGTATATTAGCATACTGCTGAATATTTTATTTGTTATCCCCACTTCTACTAGATGCGGCCTACCATTTGGCTGGGGCTTATTGTCTGCAGCCCTTCTATACAGAGTATGAATTGGAACTGCTGCTGTGTCTATTTTACTATGAGGAACTATGAAAGTGTCTGGTGTTAGTTTGGCAAGAGTGCAAGCCCCTCTTATGTCTGTGCTCACCCACCTGTAGGCACGATGTCCGAAAACCAAGAATACTCCTTCAGGGAGAACACAAACCTGACCAGGGGTCTGTATATATTGGTATAAACTCAAAAGTCCTGACATAGGCTTATGGGCACACCAAGTATTATTCATTTGTTTTCCGCTTATACCAGATGTACATTTACCCCTTTCTTTCCTTATTATTTTACCCGTAGATGCTTTACAGCCTTCAACACCATCCTGGTACACCGTCTCATTAACCTGTGTTTGATCATGAGTGTATATACGGAAGCAATTATTGTCCTCACCACAGGTATTTGCTCCAGTGTGTTGAAGACTGAACCACAGTCCATCATTGGGAATGGGGTCTGAGTGAGGAATTTCTGTCCTCCTCCTGGCAACCATATTTCCGGCATCTGAATCATATTCCCGCCACCACATTGGTACCTTAGGCCGCGTTATAATAAACTGAAACCAGGGATTAGCGGCCCATCCGATTATAGCCAATGAGGCAGACATATCACGGGGCACATCTTTTCCCCAAAACCTAGATTGAGTCCAAGTCTCATTATGTATGCAGTGTGGGGTTAATACCTCCCATGGCTCCAGAGGTAAGGCGAAGTACGGCATAGTCCTCGCAGATACTGGGCTGTGTGTACAGATCCAACAGTCTTTCGGTTTCTGTCCTTCCATGTCTTTTATAAGAAGAGCATGATGCCGAATAAGTTTGTTGTCCCAGTCAGCATTTAAGAGTTTATCCTGTGTCACTGTAGAGTGCAGTAACCCTGTCACTGTCAGCAAGGTGATTAGAACAGTCATTCTGCTGGTGAAAGGACCTTCTTGCAGTGACTGGCATGGATCCAGGTGGGCTTTCCCTCAAGTTTTACTGAGGTGGATGTGGTCAGCTGGACTTGGAAGGGGCTGTCAAATTGTGGGTCCAGGCTCCTTCTCACATGTCTGCGTATAACCACCCAATCATCTGGATTCAGCTGATGCACATTTGCACTGGCGTTAGGATCTGGATGGATGAGAACACATGTTTATGCATCACATTAAGTCTTTCCTGCAATGCCTGGACGTAGGCTGCCATAGAACCGTGTTGCATTTGTAGCACCTGTGGGAAGTACAGACCAGTCTTTGGTGCACTACCAAACAGGACTTCAAAGGGAGACAAGCCTGTCTTTTTATTTGGTGTGTGTCTGACTGAAAAGAGTGCAAGAGGCAAGCACTCTACCCAGCTCTTTCCTGTGTCTGCCATGACCTTTTGAATTTTCAGCTTAAGTGTCCCATTTAGTCTTTCCACTTTCCCACTACTTTGTGGCCTATATGGTGTATGAAATGCTTGCTGTACACCCAGGGCCTGCATGACTTCCCTCATTAATTCTCCCATGAAGTGTGTGCCCCTAACGCTTTCTATGGTTTCTAGGGACACCATACCTGCAGATCAGTTCTTTCATCAATTTCTGCAGTAGTTTTATCATTTGCACATTTTACCGGATAGGCTTCCGGCCAACCACAGAAGAGATCTACACATACTAGGACATTTGCATGCACTCCTACCTTGGTAGCTGTATGTCGTCAATCTGCAGTCTCTGAAACGGGTAGAGAGGCCTTGGTGTCGCTTGCTTAGGGACTTTTACTGTTTTACATGGATTGTGCTGTGCACAGATGAGGCATGATTGTACAAGTTTCGCAGCTGCCTAACTGAAACCAGGAGCGATCCAGAAGGCATCTACCCTGGCACACATGTGACTTTTTGAGGCGTGAGTGGGGCCATGTGTTGCTTGCCCCATGATCGGGAACAGAGACTTCGGTAGGCACAACTTATCCTTATTCTCCCATACTCCATTTGAGTTCAGCTCAGCTCCCAGTCTCCCCCGGTGTTCCTTCTCTGTTTGGGCAGCCTGTTGCTGGACAGATTTCAGGACATCTAGGCTCAGTGTGGCTGGAATACGCTGACTCCCCGCCACCGTCCACTGCTCTCTAGGCCGCCTTGCTGCTACTTTAGCAGCCTCGTCCACCCTTCTGTTGCCCTCTACCCCCATGGAGTCACCTTTTGTGTATGCTTTTACCTTGACAATGCCAACCTGGACTGGTAACATCAATGCCTCCTTTAATTGTTTCACCAGCTCTGCATTTTTAATGGGCTTCGAATCTGTATAAATATTAGCGACTTTACCTGCAGCGGCTCTACATGCCTCAGTGAGTGCCTTCAACTCTGCCTCCTGTGCCGATATTTGAGGAGGGAGTGGTTCAGCTCGGATTACCTCATGTGAGGATACTACTGCATATCCAGTGTAGAATCGTCCATCCTGGTGGTATCTGGAGCCATATACAAACAAAAACTCAAAATCTGCATTAGGAACAGCTTTTTTTCATGAACTTTTCATGAACGTGTGCAAACCCAACTGTCTCCTGACTCATCAGTTCTATGCAGTCATGTTCATGCGTCATGTCAAAGTATTCTTCCTCACTTGCTAATACGGTCACCAATTCCCCCTTTTCTGAATCCACAGGCAGGAGGGTGGCTGGATTCAGAATGGTACATCTTTTGAGGGTGACATACTCAGGAATTAGTAGAGCACATTCAAGTTGGAGCTGTCTCGCCATAGACAGATGTTTTGGTTGAACTTGTACGAGTATGGAATGGATGTCATGTGGGGAATAAATTGTCAAAGGAGTGAGATCATAGGGGTCTGATGACAATCATTCATAAAGTGGTTGCAACATTTGTGAAGCAGGCCTTATCTAAGGCCTACAGTATGTCACTAAGCCTAGGAAAGTGCGTAGATGCTGATGTGACCTGTGTAGAGGGAGATTTTGAATTGCCTGTTTCCTGTCTGCAGTCAGGTGTCTGGTACCTTCGGCAATACAATGTCCCAAAAATGTCACCTTTTGTTTGCAATACTGTAATTTGTCACGTGAGACCTTGCAACCCTTTTCTGCTAAAAAAAACATAGCAAGGAAACTGTGGCTTCCCTGCAGGACTTCTGGTCCAGGCAGAACAGCAAAAGGTCATCCACATACTGTAATAGTACAATCATCGGATGAGGTGGTTGCCACTACTCAAGGATCCCTGCCATCACTGCTCAATAGATGGCAGGGGATTTCTTTCCCCCTTTGTGGGAGGACTGTCCATCAATATTGTTTACCTTTATGAGTAAAGGAAAAAGATACTGACAGTCACGGTGCAGGGTTACAGAGAAAAATGCACCTGCTAAATCAATGACTGTGAAACATTTTGACATCACTGGGATCTGTGACAGTATTCTGTGTGGATCAAGGACGATTGAGGTCACACTCTCTGTAGCATCATTAATAGCCCTTAAGTCATGAACCTTTCTGTAATAAGTGTCAGCAAACCCTTGAGTCCTTTTTCCCTAATGGGATACAAAAGGGTGTTGCAAAAGGAAGATCTCTGCACCAGAACCCCTGCCTTAACATACTCTCTAATATCTCTGCTCGGGGTCATTGATTTGGCTAGGCTCAAGGGGTATTGCTTTAAATAAGGAGTGGTTCCCCTTTTTTTTTTTTCCTCTTCAATTTAATCATGACAGTAAATTCACAGGGGGATTGTCACTAACAATAAGTTTTGTAAGTATCACAATTCCAGCACCTCACTGTTTCTAGGTCCCTTGGTCCCTTTATTACGTCTCCACTGTCTTCCTTGTGCTCCAGCATGCATGACAGGTTGTCTTATTGTCCTTGTTTGCTCAACTACTTTAGCTACCTTAAGGAGGTCTTTCGGTTCTACATATCTCCATTCAGGTCTGGCTGTCTGTACTGTGTCTCGTAAGTCTTTGTTCATACCGTCACTGAATGCATTCACCAGTATTCTAACATCAAGTGGGTTTATGCAAAAGTACCCCATGTCTACCCATTTCAGCTGTAACCGTCCAAAGTACATCTCTACACTCTCTCCTCTTTGCTGTGTCATGTTAGTCAGGAGTACAGACTGCTCTGATTGTTCCACTGTAGCCCACTGTTTTAGTGACTCACAGTACGTCTCCCCAGACCGTGCAGATTTATCATCCATGCCCTAAGCCTGATTCTTTGCCACATCTGTATGTGTCTTAATTATATGTCCTAGTACGTCACCTGCCTTTAAATTCACCAACCTCTCTAGGTCTGCCTAAGTATACTTATATGTCTGCTGTACTTCCTTTATGTGTCTGTAAAATGGGAATGGTTGGTCTTCAGGGTCAGGCAACTGCTTCAACAAAGCTAGCTGGTCAGAGGGGCTCCAGGGATAATACACCTGCATCTTTCTTATTCTAGTCGCCCTTCTAGGTCCTGATGTGGTTGGTCGTCTGATGTCTACTGTCAGCTTACTCCTCAAAGGTCAATGTCCCCACTACCCACCAACCACACTATTATGTCACTACATGTGATCTTGTCTGGACAGGATTTAGCGCAACTCGCTTAGGTCAGTAGCACAGGTCACACAAGTAGCTTTTTCAGTCTGGGTTTGTCTGAGTCTGATCACAGTGTTTACAAGTGTGGCGCCCCTGAGGCTCAGTCGCCACAGAGGTACTGCACCTCCTCCTGAGATGTAGTGCCCCACCATCCAGGTAAGGTGGGAAGTTACTGACCACAATTCAACATCTGCACCCCACACTACAAAGTAGTGTAGCAAAGCACCTTCGGCGGCTCCCTGCTTGGAGTATAGCAAAGCACCCATTGGTGGCTCCCTGCTTGGAACACGAAACGTGCTGGGAGGTGGGTGGAGCTTAGTTTACATTAAAAGAGCGGGAAGAGTTTAGGATTCAGTCATTCAGTCATTGAGTCATTCAGCATTCAGTGAGTCAGTCACTGAGAGTGAGTTAGGATGCAGAAGGACAGAGAGTGAGACAGAGAAGATCCCCAGGAGAGGGATGGATGAAGGAAGTGCTGCAGCAGGCCACAGTGACCTGGGTCTGCTGGCACCAAAAAGAGACAGAGAAAGGAAACCTGATTTTTCCGTAGAAAGAAAGGATTAGTACGGAACGTGAGGAGTAAAAGAAAACAGAGGACATGGGTTAGAAGAACACCCTTCCTAAGAGTTCTAAGCGCAAGGCCGGGGCCCGGTCCCCGAGGTTGTATGGATACTAATGATCTTGCAGCAGACACCGGAGGAATAGAAGTTAACAATACTTTATTCCCACATCAGACTTGGGGGCACAACAGCAACATAGGTGAGCCGGGACTAGGATGCAAGGAGTCCTCGAAGCAGGCTACAGCTGTCTGCCGTACATGGAAAGTTCATAAGAACATTGGACAGGAGGAACTCCAGTGTAACTCAGTACTGGTAGTACTTCATTTATAGGCGCTATAAGAGGAGACGTTCAGAAAGGCTCATGTTGGCGGAGTGTTGGAAAGGAGTACTCTACCTGGCCTGGAAGTTGACTGAGTCCCTGACCCGGAGGACACGGCATGGAGGCAGGCACCTGTTTGCACATGTAGTTCCAGCTTTGGAACTACATGCTCTGGTGTCCTCCACTTATTCCTGCGCCAACACACCCGGCACTGCTACATCTTGGTGCCCAACACTGCCTCACCTATGCCTCCCCTTTGCCTTCACATCTACACTGCCCTGGGACTACAGCTTCACCTGTGGGGAGCTTTTACATCTTTTCTGCATCATACCATCAGTCCCAGAGGATCTGCATGCAGCGTCGGCTTAACACCTCCCTTGCCGAACACCACAGGTTGCGTCACAAGCTATTCATCTAATCAACAACATTCCACCACTCAATCTCCCTTTTACTTGGGTGCCCAGGGCCATGGACCAGGTCACCGCTGCTGTGACACCTTCCCCCTGAGTGACCAGCCCGGTACCGAGTACCCCACAGCCCTGGGAGGGCAACCCACAAGTCCATCTGTTTTGTCTTGGTCTCTGGTTAAATTTTGTCAATCAAAACATTCATAATACACCTTCCATACTGCTGCACATTCTCAAACACCATTTATTCTCTTGCTATTTTCTTCCCTTGTCTGTGCCTTTTTGTACATCCAAACATTCACATTCTGGTATTTTTGCATTTTTCAATATGGGTCCCACATCTTTCACTGCTTCCTTTCCTTCTCTGTCTTTTACAATCTGCATAGCTGTCTTGGATCCCATTGGGGCACCGACCGTACACAGAAAAAGTTTCCCATGGATTCAACCCTTTTCTGTCAACAGCTCACCTTTATTCTGAAATGCTCTTCTAGTGTGCCTAACCTTATCTACGGGTGGCCACACGTAGCAAGTCAGAGCGAGCCTGCCAAGGTATAGCGGGAAGGCTCCTTGCCTCTCACCCGGTAGACCTACAGGATGTAATTTGAAGGCTCTCTGCCTCTCACCCGTTAGATCAGCTGGCTAAAATAGGAATAGGCCTTTTTCCTTCCAGCCCAGCTCCATGGATTGTGGGAAGGCTGCTTCAACTTAGACAGCTCATCTTTCTTTTGAAATGCTCTCCTGTGTGTCTGGACCTCTGTTTTACAGCCCACACATAGCAAGTCAGAGTAAGCCTGCCAAGGTGTATCCTGAAGGCTCCTTGCCCTCGCCTCTCACCCTCAACAAAAAAAACCTGCTGACTAAAGTAAGAAGGACAAGGTGTGATAGGCCTCTAACCTACATTATCAGCCATACAGTCGGCTACCTCCTTTGTTGATCCACAATTTGCTATACAAATCAATCACACAACTAGAAGCAGGTTCAAACACATTAATTACCAAAAAAGCACTTACAATTTCCTTCTAAATTAGGCATGATATTTTACTTTCAACTTCAACTTACAAAATTTCATTCCACTTCAATTAAGTACTGTTGCTTTAAAATGCACAAATCTAATAGCGAGCATTTCAGAACCACAGAGAATCTTGAGAGCAGCAGAGATAAAATGAGAGGAAACCGCGCAGCGTCATCATTCCCCCTCCCATCAGAATGTAGTGTCCTTCATAAAGTAACAGAATAGCGTAGCTCTTTAGACTTAATCAAACTCAATTTCTACAAAAACCCTCAAAATCACAGGATTTCACTGTAAGAGCAGGTAACTGTATAATGAAAGATAAAAATCTCTTGACACAAAAATGATGTTTGATCAATGATTCATTCATACGTGCTCATTCAGGGATTTTTTTTTCTTTCTCTTTTCAGCGGTCATTTGATTTTACAAAGAGAAGATAACAAAAATCCCTTATCTCATTTACTCATCTCTCATCTCATTCAGAGATTCTCATAGATATATATACAAGGATTCACACAGCCTGCCTATCTTGCACTTTGGATTTGACACCTTAACCTACAGCAGTGTCCACTGACACTCTGAGAACACCAAAGCCAACTTCTTAAACAACAAGAATCAATAAAAACCAAACCAACCAAAAACCGCAGCCCTATACAAAATACAGCCTCATATGATTTACTGCTAATCCAAAATAAACACTGCACAGAGTCTATCCCAGGCTTTGTGGTACACAGTACACCAGTACACAACCAGTTAGTATATGTCATGATACCAGTGCTGGGTGACCGGCACTTCTAGGGTTAATGTTCTGATCTCAGTGCAGACTCTCACCTGCACACCTGGGACCTATTATGGTGGCCTCTCATTGGTTCTGGGGAGGTTTCTTATAGCCTCAGGAAGCTCCCATCCCCCGTCAGTTATACTTTCGCCCTTGGCATTGTGTGGTGACCCCTAAGTGTGTTTGTGCTGTGTTCTGGTTACTTGATACTCTGTGTATGACTCGGTCTGCTCTCTGGATATCGCTTTGGATTCTGCCTGGTACCTCCTATGTCTGTTTGGTTTTGATCTCTGCTTGGCCCTGATTATCCGTTCTGTCTCCTCCCTGATACTGTACTGATATCTTGTGTATGACCTTTGGCTTTGTCTGACCTTCCCGTCTGTTTATCCCTCCTGTACCTCGCTGGTCTGTACTGTGCATGACCTCTGCTTTGCCCGACTCTGAATTCTCTAGCTTCTCTGAAAGCAGGACGCTAAGCCCCGCCCCCTTGCAGTCACATGACCGTTTACATGACCATAGTTCCTATGCCGACTTGCTGAACTTCAGCATCCACAGGTCCTGTGCATCGGTACTTTCTGGCTGTACCTGACCTCGGTACCCCTACATTGCGGGTGAGTCCCTGCTCAGTGGAGGCTGCACGCCGGCGCTGACAGGATCCTGACACTCAGGACACGCGCACTGGCTCAGTGAGCAAGTACAGTGCGGTGTTCTTGACATTATAACTGACCATTGCAGTTGTTTTTTTTTCCTCTAGAAAAAAAAAAAAGTGTGTTATCCTCATGGATCTCATACAAGCTTTGGCTGATCAGGTCAAGCACCTGACCCAAATGTTCCACAAACTTAATGTGGAACAGCGCACGATGGCCCAGACCCAGCAACAGTTGGTGGATACTGTGCAGGGGGCTGGTGCTACAGGGGCTTCTAGTGCTGGGGATAGAGATGTGTCATTGGCATTCCCAGAATCTCCGGTCAAATTGCCCGACCTTTTCTCAGGGGATAAAAAGGAGTTTAGGTCTTTCAGAGAAGGATGCAAGCTTTTTTTTTCTCTGAGGCCCTGCTCTTCCGGGGATGAGTTCCAGAGGGTGGGGGTCGTCATTTCCCTACTTCAGGGGGCTCCACAGGCATGGGCTTTCTCTCTCTCTTCCTCTGCTCCTGAACGCATGTCTGTGAATTTGTTCTTTGAGGCTCTGGGGAACATTTATGATGAGCCTGATAGAGTGTGTCTGGCAGAGGACATGGTGATGAGTGTCTGTCATCGGAAACACTCAGCTGAGTGGTTTTGTACTGATTTCCGCCGCTGGGCCGCAGAGGTCTCTTGGAACGACGCCGCACTCCGAGGACTCTTTCGCAGAGGCTTGTCCGAGCGGCTGCAGTATGCCTTGGCGTTACATCCCCCACCTAACTCTCTCGAGGACGCCATGACCCAGGCAGTCCGGATGGACGGCAGGCTGCGGGCCAGAGGGGTGATGCAGGTGGAAACTCCATTATTCCCCAGTGGAAAAGAGACTGCCCCTGAGCCCATGGATGTAGGCGCCCTCTCCCTGAAGGATACGGAGAGGAAACGCCGGAAGGACAAGCAGTTATGCTTTTACTGCGGTAAAACGGGACATTGGAAAAGGGAGTGTCCTGATTGCCCGTCTTCAAACCCGGTCGGTGGGAAATGACTAGGTCTGGGTAGTCAGCGGGGAGACTGCTCAGACCCTCAGGTACCATTTTCCTCATTTTCTAAAGTGTTACTGCCTGTGGAACTGTTTGTGGACGGTAGTTCTTTTTCCTCTACAGCCTTCGTGGACTGTGGATCATCTATTAACCTCATTGACTCCCAATTGGTCACACACTGCAAGATAGGGACAGTTAGGCTCAAGGTTCCGATCAAGGTGATGGCCATTGACTCCTCTCCCCTCACTAAGGAGGGAATTCTCTGTATGTCTGACGTGTTTTCGCTCAGAGTGGGCGCTACTCATGTGGAAAACCTAAGTTGTTTTGTGCTCGACAATCTACCTGCAGGGTTGGTGTTGTGCATGCCCTGGTTACAACGCCATAACCCAGTTATTAACTGGAAAATGGGGGAGATTGTTCAATGGGGGTTTAATGATTTTGAGTTATGTGATAAATCTGCACTGCTGGTTGAACCTGTTAAATCTGTGTCTGTATCATCTGTCGAGCTGGAAGGTATTCCGAAATGCCTGAAGGACTTCAAAGATGTGTTCTCTGAAAGCGAGGCTGAGACGTTACCGCCACATAGACCCTTTGACTGCGCTATTGAGCTGGTCCCGGGGGCTAAATTACCTAAAGCCCATCTGTTTAATTTGTCCGGTCCTGAGCGCTTGGCTATGAAGGAGTACATTGCTGAAAGTCTGCGCAAAGGACACATACGTCCTTCAGTCTCACCTGTGGCGGCAGGTTTCTTTTTTGTAAAGCAAAAAGATGGCGGGTTACGTCCCTGTCTCGACTTCCGGGAGCTGAATCAGATTACTGCACGGAATACGTACCCCCTTCCGTTGATTCCCGATTTATGTAACCAACTATCAGGGGCAAAGTGGTTTTCTAAACTGGATCTTCGGGGGGCATATAATTTGATAAGGGTCCAAGAGGGGGATGAATGGAAAACCGCGTTCCTCACGACCGAGGGACTATTTGAAAATTTAGTCATGCCGTTTGGTCTTACCAACGCCCCCGCCATATTTCAGAATTTCATCAACGTGGTATTCTCGGATCTCATTGGTCATTTTGTCGTTATCTACTTAGATAATATTTTGATATACTCCCCCGACAAGCATTCTCATTTGGAACATGTACGAACTGTTCTCCAAAGACTGAGAGAAAATCATCTGTATGCCAAATTGGAGAAATGTGTATTCTGTGTGCAAGAATTGTCTTTTTTGGGGTTAATTGTATCCGGTGAGGGTTTTCGCATGGACCCCAAGAAGGTGCAGGCCATTGCGGATTGGGTGCAACCCCAAGATCTTAAGGGTCTTCAGCGCTTCTTGGGGTTCGCCAATTATTACCACAAATTTATCCGGTGGTTTTCCCAAGTGGTCAAACCTCTCCCGGATCTAACATGCAAAGGTTCGGATGTGAGAAATTGGTCCTCGCTCACAAAAGAGGCCTTTGCGACGCTGAAAAAATGTTTTATGTCTGCTCCTGTCTTGATACAGCCAGATCCTTCCAAGCCATTTGTGGTGGAGGTGGATGCCTCCGAGGTGGGGGTGGGGGCGGTGTTGTCCCAAGGGCCTGCCACTCTAACCAAACTCAGGCCATGTGCCTTCTTTTCCAGGAAGTTCTCTGCTGCTGAAAGAAATTATGATGTAGGCAATAGAGAGCTTCTTGCGGTTAAGTTGGCGTTTGAGGAATGGAGGCACTTTTTGGAGGGGGCCAGTCACCCGATTACTGTGATCACTGATCACAAAAATTTGTCTTACATCGAGTCTGCTAAAAGATTAACGCCCAGACAGGCCCGTTGGTCACTTTTTTTCTCGTTTCCAGTTTACTATTACATTCCATCCAGGGTCAAAGAATGTCAAGGCTGACGCCTTATCTCGTAGTTTTCACCCTGTGTTTGTCCCTGAGCGACCATCCTCCATTCTGCACCCTGGTGTGGTGTTAGCAGTGATCTCGTCTGAATTGGAATGGGAAATTGAGGGGTCCAGTCGCTGGCTCCTGTGGCCAAGCCAGGGGGCAAGTTGTTTGTCCCAGAGCAACTTCGCCTTAAACTCTTGCAAGAGTTCCACGAATCCAAGTTGTGTGCTCACCCTGATATATCAGCCACGCGACTGGCGGTGGCTAGGATCTTCTGGTGGCCTACTCTGGGTTCTGATATAAAGAAATTCATTTCTGGTTGTGGGGTCTGCGCTCGTTCTAAAAGCTCCCATAGCCAGCCGGCGGGGGAGCTGATGCCCTTGGAAGTTCCCGAAAGACCGTGGACCCATCTGTCCATGGATTTTATTACCGATCTTACCTCTTCCAGGGGTAATACGGTGGTATGGGTAGTGGTGGACAGATTTTCTAAGCAGGCTCATTTTGTACCCCTGTCCGCATTACCTTCTGCTGAGACTTTATCCAGATTGTTTGTGCAGCATGTGGTCCGCTTGCATGGGATACCCCTGAATGTGTTGTCTGATCGTGGTGTGCAGTTTGTGGCTAAGTTTTGGCGTGCTTTCTGCAAAAAATTAGGAATATCTCTGTCCTTTTCGTCTGCATACCATCCTGCGAGTAATGGTCAGACGGAACGCCCTAATCAGTCACTGGAACAGATCCTCAGATGTCTGACTTCTGCTAGACAGAATGACTGGTGTGATATACTGCCGTTGGCTGAATTTGCCTTCAATAGTCGGGTGAGTCAATCCACTGGAATGTCCCCTTTCTTGATCAACTATGGGTTCAGTCCTCATTTTGGTGAGTTTTCTCGTCTGGATTCAGGGTGCCCTGGGGCTGAGGACTCTGTTCAGCGGTTAAAAGATACATGGGCAGAAGTCCAGCGTCGTATATCTAGGTCTCAAGGCAGGTATAAGTTTTTCACGGACAGGAAACGAACACTTTGTCCCATGTTTCTGGTGGGAGAGAAAGTTTGGCTCTCCACGCGAAACATTAAGTTAAAGATTCCGTCAGCCAAGTTTGGCCCCAAATTCATTGGCCCGTACAAGATTGTGGAAAAAATCAACCCAGTAGCGTACAGGCTGTGCCTTCCACCCTCTTTCAAGATCCATAACTTCTTCCATAGATCTCCACTGAAGCCGTTTGAAGCAGTCCGGGGAGAATCCGAGTCCGCTGCTCCTCCGGTTTCAGTTGATGGACATGTGGAATATGAGATTGGTCACATTGTAGATTCTAGGTTGGTACTGCTGTCAGTACAGTACCTAGTTCATTGGAAGGGGTATGGGCCGGAGGACAGGTCCTGGGTGCCGGCCCGGTTGATGCATGCGGACCGTCTGGTTTGGGCTTTCCATGCTAGGTACCCGGGCAAGCCTGGGGGTCCAGAGACCCCCGTTGAGAGGGGGGTACTGTCATGATACCAGTGCTGGGTGACCGGCACTTCTGGGGTTAATGTTCTGATCTCAGTGCAGACTCTCACCTGCACACCTGGGACCTATTATGGTGGCCTCTCATTGGTTCTGGGGAGGCTTCTTATAGCCTCAGGAAGCTCCCATCCCCTGTCAGTTATACTTTCGCCCTTGGCATTGTGTGGTGACCCCTAAGTGTGTTTGTGCTGTGTTCTGGTTACTTGATACTCTGTGTATGACTCGGTCTGCTATCTGGATATCGCTTTGGATTCTGCCTGGTACCTCCTATGTCTGTTTGGTTTTGATCTCTGCTTGGCCCTGATTATCCGTTCTGTCTCCTCCCTAATACTGTACTGATATCTTGTGTATGACCTTTGGCTTTGTCTGACCGCCCGTCTGTTTATCCCTCCTGTACCTCGCTGGTCTGTACTGTGCATGACCTCTGCTTTGCCCGACTCTGAATTCTCTAGCTTCTCTGAAAGTAGGATGCTAAGCCCCGCCCCCTTGCAGTCACATGACCGTTCACATGACCATAGGTCCTATGCCGGCTTGCTGAACTTCAGCATCCACAGGTCCTGTGCATCGGTACTTTCTGGCTGTACCTGACCCCGGTACCCCTACATTGCGGGTGAGTCCCTACTCAATGGAGCCTGCATGCCGGCGCTGACAGGATCCTTACACTCAGGACACGTGCACTGGCTCAGTGAGGAAGTACAGTGCGGTGTTCTTGACAGTATATTAGTATATGGCCAGAACAGATTAGCAGATAATACAGATGACAATTATTATCTTATTACTCTATTATTCAACTCTCATACGGACATACTCACCGCTCACTGGTGATGTGGGTTCATTTGAACCGTGTTGTACAATCTTACCCAGAGATATGTAGGCATCTTAGTCCATAGATGGCCACTGCAGGTGAGGGGTTGTTCCCGAAGATGTGCACCTTCATTCTGTAGTCTATGACCTTGTTGCGGACGTCGTTGTCTTTGTGCCGTAGGATTGAATGTCGGCCATTACTGCAACAGATTCTTGTCTGAACCGAATCAGTACTCCTATAAGGCTATTGTTTAGATTAGGCACAGTGAGGAGCAGGCTATTTAGGGAGATGCCTTCATACTGAGCACTCGAGTCAAACACCACTCTAATTTGGTTGGGTTTGCGAGCATGGTAGACACCAAAAGATGGAAGATACCAGCATTCTTCACCTTCTTTTATTGGGGGTGCGGGGTCCGCGTGACCTCTATCGAAGATATTCTGCATGAAGTCGACAAAATGTTTCTCCATCTCCGGCCTTTTCTTTAAGGTGTGTTTTAGGGATGAAAACCTTGCCGTTGCTTGTTGCAGATTATCTGGTAGCCTTGTACTTGGAGAACGAAATGGTAAAGGTGCTACCCAGCTATTTGAATCGTCTTGGGCGAATTCCTTTTCCATAATCTTCATAGATTCTTTGTCCTCCCTTGCAGGTGCTAGCTGGTTGTTTTCTCTTGTAGAGTTGAACACTGTTGACCCGAGGTCATCATTACGGGGCAGGAATGTTCGTGGTGTCAGAGGTTTCTTTCTTCTACTTGTTGTCGCTTATCTTCTGTTTCACCCAGTAATGATGTCGGCATGATTGAAAGTAAGTGCTGCGACCATTCGGTAGGACGTGAGTCTTAAATGAGGAAATCCTCGTGGGTCTCTTCATCTTTTCTATACAGACATTGCCTATGATAACCCAGCCTAGGTCAAGGCGTTGAGCAAATGGAGCATCGTGTGGCCCATTGATTTGCTGACGTACCTTGTGAAGTCGCAGAATGTCTCTACCAAGCAGGATCAGGATGTTTGCGCTGTTGTCGAGAGATGGTATCTTGCCTGCCAAAGTCTTTAGATGAGGGTGATGGAGTGCAGCCTCTGGAGTTGGAATTTCCTCTCTGTTGGACGGTATCTGGTTGCATTCGACCAGAGTGGGTAAGAGTATCTCCCCATTGTTCTCAAGAGAAGACACCATGAGTCCATTGGCTCTTCTCCCAGAGACATCTGTAACACCGCTGCAGGTACCTAGGGTGTAGAGGTGAGAGTTTCACTTTAAGTCAAACATGTCAAAGAGTTCAGACCTTACAAGTGATTGACTGCTCTGATCGTCCAGGATAACATACACCCTTGCAGTTTTCTCTGGTTGACCCTTGGGATACACATTCACCAGGCATATCTTCGCACACGACTTGTCCCAGAGGCCTTCTCCACAGACTTCTGTGCATGAAGAAGATATTGAGATAGAACTCACTGTTTGAACCTCATCCTCCCCGCCTTGCCTTGTGGTGGGGGAAGGAGTAAGCTGTGCTATGTTAGATTGGGATGGATGGAGCGCTTGCACATGCTCCTTGCTGTCACACCCCAAATACTTTATAGATGTTTTGCAGTCCTTAGCAAAGTGTTCAGTAGAAGCGCAGCACCTGTAACATATCCCAAAGTTCTTCAGAAGCTCCTTAGTTCCTGGAGTGGTTCCTTTCTGAAGCCGATGCACTTCTTTAAGGGGTGAGGTTTCTTGTGAATGGGACACATATGATTAGGATTCTCAACCTTCTCACCTTTGTCGCTCTTATCTTGTGATACTGAAGGTGTGGGAAGAACATCAGTCTTCTTGACGGACATTGGAGCTCGGCGGTTCCTGTAGTTAAGACGTGGACTGTCGTGAATGGGAGATGAAACAGGGTCGCTGTGTTCTCCATAGGAAAAACTTGGATCGGTCTTAAACTCTGCAGTATTTTCGATGAACTCACAGAAGTAGGAAAATGGAGGGAAGGAGACTTGGTTTTCCCTTTTGTATTTTGATCCAAGCATGGCCCACTTATTTTGGATATTGGGCGGCAGCTTGGAAACTATTGGGTTTACCCCATGAGCAGTGTCCAGGTAGCTGAGGCCAGAGAGGTACGGGTCTGCTTTGGCCAGCTGAAGCTCTAACAGGAGGTCGCTGAGCTCTTGGAACCTTGTACTGTCCTTATTAGATACCTTTGGAAAATCCTCTAGTCGCTTGAACAGGGCCTTTTCTATGACCTCAGGACTGCCATAGCTTCTTTCTAGCCTCTTCCACGCAGCGGTAAGTGCCGCAATGGGATTACTGGTGTGGACGGATTTAAGTCTCTTGACCCGATCCATGGATTGTGGCCCAAGCCACCTGATTAGCAGGTCTAGCTCTTCAGCGGCGGTGATGCCGAGGTCACGGATTATGGTTTTAAAGGTGCACTTCCAACCCCTATAGTTCTCAGGTTTATCGTCAAACTTTGTAAGACCGGTCTTAGTTAGATCACGCCAAATCATGTACCTTGCAAGGCCGGTCATATCAGCATTCTCCGATTTTGGAAGGACAGTCACTGGCTGGATAGCATTGTTCCTACAGTCTGTGCTTTGACCTGGGAATGCAGGTACATATGGGGCAGCGTAGGCGTTCAGTCCATTAACTGGCTTAATGAGCTTAGTTTCTGCCACACATAGGACTGGAATTGTGTGACTGACCGGAGTGTGGTGACTTGCCTGCATATTGGACTGAACATATGTTTCTGTGTATAAGATCTGGTGAGGTGCAGGTTTCCGGTACATTTTGGTGCACAGAGGAGGATCAGGATGCAAGGTTGGCAGCGTATTGTACTGACCTCGGGTGCAGGATGCGAGTAAACACTGTGTGTCCTGTTGTCTCAGGGGAGCATCTATGTGGTCAGGATGGATTGTAGTGCTGTATTGGCTTCGTACATAGTCTCTAGTATGCTTAAGAGAGTCTTCAGTATCAAGATCACTTAAACTGATGCTGTCTCTTTGGCTCCCACTGATGGCTTGTTCCAGGACCTTTAACCTTGACATGGCTATGTCGTGTTTGTGTTCCTTCTCTAGGGCCTCTATTCTGTGCACTGCTTTGGCTGCTTCTGTTTCATCTCAGTTTCCTTTCGAGCGAAGGCAGCTTGTATTTTAGTGGCCTCGGCTTCTGCATGTGCTTTTACAAGCTGTTCGCTGAGGGTTGAAGATTTAGAGGAGCGTGACTTAGCTGATCGCTTTGACTGTTTGGCTGAGCCAGAAATACAAGATGACATCTCGGCTATTACCGCGATTCTTGCCTCTGTCTTGACTTTTATGTTGCGCAACATGCTTTCTCTCTCAGAGGTAAGTTGCTGAAAAGCTTGTAGCTGTCAGGACTCAAATGTCAGGACCCTGTCAGTGTCGGCAAACTGCCACGCCGAGCAGGGTGACTTACCCCCACTATGGGAGAGCGCCGGGTCCAATACAGTAGTGACACTTCAAGCAGACAGGACCTGCGGCACTGAAAATATTAAGGAGTCCAAGGACCTAGATCATGTGACTGCAGGGGGCGGGGCCTAGCATCCTACTGCTGCAGATGATATAATGTACCTACTGCAGGGAAACTGTAGTAGAGGAATACGCAGGTCAGACAAGTGAGGGTTCGTACACGGAGAGGGCTGTGCGGTACCAGAGGGACGAGCAGAGAATAGTCAAGTCACAGGCAAAGGGTCATACACAGAGAGGTAGCGCAGTACAAGAGGGACAGGTAGAACTCATAACAGGGACAGAACCGGATCAAAACCAAACAAGCAAACAAGATATCAGGCACAAGGCACACATACGCATGAGGTCAACAAACTCAGCCGAGGGCAGGAGTCTAACTGACACCGGACCTAGGTCAAGTGAGCATTAAATAGCCGCCCTCTGCCAGAGAGAGGCAGAAACAATTAACCCCTGTCTGACCAGGATGGGCCAAAGACAAAGCCCATCCTGGATCATGACAGTACCCACCTCTCAATGGGGGGCCACTGGACCCCCGGGTCTCTCAGGATACTTGGCGTGAAAGGCCCGGACCAACCGATCAGCATGAACTGATCAAGCAGGAACCCATGACTGGTCTTCAGGACCGTAGCCTTTCCAATGTACAAGATATTGAAGGGCACGACGGACAAGCCTAGAGTCCACCTCGTACTCAGACTGCCTGTCTACTAAAACCGGTGGTGGGGAAGACGATGATCCCTCCCCACAGGACCTCACAGGTTTCAAAAGGGCCCTATGGAAAACATTGGGAATCCGTAGAGATGGCGGGAGACGCAACCGAAAAGCCACCGGGTTAACCGCTTCGGTAATTTCATAGGGACCAATAAACTTAGGTCCAAGCTTCGCAGAGCCTTATATTCTTGGTAGATAACCATACCTTATCTGTTATGAATGGGTCACTGAGGAGAAAAAGCAGAACAAGCTAAGCCACAGAAAACCAGAGTGGTTGGTAACTATGCAGATTGCAGATCCCTGATCTTACCACACAACTTTCAGTAGCCGTGGAGCGTGCCTACGATGAACCTAGATGCCTCATCACGGCCGGAGGACTACATAAACCTAAAGCAAGTAAAGGGAAAACTAACTGCCCACTGAGCAGACCCCAAAGGAATAGATTGCCCCCACACGTGTATTCATGGTGAAACAAGATGAAGGCACAAACACAGGCAGGAAAATAGGCTAAGCAAATGATGGGGCCCAAACTAGACAGAAAAGGAAAGGGAAGACACTGTCTGCAACCTGCAAAAAACCCTACAAAAATAATGTCCAACACTTCTGATAGCAATATTAACCCTGAAGTCTATAGACTTCTCCCACTATATCAGCACTCTGAAATATTCTGAGACAGAGCAAAAAGAGACCGAACTAGTAAGGGACAAAAAGCCAATTGGCAAAATACTGATAAATAAGAGTGGAAATTCAGCTCAGCCCCCAGCCGGGGCTGGCAGACCACACAAAAAACTGAATAGACCAACAAAATCAAGTGTGAACATTAGCAGAAAAGCTTAGCTTTAGATGACTGGAACAGAGCTGAAAACCAAGAGCTGACAAGCCAGAAGGAATCACCAGCAACTGAATAGGGCATCAGCTGTCTTAAATCCAATCAGAGAATCCTGAGATCCAATCGTCATCCTCATTCTCAGGTGGCAGATCTCCACCGATCAAACCAGCCACACCACCTCCCGTCACCACCAGAGGGAGTCCAGAAGGGGAACTCACAACTGGTGAACCAGAGAATGAACTCACAACACTTATCCCCAATCTGGAACACCGGCCCCGCAGACCGTTTTTTGTCTGCAAAAAACTTATATTTATACAGGGCCTTTGTAATGTTGCTCTGGACCTCCCGCCATACCTCCCCCAAACGCTGGATAGTCTCATCTGCCCCAGGACACCCAGAGTCCAAACGGGAAAACTCTCCGAAATGAGGATGACACCCATAGTTGCAGAAAAAGGGAGATGTACCCGTAGACTGGTTAATGCGGTTGTTAAACGCAAACTCGGCCAAAGGTAATGCAGTACACCAATCTTCCTGTCGGGCTGAGGTCAAGCAACACAGAATTTGCTCCAGAGACTGATTGGTCCACTCGGTCTGCCCATTAGTCTCTGGATGGCAAGCAGATGAAAAGGACAGACCAATACACAACCTCTTACAAAATGCCCTCCAAAATCTTTAAACAAATTGTACTCCTCTATCAGACACCACATTCAAGGGTACCCCATGTGTTGTGAGCTCAATTTTGGGTTTGCCTCTGGCTTCTGGTGAGGGTTATGGAGCTGCCTGTGCTGACAGAAAAGTAGTGAGTTCTCTATCTGGACTCCCTCTGTTGATGAAGGGAGGTAATGAAGCTGATCTAAATGGCAGAGACCGGCCACCTGAGGAAGAGGACTGTGATTGGACATCAGGAATTTCTGATTGGATTTAAGGCAGCTGACTCCCTAATTTCTTGCTGGTGATTTCTCCTGACTGTGGCTTCTGGTTTCCAGTTTGGTTCCTGCCTTCTTAAAGCTAAGTTTTCTCTGCTATTGTTCATATGAGTTTTCGTCTGGTTTACTTAGTTTTTGTGTTCAGCCAGCCCTGGCTGGGACTGGGCTGCATCCCCATTTTGTCTCTGATCAGTTGATCTCTTTTGCTCTGTCTTTAGAATATACCTGAGTGCTGATATAGGGAATTGAAGTCTAGGGCCTTTTTCTATCAGACGTGTTGGACATTTTTTGGCAGGGTTTTTTGCGTGATTGCAGACAGCAGCTTTTCTTTCCTGTCCTTTCTAGTTAGTGAGGGCCCCATCGTTTGCTCAGCCTATCTTTCTATCTGTGGTTGTGTTTTCATCTTGTTTCACCGACAATACATGTTGGGGACTGTCTATTGCTTTGGGGTCTGCTCTGGGGCAGTTTAGATTTCCCCTTTCTTTCTTTAGGCTTATTTAGTTCTCCGGCCATGACGAGGCATCTAGGACCACCGTAGGCACGCTCCACGGCTACTGCTAGTTGTGTGTATAGGATCAGGGGTCTACAATCCGCTAGTTACCAACCTCTCCGGTTTTCTGGGCTTAGCTTGCTCTTTGTTTTTTCCTCCTCGGTGACTCATTCATAACACCCATGCAACCGCACCACATGCTCTACAAACAATCTGGACAATGTTTCCGCATTAGGTAGAGCTGCCAAAGGTACAAAATGTGCCTGCTTACTAAACCTGTCCACCACAACCCAAACAACGGTATTACCCTTGGAGGGGGGAAGGTTGGTGATGAAATCCATGGAAAAATGAGTCCATGGTCTCTCAGGAATTGGCTGTGGTACCAATTCCCCAGCCGGCCGGTTATGGGGGGTTTTCTCAAGGGCACAAACATCACATGCAGACACATATTCCCCAACATCAGAGGCTAAAGAAGACCACCAGAATATTTTAGCAATGGCCTTCCGGGTAGCCGAGATCCCTGGATGTCCACCTAGAACTGAGTCATGGAACTCCCGGAGGACCTTGAGACAAAACTGAGCTGGTATACTGAGTTGGTATGAAAAGTTTATCCACTGGCTTAGCCAGAGGTGCAAGAGACTGGGCTTCCCGAATCTCCCATTCCAACATATTAGAAATACCTGCCACCACCACCCTGGGCTGAAGAATGGAGGGTGGAGGTTCGGGGGGGAAACCGGATCTAGACTGCGTGACAAGGCATCAGCTCTGACATTTTTGGATCCTGGCCGAAAAGTGATAGAGAAGTGGAATGGGAGAAAAAAAGTGACCATCTAGCCTGTCTAGGAGTCAACCTTTTAGCTGACTCAATGTAAGCTAGGTTCTTGTGGTCTGTAATTACGGTTATAGGATGGACAGCCCCCTCCAAAAAATGCCTCCATTCTTCAAAGGACAACTTCACGGCCAGAAGTTCTCGATTCCCAACATCATAGTTTCTCTCTGCAGGGGAGAATTTCTTTGAGAAAAAGGCGCAAGGTCTCAAATTAGTCAAAGTGGCAGGTCCCTGGGACAATACCGCCCCCACCCCCACCTCTGAGGTGTCCACCTCAACAATAAATGTTTCAGACGGGTCTTGTTGAATAAGAACTGGAGCAGACATGAAACTTTTTTTAAACACTGAAACGCCGCTATCGCTGCGGCTGACCAATTCTTGATATCGGCCCCCTTTTGAGTCATGTCTGTGAGGGGTTTAACCACCTGTGATAACCCCCTTATAAATTTGCCATAATAATTGGCGAATCCTAGGAAACGCTGCAGAGCTTTTACATCACAAGGTTGGACCCAATCGACAATGGCCTGCACCTTATTAGGATCCATGCGATACCCCTCAGCAGACACAATGAACCCCAGAAGAGACAGTTCCTGCACAAAAAATAAACATTTCTCTAATTTAGCAAAGAGACAGTTCTCCTGAAGCCTTTGGAGGACTGCTCGAATATGACCAATGTGAGCCTGTTTATCAGGAGAGTAGATCAGTATGTCATCCAAATACACCACCATAAAACGTCAAATAAAATCAGAGAACACGTGATTTATGAAATTTTGAAAGACCGCTGGAGCATTGCTCGGACCCAAAGGCATGACCAAATTTTCAAACAACCCTTTAGTAGTGAGAAAAGCAGTTTTCCCCTCATCTCCTTCCAGGACTCGGATAAGGTTATACGCTCCTTTTAGATCTAATTTTGAAAACCACTTAGCTCTGGACAACTGGTTGTACAAATCAGGAATAAGTGGGAGGGGATACGTATTTCTCACAGTTATCTTATTTAACTCTTGAAAATCGAGGCATGGACGTAAACCACCGTCTTTTTTCTTTACGAAAAAGAACCCCGCCGCCACGGGAGAGACAGAAGGATGAATGTGTCCCTTACGGAGACTCTCGGAAATGTATTCCTTCATAGCAGCCCATTCGGGACCCGAAAGGTTATACAAGCGGGCCTTGGGCAATTTAGCACCTGGAACCAGGTCAATGGCACAATCAAATGGGCGGTGTGGTGGTAAAACCTCAGCCTCTTTTTCGGAGAAAACGTCCGTATAGTCTTTTAGGTACTCCGGAATACCTTCCAGACCCACGGACAACACAGACACAGTAGCAAGACATTTTTCAGAACAAGAGATACCCCATTTAACAATGTCCCGAGATTCCCAATTAATCACTGGATTATGTAATTGTAATCAGGGGAACCCAAACACCTGTCCCACAGGCAGGTTGTCCATAACAAAGCATGAAATATGTTCCTGGTGCAAGGAACTCACTTTAAGGAGAAACTCCTCTGTAAGAAATATGACCTCATTCTCAGCCAGTGGTGTTTTGTCTATGGCAACAACATGGATAGGAGTCTCCAGCCTAACTGTCCCTAACTTACACCTGGACACCAAGTCAGTGTCAATAAAGTTCAACGACAATCCGCAATCCACGAAAGCAGAAGTGGGTGTGAAGACACTCCCACAACAAAGTTCCACTTGCAATAACATTTTTGAAAATGGAGAAAAAGGTACCCGAGAGCCTGGGTGACCTCCACGACAATCACCCGGGCTTAGTCGCTTGCTGGTCAGTGGACAGGAGGGGCAATCCTTTTTCCAATGTCCAGAATCACCACAGTGAAAACAGCATTTTCCCAAGCGCTGTTGTCTCTTTTCTTTCTCCTTGATGTCGATGGTTCCCATCTCCATTGTTTCCAATGTAGGACTGGCTCCCCTTCCTTGGGATAATAACGGGGTTTCAATCTGCATCACTCCCCTGGCCCGTAGCCTGCGATCCATTCGGACGGCTTGTGTCATAGCGTCCTCCAGGGAATCAGGCGGAGGGTGGAGAGCCAAGGCATCCTTAAGATGTTCAGATAGGCCTCTACGGAACAAACCCTGGAGGGCGGCATCATTCTAGCAGACCTCAGCAGCCCAGCGTCTGTACTCTGAGCAAAACCACTCGGCTGAGTGCTTCCCCTGGCACACACTCATCACCCTGTCCTCAGCCCTATGCATCCGATCAGGCTCATCATAAATATGCCCCAGGGCCTCAAAAAATGCATCCACAGTCATACGCTCAGGGGCAGTGGTTGAAAGGGAGAAAGCCCATGCCTGGGGAGCTCCCCTTAACAGAGACATAATGACCCCCACTCTCTGACCTTCATCCCCAGAAGAGTGTGGTCTCAATGAAAAAAAAGCTTACAGCCCTCCTTGAACACTTTGAATTCCCTTTTATCTCCAGAAAAGCTATCTGGTAACTCAACCGGAGACTCAGGGGAAATTAATGTAACATCCCGAGCCCCCGATGATAAAACCCCCTGCACAGTGTCAGCGATCAACTGCTGAGACTGAGACAGGGTGAGTTGTTCCCCCAGGAGTCTCTGAGACATCTGAGTCAGGTGCTTTACCTGCTCAGAAAGAGCGTGCATAGGATCCATCACACACACAGGAGAAAGGGAGCAGAGAAAAAAAAATGTTAACGGTCAGTTATAATGTCAGGACTCAAATGTCAGGACCCTGTCAGCGTCGGCAAACTGCCACGACGAGCAGGGTGACTTACCCCCACTATGGGAGAGCGCTGGGTCCAATACAGTAGTAACAGTTCAAGCAGACAGGACCTGCGGCACTGAAAATAGTAAGGAGTCCCAGGACCTAGATCATGTGACTGCAGGGGGTGGGGCTTAGAGTCCTACTGCTGCAGATGATATAATGTACCTCTGCAGGGAAACTGTAGTAGAGGAAAACGCAGGTCAGACAAGTGAGGGTTCGTACACGGAGAGGGCTGTGCGGTACCAGAGGGATGAGCAGAGAATAGTCAAGTCACAGGCAGAGGGTCATACACAGAGAGGTAGCGCAGTACAAGAGGGACAGGCAGAATTTGTAACAGGGACAGAACCGGATCAAAACCAAACAAGCAAGCAAGATACTGATATCACACACATGGCACACATACGCACGAGGTCAACTAACTCAGCCGAGGGCAGGAATCTAACTGACACCGGACCTAGGTCAAGTGAGCATTAAATAGCCGCCCTCTGCCAGAGAGAGGCAGAAACAATTAACCCCTGTCTGACCAGGACGGGCCAAAGACAAAGCCCATCCTGTATCATGACAGTAGCTCTTTGCAGGGAACTGACAGATTAAGTGTCTTTAAAGTTGATAATCTGAACACAGTTGTGTAAGGGTTCCCTCTGTTGGTCGTTGGAGAGAAGCAGGCTGAGACAGGCTGTCTATATGACTCAGCAGTTTTTGCCATAGCTCTGCTGTAGCACGGAGAAGATCATGTTTACTGGATTCTAGATTCTCCCTTATTTTCCATGTTGGCTTTGTGGGACGTCTAGCCTTCTCACTAAATGAGGGATTACGTTCTATGCACTCTTCCTGTAACAATGGGTCTGGCAGAGACCGTGTAGTCATTCCTTCAGCCATCCTGACTCACATGGAGAAGGGGAGCTGTATAGTCTCTTATATGCCGAGAGCGGATGCTCTGCAGGAAGTTCTGTAGCTTTATAGAAGCTGTGGGCTTTACAGATGAATCTGGAAAGTCTTTTTACTATTCTGTCCCCGGGGCCTGTGGCTGCAAATATGGCTCAGTGGTATGATGGATCCCTTCACCTTACTTACAATTGGCGACGGTCGCAGATAGGTCAACTCAGCTGCCGGCACACATGTTATGAAGAATCCAGAAGAGACTTTGATTTCTTTAAGAATTCTTGCTGAATGCATACAAACAGCTGCAGATAAAATAGACTTTCTTCAGACAGTCTGAAAGCAGATGTGCTTCTAATGAAGCCAAGATGGAGAATGAGACCAGGGGGAAGAAGAAGGAAGTGACATCACACCAGAAGAGGGAGACAGGGAGACAGGAGGGACAAACTTGCTGGAGAGGGAAGATTTCAGCTATGCAAAACACAGAAACACATAGCAACAGTAAACAATATGAGAGACTGCAATACAATATGTAAAATGCACAGGACAGTCTGTAAAATGTCTCATTCATGGGACATAACAGTATTGTCTCCTATTGGTTGTACTAAACAAGCATGTCACACCAACATCTGTAGGACTGACAGCCTTTGAAATCATATATGGGAGACCTTTTCTGTTACCTAAGCTAAAACTCTTTAGAAGGATAGATGAGGAAGTTGATTATACATTAGCAGAATATATGGCTAAGATATTAATTCACAAAGAAGTTTCTACTCTTAGTTTTGCTCCAGGAAACCCACTAACAAAACCTGAGATTGTAAAAGTGTGAAAGAAGAGACACCAACACCATCCTAAAGTGGGAAGGTCCTTACCAAGTACTGTTGACTTC
The DNA here is from genome assembly GCF_039654945.1 of Dendrobates tinctorius. Taxonomy (NCBI): domain Eukaryota; kingdom Metazoa; phylum Chordata; class Amphibia; order Anura; family Dendrobatidae; genus Dendrobates; species Dendrobates tinctorius. Next base: position 9,877,987 of record NW_027361829.1, on the reverse strand, counting down.
TCCTACTGCGGTCAAGATTCCTGGATCCATCTCTCACACTGTAAACTTGTCAGACAGGTAGGGACAGAGTAGGATCCGACTTGATTGTCATAGTCCAGCGACAAAGGGAGATTTTCCACAAGGTAAAGCTTGTCTCAAACTGGTGAAGTCTCCCATTCATTGCCCTACCCGGACAAGACGGTCAGATCTAGGATGTGTACATCTGGGTTAGTCACATTTATATTCTTTGTGACCATGGTGATGGGAGATTGGACAGTAATAGACCCAGCAGGAGAGGAAAATCGATCAGGAGGCTACCATATTAGTGAATTTCTGTCTGTTGTATAAAGGATGCAGGGATAGGGAACAAGCTGTGAAACAAATAGAGTCTGATAAGTATGTTTGTGTTCTGAGCTCTAATAGCAGAAGGGATGAATGTGTATGACTGGAGTAAAGCAGCATGAACAACTGTAGCCCGAGGCAATAGGTATAAGCCTTATGGCTACACAGATTTAATAGCCAGATTCTCCATTAGGAAAAAGGATCTCCCCTTACACAAATAAGAGTAATTGTAATCAGCTACTGAGAACTTTAAAAAACCCTAAGATGAGGGATCAAAGGTTATAGGAGCTGATATATCAGGAACAGACCCAATAGGACATTTCTACATAGAAGTTCAGAATAATTCCAAACCAAGACCCAAGGAAAGTATGCAGAAAGAACCATAACAGAGTCCATAGGGCTCATAGTTAGATTTTCTAACCTAACTTATGAAGATAAAATAGCTCTAGAGAGAGGCTGTGAGAGGAATGAATGGTTCAAATGGCTTATATAATTGCAAAAAGCTTACAAAATTGTTAAATAGTAGAAGTTATGTCTGCTCAGAAAGGGAAGGAAAATTTAAAATGTTATCATTTTTATATCCCCCACTTGAGAAACCAGATATCCCACCACAGGTGATTGCTAATCCTTGTAACTATACTTATTTTAGTCTTCCAGGACATGGGCACGACTTCGGAGAGCTCCCAGGCGACTCTTGTAGAGAATGGATCATTGTCTCCCACAGGGCCAAGTACTCAGCCATATGGTCAAACTAGACTACCCTGAGAGCGGATATATGTTGGCTATGCGGTGTGGTGCAGTGACCGCTGTGACAGCTAGGGGGCGCTGTATGGGTCATGCACACAGGTATATCCATTGTAATAATGGATGTAGAATGAATGCCAGGATGGTAAATGACAGTTATGTATCCCAGAGTGGGTGGCCCTGGTATGGGAGCTTGAACATGTGCTAATCAGCAGAGGTGCTGCTGAGGTTTTGTTACACTGTATCAGGGAGAAGGTTCCAGGTGGCTGGTGAGATGGGTGGGACCAGTCACCTACAAACCCAGTCAGGGGCGTGTGGCTAAACGCCCATAGTAAGCATGTATATATTTATGTATGGCTGGGTGTTTGAGATAGGACCTGCGATGAGGTCATAGCCATGTGATCTGGTGGGCATGGCTATGGATCATGTAAGGTGACCAGAGTAGGTCATATGAAAGAGTGCCTGGATCTGATTGGAGCACGTGTGGAAGGTCCCGGAAGGCCGACGTGCTAGAGGGTCTGCTGCCCTCCTGAACAGCACATGCTGAGGCCACGGACCTGGTGAGGCCTGTGTATATTGGCCTGTTTGTGTGGGACAGTCCCCAGGAAGGAATGGACATCCTGAATGAGAAAGCAACTAAGAAGGTAATCCCGGACAGGGTGAACTAACTGTGTTTTAGGCGAGAGCGTGCATGCCGGACATAGCACAGCCTGTGTGACCACAGGTTTAACAGAGCGGAGCTCTGTGATGAACATTATGCTGTTTGATATAAGCCTGTTGCTGTTTATGGTTTATGCTGCCTAATAAACCACAAGGACTGATTCATGTTGAAAAACCTGTGCCGATCCTGGTTAATCGGCTGTGAAGCGAGTGTCCCCAACATGAACACTGGGCGCTACCTTACAGCGGTGATAAAAAGATAAGAGCCTGACTACCACATGGTTCCAGAGGGGATTGTGTGGTGGTCCAGCTAATCATGCCATTCTACCTGTTGTCAACAGGGATATGGCCAAAGGTACGTAATGGGAAGAGACAGAAGCTTGAAACTCTGCAAGGATCCTTCCATTCTAGTATCTACAGAGATGACATTGGAGTTCCCAGGGGAGTGTCCAACGAGTACAAGGCTAGGAACCAGGTAGCAGCCAGGTGGGAATCCATAATTTGATGGGTGATTATAAAAAAGAATGTAGATTGGATAAACTACTTATACTATAACCAACAGAGATTTGTTAATTATACCCGAGATGCAGTTAAACGGATAGCTGAGTAATTAGGACCAACTTCTCTCATGGCTTGGAAGAATAGGATTGCATTAGACAAGTTCTTAGCAGAAAAGGGAGATGTATATAAAATGTTTGGAGGATTTTGTTGCACGTTTATCCCTTATACAGATCCTGATTGAAGTATCTCCAAAGCTCTTGATGGACTGACTGCTCTGTCTAATGAATTAGCTGAAAACTCTGGATATGACGACATATTTACTTCCTGGACTGAAGAATGGTTTGGAAAATGGTGTGGATCATTCACTTCTGCATTGATATCTCTTACCATCGTGGCCAGAGTGCTGATTGTTTGTGGATGCCGTGCTATTGTATACATTAGAGGACTTGTTCAAAGACTGATTAACTCTGCCATAACAAAAACTATGTATCAAGGAATGGAGACTAGAGTTGAGCGACTTTTGGTTTTTTAGGGTTGCGTTTCGTTTCGTGAAACCCGACTTTTCCAAAAGTCGGGTCGAGCAAGATCGTCCGATTATAGGGAAAAGTCGGGGTCGTCCCGAAACACGAAACCCAATGTAAGTCAATGGGGAATAAAAGTCGGCAGTGAGAGGAGGACAGGAAACACACCTACAGTGCCCATTTGAATGCCAAAAGCATCAATTCTTCTTTCTTAAGCTTGTCAACCTTAATTAACTTCATAATACAAGTTACGCACTGAAAAATGGGGGTTATTTGGCTAAAGTTGTGGGGGGGGAGGGCTGGCTGCAGGTTTTCATGTGCCCTGGGCGAAAGAGCGCCCCTTTAACACATACCACAACTCATCATGCTCCGATACAGCAGAGAAATAGCGGTATAGTACAATGAAAAATACCTCACTTTTCACATCTCATGACAAGGCCCATCTATTTCTCCATACAGAATCATTGGTCCCATATAATGTTTGAAACAGTATATGATGAGCTCCACATAATGCTACAGTATATGTTGGTCCCCATGGATGAAGCTCCACTGTCTTATGGGCCCAAATAATGCTCCAAACATAATGGGCCCCATTTCTAATGCTCTAGTGTATAATGGGTCCTGTAAATGCTGCTCCAGTGTCTGATGTCCACCTTTGGAATGTTGCAGTGTATGGTGGGCCCCATCTATCATTCTCCAGAGTATAGTGCTCCCCAAAAATTGCTGTCCCAACATTGAAAACAATCAAATAAGTCTCCTCGCTAGGGAATCCCTGTAATTGTCTGGACAGGTGCTGTAGCTTGCTTAACAGCTCGCCAGCCGTTCTCACGCCCAGTATGGATTACACGTGATTGCACAAAGGTGAGAAAGGGTACCGTATCCCCAGATAACATGTATGGATAGCGTACACATTCAAAATATATGTCTCAGGAGGCAGGCTCAGACGGTGTTAGGCCCAGTATGGATTGCACGTGATTGCACAAAGGTTAGAAAGGATACCGTATCCCTGGATAACATGTATGGATAGCGTACACATTCAAAATATATGTCTATACAGCATGAGGCAGGCTCAGACGGTGTTAGGCCCAGTATGGATTGCACGTGATTGCACAAAGGTTAGAAAGGGTACCGTATCCCCGGATAACATGTATGGATAGCGTACACATTCAAAATATATGTCTATACAGCATGAGGCAGGCTCAGACGGTGTTAGGCCCAGTATGGATTGCACGTGATTGCACAAAGGTTAGAAAGGGTACCGTATCCCCGGATAACATGTATGGATAGCGTACACATTCAAAATATATGTCTCAGGAGGCAGGCTCAGACGGTGTTAGGCCCAGTATGGATTGCACGTGATTGCACAAAGGTTAGAAAGGGTACCGTATCCCCGGATAACATGTATGGATAGCGTACACATTCAAAATATATGTCTCAGGAGGCAGGCTCAGACGGTGTTAGGCCCAGTATGGATTGCACGTGATTGCACAAAGGTTAGAAAGGGTACCGTATCCCTGGATAACATGTATGGATAGCGTACACATTCAAAATATATGTCTATACAGCATGAGGCAGGCTCAGACGGTGTTAGGCCCAGTATGGATTGCACGTGATTGCACAAAGGTTAGAAAGGGTACCGTATCCCCGGATAACATGTATGGATAGCGTACACATTCAAAATATATGTCTCAGGAGGCAGGCTCAGATGGTGTTAGGCCCAGTATGGATTGCACGTGATTGCACAAAGGTTAGAAAGGGTACCGTATCCCTGGATAACATGTATGGATAGCGTACACATTCAAAATATATGTCTATACAGCATGAGGCAGGCTCAGACGGTGTTAGGCCCAGTATGGATTGCACGTGATTGCACAAAGGTTAGAAAGGGTACCGTATCCCCGGATAACATGTATGGATAGCGTACACAATCAAAATATATGTCTCAGGAGGCAGGCTCAGACGGTGTTAGGCCCAGTATGGATTGCACGTGATTGCACAAAGGTTAGAAAGGGTACCGTATCCCTGGATAACATGTATGGATAGCGTACACATTCAAAATATATGTCTATACAGCATGAGGCAGGCTCAGACGGTGTTAGGCCCAGTATGGATTGCACGTGATTGCACAAAGGTTAGAAAGGGTACCGTATCCCCGGATAACATGTATGGATAGCGTACACATTCAAAATATATGTCTCAGGAGGCAGGCTCAGACGGTGTTAGGCCCAGTATGGATTGCACGTGATTGCACAAAGGTTAGAAAGGGTACCGTATCCCCGGATAAAATGTATGGATAGCGTACACATTCAAAATATATGTCTCAGGAGGCAGGCTCAGACGGTGTTAGGCCCAGTATGGATTGCATGTGATTGCACAAAGGATAGAAAAGGTACCGTATCCCTGGATAACATGTATGGATAGCGTACACATTCAAAATATATGTCTATACAGCATGAGGCAGGCTCAGACGGTGTTAGGCCCAGTATGGATTGCACGTGATTGCACAAAGGTTAGAAAGGGTACCGTATCCCCGGATAACATGTATGGATAGCGTACACATTCAAAATATATGTCTATGCAGCATGAGGCAGGCTCAGACGGTGTTAGGCCCAGTATGGATTGCACGTGATTGCACAAAGGTTAGAAAGGGTACCATATCCCCGGATAACATGTATGGATAGCGTACACATTCAAAATATATGTCTCAGGAGGCAGGCTCAGACGGTGTTAGGCCCAGTATGGATTGCACGTGATTGCACAAAGGTTAGAAAGGGTACCGTATCCCCGGATAACATGTATGGATAGCATACACATTCAAAATATATGTCTCAGGAGGCAGGCTCAGACGGTGTTAGGCCCAGTATGGATTGCACGTGATTGCACAAAGGTTAGAAAGGGTACCGTATCCCTGGATAACATGTATGGATAGCGTACACATTCAAAATATATGTCTATACAGCATGAGGCAGGCTCAGACGGTGTTAGGCCCAGTATGGATTGCACGTGATTGCACAAAGGTTAGAAAGGGTACCGTATCCCCGGATAACATGTATGGATAGCGTACACATTCAAAATATATGTCTATGCAGCATGAGGCAGGCTCAGACGGTGTTAGGCCCAGTATGGATTGCACGTGATTGTACAAAGGTTAGAAAGGGTACCGTATCCCCGGATAACATGTATGGATAGCGTACACATTCAAAATATATGTCTCAGGAGGCAGGCTCAGACGGTGTTAGGCCCAGTATGGATTGCACGTGATTGCACAAAGGTTAGAAAGGGTACCGTATCCCTGGATAACGTATGGATAGCGTACACATTCAAAATATATGTCTCAGGAGGCAGGCTCAGACGGTGTTAGGCCCAGTATGGATTGCACGTGATTGCACAAAGGTTAGAAAGGGTACCGTATCCCTGGATAACATGTATGGATAGCGTACACATTCAAAATATATGTCTATACAGCATGAGGCAGGCTCAGACGGTGTTAGGCCCAGTATGGATTGCACGTGATTGCACAAAGGTTAGAAAGGGTACCGTATCCCCGGATAACATGTATGGATAGCGTACACATTCAAAATATATTTCTCAGGAGGCAGGTTCAGACGGTGTTAGGCCCAGTATGGATTGCACGTGATTGCACAAAGGTTAGAAAGGGTACCGTATCCCTGGATAACATGTATGGATAGCGTACACATTCAAAATATATGTCTATACAGCATGAGGCAGGCTCAGATGGTGTTAGGCCCAGTATGGATTGCACGTGATTGCACAAAGGTTAGAAAGGGTACCGTATCCCTGGATAACATGTATGGATAGCGTACACATTCAAAATATATGTCTCAGTAGGCAGGCTCAGACGGTGTTAGGCCCAGTATGGATTGCATGTGATTGCACAAAGGTTAGAAAGGGTACCGTATCCCTGGATAACATGTATGGATAGCGTACACATTCAAAATATATGTCTATACAGCATGAGGCAGGCTCAGACGGTGTTAGGCCCAGTATGGATTGCACGTCATTGCACAAAGGTTAGAAAGGGTACCGTATCCCCGGATAAGATGTATGGATAGCGTACACATTCAAAATATATGTCTCAGGAGGCAGGCTCAGACGGTGTTAGGCCCAGTATGGATTGCACGTGATTGCACAAAGGTTAGAAAGGGTACCGTATTCCCGGATAACATGTATGGATAGCGTACACATTCAAAATATATGTCTATGCAGCATGAGGCAGGCTCAGACGGTGTTAGGCCCAGTATGGATTGCACGTGATTGCACAAAGGTTAGAAAGGGTACCGTATTCCCGGATAACATGTATGGATAGCGTACACATTCAAAATATATGTCTATGCAGCATGAGGCAGGCTCAGACGGTGTTAGGCCCAGTATGGATTGCACGTGATTGCACAAAGGTTAGAAAGGGTACCGTATCCCCGGATAACATGTATGTATAGCGTACACATTCAAAATATATGTCTATGCAGCATGAGGCAGGCTCAGACGGTGTTAGGCCCAGTATGGATTGCACGTGATTGCACAAAGGTTAGAAAGGGTACCGTATCCCCGGATAACATGTATGGATAGCGTACACATTCAAAATATATGTCTATACAGCATGAGGCAGGCTTAGACGGTGTTAGGCCCAGTATGGATTGCACGTGATTGCACAAAGGATAGAAAGGGTACCGTATCCCTGGATAACATGTATGGATAGCGTACACATTCAAAATATATGTCTATACAGCATGAGGCAGGCTCAGACGGTGTCAGGCACAGTATGGATTTGACGGCCCAGATTACACAGCGGAGGAGCAGGGAGAGGTAAAGATTGCAAATGCTGGGGCCCTGCCCAAGCAAGGGGGGCCCACTCGTGGGCGTCGGTACTGGCACTGGGCCCCTCATAGTACAGCGGTGTGTCTGACGGCGGGTGTGCACCACCACCGTCAGAGACACTTGATTGAACTATGAGGGACCCTGTGCCAGTGCCCGCGCCCAAGAGTCGGCCTACCCACCTGTCCAGGGCAACGTCACTCGCACGGTGTCGTGCGGTAGGTGGTGACCCCGGCCATGGGGGGGGAGGCAGCACAGTTAGGGAGTTTTAGAAAGTGGCATATGTTGATGTTGGACATTCAGCTGATGCAAAAGGCGAAATAGGTGAAGTACCAGGAAGAGGTGGACCAAAGCAAGCCATTTTTCTGTCACCCTATGTGTCATCAGGGGAAGGTGGGACAAAATCCTTGGAAACCCATGCGTGGTTCATTTTAATGAAGGTTAGATCATCCACATTTTGGGTTGACAGACGGGTCCTTTTTTCTGTCAGGATTGATCCAGCTGCACTGAAGACTCTTTCCGATAGCACACTTGCAGCTGGGCAAGCGAGCTCCTGTAAGGCATATTGGGCCAATTCAGGCCAGGTGTCCAGTTTAGCGGCCCAATAGTCAAAGGGGAATGACCTGTGTGGGAGAACATCGATATGGGAGGAAAAGTAGTTTGTAACCATAGTTGACAACTGCTGTCTCCTGTCACTTTCCATCGATGCAGTATTACCAGTTGTGTGAGCGGTATTTGAAAAATCAGTCCACAACATTGTCATGAAACCCCTGTCTCCAACACCACTTCTGCTGTGTGCACCACGAACACCTCTGCCAAGCTGCCCCCGGCCCGTACGGCTCGTGTGAGAACCATCACCGCTGCTGTGTGCTGGGAATGCCTCAAACAACCGATTTACCAGAGTTGCTTGTTTATTAGCCAATATTAGGTCAAGGTTCTCCTGTGGCATGATGTTTTGTATTTTGCCTTTATAGCGTGGATCCAGGATGCTGGCCAACCAGTAGTCGTCATCGTTCATCATTTTGGCAATGCAGGGGTCCCTTTTTAGGATCCGCAAGGCATAATCTGACATGTGGGCCAATGTTCCCGGTGTCAATGATGCACTGCAAGTGCTGGGTGGAGGAGCACTTTCATCCCTCTAGTCACGCACAAACCCTGTACCAGACCTTGCCACGCCAACATTTTCACTTGCCCCACGAGATGCATCCTCCTCCCCTAAGTAATCATCCCCATCATCCTCCTCCTCCTCCTCTTCTTCCTCCACCTCGTCCAGGAGAGGTCCCTGAGCAGACAATGGCTGAATGTCATCAAGGATTCCCTCCTCCTCTTCCTCCTCATCAACTTTGGCTGCAGACGCCTGCTCCTTAAGGTGCGTCAAAGTTTGCATGAGCAGACGCATAAGTGGGATGCTCATGCTTAGGATGGCGTCGTCTGCGCTTACCAGCCGTGTGCATTCCTCAAAACACTGAAGGACTTTACAAAGGTCTTTCAGCTTCGACCACTGCACACCTGTCAACTCCATGTCTGCTCTCAAAGTGCCTGGCCGTGTATCCTCCCACAAATGCATTATGGCCTGCCTCTGCTCGCACAGCCGCTCCACCATGTGCAGGGTGGAGTTCCACCTTGTTGCAATGTCGATAATGAGGCGGTGGTTGGGAAGGTGGAGCAATCGCTGCAGCTTCTGCATACGAACGGAGTGTACAGGCGACCGGCGGATGTGCGCGCACAGTCTTCGCACCTTCTGGAGCAGGGCTGTTAACTCCGGATAATTTTTGAGGAAGCACTGCACCACCAGGTTCAAGGTGTGAGCCAAGCAAGGTATGTGGCTGAGTTTTGAAAGGGCTTTGGCTGCCACAAAATTACGGCCGTTATCACTAACTACCTTGCCTGCCTCAAGATGTACACTGCCCAGCCATGACTCAGTTTGTCGCTTCAAGTACTCGGCCAGCACCTCGGCGGTGTGTCTGTCGCCCAAACACATCATCTGCAACACAGCCTGCTGACGCTTTCCACTAGCTGCTCGATAGGGGGACACATCGTGTGCAACAGTGGCAGCTGCAGATGGAGTGCTCGTACGACTGCGCTCTGTGGACGAGCTTTCGCTTCTGGAGGAGGAGGAGGAGGGTCGAACGCCTACAGCCAACTGTTTCCTATACCGTGGGCTAGGCAGCACTGTCCCACCACCGCTGTCCCCTGTGGACCCTGCATCCACCACATTAACCCAGTGCGCAGTGATGGACACGTAACGGCCCTGGCCATGCCGACTGGACCATGCATCAGTTGTGAGGTGCACCTTTCCTCTCACTGACTGCTTGAGTGCATGGACAATGTGGTCTTTCACATGATGGTGGAGGGCTGGGATGGCTTTGCGAGAGAAGAAGTGGCGACTGGGTAGGTCATAGCGTGGTACTGCATAGGCCATGAGTTCGCGGAAAGCTGTGCTTTCCACCAACCGAAAGGGCATCATCTCAAACGAGATTAGTTTGGCAATGTGGGCGTTCAAACCCAGTGTACGCGGATGAGAGACTGAGTACTTTCTTGACCTACTCATAGTGTCTGGGAGGGTGAGCTGGACTTGAGAGCTGCATATGGTGGAAGTAGCGGTTGACAGGGCGGACTGAGAGAGGGTTGATGATGGTGATGGAGTTGGTGTTCTTTCTGATGGCCTAGAATCAGTCTTTCGTTGATATAACAGTGGGATTCCCTGACTGCTGTGGTCTTGCAATGACACCTCAACATTTGCTGCTGTGCTAACCTGTGGGCTTACAGTGGGGGAAACAATGTAGCGTTGCTGACTACCTTCGTTGTGATCAGTTGCACATGTGGCACTTGAGGTTTGGTGTTGTGTCCACGCTTGCAAGTGCATGCTGGTTAAATGTCTAAGCATGCAACTGGTATTCAAATTTTTCAGATTTTTCCCTCGGCTAAAGTTCTTTGCGCACTTCTTACAGATAACCTTGGCCTGATCATGAGGATTTTGTTCAAAAAAGTGCCACACTGCACTCTTCCTACTTTGGCAGACATTTTGCGGCCTAGCACGCTGTGATCTTTTGACCCTCTGGACAAGCTGTCCAGCAACTCTTTTGATGTTTGGAACCTGTCTTTGGAGTGCTCCGGGCCTGCCAGATAACAGCTGTTGCGATGTCGATGTCTGCTGTGGATGCTCCTCATCTGAGCTATTGGAGGCAGCACCCTCTTCCCCCAATGGATGCCAATCTGGGTCAACAACTGGGTCATCCATCACCTCCTCTTCTATGTCATGTGCACCTTCCTCTGTGTCACCGTGTATGGTGGTATAGTGTGCGGGAAGGGGCACCTGAGTCTCATCAGGGTCAGAATCTGGCTCTGTACACTGCGAGGACAATGTAGTGCTCTGAGTGAATGTACCAGCAGAATCATCCATCAGCGGCTGTGCATCAGTGCACTCCATGTCAGATTCATCTTGGCCTGGGTAATTCACCATTTCACTTGATAATCCAGGCATGGTATGTGAAAACAGCTCCATGGAGTAATCAGTAGTATGGCCTGCGTCATCCTTCAATCTTGGTTGGGGTGAAGGACACAAGGAAAGGTGTGGTTCATGAACATGAGCCTCCAATGACGACTCAGTGCTTTTACTTTTTACAACTGAAGAAGAGGAGGCGATAGAGCTGGAGGCTGAGTCAGCAATGTAAGACAAAACTTTTTCCTGATGCTCTGGCTTTAAAAGTGGTTTGCCAACTCCTAGAAAACTAAGCGTTCGAGGCCTTATGTAGCCAGACGATGACGCAGGGTCAGCACCTCCTGCATTCGGTCCTATTTTGCTCTTGCCACTACCATCAGATCCACCACCAACACCATCATTACCAGCTGCCAACCCCCGCCCAATTCCACGGCCTCTTCCACCAGCCTTCCTCATTTTTGGTAGAAATGTAGACAAAATCCAACAAACTATATAGTAATGTAAAACAAGGTACAAGGTGTCTATAGGACAGGGGAGATTTTGAATTTCTGCACACACTTTTGGACACTGGACACTTTTGGATTGTGTGAGGCCCACTGATATCTGAGCGCTATGTGACAGGCTTGATGGCACAGCTGTGACAAAAGTGACTAGAGGATAAGGGAGATTTTGAATCTCTGCACACACTTTTGGACACTGGACACTTTTGGATTGTGTGAGGCCCACTGATATCTGAGCGCTATGTGACAGGCTCGATGGCACAGCTGTGACAAAAGTGACTAGAGGATAAGGGAGATTTTGAATTTCTGCACACACTTGTGGACAGTGGACACTTTTGGATTGTGTGAGGCCCACTGATATCTGAGCGCTATGTGACAGGCTCGATGGCACAGCTGTGACAAAAGTGACTAGAGGATAAGGGAGATTTTGAATCTCTGCACACACTTTTGGACACTGGACACTTTTGGATTGTGTGAGGCCCACTGATATCTGAGCGCTATGTGACAGGCTCGATGGCACAGCTGTGACAAAAGTGACTAGAGGATAAGGGAGATTTTGAATCTCTGCACACACTTTTGGACACTGGACACTTTTGGATTGTGTGAGGCCCACTGATATCTGAGCGCTATGTGACAGGCTCGATGGCACAGCTGTGACAAAAGTGACTAGAGGATAAGGGAGATTTTGAATTTCTGCACACACTTGTGGACAGTGGACACTTTTGGATTGTGTGAGGCCCACTGATATCTGAGCGCTATGTGACAGGCTCGATGGCACAGCTGTGACAAAAGTGACTAGAGGATAAGGGAGATTTTGAATCTCTGCACACACTTTAGGACACTGGACACTTTTGGATTGTGTGAGGCCCACTGATATCTGAGCGCTATGTGACAGGCTCGATGGCACAGCTGTGACCAAAGTGACTAGAGGATAAGGGAGATTTTGAATTTCTGCACACACTTGTGGACAGTGGACACTTTTGGATTGTGTGAGGCCCACTGATATCTGAGCGCTATGTGACAGGCTCGATGGCACAGCTGTGACAAAAGTGACTAGAGGATAAGGGAGATTTTGAATTTCTGCACACACTTGTGGACAGTGGACACTTTTGGATTGTGTGAGGCCCACTGATATCTGAGCGCTATGTGACAGGCTCGATGGCACAGCTGTGACAAAAGTGACTAGATGATAAGGGAGATTTTGAATTTCTGCACACACTTGTGGACAGTGGACACTTTTGGATTGTGTGAGGCCCACTGATATCTGAGCGCTGTGTGACAGGCTCGATGGCACAGCTGTGACAAAAGTGACTAGAGGATAAGGGAGATTTTGAATCTCTGCACACACTTTAGGACACTGGACACTTTTGGATTGTGTGAGGCCCAATGAATATCTGAACGCTATGTGACAGGCTCGATGGCACAGCTGTGACAAAAGTGACTAGAGGATAAGGGAGATTTTGAATCTCTGCACACACTTTTGGACACTGGACACTTTTGGATTGTGTGAGGCCCACTGATATCTGAGCGCTATGTGACAGGCTCGATGGCACAGCTGTGACAAAAGTGACTAGAGGATAAGGGAGATTTTGAATCTCTGCACACACTTTTGGACACTGGACACTTTTGGATTGTGTGAGGCCCACTGATATCTGAGCGCTATGTGACAGGCTCGATGGCACAGCTGTGACAAAAGTGACTAGAGGATAAGGGAAATTTTGAATCTCTGCACACACTTTTGGACACTGGACACTTTTGGATTGTGTGAGGCCCAATGAATATCTGAGCGCTATGTGACAGGCTCGATGGCACAGCTGTGACAAAAGTGACTAGAGGATAAGGGAGATTTTGAATCTCTGCACACACTTTTGGACACTGGACACTTTTGGATTGTGTGAGGCCCAATGAATATCTGAGCGCTATGTGACAGGCTCGATGGCACAGCTGTGACAAAAGTGACTAGAGGATAAGGGAGATTGGATTGCTTTTAAAAAAGCAGTTTGCGGAGCAGTGGGTAAACAGCAATGCCAGCCTGTCAGGAAGCCTTAAAAGGCAGCCCAACAACCAACACCACTGATACACCACTATATAGCCTCCCCTTGCACTGCACACACAGTGACTGGTGTGTTGTGCAGGCCAAATTGCTAGCAGCAGAAGCAGTTTTTTTTCTTCTCAGCAGGACAAAAAAAAAAATTGGGATTGCTTTTAAAAAAGCAGTTTGCTGAGCAGTGGGTAAACAGCAATGCCAGCCTGTCAGGAAGCCTTAAAAGGCAGCCCAACAACCAACACCACTGATACACCACTATATAGCCTTCCCTTACACTGCACACACAGTGACTGGTGTGTTGTGCAGGCCAAATCGCTAGCAGCAGAAGCAGTTTTTTTGTCTTCTTCCCTGCCTAATGCTCTCCCTACAGAATCAGCAGCAACCTCTCCCTATACTAAGATCGGCAGAAGTAAGATGGCGGTCGGCGTGCACGCCCTTTTATACCCCCTGTGACGCCCACCAAAGCAAGCCAATCACTTGCATGCCCTTCTGAAAGATGGTGGTGACCCGTGCCTATGTCATCACGTTGCCCACGGTGTCCGTGGATCCTGATTGGCTGAAAAAGAGCGCAAAACAAACTTTTGAAACGCGACTTTGGCGCATAAGTCGCCGACCTCGTGGCCGACCTCATCCTAGGGTCGGGTTTCGTTTCATGAAACCCGACTTTGCCAAAAGTCGGCGACTTTTGAATTTTTTCGACCCGTTTCGCTCAACTCTAATGGAGACATTTGGAATCCAATGAAAGAATGAAAATTTTGGGACTTGATAAATATACTGAACTTATTACTCTCCCTAATAATGTAGACTATATGAAGATTATCTAGATCTAGATTATATGAGTCTAGATAATATCTAGATTAGAATCTAGATTATATGAAGATCTTCTGTGAAATCTGACAAAAAGAAATCTGTCCCCAATGTGTAAAGACAAATGATTTTATTACAAGATGAGGGAATGTTATAATAATTGTAATAAAGTCCTTTCTTTTATGTGCATGTTTATATATATATATATATATGTGTGAGTATATATATATGTGAGTGTATATATATATATATATATATATATATATATACACATACATACATGATTGCATGTAAGACATTTAAGTTTCTTGACTTTTCAGCTGATGTATTGCAATATACTAAAGGAACAGAAAAGCGCAATAGGGTCTTATCCGAGTTAATATTAAAAGATTAAAAGAAATTCACTCACCTATTTGTAGGAGAGATCAAGCACATAGGATTCGTGGTCAGCTGCTGCATGTCCAAAGGTCAAACCGAGTGACCGCTGATACATCAATTCTTATGGAAATAATTTATGGACTTCCATGCGCTGCTTGACAAAATACAGAATCCCACTTACGGTGAAAGATTAATCATCTATTCCCAACGTGTTTCGAAGTAAGGACTACTTCTTCTTCAGGGGATGTTTGTCATCCCCTGAGGAAGTAGTCCTTACTTCGAAATGCGTTGGGAATAAATGATTAATCTTTCACCGTAAGTGGGATTCTGTATTTTGTCAAGCAGCGCATGGAAGTCCATAAATTATTTCCATAAGAACAGCTGATGTATTGAGAAGACATGGGTGTAATGCTTAGTTTGCTATCCTTATCTTACATACAAAATAAAAATGTCATTCCTTTACATCTCCGGTAATGTAGATAAAGATAGCTGGCAGTTAAGCATATTCCAAAATATGTACTATTTTGCAAACCTTGTATTTTGAATGCCCTTTTCTGTTCTTCTACTTAAACTCTAAGAATCTGTATTGCAGCAGACAGGTGACTGCTCACATCTGGTGTGGCTGTCATTCTCTCTCCATGCCGGCATGATCAATAAAAATCAAATCATCTTCCTTATTCAGGTCTGGACGATTTCTAATTGGAAGGCTAAGGGTACCTGTTATGAGCTCATTTTCTGCTCCACCAGCTGGGAGTTATCCTTCCGTTCTCCCTCTGGTAGTGACAGGAGGAAGTGAGGTTAGTTTAATTGGTAATGGTCTGCCTCCTGACGAGGAGGATAGTTATTGGATCTCTGGAGTATCAGACTGGATATAAGACAGCCAACGCCCTATCCTGTTGCTGGTGATTCAGTCTGTTTCTCAGGTCTTGGACTTCAGCTCTGCTCCAGTCTTCTTAAGTTAAGTTTGTTTTTTGCTAATGTTCACACTTGCTCTTGTTGGTCAACTCAGTTTTTGTGTGGTCAGCCAGCCTGGCTGGGCTGTGCTGAATTTCCACTCTTATTTATCTGTATTTGCCAATTTGCCTTTTTGCCCTTTATTAGATTGGCCTCTTTTTGCTCTGTCTCAGAATATTCCAGAGTGCTGATATAGTGGGAGAAGTCTAGTGACTTCAGGGTTAATTTTGTTATCAGAAGCATTGGAGATTATTTTTGGTAGGGTTTTTTGGCAGATTGCAGACAGTATTTTTCCTTTCCTGTCCTTTCAAGTTAGTTTGGCCCCATCGTTTGCTCAGCCTATTTTTCTGCCTTTGTTTGTGTTTTCATCTTGCTTCACCGCCAATACATGTGGGGGGCTGTCTTTCCTTTGGGGTCTGCTCTGGGGAGTTAGTTTTCCTCTTTTCTTACTTTAGGCTTATTTAGCTCTACGGTTGTGACGAGGCGTCTAGGACCACCGTAGGTACGCTACACGACTGCTTCTAGTTGTGTGTTAAGATCAGGGCTCTGAAGTCTGCATAGTTACCAACTTCTCTGGTTTTCTGAGACTTAGCGTGTGTTGCTTTTTTCCTCCTCGGTGACCCATTCATAACAGAATCACCAGCCATACCGAAGATTCTAGGGTACTCAAAAGCAGGAAGGAATTGTTTAAGAAAAAAAGAAATGGAAAGAAAAAAAAAGTGTCAGAATTTTTTTATTTTTTTTTTATATTTTTTCCTCTTTTTCTCTAGGGCCATAGGAGGATTTTTTTTTCTCTCCTAATGGAGATTAAGCAACAGTCTGATCATGTGGAGCAACTTGCTGCTGAAGTGCAGGGAATTTCTACCTACCTCATTCAGTCACATGCTGCTGAACATAAGATCCATACTCCTGATGTGTATTCTGGGGATCGGTCTAAATTTCTGAATTTTAAGAATAATTGTAAATTATTTCTTGCCTTGAAGCCTAACTCATCGGGGAGCTCTGTGCAGCAGGTTAAAATTGTCATCTCCTTGCTGCGCGGCGATCCCCAGGATTGGGCGTTTTCTCTGACACCTGAAAATCCTATTCTGACTAATGTGGATGCATTTTTTCAGGCTTTGGGGTTGTTGTATGATGAACCTAGTGCCATTGATCAAGCTGAGAGAACCCTGTTGGCATTAAGCCAGGGTCAGGATCCTGCAGAGTTATACTGTCAAAGATTCCGAAAGTGGGCGGTCCTCACTACATGGAATTATAGTGCATTGGCAGCCCTCTTTCGGAAAGGTTTATCAGAGACCATAAAAGATGTTATGGTGGGATTTCCTGTTCCCTCTGGTCTGGATGGCTCTGTCATTAGCCATTCAAGTTGATCAGCGTTTACGTGAACGTAAGACTACATGGGAGGTGCTGCCACTTTCTGAACAAATGTCTGAACCTATGCAATGTGATGGGGTGTTGTCTAGGGCGCAACATCAGGAGTTTAGAAGGCGTAATAAGCTGTGTTTCTTCTGTGGAGACGCCTCTCATACTATTTCTGTCTGCCCTAAATGAGAGAAACGTTTTGCACACACATTTGCTGTGGGCAATGTACAACCTAAGTTCCTTTTGGCAATTACTTTGATCTGCTCCTTGTCCACATTTTCCACAAAGGCTTTTTAGGATTCAGGAGTGTGGAGGAACGCACACAGACCCGTTCCTCCCACGTCACCACTATGACGTAACTACACAGGCACAGCTCTCTGGCGCCCCCTTTGTCTCTCAGGTCAGTAAGGGAACTGCACCTAGAGCAAATGGTCGCCGGGGAGGAGGTCCTGTTACCCGCTGAAGTTCAACGACAATCCGCAATCCACGAAAGCAGAAGTGGGTGTGAAGACACTCCCACAACAAAGTTCCACTTGCAATAACATTTTTAAAAATGGAGAAAAAGGTACCCGAGAGCCTGGGTGACCTCCACGACAATCACCCGGGCTTAGTCGCTTGCTGGTCAGTGGACAGGAGGGGCAATCCTTTTTCCAATGTCCAGAATCACCACAGTGAAAACAGCATTTTCCCAAGCGCTGTTGTCTCTTTTCTTTCTCCTTGATGTCGATGGTTCCCATCTCCATTGTTTCCAATGTAGGACTGGCTCCCCTTCCTTGGGAAAATAACGGGGTTTCAATCTGCATCACTCCCCTGGCCCGTAGCCTGCGATCCATTCGGACGGCTTGTGTCATAGCGTCCTCCAGGGAATCAGGCGGAGGGTGGAGAGCCAAGGCATCCTTCAGACGTTCAGATAGGCCTCTACGGAACAAACCCTGGAGGGCGGCATCATTCTAGCAGACCTCAGCAGCCCAGCGTCTGTACTCTGAGCAAAACCACTTGGCTGAGTGCTTCCCCTGGCACACACTCATCACCCTGTCCTCAGCCCTATGCATCCGATCAGGCTCATCATAAATATGCCCCAGGGCCTCAAAAAAAGCATCCACAGTCATACGCTCAGGGGCAGTGGTTGGGAGAAAGCCCATGCCTGGGGAGCTCCCCTTAACAGAGACATAATGACCCCCACTCTCTGACCTTCATCCCCAGAAGAGTGTGGTCTCAATGAAAAAAAGCTTACAGCCCTCCTTGAACACTTTGAATTCCCTTTTATCTCCAGAAAAGCTATCTGGTAACTCAACCAGAGACTCAGGGGAAATTAATGTAACATCCCGAGCCCCCGATGATAAAACCCCCTGCACAGTGTCAGCGATCAACTGCTGAGACTGAGACAGGGTAAGTTGTTCCCCCAGGAGTCTCTGAGACATCTGAGTCAGGTGCTTTACCTGCTCAGAAAGAGCGTGCATAGGATCCATCACACACACAGGAGAAAGGGAGCAGAGAAAAAAAAATGTTAACGGTCAGTTATAATGTCAGGACTCAAATGTCAGGACCCTGTCAGCGTCGGCAAACTGCCACGACGAGCAGGGTGACTTACTCCCACTATGGGAGAGCGCTGGGTCCAATACAGTAGTAACAGTTCAAGCAGACAGGACCTGCGGCACTGAAAATAGTAAGGAGTCCCAGGACCTAGATCATGTGACTGCAGGGGGTGGGGCTTAGAGTCCTACTGCTGCAGATGATATAATGTACCTCTGCAGGGAAACTGTAGTAGAGGAAAACGCAGGTCAGACAAGTGAGGGTTCGTACACGGAGAGGGCTGTGCGGTACCAGAGGGATGAGCAGAGAATAGTCAAGTCACAGGCAGAGGGTCATACACAGAGAGGTAGCGCAGTACAAGAGGGACAGGCAGAATTTGTAACAGGGACAGAACCGGATCAAAACCAAACAAGCAAGCAAGATATCAGGCACAAGGCACACATACGCACGAGGTCAACTAACTCAGCCGAGGGCAGGAATCTAACTGACACCGGACCTAGGTCAAGTGAGCATTAAATAGCCGCCCTCTGCCAGAGAGAGGCAGAAACAATTAACCCCTGTCTGACCAGGACGGGCCAAAGACAAAGCCCATCCTGTATCATGACAGTAGCTCTTTGCAGGGAACTGACAGATTAAGTGTCTTTAAAGTTGATAATCTGAACACAGTTGTGTAAGGGTTCCCTCTGTTGGTCGTTGGAGAGAAGCAGGCTGAGACAGGCTGTCTATATGACTCAGCAGTTTTTGCCATAGCTCTGCTGTAGCACAGAGAAGATCATGTTTACTGGATTCTAGATTCTCCCTTATTTTCCATGTTGGCTTTGTGGGACGTCTAGCCTTCTCACTAAATGAGGGATTAAGTTCTATGCACTCTTCCTGTAACAATGGGTCTGGCAGAGACCGTGTAGTCATTCCTTCAGCCATCCTGACTCACAGGGAGAAGGGGAGCTGTATAGTCTCTTATATGCCGAGAGCGGATGCTCTGCAGGAAGTTCTGTAGCTTTATAGAAGCTGTGGGCTTTACAGATGAATCTGGAAAGTCTTTTTACTATTCTGTCCCCGGGGCCTGTGGCTGCAAATATGGCTCAGTGGTATGATGGATCCCTTCACCTTACTTACAATTGGCGACGGTCGCAGATAGGTCAACTCAGCTGCCGGCACACATGTTATGAAGAATCCAGAAGAGACTTTGATTTCTTTAAGAATTCTTGCTGAATGCATACAAACAGCTGCAGATAAAATAGACTTTCTTCAGACAGTCTGAAAGCAGATGTGCTTCTAATGAAGCCAAGATGGAGAATGAGACCAGGGGGAAGAAGAAGGAAGTGACATCACACCAGAAGAGGGAGACAGGGAGACAGGAGGGACAAACTTGCTGGAGAGGGAAGATTTCAGCTATGCAAAACACAGAAACACATAGCAACAGTAAACAATATGAGAGACTGCAATACAATATGTAAAATGCACAGGACAGTCTGTAAAATGTCTCATTCATGGGACATAACAGTATTGTCTCCTATTGGTTGTACTAAACAAGCATGTCACACCAACATCTGTAGGACTGACAGCCTTTGAAATCATATATGGGAGACCTTTTCTGTTACCTAAGCTAAAACTCTTTAGAAGGATAGATGAGGAAGTTGATTATACATTAGCAGAATATATGGCTAAGATATTAATTCACAAAGAAGTTTCTACTCTTAGTTTTGCTCCAGGAAACCCACTAACAAAACCTGAGATTGTAAAAGTGTGAAAGAAGAGACACCAACACCATCCTAAAGTGGGAAGGTCCTTACCAAGTACTGTTGACTTCTCCTACTGCGGTCAAGATTCCTGGATCCATCTCTCACACTGTAAACTTGTCAGACAGGTAGGGACAGAGTAGGATCCGACTTGATTGTCATAGTCCAGCGACAAAGGGAGATTTTCCACAAGGTAAAGCTTGTCTCAAACTGGTGAAGTCTCCCATTCATTGCCCTACCCGGACAAGACGGTCAGATCTAGGATGTGTACATCTGGGTTAGTCACATTTATATTCTTTGTGACCATGGTGATGGGAGATTGGACAGTAATAGACCCAGCAGGAGAGGAAAATCGATCAGGAGGCTACCATATTAGTGAATTTCTGTCTGTTGTATAAAGGATGCAGGGATAGGGAACAAGCTGTGAAACAAATAGAGTCTGATAAGTATGTTTGTGTTCTGAGCTCTAATAGCAGAAGGGATGAATGTGTATGACTGGAGTAAAGCAGCATGAACAACTGTAGCCCGAGGCAATAGGTATAAGCCTTATGGCTACACAGATTTAATAGCCAGATTCTCCATTAGGAAAAAGGATCTCCCCTTACACAAATAAGAGTAATTGTAATCAGCTACTGAGAACTTTAAAAAACCCTAAGATGAGGGATCAAAGGTTATAGGAGCTGATATATCAGGAACAGACCCAATAGGACATTTCTACATAGAAGTTCAGAATAATTCCAAACCAAGACCCAAGGAAAGTATGCAGAAAGAACCATAACAGAGTCCATAGGGCTCATAGTTAGATTTTCTAACCTAACTTATGAAGATAAAATAGCTCTAGAGAGAGGCTGTGAGAGGAATGAATGGTTCAAATGGCTTATATAATTGCAAAAAGCTTACAAAATTGTTAAATAGTAGAAGTTATGTCTGCTCAGAAAGGGAAGGAAAATTTAAAATGTTATCATTTTTATATCCCCCACTTGAGAAACCAGATATCCCACCACAGGTGATTGCTAATCCTTGTAACTATACTTATTTTAGTCTTCCAGGACATGGGCACGACTTCGGAGAGCTCCCAGGCGACTTTTGTAGAGAATGGATCATTGTCTCCCACAGGGCCAAGTACTCAGCCATATGGTCAAACTAGACTACCCTGAGAGCGGATATATGTTGGCTATGCGGTGTGGTGCAGTGACCGCTGTGACAGCTAGGGGGCGCTGTATGGGCCATGCACACAGGTATATCCATTGTAATAATGGATGTAGAATGAATGCCAGGATGGTAAATGACAGTTAAGTATCCCAGAGTGGGTGGCCCTGGTATGGGAGCTTGAACATGTGCTAATCAGCAGAGGTGCTGCTGAGGTTTTGTTACACTGTATCAGGGAGAAGGTTCCAGGTGGCTGGTGAGATGGGTGGGACCAGTCACCTACAAACCCAGTCAGGGGCGTGTGGCTAAACGCCCATAGTAAGCATGTATATCTTTGTGTATGGCTGGGTGTTTGAGATAGGACCTGCGATGAGGTCATAGCCATGTGATCCGGTGGACGTGGCTATGGATCATGTAAGGTGACCAGAGTAGGTCATATAAAAGAGTGCCTGGATCTGATTGGAGCACGTGTGGAAGGTCCCGGAAGGCCGACGTGCTAGAGGGTCTGCTGCCCTCCTGAACAGCACATGCTGAGGCCACGGACCTGGTGAGGCCTGTGTATATTGGCCTGTTCATGTGGGACAGTCCCCAGGAAGGAATGGACATCCTGAATGAGAAAGCAACTAAGAAGGTAATCCCGGACAGGGTGAACTAACTGTGTTTTAGGTGAGAGCGTGCATGCCGGACATAGCACAGCCTGTGTGACCACAGGTTTAACAGAGCGGAGCTCTGTCATGAACATTATGCTGTTTGATATAAGCCTGTTGCTGTTTATGGTTTATGCTGCCTAATAAACCACAAGGACTGATTCATGTTGAAAAACCTGTGCCGATCCTGGTTAATCGGCTGTCAAGCGAATGTCCCCAACATGAACACTGGGCGCTACCTTACAGCGGTGATAAAAAGATAAGAGCCTGACTACCACATGGTTCCAGAGGGGATTGTGCGGTGGTCCAGCTAATCATGCCATTCTACCTGTTGTCAACAGGTAATGGGAAGAGACAGAAGCTTGAAACTCTGCAAGGATCCTTCCATTCTAGTATCTACAGAGATGACATTGGAGTTCCCAGGGGAGTGTCCAACGAGTACAAGGCTAGGAACCAGGTAGCAGCCAGGTGTGAATCCATAATTTGATGGGTGATTATAAAAAAGAATGTAGATTGGATAAACTACTTATACTATAACCAACAGAGATTTGTTAATTATACCCGAGATGCAGTTAAACGGATAGCTGAGTAATTAGGACCAACTTCTCTCATGGCTTGGAAGAATAGGATTGCATTAGACAAGTTCTTAGCAGAAAAGGGAGATGTATATAAAATGTTTGGAGGATTTTGCTGCACGTTTATCCCTTATACAGATCCTGATTGAAGTATCTCCAAAGCTCTTGATGGACTGACTGCCCTGTCTAATGAATTAGCTGAAAACTCTGGATATGATGACATATTTACTTCCTGGACTGAAGAATGGTTTGGAAAATGGTCTGGATCATTCACTTCTGCATTGATATCTCTTACCATCGTGGCCAGAGTGCTGATTGTTTGTGGATGCCGTGCTATTCTATACATTAGAGGACTTGTTCAAAGACTGATTAACTCTGCCATAACAAAAACTATGTATCAAGGAATGGAGACATTTGGAATCCAATGAAAGAATGAAAATTTTGGGACTTAATGATAAATATACTGAACTTATTACTCTCCCTAATAATGTAGACTATATGAAGATTATCTAGATCTAGATTATATGAGTCTAGATTATATCTAGATTAGAATCTAGATTAGAATCTAGATTATATGAAGATCTTCTGTGAAATCTGACAAAAAGAAATCTGTCCCCAATGTGTAAAGACAAATGATTTTATTACAAGATGAGGGAATGTTATAATAATTGTAATAAAGTCCTTTCTTTTATGTGCATGTTTATATATATATATGTGTGTGAGTATATATATATGTGAGTGTATATATATATATATATATATATATACACATACATACATGATTGCATGTAAGACATTTAAGTTTCTTGACTTTTCAGCTGATGTATTGCAATATACTAAAGGAACAGAAAAGCGCAATAGGGTCTTATCCGAGTTAATATTAAAAGATTAAAAGAAATTCACTCACCTATTTGTAGGAGAGATCAAGCACATAGGATTCGTGGTCAGCTGCTGCATGTCCAAAGGTCAAACCGAGTGACCGCTGATACATCAATTCTTATGGAAATAATTTATGGACTTCCATGCGCTGCTTGACAAAATACAGAATCCCACTTACGGTGAAAGATTAATCATCTATTCCCAACGTGTTTCGAAGTAAGGACTACTTCTTCTTCAGGGGATGTTTGTCATCCCCTGAGGAAGTAGTCCTTACTTCGAAATGCGTTGGGAATAAATGATTAATCTTTCACCGTAAGTGGGATTCTGTATTTTGTTAAGCAGCGCATGGAAGTCCATAAATTATTTCCATAAGAACAGCTGATGTATTGAGAAGACATGGGTGTAATGCTTAGTTTGCTATCCTTATCTTACATACAAAATAAAAATGTCATTCCTTTACACCTCCGGTAATGTAGATAAAGATAGCTGGCAGTTAAGCATATTCCAAAATATGTACTATTTTGCAAACCTTGTATTTTGAATGCCCTTTTTCTTTTCTTCTACTTAAACTCTAAGAATCTGTATTGCAGCAGACAGGTGACTGCTCACATCTGGTGTGGCTGTCATTCTCTCTCCATGCTGGCATGATCAATAAAAATCAAATCATCTTCCTTATTCAGGTCTGGACGATTTCTAATTGGAAGGCTAAGGGTACCTGTTATGAGCTCATTTTCTGCTCCACCAGCTGGGAGTTATCCTTCCGTTCTCCCTCTGGTAGTGACAGGAGGAAGTGAGGTTAGTTTAATTGGTAATGGTCTGCCACCTGACGAGGAGGATTGTGATTGGATCTCTGGAGTATCAGACTGGATATAAGACAGCCAACGCCCTATCCTGTTGCTGGTGATTCAGTCTGTTTCTCAGGTCTTGGACTTCAGCTCTGCTCCAGTCTTCTTAAGTTAAGTTTGTTTTTTGCTAATGTTCACACTTGCTCTTGTTGGTCAACTCAGTTTTTGTGTGGTCAGCCAGCCTGGCTGGGCTGTGCTGAATTTCCACTCTTATTTATCTGTATTTGCCAATTTGCCTTTTTGTCCTTTATTAGATTGGCCTCTTTTTGCTCTGTCACAGAATATTCCAGAGTGCTGATATAGTGGGAGAAGTCTAGTGACTTCAGGGTTAATTTTGTTATCAGAAGCATTGGACATTATTTTTTGTAGGGTTTTTTGGCAGATTGCAGACAGTATTTTTCCTTTCCTGTCCTTTCAAGTTAGTTTGGCCCCATCGTTTGCTCAGCCTATTTTTCTGCCTTTGTTTGTGTTTTCATCTTGCTTCACCGCCAATACATGTGGGGGGCTGTCTTTCCTTTGGGGTCTGCTCTGAGGAGTTAGTTTTCCTCTTTTCTTACTTTAGGCTTATTTAGCTCTACGGTTGTGACGAGGTGTCTAGGACCACCGTAGGTACGCTACACGACTGCTTCTAGTTGTGTGTTAAGATCAGGGCTCTGAAGTCTGCATAGTTACCAACTTCTCTGGTTTTCTGAGACTTAGCGTGTGTTGCTTTTTTCCTCCTCGGTGACCCATTCATAACAGAATCACCAGCCATACCGAAGATTCTAGGGTACTCAAAAGCAGGAAGGAATTGTTTAAGAAAAAAAGAAATGGAAAGAAAAAAAAAGTGTCAGAATTTTTTTATTTTTTTTTTTATATTTTTTCCTCTTTTTCTCTGGGGCCATAGGAGGATTTTTTTTTCTCTCCTAATGGAGATTAAGCAACTGTCTGATCGTGTGGAGCAACTTGCTGCTGAAGTGCAGGGAATTTCTTCCTACCTCATTCAGTCACATGCTGCTGAACATAAGATCCATACTCCTGATGTGTATTCTGGGGATCGGTCTAAATTTCTGAATTTTAAGAATAATTGTAAATTATTTCTTGCCTTGAAGCCTAACTCATCGGGGAGCTCTGTGCAGCAGGTTAAAATTGTCATCTCCTTGCTGCGCGGCGATCCCCAGGATTGGGCGTTTTCTCTGACACCTGAAAATCCTATTCTGACTAATGTGGATGCATTTTTTCAGGCTTTGGGGTTGTCGTATGATGAACCTAGTGCCATTGATCAAGCTGAGAGAACCCTGTTGGCATTAAGCCAGGGTCAGGATCCTGCAGAGTTATACTGTCAAAGATTCCGAAAGTGGGCGGTCCTCACTACATGGAATTATAGTGCATTGGCAGCCCTCTTTCGGAAAGGTTTATCAGAGACCATAAAAGATGTTATGGTGGGATTTCCTGTTCCCTCTGGTCTGGATGGCTCTGTCATTAGCCATTCAAGTTGATCAGCGTTTACGTGAACGTAAGACTACATGGGAGGTGCTGCCACTTTCTGAACAAATGTCTGAACCTATGCAATGTGATGGGGTGTTGTCTAGGGCACAACATCAGGAGTTTAGAAGGCGTAATAAGCTGTGTTTTTTCTGTGGAGACGCCTCTCATACTATTTCTGTCTGCCCTAAACGAGAGAAACGTTTTGCACACACATTTGCTGTGGGCAATGTACAACCTAAGTTCCTTTTGGCAATTACTTTGATCTGCTCCTTGTCCACATTTTCCACAAAGGCTTTTTTGGATTCAGGAGTGTGGAGGAACGCACACAGACCCGTTCCTCCCACGTCACCACTATGACGTAACTACACAGGCACAGCTCTCCGGCGCCCCCTTTGTCTCTCAGGTCAGTAAGGGAACTGCACCTAGAGCAAATGGTCGCCGGGGAGGAGGTCCTGTTACCCGCTGAGGGTTCAAAGATTCGTGATCAGAGTAAAAACATCAGCCCAAGATTAAGTTTATAGTTTAATTGCCTTAAGGGCGCACTAGATAATTACAGAAATATACAGTAAAGTTGCAGTCAGAGAAAAGATATAACAATAAGGGTACAAGAATTAAGATATTAAGCTGGAGGTCAATTTACCAGATTTTGGATATTCATGTGGGTGCTGGGGAGCTCTGCAGTCCACAGGTACAAGAATCTTATTTGCCGGACAGACCCCCAAAGCTTGGGCCGCTGCTCCCCTCGGCAGGTCTGTCCCCAGGTCCTTCTTAGATCGTCATCGTCTGGATCTTCTGTGTGAAGGAATGAAAGTCTGCCAGGGGCTGCTAGTCCTTAAACATGCTAGGTTCCTCCCCCTGAGTCAGAGGGTGGGCTAATAATCTCCACCCTTTTAGCTCTCTGCAGAACTTATTTCCAATATCTAAGAAAGGGGATAACTTTCTACAGCATGATCGGATCAGAACATGAGAGGTACCAGTGAGTGCGGTTTGTTTTGCCTGTCGTGTGGAGTGCAAACATGGCCCCATTGGGTCACTGTAGAGGGCCAATCTCTATATCTCAGGAATCAGTGCTCTAATCGACTCGGAAGTCACACTGCCAGATGCGCGATTTCCTCAGGGTCACCCGGATATTTTCTTGTGTCCATAACTCGAAAGATGAGTTCATAATCCATGCTCCTAGGATGGAGCCAAAGCGTCTGGGACACACAAAGGACATATATTCCTGCGTCTGCTAGCAGGTAGATTCTAATTGAAGCCCTAGACTTTTTTCCGGCCCCCTGCTGGCACAGCTCCGTACCTGAGCTTTGAAGCTCTATTTTGGGCCTATCCTCATTATCACACCAATGGCCCTGGCTATTTAGCATTGGAACACTAAATCCTGCTTGTATTTACTAAGTACACAGCACCTGGGGGTATAGAAGCCATTAGCTGCCTGTAATTCCTGAACTTAGACCAAAATGGATGCCAAGCTCAGACATGTGGCCCCATATCCAAGATGGCGGCTGCTCCTTCATCACACCTCCCTGCTTTAGAGGGCACTAGGGGGTATCACATTCCTGTGATCCCCCATGTGCCCTTCCGCACCCTCTCCTTGCCGGGACAGCCCGTCAGCGTTACCATGGTCCCTGCCTCTTTTGTGGCGAATGGTGAAGTGATACTGTTGGAGAGAGAGGCTCCAGCGTAGCAACCTCCCATTCGTCCCAGAGACCGTGTGTAACCAGCTGAGGGGGTTGTGGTCTGTTTCCATGGTGAATTGGCGTCCGTACAAGTATGGCTGCAGACGCTGCAGGGCCCACACAATTGCCAAACATTCCTTCTCCATCGTGGAATAGGCCACTTCCCTCGGCAGGAGCTTCTGGCTCAGGTACAGAACGGGGTGTTCATGGCCCGTAGTGTCGACCTGGCTGAGCACAGCACCGAGGCCGAAGTCGCTGGCATCGGTCTGCACTACGAACGGCCACGTGAAGTCGGCTGCCTGTAGTACAGGAGAACTAGAAAGGGCAGTCTTGAGCGCCTGGAAAGCTGTCTCGCAGGCAATTGTCCAGTCGACTGCGACAGGCAGCCTCTTCTTGGAGAGGTCTGTCAGGGGCTTGGCCAGGGCACTATAGTGTGGAACAAACCTCCTATAATACCCGGCTGTCCCCAAGAAGGACATCACCTGCTTCTTGGTCCTGGGGGTGGGCCAGGATGCGATGGCATCCACCTTCCCGGGCTCTGACTTCAGAGCTCCCCCACCTACCCGGTGCCCCAGGTAGTTGACCTCACTCATACCCAGCTGGCACTTTTCGGGCTTAATGGTCAAGCCGGCTCGCTGGATCTGCCCGAGCACCTGCGCCAGGTGCTCTAGGTGATCTTCCCAGGTGGGACTGAAGATGGCGATGTCGTCTAGGTACGCGGTCGCATACCCTTCCAGTCCCTTGAGCAGCGTGTTGACGATCCTCTGAAAAGTGGCAGGGGCATTCTTCATGCCGAATGGCATCTCCGTGGACTCGTACAGTCCGAATGGGGTGATAAAGGCAGAGCGTTCCCATGCCCCAGGGGTCAGGGGAATCTGCCAATACCCCCTGCTCAGATCCATGATGGTCAGGTACTTGGCCCCGGCCAGCCGATCGAGCAGGTCATCGATGCAAGGCATTGGGTACGCATCGGTGACCGTCACAGCGTTGAGCCCCCGGTAGTCCACGCAGAACCGCGTAGTTCGGTCCTTTTTAGGGACGAGGACTACAGGCGAAGCCCATGCACTATTGGACACTTGGATCACCCCCAGCTTCAGCATCTCGTCTATCTCTTGGCCAATGTGCTGCTGCACCTCAAGAGAGACCCGATATGCTGAACGCCGGATCGGGGGGTGATTGCCGGTGTCCACGTCATGGACAGCTGTCTCAGTCCTTCCGGGCAGGCTGCTGATCAGCTCCCTAAAGGGGTGTAGGGTGACCCTCAGCTGGGAACGTTGTTCCTCCGAGACCTGGTGGCCAACCCCCACATCCTCGATGGATCCACCAGCCTTGACTTGGGTGAGCAGATCCAGGAGGGTTTCTACCTCTCCTTCCTCGGGAAGGTTGCACACTGGGTGGGCACAAGCCTCCCGCTCATGATGGGCCTTCATTATGTTCACGTGGAAGGTCTTCCTCTTTCCACGGGTGTGGTCCAGGGTGACCAGATAGGTGACAGCGTTGAGCCACTGGTGCACAAGGTATGGACCCTCCCAGGCCGCCTGAAGCTTGTTTTGAGGTACGGGGACCAGTACCCACACCTGTTGACCCACCTCGTAGGTCCGCTCACAAGCATTCTGGTCGTACCACCGCTTCTGGTCAGCCTGGGCTTGGGCCATATTGTCATGCACCAGCCGTGTCAAGGCCGTCATTCTATCCCGGAAGCGCATGACATACTCAATGACCGACACTCCAGGGGTAGCCAAATCCCCTTCCCATGCTTCCTTCACCAGAGCAAGGGCCCCCCGTACACGTCGCCCATATGTGACGGCCGTCTGCGAATCTGGGCTGCAGTGGGGACAGCACCCCGAGTAACCCCGAGACCCTTAACCCCTATACAGGGATCTGGAATTGTAGCAAGGCCCAGGAGGTAGCTGTCTAGATTAGCAGTGGACCAGAGCAGGACGGCAACCAAGGGGTCAAAACTAAAACCCGTAATCAAGGTCAGGATGCAGGAGTCTGAGACCAGGGCGCCGCAGAGGCACGAAATCAGCAGACAGAAGGAGAGTCAAAAGTCCAGGCCAGGGTCAGTAAAACCAGGAGGGCAGCGAGGTACAGAATCAGCAGGCAGAAGGAGAGTCAGGAATCCAAGCAAAGGTCAGCGTCAAAAAGTCGGAAGAGAGGCGGAGGTACAAAAACGGCAGGCAATAGAATGGTCAAGAATCCAGGCTGAGGTCAGAGTATACACTATAGCAATTCACACAGTAACACGCAGGGGAACCAAGAATATATCCGGCGGCTTGCAAGACCAGTCCCCAGGTATTTGAGGGATCAGGTCCTCCCTCAGAGGTTCCTGGCCCGATGATGTAACCAGGACCGCCCCCGGACCAGGCCAGATGGACATGCAGTAAGCCCTACATGACTGACAGAGGGGCGGAGCCTGCGCCCACCAGATGCCTGCGCAGGAGCCCCCTCTCTGCCACCACCCTCACCCTGGAGCGAACCACGGCGCCTCCCAGTGGCTGAGGCAGGAATAGCCGTCCCTGAGTCCGACGGCGACGTGACGGTCCGGCGCCCCCGAGTGGCCGAGACCGGAACTGCAGGCCCTGAGTCTGGCAGTGACGTCCGGCACCTCCTAGTGGCCGACGCCGGAACAGCAGGCCCTGAGTCTGGCTGCGACGTGACACCATACAGGAGCTCAAAGGGGGAGAACCCTGTTGAGGCCTGTGGGACCTCTCGGTAGGCAAACAGCAGATGTGGGAGATACCGCTCCCAGTTTCTCCCATGGGAGTCGACCAACATCTTCAGCATCTGCTTTAAGGTGCCATTGAACCGCTCACACAGGCCATTGGTCTGTGGGTGGTACGGGCTGGCTACCAGATGTTGCAGTTGTACCTGCTTACAGGGAGACTCCATCAGCTGCGACATGAACTGGGTCCCTCGGTCAGTGAGCATTTCCTGGGGAAACCCCACTCTGGAGAAAATCTCCAGTAAGGCAGTGGCCACTTTGTCAGCCCGAATGGACGACAAAGCTACCGCCTCTGGGTACCGGGTGGCATAGTCCACTACCGTTAGTATGAAGCATTTCCCGGAGCGGCTGGGAGTGGACAGAGGTCCAATGAGATCCACAGCCACCCTCGAGAAAGGCTCTTTGATGATGGGCAGAGTTACCAGTGGGGCTTTGGGGCGCCACCCCGCCTTCCCCACCCTCTGACAGGTGTCACACGAACGGCAGTAGGCAATCACCTCAGTCCTCATTCCTGGCCAGTAGAAATCCTGAGCTAGCCTGGCTCTGGTTTTAGCGATCCCTAGGTGTCCGGCCATGGGAATCTCGTGTGCGATCCGCAACAATTCTGCCCTGAACGGATAGGGTACCACTAACTGTCGGTCCCTGGGCCACGCCTCCGGTGAACCGTGCTGGACCATTACTCGGTACAGCCGTCCCTGGTCCCAGACCACTCGCTCGTGGTCAGACTCCAGGGGAGGCTGTGCCGCCTGCTCCTTGAGAGTTTTCAGGCTAGCGTCAGCTTCCAATGCTGCCTGAAATCCCTGACTCGATGTGGCAAGAATTGACAAAACTGCCACCTCCTCTGTCAGCTCCCCGGGATCTGTCTCCTGGCCGCTGTCTGACTCGGCAGCCACTTGGTCGGAGAGAGGGGAACTGTCGGACCTCCGCGAGGCTCCTTGGGCTCTGGCGCTCCTACTCCTGGTAACAGCGGCCACGACCGCTGAGACCACAGGTAGCGCCTGCTTCCCCTCGGCCCCCGACCAAGTCGCCGGGTCAGGCAGACTTCCCTGGCCTCCTGACATCCCGGATGTGGGGAACTCCTTCCCTGGGGTCTTACCTGGTGGCTCCTCTCCCGGGACGCCCCCTCCCCCCATGGCCTGTTCCTCTTTCTGCAGAGGCCCTCGACTCAGCAGGCTGGATTCACTTAGGGGCCCTACACTGCCCATAGCAGCCCCTCCCTCCACCTCTGAGCTCTCCCCTGCAGGCTTCTCACCTGTCCTCACTGTGAGCCCTGTGTGTGTAGTGTCAGTGCATGGCTTACCATCAGGTTTCACTCCCTCCTCTACTGTTGGAGGCACATTCAACACATTAACATTAGTATTCACAGTAGAGTCATGACATTCTTGGGGAGCCAGACTTGGGGGTTCAGTGGTCACCCACTGAGTCACTAGCCGCCCCAAGTCGGTCCCAAGCAACACATTGGCAGGAAAATTTGGCATTACTCCCACCTCCATTGTTGGAGGCACATTCAATATATTAGCATTGGCAGTCACAGTAGGGTCATGACATTCTTGGGGAGCCAGACTTGGGGGTTCAGTGGCCACATACTGAGACACTAGCCGCCCCAAATCGGTTCCAAGCAACACATTGGCAGGAATATTTGGCGTTACTCCCACCTCCCGCATTCCCCTCCCGGCGCCGGTTCAACACCTCCAATTCCGGAGATGGAAAGGGTTTTCCCAGGCACCAAGTCTTGAGGGGACACCACCTCAGGACGCACCAGGGTTCGTTCAGCAGTCCCATGACCGCTGAGCGGCCGATGGTGACGGGTTGGTAATTGTCCAGGGACCTCCCACCACCCCCTCCCACACACAAAACAGTGGACGGTTTCTGGGACAGGGATGGGGCCTTATGGCGCTGGAGACACGCAGCCTTAACCCCTTCCTGACATCCGACGTACTATCCCATCCATGGGACCCAGGACCCTATGCCCATGGACGGGATAGTACGTCTACCGCGATCAGCGGCGCCAACGTGGTGAGCGCCGCTGATTGCGGCCGGGTGTCAGCTGATTATCACAGCTGACACCCGGAACAATGTGTCAGGGGCGGTCACGGACCGCCCCCGACACGTTAACCACTTGCACACCGCGATCAAACATGATCGTGGTGTACCGGGGGTTAAAGGGAAGCATCGGCAGGGAGGGGGCTCCCTCCTTGCTTCCCTGAGCCCCCCACGGCAGCGCATTGTGCAGCGCTGCTGCGGGGGGCTCCTTTCCTGCAGGCCCCCGAATCCAAGATGGCTACAGGGGCCTTCGGGGGCCTGTAGGTAGCTGGCTTCCTCAGTGCCTGCAAAGCGCAGGCATGAGGAAGCCTTCTGCACTGCCTGTGACAGATCGCTGATCTGTCACAGTGATCTGTGATGTGACAGATCAGCGATCTGTCACAGGACAGTGATGTCCCACCTGGGACTATTTAATAAAGTTAAAAAAAAATAAAAAAAGTGTTAAAATAATTTTTAAAAAATCGCCAAATAAATTAGAAAAAAATATATATATTTCCCCAAATAAATCCATTTTTTGGAAATAAAAAAAAACAATAAAAGTACACATATTAGGTATCGCCGCATCCGTAACGACCCGCCCTATAAAACTGTCCCATTAGTTAACCCCTTTAGCGAACCCTTTAAAAAATAAAAATAAAAAACGAAGCAAAAAATAATTATTTATTATCATACCGCCAAACAAAAAGTGTAATAACGCGCGATCAAAAAGACGCATATAAATATCCATGGTACCGCTGAAAATGTCATCTTGTCCCGCAAAAAACGAGCTGCAACACAGCATCATCAGCGAAAAAATAAAAAAGTTATAGCTCGCAGAATAAAGCGATGCAAAAATAATTATTTTTTATATAAAATAGTTTTCATTGCATAAAACCGACAAAACATAAAATAACGACCTAAATGAGGTATCGCTGTAACCGTACTGACCCGAAGAATAAAACCGCTTTATCAATTTTACCGCACGCAGAACGGTGTAAACGCACCCCCCCAAAAGAAATTCATGAAACGCTGGTTTTTGTTCATTCTGCGTCCCAAAAATCGGAATAAAAAGCGATCAAAAAATGTCACGTGCCCGAAAATGGTACCAATAAAAATGCCAACTCGTCCTGCAAAAAATAAGACCTCACATGACTCGGTGGGTCAAAATACGGAAAAATTATAGCTCTCAATATGTGGTGATGCAAAAACTATTTTTACAATAAAAAGCGTCTTTTAGCGTGCGACAGCTGCCAAATATAAAAACCGCCATAAAGAGTAAATCAAACCCCCCTTTATCACCCCCTTAGTTAGGGAAAAATAATAAAATAAAAAAAATGTATTTATTTCCATTTTTCCATTAGGGTTAGGGCTAGGGTTAGGGTAGGGTTAGGGTTAGGGTTAGGGCTGAGATTAGGGTTAGGAGTGTGTTGGGGTTCGGGTTGGAGTTAGAATTGGGGGTTTCCACTGTTTGGGCACATCAGGGACTCTCCAAATGCAACATGGCGTCTGATCTCAATTCCTGCCAATTCTGAGTTGAAAAAGTCAAATGGTGCTCCTTCCCTTCCAAGCTCTGCCATGCGCCCAAACAGTGTTTTACCCCCACATGTAGGGTATCAGCCTACTCAGGACAAATTGCAAAACAATTTTTGGGGTCCAATTTCTCCTGTTACCCTTAGGAAAATAAAAAATTGGGGGCAAAAATATCATTTTTGTGGAAAAAAATTATTTTTTTATTTTCACGTCCGAGCGTTTTAAACTTCTGTGAAGCACTTGGGGGTTCAAAGTGCTCACCACACATCTAGATAAGTTCCATGTGGGGTCTAGTGTCCAAAATGGAGTCACTTGTGGGGAGTTTCAATAGTTTAGGAACATCAGGGGCTCTCCAAACGCACATGACACCCGCAGACCATTCCATCAAAGTCTGCATTCCAAAACGTCACTGCTTCCCTTCCGAGCCCCGACGTGTGTCCATACAGTAGTTTTCTCCCACATATGGGGTGTCAGCGTACTCATGACAAATTGGACAACAACTTTTGGGGTCCATTTTCTCCTGTTACCCTTGGGAAAATGAAAAAATTGGGGACTAATTGATCATGTTTGTGGAAAAAATACGATTTTTATATTTTCATGCCCGGGCATTATAAACTTCTGTGAAGCCCTTGGGGGTTCAAAGTGCTCACCACACATCTAGATAAGTTCCTTGGGGGGTCTAGTTTACAAAATGGTGTCATTTGTGGGGGTTTCCACTGTTTAGGTACATTAGGGGCTCTCCAAAGGCAACATGACACCCGCAGACCATTCCATCAGTCTGCATTCCAAAACGTCACTACTTCCCTTCCGAGCCCCGACGTGTGTCCATACAGTAGTTTTCTCCCACATATGGGGTATCAGCATACTCACGACAAATTGGAAAACAACTTTTGGGGTCCAATTTCTCCTGTTACCCTTGGGAAAATAAAAAAATTGGGGACTAAAAGATCATGTTTGTGGAAAAAATATGATTTTTCTATTTTCACGCCCGGGTGTTATAAGCTTCTGTGAAGCACTGGGGGGTTCAAAGTGCTCACCATACATCTAGGTAAGTTCCCTGGGGGGGTCTAGTTTACAAAATGGTGTCATTTGTGGGGGGTTTCCACTGTTTAGGTACATCAGGGGTTTTCCTATCGCGACATGGTGTCCGATCTCAATTCCAGCCAAAAACGTCAAATGGCGCTGCTTCCCTTCTGAGCTCTGCCATGCGCCCAAATAGCGGTTTACCCCCACATGTGGGGTATCAGAGTACTCAGGACAAATTGCACAATAACTTTTAGGGTCCTGTTACCCTTGGAAAAATAAGAATTGAGGGTGAAATGATCATTTTTGTGGAAAAAATATGATTTTTTAATTGTACAGCTGTATGTTATAAACTTCTGTGAAGCCCTTGGGGGTTCAAAGTTCTCACCACACATCTAGATAAGTTCCTTAGGGGGTCTAGTTTCCAAAATGGTGTCATTTGTGGGGGGTTTCCACTGTTTAGGTACATCAGGGGTTTTCCAATCGCGACATGATGTCCGATCTCAATTCCAGCCAAAAACGTCAAATGGCGCTGCTCCCCTTCCGAGCTCTGCCATGCGCCCAAATAGTGGTTTACCCCCACATGTGGGGTATCAGCGTACTCAGGACAAATTGCACAATAACTTTTAGGGTCCTGTTACCCTTGGGAAAATAAAAATTGGGGTGAAAAGATCATTTTTGTGGAAAAAATATGATTTTTTAATTGTACCGCTGTACGTTATAAACTTCTGTAAAGCCCTTGTGGGTTCAAAGTTCTCACCACATATCTAGATAAGTTCCTTGGGGGGTCTAGTTTCCAAAATGGGGTCACTTGTAGGGGGTTTCCACTGTTTAGGCACATCAGGGACTCTCCAAACATGACATGGCGTCCGATCTGAATTCCAGCCAATTTTGCATTGAAAAAGTCAAACGGCGCTCCTTCCATTCTGAGCCCCCCCACATATCAGGTATCAGCGCACTCAGGACAAATTGCACAATAACTTTTGCCGTCCAATTTCTCCTGTTACCCTTGGTAAAATAAAAAAAATTGAACCCGAATTATTTTTTTTGTGAAAAAAAGTTAGATGTTCATTTTTTTTTTAAATATTAAAAAAATTCCTGTGACGCATCTAAAGGGTTAATAAACTTCTTGAATGTGGTTTTAAGCACCTTGAGGGGTGCAGTTTTTAGAATGGTGTCACTTTTGGGTATTTTCTATCATATAGACCCCTCAAAGTGGCTTCAAATGTGATGTGGTCCTAAAAATAAAATGGTGTTGTAAAAATGAGAAATCGCTGGTCAACTTTTAACCCTTATAACTTCCTAACAAAAAAAAATTTTGGTTCCAAAATTGTGCTGATGTAAAGTAAACATGTGGGAAATGTTAGTTATCAAGTTTTTTTGCGTGCCGTATCTCTGTGATTTAAGGGCATAAAAATTCAAATTTGGAAAATTGCGAAATTGTCAAAATTTTCGCCACATTTCCGTTTTTCTCACAAATAAACACAAGTCATTTGAATGAAATTTCACCACTAACATGAAGTACAATATGTCACGAGAAAACAATGTCAGAATCACCGGGATCCATGGAAGCATTCGAGTTATGACCTCATAAAGGTACAGTGGTCAGAATTGTAAAAATTGGCCCGGTCATGAACGTGCAAACCACCCTTGGGGGTGAAGGGGTTAAAGTGTCCTGGCTGGTTGCAATGATGACAACGTCTGGGTTCTGCTCCTGGCCTGGAGAGGGCAGCAGGGGGGTACACCCCTTGCAATCTGGGGGCTGGGGGGACAGGGGCAGGACTGGGCTTACCCCCTCTCCAGGTGCTGCTGGCAGGCTTCTTCAGCTCAGAGGCCCTGTTGGCATACTCGTCTGCCAGGGCGGCTGTAGCAGAAGCCCCCTTTGGTTTCCGGTCATGGAGGAACTGCTGGAGGTCCTCTGGGCAGTTCCACAAGAACTGCTCCATGACAGACAGTTCCTGGACCTCCTGGCGGGTGGTGAGCTCTAAACCCGAGGTCCAGTGCTTCGCAGCTCTCAGCAGTGCCCGCATGTGGTCGGTCCAGGTGTCCTTTGAGCCCCGCTGCAGGCTCCGGAACTTCCTGCGGTACGACTCCGGGGTGAGGTTGTAGTGCTGGATCAGGGCCCTCTTGATGCTGTTGTAGTCCTGCTCCTCCCCGGCAGGTAAGTCCCCCAAAACTTCCAGGGACTTACCCCTCAAGCGGGGGGTCAGGTACCTTGCCCACTGATCCAGGGCCAGATAGTGTTGGAGGCAGGTTCTTTCAAAGGCCAGCAGAAAGGAATCCAGGTCCCCATCCTTTTCAAGCAGGGGGAAGTCCTCCGCCCGGACCTTGGAAGCCTTGGTCCCTGGTGGGGCTGGACCGTCCAGCGGGAGCCCGTGCTGAGCCATCTCCAGTCGGTGTCGGCGCTCTGCAGCTTCACAGCTTTCAGTATGCTCATGCTCCGCTGCTCTCTCGGCCACCGCTTGCTCATGCTCCGCTACTTTCTCTGCTGCCGCTAGGAGTCTGTCATGGGTGGCGTCATTTCCAGCCTCGAGCTGTGCCATAGCTGCTTGGAAAAGGGCTTCTGATCTGGACAGGCTGGGGTGAGCAGGTGGTGGGCAGTCCACTGCGGGACTGAGCACGGGGTCTGGCTCCTTGGGGAGCCCTGGCTGAGCTCCCCCTCGCCTTCATTGGTATTGTCCTCCACCACCTCCTCATAGACCATAGCATTGGCCTCCCCCTTTGTCCTACTCCTGGTGCCTTCCGCCATCTTGGGAACCTCTGGTTACTGACACAGCTGCAACCCTGGCCTCGCACACAAATTATTATATTTGCACTCTGACCGTCTAGTGCTGGGCTGACCTTAAGACCCCAGCAGTGAAAGTTACCGCTGGTAGTCTCTAGTGTCTGGGAGTAGGGGTCCCACGCACACTATTACTCTCATCCCACCACTTGCCACCAAGTGTGGAGGAACGCACACAGACCCGTTCCTCCCACGTCACCACCGTGACGTAACTACACAGGCACAGCTCTCCGGCGCCCCCTTTGTCTCTCAGGTCAGTAAGGGAACTGCACCTAGAGAAAATGGTCGCCGGGGAGGAGGTCCTGTTACCCGCTGGGGGTTCAAACATTCGTGATCAGAGTAAAAGCATCAGCCCAAGATTAAGTTTATAGTTTAATTGCCTTAAGGGCGCACTAGATAATTACAGAAATATACAGTAAATTTGCAGTCAGAGAAAAGATCTATAATAATAAATGCCCTAACCAGCTTCCGGTTGTAACAACTTCCGTCCAGTTGTAACCGGTGACGTCACCACACACACACACGCACATGTTAACCCTCAACACACCACACTGCCTCAACACACACTCCTCTCACCTTTCACCTCCACTCATGTCCACTCACTCTTTCACTCCACATACGTTCCTTTCTCTCACTCCGTTTCTCATACTCACACCGTCATCGTCGCTGCCCCGACATCTTCCTCCGCCGCCGCGATCCAGGATCCAGACATTCTCCAGGCCGCCGACATGTTCTTGCGGGACGCCATCTTGGATGTCGTGAAGTCCTGCGAGATTCAAGATGGCGTCGCCGCAATAATATGTCGCTGGCGTGGACGACATCGGGATCCAAAAAGATGGCGTCGGCGAAATCTCGCGAGATTACACCGACGCCATTTTGGATCCCGATGTCGCCCATGCCAGCGACATGTTGTTGCGGCGACGCCATCTTGAATATCGCGGGACTTCACGACATCCAAGATGGCGTCCCGCAAGAATATGTCGCTGGCGTGGGCGACATCGGGATCCAAAATGGCGTCGGCGTAATCTCGCGAGATTTCGCCGACGCCATCTTTTTGGATCCCGATGTCGTCCACGCCAGCGACATGTTGTTGCGGCGATGCTATCTTGAATATCGCGGGATTTCACGAAATCCAAGATGGCATCCCGCAAGAACATGTCGGCGGCCTGGAGAACGTCTGGATCCTGGATCGCGGTGGCGGAGGAAGATGTCGGGGCAGCGACGATGACGGTGTGAGTATGAGAAACGGAGTGAGAGAAAGGAACGTATGTGGAGTGAAAGAGTGAGTGGAGGTGAAAGGTGAGAGGAGTGTGTTGAGGCGGTGTGGTGTGTTGAGTGTTAACATGGCAAGAGGTGTTAACGACGTCGGCGAAATCTCGCGAGATTTCGCCGACGCCATCTTGCATTCGTGAAATTGCGTCATTTACCTCACGCCGACTTGCTGTGCGGACGCTTGGCATTGCCTGTACCACCATAACTACTGCTGCCTTGGTCCTATGCCTGTTTACTGCCGGTGTCTAATTACTGGACCAATTTGCCTGTACCGCCATAACTACTGCTGCCTTGCTCCTCTGCCGGTGTCTAATTACAGGACCAATTTGCCTATACCGCCATAACTACTGCCTTTGTCCTCTGCCGGTGTCTAATTACAGGGCCAATTTGCCTATACTGCCATAACTACTGCTGCCTTTGTCCTCTGCCAGTGTCTAATTACAGGGCCAATTTGCCTATACTGCCATAACTACTGCTGTCTTGCTCCTCTGCCGGTGTCTAATTACAGGACCAATTTGCCTATACCGCCATAACTACTGCCTTTGTCCTCTGCCGGTGTCTAATTACAGGGCCAATTTGCCTATACTGCCATAACTACTGCTGCCTTTGTCCTCTGCCAGTGTCTAATTACAGGGCCAATTTGCCTCTATCGCCATAACTACTGCTGCTTTGGTCATCTGCCTGTTTACTGCCGGTGTCTAATTACAAGGCCTATTTGCCTCTACCGCCATAACTACTGCTGCCTTGCTCCTCTGCCGGTGTCTAATTACAGGGCTAATTTGCCTCTACCGCCATAACTACTGCTGCCTTGCTCCTCTGCTGGTGTCTAATTACAGGGCTAATTTGCCTCTACCGCCATAACTACTGCTACCTTGCTCCTCTGCCGGTGTCTAATTACAGGGCCAATTTGCCTCTACTGCCATAACTACTGCTGCATTGCTCCTCTGCTGGTGTCTAATTACAGGGCCAATTTGCCAATACCGCCATAACTACTGCTGCCTTGCTCCTCTGCCCGTGTCTAATTACAGGGCCAATTTGCCGCTACCGCCATAAGTACTGCTGCCTTGCTCCTCTGACTGTTCACTGCCTGTGTCTAATTACAGGGCCAATTTGCCTCTACCGCCATAACTACTGCTGCCTTGCTCCTCTGCCGGTGTCTAATTACAGGGCCAATTTGCCTCTACCGCCATAACTACTGCTGCCTTGCTCCTCTGCCGGTGTCTAATTACAGGGCCAATTTGCCTCTACCGCCATAACTACTGCTGCCTTGCTCCTCTGCCGGTGTCTAACTACAGGGCCAATTTGCCACTACCACTTCATAACTACTGCTGGGCAATTACAGGGTCAATTAGTATCTGTTTACTCTACAATACTCCAGGACGCCTTCTTCACTGCCAGATAACTGCCAAATAGACTCCTTTACCTGTGCCAACATGAGTCATAGCAAAAAGTATGCCAATGCCAGTGAAAGGAAAGCAGCTTTAGCACTACGACAAAAACAATGCCGTGCTAATGAGACTCCTGAGGAAAAACACCATCGCCTTGAGAAGATTAAGGCTTATAAACGCCGTCGCCTCACACACGAATCCCCTAACTCTAAATCCATAAGATTGGCTGAAGAAGCCTCTGCACGCCGTCACCGCCGACAACAGACGGCCTCTTCCTCATCATTATTATTAGACTCACAACAGGATGCTTCCACATCAGCATGTGGAACAATTTACTGCTACACTTCATCCCATATGCCGTTCACTGACATAACTAATCAGCAATCTGTTTCTGCCCTATCAATACCACCATTCAATACCGATGCACAGTATGCCAATGCCAGTGAAAGGAAAGCAGCTTTAGCACTACGACAAAAACAACGCCGTGCTAATGAGACTCCAGAGGAAAAACAGCATCGACTTGACAAGATTAAGGCTTATAAACGCCGTCGTCTCACACACGAATCCCCTAACTCTAAATCTATTACATTGGCTGAAGAAGCCTCTACACGCCATCACCGCCAACAACAGACGGCTTCTTCCTCATCATTATTAGTAGACTCACAACAGGATGCTTCCACATCAGCATGTGGAACAAGTTACTACCACACTTCATCCTATATGCCGTTCACTGACATAACTAATCAGCAATCTGTTTCTGCCCTATCAATACCACCATTCAATACCAACGCACAGTTTCTTCACATACAAGCTGCAGTTAGCCCGCAGAAAGTGCAACCAAGACAAATATACGTTGGTCTCAAAACTAGGCGCACCCCATCGGTTGGACATGCACTTCTACTACAACCTCACATTTTCACTAATGATGAAAATAGTATTACCGAACACAGCTGTGGTGACATGACCCATGTATGTGAGCATTGCGAAGCTTTGCATTTTGTAGCAGAGATACCTTCTGATAACAACTTTACGCTCTGCTGTCAGAAGGGTAAAGTCCATGTACCCATACTACAATATCCTGATGTCTTTACATGTTTGCTGAAAGGGCAAAGTGAATTTAGCAAAAATTTCATGGATAATATTCGAAGTATTAACAGTTCCTTTGCTTTTGCCTCCATGGGTGCAAATATTTCACCACCTCCTGGATATGGCCCATACTGTTTCCGCATACATGGCCAGATCTATCATAGAACTGGAACACTACATCCCTCAGATGACCAGCAACGCGCATTTGCCCAACTTTACATTCTCGATACCACTACCGCAAACGAACAACGCTTACGATGTAAAGAAAATCAAAAATGTCATCCTACATTGATGAACATTATTGCCCTTCAAATCCAAACTATTAATCCTTTTGTGGAAGCTTATCAAATGTTACGTGATGTGGAAGAACAAGAAAAAATTAAATCTCTACAAAACGGAACTGTCATGCCAAACATCACTATGGCTATTAAACAAGATCGCACTCAAGACCCTCGACGCTACAATAATCCCACTGTCAGTGAAGTAGCAGTCGTGTTTCAAAATGACAATGGTGAGCCACCTTTCAATAGAGACATATTAATTCATTTAAAACCTGATCCCCATAACCCTTTAGCTCCAAAAACACAACAAATTAGTATTCTCCATAGCAATTTGGATGCCCTCCTCTATCCAATATTTTTCCCTTATGGAGACCAAGGATGGCATGATGGACTCAAACAACAAGGCAAAAGTTCGAGGAGGATCACTCAACTCCAATACTATTGCTATATGTTATCTGTCAGAAATTACTTTAATCCACTCCTCAATGGTGGTAAGCTAACACAGCAATATTTAGTAGATGCTTATGTCAAAATCGAAGCTAATCGCCTACATTACATCCGCAAACACCAAAAAGATTTAAAAGTGGAGGATTACTGCCTCCTTCAAGAACATCTACTCAAAAAATCGGTTCAAAAGGGCATCCCTATTGGGAAAACCGTCATTTTACCATCTTCTTTTGAAGGCAGTCCAAGAAACATGCAGCAGCGCTACCAGGATGCTATGG
This sequence comes from Dendrobates tinctorius, assembly GCF_039654945.1. Taxonomy (NCBI): domain Eukaryota; kingdom Metazoa; phylum Chordata; class Amphibia; order Anura; family Dendrobatidae; genus Dendrobates; species Dendrobates tinctorius. The sequence goes on along the minus strand of NW_027361829.1, from coordinate 9,835,573 downwards.
CTATTGTTACAAAGTATGGTCGACCAGATCTATTTATCACCATGACATGTAATCCTAAGTGGAATGAGATTACTACACATTTAGAACCGTGGAAGCGTGTTGAACACAGACCAGACTTGGTTGCACGTGTCTTTAAAATTGAACGGGAATCCCTCTTAAAAGACATTAGCAGTGGATTATTTGGAAACGTCACTGCAATGGTCCATGTCATTGAATTTCAGAAGCGTGGTCTCCCACACGCTCATATTTTAATTATTCTTGACAGCCTGTCTAAATTACGGACTGAGGCGGACATAGACAATATAGTCTGGGCTGAAATACCTGATGAAACAATCTACCCTCAGCTCCATAACATTGTTCTTCAACACATGATTCATGGTCCCTGTGGAGAACACAATCCTAATTCTCCCTGTATGGATCTTGGAAAGTGTAGCAAAGGTTTCCCAAAACAAAACCAACCATATACCATCAAAGAAAAGGATGGCTATCCCACTTACCGCAGACCCATTGGCAAAACATATGAACACCATTCTAAGACGATTGACAATTCATGGGTAGTTCCATATAACCCATTTTTACTCACCAAATACAAGTGCCATATTAATGTAGAAATATGTGCTTCCATTCAAAGTGTAAAATATTTATTTAAATACGTTTACAAAGGACATGACAAAGCCAACCTTGAAATTTCCCAAAATAACATCCAACATGATGAAACACACCAATTTACGGATACCAGATATGTTAGTGCACCTGAGGCTGCATGGCGGATATTTGCTTTTCCTATGCATAAACAATCTCATGCCATCATTCGCCTAGCCGTACATCTGCCTAATTCTCAACCACTCTATTTTCATGAGAATGACTCTGCAGACAACATCCATCAAAAGCTCAATTCCAATTCTACACTTATGGCGTATTTCAACCTTAATAAGATCGACCACAATGCACATAACTATTTCTACCGCGAAATTCCAGAACACTACGTTTGGAAACAAGGCACATGGGAACAAAGAAAACGAGGGGGTCTCACAGTTATTGGAAGAATGTATACTGTTAGTGTGAAAGACCAAGAACGCTATTATTTACGTTTGTTGTTACTGCATGTAAAAGCTGCTACCAGTTTTGACAGCATTAAAACCGTCAATGGAGTTATGCATGAAACCTTTAAGGATGCTGCGTTAGCACTTGGATTATTATTCGATGATAGCATCTGGAGACATACTTTAACAGATGCTTGCATTCTTAACATGCCTTCCCAACTTAGAGACATGTTTGCTTATATCTGTATTTTTGCCCCCCCCAGTAATCCACTTGAATTGTGGAATGAATTTAAGGACCATTTTTTACAAGACTATTGTCATACATACCACAGCAACACTGAAGAGTGTATCGATTGTGAAGGATATGCTATGAAAGATGTCCAAGATGTCCTCATAGTCCATGGAAAAACTTTTGCTGATTATAATTTACCACGCCCAGCAAAAAATATTAAACAACTCCTTAAACAATATGATAAGGATTATGAGTTAAAAAAAGCTGCAGAGATGAAAGAAACTCTTAATCAGGAGCAACTTTTTGCCTATGATGTCATTACTGAAGCTTTACAAAATAGCAGTTTAATACCAAAGTGCTTTTTTCTCGATGGATCTGGTGGCAGTGGAAAGACCTACCTATACCATCTACTTACACATCATTTAAGAGGACAAGGAGAAATTGTGTCACCTGCAGCAACTACAGGAATAGCATCTAACTTGATACAAGGAGGCCGAACAATCTACTCTCTATATGGCATACCTATTCCGATCAACGAAACATCTGTTTCCAGGATTAAAAATGATACAAATGCAGGAAAACATTTACAGAGTACAAAACTTTTTATTATTGATGAGTGCACTATGGTCCAAAAACATGCATTGAATGTGATAGATAGACTTCTACGTGACATCATGACAACAAATGTTGCTGAAAAAAATAAAACACCATTTGGAGGTAAAGTTATTGTTCTTGGAGGAGACTTCAGACAATGTCTTCCCGTCATCGCTCATGGAACAAGAATAGACATTGTAGATTCCTGCATTAAATATTCAGAACATTGGCAACATTTTACCAGACTACCGCTAATCAACAACATGCGCTCCACTGATCCTGAATACAGCACTTGGTTGCTTAAACTTGGAAATGGTGAGCTGTCTAATGAACATAACCTTGGAGAGGATGTCATTGAAATTCCTCCAGACATGCTTTGCACTGGCTCTATAGTAACCGAGATCTTTGGAGACCATATTTGCATTGATGTTAATGACCAACAAAGCCTCGACACTGCTGCATCACATGCTATACTATGTCCGAAAAATGATGACGTCGATTTTCTGAACTGTAAAGTAATGGATCGCATTAGTGGTGATTATACTGTATATACAAGTGATGATTCTGTCGATGCTGATGAGGCAGAGGAATGTGAAAACTACCCAGTTGAATTTTTAAACTCTCTGACACCATCAGGAATGCCATCACATCTCTTAAAACTTAAAACTGGCACCATGGTGATGCTATTAAGAAACCTAAACACCAAGAAAGGTCTCTGCAATGGCACTCGCCTCATTGTCATTGCCTTACTCCGCAACATCATACAGGCTAAAGTGATTACTGGCTCAGCTGAAGGAGACATTGTGTTTATTCCACGCATCGATTTGTGTCCTTCAGAAACTGGGTTACCTTTTAAATTAAAACATCGACAGTTTCCTCTAAAACCTGCTTTTGCTATGACCATTAACAAATCCCAAGGACAGACCCTCAATCGAGTTGGAATTTTTTTGCCCGAACCTGTATTTGCCCATGGACAATTGTATGTTGCATTCTCCCGAGTAAAGCAACGCAGCAACGTTAGGGTCAAAGTGGTGGATACACCACTTCAAGGACAATTGCTACCTAATAGCCCAAAAATCTTCACTAGAAATGTCGTTTACAAAAATGTCTTACTTTAAACTATTTAAGTTGGTCCTGGAATTGATAGATATATAGATATATAAATAATAGTTACATTCTAAATAGATATAGATAATAGACTTCTAAGACTTCTATACATAGCTTGATATATGTTATATATATAAATATTTTAAGCAGATAGATATATCTTACACTAATTATCTCTTTCACATATATGTCATAGACATATTTAAATCCATAAAAATATACATAGGTATAGGTATATATAGATTAAAAAAAAAAGGCAAAAACAAAAAAAATTTAGGCAAACATACGTAGATTTCAACTACATAGCTAACACATACCTACATAACTTAGGTAATAATAATTAATTTTTTATTTATTAATAGAGTACTATTATTTCAATAGCACTTTACATACATCAGTAATACTGTCCTTCTTGAGGCTCACTATGTAAATATCTTATCCACATAAAAACATAGGTGTGATACATCTATCTACTATAATAAATGCGCTAAGCAGCTTCCGGGTTGTAACAACTTCCGTCCAGTTGTAACTGGTGATGTCACAGCACACCTCTTGCCATGTTAACCCTCAACACATCACTCCTCCTCAACACACACTCCTGTCGCCTTTCACTATCTCCACTAACGTCCAGTCGCAGGATTTTAGAATACTCAAGATGGCGTGGCCGCAAGAACATGTCGCCGGCGTGGACAACGTCGGGATTTAGGATGGCGCCGGTGGAAGAAGATGTCGGGGATCGTGGAGCAGCGATGATGACGGTGTGAGTATGAGAGACGGAGTGAGAGAAAGGGTCGTATGTGGAGTGAAAGAGTGAGTGGAGATGGTGAAAGGTGAGAGGAGTGTGTGTTGAGGCGGTGTGGTGTGTTCAGGAGGAGTGTGTGTTGAGGGTTCACATGGCAAGAGATGTGTCACTATCCTCCCGATGCGATAGCATCGGGCCTTAATCTATTATAATAAATGCGCTAAGCAGCTTCCAGGTTGTAACAACTTCCGTCCAGTTGTAACTGGTGACGTCACAGCACACCTCTTGCCATGTTAACCCTCAACACACCACTCCTCAACACACACTCCTCTCACCTTTCACTATCTCCACTAATGTCCACTCGCAGGATTTGAGAATACTCAAGATGGCGTGGCCGCAAGAACATGTCGCCGGCGTGGACAACGTCGGGATCAAGGATGGAGCCGGTGGAAGAAGATGTCAGGGAACGTGGAGCAGCGATGATGACGGTGTGAGTATGAGAGACGGAGTGAGAGAAAGGGTCGTATGTGGAGTGAAAGAGTGAGTGGACGTGAGTGGAGATGGTGAAAGGTGAGAGGAGTGTGTGTTGAGGCGGTGTGGTGTGTTCAGGAGGAGTGTGTGTTGAGGGTTCACATGGCAAGAGGTGTGTCACTATCCTCCCGATGCGATAGCATCGGGCCTTAATCTACTATAATAAATGCGCTAATCAGCTTCCGGGTTGTAACAACTTCCGTCCAGTTGTAACTGGTGACGTCACAGCACACCTCTTGCCATGTTAACCCTCAACACACCACTCCTCAACACACACTCCTCTCACCTTTCACTACCTCTACTAATGTCCACTCGCAGGATTTCAGAATACTCAAGATGGCATGGCCGCAAGAACATGTCGCCGGCGTGGACAATGTCGGGATCCAGGATGGCGCCGGCGGAAGAAGATGTCGGGGATCATGGAGCAGCGACGATGACAGTGTGAGTATGAGAGACGGAGTGAGAGAAAGGGTCGTATGTGGAGTGAAAGAGTGAGTGGATGTGAGTGGAGATGGTGAAAGGTGAGAGGAGTGTATGTTGAGGAGGTGTGTGTGTATTGAGGGCTATCGTGGCAAGAGGTGTGTCACTATCCTCTCGATGCGATAGCATCGGGCCTTAATCTAGTATAACAATAAGGGTACAAGACTTAAGATATTAAGCTGGAGGTCAATTTACCAGATTGAAGGGTCATGTGGGTGCTGGGGAGCTCTGCAGTCCACAGGTACAAGAATCTTAGTTGCCGGACAGACCCCCAAAGCATGGGCCGCTGCTCCCCAGGTCCTTCTTAGATCGTCATCGTCTGGATCTTCTGTGTGAAGGAATGAATGTCTGCCAGGGGCTGCTAGTCCTTAAACATGCTAGGTTCCTCCCCCTGTGTCAGAGGGTGGGCTAATAGTCTCCACCCTTTTAGCTCTCTGCAGTACTTATTTCCAATATCTAAGAAAGGGGAAAACTTTCTACAGTATGATCGGATCAGAACATGAGAGGTACCAGTGAATGCGGTTTGTTTTGCCTGTTGTGTGGAGTGCAAACATGGCCCCATTGGGTCACTGTAGAGGGCCAATCTCTATATCTCAGGAATCAGTGCTTTAATCGACTCGGGAGTCACACTGCTAGATGCACGATTTCCTCAGGGTCACCCGGATATTTTCATGTGTCCATAACTCGAAAGATGAGTTCATAATCCATGCTCCTAGGATGGAGCCAAAGCGTCTGGGAAACACAAAGGACGTATATTCCTGCGTCTGCTAGCAGGTACATTCTAATTGATGCCCTAGGCTTTTTTCTGGCCCCCTGCTGGCACGGCTCCGTACCTGAGCTTTGAGGCTCTGTTTTGGGCCTATCCTCATTATCACACCAATGGCCCTGGCTATTTAGCATTGGAACACTAAATCCTGTGTGTATTTACTAAGTACACAGCCCCTGGGGGTATAGAAGCCATTAGCTGCCTGCTGTAATTCCTGAACTTAGACCAAAATGGATGCCAAGCTCAGACATGTGGCCGCATATCCAAGATGGTGGCTGCTCCTTCATCACAAGGAGCAGCTCTGAATCTGATGGATTTGGACTTTGCTAAACGTTGTGGCTTGTCCATGATGCCTCTGCAGACGCCTATTCCTTTGAGGGGTATTGATGCCACTCCTTTGGCAGAGAATAAACCTCAGTTTTGGACCCAGGTGATAATGCGAGTTGCCCCAGACCACCAAGAAAATTGTAAATTTTTGGTTCTATATAATTTACATGATACTATTGTTCTGGGTTTCCCCTGGTTGCAAACTCATAACCCAGTTTTGGATTGGAAATCTTTGTCTGTGGTGAGTTGGGGTTGTCAGTGTGTTCTTAGGGACGCTCCTGTGTTCTCCACCTCTCCTCAGTCTCATGATATTCCTGATTATCTGGCTGATATCTCTGATGTATTTAGTGAGAGTAAGTCTGCATCTTTGCCTCCTCATAGAAGTTATGACTGTGCAATTGAGTTGATGCCTGGGTGCAAATTTCCCAAGGGTCGGCTTTTTTAACTTATCTGTACCCGAACATGATGCTATGCAATCCTATATTAAGGAGTCATTGGAGAAGGGTCATAGTAGACCATCCTCGTCACCTTTAGGCGCTGTCTTTTTTTTGTGGCCAATAAAGATGGTTCATTAAGACCGTGTATTGATTATGGTTCCCTTAACAAGATGACGGTTATATATCAGTACCCGTTACCTCTGATATCTGATTTATTCACCAGAGATAAGAGTGCCTGCTGGTTTACTAAGCTTGACCTCAGGGGGGCGTATAATCTTATTCACATCCAGCACGGGGATGAATGGAAGACGGCATTTAATACTCCGGAGGGACATTTTGAGTACCTGGTGATGCCTTTTGGGCTCTCCAATGCCCCTTCTGTCTTCCAGTCCTTTATGAATGATATTTTTAGAGACTTTGTAGATACATTTTTGATCATCTATCTGGATGATATTTTGATCTTTTCTAGTGATTGGGATTCCCATGTGGAACATGTCCGGACTGTGCTCCGGATTTTGAGGGAGAATTCCCTGTTTGTTAAGGGATCGAAATGCCTCTTTGGTGTACAGAGGATTTCATTTTTGGGATTTATCTTGTCTCCATTGACTATTGAAATGGACCCGGCCAAGGTATAGGCCATTTATGATTGGGTTCAGCCTACTTCTTTGAAGGCTCTCCAGAAGTTTTTGGGTTTTGTTAATTTCTATCGTAAATTTATAGGTAATTTTTCTAGTGTTGTCAAACCACTGACTGATCTGACCAGGAAGGGAGCTGATGTGCTGAATTGGTCTCCTGAGGCTGTCTCAGCATTTCAGGAGCTTAACTGGAGATTTACTTCAGCTCCAGTTCTACGGCAACCTGATGTCTCACTTCCATTTCAAGTGGAGGTAGACGCTTCTGAGATTGGTGCAGGAGCTGTTTTGTCCCAAAAAGATCCTGTGACTTCTAAGATGAATCCCTATGCCTTCTTTTCTCTAAAGTTCTCCCCATCTGAACGCAACTATGACGTGGGGAATCGGGAATTGTTGGCCATGAAATGGGCATTTGAGGAGTGGAGACATTGGTTTGAGGGAGCTAGACATCAATTTCTGGTCCTCACGATCACAAGAATCTGATTTATCTGGAGTCGGCTAAACGCTTGAATCCTAGACAGGCTAGATGGGCCTTGTTTTTCACGCGTTTTAATTTTGTGGTCTCTTTTCTTCTGGGCACTAAGAATGTTAAGGCAGACGCCCTTTCTAGGAGTTTCTTTGCTGATTCTCTTAATGTGAATGAGCCTACTACTATCCTAGGTGAGGGGGTAGTTCTTTCTGCCATTTCGCCCGATTTGAGACGCGCCCTGGAGGAATTTCAGGAGAATAAATCTGAGCGTTGCCCTATGGGAAGATTGTATGTTCCCCACCAGTGGAGAAAGAGAGTGATGCCTGAAGTCCATTGCTCCGCATTGGCTGGTCATCCAGGTATTTTTGGTACCAGAGATTTGGTGAGTCGGTCGTTCTGGTGGCCTGCCTTGTATCGTGATGTCAGGAATTTTGTACAGTCCTATGGGACTTGTTCTCGGTCTAAACCCTGTTCTCGTTCTAGTGGGTTGCTGATGCCCCTCCCGGTGCCCAGGAGGCCATAGACCCATATCTCAATCGATTTTATTTCTGATCTTCCTGCCTCTCAGAGAATGACTGTTATCTGGTTGATTTGTGATAGATTTTCTAAGATGGTCCATCTTGTACCACTCCCAAAGTTGCCATCTTCCGCTGAGTTGGTACCCTTGTTTTTACAACAGGTGGTTCGGTTACACAGGACTCCTGAGAACATTGTGTCCGATAGAGGGGTCCAGTTTGTTTCCAGATTTTGGAAAGCCTTTTGTTGCAATCTGGGAATTCAGTTATCCTTCTCCTCCGCGTTTCATCCCCAGACCAATGGGCAGACTGAGAGAACAAACCAGACCTTGGAGTCTTATTTAAGATGTTTTATATCTGCTGATCAAGATGATTGGGTCTCATTTTTGCGCTTCGCCAAATTTGCGCTGAATAATAGAGCTAGTTCTGCCACTTTGATGTCACCCTTTTTCTGTAATTTTAGGTTTCATCCTCGATTCTCTTTAGGACAAGTGGAATCTTCATCCTGCCCAGGTGTGGACACTGTGTTTGTGAGAATGCAGCAGATATGGGACCAAGTGGTGGATAAGTTGTCACTCTCTCAGGAAAAGGCCAAGCGTTTTTCCAACCGGCATAGGACCATTGGTCCCCGGTTTAAAGTGGGTGATATAGTTTGGTTGTCGTCTAAGAATATTCCTATGAAGGTTGCATCTCCAAAATTTAAGCCAAGATTTATTGGACCTTATAAGATTTTGGAGATTTTTAATCCTGTTTCTTTTCGGATGGCTCTTCCAGTTACGTTCAAAATCTATAACGTATTTCACAAATCGCTGTTGAAGAGGTTTGTTGAGCCAGTAGTTCCTGTGGCGGCTCCTCCTGACCCTGTTTTGGTTAAAGGCAATGTGGAATATGAGGTAGAGAAAATATTGGAGTCTCGCTTGGTCAGACGTGGACTCCAGTATTTGGTCAAATGGAAGAGTTATGGCCAGGAGGATAATTCTTGGGTCTCTGCCTCGGATATTCATGCCGATAGATTGGTTCGTGCTTTTCACCGGGCCCATCCTGATCGGCCTATTGCCGTGAATGAGGGTTCGGTGACCCCTCCTCAAGGGGGGTACTGTTATGAGCTCATTTTCTGCTCCACCAGCTGGGAGTTCTCCTTCCGTTCTCCCTCTGGTAGTGACAGGAGGTAGTGAGGTTAGTTTAATTGGTAATAGTCTGCCACCTGACGAGGAGGATAGTGATTGGACCTCAGTATTTGTGTGGTCAGCCAGCCCGGCTGGGCAGTGCTGAATTTCCACTCTTATTTATCTGGATTTGCCTTTTTGTCCTTTATTAGATTGGCCTCTTTTTGCTCTGTCTCAGAATATTCCAGAGTGCTGATATAGTGGGAGAAGTCTAGTGACTTCAGGGTTAATTTTGTTATCAGAAGCGTTGGACATTATTTTTGGTAGGGTTTTTGGCAGATTGCAGACAGTATCTTTCCTTTCCTGTCCTTTCAGGTTAGTTTGGCCCCATCGTTTGCTCAGCCTATTTTTCTGCCTTTGTTTGTGTTTTCATCTTGCTTCACCGTCAATACATGTGGGGGGCTGTCTTTCCTTTGGGGTCTGCTCTGGGGAGTTAGTTTTCCTCTTTTCTTACTTTAGGCTTATTTAGCTCTCTGGTTGTGACGAGGCGTCTAGGACCACCGTAGGTACGCTCCACGACTGCTTCTAGTTGTGTGTTAAGATCAGGGCTCTGCAGTCTGCATAGTTACCAACCTCTCTGGTTTTCTGAAACTTAGTGTGTGTTGCTTTTTTCCTCCTCGGTGACCCGTTCATAACAGGTACCGTTACACTTAGCGATGCAACAGCGATCCCGACAACGATATGGATCGCTGGTGCATCGCTAAGTGGTCGCTAGTGAGCTGCCATACAGGCAGATCTCACCAGCGACATAGCAGGGGTCGGGGGTCGCTACTTACCTGTCAGACGCGGCGATCCTGACGTCCTCCCGCCCACGTCCACGCGCTGCTCGTCGGCACCACTGGAAGCCCAGCAGGAAGCACCCGACGAGAAATGGTCCAGGACCTTCTCACGCGATCAGCGATGAGCAGCGGGGGAGCCGGTCGGAGGTAAGTATCACAAGTAGCGATATCGCTAGCAATATCGCTGTAACGTCACAAAACCAGTGACGTTACAGCGATATTGCTAGCGATATCGCTTAGTGTAATGGGGGCTTAAAACTCCACTGACAATTTCTATTCTTATCTGATTAATAAACTTCTTAGCTTGCTACCTCTCTGCCAATCCCTTCACTTGCAAACAATAGCCCCAGAATCCAGTTTGACTAAAACTTTGCATAATATCCATGATCTATCTCCTCCATATATGTCCAAATGAAACTCACTTTCTTTAAGCACATGTAATCTCAGGTTCTCACAAGATCTTTCTCTCACATGATCCTTGCCCAATTTCCTCCAATACTTTTCTCAAGCATTCCCCATTCTCTACAATTAAGTTCAACAGTGCCTATAATAAAACCACTGCCATCTAACCCCCCAACCTACTGTCTCCTTCCTCATTACCCTGTTTATTATAGGTCTGCAAGAGCAGGATTCTCTCCCCTTCTATGTCATTCTGTCAGTTTAATTAATTTATTTTATGTACTATATGTATACTCTTTCTTTACCAATATTTTTTGTATATTGAAGGAAGCTGAAATTTGTATGCTGAATCTTTTTGTCTTCAGTGGAGATTAAGCAAAAAGGGGTTTCTGGAAGCTTTTCCCTTTTGCCCCTTGAAATCTTAAATAATCATGAAAGCTTGACCAAACCAAATGTTCATGTGTATGGGTTAATTATTTCATGTGCATGGCCTTCTTAACATACATAAATTCAAAGAAAAAAAATAATTGTGCTGGATTCTTGAATTAAAAATATCCTTGTTTTTATTAGAAAATCATTTAAAAAATCACATCAGGGTAGACAGTAACTGGTAGACGCATTTCGGCTGAAACCTTAGTCTTAACGCGTCAATCAGTTACTGTCTACCCTGATGTGATTTTTTAAATGATTTTCTAAAAAATCAAGGATATTTTTAATTCAAGGATCCAGCACAATCCTTTCTTTTTCTTTGGATTTAAATATGCACCCAGCCGACGGGTGGCTGTGTTTCCTGCTTACAAGGATCTGTCAGGTCAGAGGACTTACTGGTGAGCAGCATATTCCCTACTGACTTTTACTTCTTAACATACAGCCTGTTCAGTTTAACCAACAGCTACATGTGACAAAAGGAAGGGGAATAAGAAAGTCCCCTTAACTACATTTATTGCTAGGGATGAGTAAGCACTAAAATGCTTGGTTTGTTCCCTGAATTCCTAATGCTCGACTGCTCGTTTTGAGTAAATAGTATAATGAGTCAATGGGAAATCATTGTATTTTGTCGGCAGATCCTACAAAGAGGTATGGGGGCAGTGAAAATGCTGAAATGGGTGGGAAAAGTGCTGAACATTTTCCTGTAAGTTTTTTTTTCCTGTAAAATGACTTGTATATAAGGCAAAATTTAAAAAGGGTTTTGTTTAAAACCAGTGCAAAGCAATGAAAATATTATAAGCAGGGTCAACCAGTCATTAATAGAACCTTGAAGGCAACAACTGGTGAGCCTTATTGAAGATTAAAATTACTCCATGTGCTGCTGTCATCAGGTGTTAGTGAGCCTGTCAGCTTTTTCTGTTGACAGCCAAAAGAGCCTGTCTGTTATGACCCCACCTGGTGGCACTAAAAATTCACTCAGACAAGACGCTAGAGACAGGGCAGCACAATACTTACAAGTACTCTTCTTTTTTTGTTAAGATAAATATAACGAGAGAGCCACGGGAAAAGTAGTGGTACATAAAGTATGCCATCTGTGCCAGGGTCCCTACAGCCAAAACTTCTGTCTCCACTATGATGACTACTCTCCATCTCCTCCTCTTCTTCCACCTCCCTTTCTTCTCATTCCCCTCCTCAGACCATCCACATAGGAGAGACAGGATGAGTCTTTTGTGGGAACATGGGCCAAGCATGGTACTTGTGTGAGCTTGACAAGCTTCATAGCCACCACCAGGTTTTGGCCATTATAACACACAATCATGCCTGCTTTTAGGTTCAGTGGAGAGAACCAGAGACCTGTCTCATCTGTTTATTCCTTTAAAAAAATCTGCCATGGTGTGCGGCTTGTCTCCAAGACAAATTAGCCTTGGCAGAGCCTGTTGCCACTTCACTGAGGCAGTGCTGCAGAGCTTCCAGCTGATGTGGACAACATGCTTTAAGATAACACATCAGAGATGGAGAAGCAGCAAGGGGAGGAAAGCCTGATTGAAGTAAGGCCAGCAATCCTCGGTTGTCACTAGCACATGTGCTATTCTAGGGTGGGACTCGGTCCCGGGCTCCTCAATATTCATTCAGTGTGCCTTCCGGGAAATGTAGCGTCCCTGGCCACAAGCACTTGTTCAGGTGTCGGTTATTAAGTGGACAATCCCAGTAAGGGCATTGGTAAGGTCATGGGTGATGTTCCTGGACACGTGCTTGTATAAGGCAGAAATGCCAAACTGGGAGAAATGGTGGCGGCTTGGGACAGAGGACCAATTACACAGTGATGGCTGCTGCCATGAGTTGGCTGAAATCATCCCTTTCTAGAAGCCTTAAAGGCAACCTTTCCACATCAAGAAGACGTCTTCTCATGCTGCTTTAAGTGAACTCACTGCAGTCACCGCAGTTCATCGGTCTGGCTCACACTGAAATGAGCTACTAACGCTAGAGTTGAGCGACTTTTGGTTTTTTAGGGTCGCGTTTTGTTTCGTGAAACCCGACTTTTCCAAAAGTCGGGTCGAGCAAGATCGTCCGATTATAGGGAAAAGTCGGGGTCGTCCCGAAACACGAAACCCAATGTAAGTCAATGGGGAATAAAAGTCGGCAGTGAGAGGAGGACAGGAAACACACCTACAGTGCCCATTTGAATGCCAAAAGCATCAATTCTTCTTACTTAAGCTTGTCAACCTTAATTAACTTCATAATACAAGTTACGCACTGAAAAATGGGGGTTATTTGGCTGAAGTTGTGGGGGGGTAGGGCTGGCTCCAGGTTTTCATGTGCCCTGGGCGAAAGAGTGCCCCTTTAACACATACCACAACTCATCATGCTCCGATACGGCAGAGAAATAGCGGTATAGTACAATGAAAAATACTTTACGTTTTACATCTCATGACGAGGCCCATCTATTTCTCCATACAGAATCATTGGTCCCATATAATGTTTGAAACAGTATATGATGAGCTCCACATAATTCTACAGTATATGTTGGTCCCCATGGATGAAGCTCCACTGTCTTATGGGCCCAAATAATGCTCCAAACATAATGGGCCCCATTTCTAATGCTCTAGTGTATAATGGGTCCTGTAAATGCTGCTCCAGTGTCTGATGTCCACCTTTGGAATGTTGCAGTGTATGGTGGGCCCCATCTATCATTCTCCAGAGTATAGTGCTCCCCAAAAATTGCTGTCCCAACATTGAAAACAATCAAATAAGTCTCCTCGCTAGGGAATCCCTGTACTTGTCAGGACTCCTCGTCGTCCCCATCTTCCATCTCACTGCACAGTATTTCAACTTTGCAAGTGCTGTGATCCTGAGCAGGGGGGGGCCCACTCGTTGGCGACGGCACTGGCACAGGGCCCCTGATAGTACGGTGGTGTGTCTGATGGCGGGTGGGCCAAACCTGCACTTTCATCTGCAGCTTCCTCTTTGTCACCGTGTAAGATGGAACTGTATATGGGAAGGGTAACCTGAGTTTCATCAGGGTCAGATTCAGGCCGTGTAGCGTGCGAGGGTAATGTAGTGGTCTGGGTCAATGTACCAGCAGATTCATTCATCGAGCAGTGGCTGGGCATCAGTGCACTTGTGTCGCCCCCAGGAGTACGGTCGCCACAGTGGCATTACCTTCTTCCTAGGGAGTGTGATGTCATGCTTGGGAGCAACGAACGATCTCTCTAGCAGGTTAACTGATTGGGCGGCGTTATTCCCACGAGTCATGACCCTCCAAACAGCGTTCATGAAGGCAAAGTGTTTGTTTTACGTGGGCAGTATGGTTGCAAAGCTGAACCTTAAAGGAATGTCCAGAAGGGCACCACCAGGAGTGGAGCCTATGGTTAAATTCGACTCCACCTGGGAAACCTCAACCATGCCAGCTACAGAACAGATGCACACATTGCAAGCTTAATTCCGTTAACGAACGAGACTCCGTCATGCCCCGCGGTCCGAGTCCGGCTTACTAGAGGGACACGTGAGGCTCTGGCACATGAGATTGGCCAATAACTGGTGTGTCATGCCATTACATGTCCGTGGCTGCATGTGCGCTACACTGAAAAGGCCAGCGTTTGTTGCTTACAGGTGCAGATAACCCGCTGAACAACGTTAGTGATGGGGATCACTGATGACAATTATTACCCGCGAACAATGATTTCCCAGTAAGTGCAGGTCAACCGCAGTTCCGGAATTAGGCCTAACCGTCATTCCTGAAAAAATGAAAAACTTACGTGTGCAAACCACAGGTGCTGTAGCTTGCTTAACAGCTCGCCAGCCGTTCTCACGCCCAGTATGGATTGCACGTGATTGCACAAAGGTTAGAAAGGGTACCGTATCCCCAGATAACATGTATGGATAGCGTACACATTCAAAATATATGTCTATACATCAGGAGGCAGGCTCAGACGGTGTTAGGCCCAGTATGGATTGCACGTGATTGCACAAAGGTTAGAAAGGGTACCGTATCCCCGGATAACATGTATGGATAGCGTACACATTCAAAATATATGTCTGTACATCAGGAGGCAGGCTCAGACGGTGATAGGCCCAGTATGGATTGCACGTGATTGCACAAAGGTTAGAAAGGGTACCGTATCCCCGGATAACATGTATGAATAGCGTACACATTCAAAATATATGTCTGTACATCAGGAGGCAGGCTCAGACGGTGTTAGGCCCAGTATGGATTGCACGTGATTGCACAAAGTTTAGAAAGGGTACCGTATCCCCGGATAACATGTATGGATAGCGTACACATTCAAAATATATGTCTGTACATCAGGAGGCAGGCTCAGACGGTGTTAGGCCCAGTATGGATTGCATGTGATTGCACAAAGGTTAGAAAGGGTACCGTATCCCCGGATAACATGTATGGATAGCGTACACATTCAAAATATATGTCTGTACATCAGGAGGCAGGCTCAGACGGTGTTAGGCCAAGTATGGATTGCACGTGATTGCACAAAGGTTAGAAAGGGTACCGTATCCCCGGATAACATGTATGGATAGCGTACACATTCAAAATATATGTCTGTACATCAGGAGGCAGGCTCAGACGGTGTTAGGCCCAGTATGGATTGCACGTGATTGCACAAAGGTTAGAAAGGGTACCGTATCCCCGGATAACATGTATGGATAGCGTACACATTCAAAATATATGCCTGTACATCAGGAGGCAGGCTCAGACGGTGTTAGGCCCAGTATGGATTGCACGTGATTGCACAAAGGTTAGAAAGGGTACCGTATCCCCGGATAACATGTATGGATAGCGTACACATTCAAAATATATGTCTGTACATCAGGAGGCAGGCTCAGACGGTGTTAGGCCCAGTATGGATTGCACGTGATTGCACAAAGGTTAGAAAGGGTACCGTATCCCCGGATAACATGTATGAATAGCGTACACATTCAAAATATATGTCTGTACATCAGGAGGCAGGCTCAGACGGTGTTAGGCCCAGTATGGATTGCACGTGATTGCACAAAGGTTAGAAAGGGTACCGTATCCCCGGATAACATGTATGAATAGCGTACATATTCAAAATATATGTCTGTACATCAGGAGGCAGGCTCAGACGGTGTCAGGCACAGTATGGATTTGACGGCCCAGATTACACAGCGGAGGAGCAGGGAGAGGTAAAGATTGCAAATGCTGGGGCCCTGCCCAAGCAAGGGGGGCCCACTCGTGGGCGTTGGTACTGGCACTGGGCCCCTCATAGTACGGCGGTGTGTCTGACGGCGGGTGTGCACCACCACCGTCAGAGACACTTGATTGCACTATGAGGGACCCTGTGCCAGTGCCCGCGCCCAAGAGTCGGCCTACCCACCTGTCCAGGGCAACGGCACTCGCACGGTGTTGTGCGCTAGGTGGTGACCCCGGCCATGCGAGGGGAGGCAGCACAGTTAGGGAGTTTTAGAAAGTGGCATATGTTGATGTTGGACATTCAGCTGATGCAAAAGGCGAAATAGGTCAAGTCCCCGGAAGAGGTGGACCAAAGCAAGCCATTTTTCTGTCACCCTATGTGTCATCAGGGGAAGGTGGGACAAAATCCTTGGAAACCCATGCGTGGTTCATTTTAATGAAGGTTAGATCATCCACATTTTGGGTTGACAGACGGGTCCTTTTTTCTGTCAGGATTGATCCAGCTGCACTGAAGACTCTTTCCGATAGCACACTTGCAGCTGGGCAAGCGAGCTCCTGTAAGGCATATTGGGCCAATTCAGGCCAGGTGTCCAGTTTAGCAGCCCAATAGTCAAAGGGGAATGACCTGTGTGGGAGAACATCGATATGGGAGGAAAAGTAGTTTGTAACCATAGTTGACAACTGCTGTCTCCTGTCACTTTCCATCAATGCAGTATTACCAGTTGTGTGAGCGGTATTTGAAAAATCAGTCCACAACATTGTCATGAAACCCCTGTCTCCAACGCCACTTCTGCTGTGTGCACCACGAACACCTCTGTCAAGCTGCCCCCGGCCCGTACGGCTCGTGTGAGAACCATCACCGCTGCTGTGTGCTGGGTATGCCTCAAGCAACCGATTTACCAGAGTTGCTTGTTTATTAGCCAATATTAGGTCAAAGTTCTCCTGTGGCATGATGTTTTGTAATTTGCCTTTATAGCATGGATCCAGGATGCTGGCCAACCAGTAGTGGTCAACGTTCATCATTTTGGCAATGCGTGGGTCCCTTTTTAGGATCTGCAAGGCATAATCTGACATGTGGGCCAATGTTCCCGGTGTCAATGATGCACTGCGAGTGCTGGTTGGAGGAGCACTTTCTGGCAAATCCACATCCCTCTAGTCACGCACAAACCCTGTACCAGACCTTGCCACGCCAACATTTTCACTTGCCCCACGAGATGCATCCTCCTCCCCTAAGTAATCATCCCCATCATCCTCCTCCTCCTCCTCTTCTTCCTCCAACTCGTCCAGGAGAGGTCCCTGAGCAGACAATGGCTGAATGTCATCAAGGATTCCCTCCTCCTCTTCCTCCTCATCAACATTGGCTGCAGACGCCTGCTCCTTAAGGTGCGTCAAAGTTTGCATGAGCAGACGCATAAGTGGGATGCTCATGCTTAGGATGGCGTCGTCTGTGCTTACCAGCCGTGTGCATTCCTCAAAACACTGAAGGACTTTACAGAGGTCTTTCAGCTTCGACCACTGCACACCTGTCAACTCCATGTCTGCTCTCAAAGTGCCTGGCCGTGTCTCCTCCCACAAATGCATTATGGCCTGCCTCTGCTCGCACAGCCGCTCCACCATGTGCAGGGTGGAGTTCCACCTTGTTGCAATGTCGATAATGAGGCGGTGGTTGGGAAGGTGGAGCAATCGCTGCAGCTTCTGCATACGAACGGAGTGTACAGGCGACCGGCGGATGTGCGCGCACAGTCTTCGCACATTCTGGAGCAGAGCTGTTAACTCCGGATAATTTTTGAGGAAGCACTGCACCACCAGGTTCAAGGTGTGAGCCAAGCAAGGTATATGGCTGAGTTTTGAAAGGGCTATGACTGCCACAAAATTACGGCCGTTATCACTAACTACTTTGCCTGCCTCAAGATGTACACTGCCCAGCCATGACTCAGTTTGTCGCTTCAAGTACTCGGCCAGCACCTCGGCGGTGTGTCTGTTGCCCAAACACATCATCTGCAACACAGCCTGCTGATGCTTTCCACTAGCTGCTCGATAGGGGGACACATCGTGTGCAACAGTGGCAGCTGCAGATGGAGTGCTCGTATGACTGCGCTCTGTGGACGAGCTTTCGCTTCTGGAGTAGAAGGAGGGTCGAACGCCTACAGCCAACTGTTTCCTATACCGTGGGCTAGGCAGCACTGTCCCACCACCGCTGTCCCCTGTGGACCCTGCATCCACCACATTAACCCAGTGCGCAGTGATGGACACGTAACGGCCCTGGCCATGCCGACTGGACCATGCATCAGTTGTGAGGTGCACCTTTCCGCTCACTGACTGCTTGAGTGCATGGACAATGCGGTCTTTCACATGATGGTGGAGGGCTGGGATGGCTTTGCGAGAGAAGAAGTGGCGACTGGGTAGGTCATAGCGTGGTACTGCATAGGCCATGAGTTCGCGGAAAGCTGCGCTTTCCACCAACCGAAAGGGCATCATCTCAAACGAGATTAGTTTGGCAATGTGGGCGTTCAAACCCAGTGTACGCGGATGAGAGACTGAGTACTTTCTTGACCTACTCATAGTGTCTGGGAGGGTGAGCTGGACTTGAGAGCTGTATATGGTGGAAGTAGCGGTGGACAGGGCGGACTGAGAGAGGGTTGATGATGGTAATGGAGTTGGTGTTCTTTCTGATGGCCTAGAATCAGTCTTTCGTTGATATAACAGTGGGATTCCCTGACTGCTGTGGCCTTGCAACGACACCTCAACATTTGCTGCTGTGCTAACCGGTGGGCTTACAGTGGGGGAAACAATGTAGCGTTGCTGACTACCTTCGCTGTGATCAGTTGCACATGTGGCACTTGAGGTTGGGTGTTGTGTCCACGCTTGCAAGTGCATGCTGGTTAAATGTCTAAGCATGCAACTGGTATTCAAATTTTTCAGATTTTTCCCTCGGCTAAAGGTCTTTGCGCACTTCTTACAGATAACCTTGGCCTGATCATGAGGATTTTGGTCAAAAAAGTGCCACACTGCACTCTTCCTACTTTGGCAGACATTTTGCGGCCTAGCACGCTGTGATCTTTTGACCCTCTGGACAAGCTGTCCAGCAACTCTTTTGATGTTTGGAACCTGTCTTTGGAGTGCTCCGGGCCTGCCAGATAACAGCTGTTGCGATGTCGATGTCTGCTGTGGATGCTCCTCATCTGAGCTATTGGAAGCAGCACCCTCTTCCCCCAATGGATGCCAATCTGGGTCAACAACTGGGTCATCCATCACCTCCTCTTCTATGTCATGTGCACCTTCCTCTGTGTCACCGTGTATGGTGGTATAGTGTGCGGGAAGGGGCACCTGAGTCTCATCAGGGTCAGAATCTGGCTCTGTACACTGCGAGGACAATGTAGTGCTCTGAGTGAATGTACCAGCAGAATCATCCATCAGCGGCTGTGCATCAGTGCACTCCATGTCAGATTCATCTTGGCCTGGGTAATTCACCATTTGACTTGATAATCCAGGCATGGTATGTGAAAACAGCTCCATGGAGTAATCAGTAGTATGGCCTGCGTCATCCTTCAATCTTGGTTGGGGTAAAGGACACAAGGAAAGGTGTGGTTCATGAACATGAGCCTCCAATGACGACTCAGTGCTTTTACTTTTTACAACTGAAGAAGAGGAGGCGATAGAGCTGGAGGCTGAGTCAGCAATGTAAGACAAAACTTTTTCCTGATGCTCTGGCTTTAAAAGCGGTTTGCCAACTCCTAGAAAACTAAGCGTTCGAGGCCTTATGTAGCCAGACGATGACGCAGGCTCAACACCTCCTGCATTCGGTCCTATTTTGCGCTTGCCACTACCATCAGATCCACCACCAACACCATAATTACCAGAGAAAACAGAAAGCAAAAAACACAAATATCCTGAACTAAAAGTAAAAAATATACTGCAAATAATGCATAAAGGTAATAATAATAATAATAAGGGTATTTAGTAAACATAATTTTGATCAAAATGATGTACAAGCCATCCCGCCACGTCACGGCAACCCTTGTGGGACAGTCCCTACTCTAGTATTTAAAACCTTATCACTTGCCAAGTGGCGTGAATGTGAATAAGGGTCGAGCGGCTGAACCACTTGTAACAGCTTAGGCCAGACTGGATGGCTTTCCCAGCTCAGAAAAAGGGCGGTCACACCCCTATATGCACTGAATGCACAATGAAATGAATAAAAAACAAATCTGAACTGAGACAAGTAAGTTAATGTGTATGCACAATGTAAGTGCATTTTAACACATGACCATTAACCAGAGAAAACAGAAAGCAAAAAACACAAATATCCTGAACTAAAAGTAAAAAATATACTGCAAATAATGCATAAAGGTAATAATAATAATAAGGGTATTTAGTAAACATAATTTTGATCAAAATGATGTACAAGCCATCCCGCCACGTCACGGCAACCCTTGTGGGACAGTCCCTACTCTAGTATTTAAAACCTTATCACTTGCCAAGTGGCGTGAATGTGAATAAGGGTCGAGCGGCTGAACCACTTGTAACAGCTTAGGCCAGACTGGATGGCTTTCCCAGCTCAGAAAAAGGGCGGTCACACCCCTATATGCACTGAATGCACAATGAAATGAATAAAAAGCAAATCTGAACTGAGACAAGTAAGTTAATGTGTATGCACAATGTAAGTGCATTTTAACACATGACCATTAACCAGAGAAAACAGAAAGCAAAAAACACAAATATCCTGAACTAAAAGTAAAAAATATATAATACCAGCTGCAAACCCCCGCCCAATTCCACGGCCTCTTCCACCAGCCTTCCTCATTTTTGGTAGAAATGTAGACAAAATCCAACAAACTATATAGCAATGTAAAACAAGGTACAAGGTGTCTATAGGACAGGGGAGATTTTGAATTTCTGCAGACACTTGTGGACACTGGACACTTTTGGATTGTGTGAGGCCCACTGATATCTGAGCGCTATGTGACAGGCTCGATGGCACAGCTGTGACCAAAGTGACTAGAGGATAAAGGAGATTTTGAATTTCTGCACACACTTGTGGACACTGGACACTTTTGGATTGTGTGAGGCCCAATGAATATCTGAGCGCTATGTCACAGGCTCGATGGCACAGCTGTGACAAAAGTGACTAGAGGATAAGGGAGATTTTGAATTTCTGCAGACACTTGTGGACACTGGACACTTTTGGATTGTGTGAGGGCCACTGATATCTGAGCGCTATGTGACAGGCTCGATGGCACAGCTGTGACCAAAGTGACTAGAGGATAAAGGAGATTTTGAATTTCTGCAGACACTTGTGGACACTGGACACTTTTGGATTGTGTGAGGCCCAATGAATATCTGAGCGCTATGTGACAGGCTCGATGGCACAGCTGTGACAAAAGTGACGAGAGGATAAGGGAGATTTTGAATTTCTGCAGACACTTGTGGACACTGGACACTTTTGGATTGTGTGAGGCCCAATGAATATCTGAGCGCTATGTGACAGGCTCGATGGCACAGCTGTGACCAAAGTGACTAGAGGATAAAGGAGATTTTGAATTTCTGCACACACTTGTGGACACTGGACACTTTTGGATTGTGTGAGGCCCAATGAATATCTGAGCGCTATGTGACAGGCTCGATGGCACAGCTGTGACCAAAGTGACTAGAGGATAAAGGAGATTTTGAATTTCTGCACACACTTGTGGACACTGGACACTTTTGGATTGTGTGAGGCCCAATGAATATCTGAGCGCTATGTGACAGGCTCGATGGCACAGCTGTGACCAAAGTGACTAGAGGATAAAGGAGATTTTTAATTTCTGCACACACTTGTGGACACTGGACACTTTTGGATTGTGTGAGGCCCAATGAATATCTGAGAGCTATGTGACAGACTCGATGGCACAGCTGTGACCAAAGTGACTAGAGGATAAAGGAGATTTTGAATTTCTGCAGACACTTGTGGACACTGGACACTTTTGGATTGTGTGAGGCCCAGTGAATATCTGAGCGCTATGTGACATGCTCGATGGCACAGCTGTGACAAAAGTGACGAGAGGATAAGGGAGATTTTGAATTTCTGCAGACACTTGTGGACACTGGACACTTTTGGATTGTGTGAGGCCCAATGAATATCTGAGCGCTATGTGACAGGCTCGATGGCACAGCTGTGACCAAAGTGACTAGAGGATAAAGGAGATTTTGAATTTCTGCACACACTTGTGGACACTGGACACTTTTGGATTGTGTGAGGCCCAATGAATATCTGAGCGCTATGTGACAGGCTCGATGGCACAGCTGTGACAAAAGTGACGAGAGGATAAGGGAGATTTTGAATTTCTGCAGACACTTGTGGACACTGGACACTTTTGGATTGTGTGAGGCCCAATGAATATCTGAGCGCTATGTGACAGGCTCGATGGCACAGCTGTGACAAAAGTGACGAGAGGATAAGGGAGATTTTGAATTTCTGCAGACACTTGTGGACACTGGACACTTTTGGATTATGTGAGGCCCAATGAATATCTGAGCGCTATGTGACAGGCTCGATGGCACAGCTGTGACAAAAGTGATGAGAGGATAAGGGAGATTTTGAATTTCTGCAGACACTTGTGGACACTGGACACTTTTGGATTGTGTGAGGCCCAATGAATATCTGAGCGCTATGTGACAGGCTCGATGGCACAGCTGTGACCAAAGTGACTAGAGGATAAAGGAGATTTTGAATTTCTGCACACACTTGTGGACACTGGACACTTTTGGATTGTGTGAGGCCCAATGAATATCTGAGCGCTATGTGACAGGCTCGATGGCACAGCTGTGACCAAAGTGACTAGAGGATAAAGGAGATTTTGAATTTCTGCACACACTTGTGGACACTGGACACTTTTGGATTGTGTGAGGCCCAATGAATATCTGAGCGCTATGTGACAGGCTCGATGGCACAGCTGTGACCAAAGTGACTAGAGGATAAAGGAGATTTTGAATTTCTGCACACACTTGTGGACACTGGACACTTTTGGATTGTGTGAGGCCCAATGAATATCTGAGCGCTATGTGACAGACTCGATGGCACAGCTGTGACCAAAGTGACTAGAGGATAAAGGAGATTTTGAATTTCTGCAGACACTTGTGGACACTGGACACTTTTGGATTGTGTGAGGCCCAATGAATATCTGAGCGCTATGTGACATGCTCGATGGCACAGCTGTGACAAAAGTGACGAGAGGATAAGGGAGATTTTGAATTTCTGCAGACACTTGTGGACACTGGACACTTTTGGATTGTGTGAGGCCCAATGAATATCTGAGCGCTATGTGACAGGCTCGATGGCACAGCTGTGACCAAAGTGACTAGAGGATAAAGGAGATTTTGAATTTCTGCACACACTTGAGGACACTGGACACTTTTGGATTGTGTGAGGCCCAATGAATATCTGAGCGCTATGTGACAGGCTCGATGGCACAGCTGTGACAAAAGTGACGAGAGGATAAGGGAGATTTTGAATTTCTGCAGACACTTGTGGACACTGGACACTTTTGGATTGTGTGAGGCCCAATGAATATCTGAGCGCTATGTGACAGGCTCGATGGCACAGCTGTGACCAAACTGACTAGAGGATAAAGGAGATTTTGAATTTCTGCACACACTTGTGGACACTGGACACTTTTGGATTGTGTGAGGCCCAATGAATATCTGAGCGCTATGACAGGCTCGATGGCACAGCTGTGACAAAAGTGACGAGAGGATAAGGGAGATTTTGAATTTCTGCAGACACTTGTGGACACTGGACACTTTTGGATTGTGTGAGGACCACTGATATCTGAGCGCTATGTCACAGGCTCGATGGCACAGCTGTGACAAAAGTGACGAGAGGATAAGGGAGATTTTGAATTTCTGCAGACACTTGTGGACACTGGACACTTTTGGATTGTGTGAGGCCCAATGAATATCTGAGCGCTATGTGACAGGCTCGATGGCACAGCTGTGACCAAAGTGACTAGAGGATAAAGGAGATTTTGAATTTCTGCACACACTTGTGGACACTGGACACTTTTGGATTGTGTGAGGCCCAATGAATATCTGAGCGCTATGTGACAGGCTCGATGGCACAGCTGTGACAAAAGTGACGAGAGGATAAGGGAGATTTTGAATTTCTGCAGACACTTGTGGACACTGGACACTTTTGGATTGTGTGAGGCCCAATGAATATCTGAGCGCTATGTGACAGGCTCGATGGCACAGCTGTGACAAAAGTGACGAGAGGATAAGGGAGATTTTGAATTTCTGCAGACACTTGTGGACACTGGACACTTTTGGATTATGTGAGGCCCAATGAATATCTGAGCGCTATGTGACAGGCTCGATGGCACAGCTGTGACAAAAGTGATGAGAGGATAAGGGAGATTTTGAATTTCTGCAGACACTTGTGGACACTGGACACTTTTGGATTGTGTGAGGCCCAATGAATATCTGAGCGCTATGTGACAGGCTCGATGGCACAGCTGTGACCAAAGTGACTAGAGGATAAAGGAGATTTTGAATTTCTGCACACACTTGTGGACACTGGACACTTTTGGATTGTGTGAGGCCCAATGAATATCTGAGCGCTATGTGACAGGCTCGATGGCACAGCTGTGACCAAAGTGACTAGAGGATAAAGGAGATTTTGAATTTCTGCACACACTTGTGGACACTGGACACTTTTGGATTGTGTGAGGCCCAATGAATATCTGAGCGCTATGTGACAGGCTCGATGGCACAGCTGTGACCAAAGTGACTAGAGGATAAAGGAGATTTTTAATTTCTGCACACACTTGTGGACACTGGACACTTTTGGATTGTGTGAGGCCCAATGAATATCTGAGCGCTATGTGACAGACTCGATGGCACAGCTGTGACCAAAGTGACTAGAGGATAAAGGAGATTTTGAATTTCTGCAGACACTTGTGGACACTGGACACTTTTGGATTGTGTGAGGCCCAATGAATATCTGAGCGCTATGTGACATGCTCGATGGCACAGCTGTGACAAAAGTGACGAGAGGATAAGGGAGATTTTGAATTTCTGCAGACACTTGTGGACACTGGACACTTTTGGATTGTGTGAGGCCCAATGAATATCTGAGCGCTATGTGACAGGCTCGATGGCACAGCTGTGACCAAAGTGACTAGAGGATAAAGGAGATTTTGAATTTCTGCACACACTTGTGGACACTGGACACTTTTGGATTGTGTGAGGCCCAATGAATATCTGAGCGCTATGTGACAGGCTCGATGGCACAGCTGTGACAAAAGTGACGAGAGGATAAGGGAGATTTTGAATTTCTGCAGACACTTGTGGACACTGGACACTTTTGGATTGTGTGAGGCCCAATGAATATCTGAGCGCTATGTGACAGGCTCGATGGCACAGCTGTGACCAAACTGACTAGAGGATAAAGGAGATTTTGAATTTCTGCACACACTTGTGGACACTGGACACTTTTGGATTGTGTGAGGCCCAATGAATATCTGAGCGCTATGACAGGCTCGATGGCACAGCTGTGACAAAAGTGACGAGAGGATAAGGGAGATTTTGAATTTCTGCAGACACTTGTGGACACTGGACACTTTTGGATTGTGTGAGGACCACTGATATCTGAGCGCTATGTCACAGGCTCGATGGCACAGCTGTGACAAAAGTGACGAGAGGATAAGGGAGATTTTGAATTTCTGCAGACACTTGTGGACACTGGACACTTTTGGATTGTGTGAGGCCCACTGATATCTGAGCGCTATGTCACAGGCTCAATGGCACAGCTGTGACAAAAGTGACTAGAGGATAAGGGAGATTGGATTGCTTTTAAAAAAGCAGTTTGCGGAGCAGTGGGTAAACAGCAATGCCAGCCTGTCAGGAAGCCTTAAAAGGCAGCCCAACAACCAACACCACTGATACACCACAATATAGCCTCCCCTTGCACTGCACACACAGTGACTGGTGTGTTGTGCAGGCCAAATCGCTAGCAGCAGAAGCAGTTTTTTTTCCTTCTCAGCAGGACAAAAAAAAAAAATTGGGATTGCTTTTAAAAAAGCAGTTTGCGGAGCAGTGGGTAAACAGCAATGCAGGAATGTCAGGAAGCCTTAGAAGGCAGCCCAACAACCAACACCACTGATACACCACTATATAGCCTCCCCTTGCACTGCACACACAGTGACTGGTGTGTTGTGCAGGCCAAATCGCTAGCAGCAGAAGCAGTTTTTTTTTCTTCTCAACAGGACAAAAAAAAAAAAATTGGGATTGCTTTTAAAAAAGCAGTTTGCGGAGCAGTGGGTAAACAGCAATGCAGGAATGTCAGGAAGCCTTAGAAGGCAGCCCAACAACCAACACCACTGATACACCACTATATAGCCTCCCCTTGCACTGCACACACAGTGACTGGTGTGTTGTGCAGGCCAAATCGCTAGCAGCAGAAGCAGTTTTTTTGTCTTCTTCCCTGCCTAACGCTCTCCCTACAGAATCAGCAGCAACCTCTCCCTATACTGAGATCGGCAGAAGTAAGATGGCGGTCGGCGTGCACGCCCTTTTATACCCCCTGTGACGCCCACCAAAGCAAGCCAATCACTTGTATGCCCTTCTGAAAGATGGTGGTGACCCGTGCCTATGTCATCACGTTGCCCACAGTGTCCGTGGATCCTGATTGGCTGAAAAAGAGCGCAAAACAAACTTTTGAAACGCGACTTTGGCGCGTAAGTCGCCGACCTCGTGGCCGACCTCATCCTAGGGTCGGGTTTCGTTTCATGAAACCCGACTTTGCCAAAAGTCGGCGACTTTTGAAATTTTTCGACCCGTTTCGCTCAACTCTAACTAACGCAGCTTCAGTGACCTGCGGTAACCTCACATAACATCACCGCTAGTCACTAATGCTACTCTGGCAGCAGCTCATTCTCTCGCTTTTTTCAGCCTGGACGATCACATCTTAGCACCGTCCAGCTTGAAAACCAATTATCGCAAACATGGATTACAGCATAGGACAGTATGTTGGACAGGTGACATATGTTTTTTTATTTCTGTTTGTTTGCCAGGAGAACAGGGCTTTAAAAGAATGGGTGTTGAGTGAGTATAACTGTGTTTATTATTTTTTAAATAAATTTGTAAAATAATGTGCATTTTCATTTCATATAAAGAAGTTTTAATCTGGGTGGTTTTTTACTGACTATTAGTGTTGAGCGATACCACCCGATATTGAAAAATATAAGATCGGATTGGATCGGCCGATCTCCAAAAAGTATCGGGTATCGCCGATCCCGGAAGTCCCATTCAAGTCAATGGAACAGAAATATCGGAATTAAAAAAAACCCTTTCTTTCCTTGTAGGTTAATTCTACATGAAGAAAAACAACTAAGAATAATGTAGAATGTATTGTGGGAGGTGTAGGAGATATTAAAGCCATAGAGGTTTAGCCCAATCAAATGGAATAGCAGGAATTAAATTTTTTTTTTTAAAGACGTTCGGAGTTACAAAGATATTGACTATGTTAACCTCTTTTATATTTTGTCAGATATGTATGTTTCACTACTTCCATGCTCTTCACCTTCTTTTTTACTTCTCCCACACTTTCTCCTTCATCATCCTCAGCAGCAGCATCTTTTTCATCAACTTCTTCTTCACCTTATTCATCTTCTTCTTCTTCGCCTTCTTCCTATTCTTTTTTATATTCTTCATATTCTTCTTATTCAACTATTATTCTTCTTCATATTCTACTTCTTCATCTTCTTCCTATTCTTCTTCTTCTTCATCATATTCTTATTTGTGACAGGCATTCCTGTAGTTGTTATCTATAAAAGTTTGAAGATTACGCCTTCCGTTCTGCCTGTCACAAAAGATTTACAACAGGATTTGTCCGCGTTCAGTTTGGCCTGCAGCAGCAGGCATTTTCCAGGGGCACCACAAGGAGGAACGGACTCACTCCCACACACTGCTTAGTCTTCTTCTTCTTCTTATAATTTAGATAATATCATTTGCTCTGATTTTTAGTCTTATGCTTAATGTTCTTCTGCTTTTGGTTTTTCTGCTTCTTGGTGGTTGTCTTCATGTTCTTTGTCCTCTTGGTCATCTTCTTCAGGGTCATATTTTAGGTATTCTTCTGTGTGGTCTTCAGGGTCGTCGTCTTCAGGGTCGTCGTCAGGGAGATCCTGAGTGAGAACCAAAAACCATTTCCACAAGCTCGATCTTGGAAAAGTAGCAGAAGGTACAAGGCGGCTGAGGAACTGTTGGGAACCAGCTGACGGTACTGGAACCCGGATGGTTAGCAGAAGGAACAAGAGCCAATGGAACTAGCGAGGACCAGCTGATGGTGCTGGAACCCGGAGGGGCAGCATAAGGAACAAGAGCCAATGGCACAACCGTGGACCAGCTGACGGTGCTGGAACACGGTTACTAAGCAGGAGGTACCTGTGCTAAAAGCACTACCAAGGACCAGCAGACGTTGCTGGAACTCAGATACAGAGAAGGAGGCACCTAGGCCAAAGGCACTACCAAGAACCAGCTGACGGTGCTGGAACCCGGATGGGTAGCAGAAGCTGCAAGAGCCAATGAACTAGCGAGGACCAGCTGACGGTGCTGGAACCCAGAGTGGCAGCAGAAGGAGCAAGAGCCAATGGCACCACCGTGGACAAGCTGACGGTGCTGGAACACGGTTACTAAGCAGGAGGTACCTGTGCTACAAAGCACTACCAAGGACCAGCAGACGTTGCTGGAACTCGGATACCGAGAAGCAGGCACCTAGGCCAAAGGCACTGCCGAGAACCAGCTGATGGTGCTGGAACCCGGAGGGGCAGCAGAAGGAACAAGAGCCAATGGCATAACCGTGGACCAGCTGACGGTGCTGGAACACGGTTACTAAGCAGGAGGTACCTGTGCTACAAAGCACTACCAAGGACCAGCAGACATTGCTGGAACTCGGATACCGAGAAGGAGGCACCTCGGCCAAAGGCACTGCCGAGAACCAGCTGACGGTACTGGATCCCAGATGGGTAGCAGAAGGTACCCATGATAAACAAAGTTGCAAGGCCGCGAGCAGGCCACAATTACTGAAACCCACAGTCCTACAGGGGGTGCTTGTCCTATTGGCACTACGGAACCAGCCTTTATTACCAGAACCCACAGCCCACATAGGAAGCACCTAAACTGCAGGCACCATAGACTCGGCAAACCCGACCGCAGCACGACTAACGAGTGACGTTGACACAACGCGGAAACAGCAGGCGTGCTGGAACCAGGCTGGGCAGGAGGGAGTACCCGTGCCAAAGACACTGCCGAGAACCAGCTGATGGTGCTGGAACCCGGATGGGTAGCAGAAGCTACAAGAGTCAATGGAACTACCGAGAACCAGCTGACGGTGCTGGAACTCGGATACCGAGAAGGAGGCACCTAGGCCAAAGGCACTGCCGAGAACCAGCTGACGTTGCTGGAACACGATGGGTAGCAGAAGCTACAAGAGTCAATGGAACTACCGAGAACCAGCTGACGGTGCTGGAACCCAGAGTGGCAGCAGAAGGAACAAGAGCCAATTGCACAACCGTGGACCAGCTGACGGTGCTGGAACACGGTTTCTAAGCAGGAGGTACCTGTGCTACAAAGAACTACCAAGGACCAGCAGACGTTGATGGAATTTGGATACCGAGAAGGAGGCACCTCGGCCAAAGCCACTGCCGAGAACCAGCTGACGGTACTGGAACCCGGATGGGTAGCAGAAGGTACCCATAATAAACAAAGTTGCAAGGCCGCGAGCAGGCCGCAGTTACCGAAACCCACAGTCCAACAGGTGGTGCTAGTGCTATTGGCACTACGGAACCAGCCTTTATTACCAGAACCCGCAGCCCACATAGGAAGCACCTAAACAGCAGGCACCATAGACTCGGCTAACCCGACCACAACACGACAGGACAATGTATTGGTGGCAAAGTGACGTTGACACTCCCCGGAAACAGCAGGCGTGCTGGAACCAGGCTGGGCAGGAGGGAGTACCCGTGCCAAAGACACTTCAGAGCAGCGACTGGAGATGTTGGAGCCCAGGGTCAATCATGCAGCAGGCTGAGGCCTACTTGGAGAAAGTAGTAAATAAGATGTTGTGTGATTTTGGAGGCAGCAGGAGACTTT
Organism: Dendrobates tinctorius; assembly: GCF_039654945.1. Classification (NCBI taxonomy): domain Eukaryota; kingdom Metazoa; phylum Chordata; class Amphibia; order Anura; family Dendrobatidae; genus Dendrobates; species Dendrobates tinctorius. Next base: position 9,805,634 of record NW_027361829.1, on the reverse strand, counting down.
GTTGTCCACACAGCAGGGGAGCAGCTGGTGTTACTGAACCCCACTAACACTGGAGCGTGTGTTTTTCTCTGTGCAGACGGCACTTCCGAGCAACAACTGGCTGTGTTGAAGCCCAGGATCAATCGTGGAGCAGGCTGAGGCCTACTTGAAGTAAGTTTTATATCTGTTGTATGCTACTACTGATTGTAACTGTGCTCTACTTCGGCCTCTGGCTCCACTGTCTCTAGTATTTCCAGTGGCCTCCAACCCCACCAGTTGCTGCTCAGACGTGGCGTCTGCTCAATCCACACTTGTTCCTGTGTTACTGGGGCCCACTCACGTCAGTTGATCCCCTGATGTGTGTCCGGCAAGGTCTCCTGCTCTGTCCACATTCCCACTACTAGTAATGGGAATGTGGACAGAGCAGGAGTCATTGCCGGACACACATCAGGGGATCAACTGACGTGACTGAGCCCCAGTAACACAGTAACAAGTGTGGATTGTGCAGACGCCACTTCAGAGCAGCAACTGGCAGGGTTGGAGGCCAGGGGAAATACTAGAGACAGTGGAGCCAGAGGCCTAAGTGGAGCATGGTTAAAATTCAGTAGTAGTTCGATTGTGGAGGGAGCTGGATACTTTGCCGTCCACACGGCAGGGGAGCAGCTGGCGTTACTGAACCCCACTAACACAGGATCTAGTGTTTTTCTCTGTGCAGACGGCACTTCTGAGCGACAACTGGCTGTGTTGAAGCCCAGGGATTACAGTTCAGGTGGTAGAAACATGAACACAACAGGAGACCTGGATACTGTTGCCAACCAATTATTTATTCTGGAAGAGGACTGGCAAATTCTGGCGAGATCCAGGCCTTGTTCATTTTCAGAAAAGTAAGCCGGTCAACGTTATAGGAGGATAGTCGCGTGCGACGGTCTGTTAGTACACCACCTGCGGCACTAAAGACGCGTTCCGATAATACACTGGCAGCAGGGCAAGCCAGCACCTCCAATGCATACTGGCAGTTTTCGAATGGTAGTAGACCTGAGACTTGTAAATAAGTACACTCCCTCAGCAGCCCACCTTGTTGCATCTGTCCCTGAAGTTATGTCACAGCTGAGGAGTGATTGTAAAGTGTTTTCTTGTTTGGACATTGCAAATGGCTTTTTCTCAGTACCCCTAACACCTGAATCTGCCCTCCGCTTCGCATTCACTTTTGAGAATGTGCAATACTTGTTCACGCGGTTGCCCATGGGTTTTCACAGTTCTCCTGTGTATTTCCATCAGGCATTGGCTCAGGTGTTAGAACCCCTTGGCTACGGAGACAAAGTCTTACAGTATGTGGATGATTTATTGATTCAAACTGTCGATGAATGTGAACACAAAGAGACCCTTGAAAATGTTTGTCAGGCTTTACAAAATGCAGGGCTCAAAATGAGTCTAGATAAAGTACAATTGATGAAATCAGAGGTTAAATTTCTGCGTGTGTCTGTCTCAGCAGAAGGAAAGAAGCCCATGCATGATAGGGTTAAAGCTATTCAGGCTGTCTCCATACCAACTAACATTACTGAACTCAGAAAATTTTTGAGTCTTATTAATTTTTCCAGAGAATTTATTGAAGATTTTGCCAATTTGGCTAAACCATTGTATGATTTATTGAAAAATGCTGATGATGACTTTACCCCTGTAACTGTAGAAGGAGCAGCCTTACAGGCTTTTGAGGGATTGAAGCGCGCCCTTACGGCAGCTGCTGCATTGGTTAACCCTGACCCTTCCCAGCCTTTTTACATTCAGACTCATACTGGTAATATCTCTATTTCTTCTGTGCTTCTACAAAAATGGCCCAAAGAAAGCCCAGAGGTATCTAGTCAGTTGTATGCCTTAGGTTATTACTCTAGGTTGCTTACTCCCGTGGAAAAAGGATTCACTCAGTGCATGAAGCACCTACTGGGCGTGCACTAGACTATGAATCAAGTGAGACATATAGTGGGATTTGCTCCTTTAAGTTTACAAGCCCCGCATGTCACTTTAAAAACTCTGCTGCAGAAATTCTTAAACAAATTGAGCAGCGGGGCAAAGAATTTCCAAAATTATGGTCCTTCTGTAAAATTAAAGGACAGCAGAGGCTAATTCCTGACCCCCACATCCTTGGCAATGCATACGTAGACCACGCAGCCAAGGAAGCTGCACTTACGGGCGATGACAAATATCCCCAAGAAGTCATCGCTGCAGTCACAAAAAAACCCCGAGAGCCCCCCTTGTTTTTTTCTCCTCTTCAAGATCTTGTAAAGACACAGGAGAAGGATGGAGACTCATCCCTGTTCAATTCCCTTGAGTCCCTGCCCATTGAAGGGGACAGGCTAGTGCCTTACATCCCAACAACAATGATTAAGTCTTTGCTCAAAATTTCAAGCTACAAAGTTGTTAAAATGGTTCATATCAATCAGTGTAGACTTCTTAATTATTTTACTGAGATTTCTGGTAAGGACTGATACTCCACTCTTTTTTTCTATTTTCTCCAGGTCAGCTGAAGATTTTCATATTCGACTCCTGGGACCATGAGCCTATTGGATGATCAGGAGAAGATGTTTCACACTATACAGTGGGACTCTGATAGTGTGAGAGGGGGAGCAGATCAGGAAAATTCAGAAGACAAAGAATGAGAAGAAAAAGACCAAAAGACTTGACTATTGTGCAACTTATTTTTTTCGGGACTATTTTAATTATTTTTTTATTATGTGTTTGTTCTATTTTTAGGGACTTTTGCCTTAGACACACATGTGTATAAAGTGCTGAATTACCTCAATATTCTTATTTTCAGTAATTTACCCATGAATATTACAGTACTGTATGTTGTACTCTGGATAGAGTACAAGAGGGGGACTTGTAAGAGAATGGTCAGCCATAATATACTGAGCGGCCATGCTGTCTCTAGCAGCCATCTTGTCGAAAGTTAGAGAAGTTTCAACTTTTACAAAAGAGCTAATAAAATGTACTAAATGGAGGATGGAAAATGAGATCATGTCTCTTACCAACTTCAGTAGATGTGCATAGAGGAAGATTGGATCTAATATGGGGGTTTTAGAAGTAGGTTGCAAGTGTGCAGGGCTGAACACAGTGGATATCGCGTTCAGCCCTGCACACTTGCAACCTACTGTGGCGAACTATGTTGCTTCACAGAGCTGCAGCAACTACGTAATAGAACCCTGTTCCCTGTTAAATGTCACAGGGCTCAGCTGATAAAGCGCAAGTGAGGTCTCAACCCCAAGAACGTGGGGATTAGAGTCTGAACGGACCCACAAAGCGCACGGTGTTGCACAAGCGATGCCACTACTTGGCGCTGACGCTATGCACTGACTCTGCCTCCTATCAGCTGAGGCACTAACTGGCAGGGCTGAGCAACACATGCATACCAAGGGAAGGGGTTTCATAATGAGTCAATTACCATAGACAATCATACGTGCATACAACACACACCACATGGTCTATACTAGCACACGGCAGTGCGGCCATGAGATCCCTTTATAGGTTCCAGTCTTCTGAGACCTTGCTAGCAGACCAATCCAAACTCGCCTAAGGACCTGAGCAGCTGACTGCCGACCACCAATGAGTGATCGTCTCACGGGCATGCTCAGAAGGGAAAATCCTGTACTTAGTCCCAGGAATGTCTGCTGCCTGCTGTTTGCTGTTGATTGCTATAGCTGAACCAGGAGAGGCAGCAGCAATCACTCGCAGAGCACGGGTCGGAGCAAGATGCTGAGACTGACGTCTCTGATGAGCAGGATCCGCTATGGCTGAGACTGAATGGAAGACTGCAGGAAAAGACATGGCTTGGGATTCCTCCTGTGGAGAGGGAGAATCCCAGTGCCTAACATTACCCCCCCTCCAAGCACTCCTCCTCTGCGGGCTTCGCCACGCTCCAAGGCCGCAATAAGCTGAGGGGCATGAATTTGGTCAACCAGCTCCCAGGCCCTATCCTCTTTTCCACGACCCTTCCAGTCCACCAAGTAAAATTTTTTGCCACAACCGACAATGGCGTTCACCTTAAAATTGTCCATGGATGTGCCCGATGTCCCGGCATATGACTCAGAAAACCCGGACATGGGATAAACAGGTTTCAAGAGGGAAACATGGAAGGTGTCGGTGATACCCAGGCGCGGAGGATGGCACAGGATTTACCTGCTCTAGGACCTTGAAAGGACCTAGGTAGCAGGGAGCAAACTTAGTGGACTCAACACATAGCATGATGTTACAGGCAGAGAGCCACACTAAGTTGCCAGGAGCAAAGGTCAGAGCGGGGAGCCGATGCATGTCGGCGGAGACCCTCATTCTCTCCTTAGAGACCCGCATAGCATCCTGAGTGTGGTCCCAGAAGTCACGGGTCTCCACTGCCCAGTCTACCACCCTAGAGTTGGTAGATGACGCAGACATAGGCACAGGAACATGCGGATGCTGGCCTTAATTGAGGAGGAAAGGTGTCTGCCCTGTTGAATCGGCAACGGCGTTGTTAAGCGCAAACTCCGCCCATGGTAGTGCCCAGTCATCCTGCCTGTTGGAGACAAAATGTCGCATGTTCGTGACAAGGGTCTAGTTGGCCCTCTCTACCAACCTGTTCGTTGCGGGATGATATACTGAAGAGAGATTTAACTCAATACTGAGCAGATGACAAAACTCTCTCCAGAACCGACAAGCAAACTGAGGACCTCAGTCACTGACTATTTTGTTAGGCATGCTGTGCAGGCATAAGATGTTCTTAATAAAAAGCACTGCCAAGGCCCGTGCTGATGGTGACCGCAGAAGAGGCACCAAGTGCACCATTTTGGACAAATGGTCCGTGACTACCAAGATAACTGTATTGTTACAGGACTTGGGCAAGCCCACAATAAAGTCCATCCCCACCCTCTCCCAGGGCCTATCTGCCACCGGCAGAGAATATAACAAGCCCGCTGGCCTCTGCAGGGAAGGCCAATTTTTGGCGCAGGAGACACACACCTGAAAGTAGTCTCTAATGTCACGTGCCGAATGTGGCCACCAATATGACCTCGCCAGGAGCTCAGATGTCCTCTTGTTCACCCGAAATGTCCACTCACCCTAGAAGAATGAGCCCAAGAGAGAACCTCTTGATGCAAATTAGGTGGTACTAGAGTCTTACCAGGAGGCATCGACTCAAGCGAAACCGGAGCTACGGTTCTCAAACTCTCTGATGGGACAATATGCCGAGGCTTGTCTCCCTCCTCAAAAGAGAAAACGGAACGGGAGAGAGCATCGGCACGCAAGTTCTTCTCCTTGGAGAGAAAATGGAGGGTGAAATTAAACCCGGGGGAAGAATAGAGACCATCTGGCCTGGCAAGAGTTCAGCTGCTTAGCTGTCTGCAAATACAGCAGATTTTTGTGGTCGGTGAAGACTTGAAAGGGGTACTAGGCCCCCTCCAGGAGATGTATCCACTCTGAAAAGGCCAATTTCATGGCTAGCAACTCCCTGCCCCCGATGGAATAATTCCTCTCCGCCGATGTGAAGGTGTTGGAAAAGACGGAAGAGTCATCCACCTCCATTATGAATGGCTTATCAACATCAGGACGATGTAAATAGGGAGCCCTAGCGAAGTGACTTTATGGACGTAAAAGCCTTGGAGACCTCTTCCAACCACAGCTTGGGATTAGCTCCTTTCCTGGTGAGAGCTACCAGAGGAGCTACTAAAGTAGAGAAGTGGGGAATGAACTGGTGATAGTAATTGATGAACCCGATGAAGCGCTGCACCACTTTATGGGAATGGGTTCTTGCCAGTTCATCACGGACTCCGGTTTGGCAGGAACCATGGCTAAGCCCTTGGCCGAGATGATATACCTCAGAAAAGGCAAGGACTCCTGCTCAAACACACACTTCTCTAACTTAGCATACAGGGAATTAGTCCGTAGGAGTTCGAAGACCTTGCAGACATCCCTCTGGTGGGAATCTATATCTGGAGTGTAGATTAGAATATCATCCAGATAGACTACGACTGAGGTGGATAACAGTTCCCAGAAGATGTCATTCACAAAGTCTTGGAACATGGCCGGGGCGTTACAAAGCCCGAATGGCATCACCAGATATTCATAGTGACCATCCCTAGTGTTAAATGCAGTCTTCCATTCGTCCCCCTCATGGATGCATATCAGGTTATTCGCGCCACACAGATCTAGCTTAGTAAATACCCTTGCTCACCGATGCCTATCGAAGAGTTCCGAGATGAGGGGTAGAGGGTATTTGTTTTTTACAGTGATGGCAATGAGACCCCGATAGTCTATACATGGACGTAGTTCCCCATTCTTCTGAATGAATGAAGAACCCAGCCCCTGCAGGTGACACTGACTTCCAAATAAACCCCCTCGCCAGATTTTCAATAATATAGCTTCCGTCTCCAGGAGTGAAAGGGGTAGACACATCCCCGGGGAGGTTCTGTCCCAAGCAAGAGGTCTATAGGACAGTCATAGGGGCGATGAGGCAGCAGGGTCTCTGCTACATTCTTGGAGAACACATCCGTGTATGGCCAAAACTGTTTGGGTAGGGAGGTTAGATCTGCGGGGATCTCAGATGACCCAACCTGAACATGGGCCTTGTGACACTGTTGCTGGGATGCCCTACTCCACCCCTGGATACTCCCCGTAGCCCAGTCAATATTGGGTGAATTTTGACGCAACCAGGGCATACCTAACAACACCTCATCAATACCCTCGGGAATCACTAACAGTGATTTTAATTCCTGATGACTTTGAGGAAACTCGAGGGAAAGAGGAATGGTTTTATGGGTGATTTGATAAGGTAGCGCTGAATCATCACTAGGGGTATTGCATTCCATAGGGCAAAAGAGGAGGACATAAAATTACCCTCATCCCCGGAATCCACGCAAGCCTCTGCGATGTGAGAGGTCGCCTCGTAGGACAGCATCACTTGGAATTTGATTTTGGGAGACATGCCAGGAGACTCAGGAACGCCCGCTCTAATGAACACTAGAGACGACAGCTTTCTCTGTCGCCTGGTACGGTAGTTGGCTACCGGACCAGTCTGCCCAATGTCAGAAGGAGATGGTATAGCATAAACAGACTGGCCTTTAGTCTCCGAAAGCCGATCCCTCTGAAATTTAGTCGGTTCGTTGGACTGACTGGGAGACCCCAAAGGATTGGCGAAACTTGGTGCCAACCTAATCCATTGCCAACACTGGGCTCGTTCCAACCTTCTTTCGGCAAACCAAAGGTCGATACGAGTGGATATGGTGATCAACTCCTCCAGTGTAGAGGGAATCTCCCTTGTGGCCAAAGCATCCCTGACATGACCAGCAAGGCCACTCCAAAAAATCGGAATCAGGACCTTGTCTGACCATTCCAGTTCAGAGGCTATGGTCCAAAACCTTATGGCGAACTGGCTGGTTGGTAAGGAGCCCTGCGTAAGAGCCAGAAGTAGGAGTGTGGCATTGTGGGTGACCTGAGGTCCTAGGAAGACCTGTTTCAGAGTGCACAAAAAGTGTACGGCGCTCTGAACTACCAGGTCCTTATGTTCCCACAATTGCGCAGCCCACTCCAACGCCCTGTCTGTTGAAAGGGATTTCACAAATCCCACCTTGGCCCGCTTGGACGAGAATCGTGAACTCAGTGAGTCTAAATGAATCGAGCACTGGTTCACAAATCCTCTGCAAGCCTTGCTATCCCCAGAGAACTTACCGGGGAGTGGGAGATTTGATAGAAATGGGACATTAGGTGCAACTTCACTGACCACCTGTGCCACTACAACGGATGAATCCACAGCTGAAGCTGCTCGCTCTAAAGCGGACAGCCTGTTCTCCAGCTGCTGCACAATCCGTGGAAGCTGAGGTTCGTCCGCCATTGCTAGACAGACCATGGCGCTAGTGTAATGTTAGGGTTGGCAGAACCCACGAAATTAAATATAATAATAAGGTGCGTCCGCAACCCGAGGTCCACCGTGCAGACATGGAACCTGCTGCTGAGCAATGGCAGAACAAGATGGCGGTTGAACGCTGTTCCCTGTTAAACGTCACAGGGCTCAGCTGATATGGCGCGAGTGAGGTATCTAGGCTCAACCCTAAGAACACGGGGATTAGACTCTGACCGGACCCACAAAGCGCACGTCGCACAAGCGATGCCACTACTTGGCGCTGACGCTAGGCACTGACTCTGCCTCCTACCTGCACTATCGGCCTAGGCACTAACTGGCAGGGCTGAGCAACACATGCATACAAAGGGAAGGGGTTTCATAATGAGTCAGTCACCAGAGACAATCATACGTACATACACCACACACCACATGGTCTATACTAGCGCACGGCGGTGCGGCCATGAGATCCCTTTATAGGTTCCAGTCTTCTGGGACATTGCTAGCAGACCAATCTGAACTCTCTTGGGGACCTGAGCAGCTGACTGCCAACCACCAATGAGTGATTGTCTCTCGGGTATGCTCAGAAGAGTAAATCCTGGACTTCGTCACAGGACCGTCTGCTGCCTGCTGTTTGCTGTTGATTGGTATAGTTGATCCTGGAGAGGCAGCAGCAATCAATCGCACAGCATGGGTCTGAGCAAGATGCTGAGACACATGTCTCTGCTGAGCAGGATCTGCTGTAGCTGAAACTGAATGCGAGACTGCAGGAAAAGACATGGCTTGGGATTCCTCCTGTGCAGAGGGAGAATCCTGGCACATAACTTAATGCACATCTTAATCCCTCTTGGCCTGTCCTTGGGTCTATTAGGAAGAGTATTGTACCTAAATGAGGTCAAGCAGTAGATCAGACTATGCATGAACAGCGATTCTCATTAGTAGCAGTATACTTTAGCCATTCCAACCAAATGTTGGAGTCAGAAAACCATGTTTTTAGGGTCAGTTTATCTGCATATGTTAGTTCTGACAGGAGTTTGGCAACCACGATTGGTTAACATAGTAACATAGTTAGCAAAGCCGAAAAAAGACAAATTTTCCATCCAGTTCAGCCTATAATTCGTCAGAATAAATCCCCAGATCTAAGTCCTTCTAAGGAACATAATAACTGTAAGATACAATATTGCTATGCTCCAGGAAGACATCCAAGTCTCTCTTGAATTCCTCGACTGAGTTTGCCATCACCACCTACTCAGTCAAGGACTTTCAGGTTCTCACTGCCCTAACAATAATGAATCCTCTTCTATGTTGGTGGAAAAACATTCTCCCCTCCAGATGCAGAGAATGCCCCCTTGTGACCACCACCTTCCTTGGTATAAACAGATCCTCAGAGAGACATTTGTATTGTCCCCTTAAATACTTATACACGGCTATTAGATCGCCCCTTGGTCGTCTTTTTTCTAGACTAAATAATCCTGCTAATAATTTTGCTAATCTCTCTGGGTATTGTAGTTCCCCCTCCCCTTTATTAATTTTGTTGCCACCTTTGTACTCACTCTAGTTCCATTATATCCTTCCTGAGCACCGATGCCCAAAACTGTACACAGTACTCCATGTGCGGGCTATCCAGGGAATAGCACAGAGGCAGTATAATGCTCTCATCATGTGTATCCAGACCTCTTTTAATGCACCCCAAGATCCTGTTTGCCTTGGTAGCCACTGTCTGGCACTGGCTGCTCCAGGTAAGTTTATCATTAACTAGGATCCCCAAGTCCTTCTCCATGTCAGATTTACCCAGTGGTTTCCCATTCAGTGTATAATGGTGATATTGATTCCTTCTTACCATGTGTATAACCTTATATTTATCATTGTTAAACCGCATCTGCCACCTTTCGGCCCAAGTTTCCAACTTATCCAGATCTATCTGAAGCAGAATACTATCTTCTCTTGTATTGACTGCTTTACATAGTTTTGTATCTGGGTCGCCCTCCCAGAGCTGTGGGGTACTCGGTACCGGGCCGGTGTCAGTGAGATGTTTCACAGCAGCGGTGACCCAGTCCGTGGCCCTGGGCGCCCAAGTAATGGGGAAATGTACTTAATGGAATGGAATAGTTTGTGACGCCACCTGTGGTGCTCGACAAGGGAGATGTTAAGCCGACGCTGCAGACAGATCCGCTGGGACTGATAGTATGGTGCAGCAAAGATGTAATAGCTCCCCACAGGTGAAGCTATAGCCCCAGGGCAGTGTAGATGTGGTTGGCACGGGGATATAGCAGTGCCGGAAAGGTAGGAAGCAGACAAGACACAGCGGTGTGCAATTTCTGTACCTTTACTTGATAACTGCAGTCCAGGGTCCTGATTACAGATGGTAACGGAGCAGGCTAGCCTGGAAGCAACTCAGGGATTCTCTCTCAGCAGATGGGCTGTGCAGTCTCCTTCCTAGCGCTTGTTTGAATGAAGTACTCCAGTACTCAGTTACTCTGAAGTTCCTCCTGTCACATGTTCCCAAGAACCTTACTTGCACGGCAGACAGCTGTAGCCTCTCTCGGGGACTCCTCTCTTGAGTCCTGGCTCTCTATCCAAGCTGCTGTTGTGCCTCAAGTCTTAGATGGGAGGAGGGCATTTACAGCCTCCTACTCCTCTGGTATCTGTTGTAGGACCGTTAGTATCCGTACAACCGTGGAGACCAGGCTCCAGTTCATGCGCTCTCAAGCTGAGGGAGCTCTCCTTCCTAGCTCAACCTCCAGCTTCTCTCTACACGTCTGCACACTTCACCCTCCGCAGACTAACTGACCACTTCTTCCTCTTGGCTCTCAGAGAGCACTTCTCCCCTTAATCCTGGTTCAGAGTTCCCCCTGCCGGCCTGGAGTGGAACTGTGTTGCATGTATGGATTGACTGCGAGAGAGACCCATCATTGCCTCCAAGCCTGGCTTTACCCTCCCCTGGAGGAAGGCAAAGCCACTGTGGCGACCATACTCCTGGGGGCGCCACATATCATCTGCAAATATTGATATTTTACTGTGTAAACCTTGTACCAGATAGTTAATAAATATGTTGAAGAGAATAGGTATCAACATTGACTCCTGAGGTACCACTGGTCACAGCAACCCAGTTAGAGAATATATCATTTATAACCATCCTCTGCTTTCTATCACTAAGACAGCTGTTTACCCATGTACACACATTTTCCCCCAGACCCAGCATTCTCATTTTGCTACCAACCGCTTGTGTGGCACAGTATCAAACGCATTGGAAAAATCAAGATATACCACGTCCAATTACTCACCGTGGTCCAGTCTATAGCTTACCTCTTCATAAAAACTGATTAGACTGATTTGACAGGAGTGATTCCTCATAAACCCATGCTGATATGGAGTTAAACAGTTATTCTCATTGAGATAACCCAGAATAACTTCCCTCAGAAACCCTTCAAATATTTTACCAACAATAGAGGTTAGACTTACTCGCCTATAATTTCCAGGTTCACTTATAGAGCCCTTTTTGAATATTGGTACTATACTGGGTTAGATTGGTGACCCTTAATATAGGGTTTTCTTTGTCTCTCGGCATTTCACGTAGCATTTTATTTTCCACAGTGGAGAAGAATATGTTTAATTTTAGCTTTTTCCTCGTCATCTACAACCATTCTTTCCTCACAATTTTTTAAGGGGCCTACATTTTCACTTTTGATTCTTCTACTATTGATATAGTTGAAGAACAGTTTAGGATTAGTTTTACTCTCCTTAGCAATGTGCTTCTCTGTTTCCTTTTTGGCAATTTTAATTCGTTTTTTAGATTAAGTATTTTTCTCCCTAGAGTTTTTTAGAGCTTCAACGGTGCATGCTGCTTTAGTAGTTTAAATGCTTTCTTTTCACTGTTAATTGCCCCTCCTAGTTCTTTGTTTAGCCACATTGGGTTTTTCCAATTTCTTGTCCTTTTAGGCTAGCTTCACACTAGCATTTTGGCCCGCAGCGCACGGCTGCCGCTAAGCCCTGCCCCCTGCCGTGCCCCCTCCGGTCATCTCCTCCTAGTATCGCACATCACTGCATGCGATCTGCACACCCTGTCTTTAGCATAGGGTGCGCAGACCGTGCGCTGGCCGTGAACTAGTAGGATTTTGCGTGCGCTGCGCCCTTTTGACGGCGCACCGTCAAAAGTGCACAGCGCACGCAAAATCTTACTAGCGCACGGCCAGCGCACGGTCTGCGCACTCTATGCTAAAGATAGGGTGTGCAGATCACATGCAGCGATGTGCGATACTAGGAGGAGATGACCAAAGGGGGTGTGGCAGGGGCGAGGCTTAGCTGCAGCCGTGCGCTGCGGGCCAAAACGCTAGTGTGAAGCTAGCCTTATTCCGACAAGGTATAAACCACTTACAGTGCCTATTTAGGATGTCCTTAAACATTTCCCATTTATTATTCATCTTTGCTTTCAGTTTGTGTGACACAGGTCTGCTATTGATGTTTCTTAGCCAAAACTTGCCCATTTAGCCACACTCCCCCTCTCTCCCACGTTATGTACTTGAACCTAATACATATAACACTTGATCATTCTCTGAGAGATTCTTAGTGGAGATATAATCCTTGTGCTAGATAAAGGATATATGTCTGATCAATGACGAGTGGCAGAAACCACTGGCCTCTGAATCTGGTTCCTTCTAGCAGTGGGAAGCGTATATCCATGTGGGTTTTCCTTCAAACTTGACTGCTGTAGCGGTGGTCAAGAGGACCTGGAACAGCCTGATGTATGTGGGCTCGAGGGTTCATCTGTTGAACTTTTTGATGAGAATCCAGTCCTCAGGTTGGATCTGGTGGATCCCTCCTAGTTCTCGAGGATCTGTGATGGATGAAAAAAACTTGAGAATGTATGTTAGTTAGGTGTTTAGTTAGTTCCATAACAAACTTAATCAGAGTGTCAGATTGCATAGAGAACAGTGATGAGCGAATGTGCTCGCCACTACTCGGCACTCACCCGAGTATCACTGTACTCAGTGTACTCGGTGAGCACCGAGCATTTCCCGGATTACTCGGCGGTAACTCGGGTCTCCACCCAGCAATTTTGGCGGACTTTAGAGACCCAATCACACTGAAGGAATTGTCTGCCAGGCTATGAAACACTGCAGCCATCTTAGGTGTGGTCGTGCAATGATTGGCTGGACACACAGCATCATCAGAGGTATAAGAGACAGGACGTCGCCCTGCTTGGCGCATTCAGCTCTGTTGTGAGAGAGTGTAGCTGTTAAATATTAATAATCCGTTAATTTCTTATTACACCCAGTTCTGTAGAATGCTTTAGCTTACATGACATAGGCTATTTTTAAGCTTGGCTCATGGTAGAAATGTCAGCTCACTACATATTTAAGTTTAGCCTTGAGGTAAATGTCAAACTCCATATATACCGAGATCACGTGTTTCAAGAGACGTATATAATTCATGGCTAACTGTAGAGGGTGCTCTCTTCTTCCCTCACCATCATGAGAGACAGACGCAAGATGACATGACATAACAGCTGGACGGCGATGTGAGAAGCCGAACTGAGACACAGCAGCCATTTGCTATTCAGGATCTCGGAGAGAAGAAGGATACATGTTGCTTTTGCCATTTGGGATCTCAGAACATGATCTAATGGACAATTTCTCTTTCACCTATTTTTATTCACCTGTTTTTCTGTAATAACCTTTCTTTGATGGAAGTAAGCAAATAAACCACTATATTTTTATCTGGTAACTAGTCCTGAGTATTTTACAGGATATGCATTATTTTACATTGGAGAGCCAGCCAGATCTGAATTTTTGTACTTTTTTGCGGATTTCCCTCAACTTGCCCACACGGGGGATTGGACTTTGCTAACGTCAAATCATATGTGCAAGTTATCGGGAATTCCACTACTTACAAGAATCACATAGAACCTAGAAGTAAGAAGTACCAGATAGATTGAGAAGTACTACAAGTGCCAAAAGTACCAGACGTAAGCCAGACGTGTAAAGACAGGAACCCAGCGTTGTCCATCAAAGGGAACAAGCTGAGACATTTCAAGGTAAGATAAAATGGATGTCATTAATTGTCTTGCTAAGCAGAGTAAATTGAAATTTAAGTCTGTAGACAATTCTAATTCAGAAGTTTTATGGTTAAGTTTATATGCCGAGTGTGAACTCGAGAATCAGAGGTTAGATTCTAAGTTTTTCAATAGAGAAAGAGAGAGATTAAAAAATATTCTACAGATGGTAGATATATTTCATAGATCTGTGTCAGAGAAATCCAAAAATGATTGTTGTGATGTTCTCGAGATTGGCTGTAAAGTTAGTGAGATTGACTGTAATCAAGTGTCTGTAGCAGCCATTGAAGGTGACCTTGCAGACGTGGAACAAGATGGAGAAGTAGGAGGAGACTTCAGAACTGACGTAGAGGACGTACAAGGGAAAGACGTACCACTAAAAATAGAAGACTCACAGGCCCAAATCCGAAATAGCGTGAGGAAGGATTTGATAAAGATATGCCAAATAATTCCTGCTTATGACAACAAAATAGATGTTTATAGAAACTCTGAGATCTTTGAAAGTTGTACTGATAACTTTGATTTATCTAACGAGGAGAAGAATCAGTTGTTCAAAATGTGGATCCCTGTAAATTTTGCTAGGAGATTGTCTTTAAAGTTATCTGGTGAGACACATGAGAATTTAACTGATAAGGACAGATTAAAAATTCTCATTTTTTGTTCATCAAATGAAAATCATCCAGATATTGATATTCTTCAAAAATTAAGGATTGGTCGGAAGGAATGTATTTTTACGTTCATGTCCATATATGAACGTTTGTACAAAATGCTGAGTGAGAATGTCAAAACACCGTCCCTCATAAGGAGTTTTGTAAGCAAATTTTGGTTTCTAAATCCTGCATCTCGTGTTATTGCGTCACAAAAAGATTCTTTGTTTGAATGTGCGCAATTTCTTGATTTTGCCAGAAAACACGAGAATCGTGAGAGGAAAGTAAATTGTGCTAATTTTGTAAAGACAGGCAGAGTAAAATCTTATCAGAAGCCTGTATTAGCAAAGCCTTCTAAAATGAGATTTCCCCAAAATCAAATCTACGAAGAAAGAAAAAGAAAATCACATGTTTGTTATAAACCATATGGAATGATGCAAAAGAACACCGAAAAGACACAAATTGAATTAAGAAAAATGATGAGTTCTGATTTTCTTTCTGTAACAAAGATGGCCGAATTTAACAGACAGAAACAGGTGGTGAGTGACATCATGGCCTGTAAACTGAATACTCTGCTCCAAGAATCTATCAGCTTTAAAATGGCAAGAACCTTTCAGGATATTTTTTGCAGAGAAATAAGTATGGGTGTAGGAATTGGTTAGAAAAAGTAATATATATTGTGTAACAGTGTTATACAATTAGTGAGTTATATGTAATTATTTTATAGAGTATAATCCTGTAGTTTTATGGTTTGTGGATATATACATAGTCATACAGTATATATATAGAGTGTTTGTAGAAGTAGAAATAGTAGAACTGTATTTTTTAATGAAAATTAAAATCTACATCAGTAATAATATTTAGAATTATATGATATTAACCTTATTTTTTATGTTTCCTTAGAATTTTCATTTCAAAGCAGGACTTAATCAAGGAAAATTCTCTTCCAAGGATTTATGCCTTTATTTACACAGGATGTTGCAATATTGCATGATTTTATATATCTAACCCTTAAAAGGAAATAACCAATTGCTTTTTAAAATGTTCTGGGTGTGTGCTTTTTTACTGCATGGTTTGAATGACAACCACAGCAGGGGAATTTGAACCTTGTTCTAAAAATACAAGTATACCAGTATGCTATGTCCCTGTTCCTTAGGAAAAGAATTTTAAAGGGGGTCTCAACTTTTGCAAAGCAATGGAATTTTTTTTCCAGGCCTAAATGTCAAGTATAGCTATACATATATTTATGTCATGTGTATTTAGGGAATATTCAAAGAAATATTAAGAGACTAAATTGAAATAGTTTACAATGCATTGATAATTAGGATAATTTGGGTTAAAATACGTGTATTCATCACACCTTCATATGTGTGGTTTAAACTTAATATGTGACACAGTCTGAGTGACAGTGACTGAGTGTATGAGCAGCTGCTGAGCGAGTAATGTGATACGTTTGTGAGACCTCAGGATCCTGAATGTATGAGAGAAAGAAAAAAAAACCCCAAAGCTTTTATCTTTAGGAAATTATTAGAATATTAAGATACATAATGAAATATTATCTATTCAAACATATATTTCTATATTTCTATAGTAATTATTATTTCTTGATTTAGTTAATTGTGGATAAGTGCAAAGTGCAATCGCACATCAAAATGGTTTATGCAAATTAATTTTTCCAAAGGATAATTTTATGATATTCAAATTAATTTTGATGGTTACACATCTTCAGACAAATAATGGTATAAGCAAGTATAAATTCACATAATTTATACATTAATTATTTTTAATTTTGGTTTTGATAAATGAATTATTTCATGAAACAATATTTTTTGGTATTAAGGGGGAAATATGTTTTTTATCCTGACTACATAATCACATTTGATTAATACCTCTTCTTCACACATTTTAATAGGAAAAAAAAATATTAATAAGGTACAATGGTATAAGTATTGGGTATAATAACAAGTATTATAAAGAGTCATTTCTTTACACTAAGAGGAATTACATGCAAAGTTGCATGATTTGAATATTTTGATAACACAAGTTTATGACCATTATGAAATAATCCAGATCATGGAAATATTAAGGGTATATGTTACTGAAGACATAACTACTCTGCATCAACATAAAAGCCTTATTCTTATTCTTATTTTTCATTCTTATTTTTCATTATTTTTAATTCTTTCACCAATATTTAGTAAAGTAATATCTACTGAGAATATTGCTTCATTAAATATAGCAATTATATGGTTCTATTACTAAGGAAAATGTTTCACTTCTGAGTTATATGCAACAATTCTTTTATTCATTCATTCGCTCACTCATATATTCTTATTTTGGTTCATGGCTATACATTCCTACATATTATTAGTATAATAAATATATTCCTTATTAATAAAGATGAAAACACTGGTTACATAAAACACAGTGACACCTATGGGTTGAAAAAGGTAATTACACCTATGACATAAAAATGTTCTATCACATGAAAAAAAAAAAAATGGATAATAATGTATTATCACTTATTATTGGTTTATTATTTCAAATATTGAAATCCATATACAGTACAAATTCTGATAATAATTATATGGATATTACTGATTGCTATGGTACGCTGTGATATTATGGGATAGGGAAATTACCAGATTTGGTATAGAATAGGGAATGAAGACTTCAAGCAAGATACTGAAATTATGTTAATAAAGACTTTTCACATTTCTAAACTTCATTGATTTTTATCAGTTGCAAGAAGAAGAATGCCGCGATCCAGAAATCCCAGAAGGTAACAAAGCTATGATTACTGAGTAATAGACTGTGTTAATTACAAATGCAGTATCCACCACTGACAGTCACAAGTGCAGTATCCACCACTGACAGTCACAATTAAAGTGTCTAACCTGACAACCAGAGGACGATGATCCTATGATGCTGAGATGAACGGTGTTATCACGTTCTTATCAAGTTCCAGAGGTTTTCAATCACCTGAAAAGCTTCGATGAAAGCTGGTGAACAATGAAGGTAATTGTCAGGAAGCTACAACCCTGACATATGTCCTGTGCATTAGGACAAGGACTGGTTATGGTGCTATGTTTAGCAAGGAAGAGTCATTTTAACCCTTGCTTTGCTGACCAAAGACGTCACACCTGTTCAAAGACCAGTACCGATGGAGGATTCCAGAATATCCAAGGCGAGCCAATGTAAGCCCAGGTTTTTAAAGATAACACTGCACAGATATTAAAGCTGCATAGACTTTGTTTTCGTATTAACATTTGAAATTATGGACTTTGATTTGATACACAACACATCTATATGCTATAAGAAAACTGTATTTTTAAAAGAACCAAGAAGAAGACAGAAGACATCAAAATGAAGACCAGATGACACCAGATGATGATGACTGGACCTGAGATGCTTCAATTTAGACTTAGGGAAGTATAATTATACATATTTTATATGAATATTGTTCACGGCTTACCATAACATGAATTCACATCAATTATGTCATTGAGTACTTATAACGGTAATCTAATATTATTATTATTATTATTATTATTGATATTAAATTATTTTGTCAAAGAAGAAGAAAAGAAGAAAAAAAGATCGTTATATTTGAGGGTTCCAATTAATGTCTGTCTCCCTCAAAAGGGGGAATTGTTAAATATTAATAATCCGTTAATTTCTTATTACACCCAGTTCTGTAGAATGCTTTAGCTTACATGACATAGGCTATTTTTAAGCTTGGCTCATGGTAGAAATGTCAGCTCACTACATATTTAAGTTTAGCCTTGAGGTAAATGTCAAACTCCATATATACCGAGATCACGTGTTTCAAGAGACGTATATAATTCATGGCTAACTGTAGAGGGTGCTCTCTTCTTCCCTCACCATCATGAGAGACAGACGCAAGATGACATGACATAACAGCTGGACGGCGATGTGAGAAGCCGAACTGAGACACAGCAGCCATTTGCTATTCAGGATCTCGGAGAGAAGAAGGATACATGTTGCTTTTGCCATTTGGGATCTCAGAACATGATCTAATGGACAATTTCTCTTTCACCTATTTTTATTCACCTGTTTTTCTGTAATAACCTTTCTTTGATGGAAGTAAGCAAATAAACCACTATATTTTTATCTGGTAACTAGTCCTGAGTATTTTACAGGATATGCATTATTTTACAGTAGCGAGAGCAGCTGCCTTGATAGGGTCAGAATTGGGGATTTCTGTTACGGCTCGGCGAGGCAAGCCTCCTGGAGTGGACCCTCTGGATCGTGGCACCGAGGGCCCCCGGGTGAGCGAATCAGGTGGTGCCGACCCCTATACAGGGATCATTAGGAGCAGGCCCAGGGGTTCGAG
Organism: Dendrobates tinctorius; assembly: GCF_039654945.1. Taxonomy (NCBI): domain Eukaryota; kingdom Metazoa; phylum Chordata; class Amphibia; order Anura; family Dendrobatidae; genus Dendrobates; species Dendrobates tinctorius. The sequence continues at coordinate 9,786,744 of NW_027361829.1, read as the reverse complement.
TACCACGATAGCCAGTACCAAGAGGGGCGGCTCTTAGGGAAGCATGAAAGCCCCTCCAAGGTACAAAGAGCACAGGATACCAGTACAGAGTGGGACACAGGAGGCAGGACTGGAATAGGACTGTAGGACTAGGAGGGTAGCATGGGACTGCAGGACGGAGCAGGACATGGGAGACAGGACTGGAGTAGGACTGCAAGAGAGGACCACAGAAGAGCAGGATGGAGCAGGACTCGGGAGACAGGACTGGAACACTGGAGGCACGCCCGAAGGGACACAAGCAGGGAAGAGTAGGTAAATACAGACAAAGAAGGAACAGTGGCCTAATATGCTGTGAAACACAAAGATTAGGTGCCTTCACTAAAGGAGGGCAGCCTGATGTACCCGGCAGCAGTCTCCCATTGGTCCGGCGGTGCTTCCAGGTCAGGGCACAGCCGGAGCTCAAGAAGGGGGAAGGAGACACGGCCGTGGACTACGGCGCATGTGCACAGAGTGCAGTGATGCCGTCGGCCGTGACCCACTCAGCACAGAAGAAGGAGGTGCTTCCGGATCAGGGCACAGCCGAAGCTCAAGAAGGGGGAAGGAGACGCAGCCGTGGACTACGGCGCATGCGCACAGAGTGCAGTGATGCCGTCGGCCGTGACCCACTCAGCACAGAAGAAGGATGCCGCGAGCCTTGGCCAGAGGGATGCTGCGGTGCTGGAAGGTAAGTATGTGGGAGTGGGGTGGCGGCCGTGACAGTACCCCCTACCTTAAGCTGCCCCCTCCTGAGATTGGTAAAAAATTTCCTGAGAATGCGGGGAGCATTGATATTCTCCAGGGGTTCCCAGGATCTCTCCTCAGGCCCAAACCCCTTCCAATCAATAAGAAAAAAGGTCTTCCCTCTGACCTTTTTCATGGCTAGAATATCCTTTACCTCGCAGATATTATCGGTACCAACCAGCTGAGAGACAGAGTCGGGTGCGAAGTGGAAACAGTTAAATACCTCTGGTTTTAGGAGAGAGACATGGAAAGTGTTTGGAACATGGAGTAAAGCAGGCAACCTCAATTTGTAGGCAACATCATTGACACATCCAAAGATTTCAAAAGGGCCAATGTACCGCGGACCCAACTTGTACGAAGGTATCTTCAGCCGGATATATTTGGATGAGAGCCAGACCTTTTCTCCTGCACGATACGAAGGAGGATCCAGTCTGCTCTTGTCAGCCTGATTCTTCATCCGATCACCGGCTCTCTTGAGTGCCATGTTGGTCTCGGCCCAGATCTTGGAAAACTCCGTGGATAAGGAGTTGGCTGCAGGTACATCTGAAGTGGAGGTTACAGGAAGAGGACAACAGGATGTCAGGCAAACACTATGAAAAATGGAGACTTGCTTGAAGACTCACTAGTATAGTTGTTGTAGGCGAACTCAGCCCAGGGGAGAAGGTCAACCCAGTCGTCCTGCGGGCGCTGGGAAAAATGACACAGGTAACCTGTCAAAGCCTGGTTAGTTCGTTCCACCTGCCCATTAGACTGCAAATGGTAAGCGGAGGAGAAATCTAGTGATACATCCATGAGTCTACAAAGTGCCCGCCAAAACTGGGAGGTGAACTGAACTCCTCGGTCAGACACAATACATCGAGGTAATCCATGGAGTCTCAAGACCTGATGGTTAAGACTTTGGCTAACTCAGGAGCTGAGAGTAGTCCTGGCAGAGGGGCAAAATGTGCCATCTTTGAGAAGCGGTCCACAACTACCAGGATCACTGTACAACCGGACGAGCGGGGCAGGTCGGTGATGAAATCCATGGCGAAGTGTTCCCAGGGAACCGCAAGAGAGGTAGCAAGTCGGACGGCGGTCGTCGTGGTACTTTGTTTTTTGCACAGGAAGGACAGGAGGCAACAAAGTCAACCATGTCTTGGCGAAGAGTAGGCCACCAGTAGTGCCGAGAAATGAGGGCGAACGTTCTTTTTGTCCCGGCATGACCAGCAAGTTTAGAGAAATGGCCCCAGAATAAGACCCTTCTCTTAACATCCTCAGACACAAGAGTCTTGCCTGGTGGTGGAGAAAGCAGACTCACTGGAGCCACGGTGATGATTTTAGCGGGTTCAATAATGTGTGAAGGCACCTCCACTGTCTTGGTCGGCTGAAAGACCCTGGATAATGCATCGGCTTTGGTGTTCTTGTTGCCGGGCCGAAAGTGGAGCTCAAAATCAATGTGGGCAAAAAATAAGGACCACCTGGCCTGTTGAGGATTGAGTCTCTGGGCGGACTGGAGATAGACCAACTTTTTGCCTTCAGAGTAAATTACGAAGGGATGGACAGCCCCCTCCAGTAGATGACACCACTCCTCCAGGGCCAATTTTATGGCTAGCAGCTCCTGGTCTCCGGTCGAGTAATTACACTCCGATGGGGAAAAGGCCTTGGGCAAGAACCCACAGGGAAGCAGTCGACCAGAGGTGGACTTCTGGGAAAGTACTGGCCTGGCTCCTGTGTAGGAGGCATCCACTTCAAGCACGAAGGGCCTGCTGCCCTTGGGATGGTGTAACACCAGAGTTGTAGAAAAAGCATGTTTTAGAGTCTGAAAGGCCTCCTCAGCCTTTGAAGTCTAGGAATTGGGGTTCTTCCCCTTACGGGTAAGGTCGGAAATAGGCTTGGTTACCTAGGAAAAATGAGGGATGAATTGCCTGTAGTAATTGGTAAATCCGAGGAACTGTTGTATAGCCCTTATTCCAACGGGGCGATGCCATTTGAGAATAGCGGACAGTTTCTCGGGATCCATCTTCAAACTAGTATCGGAGATAACGTAGCCCAGAAATGGCAAAGAAGTTTGTTCAAAGAGACACTTTTCAATCTTGGCGTACAAGCGATTCTGCCAAAGACGCTGTAGTACCAGGCGAACACTTCTCCTATGGGAAGAAAGATTAGGAGAGAAGACGAGGATGTCATCCAAGTACACTAGGACACAAGAATATACGAGGTCTCGGAAGATCTCATTGACAAATTCTTGAAACACCGCAGGAGCATTGCCGAGACCAAAGGGCATGACCAGATATTCATCATGCCCGTCTCGTGTGATAAAGGCGGTCTTCCACTCGTCGCCAGAGCGAATACGGATCAGATTGTAGGCTCCCCTAAGGTCTAACTTGGAGAAGATCTGAGCCCCTTTGAGGCGGTCAAATAGCTCCGGAATGAGCGGAAGAGGGTACCTATTCTTGATCGTGATATCATTCAAGCCTCTGTAATCAATGCACAGACGCAGGGATCCGTCCTATTTCTTGACAAAGAAAAGACCGACTCCTGTGGTAGAGGAGGACTTCCGTATAAATCCCTTGACAAGATTCTCCCGGACGTACGCGGACATGGCTAAGGTCTCTGCAGGGGACAGTGAGTAGATCCTACCCCTAGGAGGAGTTGTCCTGGGGATTAGTCTGATTGGACAGTCAAAAGTCTGGTGCGGGGGAATACTCTCCGCCTCCTTTTTATCAAAGACTTCTGCGTAGGACCAGTAGGTGGAGGGGAGCCCAAAAGATCGGGAGATGGTCGTGAAGTGGTAGTAGGATGAAAAGGATTCGGCAACGAGTATGACACAAGTGCCCCCCAATGGAGTACTTCACCCAAAGACCGGTCGAGGACCGGCTGTTGTGTCCTTAGCCAAGGGAGTCCAAGAAGCAGCGCATGGGATACGTTAGGCAATACATAAAAGGCCACCTTTTCACGATGTAAAGCTTCGACTTGCAACTCCACCTCCTCAGTGACAATAGTGATTGTCTCCTGTAATGGTCTGCCATTCACTGAAGCAATTTGCCAAGGGTTCTTCAGGGTTACCACAGGAATTTGGTACTTGTCTACCTCTTTGCGCCGGATGAAGTTACCTGCCGAGCCCAAATCCACGTAGGCCACCGCGGACCCACGTCTCCCACCAGAAACCAGAAGAACAGACATAGTGAAGGGTTGAGAGGAATTACTAGCACCTAGGGAGGCCTCTCTTACCTGGCCTAGGTGGATGAGTTTCTCGGTCTCTCTGGGCAGGAACATAGAAAATGTGAAGACCCTCAGCAATAGAAACATAGGCCCTGTGCCCATCTCTCCCTCCGACATAGCTCGGCCAACTTGAGGCGATCTACCTGCATGGGTTCGGCAGGAGAAACAGAAGGAGTCCTTGCCGGATGCTGACTAGAGGACCGGTTGGCAGAAGGGACCAGTCTAATGGACCTCCTCTCTTTAGCCAACTCACGGGAGCGCTCCTGGAACCATATGGAATCTATGCGGGTGGCCAGGGAGATAAGATCTTCCAGAGAGCTCATCCTTAATCCTGCCTGACAGGCCTCGCCAGAAAGCCCCGACCAGTGCCATATTATTCCAGCCCAACTAAGTGGAGAGAGTACGGAAGCGGATAGCATATTGCCTGACCATGAGGGCACTCTGATGGAGCCTAAAGAGGGACTCAGTAAGGGAGGCTAACCAGCCTGGTTCATCAAAGACCCTGCGAAAAGTATCCAGAAAGACCGGTAGGCTAGAATCTATGGGTTCATTCCGTTCCCAGAGAGGATTCACCCATGACAGTGCCTCCCCCTCCAGATGAAGGAGGAATGTGTCAGATAATTGGTCCCACCTGTAGCAATTATATCGACCCTGCTGGCAATCTCCAGATCAGGGCCTGTATAGACAAAATAGATGAACTTAGAGACCAATGGTTAAAACAAAACAGTGCAAACAAAGACTCCTGGTGAGGTAACACATTCTCTTTCCTAAATCCAGCAAATTGGTTTAATGGCCTTGCAGGATGGATTTTTGGCATTGTACAGACTTGTATGCAAATTTTGTTGTTTTGTTTATTGTTTTATGTAGCCGTAAAAGCGCTAATATATGTATTACTTAAACTGAATAATGTATGCATAAGAAAAGAATCTAAGGCTGAACCTTCTGTAGTGTATCATAGACCCCAGGTAGCCATTGCTGATGGGGAAAGTGAGTGTCCACTCTGAGGGTGGATGGGCGAAGCATGTAGGAAGCCCCCTTATGGGTACTAGACCCATGAAACAGTAGCTCCTTTGTGGACATCAGCTGACCCTGTGGCAAAGGTTATACCATTTACAAAAGGGGGAAATTGATATAGAAGAGTTAATGGTTTGCTTTATATCCCTTTAATTGCCTTTAAGACTTTGTATTGCCATTTGCCTATTATTGCTAGAATTATTCTTATGTAGACTATTAGTCTCTGTTTTCAAGGAAACTATACTTGTTATCATATTTGTTCTCAATAGTCAGTAACAACATGTTCTGGGTACATTGTAAACATGTTGTAACCCTGAAGGTGATGGTGGGGGCCACGTGAGCTCCATCGAATTACATATTGTTGTAAATGGTATAAAAGATTGCCTTGTATTTCATTACGTCAGATAAAGTGATTTGACCACAGCTCGTGTGCGTTGAGTCTCTTTGTCTCCAAGCGCTTGTGAACAGAAGGGCGAAAAACTCCTAATCCGGACTCACTGGTGATCTGGCATATCTGACGCTTGGTCAGAACAAAAAGCAGCTACAACAAACATAATGAAGGCCATTTTGGCCCAGTCAGAGGGGTATTGCTGGGGTAATAATTCGAAGTGGAGGCTACACTGGTTTAAGAACCCCCTGCAGAGTTTGGTGTAGCCACTATACCGAGGTGGCTTAACAAGGTGAGGAGAAGGAAGGGAAGAGGAGGCATGAGATGAGGTTTGTGCCATGGCGGCAGACTGTAGAGAAAGCAAACAATCATTGACAGAAGCCATATAAGTTAAAATATTGGCCTGGGTATCGCGCTGCTGACCAAGCTCCTGTTGAAGACTGGCCAACTGAGTAGCATTTCCAGGATCAGCGGCCTGTAGGGTGGGCAAGCAAGAGCCCATGGACTTCATAACAGACATTATGCTTCCCTGGTTCTCCCGCAAAAAGAGCAACTGTTTTTGGCCAGTAGCAGAGGAGCCAGCTGGATCCATGGCCTGATCTTACTGTTGGCGAGGCAACCCTCCTGGAGTGGACCCTCTGGATAGTGGCACCAAGGGCCCCCGGGTGAGCGAACCAGGTGGTGCCGATCCCTATACAGGGATCGTTAGGATCAGAACACATGACACATGCACAGAAAATGAACAGGTCAGTAAGGCCCTGTTCACACCACCCAAGAACTAAGACACAGAAAAATCACACAGTATGACAAACGTGCTTAAATACTCTGTTGTAAAATATATGTAACAGTAAGCAGCAAGTGCTAGTAAAAGATGTTAACAAAACCAGAGTATTTTGTTGATACGTATTTTTGCAAAAAAATGTACGCTAAGCCACTCCACCACGTCACGGTATACCCTTCTCAGGTAACATGTTTTACTAGCACTTGCTGCTTACTGTTACATATATTTTACAACAGAGTATTTATGCACGTTTGTCATACTGTGTGTTTTTTCTGTGTCTTAGGAGCAGGCCCAGGAGCAGGCCCAGGGGTTCGAGTACCACGATAGCCAGTACCAAGATGGGCGGCTCTTAGAGAAGCAGGAAAGCCCCTCCACGGGACAAAGGAGCACAGGATACCAGGACGAAGCGGGACACAGGAGACAGAACTGGAATAGGACTGCAGAACTAGGAGGGGAGTACGGGACTGCAGGACGGAGCAGGACGCGGGAGAGAGGACTAGAGTAGGACTGCAGGAGAGGACCACGGAACAGCAGAATGGAGTAGGACACGGGAGACAGGACTGCAGGAGAGGACCATGGAAGAGCAGGATAGAGCAGGACTGGGACACCAGAGGCACGGCTGAAGGGACACAAGCAGGGAAGAGTAGGGAAATACAGGCAAAGAAGGAATAGTGGCCTAATATGCTGTGAAACAAAAAGATCAGATGCTTCCACTACAGGAGGGCAGCCTGATATATCTGGCTGCTTTCTCCCATTGGTCCGGCGGTGCTTCTGGGTCAGGGCACCGCCGGAGCTCAAGGAGGGGAAAGGAGAAGTGGCCGCGGCCTATGATGCATGCACACAGAGTGCAGTGACGCCGTTGGCCATGGACCATTCCGCACAGAAGAAGGACGTCACGAGACTCAGCCAGAGGGACGCTGCGGCGCTGGAGCAGGAAGGTAAGTATGTGGGAGCGGGGTGGTGGCCGTGACAAATTCTTAGTTAGTGTGAGGTCTACCATCCTAAATACTCTCATCCAGCTAAACCAACAGTCCTTCTAAGTACTAATTCCGGAGTATATAGGTTCGAGTATTAGGTAGGCAGGGTAGTGTATGTTGCTGTATACACATCAGTGCAAGGCTTGCAGGCACTGTATGTGTGTATATAGAGCATTGCATACATCAAGAGGGTCCATTACCTTCCTGTGTTCTGTTGCTGCTGCTGCTACCTGTGGGATATATTAGCCGTATATAGCAAGCTCCAGGTGTAATTGGAATACAGGCAACACATTTTTTGGCGTGGTATCTCCGTTGCTGCTCATATCTGTGCATGCTCAAAGTTTGACCATTTTACAGCTTTTTTCTCTTTTTTGCCTGGCTGGCAGTTTTGTTTAAATACACCAGTATTTAGGCCAAAAAAAAATAACATCACCTTCAGAAACCATAAATTACCTAGATAAATGGCAGCCTCCAAATACAAATTATCACAAAAAGAAAACCGGAAGCTATAATACCATAAAATCGCAAAATTTTATTGGAATATATTTATTAAAAAAATGGTACAGCAATATAATTAAAAATGGGGACAGAGAATGCAAAAAAACAGTCACTAGGAAAATCATAGAGAACCTGGTAGAGTATGTTAGACTAAGATATTATGGAATACAATACCCATACTGAAAAAGTGCATGCATGCAATATATAACAGCTAATCAGTCAGTCATAAAAATAAAGTGCTAAGTGCATAGGGAACCAAAAAAAACGGCTTCAATGAGACGAAAGGTTCAATTAAGGCTGAATAAATCGCTTAAAGTGCATAATGAATAATGGGGTTAGATCACCTATATATATCTCCTATCCAGGCAAACCAGCGGGTTTGCATGAAAAAATCCAGTATTCTCAGAAGTGAATTACTTATAATGCATAAGGATAAGCGCAACTAATAAAAGTATGCAGCAAAAAAATATTTATATCGCAAAAAACAGCTGAGTTAAGTACTCTGTACAAGTGTGGGCCATGGCACCCCGAAGCGCATTTCACATTCTGCTTCTTCCAAGGGAGCGTGCAAATTATGTTTCTCCATGTGTGGATATTTATAGGGAGTAGATATCATTGGTGGTAGCAGTATGATGACAGCGCTTCCAGTCACGTGACCCATCTGACGTTAGCGCGGGTCGGCGTCATGTGACACCCTGCCCATCCCCCAGCCCGACATGTCAGAGCAGAGGAAGGGTAAAGGCGCCAGCAGACGTTGACGGCAAGCAGGAAGTGGGCGGAAGCGCACACCGCTGGGATTGGCAAATGAATAGTCGCCATGGTGAAGGCATATACAAAAAGGTGAGCGTGAATATTCAGTAAAGAGGTCTACAAAGCGGCGTGGGGCTGTAAAAAATCCCTTAACAGGGAGTGTATATATAGGTGATCAATTGCATTACAATAAGATGCTAAAAATGTAAAACAAAGTGCACATTATATATAAGTGCTAAAACTTCAAATGTACAGTGAAAAATACTATTTTAAAGTGACCATAAATAAAAAGATATATATGCAAATATAAATACATGGATATAATATTAAACATGTTGGTGTTATAACACAAAGTTTTGCCAGTTTACGGCGGTTTTCTTTTTTTGACCTGGCTGTCATTGTCATTATATCTGGCAGTCTTTTGTATCATAAAAATAAAAAAAATTAATACAGTCTGTGTTATCTCAGGCTGAGGCCTGGTTTTAGTGTGATGTAAAAATCTTTGCTTTGCATGCATACGTTGCATTGTTCTGTCTGCTAGGCTTTTTCTACTCATTATTTTGTCTTTTCAAAAAATAACACCAAATCCCCCAAATAATTAACCCCAAACAGGCCATTTGCAGCACTTGCCATGCCCGCATCAGCAGGGGTAGCAAAGCTACCAGCCTGACTACCACCAGCATGATTAGGCACATGGCAGCAAAGCACCCGACTTTGTGGGCCGAACCCCAGGCTCCAGGAACACTGTCTGCAGGTGACAACACTGCTTCTTCCACTGTTTTGCGTTCAAGCCAATCCCCAGTTCACCGTGTCTGTGAAGATGCCTCGAGCCCTGCACCTGTTGTTGCCCACAGTCAACCAGCACCATCATCAAGTCCATCCACGTCCTTGTCCCAGCCCATCCTTCAGTTGTCTACACCTCAGTCATTGAAACACAAGCAGAAATACGCAGCCAATGCCTCACAGGCCTCAATGCTTAATTCTCACATTTCTCGTCTGCTTGCACTCGAAATGTTGCCTTTTAGGCTCATTGAGATGGAAGCTTTCCGCAACCTGATGCCAGCGGCCTTCCCAAGGTACTCGGTCCCAAGTCGCCACTATTTCTCCCATTGTGCCATATCGGTATTACACCAGCATGTGTCCCACAACATTACCCGTGCCCTCAACAATGCTGTTACTGGGAAAGTCCACCTAACCATGGAAACACGGTCAAGTGCTTGTGGGCAGGGACGGTACATCTCACTGATGGCAAACTGGGTTAACATAGTGGAAGCCGGGACCCAGTTGAACCTTTGGATCAAACACATCCTCCCCACGCCGAGGATTGTGGGCCATACATCAATCAGGGTTGCCCCCACAGTCTACAGCTATCCTCCTCCTCCCCTTCAGCCTCCATCTCTGAAAAGAAAACATCAGTCAGAAGCTGGAAGCACTGCCTCAGCAAAGCAGCAACAGGCTGTGCTGAAGTTAATCTGCATAGGTGACAAACCGCCCAATGCAGAAGAGTTGTGGACAGCGCTGAAAGAGCAGTCAGATATTTGGATTACACCACTGAACCTACAGCCAGGCATGGTCGTCTGTGATAATGGCCGGGACCTGGTGGCGGCTCTGAGGCAAGGTGAGCTCACACACATACCTGGCCTGGTGTCAGGAACACCGCACTGAGCTTGCTCACTGAGCCAGTGCGCGTGTCCTGAGGAAAGCGAACTGTGTTCAAAGATACCTGTGGAGCGGGCAGGAGCCGAATAGGTGCGTACTTCAGAACAGCAGGACCTGAAGCATGTGACTGCTGGGGGCATGGCCTAAACTCCAGAGAGCTAGGAGCTGCAAGGTAACTGCGAGACAAAGATACCAAGGGGCATAGACAGGGAGGATAGTCAGGACGTAGCCAATGAGTCATACACAGAGATAGCTGCAAGGTACAAGAGGGGAAAGCAGAGAGTAGTCAGATAACAGGCAACGAGTCATACACAGAGAGGGTAGCAAAGTACAGAATCAACAGGCAAACTCACAACGGGGAACAGAACCGGGTCAGAACCATATAAACAAGCTATAACAATGAACAGGCAAAGGCACATAGAGGTCACCACACTTGGCCAAAGGCAAAAGTATAACTGACAGGGATTGGAGCCTCCCAGGGGTTTAAGAAGCTCTCCCAGAACCAAAAAGAGGCCACAATCATTAACCCGAGGTGTGCAGGTCAAAACCTGCACTGAGCTCCAGACAATAACCCCTGACATGCAGCTCAAAAACCTGCACTGGGTTCATGACACCTGGCCCATGTGCTTAACCTCGTGGTTCAACGTTTTCTCAAAAGCTACCTGGAGTTGCCAAATCTGCTAATGAAAGTATGCCGTCTGTCTGCCCATTTTAGAAAGTCAGCTACAGCTTCAGCCGCCCTTGCCATGCTTCAGCAACATTTGCAGCTTCCGGCTCACAGACTGGTGTGTGATGTCCCCACTCATTGGAACTCTACACTGCATATGTTGGAAAGGATTTGTGAGCAGAAGAGGGCAGTTGTTGTCTACCACCATCAACAAGGCCATTGATGATCAGTTCAGACTCCACACATAAGACCTCAGGAGTGAACAGTGTAGATGTGGTTGGCACGGGGATGTTGCAGTGCTGGAAGGGTAGGAAGCAGACAAAGACACAGTGGGGTGCAATTTCTGTACCTTTACTTGATAAATGCAGTCCAAGGTCCTGATTACAGATGAGACAGGAGCAGGCTAGCCTGGAAGCAACACAGGAATTCTCTCTGAGCAGATGGGCTGTGCAGTCTCCTTCCTAGCGCTTATTTGAGTGAAGTACTCCTAGTACTGAGTTACACTGAAGTTCCTCTCTATTCTCTTCTACTCTCACTCGTCGCATGGCAGACAGCTGTAGCCTCTATTCCTCTCTTGGCTCACTCCGTGCTGTTGTGCCTCTGAGTCTTAGATGGGAGTTGGGCATTTACAGCCTCCTACTCCTCTGGTGTCTGTTGCAGGACCGTTAGTATCCGTACAACCGTGGAGACCAGGCTCCAGTTCATGCGCTCTCACTGTGAGGTAGCTCTCTTTCCTCAGCTCAACCTCCAGCTTCTCTCCACACGTCTGCACACATGGACCTCCTCACACTAACTGACCACTCCTTCCTCTTGGCCCTCAGAGAGCACTCCTCCCTTCAAATCCGGTTCAGAGTCTTCGAGAGAGACCCTTCACTGCTTCCAAGCCTGGCATTACCCTCCATGGAGGAAGGCAAAGCCACTGTGGCAGCCATACTTCTGTGGGCGCCACATTCCCCCCTAGTGCAAGTCAGCACTCCTGGGCTGAGCAAAGCATGAAAAACATATAAACAATTAGACAATGTGAACAAATATAATTGTACAAGATTTGTAAAAAGGGAAAAATTTACAAAAACCAAGAGCTCAAAAAAAGTCCTATGATATTTCCCTCTACTCCTCTTTGGTCAGACCTCATCTGGAATATTGTGTCCAATTTTGAGCACCACGTTTTAAAAAAGACATCAACAAACTGGAGCAAGTTCAGAAAAGAGCGACCAGAATGGTGACTGGTCTGCAAACCCTGTCTTATGAGGAAAGGTTGCAGGATTTGGGAATGTTTAGTTTGCAAAAGAGAAGACTGAGAGGAGACTTAATAGCTGTCTACAAATATCTAAAGGGCTGTCACATTGTAGAAGGATCAACTTTATTCTCATTTGCACAAGGAAAGACTAGAAGCAATGGGATGAAACTGAATGGGAGGAGACACAGATTAGATATTAGAAAAAACTTTTTGACAGTTAGAGTGATCAATGAGTGGAACAGGCTGCCACGAGAAGTGGTGAGTTCTACTTCAATGGAAGTCTGCAAACAGAGGCTGGACAGACATCTGACTGGGATGATTTAGCGAATCCTGCTTTGAGCAGGGGGTTGGACCAGATGGCCCAGGAGGTCACTTCCAACTCTACGATTCTATGATTCTATGATAAGTCCAAGCATGAATGCCCATGGTCCATTCCTGGGCAAATGGTGAACTATATACAGATTGGTGACCACACAAGTCCTGTGGTACAATGTCCATAAAACAAAACTGGCAAATTCCAAAGGAAACTCTTACAGATTACCTGTAGGCACAAAACTTGAGAAGTTACATATATACACAATTTCAACATTTACATGTGCTTTGCTATATACGATATCTGATGGGTGGTATACCTTGTGTAGTACGGGTAGACCTGCGTAATACTGGGGTAGTGTGTAATGTGCTGGATACACTACTGATGGTTCTATGTAACACAGGGATACTAGACTGTCTGTGAACTCTTAGACTCAATATGGGCATAACAGTTTCACCACTGGCAGGGCGAGGGTTCTCTGGCTCCACTGCTGGTGTGGCATCTGCTGCCTGATTTTCCTGATCCTCAGGATTTTCTTGAGTCACGTCTTCCTGTGCTACCAGTTGGAGAAATGTCAACACGGACACCACTATTGCATCATTTACTTTAGTCCAATTAGCAGGGAATTCTCCAAGTATGGTGCTGACCTTTTCTTCCTCTATGGGTTGGATGTTATCTTGTTCTTCCATTCTTTCTCTTAACTGGTCAGGGAATAATTTCAAATGATCCCTCGATACGGCTGCTGAGGTTTCTCCTCCATCTTTACTAATAAGGCACACCTTGGTATTGTCAAAGTTTGAGGGTAGAATGGTATAGGGTTCAGCTTCCCATTGGTCATCCAATTTATGCAATCTTCTTTTCCTTTTTAAAACTTGCATTCCTGGTGACAAAGGAACAACAGGCGCATTTTGATTGTAAAGCTTCTCCTGCTTTTGTCTTGCCTGAGCTAGACTCCTTTCCACACACTCTTGAACTCTTCTGTTACTGCTGTTGCCTTTATGTATCCCAGTCAGCATCTGGTGACGTTACTTCAGGTATAAGGACTCCCATATCCAAATCAACAGGCAACTTGCCAGGCCTTGCTCTCATTAAGTAGGCTGGGGTGTTATGAGTGGGTCACCGAGGAGGAAAAAAGCAAAACACTCTAAGTCTCAGAAAACCAGAGAGGTTGGTAACTATGCAGACTGCAGAGCCCTGATCTTAACACACAACTAGAAGCAGTCGTGGAGCGTGCCTATGGTGGTCCTGGATGCCTCATCACAACCGGAGAGCTAAATAAGCCTAAAGTGAGAAAAGAGGAAAACTAACTCCCCAGAGCAGACCCCAAAGGAAAGACAGCCCCCCACATGTATTGATGTAGTATTTTTTTTTTTACATTCAACACATTAGCCGGATGATGGGACTACTACTGTCCCATCATTGGCTAATGTAACAATCACTGTCATTGTAGCAGGCATAGCCCGATGGGACTTGTAGTCCCATCGGACGATGCCTGCACACACACAAGACCCCCGGCAGGCCCGCACAGACCCCCGGCAGCCGGCACAGGCCCCCGGCAGCCGGCACAGGCCCGTACAGACCCCCGACAGCAGGCACAGGCCCCTGGCAGGCACATACAGACCCCCGACAGCCGGCACAGGCCTGTACAGACCCCCGGCAGCCGGCACAGGCCCCCGGCAGGCCCGTACAGACCCCCAACAGCCAGCACAGGCCACCGGCAGGCCCGTACAGACCCCCGGCAGCCGGCACAGACCCCCGGCAAGCCCCTTACAGACCCCCCGTAGTCAGCACAGACCGCGCATCATGATGCGCACAGACCGCGCATCACGATGACATCATTTCAGCAGCCAATCACAGCCACAACAGTGGCTCATTGCATTATGGAAACTTCCGATTCCGGTATCCGATATTGAAAAAATATCGGTACTCGGTATTGGAATTACGATACAGCAAATATCGGCTGATACCCGATATTTGCAGTATCGGAATGCTCAACACTACTAGTGGGTGTTTGCTTAATACCCGCTCATATTCTTGTGTCACCCTGGGGGAAAATGTTTGTCAGCCCATTCCCTTAGTGTATGGGTATTACAAGTCTAGGAGACCCGCTCCTTTTTAATTGGACATTTTTTGTTAGGAGGACCTCCTACATGTTTTTTCCAATGGGGGATTGGGGTTATTTTGGTGCATATGACTTGGTAGCAGAGCAGGCCTTGCAGTCAATCCACAAGAAAACAGAATGGGAGTACAAAATGGATAATGTGAAGTGGATTTGTCTGTCCCCATCCAGTATGTGGGGTCAAAGGCTTATTGGGGTGCATATGACTTGGTAGCAGGGCAGGCCTTGCAGTCAATGCACATATTTTAGGAAAGCCCTCCTGGACATCTCGTGAAAGGGGTATTGGGGTGCATCGTAATTATTGGCAGCTCATCCACTCACTGCATAGGCTATAACAGTTTAGGAGACCCACTGTTTAATAATGGCCCTTTAGGCAGATTAATGCTGACTGATGCCCCTGTAAAAATAGGCTCTGTGACTGTAAAAGTGCCTCCTTCATAAATGAATCCAGATATGTCTGCTTATGTGTCACACACCACATGGCCAGCTAGAGTTGGTAAATGTTACAGTGACATTTCCCAGTGAATGCATTTGTTTTGGTTGAAAGCAATGTTAAAGTTGAAAAACGCTTCAAAAACGCGGCATCTGAACATAGTCCAAGTGGGGGAGGAACATTTTGGTCTGGGGTAATTTATTTTGCCTTATATACAAGTCATTAACCTGAAACGGATGTACCTTAACATATTTCCCAGCAAAATCCGTTTTGGTTTCGTTTTGGTATGTTTTTTGGTGCACCGGTAAAAATGGTATGAAACTCTGAAAACATTGTTTGAAGATGTGAACTAGAAGTCAGTAATGCTTCCAGGGGCGATCCCCATGATGTCCCCATGTCATTTGAGAAGTGTTTCCATCATTTTCTGACATTTTTAGACCTTAAAAGGACCCCCGGGAGGATCGCGGTAAAAATGCTCGGGTCTCCCATAGACTTACATTGGGCTCGTTGTTCTGTCAGAGAACCCGAGTACTACAATTTTTTCGACCCGAACAATGAGCACCCGAGCATTTTAGTGCTTGCCCATCACTAGACACGATGTGTTGTTGGAATCCGTGAAGTCTGAAGATATGGTGAATGAAAATTTTTGCCAACTCACGAACATAGGGCAGCCCGGATAACGGAACAAAGTGAGCCATCTTAGAAAAACGATCCACTAGGATTATGGTACAATCCGAGGAATGAGGGAGGTCAGTGATGAAGTCCATGGCTATATGCTTCCAGGGAACCGACGGCACAGGGAGTGGGTGCAGGAGCCCAGAAGGTAGTTGTCTCAGGATCTTGTTCCTGGCACAGGATGAACACGAGGCTGTAAAATCCTGAATGTCTTGGCAACAAAATGGCCACCAATGGTGGCGAGAAATAAGAGAGAGGGTTTTCTTTGTTCCAGCATGACTGGCAAGTCTAGAAGAATGTCCCCACAGCAACACTTTCTCTCTATCACTCTCAGGCATGAATGTCTTGCCCGGTGGTGGGGTATAAATGTTTAAAGGAGCCACGGTGATGATCCTAGAAGGATCAATAATGTATGAGGGCTTCTCCGCTATGTCCACCGGCTGGAAGGACCTCAATAGTGCATCAGCCTTAACATTCTTATTGCCTGGCCGAAACTGAAGTTCAAAGTCGAAAAGACCGAAGAATAGAGACCATCTGGCTTGCCGAGGATTGAGCCTTTGAACAGATTGAACATAGGCCAAATTCTTGTGGTTGGTGAATATAATGAAAGGATGAACAGCACCCTCACGAAGATCAAGGATGAATGGTCTATTTGCGTCTGGGCGGTGAAGCAAGGAGGCGGTAGCAAACTCTTGTTTCAGAGCCTGGAAGGCGTTTTCAGTCTCTGCGGACCAACAACTTTGGTTAGCTCCTTTGCAAATAAGATAGGAAAAATGAGGGATAAATTGCCTGTAATAGTTGGCGATGCCGAGGAATCGTTGAATAGCCTTAACCTCGAGGGGACGCGGCCAATTGAAAATGGCAGATACCTTCTCAGGATCCCTTTTTAAGCCAGAATCAGAGACGATGTATTGCAAAAAAGGCAAAGATGTCTGCTCAAAGATACATTTTTCAAATTTGGCAAAAAGATAATTCTTTCTTAGTCATTGTAGTACCTGACGAACGTCCCGTCTTTGAGAGGGCAGATCCAGAGACAAAATGAGAATGTCGTCCAAGTAGACCATAACACAGGAGTAAAGGAGATCCCGAAAGACATAATTGACAAATACTTGAAACACCGCAGGGGCATTACAGAGGCCGAACGGCATAACCAAATATTAGTAATGGCCATCTCGCGTGTTGAATGCGGTCTTCCACTCATCCCCAGGGCGAATACGAACCAGGTTACAGGCTCCACAAAGGTCAAGTTTGGTGAATAATTGTGCCCCTCTCAGTCGGTAAAAAAGATCCGAGATAAGCAGCAGAGGATATTTGTTCTTGACTGTAATGTTGTTCAGACCTCTGTAATCTATACAGGGAAGAAGAGAGCCATCTTTCTTCTTCACGAAGAAAAATCCTGCACCAGCAGGTGAACAGGATCTCTGAATAGGGCCTTTAGCCAGATTTTCTTTAACGTACTCCGACATGGCTTGAGTCTCTGCAAGAGAGAGTGGATAGATTCTGCACCTAGGAGGGACAGCGCCATTAATGACTTCAGTTGGGAAGTTGAATGGCCGATGCGGAGGAAGGTTCTCTGCCACATTCTTGTTGAAGACATCTGCTGACGAACAATAGGCGAAAGTTAATCCAGCGGGAAAAGTAGAAGTACGAGAGAAACCTACGGTGTGCATCGGCAGCAAACACCTTCTCTGGCAAGACTGTTCCCAGCACAGTACACTATCAGTATACCAATCTAACCTAGGCTCATGAGCCCTCAGCCAGGGAAGACCAAGAAGAACTGGGTGAGATAGGCCAGAAAGGACATTAAAATCTATCTTCTCCTGATGCAGGGCTCCTACCTGAAGCTCCACCTCCTCAGTAACATGAATAATGGTCTCCTGCACGGGTCTGCCATCCACGGATGCAATTACCCCTGGATCTTTCAGTCTTAACTGGAATTTGATATATACAAACCTCCTCAAGCCTAATAAAGTTCCCTGCCACCCCCAAATCCACATAAACAACCTCAGAATAGAGTTTACGGCCACAAGCAATAGAACAGATAGAGGTAAGGGTAGAGAGGAATCACATGCACCTAGGGAGGCTTCTCTTACCTGATCTAGGTGAAGGAGTTTCCCAGACGTTCGGGACAGGAACGAAGCAAGTGGGAAGCACTGCCAATAGAAACAAAGACCCTGTGCGAGTCTCTCCTTGCAACGTTGCTAAGCCATCTTAAGCCGATCCACCTGCATCGGCTCAGGTGCGGTAGCCGAAGAAGACATCACGGGTCATGGGCTGGGTGGCCTGCGAATAGATGGTGTAGGGATTGTGCTCGCACAGGTGCAACGGGTGGCAATCAGGAGGCACAATCCTTTTAAAGTTCATGAAGTTTATTGCTCCACAGACCAACAAACAAAAGAGAACAAAAGAAATAGCCTTTAGCTCATGCAAACACAGTTCAAATGTCCAGTACTTTAGGCTCAGTCCTGGAGCCTCAACACACACAGGAGGCTTATCCCTCCCCACATACAGCCCTGTATTAAGCAGTAGTCTACATTATAAAGGTATAGCCACACCCACGAACCCACCACCTGACTAGTCACGTGACTGTGACATCACCACAGGTCCTTGAACACATATAGAAGATTGGTGACGTCCCTTAGTGCTTATGGGCGCTAAAGAAAACACTCTAGGCTACATCACAGAGACAAGCCATCTCTGAGACACATACCTCCCACTGACTATACGACCCTTAGCCATGCCACATACCTCCCCCTCTGCCTAAAGCTGTGGGACTTGGCACTTCCCCCACTAGACAAGGGATTCTTGAGAGGGCATCGGCATTACCATGTAGCTTCCCTGCCCTATGTTCTACATGGAAGCTGAAGTCTTGCAGGGCTAAGAACCAGCGGGTGACCCTAGCATTTTTACCCTTTGTTTGGACCTTTTCCAGGTGACTCTCGCAGTCCGGGGTAAGGATGATGATATCATCCAGGTATGCAGCGGCGTATAGCTTATGAGTTGCAAGGATTCTATCCATAGCCCTCTGGAAGGTCACCGGTGCTCCCTGCAGTCCAAACGGCGTTCGGACATACTGGAAGCATCTGTCGCGGTCACGTGTGTCTGGACGCAGTGAGTACCGCAAGGCGAACCCATATGACACACGTGACCCTGGATACACCGCCTCCAACTGGCGAATTTAGACATTACACCTATATACAAGTCTGGAAACCCCGCCTCCAGTAAGGCGAATTTAAACAATAAGGGAAACCTGGGAAACATTAACAATGGTGGGCCCTGCGATGTGGAATAGGGAAGTGGAGACCTCCTGAGTTCCCCTGAGCCAGTGTCCCTGCACTCCTAACGTTCCCTATGCCGGTTCCGCACCGGGCGTGCACAGGAACCTAAAAACCCTAGCTCGCCCTGACCTAAACCTCACTAGGGAATTGGTCGGTGTGGAAACTAATCCCACCACTGCACTAAAACACACATGAAGAAAGATGACAAAACAGGGGAAACACCACTTAGCTTTGCTCTGTTGCGTACGCTCCTAGCAACAGAGCCCACAACCTGCGTGCATCTTCTCCTCCACCCGGATCCATCACCATAACTGGATCCTTCACCATAGTGCAGCCTTGGAGCAGAGTCCACCACCAATTGCAGAAGTCCAGTAACAGAGTCCCAAAGATGAGTTCAGCTCCTGCCCAAAAAGTCAAGCATGCTTGAGTCCAGCTCTCAGCAACCAAGTCCCACATGCTGAGTGCAACTCTCTCCATAGTCGCCACTCCACCAAGCCATGCAAGCACTTCCTGCCGACACCATAAACTGTGACTCCACCACGCCATGCCAGCCCTTCTTGCAGACCACCTAGCTGCCACTCGTCCCCTCTGGCTGGGCTGCGCAGGACTCATGTTCAGCTCCTTCCTCACCCAGGCTTCCTTGCCAAATGAACACATAATATCACCAAACAGTGATTGAAAACCTCTGACTCTCTTTTATAGAGCCTAACACCTGCTTTGTAATTAAGTGCACATTAAACCAAAGAAACTAAAGTGCACTACCGCTCACCACCACCGGGGCAACTCAGAATGAACGACACCACGTGTGATAATTCTAATGGCCACCGGGGGCAATCACATCACTTTGGCACCTAGCCAAAGGAAAAAAAGTTCACTTTGTTCATTTAAACTGTCAGATCCAAACTGGATCATGACACATCCGTCTGGTGTAGAAAATGCAGTCTTCTCCTTGGCTTCCTGTGCCATGGGGATCTGCCTGTATCCCTTTGTCAAATCCAAGGTGGTTATGTACCTGGCGGGCCCAAGTCTTTTGATGAGCTCATCAACGTGTGGCATGAGATATGCATCGAACATGGAGACCTCATTCAGCTTCCGATAGTCATTGCAGAATCTCCATTCACTATCAGGTTTTGGGACCAGGACAATTGGGCTCAACCAGCCGCTCTTGGATTCCTCAATGACCCCGAACTTCAACATACGCTGCACCTCCTTAGAGATTATTTCTCGACAGACCTTAGGAATTCGATAAGGCTTCACTTTCACCCGCACATTTCTCGACAGACCTTAGTAATTTGATAAGGCTTCACGTTCACCGCACATGTGGCTCTGTCAGAACTTCGTGCTCAACGACCTTTGTACACCCCGGCAACTCCGAAAACAGGTCCCTGTTCTTCTGGAGCAACTCCTTGCACTGCTGTTTCTGGGCCTTTGATAGCGTCTCCACTATAGTAACCGCTCCAACCTCACCTTCTGGGTTTCCCAGCAAGCACGAAGTTAACACTGGCTCTCTATCTTGCCATGGCTTGATGAGGTTGACATGGTAAACCTGGTGTGGTTTCCTAGTGAATCTTGGTACACTGAAGTCCTCAACTGGGAGATTTGCAGGACACTGCACAACTCCCTCATCACCTTGCTCATAAAAGGTGTCCCCTGGTCAGTCAGGATCTCCTTCAGTAAACCTGTCCGGGAAAACACATGGACCAACTCGCACGCTATACTCTTCACAGGGAATTTCTCAGGGGACTTGCCCCAAAAGAGCATGTGGTATAGGCCAGGATGACTAATATATACTGATGGCCCCGGGCTGATTTAACTAGGGGACCAACCGAGTCTATGGCAATTTTCTCAAATGGTACCTCAATAATGGGCAACGGTACAAGGGGGCTCTGGAAGTGAGAGGTGGGGGCAGTTAACTGACATGTAGGGCAGGACCTGCAATACTTTAATATTTCCTGGTGACACCCAGGCCAATAGAACCTCTGCACAACCCATTCCTGCATTTTTCCACCCCCAGGTGTCACCCCAACATGTGTGAATGGGCCATGTCCAACACTTTTCGTCTATAAGGGCCTGGCACTATCAACTGCTCTACCAACTTCTCCCTTATTTTTGTGACCCGATATAGCAACTCCGCTCTCATCATAAAATAGGGAAATCTTGTGTCAGCCCCCAGCTCCTGTGCAACCCCATTAATGACGGTGACATTGTTGAAGGCTTCTCTCAGAGTTGGGTCCCTATGTTGGGCAGTCCCAAAGTTCTCACCGGCCACCCCTAACTCCGCAATGTCAGATACAGGAGACACTTCCACCTCATCCCCTGCAAGGACTCAAAAAGGATACCTGTCTGCCTCTGGTTGTGGCAATACTTTATTAGGGTTCATTGGCTCCCTACTCTTGCTAGTGACCTCAGAACCCCTTCCCCACAGATCTAAAAAAAAAAAAAAGAAATCTCGGCCTATAATTATAGGGTGCAGCAAGTCCCGAATGACGCCAACCTCATGGGACTCCGTGCCATGCGCCATTTCAATGTCCACTCTGGCCATAGAGTAGACCTTTGCATCACCGTGTATGCACCGAACGCCGACCTTTTTCCCCGGGAGTAGGTTAAGAGGAAAAGTGGCCCTCACATGGGTTACCATGCTCCCGGAGTCTAGCAGCGCCATTACTGTTTGACCGTTCACCTTCACGGGACACGCTTGAAGCCCCTCATTAGGTGGAGAGTTCACACTGCAGAGTGGATATGCATAGTATGAACTACGGCGTCCCATGCTGTATTCCATCTGCTCGGTGGTCTGGGGACAACGGGCAGCTATATGTCCTGGCCCGTGGCATCTCCAGCAAATAACATCACCCGTGGGGACTTGGGCACCGCCTCCCCCACCCCTTTTGACCTTGGATGCCCCACCCCTTTTTGGGACTCTGCCCCCTGCTGGAACCCCCAATATGGAATGGGCTGCTTCCCCAAGAAGCCTTCCATCCCCTGGTATCTCTCAACCAGTCCAACCAGTTCATCGGCATTCTGGAGGACAAACGAGGAAGTCTTCTCTCCCAAGCAGATTCACGAGAGAGCTCCTGAAAGCGTAGGTCAATTCGCGTAGCAAGGGAGATTAAATCTTCCAAGGAAGTTGGTGTATTTCATCTTGCCAGCTCATCTTTAATTCGACCTGACAGACCTCGCCACAAGGCCCCAACTAGAGCCTCGTTGTTCCACCCCAAATCAGAGGACAAAGTGCAAAACCGAATGGGGTATTGGTCGACGGAAAGAGACCCCTGGTGGAGGTTAAAGAGGGAATCAGTAGTAGAGGCCAAGTGGCCCGGTTCATCAAACACTCTGCGAACGGTCTCCAAGAAAGTTGACAGCTGGGAAACAATAGGATCATCACGTTCCCAGAGAGGATTAACCCAAGCCAGAGCCTCTCCCTCTAAATGTGAAACCACAAATGCCACCTTAGCCTGATCGGTGGGATATAGCTGCGGCAGTAACTCAATGTGTGGACAACACTCATTCAAAAACCCGCAGCAGAGCTTAGAGTCACCACTATACCAAGGTAGTTTACCAAGACAAGGCGGAGGTTGGGGTATAGGATCAGGATCCAGGGACAGAGCCTGCGCAGAGGCTGTAGCGGCGGCCTTCAGGGAAAAGAAGTGATCATCTACAGAGGCCATGTAATTAAGTATGCGAGCCTGTGTGTCACGCTGTTGGACAAGCTCCTGCTAGAGACTAGCAAGTTGGGTGGCGTTTCCCTAGTCAGAAGCCTGTAAAGTGGACAGGCAGGATTCAATGGTCTTCATGAATGACATAATGCAGCTTTGATTTTCACACAGAAATACCAGCTCCTTTTGAGTAGCCGCAGAAGTACCAGTGGGATCCATGGCCTGATTATACTATTAACGTGGTAGCAACCTGCAACACGTCCTGGAGTGGACCCTCTAGGTTGGGATACCAGAGCCCCCAGGGCGAGCTTACCAAGTGAACTCACCCCCTATACAGGGAGTTTTAGAGGCAAGCCCAAAGAGGTTAATATCCAAACAGCTGGTACCAAAGGGGCGATTCACAGAGGACAAACAGAAAATGAGGCGAGGGTACAGGGAGAGAGAGAGTACCAGTGACCTGGAGGAAGGGTCAGGGGCTGGAGGGATGGCAGGGCAGGAGATGAGGGAGAAGGAACCGGACGGAGGCTGAGGACCTGCAGAGGAAGAGGCTGAGGATGACCAACAGGAGCCACAGATGACACACCCTGTAAAACAAAAGAGAACAGGGTAACCTACTGCAGGATCAGGGCACTGGGAGCTGTATGACACAAGGGAAAAGGGGAAGCTGCAACGGAGACAAGGCATGGGGAAGCTATACAGGGACCTGACTATAGCACAATGCAATTGCCAGCAAGACCGCTGGCAATCGGGCATACAGGAATGATAATCAGGCACTAACCATAGCAGGCGGCATCCTGAAATACCCAATGGGGACCGCCATGACAGAGTGGAGCTACGAGGTCACGACCTCCTTCCAGCATAAGGAGCTGAAGGATCGTGTGGCCGGGACCTACAGCGCATGCACGGACTGCAAACTCCCCAGGAACCAGGAAGCACCGGTGAGGGACTGCACGGGACCCACACAGTGTCACGCCGGGGAGCGGAGAATGCCAGGTGAGTATTAGAGGCAGCTGTAACAGCCAGACGTGTCGCCCTGCTTAAGCCAGTACATGCCTGGACCCATCTGAAGTTTTCTAGCGAGCAATTGGATTATCCAGAAGAGTATTGGGAATGTCATATGGTCTGATAAAACCAAAGTAGAACAGTTTGGTAGAAACAAAACTCGTTGTGTTTGGATGAGACAGAATGCTGAGTTGCAGCCAAAGAACACCATACCTACTGTGAGAGGTGGCAAAATCATGCTATTGGGCTGTTTTTCCGCAAAGTGACCAGAATGACTGATCCGTGTACATGAAAGAATGAATGGGGCAATGTATCGTGAGATTTTGAGTGCAAACTTCCTTCAATCAGCAAGGGCATTGAAGATGAAACGTGGATGGGTCTTTCAGCATGATAATAATCCCAAGCACACCGCCAGGGCAATGAAGGCGTGGCTTCGTAAGAAGTATATGAAGATCCTGGAGTGGCCTAGCCATTCTCCAGATCTCATCCCCATAGAAAACCTTTGGAGGGATTTGAAAGTCTGTGTTGCCCAGCGACAGGCACAAAACACCACTGCTCTAGAGGAGATCTGTATGGAGGAATGGGCCAACATAACACCAACAGTGTGTGTCAACCTTGTGAAGACTTACGGAAAACGTTTGACCTCTGTCATTACCAATAAAGGATATACAGTATAATAAAATATTAAGATAAACTTTTGTTAATGACCAAATACTTATTTTCCACAATAAATTGCAAAATAAGTCTTGCCAAATCAGACAAAGTGATTTTCTCAATTTATTTTCTCATTTTGACTCTCATAGTTGTGGTCTACCTATGATGTCAGTTACAAGACTCTCTCATCTTTTTAAGTGGGAATACTTACACAATTGGTGGCTGACTGAATGCTTTTTTCCCCACTGTATACTGTATGTAATCTGGCCATTCTATCCTGTTGGATTCTGCTGTGATTTTACTGTACATGGCAGATAAATTGCCAGCTTTTTATCTATCTCTCCATGCTGTTCCCATTTGGTTTTATCAATTTCCCATCCATTTCAGCTTTTTTCTCAGGCCCACAGACCTCTTTGTTGGGTCCAGCAGAAAAATATTTGGCTTTACCATTGACTTGCATGGGATTCATTATTCGGTTGGAATAAACAGATGTTAGAAATTACTTGTGCCGATTTTCCCGAATCCGAATATTTCACTATTCGCTCATCACTAATATCTATCCCAATTATACTATTTCTACTCTGGTGAAATTGATGCCACTTCAGTGGTGTTAGGCCCTAATTTTTGAAATGTAAACACTCCTGGTTGGGTGTCCATGTGATGGGTTGGCTGTTGTGTGATGCCACTTTCGTGTCTGCCAATATTTTTTGGAAATGTAGAGAGTCCTGGTTGAATATTCTTCATGTGTGTTACCTGTAGCAGTAGACCTCCGAGATAGTCAGGCCTCCACTTCCTCGGAGTCAACCATGCGTTTTACTACTATCCTATTTTTCTGACAATAGTAGTCTATGAAACAAATATCAATTTGTGCTACCTGAGAGTGGCTGAGCACGAAAGCAGGTTGAGCTGTTGCATGTGGTATCAGGGCTCCCAGGACAGCAGGCCTACACCGATCTCTCACCCACCTCGTCTTACTTTGATGTTCAAGTCAAAGCTGGCCCACACTCCGATACCTCATGCATTGCTGTTTGCTGCTGTCCCATGCTACAATTTGAACTGGTGGTCAATTAAGGCCACTTTCCTGGTGTCTGTCCCTCATTTGATGTGTTTTGGCAGCTTTTGGGCCCGTTTGAAGGTGTTGTGTATGCGTTTGATATTTCCTCCCTTTGAGTTGAATTTCGTTCAGCTATGTTCAGCGAATATTCAACAAATAAATTAGCAAATATTGCAAATTCGACGATCGTAATATGAACCGAACCTTGAAATTATTTGCTCATCTCTAGTGTTGAGCAATACCAGCCGATACTGAAAAGTATCGTATCGGAATGGATCGGCCGATCTAAAAAAAGTATCTGGTATCGCCGATTCCGATACCGGAAGTCCCATTCAAGTCTATGGGACTTCTGGTATCGGAATAAGAAAAACCCTTTTCTGTCCTTGTACAGCCTCTCAGGGGTGTGTACGGACCTTCCGGGGGTCTGTGCCGGCCTGCCGGGGGTCTGTGCCGACTGCCTGGGGGTCTGTGCGGACTGCCGGGGGTCTGTACCAGCCTGCCGGGGGTCTGTGCCGACTGCCCAGGGGTCTGTGCCGGCTGCCGGGGGTCTGTGCCAACTGCCCGGGGGTCTGTGCAGGCTGCGGGGGTCTGTGCCGGCTGCCGGGGGTCTGTGCCGACTGCCCGGGGGTCTGTGCCGATTGCCCGGGGGTCTGTGCAGGCTGCGGGGGTCTGTGCAGTCATCGTCCGATGGGACTACAAGTCCCATCGGGCTATGCCTGCTACCATGACGGTGATTGACACATTAACCAATGATGGGACAGTAGTTGTCCCATCATCCGGCTAATGTGTTGAATGTAAAAAAAAAAAACATACTACATACATACTACATACATACTACATACTATATATATACATACTACATATATACATACTAAATACATACTACACACATACATACTACATACATACTACATATATACAGTACATACTACATACATACTACATACAGTCATGGCCAAAAGTATTGACACCCCTGCAATTCTGTCAGATAATACTCAGTTTCTTCCTGAAAACGATTGCAAACACAAATTCTTTGGTATTATTATCTTCATTTAATTTGTCTTAAATGAAAAAACACAAAAAGAATTGTCCTAAAGCCAAATTGGATATAATTCCACACCAAATATAACAAAGAGGGTGGACAAAAGTATTGGCACTGTTCGAAAAATCATGTGATGCTTCTCTAATTTGTGTAATTAACAGCACATATAACTTACCTGTGGCACCTAACAGGTGTTGGCAATAACTAAATCACACTTGCAGCCAGTTGACATGGATTAAAGTTGACTCAACCTCTGTCCTGTGTCCTTGTGTGTACCACATTGAGCATGGAGAAAAGAAAGAAGACCAAAGAACTGTCTGAGGACTTGAGAAACCAAATTGTGAGGAAGCATGAGCAATCTCCAGGCTACAAGTCCATCTCCAAAGACCTGAATGTTCCTGTGTCTACCGTGCGCAGTGTCATCAAGAAGTTTAAAGCCCATGGCACTGTGGCTAACCTCTCTAGATGTGGCCGGAAAAGAAAAATTGACAAGAGATTTCAATGCAAGATTGTGCAGATGTTGGATAAAGAACCTCCACTAACATCCAAACAAGTTCAAGCTGCCCTGCAGTCCGAGGGTACATCGGTGTCAACCCGTACTATCCGTCGGCATCTGAATGAAAAGGGACTGTATGGTAGGAGACCCAGGAAGACTCCACTTCTTACCCCGAGACTAGAGTTGAGCGATACCGTCCGATACTTCAAAGTATCGGATCGGAATGGATCGGCCGATCTTAAAAAAAAGTATCGGTATCGCCGATTCCGATACCGGAAGTCCCATTCAAGTCTATGGGACTTCCGGTATCGGAATAAGAAAAACCCTGTTTTTCCCTTGTACAGCCTCTCTGGGGTCTGTACGGGCCTTTCGGGGGGCTGTGCCGGCCTGCCAGGGGGTCTGTGCAGGCTCCTGTGGTCTGTGCCGGCCTGCCGGGGGGCTGTGCAGGCTCCGGTGGGCTGTGCCGGCCTGCCGGGGGGCTGTGCCGGCCTGCCGGTGGTCTGTGCAGGCTCCGGTGGGCTGTGCCGGCCTGCCGGGGGGCTGTGCAGGCTTCGGGGGTCTGTGCAGGCATCGTCCGATGGGACTACAAGTCCCATCGGGCGATGCCTGCTACCATGACAGTGATTGACACATTAGCCAATGATGGGACAGTAGTAGTCCCATCATCCGGCTAATGTGTTGAATGTAAAAAAAAAAAAAAAAATTACATGCTACATACATGCTACATTCATACTACATACATGCTACATTCATACTACATATATACTACATGCAACATACATACTACATATATACTACATGCATGCAACATGCATACTACATATATACTACATGCTACATACATACTACATATATGCTACATATATACTACATGCATGCTACATACATACTGCATGCTACATACATACTACATATATACTACATGCATGCTACATACATACTACATATATACTACATACATACTACATGCATGCTACATGCTACATACATACCACATACATACTACATACATACTACATACATACTACATGCTACATACATACTACATATATACTACATGCATGCTACATACATACTACATGCTACATATATACTACATGCTACATACATACTACATGCATGCTACATACATACTACATACATACTACATGCATGCTACATACATACTACATGCTACATACATACTACATATATACTACATGCATGCTACATACATACTACATGCTACATATATACTACATGCTACATACATACTACATGCATGCTACATACATACTACATACATACTACATGCATGCTACATACATACTACATGCTACATACATACCACATACATACTACATATATACTACATGCATGCTACATACATACTGCATGCTACATGCATGCTACATACATACTACATACATACTACATAGCAACTGACGAAAAGCAGTGAAAAAGTCCTCATATCACAAGGTAAAGTGCAAAGTAGGTTTTTATTGAAAGGTGAAACAAACAGAACATGGCTAAAAAGTGACATTGGTGGGAAAAGAAAGGCCAAGTAGCAATGGCAGCTCCAAATAAATAGTCATGAGAAATGCATGAACATTGTGAAGTGTCTAAATGTCTAAACATAAAAAGTGTTTGCCCATGAACGTGACCATAGCTACAGGGAAAGAAATCCCTAAATGAATGATGACAGGCAAAAACATACAATATGGTAATCAAGGGTACACTTACACAAGAAGGAGCAGCAAGGGAGACCACAGCCGTACCCCAACGCGCGTTTCGGCGATAATGCCTTCCTCAGGGGGCATGTGTTACTGCTGACAAAGGCCCATTATATAGGGGAAGTGAAAGTGAAAGTACAAATCGTGCCCAGGATCAAGACACACCCACCCATCGATCACAGCTAATGCAGACAAATCACAAGGGATGGTTGAAAGTGGAAGCACCAATCACGTCCAAGCACTGGACACACCCACCATCCCAGCAAATGACCACCGCTGACGTAGACAAACCACGGGGCCCCGTGCAGTCAAACGTCAGACGGTGGGCAGGAGGGAGGAGGGTAATGTCACGTGGTCCGTGACACAATCGGCGCATGCGCAGTACAGACAGAGTCGACAGCGGCCATTTTGGAAAGGGGAAAAATGTAAGGGCAAAGCTGGAATCAGCGCCAGCATATAATTAAAGTAGTATATAGCGGCCAATATAAAGATGGGCATAGGGGAAGCCAAAGCAGGATAGATATCATACTGAGTACAGGCAACCAATGGATAGATGAATATATATATATATCTGTATCTCTCTCTCTTACGGTACTATAATGTATGCATGAGACAAGTAAATGTGAGAGAATGATAACAATAATAATACAAAAAAGTTAAATTAAAAGGAGTCCATACAAGAACATAACTACACATGAACCAAATCTGACTAGAAGAGGACATATATACACAACATATTGTTGGCCCAAATGCAGAACCAAAAAAGGAATGTCCAGTGCAAAGATCAGGAAACCAAAGGTTGGGTGTGTAGTGAGGATCCGTTAGGCATCACATCCCCATGGAACAGGACTGAAATGTTCATCCACATGAGGGGCCGAGGGGCAGCAGAAACACGAAGTCACTATAATAAGAATAAAATAAATTAAAAACATGCTAAAAAACATACAAACCAATATCACATAATTGGATTATAGGAAAGGAGCAAAAGAGAGGCTCTCATTAAGGCCATGTGGGTGAACAGTCTTGAGTCGCCAGATCCACCGGGCTTCGAGCTGGCTGAGTCTTTTGGATAAACCCCCGCCTCGGACATCAATTTTGAGTGCATCAATACCTTTAACCTTCAATAGGGCAGCGTCACAGTCATGAAAATCAAAAAAATGACGTGGTATGGTTCTGATGGTAGCGGGGTCATCATGTGTGCATGCCGCTAGGATGCCCAGCACATGTTCCCTCACTCTTACTTTAAGTTGGCGTGTTGTGAGGCCGATGTAGATCAGGCCACAAGGGCAGGTGGCATAATATATGACATATCTAGTGGTACAAGTTATTCTCTGACGAATGTCATATGTAGTGGTACCACTAGAGTCACAAAAAGAGTTATCACGTATTATATTGGGACATGCCACACAACCACCACACGGGACACAGCCACCCCCAGGTCTAAGTTTATCCAAGAAAGTCTGTGGTTTACGAGCAATGTAATGACTGGAGACCAAATGGTCTCTAAGATTCTTAGAGCGCCTAAAGGACATAGATGGTCTATGGGATAGAAATTGATTGATAATCGGGTCAACCCGAAGGATCGGCCAGGCTCTCTGTAAGGCCATACGTACCTGGTTGGACCTAGAGCTAAATGTAGTAACGAACCTAATAGTCCCATCTTTATTTGGGTGCTGGACAGATTCAGAGCGATATAAAAGATCATGGCGGGAAGCATACTTGGCCCTATTGAGGGCCCGCTTGATGGACCTGTGGCTATAGCCACGTACCAGAAAACGTTGGCGCAGAATTTCAGCCTGCCTAAAAAAATCATCGTCCGTGGAGCAGATCCTACGGAGACGTAGGAACTGCCCCACGGGAACGGCACGAATAATGTGCTTCGGATGGCTAGAACTAGCATGTAACAAAGAGTTAGTGGCGGTTGCCTTCCTGAAGATGTCCGTCTGCAGGACCCCAGCGCGGTCCCTCTTAATAGTAACATCTAAAAAATCAAGGGACTCCCCACTATATGAAAACGTTAGATGGATATTCAGATCGTTGCCATTTAAGAGAATAATACGTTGTTCAAGGTCGGCGGGTGTGCCATGCCAGACGAAGAAAATATCATCAATGTACCGCGTCCACAAAGGGACACGGCACATTGAGAGACCTTCGTCTGACATGAAGAGGTCCCTCTCTCACAGCCCCAGGAAAAGACCCGCATAGGAGGGCGCATAGGCCGCACCCATCGCGGTCCCCTGGAGCTGTAGGTAGAAGGACCCACACAGGTAGAAATTCCCACACAGCAATGGCATAAAGTGAGACTAGGGACTTTTTTTTTTTTAAGTGGCGGAGGAATACAGTGCGGAAGGATACCTACCTTCCGTCATTGGATTCCTGCAGCCCGTAGAGAACGGCGGCATCAGCTGATGCTGCAGTTCTCTACCCAAGATCGTCGTGGGACACACTCGTGGACTGCTTCGGATCGTGGGTGAGTATTTTTGTGGTTTGTTATGTTAATATTTATTCCTTTAAAAGACAATGGCTTCGGGGAACAATGTGACAAGTATTGGTAAGTATGTTACTCTATGTTATATGTACTGTATGTCTATGTATGTATTGTATGAATGTATTGTATGTAGTATGTATGTAGTATATATGTGGTATGTATGTAGTATGTATGTAGCATGCATGTAGCATGCAGTATGTATGTAGCATGCATGTAGTATATATGTAGTATGTATGTGGTATGTATGTAGCATGTAGTATGTATGTAGCATGCATGTAGTATGTATGTAGTATGTATGTAGTATGTATGTAGCATGTAGTATATATGTAGCATGTAGTATGTATGTAGCATGCATGTAGTATATATGTAGTATGTATGTAGCATGTAGTATGTATGTAGCATGCATGTAGTATATATGTAGTATGTATGTAGCATGTAGTATGTATGTAGTATGTATGTAGTATGTATGTAGTATGTATGTAGTATGTATGTGGTATGTAGGTAGCATGTAGTATGTATGTAGCATGCATGTAGTATATGTGTTATGTATGTAGCATGCATGTAGTATGTATGTAGTATGCATGTAGTATGTATGTAGTATATATGTGGTATGTATGTAGTATGTATGTAGCATGCAGTATGTATGTAGCATGCATGTAGTATATATGTAGTATGTATGTAGTATGTATGTAGCATGCATGTAGTATGTATGTAGCATGCATGTAGTATGTATGTAGCATGCATGTAGTATGTATGTAGTATGTATGTAGTATATATGTAGTATGTATGTAGCATGTAGTATGTATGTAGTATGTATGTAGCATGTAGTATATATGTAGCATGTATGTAGTATGTATGTAGCATGTAGTATGTATGTAGCATGCATGTAGTATATATGTTATGTATGTAGCATGCATGTAGTATGTATGTAGTATGTATGTAGCATGCATGTAGTATGTATGTAGTATATATGTGGTATGTATGTAGTATGTATGTAGCATGCAGTATGTATGTAGTATATATGTAGTATGTATGTAGCATGTAGTATGTATGTAGCATGCATGTAGTATGTATGTAGTATGTATGTAGTATATATGTAGTATGTATGTAGCATGTAGTATGTATGTAGTATGTATGTAGCATGTAGTATATATGTAGCAAGTATGTAGTATGTATGTAGTATGTATGTAGCATGCATGTAGTATATATGTTATGTATGTAGCATGCATGTAGTATGTATGTAGTATGTATGTAGCATGCATGTAGTATGTATGTAGTATATATGTGGTATGTATGTAGTATGTATGTAGCATGCAGTATGTATGTAGTATATATGTAGTATGTATGTAGCATGTAGTATGTATGTAGTATGTATGTAGTACTTTTTTTTTTTTTTTTTTAACATTTAACACATTAGCCGGATGATGGGACTACTACTGTCCCATCATTGGCTAATGTGTCAATCACTG
Organism: Dendrobates tinctorius; assembly: GCF_039654945.1. NCBI lineage: Eukaryota > Metazoa > Chordata > Amphibia > Anura > Dendrobatidae > Dendrobates > Dendrobates tinctorius. The sequence goes on along the minus strand of NW_027361829.1, from coordinate 9,754,425 downwards.
TCATGGTAGCAGGCATCGCCAGATGGGACTTATAGTCCCATCGGACGATGCTTGCACAGACCCCCGGACATCAGCACAGCCCCCCGGCAGGCCGGCACAGCCCCCCGGCAGGCCGGTACAGACCCCCACAGGGTGCACAGCCCCCCGGCAGGCCGGCACAGCCCCCCGGCAGGCCGGTACAGACCCCCACAGGGTGCACAGACCACCGGCAGGCCGGCACAGCCCCCCGGCAGGCCGGTACAGACCCCGGGCAGTCCACACAGCCCCCCGGCAGGCTGGCACAGCCCCCCGGCAGGCCGGTACAGACCCCGGGCAGTCCACACAGCCCCCCGGCAGGCCGGCAGAGACCCCCGGAAGGCCCGAAATGACGGCGCATCATGATGCGCACACACCGCGCATCATGATGACGTCAGGCTGTCAATCAACTTTGAACTTCCGATTCCGATGCCGACTTCCGATATTGAAAAAATATCGGAAGTCTGTATCGGAATTCCGATACAGCAAGTATCGGCCGATACCCGATACTTGCGGTATCGGAATGCTCAACACTACCCGAGACATAAAAAAGCCAGGCTGGAGTTTGCCAAAACTTACCTGAAAAAGCCTAAAACATTTTGGAAGAATGTTCTCTGGTCAGATGAGACAAAAGTAGAGCTTTTAGGGCAAAAGCATCAACATAGAGTTTACAGGAGAAAAAAGAGGCATTCAAAGAAAAGTACACGGTCCCTACAGTCAAACATGGCGGAGTTTCCCTGATGTTTTGGGGTTGCTTTGCTGCCTCTGGCACTGGACTGCTTGACCGTGTGCTTGGCATTATGAAGTCAGAAGACTACCAACAAATTTTGCAACATAATATAGGGCCCAGTGTGAGAAAGCTGGGTCTACCTCAGAGGTCATGGGTCTTCCAGCAGGACAATAACCCAAAACACACTTCAAAAAGCACCAGAAAATGGTTTGAGAGAAAGCACTGGAGACTTCTAAGGTGGCCAGCAATGAGTCCAGACCTGAATCCCATAGAACACCTGTGGAGAGATCTAAAAATGGCAGTTTGGAGAAGGCACCCTTCAAATATCAGGGACCTGGAGCAGTTTGACAAAGAAGAATGGTCTAAAATTCCAGCAGAGCATTGTAAGAAACTCATTGATGGTTACCGGAAGCAGTTGGTCGCAGTTATTTTGGCTAAAGGTTGTGCAACCAAGTATTAAGCTGAGGGTGCCAATACTTTTGTCTGGCCCATTTTTGGAGTTTTGTGTGAAATGATCAATGTTTTGCTTTTTGCTTCATTCTCTTTTGTGTTTTTTCATTTAAGACAAATTAAATGAAGATAATAATACCAAAGAATTTGTGTTTGCAATCATTTTCAGGAAGAAACTGAGTATTATCTGACAGAATTGCAGGGGTGTCAATACTTTTGGCCATGACTGTATATACATACTACATATATACATACTACATATATACATACTACACACATACATACTACATACATACTACATATATACATACTACATACATACTACATATATATACTACATACAAACTACATACATGCAACATACATACTACATACATACATACTACATACATACTACATATATACATACTACATACATACTATATATACATACTACATACATACTACATATATACATACTACATACATACATACTACATACATACTACATATATACATACTATATACATACTACATACATACTACATATATACATGCTAGATATATACTACATATATACATACTACATACATACATACTACATACATACATACTACATACATACTACATATATACATACTACATACCTACTACATACATACTACATATATACATACTACATACATACTACATATATACATACTACATACATACTACATACATACATACTACATACATGCTACATATGGAATCAGGAGAACAGAGTATAGCATAAAAATATAGGCAATCTTTATTAATGTATACAAATATTAAAAACAACATAAAAAACATAGACAATGTGTAGACACCAATAAATCCGGAAACTGTAGCACCATGCTGTGAAATAAATGCCAAAAGCAAACCCCTCTAATGAGTCATGAATATCCCCTGATACAAAATTGCACACAAAGGGTTAACCCATGCTAATTGTAATGCACGAGCCACAGAACAATTAAATGGAACCAGGCCAATAGTGCGACCTATAGTCATGACACCCGGCTCCGGGTCAGTAGTGCGACCAGTGCGCATGCATATTGTATCCCTGTGAAACAAGTCATCGGGGAGTAAGGAGAGGTTAATACTCACATAGTGGCACAGCAGCGGCTACCCGGGAACCCCGACGCGTGTTTCGCTACACGCAGTAGCTTTATCGAGGGGAAGTGCAGTGAGACGCTACACCGGACCTTATATCCATCTAGTAATTGATCACGTGATCCTCAGCTAGCCCGCTCCCATAGTGTTGTGTATTGATGGGGCATGCGCCGGTCCCCGGCATCCGCAAGCCCCGACACCCGGCGGCGCCCTGTCAGCAGGCGAGCGGGGACGGAATCGTCCCCAGTCACAAGCCAACCCAGGCTTATTTATAGTTGTGTTTTTTTCTCCTTTTCATTTAGTGTTTTTATCACATGTGTATGATCATATTCTCTACAATGAAATGGTGGACCACTTTGAGCAAGATTCAAGAAATTGGGGATTATGGGTTACCATCATCCTGACATTAATAAAGATTGCCTATATTTTTATGCTATACTCTGTTTGTTCTCCTGATTCCATTTGATCCCTTAGCAGAGTGGCTAACAACACTTATTTGGGTGTATGTACACCCAGTGCAAGATTGTGATGAGTCTGGTCTTTGTTGCGCTAATACATACTACATATATTGATACTACATACATACTACATACATACTACATATATACATACTACATACATACTACATACATACTACATATATATATATACACTCACTGGCCACTTTATTAGGTACACCTGTCCAACTGTGTGTTAAGACTTAATTTCTAATCAGCCAATCACATGGCGGCAACTCAGTGCATTTAGGCATGTAGACATGGTCAAGACAATCTCCTGCAGTTCAAACCGAGCATCAGTATGGGGAAGAAAGGTGATTTGAGTGCCTTTGAACGTGGCATGATTGTTGGTGCCAGAAGGGCTGGTCTGAGTATTTCAGAAACTGCTGATCTACTGGGATTTTCACGCACAACCATCTCTAGGGTTTACAGAGAATGGTCCGAAAAAGAAAAAAAATCCAGTGAGCGGCAGTTCTGTGGCCGGAAATGCCTTGTTGATGCCAGAGGTCAGAGGAGAATGGGCAGACTGGTTCGAGCTGATAGAAAGGCAACAGTGACTCAAATTGCCACCCGTTACAACCAAGGTAGGCAGAAGAGCATCTCTGAACGCACAGTGCTTCGAACTTTGAGGCAGATGGGCTACAGCAGCAGAAGACCACACCGGGTACCACTCCTCTCAGCTAAGAACAGGAAACTGAGGCTACAATTTGCACAAGCTCATCGAAATTGGACAGTAGAAGATTGGAAAAACGTTGCCTGGTCTGATGAGTCTCGATTTCTGCTGCGACATTCGGATGGTAGGGTCAGAATTTGGCGTAAACAACATGAAAGCATGGATCCATCCTGCCTTGTATCAACGGTTCAGGCTGGTGGTGGTGGTGTCATGGTGTGGGGAATTTTTTCTTGGCACTCTTTGGGCCCCTTGGTACCAATTGAGCATCGTTGCAACGCCACAGCCTACCTGAGTATTGTTGCTGACCATGTCCATCCCTTTATGACCACAATGTACCCAACATCTGATGGCTACTTTCAGCAGGATAATGCGCCATGTCATAAAGCTCGAATCATCTCAGATTGGTTTCTTGAACATGACAATGAGTTCACTGTACTCAAATGGCCTCCTCAGTCACCAGATCTCAATCCAATAGAGCATCTTTGGGATGTGGTGGAACGGGAGATTCGCATCAGGGATGTGCAGCCGACAAATCTGCGCCAACTGTGTGATGCCATCATGTCAATATGGTCCAAAATCTCTGAGGAATGCTTCCAGCACCTTGTTGAATCTCTGCCACGAAGAATTGAGGCAGTTCTGAAGGCAAAAGGGGGTCCAACCCGTTACTAGCATGGTGTACCTAATAAAGTGGCCAGTGAGTGTATATATATATATATATATATATATATATATATATATACTACATACAAACTACATACATGCAACATACATACTACATACATACTACATATACAGTTGTGGCCAAAAGTATTGACACCCCTGCAATTTTGTCAGATAATACTCAGTTTCTTCCTGAAAATGATTGCAAACACAAATTCTTTGTTATTATTATCTTCATTTAATTTGTCTTAAATGAAAAAACACAAAAAGAATTGTCCTAAAGCCAAATTGGATATAATTCCACACCAAACATAAAAAAGAGGGTGGACAAAAGTATTGGCACTGTTCAAAAAATCATGTGATGCTTCTCTAATTTGTGTAATTAACAGCACCTGTAACTTACCTGTGGCACCTAACAAGTGTTGGCAATAACTAAATCACACTTGCGGCCAGTTGTCATGGATTAAAGTTGACTCAACCTCTGTCCTGGGTCCTTGTGTGTATCACATTGAGCATGGAGAAAAGAAAGAAGACCAAAGAACTGTCTGAGGACTTGAGAAACCAAATTGTGAGGAAGCATGAGCAATCTCAAGGCTACAAGTCCATCTCCAAAGACCTGAATGTTCCTGTGTCTACCATGCGCAGTGTCATCAAGAAGTTTAAAGCCCATGGCATTGTGGCTAACCTCCCCAGTTGTGGACGGAAAAGAAAAATTGACAAGAGATTTCAACGCAAGATTGTGCGGATGTTGGATAAAGAACCTCGACTAACATTCAAACAAGTTCAAGCTGCCCTGCAGTCCGAGGGTACAACAGTGTCAACCCATACTATCCATCGGCGTCTGAATGAAAAGGGACTGTATGATAGGAGACCCAGGAAGACCCCACTTCTTACCCCGAGACATAAAAAAGCCAGGCTGGAGTTTGCCAAAACTTACCTGAAAAAGCCTAAAACGTTTTGGAAGAATGTTCTCTGGTCAGATGAGAAAAAAGTAGAGCTTTTTGGGCAAAGGCATCAACATAGAGTATACAGGAGAAAAAAAGAGGCATTCAAAGAAAAAAACACGGTCCCTACAGTCAAACATGGCGGAGGTTCCCTGATGTTTTGGGGTTGCTTTGCTGCCTCTGGCACTGGACTGCTTGACCTTGTGCATGGCATAATGAAGTCTGAAGACTACCAACAAATTTTGCAGCATAATAAAAGGCCCAGTGTGAGAAAGCTGGGTCTCCCTCAGAGGTCATGGGTCTTCCAGCAGGACAATGACCCAAAACACACTTCAAAGAGCACTAGAAAATGGTTTGAGAGAAAGCACTGGAGACTTCTAAGGTGGCCAGCAATGAGTCCAGACCTGAATCCCATAGAACACCTGTGGAGAGATCTAAAAATGGCAGTTTGGAGAAGGCACCCTTCTAATATCAGGGACCTGGAGCAGTTTGCCAAAGAAGAATGGTCTAAAATTCCAGCAGAGCATTGTAAGAAACTCATTGATGGTTACCGGAAGCGGTTGGTCGCAGTTATTTTGGCTAAAGGTTGTGCAACCAAGTATTAGGATGAGGGTGCCAATACTTTTGTCTGGCCCATTTTTGGAGTTTTGTGTGAAATGATCAATGTTTTGCTTTTTGCTTCATTCTCTTTTGTGTTTTTTCATTTAAGACAAATAAAATGAAGATAATAATACCAAAGAATTTGTGTTTGCAATCATTTTCAGGAAGAAACTGAGTATTATCTGACAAAATTGAAGGGGTGTCAATACTAGGGACTATTTTTTTACAGTGGCGGAGGAATACAGTGCGGAAGGATACCTACCTCCCGACAATGGATTCCTTGAGCCCCTAGAGAGCGGTCGCATCAGCTGATGCTGCTGCTCTCCACGTGAGATCGTCGTGGGACACGCGTGGATTTCTGCGGATCAGGGAGTATATGGCTTGTTTGTTATTTTCATATTTTTCCTTAGATGACACTGGCTTTGGGGAGCAATGTGACAAGTATTGATGAGTATGTACTCTATGTTGTATGTGCTGTATGTCTATGTATGTATTGTATGAATGTATGAATGTATTGTATGTAGTATGTATGTATTGTATAAATGTATGTATGTTGTATGTATGCAGTATGTAGTATGTATGTATGTTGTATGTCTGTAGCATGTTGTATGTATGTAGTATGTATGTAGTATATATGTATGTTGCATGAATGTAGTATATATGTAGCATGTATGTAGTATGTATGTAGTATGTATATAATACATATGTAGTATGTATATATGTAGCATGTATGTAGCATGTATGTAGTATGTATATAATACGTATGTAGTATGTATATATGTAGCATGTATGTAGCATGTATGTAGTATGTATGTAGTATGTATATAGTATGTATGTAGTATGTATGTATGCTGTATGAATGTAGTATGTATGTAGTATGTATATATGTAGTATGTATGTAGTATGTATGTAGTATATATGTATGTTGTATGAATGTAGTATGTATGTATGTAGTATGTATGTAGCATATATGTAGTATGTATGTAGTATGTATATATGTAGTATGTATGTAGCATGTATGTAGTATGTATATATTATGTAAATAGTATGTATGTATGCTGTATGAATGTAGTATGTATGTAGTATGTATATATGTAGTATGTATGTAGCATATATGTAGTATGTATGTAGTATATATGTATGTTGTATGAATGTAGTATGTATGTATGTAGTATGTATGTAGCATGTATGTAGTATGTATGTAGTATATATGTAGTATGTATATATGTAGTATGTATATATGTAGCATGTATGTAGTATGTATGTAGTATGTATATATGTAGTATGTATGTAGTATGTATGTAGTATGTATATAGTATGTATATATGTAGTATGTATGTAGCATGTATGTAGTATGTATATATTATGTAAATAGTATGTATGTATGCTGTATGAATGTAGTATGTATGTAGTATGTATATGTAGTATGTATGTAGCATGTATGTGGTATGTATGTAGTATATATGTATGTTGTATGAATGTACCATATATGTATGTATGTTGTATGTATGTAGCATATATGTAGCATGTATGTAGTATGTATGTAGTATATATGTAGTATATATGTAGTATGTATATATGTAGTATGTATGTAGTATGTATGTAGTATGCATGCATATATGTAGCATGTATGTAGCATGTATGTAGCATGTATATATGTAGCATGTATATAAGTAGCATGTATATATGTAGTATGTATGTAGTAAGTATGTATGTAGTATGTATGTAGCATGTATGTAGTATGTATGTAGTAAGTATATATGTAGTATGTATGTAGCATGTATGTAGTATGTATGTAGTAAGTATATATTTAGTATGTATGTAGCATGTATGTAGCATGTATGTATGTATGTAGCATGTATATATGTAGCATATATGTAGTTAGTATATATGTAGTATGTAGTATGTATGTAGTATGTTTTTTTTTTTTACATTCAACACATTAGCCGGATGATGGGACTACTACTGTCCCATCATTGGCTAATGTGTCAATCATTGTCAGTGTAGCAGGCATCGCCCGATGGGACTTGTAGTCCCATCGGACGATGCCTGCACACACAAGACCCCCGGCAGGTCCGCACAGACCACCGGCAGCCGGCACAGGCACCCGGCAGTCGGCACAGACCCCCGAGAGGCCCGCACAGACCACCGGCAGCCGGCACAGGCAGCCGGGAGGCCCGTACAGACCCACGACAGTCGGCACAGACCCCCCGTAGTCGGCACAGACCGCGCATCATGATGCGCACAGACCGCGCATCATGATGACTTCATTTCAGCAGCCAATCACAGCCATGCCAATAGTTAACATGCCTAACAGGATGTGCCCACACTTCTGAGGATTCCCATTGGCTGAATCAAATCGAGCAGGCTGATAGCTTTATGGGAACTTCCGATTCCGGTATCAGATACGAAAAAAGTATCGGAAGTCAGTATCGGACTTCCGATACAGCTAATATCGGCCGATACCCGATACTTGTGGTATCGGAAAGCTCAGCACTACTCATCTCCAGTAAAGATCACTCAGTCTAAAAGGAACGAGTGGCCTCTAGGATTGGTAACCAAAGTCTTCCCAAGTCAAGATGGACAGTTCTGGAAGGTGGAGATCAAGATCCCCAAACAAAGCGGAAAGCTGTTTCTTGGACCTGTCTCTGAACTTGCTCTATTGCTCTCTAGTTGAAGTTTATTTGGCATCCTCTGGATACCAGATGGGAAGTGTCATGCCTTTATACAAATGCATATAATCCGTTTCACTATGCTTTGTAATAATATTGAATTGTAGTGCATTGGGGTAACATTGAATCACAGTCTTGTGATAACTTATCCAACAGCACCATATGTTGACAATGTTCTCTCATTATAGCTTGTTTATTTCCTGCTTCATTGGTTACTGTGCAATTTTATCTTTGCTCATCAAGGCTACCTTAGACAGACAGAGACAGAGGGAAACCAAGCAGGTGAGAAGATGCATTTCAATGATTGCCCACTGTGAAACACCAAGCACCTGGACTTAGTTGAACATTCATTTTTTGCTGACTGAGTCCTTTTAAAGCAATACTCCTGTGATGGAAACACAAAAAGCATGCATCGAGACAACAGCTCTAAACAACATGTGTGCACCTTGATGGATCCACTGCAGCGCTTTGGCTGTACGGATACAGGTGCAGCGCCCCAGACATGCAGATTTTAGGAACCGTTAGTGAATATCGGTCTGCACTTGGACCGCAGTGCAAGGACTGGCCACGGGTCTCCTGACCTGTACTCAGCAGCCTCACAGCATGTATGAGGATGCTGGTCAGGAGATTGGCACCCCGTCCATGCACTGCTGTGCAAGCGCAGACCGATTTTCCCCTTTCAAAAATTACACTGCCATAATAATAAAGATTTTTCCCAATCATATAAACTCACTTGCATCAATAATTCCCCACCCCCCTTCCAAACCCCAAACAAAACTTCTAAGCTACTGGATTATCCTTAGCTCTGCTGCCTTATGTTATAATTGGGCATTTGGTTTTCCAGCAGGTCAGGATCATCCAGTAGCTTATATATACATTGCTATTGGGGAGTCGAAGGGGGATGGGGAAGGAATAATTATACAATCTTTCCCCCCCCCTTTGACTCCCCAATAGCAATGTATATATACGGTAAGTACAATCACATACAAAAATGGTGGACAAACAAATACATGGACATGTTATTTACTCACACAGGTGGTGTTGCCGCCGCGCCCACCACCCAGTCAAGAAGAATCTAATGGTCGTCTCAGCCTGCCCACCGCTGCCGCCTCAGCCTGCCCACCAAATAAATGGAAAGTGTATATTATTGCATATATAATCAATGATTATACACTACAAAAAAACTTTATTGGTAATTATTAAAAAACGATAAATTATAGAACGTAAATACACCTCAAAACGTAACTGATTATGTAAAAAACCAAAAATAAATAAAATAGAAGTCAAGAGTAAGGGGATGATCACCCCACTTAGTTTACTAACTTTTATACAGTCATAATTCAATAACTCTTTAGGGTATGTTCCCATGGTCAGTAAACGCTATGGTAAAGCAGACCCCTTAAGGAACTTATCTAGTAGTGTGGTGAGCACTTTGAACCCCCAAGTGCTTGACAGAAGTTTATAATGTGGAGCCATAAAAATAAAAAATCTAATTTTTTTTCCACAAAAATGATCTTTTCACCCCCAATGTTTGTTCTTTTCAATTGTAACATGAGAAATTGGACCCTAACAGTTGTTGTGCAATTTGTCCTGAGTAGACTGATACCCCATATAGGACTACGGGCTGAGCTGCAGGTGGAGACAATCAACATGCTGGTACTGGTCACTCCATCATCAGCTGGGCCTCCTGGCTCCCTCATCATCAGCCAGGCCACTGTCTCTCCCAGACCTCCATCATCAGCCGGGCCCCTGGGTCCCCCATCATATCAGCCGGGCCCCTGGCTCCTCCAGACCCCCATCAGCTGGGCCCCTGGCTCCTGGGTCCCCCAGACTCTTATCAGCCATGCCCCTGGCTCCCCCATCATCAGCCGGGTCCCTGGCTCCCCCAGACCCTCATCTGCCAGGCCCCTGGCTTCTGGGTCCCCCAGACCTCCATCATCAGCCGGGCCCCTGGCTCCGCCAGACCCCCCAACATCAGCCGGGCTCCTGGATCCCCCAGACCCCCATCAGCCAGGCCCCTGGCTCCCCCATGAACAGCCAGGCCCCTGGCTGGCTCCTGGGTACCCCATACCCCCATCATCAGTCGGGCTCTTTGCTCCCCCATGAACAGTCGGGCCCTTGGCTGGCTCCCCCATGAACAGCTGGGCCCCTGGCTGGCTCCCCCATGAACAGCCAGGCCCCGCTGGTTCCCTCATGATCAGCTGACAGCCGGGCCCCCACAGCTGGGCCCCTGGCTGACTCCCCCTTAAAAAGCCAGGTCCCTGGCTGGCTCCCCATGAACAGCAGATAGCCAGGCCCCCAGAGCCGGGCCCCTGGCTGGCTCCCCCATGAACAGCCGGGCCCCGCTGGCTCCCCCATGATCAGCCGACAGCCGGGCCCCCAGACTCCCCATGTCAAGATTCAGCCGGGCCCCAACAGACAGAGTACAGAGAAAAAGGAAAGAATACTCACCTTACCTGCTCCTCGCCGGGCGCCGCCTCGCCGTCCACCGCACCGTCAGACGCAGACCGACGTCTTCTCTGCTACCGGTGCAGCCCAGGCAGCCCACTCCCAGTCTCACGCCGACACCACGTGCACACCGCTCTTCCTCTTGCTCTGAATGAGGAAGAGAAGAGCAGCATGTGAAGTCACGTGAGCCGAGGGTGGTGCTGGACCATGGTGCACTGGGGGGAGGGAGGGAGAGAGGAGGAGGAGCCAGGCGCTGCCATGTTGTCACTCACAGACTGTGGGAAACACAGGGAGAAGAAGCCAGGGCAGGCTGAGGGGGGGCCGGGCAGGCCTGCGCCGCTGAACAAATTGAAGGGGGGGTCTGGCCCGACCCGAGCGGCAAGCGCGGACCGGGCAGCCGGTGGCGTGCCCAGCATGCTCGGGCGCCGCCAGGCCCAGGCCCCCTAATCACTGGGGCCCCATACAGCTGTAAGGGCTGTCATGCCCTGATGGCGGCCCTGGTGATGAGGCCAGAAGACCTGCAATCTTCTGCCCTCCAGATTTAGCTGCTGAGACCGTAGTGCTCTGTAGCCACGGACTCCAGTGTCCAGTTCTCGCGCTGAGCTCTGGGATGAGCGTGATCACAGCTCCGTTTCCCAAGCTTCCCTATCCTTTTCTCTTTCTCTCTGACTCAGAATGCACTCCAGTCTGGTTCAGAGCTCACCCTGCTGGCCCGAAGTAGGATCTGTGTTGCATGCTGTGTATACCTGGCCAGGGGATCCCTCTTTGCTTCAGGCCTGACATCACCCCCTGTGAGGGAGGCAATGACATTGTGGCAACCAGACTCGTTGGGTGCCACATCTGCGGTAGTCGGAATGCTCTCGGATAACATCCTAGGATAGGCTGATGTTTCACATGCACCCATAGAGCTGAATGAGTGCGATTATCGGATGCATTCACAGCATTCTGCAATTGTTTTCTTGTGCTGAACTGCCATGAGAAAATAATTGCAGATGTGCACTGTGCCATAGTATAATATTGGGCCAAGAGCGAGTGTATATAACATCGGATATAGGATAATTTCCAAGCACTAGTCCTAGTTATACACTGGTATGAGTGAGCCCTAAGCAGCATGGAATAAACAGAATGTCAGCACCCCAAGCTTTCCCTGACAGATACATATGGCTACACGGGGCACTTTATAATCCCATCTAATTAATTTAAATGTGAATGAGAACAAGTCTTTATTTTCGAACAACACGGTATAGTCGCAGCTCATAAGAACTCTACATTTACACAGTAAGCGTTCAGCAAGTGTCACATATTCCCGTCTTTCTCAAGACAATTTAAAAAGAGATGGGGGTCCTTCTCTTGTAGATAATATTAGGAGCCATCAGAATATGGTTACCATGGCAATGTGAACAACTGTGTGAATAGTGTCATTATAAACAAAGAATAGCCATGATGATGAGGGAAGATTCAAAAGACGATAAGGCCATTACTTACTATGTCATTTATATGCCGCACGTGTTGACTTTGTATGCTACTCTTGATAACAGGCCCAAAGAAGGGACACAGTTGTTTATGAAGCATGCAAGATTAGCAGATCACATACTAAATCAGTGTTTTCGGTAAGCTGTCATATGTAAAGAGGAAAGAAAGCAGAAGATTACATACTGCATGCAAGAAAAAACATCATATTTAAAGCATACCAACTACAAGAATAATATGATTCAAAGTGTGCTATATTGTGGCGCCCCTGAGGCTCAGTCGCCACAGAGGTAGTGCACCTTCTCCTAAGGTGTGGTGCCCCACCATCCAGGTAAGTTGGGGGCTCCTGACCACGCTCCAACACTCGCACCCCACACAATAGAGTAGTTCAGAAAACCACATTGCCGCTCCTTACTTAGAGAGTATTAGACACAGAAAAAACGGAGCAGAGAACACCATCCAATAAAAAACACTAATTTATTGATTCAAACAATTGAAAATACAAAAGGGTATACATACCAATATTGGCTTATACAGTAAAAAGGAAAAGGAGAAATACTAAGGCCAAAACAGAGGTACACATGGTGATCCTGCGACCAAGGGTTATAAAATATATAAAGTGACAATATGGTACAACATGGTAAGTCCCGGGCAAGGTACCCATACAGGATAAATAAATATTGTCTAAAGCATTAAACAAATCAAGTGCCCTTCAGCATCTGACTAATGTCACTTACCCATGATCGCAAGTACACCAATGTGCCCTTCTGTGACCCCTGACGCGCGTTTCGCGTTAGATGCTTTCTCAAAAGGGGTGCAATTAGAGAGTAGCAGAGCACCTTTGGTGGTTCTCTGCTTGGAACACTAGACGTGCTGGGAGGTGGGTGGAGTTGAGAATACATAAAAGAGCGGGATGGTTTAGGATTACAGGTCAGTCAGACGGGGAGTCGGAGAGAGGTAGCCACTCGGAGAGGAGTGGGGATCCCTGGAAGAGGGATGGAGGAAGGAGTTCTGCAGCTGCCTCAGTGATCTGAGCCAGCTGGCACAGGAATGGAAAGAAGGAGAAAGACATTGAACTGAAGCCTGAGCTTCCATAGGAGAGAAAGACAAGTACGGAACCTAGGAGAAAAAGGGAACACAGAGGACGTGGGTTAGAGGAAGAACCCTGCCTAGAAGTTCTAAGCGCAAGGCCAGGGCCCGGGCCCTGAGGTTGTATGGACACTAATGGTTCTGCAGCAGACACCGGTGGAGTAGTGGGCTGTAAATGCCCTACTCCCATCTAAGACTTGAGGGCACAACAGAAACACGGATAGAGAGCCCGGACTTAGGAGTAGAGAGTCTCCGAAGCAGGTTACAGCTGTCTGCCATACAAGTAGAGTTCTTGGGAACATCTGTCAGGAGGAACTCCAGTGTAACTCAGTACTAGGAGATCTTCACACTTAAAGGCGCTATAGAGGAGACGTTCAGAAAAGGCACATAAGTTGGCGGAGTGTGGAAGGGAGCATTCCATCTTGCCTGAAGGTTGACCGAGTCCCTGACCTGGAGGACACGGCAACAGAAGCGGACACTACAGACTGTGAGTAAAGCTTTGGAACTACATGCCCTGGTGTCCTCCATTCCTTCCTGCGTCCATCCGCCAGGCACTGCTACATCCCCTGCGCCAAACACTACACCATCTAAGTGTCTCCACATCTACCCTGCCCTGGGACAACAGCCCTGCCTGTGGAGGGCTATAACATCATTGCTGCACCACACCATCTGTCCCGGAGGATCTGTTTGCAGCGTCGGCTTAACACCTCCCTTGCCGAACACCAGAGGTGGGGTCACGAACTATTCATCTAACTACATTCCACCATTCACATCTTCCCCCATTACTTGGGTGCCCAGGGCCACGGTCCGGGTCACCGCCACTGTGACACGTCCCGCTGATACCGGCCGGGTACCGAGTACCCCACGGCCCTGGGAGGGCCCTGGGAGGGCGGTCCACTATAAAATGTTAATCTTTCCTCTATGATTTCTTCAAGTTGAAGATCAAAAGATTATACAGTACTAGTGAGAGCTTATACAGCATTTTGGCACTATAGATGAGTGAATTGAATTAAGCAAAAGTTCCTGCAATTAGCAGTTTCAGGCATATTTGAATACTTTTTCCCAGCAGACTTTCAGTAAAGATGAGTGGATTGATTTGCCTAGGAGTACGATTTCCTGAAATTCACAGATTTACATCAATTCAAACATCTTGATATTCGCCTTCTACAAAAAAAACACTAGCCGGGCACCATCATTTCACACAGTGCTGAAGCAGCAGAAAGCAGGCTAATATCTTTTTGCATGGCTGCAGAGACAGCCCCATAATGGTCTGCATCTATGAAAAAGCATCATACCTTGTACATTTGTAGTGGGTGGTGGCGAGGGCCCAGGCAAATTAGGTGATGTGGCTGATAGGCGGGGAAGGTGTGCTGTTCCAACCGAACTGTGGGGGGGTGGCCCAACTCTGAGCGCAGACTGCCTGGAGACTGAGCGAGGAAAGCGTATTCAACAGGTCTTTATTTTTATTCACCGACTTCCTCAACAACTACCACAGAACATGACAGGACTTCTTGGGAACTGCTTTTCAAACAGACCCGGGTAACTTCTTCTGTCCATGTGTGTCACCGTTGCGGTGTCCCCTGTGGTTCTCTTCACTGTGGCTGCTCTAAGCACCTCCACCACAGCGCTTCACTGACCAGAGTACACCATCGTCCTCACTCTCTAAGTGTCACTGTCTGCTGCCACCGTCCTATGGGCCACCCCCCGTGACCGTCTTCACCGTCAGGCTCTCTCTGAGGGCTCTCTGCTGCCTCACTCCTAGCAACAGTCCCTCCTCTCTAGTGAGCTCCCTGGGCTGACAGAAGCTTCTCGAAGCTTACCTCAGCCTCTATACTCTCAGCCCAGGTAGCTCCGCCCACTGTCACCTGACAGTCACCTCTGACCATTGAGAGTGACCTTGACCTCTGGCAGTTATGTAACACTCTCATGGCAGTTACATAGCCACCCCTTACATGCTCCTCACTGCCCTCTAATGGTCACTCTCATTATGACACCCTTTTCCTCCATCTGACTGTCCCTGTCAGGTCAACCTCCCCACACATTCATGGTCAGTACTGTGCTATCACAAATCAGCAGTTCCCAGAAGAGCATTGTTTGTACAGAAGAGTAATTTTTCATCTCCAGAGTCACTGGGTAAGTCTCTCTCTTCTGTAGAGTGTAAGTGGATCGCCTGCTAGGGCCGTGGGGTACTCGGCACCGGGCTAGTTCTTAAAGGGGATGTGTCACGGCAGCAGTTGATCCAGTCCGTGGCCCTGGGCGTCCAATTAAAGGGATATTTCCAAGGGAATAAAGTTTATAAAGTTTGTAATAAAGTTTGTGATAAAGTGTTTGTGACGCCACCTGTGGTTTCTGGTCAGAGGTGACCAGCACTGCATGGCAAATCCTCTGGGACTAATGGTAACGCAGCTGAGTTGGAACAGGTCTCCACAGGCAGAGCTTTGTCCCAGGGCAGTTGTAATATAAAAGATGTTGTATTTGGTGATGGTAGATGTAGCAGAGTTAGTAGGTGATGCAGGAATAATTAGAGGACACAGCTGGGTACAGTTCCAAAGGTTTACTCACTGTTCTTATGGATCTGAGTGCCCGCTTGGTGCTGCGTCCTCCAGGTGAGGTGTCCAGCAAACTCTCAGGTAGGTCAGGATACACCTTTCCAGGACTACTTTCTGTATCTGCCTTTCCTGGCTGTCTCAAGGTGTTGGCTTACCGCCTCTCCTGCCCAACACCTCACAGTCAGTGTCCCAGGCCAGCAGCCGCAGACCTTGTTGGGCAGTGTCCTCTTTGCATTCTCTTGCACCTTTATGGCTGCCTTTCTGGAGAAGATAACTGTGGCTAGTGGCTGAGGTACCTACAGGTGGCTCTGCCTCCGGCTTGCTAGTTAAGTCTGATGATTTCTCTACTAGGCTAGGGGGCTGGTACCCTTATGCAACCTGGTCTCTCCAATACTGGAATGGGCCCCACGTGTGGCATCCACACTTCCTGTGCCCCTAAGACCCCTCCTGCTCTCCAAGAGCTTCTTTTTGTCTCCTTCTCTAAGTCTCCCAGGGAGCTGCTTGTCAGTATGTCTGCTCCCTTTCCTTCCACACTCTCTCTGCCAGGGCTGCCACTAGGAATTTCGGGGCCCCATACTGGCAAAATTTTCGGGGCCCCCTTTAGACTCCGCCCTGGCTCCATCCAGCCCCGCCTCCACCACTCGAACTGTCCACAGTCCCACCGCTCTCTCTTGGATAAACTCCACTTCTCACCTATCACACATTAACAGTTCCCATCACCAGGTCACACATATAGCCAGCAGCTTTTGCTTTGGCCAAAAGATTGTTTTAAGTCGCCACCATAACAGGGTAGACACTTTTGGTCAGGCCCTACTCTACTGTAACCTATTAAATATTTGTTAAAATATGCAATACAATTTAGGTATATTTTTATTTATTTTTCAATTTTTTAAAATGACCAATAATATCACATACAAGGAACAAATACCACTGCACCATGTCCAGACCACAACTTACCACCACATACAAGGAACAAATACCGCTACACCATGTCCAGACCACATATTACCACCACATAGTGACCTATAATAAGACATACAAGGAACAAATACCGCCATACCATGACCAGCCCACATATTACTACCATAGTGACCGAATAATATCACATACAACGAACAAATACCACCGCACCATGAACAGACCGCAAATTACCACCACAAAGTGACCAAATAATAGAATATACAAGGGACAAATACCACTGCACCATGCCCAGACCACATATTACCACCACATGGAGACTGAATACTACAATACTGACATTAATTAAAAAAACATAATACTATGACCATAAGAGACATTATACACACAAGATCTGTACTTAGTATGCAGTGTCTGTGTACAGGTAATATAGTGATCAATGACATTATACACAGGAGCTCTGTATATAATGTACAGGTAACACAGTGATCACCGGTGACATTATACACAGGACCTCTGTACATAGTGTCAGTGTACAGGTAACATACTAACTCACCAGTGATGTCTCTAGGTGAAGTCCTTCATCTTTGGTTTTCATCTTTCATCCAGCACAGATCGCCATCACGTCTTCCAGCCAGGACTTGTCTCTGCAGGAAATAACACAGTTATCTAGAGCTCCGCTTGCAGAACACATTACTTATTTTTTCCCAACTTCTACATTACACCACATGAAGAAAAAAAGGCAACATAGTATCACTCTACACAGTAACAGGACCTCCCCCCCATTTACAACAGTATCCTCAAGAAAATAAAATAAATACATCACTGCAGTAATAATATCCCTTAATCAGCCCCTATGGTAATAATATCCCCCATCCTGACCCCCGTGTGTCTCATTCCTGGCTTCAGCCATATGTTCTCCCATCCCACCCTCATCAGTATCCATTCTGCCCCATATGATCTCCCCTCCTGACCAATCTGTCTAAATCGTATCCATCCTGCCTCATGACCCTGCTCCATCTATCTCCAATCATGCCCAGTGTCTCACATTCTGCCCCCTCCTGTGTCTCACTGTCACATTCTGCCCCCTCCTGTGTCTCACTGTCACATTCTGCCCCCTCCTGTGTCTCACTGTCACATTCTGCCCCCTCCTGTGTCTCACTGTCAAATTCTGCCCCCTCCTGTGTCTCACTGTCACATTCTGCCCCCTCCTGTGTCTCACTGTCACATTCTGCCCCCTTCTGTGTCTCACTGTCACATTCTGCCCCTTCTGTGTCTCACTGTCACATTCTGCCCCCTCCTGTGTCTCACTGTCACATTCTGCCCCCTCCTGTGTCTCACTGTCACATTCTGCCCCCTCCTGTGTCTCACTGTCACATTCTGCCCCCTCCTGTGTCTCACTGTCACATTCTGCCCCCTCCTGTGTCTCACTGTCACATTCTGCCCCCTCCTGTGTCTCACTGTCACATTCTGCCCCCTTCTGTGTCTCACTGTCACATTCTGCCCCCTTCTGTGTCTCACTGTCACATTCTGCCCCCTCCTGTGTCTCACTGTCACATTCTGCCCCCATGTCCAGCATTCTGCCCCAGTGTCTTGCATTCTACCCCCAGCGTCCACCATTCTGCCCGCTGCGTCCAACATTCTGCCCCAGCTCACAGCCTGCCCCCATGTCCAGCATTCTGCCCCCAGCGTCCAGCATTCTGCCTCAGTCTCCAGCATTCTGCCCCAGCTTCGAGCATTCTGCCCCATGTCCAGAATTCTGCCCCAGCGTCCAGCATTCTTCTGCCCCATGTCCAGCATTCTGCCCCATCTCACAGGCTGCCCTCATATCCAGCATTCTGCCACCAGCGTCCAGCATTCTGTCCCCAGCGTCCAGCATTCTGCCCCATGTCCATTCTGCCCCCAGTGTCCAGCATTATGCCCCATGTCCAGCATTCTGCCCCATGTCCATTCTGCCCCCAGTGTCCAGCATTATGCCCTATGTCCAGCATTCTGCCCCAGCGTCCAGCATTCTGCCCCATGTCCATTCTGCCCCCAGCATTCCTGCCCCATGTCCAGCATTCTGCCCCCAGCATCCAGCATTCTGCCCCCAGCATCCAGCATTCTGCCCCCAGCATTCTGCCCCCAGCGTCCAGCATTCTGCCCCCAGCATTCTGCCCCCAGCATCCAGCATTCTGCCCCCAGCATTCTGCCCCAGCGTCCAGCATTCTGCCCCATGTCCATTCTGCCCCCAGCATTCCTGCCCCATGTCCAGCATTCTGCCCCCAGCATTCTGCCCCCAGCGTCCAGCATTCTGCCCCCAGCATTCTGCCCCCAGCGTCCAGCATTCTGCCCCCAGCATCCAGCATTCTGCCCCCAGCATTCTGCCCCCAGCGTCCAGCATTCTGCCCCCAGAATTCTGCCCCCAGCATCCAGCATTCTGCCCCCAGCATTCTGCCCCCAGCGTCCAGCATTCTGCCCCCAGCGTCCAGCATTCTGCCCCCAGAATTCTGCCCCCAGCGTCCAGCATTCTGCCCCCAGAATTCTGCCCCCAGCATCCAGCATTCTGCCCCCAGCATTCTGCCCCCAGCGTCCAGCATTCTGCCCCCAGCATTCTGCCCCAGCGTCCAGCATTCTGCCCCATGTCCATTCTGCCCCCAGCATTCCTGCCCCATGTCCAGCATTCTGCCTCCAGCATTCTGCCCCCAGCATCCAGCATTCTGCCTCCAGCATTCTGCCCCCAGCGTCCAGCATTCTGCCTCCAGCATTCTGCCCCCAGCGTCCAGCATTCTGCCCCCAGCGTCCAGCATTCTGCCCCCAGCATTCTGCCCCAGCGTCCAGCATTCTGCTCCCAGCATTCTGCCCCCAGCGTCCAGCATTCTGCCCCCAGCATTCTGCCCCAGCGTCCAGCATTCTGCTCCCAGCATTCTGCCCCAGCGTCCAGCATTCTGCCCCATGTCCATTCTGCCCCCAGCATTCCTGCCCCATGTCCAGCATTCTGCCTCCAGCATTCTGCCCCCAGCATCCAGCATTCTGCCCCCAGCATTCTGCCCCCAGCATCCAGCATTCTGCCTCCAGCATTCTGCCCCCAGCGTCCAGCAATCTGCCTCCAGCATTCTGCCCCCAGCGTCCAGCATTCTGCCCCCAGCATTCTGCCCCCGCGTCCAGCATTCTGCCCCCAGCGTCCAGCATTCTGCCCCCAGCATTCTGCCCCAGCGTCCAGCATTCTGCTCCGGGCCCCCTGGATAGCCGCTCTCAAAAAAAAAAAAAAAAATTCTTCTTACCTTGTTATCTGGCTGTGCTCCAGCGGCGAGGCTCCCTCCCTCTCCCAGTCCCACGTGGCACACTGACTGAATGAGGAAGTGGAGGAGCAGAGCAGTGTGTGACGTCAGGTGAGGGCGGAGCTGTGGCTGGACCATTGTGCAGGGGGGATTTCGGCGCTGGCTGGACCATGGTGCGGGGGGGGCCTGCCCGAGGGGCCCAGGGGGCCCGGCAGGCGCTGAGTCTGAATTTAAAATAAAGCTGCAGAAGCCTGTATAAAATGTAGGGGGGCCCCAGCGCGGATCGGGCTGCCAGCATGGTCGGGCCCCCCTAATCACCGGGCCCCATACACATGTAAGGCCTGTCATCCCTGATGGCGGCCCTGCTCTCTGCACACTCTACACTGTCCTACTTCTCGCTCTCTAAACTCTACCCACCTCCCAACACCCATTACTACCCAAACAGGGATGACAGGAGGCCCTGCTAATGTAGTGTTGTGTTGGGTGCATGTTCTAGAGTCCTGGATGGTGCTCCCTCCTTACCTGAGAATGGAGTACCACACCTCTGAACCCTCAGGGGTGCCACATAAGCTGTTATGGTCATTGCTTCCTTTCGCTCTTGTAGAGTGTAAGCTCTTGTGGTCAGTGAAGTCCTTTAGTTCCTGTAAAGTGTAACCTCTTATGGTAAGTGGAGTATTTTCACTCCTGTAGAGTGTAAGCTCTTATAGTCAGTGGGATCCTTTTGCTCCTGTAGAATGTAAGCTCTTATGGTCAGTGGGATCCTTTCGCTCCTGTAGAGTGTAACTCTTGTGGTCAATGGGGTCCTTTCACTTCTGTAGAGTGTAATCTCTTACGGTCAGTTCCTGTAAAGTGTAAGCTCTTATGGTCAGTGGAGTATTTTCACTCCTGTAGAGTGTAAGCTCTTATGGTCAGTGGGATCCTTTTGCTCCTGTAGAGTGTAAGCTCTTAAGGTCAGTGGGATCCTTTCGCTCCTGTAGAGTGAAAGCTCTTATGGTCAGTGGGATCCTTTCGCTCCTGTAGAGTGTAACTCTTGTGGTCAATGGGGTCCTTTCACTTCTGTATAGTGTAATCTCTTACGGTCAGTGAAGTCCTTTAGTTCCTGTAAAGTGTAAGCTCTTATGGTAAGTGGAGTATTTTCACTCCTGTAGAGTGTAAGCTCTTATGGTCAGTGGGATCCTTTTGCTCCTGTAGAGTGTAAGCTCTTATGGTCAGTGGGATCCTTTCGCTCCTGTAGAGTGAAAGCTCTTATGGTCAGTGGGATCCTTTCGCTCCTGTAGAGTGTAACTCTTGTGGTCAATGGGGTCCTTTCACTTCTGTAGAGTGTAATCTCTTACGGTCAGTTCCTGTAAAGTGTAAGCTCTTATGGTCAGTGGAGTATTTTCACTCCTGTAGAGTGTAAGCTCTTATGGTCAGTGGGATCCTTTTGCTCCTGTAGAGTGTAAGCTCTTATGGTCAGTGGGATCCTTTCGCTCCTGTAGAGTGAAAGCTCTTATGGTCAGTGAAGTCCTTTGCTAATGTAGAGTGTAAGAGCAACTGTAGAGCAATGGAGTGCTCTCTTTCCTGTAGAGTGTATGCTCTAATGAACAGTGGGGTAATGCCTCTGTCACACTGCCTGTCACATCGCTGTCATCTTTGGGGCGGGACCTTGGGCCCGACGTCACTTCTTCCAGTGCCATCGCCGCTCCGGGGGTCCCGTCTGGTGCGCACGCGCACTTCTCGTACTTAGTGCCATGTCTGCACAAGGTTTTTTGTGCCCACATGTGCTCTTCTCTGCTCTGCCTCCTGTCATGTCCTCTCTATGGTATTGGAGGACCTGACCCAGAAGTCCTAGCGCTCATGTGCTACCTCTTCCTATGGGAGGTGCCTGATTATTGTTTTGCTTCCTGGCTTGGTCTGCTTTGTCCTTGCCTGGCTGTGCGCTGTATTCAGGTACTCTGCCTTGTGCTCACAGTAGGAGTCAGGTGAAGTGCTAGTACATTGGGATTCACAAGTACTGTGATATCCCAGCTGTCTGACATACAGAACCAGGCCAGACAGCCATAAAGGGGCGGCACGCACTGGTTTGCCATTCAAGCAGAGCCAGTAAACTTTCAGGGCACTAATGACCCTATTATCCTCACTCCTGTGCTTAACCACTGTGCCCGTCCCTGATTGACGTTACCATTTCAATGTCCTTGAGGCTGTCCATCAAAGCCGAGCCTGTTTACCCCCATGAGGTTTTACATCCTCTATTAGTTAAAATGAGTCCACCTTAACTTTTCTGCAACTTCCACCTGACTCCTAAACCGCAAAGCTGTGACGGGTTATAAATTCACATTTGACACCTTTTTTTTTTTAATAAATCACTTTAGTAAACTTATAAACTAGAAGTCCCTGCAAAAGCATTAAGGGGACTAACTTGGCAAACCTCCGACTCACAAAGAGTCATCCTACAGCGCTCAGGAGAGGAAAAAACCCCTGTGGAGGAAACCTCTAGGGAACCATGGCTGAAGGATGGCCCTTCCCTTGGGCTTAAAAGGTTAATGCTGTTAACTCTTTATAGCCATGATAAAATTGAACCTGGAACAAAATATACAATGGTAATTTCAAAAATACAATAACGCATTCATCATACAAGCAATAATTAAAACGTTTTAGGACAATGATTATAAACAGGGGCGGGAGGGCGGGAAATGCTTCCTCCTGTTCATCCTGTGCATGAAAGAGGGAGAGAGACAGATTTCCTGTTCTATATAAGCCCACCCTCCTCACAGTAACCCCCCAGGCACAGACATACTGTGCTTCTTCCTCTGAAAGCAACATCACTCTTGCTTAAAATCTACACCACTATACCAAAAAAGCTGGAGGAGTAAAGGTCCTCCCATCCCCAAGTCATGTCCTCCTCCCCCTATGGCTCCAGTGGTTTCTTTCCTCCAGATACATTCGCCTTAAGGTAAAATCTTACAAACTGTGTCCCCGTTACATTGGTCCTTTTGAGGTCCTTAGGCATATTAATGAAGTTGCATACAAACTGACGTTTCCCCCCTTCAGCTCCGTATTCCCAATTCCTTCCACGTGTCTCTCCTCAAACCTGTGGTACTTATCCAATTTCATCGTTCTCCAAGCCACACTCCCCAGCCTATTGGCATGGGGGATGAGTTTGAGGTGAACAACATCTTGGCCATGAAGAAGGTAAGAGAGAAAACCCTCTTCTTAATTGATTGCAAGGGTTTCGGCCCTGAAGAAAGGTCATGGGAACCCATGGAGAATGTTCACGCATCCCAGATTTGTCTCGATTCCTCTCCAGCCTTAGTAAGAGAGGGCGTAAAGGGGGGGTACTGTCACGCCGCCTGTCACGTTGCTCTCACCTGGGGGTGGGACCTCGGGCCCGACGTCACCTCTTCTGGTGCTACGGCCGCTGCGGGGTCCCGTCGGGTGTGCACGCGCACTTCTCGTACTTAGTGTCATGTCTGCACAAGGTTCTTTGTGTGCACGCGCGCTCTTCTCTGCTCTGCCTCCGGTCATGTCCTCTCTATGGTATTGGAGGACCAGACCCAGAAGTCCTAACGCTCATGTGCTATATCAGGCTGCCTCTTCCTATGGGAGGTGCCTGATTATTGTTGTGCTTCCTGGCTTGGTCTGCTTTGTCCTTGCCTGGCTGTGCGCTGTATTCGAGTCCTCTGCCTTGTGCT
Source organism: Dendrobates tinctorius (assembly GCF_039654945.1). Classification (NCBI taxonomy): domain Eukaryota; kingdom Metazoa; phylum Chordata; class Amphibia; order Anura; family Dendrobatidae; genus Dendrobates; species Dendrobates tinctorius. The sequence continues at coordinate 9,730,669 of NW_027361829.1, read as the reverse complement.
CTGTTGTGCCTCCTGGCACATGCTCTGTCCCTGTACTCTGCCTTGTGCTCTGTTGTGCCTCCTGGCACATGCTCTGTCCCTGTACGCTGCTTGGTGCTCTGTTGTGCCTCCTGGTACATGCTCTGTCCTTGAACTCTGCCTGGTGCTCTGTTGTGCCTCCTGGCATATGCTCTGTTCCTGCTCTGTGTTCTTTAGTGCCTCTCGGCACACTCTCTGCTCTATGCTCAGTTGTGCCTCCTGGCACACCCTCTGCCTAGCCTTGCACTCTGATGTGCTTCTCTGCACACACTCTGTCTAACTCTGTACTCAGGCGTGCTCCTTAGCACGTGCCCTGCTTTGCCCGCACCCGGGCGTGCTTGTCTGTGCATGCCATACTTGCGCTTGTGTACCCGCCTTGCACTATCCTGTATTTAGTGCACTCCCGTGTACACGCTTTGTATTGTCCTGTACTCTCCGTGCCTCCGTACACTCGCACTTTACCGTCCTGTACCCTGCGTGTTCCTGTGTCCATGCTTTGCACATTCCTGCAGACACACTCACTCATGTCTCCTGTGAGCGAGCCACCTGGTGCCAGCAGTCGTGGTGCCTTACACCCTTGGGCTTGCCCCTGACATGCCCTGTAATGTATAGGGGGTGGTCCTTACTAGGTCAGCTCTCCCTGGGAGGGTTGGTGCCACGACCCAGAGGGTCCACTCCAGGAGTCATCACAGTATAATCAGGCCATGGACCCTGCTGGTGCTACGGCTTCCGCCCAAAAGGATCTGCTGTTCCTACAGGAAAACCAGACTAGGATCATGTCCTTTTTGAAAGCCATGGAGTCCCGTCTGTTGGCCTTACAGTCCTCTGACACTGGGAATGCCTCACAGTTGGCCAGCCTCCAGCAAGAACTCATGCAGCAATGCGACACCCAGGCCCATATCTTCAATTCTATGGCATTGGTAGATAACTGTCTCCTTTCCCTACAATCTGTTGCCTCCACTTCTGCCCAAGCCTCGACCCCACACCCGTTGCCCCGTTTATGCAAACCACCCCAATATAGTGGTGACCCTAAGTTTTGTCAGGGATTTTTGAACCAATGCCAGTAAAATTTTGAGCTCTTGCCGCAGCACTATCCCACCGATCGCGCTAAAATTGCCTTTATAGTTTCCCACTTAGAGGGGGAGGCGTTAGCATGGGTGAATCCCCTCTGGGAGCATGATAATCCACTTGTCTCTCAGCTCTCCACTTTTATGGACACCTTCCGCAAAGTGTTCGACGAGCCGGATCATTTGGCTTCCACCACCGAGTCCCTCTTTAACCTCCATCAGGTTACCCTATCGGTAGGACAATATGCCATCCATTTTTGCACCTTGACCTCAGAGCTCAGTTGGAACAATGAAGCCCTTGTAAGGGCCTTCTGGCGTGGCCTGTCTGGTTGGATCAAAGATGAACTGGCAGGTCGGGATACCCCAACCTCCTTAGAGGATCTGATCTCTCTTGCGACATACATAGATCTACGGTTTCAAGAGCATGCCCATGAATCAGCCAGAAAGAGAAGATCTCCTCGTCTCCCTTCAACTACATGCAGGCCTATCCGTTCACGCCTATTGCCTTCTTCTGTTGTCCCCGCTTCTGAGCCTATGGAGTTGGACCGTTTTAAGATGGCTGAACGGCGTCACCAGGAGAGGCTTACACAAGGACTCAGTCTATACTGTTGGAGATCCTCTCATCTCCTTCGCTCATGTCCTGTGAAGCCAGGAAACTTCTCCGCCAAGGAATGGTAGGAGAGGCCTCCCAAGTATACATAACACCTCTCCCCCTCTGGTCATGTCTGTTTTGCTGATTCTTGGTACCAAGCATTATTCAGAGGAGGCCTTTTTAGATTCAGGCGCGGCCGGGAACTTTATCAGTCTCGAGGCGGTTAAAAAATACCGGATTCCTGTCAGATCCCTGGAGACGCCACGGCTAATAGTTTCGGTTAATGGCTAAACCCTTGAAGGAAACAGTTACCCAGGTCACCAAAGAGATTGAGATGCAGATTGGAGTCCTGCACTGAGAGAAGATCTTCTTCCACGTCTTGTCGACTATGTCTCACACGCTTCTTCTTGGTCTCCCTTGGCTACGGACTCATGAGCCAACCCTGGACTGGTGGTCGGGCGATATACTCCGCTGGGGACCGTCCTGTCAGATGAAGTGCCTGTTGCCCGTCCATCAAGATTACCAAAAAACTGAGTGTAAATCCAAATAATAAAATCCAAATTTTATTTAGATAATAAGTAGATCATACAAAAAATAAATAAATGTACATACAGACAAGTTCATAAAAAGGGGAAAGGACAAGCAAGTAAATGATACCGGGTCTTAGACAAACATCAAGAGGTGGGAACAGTGGTTATGAAAATGACACCAACTTCATATAACATTATGCACGGTTTAAAGTGCATGTGCCCCCCGAGGAAGCCAGCATGAAACGCACGTTGGGGCTGCGTGTTCCGGGAACCCTTAGTGAGGGATAATGTGTAAGAGTGGTTAGTTTCCATAGCATTGACTTCTGATGTATGGGTCGTGGTCAGGGATCTGATGGGAGGCCCTGTAATATGTTACAGCTTATTCATTGACTGTTTTTCGTATGGTTTACTTTTGGGCACATGCACTTTAAGCCATGCATAATGTTATAAGAAATTAGTGTCGTTTTGCATCTTAGATTTTGTTGCATCTTGCCCTTCCTGTGCCCAGAACAAGGTACCCAGGCATCCACCCTATGGTCTTCTGCTCCCACTTCCTGTACCGTCGGCTCCATGGCAGCATATAGCCATGGATTTCATTACTGATCTGCCTTGTTCCTCTAGTTCTACAGTGATCCTAGTGGTTGTAGACCGATTCTTGAAGATGGCCCATTTCATTCCTCTTCCCGGTCTACCCTCTGCCCCTGAACTGGTGAAGATCTTCGCTTCCCACATCTTCAGAATTCACGGCTTCCCTCTGCATATCGTGTCAGACAGAGGGGTCCAATTCACCTCCCAGTTTTGGAGAGCTCTATGCGGACTCATGAATGTGTCATTGGACTTCTCTTCTGCTTATCACCCCCAAACTAATGGGCAGATGGAATGTACCAACTAGATCCTTACATCCTATCTCCGGCACTTTTCAAAGGCCCATTAGAATGACCGTCAGTCTACTTCCTTGGGCTGAGTTTGCCTACAATAACCACTCCAGTGAATTGTTCACCAAGTCTCCCTTTTTCATTGTCTTTGGACAACATCCCAGTGTGCCTCTACCGGTACTTCCTGTCTCAGGGGTACCTGCGGCCAAATTTCTGTCTGTGGAGTTCTCCAGGGTATGGAAGGAGACCAAAACCGCTCTTGAGAAAGCAGGTGACAGAATGAAACTACATGCTGACAAGAGGCGCCTGGACGTTCCTCTGTATCTCCCTGGTGACAAGGTGTGGCTTTCCTCCAGATACATTCGCCTTAAGGTACCATCTTACAAACTGGGTCCCCGTTACATTGGTCCTTCTGAGGTCCTTAGGCGTATTAATGATGTTGCATACAAACTGAAGTTACCCCCTTCAGCTCCGTATTCCCAATTCCTTCCATGTGTCTCTCCTCAAACCTGTGGTACTTAACCAGTTTCATCGTTCAGCAGGCCACACTCCTCAGCCTGTTGGCATGGGGGATGAGTATGAGGTGAACGACATCTTGGCCATGAAGAAGGTAAGAGGGAAAACTCTCTTCTTAATTGATTGGAAGGGTTTCGGCCCTAAAGAAAGGTCATGGGAACCCAGGGAGAATGTCCACGCATCCCAGATTTGTCTTGATTCCTCACCAGCCTTAGTAAGAGAGGGAGTAAAGGGGGGTACTGTCACGCCGCCTGTCACGTTGCTCTCACCTGGGGGTGGGACCTCGGGCCCGACGTCACCTCTTCTGGTGCTGCGGCCACTCCGGGGTCCCGTCGGGTGTGCACGCGCACTTCTCATACTTAGTGTCATGTCTGCACGAGGTTCTTTGTGCGCACGCGTGCTCTTCTCTGCTCTGCCTCCGGTCATGTCCTCTCTATGGTATTGGAGGACCTGACCCGGAAGTCCTAGCGCTCATGTGCTATATCAGGCTACCTCTTCCTATGGGAGGTCCCTGATTATTGTTGTGCTTCCTGGCTTGGTCTGCTTTGTCCTTGCCTGGCTGTGCGCTGTATTCGAGTCATCTGCCTTGTGCTCTTTTGTGCCTCCTGGCACATGCTCTGTCCCTGTACTCTGCCTTGTGCTCTGTTGTGCCTCCTGGCACATGCTCTGATCCTGTACTCTGCCTTGTGCTCTGTTGTGCCTCCTGGCACATGCGCTGTCCCTGTACGCTGCTTTGTGCTCTGTTGTGCCTCCTGGCACATGCTCTGTCCTTGAACTCTGCCTGGTGCTCTGTTGTGCCTCCTGGCACATGCTCTGTTCCTGCCCTGTGTTCTTTCTTTTCTCTACTTCCTCTTCCCACCACGTGAATATTTCAAACAGCTATCAGCTTTCCAGTATTGAGATTTGAGCAAATTTATTCAGGGCAAAGCCAAATTTCAAAAGATCTGCTCATGTGTAACTGGCCCTGCTATAGAGCAGTGAGACCGCAGTTGAAAGGAAGTTTTGACTATATTATATATTTATTTTATTCAGTATACAGCACCATTAATTCCACAGCACTTTACAGATATCATAACTGTCTTCAATGGGGCTCACAATCTATGTTCCCTAGCAATATGTCTTTGGAGAGTGGGAGGAAACATAAGCAAATACAGTGAGAACATACAAAATACTTGGAAATATGTTGCCTTTGGTGGAATTTGAACCCAGTGCAAACAATTTAGACATCAATGTTTCTTTAGCTGACCATTTTTTCATCTGTTTGCGGTGAAGAAAAACAAGGAACAGGATAAGGATACTGAATGAGACATAAGATTTAGAGAGATAGTGATGAGAGAGCACTAAAATGCTCGGGTGCTCCTTGCTCAGGTCTAGCAAATTGGAATACTTGGGTACTCGGACAGAACAACGAGCCCAATGTAAGTCTATTGGAGACCCGAGCATTTTACTGCGATCTCCCCCAGGAGTCCTTTCAAGGTCTAAAAATGTCAGAAAATGATGGAAACACTGCTCAAATGACACTGGAACATCATGGCAACTGCACCTGGAAGCATTTCTCACTCCTAGGTTACAGCTCTAAACAATGTTGTCAGAGTTTCACACCCTTTTTAGAGGCACACCAAAAAAACCTACAAAAACAAAACCAAAATGGATTTTGCTGGGAAATATATTAAGGAACATCCTTTCCAGGTTAGTAACTTTTATCTAAGCCAAAATAATTAACCCAAAACAAAAATGTTCCTCCACCACATTTTGCAACTTTAGCATTGCTTTCAATCAATACAAATGCATTCACTGGGAAATGTCACATGGGTTTTTTTTTGCCTTCCTCTGGATCAACATGTTAGGGCAAGTTAGGATAGGATATGGATTGAACTAGATGGACTTAAAGTCTTCCATCAACCTTAATAACTATGATGCTATGAATGTCATTGCAACATTTAACAACCCTAGCTGACTACATGGTGTGTGACACATAAGCAGACACATCTTGTTTCATTTATGAAGGAGGGACTCTTAAAGTCTCAGAGCCTATTTTTGCAGGAGCATCAGGAAGCATTAATCTTCTTAAATGATTAAACAGTGGGTCTCCTATGCTGTTATTGCCTATGTAGTGAGTGGAAGGGCTGCCAAGAATTATGATGCACCCAATACCCCTTTCATGAGAGGTACAGGAGGGCTTCCTGAAAAAATGTTACATTGAATGCAAGGCCTGGCCTGCCCCAAAGATTACATGCACCCCAATAAGCTTTTCAAGCCATATACTGGAAGGGCACAGGAAAATCCACTTCATATTATTCATTTGGCACTCCAATACTCTTTTCTTATGCATTGACTGCAAGGCCTGCCCTGCTACCAAGTCATATGCACCCCAATAAGCCTTTAAAGCCGCATACTGGATGGGCACAGGAAAATACACTTCACATTATTCATTTTGCACTTCCATTCTGTTTTCTTATGCATTGACTGCAAGGCCTGGCCTGCTATCAAGGCATATGCTCCCCAATAAGCCTTTGAACCCAGGTACTGGATTGGCACAGGAAAATCCACTTCACATTATTCATTTCATACTCCCATACTCTTTTCTTACGCATTGACTGCAAGGCCTGCCCTGCTACCAAGTCATATGCACCCCAATAAGCCTTTAAAGCCGCATACTGGATGGGCACAGGAAAATACACTTCACATTATTCATTTTGCACTCCCATTCTGTTTTCTTATGCATTGACTGCAAGGCCTGCCCTGCTACCAAGTCATGGGCACGCCAATAAGCCTTTGAACCCGAGTACTGGATGGCCACATGAAACAAAAGTTTCCTTTATTATGTTATTTTTTATTACCATAAAGTTTGTCCATGAAGTGAATGCAAGGCCCTAATATGCATGCACCACATTCACCCTTGGAAGAAATATGGGGGAGGGTTTCACAAAAAATTCACAATACAAAGGAGCGTTTCATCTATACTTGGAATACTCATGCTCTAAGTGTATGGGCTGACAAACATTTCCCCTTGGGGGTACATATCAACATAGTGTGTTAATTTTTTTTTCAGGGGCATCATAAACACCTTGCAAAACTGTAACGTTGTTTCCTACACAGTTGCTGCTGGGAAGGTGCAGGTTTTTAGTAAAAATATGGTGGAAGAATCATTGGATGAAGTGATCAGGAAAAGGGGAATGGTGATGACAGGAATGGAAACATACAGGATTAAAAACAGCAGTGGCTATGGGAGGTATGAGATCCAGGATACAGCCTACAATGATTCGTCGTTTAGCCAACATCAATTTCCAGAATGGGCTTCATGCCCGTCAGAAGATCGTGTGTAACAGATGCGCGTGTGAGACTCGGCCTAAGAAATGCCTGTCCAAAATATGTCGCCAAAGATGCACATGTCTGTATAAAGGGCAAAGTGCAACATGTTTGTGAGATGCTAAATTAGAGAAAGAATATTAGTGTTGGAGGAAAATCAAACAAACTGATGGATGCTTGTGAAAAACTAAGTTGAAAGAGGAGTGCACCGTCCGTAACTATAAACACACTCGTGGCACAAGCTTCTTCATCTTCACCCATACAAATTACCAATAATATCCAAATGTCCCAGTCGAAAATTATTTAAAGGAATGCCTCTAAATGTACATAAGCACAACCCTTGGAAACACCAGATTTCATCTTTACAAGATATTGACGATGATGGTATTGATGCAGACTTTGAAATTTACCACATCCACACCAAGAAGATGAAGATCACAGCTCCAAAAAATCTGCAAAAAGGGCTGTGAATTTCTGGTAAATCATTTTCTCTTGAGCAAAGTTTCCCTCTTACTAAAGTGGTACCAAATGATGCATACACAGTTCTCATGTCTACTCAGCGTGAGATGATTGAGAGATGATGTATTCTGGTTTGTCCATGTCCACTTTTTGAAAGTGAGCAATAAAGAAGATGATATAGTGGGAAGATGTGTGATTTTGGTCACTAATGAGGTGATGTCAGATACAGATAGGTAGTGTCATAGCCGTAGTGATGATTTTGCAAACTGTGCCATTATATCAGCTGTCCCAGGTTGAAGGTGTAGATGGAGAACAGTAGGGGTCCTAGAACTGAGCCTTGGGGAACACCGATTGACAGGTGTCAAGGTGAGGAGGTGGTGTGGTAGAGGGAGACATTGAATGTCCCCCTAACAGTCTTGTTGGTTTTTAAAGACAAACCCCATGAAGGCCATTTGCACCACCGGCCATGCCTGGGACCCCTTTAAAATTGTTGGATTTTCATGCTGTGCTAGGAAAAGCATCTGGCTGTATTGTGCTGTGTCAAAAAAGCAAATGGAGAAAAAAGGGCTCTGGATTGCTTTGCAATAAAATAATCTCTATAAACCTGGCAAAAAAAATTTTCTTAGCCAATTAGACTTGGGGCTAGGTATATACGGTCGATATATCCTATAGGTAACAGCAGTAGACAGTAATGGAATGGACCCTCTTGATGTATGCAATGATATCTATATACACACATACAGTGCTTGCAGGCCTTGCAATGATATGTATAGAGCGACGTACACTACCCTGCCTACCTAATACTGCAACCTATATACTCCGGAATTAGTGGGTCGCCCTCCCAGGGCCATGGGGTACTCGGTACCAGGCCGGTGTCAGGGGAATGTGTCACAGCAGCGGTGACCCGGTCCGTGGCCCTGGGCGCCCAAGTAATGGGGGAATGTAGCTAATGGAATGGAATAGTTTGTGACACCACCTGTGGTGTTCGGCAAGGGAGGTGTTAAGCCGACGCTGCAGACAGATCCTCAGGGACAGATGATGTGGTGCAGCAAGGATGGTATAGCCCTCCACAGGCAGGGCTGTTGTCCCAGGGCAGTGTAGATGTTGGGACACTTAGGTGGTGTAGTGTCTGGCGCAAGGGATGTAGCAGTGTCAGGCAGACGGACGCAGTAAGGAATGGAGGACACCTGGGCATGTAGTTCCAAAGCTTTACTCACAGTCAGTAATGCCCGCTTCTGTGCCGTGTCCTCCGGGTCAGGGAGTCGGTCAACCTCCAGGCAAGATGGAAAGCTCCCCTCCAACACTCCACCAACTTATGTGCCTTTCCTGAACGTCTCCTCTATAGCGCCTTTAAGTGTGAAGATCTCCAGTACCATGGTACTCTGGAGCTCCTCCTGACAGATGTTCCCAAAAACTCTACTTGTACGGCAGACAGCTGTAGCCTGCTTCGGGGACTCCCTTCTCCTGAGTCCAGGCTCTCTATCCATGTTGCTGTTGTGCCCCAAGTCTTAGATGGGAGTAGTGCATTTACAGCCAACTACTCCACCGGTATCTGCTGCAGAACCATAAGTGTCCATACAACCTCGGGGACCGGGCCCCGGCATTGCGCTGAGTACCTATAGGCAGGGTTCCTCTTCCAACCCACGTCCTCTCTGTTCTCTCTACAATGCAGTGTCACTTCGGCCAGGGGTAATGAGTCCCCACTTTTTGACCACTGATGAATCCTCACTCATGTAGAGGGGGAAACGCGTCGGGTTCCTGTCTGCATCTATGGCTGATAAGTATACGCTGCACACTATGTTTTTGACAGATTTCATGTGGCATGTTTTTCAATGAACAATGTTAACCCTTTGAGATGGAGATGTCTCTGATTTGTGAAATGCTGAGTACTGCTATGTCATTTTATATATGAATTTTCATGGTCTTCTGCATTATTATGGGGAGTATATTCAGCACAGTCCGTCTATATAATATACTGGCATTTTGAAAAGGGTTATTGCATTGAGCTTTTTATTTTTTCTTGCCACATGAGGAATTTAAGGCTTATTGAGGTGATGTGATTTTAAACCTCATGAAGGATTGCCTTATATGCATACTGCTGCTAGATCACTGTTTACATTGTTACCATATGCAGGTTTGATGAGGTGGACTGAGCCTCAGGAATATATTAGGCTGATTACAGCATTGTGCATGTGCAAACAGTTGTTTGATAGACAGCACTTTGCTGTCATTTAAATGTGCAGTGTTTACATCATCTTTTGTGCTGGTCCTTAATTTTGGACAAATATATGTGTATTTTTGTATGCTGTTGACAATAGACATTGATCTCTCGGTAGACGTTTTTCCTCATATTTTTTTTTTTTATATGGGTTTGGTTTATTATTGTAGCAGGCTAGCATTTTAGATTACGAGAAGTCCTATTTGACCTGCGAAAAACCCATATCTTTTGAAATAAGCACTTGACTGCAAGAGGCTTTTTAGACTACGAGATAAGTTTACAGTGTGCATACTACGAGATAAGTTTACAGCACTTAGCACTTTTTTGCACGAGACAATAGTTGTCTCCTCACTTTTTTTCAATTTTCAGTATTATGGGTGTGAAGTGGTTATTTTTTGTGTCCCCTATTTTTGTATACGTAGGGTGGTCTAGGGCGTTATTAGGGACACCGACGTTGAGCAGGGGCGCCACATTGTCAACAACTAGGGTGCCAACCTCCGCGATCAGGAAGGGCCTTATTAGGGCGTACCAGGGCAAAGTAGCTTTTTTTTGCCCTTTATCTTATGAATTATTCAACTGTTTGGATTTGACTTGTATCCCTGACCCCCTGTGTTTCTGGGTAATTTTACCATTATGTTTTTTAGTGATTGAATTAAAAGTTAATTTTTAGGGATTATTCTTTTTCTGGTTTATTACTTACTCTATTCTCTGCCAGTGTTTTGTGCTTCATCTTGTCTCACCGGCAATATATGTTCGGGGGCTATCTATTCCTTTGGGGTTCTACTCCGGGGCAGTTTAGCTTTCCCATTTCTCTCTTTAGGCTTAGTTAATTCTGTGGCTATGCCGAGGCGTCTAGGGCATCGTAGGTACGTCCCATGGCTAATTCTACTTGTGTTGTCAGTTTAGGGGTCTGCAATCCGCTAAGCTACCAACCTCTCTGGTTATCTGGTTGCCTAGTCTATTCCCCTATTATCCTCCTCAGTTACCTAATCATAACAGCTTGGCAGACAATCCCTGCATGGTGATTGGGTGAAGACTGCCAAAAAAGCTGGATGGAAAACAAGTTCCCTCTCAGTAATCCCAGAAATGCTCGGTGCTCGCCGAGTACACCAAGTACAGTGATACTTGGGCGAGTAATGAGTGATGGCGAGCATGTTCGCTCATCACTATTTCCTTGTCCATTCCATACTTAGTCATTTTTTCAATAACGATGGATTGAGATACTTTGGCAAATGCTTTGCTGAAGTCAAGATATACTATATCTACAGCATTTCCCTGATCCACCCAGTCAGTGATTCTGTCATAGAAGGAAATTAAGTTACTCTGACATGACTTATTAGTTGCAAACCCATGCTGACTCTGGTTAATCACTTCATTCTTATCCAGGTACTTACACACATGTTGTTAAATAAATTGTTCAAAAATGTTTACTGGTATAGAAGTCAGACTTACCGGCCTATTTTTTCTTGGGTCCATCTTCTTCCCCTTTTTGAAGATAGGAACAACATTTGCTCTTCTCCAGTCTTCTGGGACGTCTCCTGTTCTCCAAGAATTTTCAAAAATTGTGGAGAGTGGTTCAAAAATTTCTTCTGCTCTCTTCTTAGTACTCTGGGGTGTAATTCATCTGGACCTGGAGACTTGAATTCATTTATGTTAGCTAACTGTTTCCTCACTATCTTTCTGTTTTTTAGATATCCTGGATTCTTCTATTCCTTTAATAGGACAGCAAAGATCAGTTGATGTTACATTTCCTTTCTGATAGAAAACATATGCACAATAGGAATTTAAAAGTTTGGCCTTCTCAACATCCTTTCTTACCATTTCATCATTTTCATCCTGTAAAAATCCTATATAGCATCTTGGACTTTTCATTTACTTTTGACATATCCCCAAAATCGTTTTTTATTACTTTTGACGTCTCTTGTACGCCTTAATTCTTTGTCAGCTTTAGCTAATCTGATGGGTCCCCTAAAGGTTCTGCAGACAGCATTATATTCTTCTTTAGATATGCCTTCCTCTTTCCATTTGATAAACATTTCTTTCTTCCTTTTTAGCATGTGTTTAAGTTCTGTGTTTATCCATCCATGGTTTCTTTAAATGCTTCCTATTCCTCCTTCCTTTTGGAATTGTTAATGATTGTGCTTTGAGAATATCAATGTTCAAGATTTCCCATCCTTCCTGGACATATTTGTCCGTAAGGATATCCAGCCATTGGATCTCTCCGATTCTCTTTCTGAGTCCCTTAAAATCTGACTTTATGAAATCTAACCTTGAAGTCTGAGTCTTTACAGGTCGTTCTCCTCTAGTTATCCAAAATTCTAAAATAGCATGGTCGCTACCTCCCACGGTCCCAGCCACTCTTACCTCCTCAACCATTTCCTCCCTGTTTATAAAGATTAGATCCAAGGAAGCAGAAACCCTTGTTTTCTCCCCTACCTTTAGGAAGATAAATTTGTCAGCAAGAGAGGATAAGAATTTGCTTGACCTGTTAGTTTTGCCTGAGAGAGATTCCCAACATATGTCTGGATAGGTGAAATCTCCCATGACCACTATATCATATTTTTTTGAGAACTTAGCCATTTGATGCATAAAGAGTTCATCCATATCTTCAGCTTGCACAGGCGGCCTGTAGTAAATGCCTACAATGGCATCCTTTCCATTGTCCTCTCCTTGTATTCTTATCCAAGCAGTTTCCACAGAACTCCCAGTCTCTGAAGCTTCAATCTCTGTGCAGATATATGCTTTTCTAACATACAATGCGACACCTTCTCCTCGTTTATCAAATCTGTTTCTTGCAAATAAGTTGTGTCCTTCTAGCCTTGTGTTCCAATCATGTGTATCTTCCAACCAAGTTTAATTGATTCCAATGACATCAGATTTGTTCTCCTGTGTTAGTAGTTCCAATTCTCCTTGTTTGTTGCCCATGCTTTGTGCATTTGTATAGAAACATTTTAGTCATCCAGCCAAAGTCTGTTCACTTGCTAGAGATTAAACCAAAGGAGGTTGGAGCAGCCCACTTTCGAATCGTGGAGAGGAGGCATTGGCGTGATCTTGAACTTTGCCTTTATTGTGGCGGTGCTAGTCTTTTTCTCAAATACTGCTCGATATGCCCTTAAGCCAGCAAGCCTTTGGGAAATGTCTAAGTCTGGGTGATATGTCAGGAGGTCACCCAGAATACCAGGTACTCTTTTACTCCTCAGATAAAGTATTGCTGAACATGGAACTTTGTTTTCAGAACCTGTGGTTCTCTGGTCTTGCTTTCATTGACTCTGGGTCTGCCTCCAATTTCTTTGATTCTAGAATGGCTCTTAAATTAGGTTAAGGGACAGTTAGATTGAATAGACCCATTCAATTTGCCGCCATTGACAGGACACCGTTACTTCAGAATTTTGTCCAGCAGGTAACGGTGGAATTCACACTTAGAGTGGGAATTCTTCACTCTGAGTCCATCTCCTGCTATGTGTTGGATAATTTACCTGCTGGGTTGGTGTTGGGATTTGCATGGCTGCATATCCATAATCCTGTTATCGATTGAGGTCAGAAGGATATTGTTAAATGGAGTTCCTACTGTCATAAGAACTGTCTTAGTTCTGAACAAATTTGCTCCGTTAGTCTGGAGGGTCTGCCAGCTTACCTGAAAGACTTTGGAAATGTGTATTCAGAGACAGAGACTGAGATACTATCTCCCCATGGTCTTTATGATTGTGTTATAAATCTTCATAATGCCAAATTGCTTAAAGCTCGCCTGTATAATTTGTAAGGACCGGAACAAACCACTATGAAAGAATATGTAAATGAAAGTTTACAGAAGGGCCATATCCGTCCTTCCTCCTCGCCTATAGCTGCGGGGTTCTTTTTAGTGAAAAGAGATGGTGGCCTGTGTCTTTGCCTCGATTTACGTGAACTAAACAAAATTATAGTTAAGAATACTTACCCGCTTCTACTTATCTCTGACCTATATAGTTAGCTTACGGGGGCTAAATGGTTTTCTAAGCTTAACCGTAGAGAAACATAATCTGATACATATCCGGGAGGGTGATGAGTGGCAAACGGCATTTTTAACATTGGAGGGTTTAACTTTATGATCTGAAAGCTTTCAAACGATTCTTAGGGTTCGCTAATTACTACAGAAAGTTTATTAAGGGTATTTCTCAGATCGTGAAACACCTTATTGAACTCACACAAAAGGGAGCGGATCTTAAGGTTTGGTCGTTGGAAGCTGTTGGCTCCTTTGCTTCTTGTCCACTCCAGTTTTAATTCAACCTGATCTCCAGAAGTCATTCATTGTAGAAGTGAATGTCTCAGAGGTTGGGGTAGGGGCTGTTTTGTCTCAAGGTTCCAAAACTCTGACTAACTTGCCTCGATGTGCATTTTTCTCCAGGAAATTTTCATCTGCTGAAACAAATTATGATGTGGGGAATCGCAAGATGGTCACTATCAAGTTAGCTTTTGAGGAATGTTTAGCATATATTGAATCTGCTAAACGTTTAACCCCTAGACAGGCCAGATGGTCCTTATTATTTTCTAGATTCAATTTTTCCATCACATTCAGACCAGAGAATGTTAGGGTGTGTTTTCGCCAGATCCCTGTTGTATGTTCTGATCTTCTGCTGCTGACCTTTGGACTGTGTCCTTTTCATTATTGCCTCTGTAAAGGGGGTTTCACACATAGCGATATCGCTATAACGTCAACGATTTTGACCGGGTCGGATCGCTGGTGCATCGCTAAATGTAAAGGGGACTTAAGGTCTCGAACTCAGCAGTCTTGTGCACCAGTCCACAGCTCTTCTCTCTGAGCTATTCAGCTCACTGAACAGTTCTGTGCTAACCCAAATACTTGTACCTACGCTGTTTCTGATGTTCTCCACCCTTAGGTCCTGTTGGTCACCACCCTGAGTTTCTGATTGGCTCCATCCTGATTGAACACCCTATTTAAATCTGGCATTGCTCTCCCTTTCTTGCAAGATTATTGAGCTACCAGCTTCTAATCAAGTGTCCTTTCACCTGCTGCTTATCCTCAAGATTCTACTGCTGCTACTGTGTAGGACTTCTGGCTATCCCTGACTATGATTCCTGTTTATCCTTCAAACTACATTGCTGCTCCATAGACCGACCTCTGGCTATCTCTGACTACGCCATCTGCCACTGCTGCCCCTAGTGATTGCAATACCACTACTCCAAACCAGGTCAGTCCTTAACAGAATAATCTTACACACAAAATGGAGTCTGTCGCAGCCCAACTGAGGCAACAAGTTTCTGAACTTCAGAATTTTGGTGCCACATACCAAGAAAAATTTTCTAAGTTGCAAACACAGATTTTGGGTAAGCAAAAGGAAATTATTGCGTTGCAGAGGCAACTTATGGATTTACATAACTCTGGCTCGAAATCAAACGCACACATGTCACTGCCCGAAAAATTCAGTGGGGATCATTATCATTTCCTTGGATTCCTAAATCTATGCAGCATCTATTTTCAGATGCAACCTTCTCCGTTTACCAGTGACAGGGAAAAGGTTCTTGTCATCATTAATCTCCTGACTGATGAGGCTTTGCATGGGCCTCAGTTTATGTGGAAAACAACTCCAACCTCCTAAATGGCTTAGTTTCCTTCATCACATCTATGTATCAAGTTTTTGATGACTCAAATTGTTGTGCTACAGCTGAAACCAAACTGCATAACTTACGTCAAGGGCAGCTCTCTGTAGCTGAATATACCTCTGAAATCCACCTCTGGCTGGCAGACAGCACATGGAATTTAGATGCCCAGAGGAATGATTTTCACCGAGGATTATCAGAGCTAAAAAAATATGAATTTGCAAGGGTCAAGACCCCAGATAATTAAGAGGACTTTATTCAACTATGCATCCAACTTGATCAGAGACTCACGGAACAAAGAAATGAAAGACTGTGAGTATTTGGAAACACCCCTAACTACTACTTTACACAATCTGCAATAAAAAACCAACAAGAGAGATCCAAGATGGCCACCGAGGGAGCAGGAAACGTTCAAAGGAGCTCCTGCTTCATCTGAAGCAATCGTCTACATCTAGCCTCGGAGCCAAAGTAAAAAGACCCCCGGGGCTACCAAGACCATCTAGCCTCACCAGAGGCGGCCTTATTTTAAGCCCAAAGCCCATTCTCCCACTTATAGAAGGGCTTTCACTGACACATGCGGGAGACGGCGGAGCGTGAGTAAGACACAGGATTCAGAAGGCTGGATCTCCTCGCGGTTCGCAGATGTCAGCTTACAGCAAGAGGATTGAGGAGAGAGGAGCAGAGAAAGCACCGATCGTAGGTAGTACAAGCAGGTACCTGAACGGGGAGCCCTGAAAGGCGGAATATCGGGTGCTCTGAGGTCGGCGGGTGACAGGAGACGCGCAACGGGATTTCCCCTCCAGGAGGCCTGGCGTCCATCTCCCCTCGCGGCTGCAAGAACCGCTCCCTTGGACAAGCATAGACCCGCTTGGCGCCTCATCATTCCCGGTGGGACTGAGAAGGAGCTTTCAGGAAGTGGGTGAGGAGGGAGGCAGGAGGGTGATACTCTCCTCTTGCTGGGCGGCAAGAAGGAAACACCGCTGTTATCCACTGATAGGCCCGACATTAGGCCCTGAAACTACAGTGGCTTGCATTAGCAAAACGTTCAATAAAGCTCATTTAGCCCCACAATAGCCGCTTTCCCCCCTCCTCCCCTCTCCCCTTAATGGAAGATTTGCACAATAGTGATCCTGACAGGATACCCTGAGCACAATCCTACATCCCCTATATGTTCTGAAGGCCGCGCTGTGCTGACAGTTACTCACTGCGGAGTTTAGTGAGGTTTCTCTGAGGAAATCGCTAATTCCTTTTTTCTTGCTACCATGATTTAAAGAATAAGACACTTTGCCCACCGGGGAGAAATATTTATAGTAGTTCCATGATGATCGAGAGAAGTAGGGCTCCCAGAGGTTATGAGGAACCTGCTTCCTATCTCACAAAGTAATGCTTGCAGCTGAAAGAAACCACTAAACAGACATTAAGGAATTTTCTTTGCTCCTCCTCTCTTACATTAATCTATAAAGTACATCACTGGATGCGCTACTGAAAATTGTATGAGTAACACAGTACGTGGCCTCCATCTAGTGGTCACTTGAAATATTCTCGCTGAGTGGTCTCTTTTCTCTCTAGTCCCTATTCTGCTACAAGATATTGCATTTAACTGCGCTGGTCTCTGCCTGCAATCCTCAGTGGCGTAACGCACTGCATCACTTGTTCCTATTAACAAGAAAGGACCATGGTCAAGATTGGAAGACCAACTGATGCCAACACTAATAGTGGTCCACAAACATCCAAAAAGATGGAAAAATGTATCACAAAACAAAGCGGACCTAAACAAGGACCACCGCAATATAAAGACGCAGGAGACGACCAGGGGCTAGACGATAAACTGATCTCCAGAGGCTTCATTAAACGTATCTTATCTTCAGCCCTGGCTCCCTTGGCGAAAGATTTATCAACAATTAAAAACGATATTCAACAGATAGGAGGCAGAGTGGTGGAGCTGGAGGAAGCATATTCAAAATTGTCCGCCTTCTCTGGAGACCTAAAATCTGGTCTCCCAACAACAGGAGGATCATCTCAATTCCCTTTATACAGCAATGGAAGACATCGAAAGTATGAATAGAAGAAACAATCTCAGAATCCGGGGAGTTCCAGAAGCCCCCGATCGAGAAGATGTGCCAGCCATTCTTCATGAACTTTTTCTAGCTGTGCTGGACCCAGAGGAGGGAAAAATGTTAATCTTAGAGAGAGCACACAGGGCGTTGAAACCCAAGCCCAAACAATCAGACTTTCCAAGAGATATAATTTGTAGAATTTTGGACTCCCGTATGAAAGAAAAGTTTCTAAAAAAGACAAGGTTGCTAAACAGTCTGGAATACAGAAGCTCGAAAATCCATGTTTTCCAGGACCTGGCACCATCAACCTTGTCCAAAAGATACCTACTGAAACCTTTAACGGATGCTCTCAAACAGAGACAATTCCTTTTCCGTTGGCTTTTCCCATTCGGCCTCTTCATCACGGCAGACGGCAAGAGATTTACTGTCAAGTCATCCTCTCACATCACCAAGGTGTGCACTGAGCTGGACATTCAACTGGACCTGATACCGGATCTTCACCTTGCTCGCACCGATTTCAGTCTCCCAGACCTGTCACTACAGGAACCCTGGAGAAGAGCGGGGAACTCCAAAGAGCAAAGAAACAGAAAAAGGCAAGGAGGGAGGCAGAACCCTTCCACCGACTGAATTGGAGACCCTTATCCCTTGATCTTCCTGATATCTAACCTTTTGGATGATCCACCAGGATTATCTTGTAAGGCGTCAGGTTCCTGCCACTGCTCAGCAGGAATCCAGAGCCTTGCACCCAGCGGTCTCCCATTCTTCTTCAGCCGCAGTGGAGCCTGCCCAGCAGATTCGTCGGTCCCGGTGCTCTGCCCAGGCCAACTCCGTGGGTTTACTTGCAGCTGCCACCTCTGGCACAGCTATGACAATGCATGCTGCTCGGCAGCGAGATTCTCCAGGAACTAAGTCCTCATGTAGGGCCACTGAACATGCCCGTGGAGTGATCTCCCATTGGAGATCGAGGGTCACATGCTCAGGTCCTGCTCGTGTTCGGATTGGCCCATCCGAGAAGCCAGGAAGGTCCCAGACGCCCGTGGCTATAAAAGGTTCGCATGGCCGCTCGCCCATGCGCTAGTATAGACTGAAATAGCTTGGAGTGTATGATGATGGATGCATGTATCTTGTGACTGACTCAATATGAAACCCCTTCCCTCTGATAATACGAATGTGATTAGGGTTTAGAGTCCGAGTCAGAGCCTGTCAGTGGCTAGTCTATAGGCCACAGTGCATACCAGCCATCTGCGTCCGGTGTCGCCCACTGCAGGGCACTATTGAACCGCGGCAAGTGACAGCCACGCCGGTGCAACACCTTGCGCAACCTGTGCGCTTACCTGGCCCAACCCAGGGCGATTAGTGGTGTCCACCTGAGTGGCACTGTGCTCACTTGCACACGTGATTTATCCCTTGCTGGCATCGCAGTCGCGGTGCCGAGCGCTAGCGGTCTAGAGGGACTCAGTCCTGCAGTCTAAGCCTGAGTTCTGTGACTATACGCTAGCGCTCACACTGCCGAGCTCTGTCAGCAATAACAGGCTACGGCATTTATTATTTGGTGGTTGTGCGGCTCTGAGAGATAAGAGTCTGCCTCTGTACACATTGGGTGAGGTTAACCCCGTGTGTCCCGTTATTATACCGCCATATAGTGTCCGCCATTATCGAGCAGCAGTTAACACCTCTGCACGGTGGACCCCGGGCTGCGAACGCACCTAAATACCATCTTTATTATTTGGTGTGTTCCGCCAGTCCATAACATATCTTGCCTCCACATGGAACAATTTGACAAATTAGTCATGTTCTCTTCTGTTATACTCCCTGATGGCTATTATAGTGGTATTTGCAATTTTGGCAAGGACTTATTGGTGGCCACATATGGCTCGGGACGCGAGAGAATACATTCAGGCATACATCTCCTGTGCTCGGAACAGGTCCTCTAGGCAGAGACCAGCTGGGTTACTTTACCCCTCACCGGTGGCAGACAGACCCTGGGAGATGGTTGGCATGGATTTTGTGGTCGGCCTGCCCAAATTCAGCGGCAGCACGGTCATCTAGGTTTTCACCGATCATTTTTCTAAAATGGTGCATCTGGTTCCACTCGCACGGCTGCCTTCTGCTCGAGGTCTAGCTGCGCTGTTCATTAAGCACGTATTTCGTTTGCACGGTATGCCGGAAAAAATTGTTAGTGATCGGGGTCCTCAGTTTGTGTCTTGGTTTTGGAGGGAGCTCTGCAGTCTGCTCAGCATCGAGCTAAATTTGTCTTCCGCCTATCACCCCGAGACGAACGGGTTGGTTGAGAGAGCTAACCAAACTCTTGTCACATACCTGCGACATTTTGTCTCGGCCAGGCAGGATGACTTGGCATCCTTACTACCATGGGCAGAATTTGCCCTGAATAACACAGTAGCCGATTCCACAGGCCAGACTCCTTTCCTCCTTAATTACGACCAGCATCCGAGCGTCCTTGTCCCGATGCCAGTGTCTTCTACTGTTTCCAGGGTGGCAGACTGGGCAATGGAGGCTCGCAACATTTGGGACTGCACTCAGGATGCCATCCGGGCCTCTAAGGAGAGATTGAGGACGTCCACCGACACGCACCGGCGTCCCGCTCTGAATTTTGCCCCTGGCGAATTAGTGTGGCTCTCTAACCGTAGTATCAGGCTGCGGGTCGAGTCCACCAAGTTTGCGCCACTCTTCATTGGTCCCTTCAAGGTCCTTGAGCAGGTCAATCCTGTGGTCTATCACCTGGCCCTTCCCCCCCACTTGGCCATTTCTGACACTTTTCACATGTCCCTCCTTAAGCCTGCTCACTTGTCCCGGTTTTCCGAGTAATCTGCCGGGACATCCGACCTGTCTTCGGACGAGTTCGACGTCAACGCCATCATGGGATGCAGGGTAGTGCGTGGCAAAAAAATTTATTTGGTGGACTGGAAGGGCAGTGGTCCAGAGGCTCGGACCTGGGAGCCAGTGGAGAATATCTGCGCCCTGCTCCTTATTGCGGCATTTGAGCGCAGCAAGGTTGAGAGGAGAGGGCACTAGGAGATGGGTAATGTTAGGCGTCTGGTTCCGCATGTTACACAGCGGGAATCCCGAGCCTTGCCGTCGGCGGTCTCCCATTCTTCTTCGTCCGCAGTGGAGCCTGCTCAGCAGACTCCTCGATCCCGGCGTTCTGCTCACACCAGCAGTGTGGGCTCGGTTGCTGCTGCCACCTCTGGTCCAGGTATGACAATGCATCCTGGCTAGTAGCAAAAGACTCCAGAGTCTAAGTCCTTCCGTCACTCCACTGAGCATGCTCATGGGACGATCTCCCATTTGGGATCGGGAGTCACATGCTCAAGTCCTTCTCCAGTTCTGATTGAACCATCAGGGGGATCAGGAAGGTTCCAGAAGGACACAGCTATAAAAGGTGCGCTATGATAGACTCTGAGGCTATAGTGCTTAGTGTATGTGTGATGATGGATGAATGAGCCTGGTGACTGATGCATTATAATTCCCTCCTCCTTGGATATTACGTATGAGTTAGGGTTAGGAATCAGAGTCAGCACCTTAACTCTGACACTGCTTAGCGCCGCAGTGTGTCTCTTCATCATCCACTAGTACCCTGGACGTCGGCCAATACAGGCCTCCGGACTACTGCTACAGCAGCGTCCACCAGAGCAGCGCCGTGCGCCGTATGTGCGCTTTCCAGCACCATTGACAGGCTGGTTAGTGGCGTCCATCAGGGCGGACATTGCACCCGCTCCAAGCGGTGGTTCACATTACCGAGACCTGTGTCATTAACAGGTTGCGGTTGCTCGCCGGCTGGCGCGAACTACGTGAAGTAACAGAGTTCGTTCCTGCTAGCACTGGGTTAGTGGGTACCCACCGATGTTCGGATTTCCCCTACATGCCTTCTCATTGTTTAGCTGCTGTTGGTCACCTCTGCATGGTGGACCCTGGTCTGCGAACACACCTCATAAATTATTCCATCTTTATTATTTGGTGCGTTCCGCCAGCCCGTAACAGAGCGTCTGCTCAGTGAGCAGAAGACTCCTTTCCATATTGTCTAATGATCTCAGTGTTGCCAGCTGCACATTTAGATCCAGTATCTGGGCTTCCAAATGCACATTGTGCTCACATCTCGCACAGCAGTATGCACCCTCGACCGGCTGTTCAAGGATTTCATACATGCGGCAAGACGTGCACTGGATGGCATTGGCAATAGGGGAGCACATCCTAATGAGGATTGCACCAGACAGAAAAGATGAGTAAAAATAAATAAAAAGTATTAATATAATAAAACAGTAATTGAGTAATACCTCCCTTGGAAACTCCCAGAATCCAAAGTCACAGAATCACAAGTCACACACTTATCACAGTTCGCACTTACACTCATGGCACATTCAGCTCGTTCACACTCTCTTAGGCAGAAGATTTAAAGAGATTTTTTTTCCTATTACCAGCAAACCACCCTGCTGCGCAATGCACTTCTAAAAGGAGTTGAGCCCCAACCAGCTGCCCCTTATAAACCCTTAATTATGAACCCCACCCTTAATTAACCCCTTGTGAATATAGCTACACCTCAAGATTTAAATTCAATACAGTTAACCCTTAAAACCACAAATAGTAAAATAAGAGATTAAGCCTGTCGAGAGAAAAAATAGGTTAAAAATGCACCTCCAAAAATTGAACAGGTAGAAAAGCACTCAACAACCCACAACTCAGCAACTCACACCAATTCACACAGGTATCTGTTAAAAGTTTTCCAAATACCTCTTCACTGAATCACAAGTCACACACTTAACATACATAGTACATAGTGATAGAGATTTTAAAATTACTTGTACCTGGATTTGACACTTATTTGTGGATCTTGTACCCTGTGGCTCATAATATGAGACATATATGCATTGGATTTTCTATCCGATATTTCAAGATGGAAAATCTGCTGTGCATTATAGCAGTAGTAATTTTGATGTGGTGCTGTGAATTAGAAATTTAGAACATGTCTTTTATGTTGCATATTTCCCAGTAGATTTTAACATTTTTAATGCAATTGTGAATATCTGTGTAACATTTTCACAATTAGATATGCAGTGCAATTTTTATGCTGCTGATGATTCCATACCCTGCATGATTGCATAATTTTGCTTTCGATATTACATAACTTGCGTATGTACCTGATCTAGGTTGACTCTAAAAAGCAAACAAAAATAATACAAATTATTCAGCTTTAAAGAAAAAAAAGCTAAGCAGAAAGATGGTACTTTTTAATATTTCAAATTCAAAACCCCATTAACACTCAACAAAAAGTTCCACGGTTAAGCCGTACATTTTTTGTAATGTTTGCTAAAAGAATGTTAAAAAATTCCTTGCCTGTGCAATGATATGACAAAGAAAACTTTTTTTTCTGGTTAATTAGACAGCAGAGAACTTTTTTTAAGAGCCACAAAGATTGTTTCAGCAATAGCTCTTGAATTATATTAAGCTTTAAGATTTGAAGATTATTCAAGCGTGTTGTGCATTAACACTTTTGGCAGAAAGCTTTATAAAGAACATACATCTAGCCTTCATTGTGAATTTTTGCTATTTTAAAGGTTATATTATGCAAATTATAGGATTTAGAGCTTATATTCTGTGCCACTGTTATTGACAGTTTTAATAGTTATGTTTCACGATATGTATATTCTTGTTTCTTATGGTTTACTCAGAAAATATAATGAAATGAAACAACAATTCCAGTAAATGTAGAGGATCAAAAGATTCACTTTGTCTTTAGATCTCACATTGTAAGAGCATAACAAGCAATTTTCGCATACAAATATGGAAATATTGAAAGACTTATGTATAAGAAAAATACAAAGAATTAACCAAAAACCCCATAAAATGCTGAAATGTCAATTACAAGTAAAAAAAAAAAAAAGTTAACTCAATAATATGAACTTCACAGGTCAAGTAATGTAATGAGTAATGTATGTAATTAAACATGGATATTAACTTTAGGGTTTCTTTCCCACAATGAGTTTTTGGTGATTTTTCTTCTTTTTATGCTGAATATTTTTGCTGTGCAAAAAAACACAGCCACTTACAGATCCAGCAAAGTGGATGAAATGTACATAAATCCCATGCCCACTGTGTTTTTTTAATGTGGTGCATATTTGAGATCTGCAACTTGTCAATTTCTCCTGCAGATTTTAGGTGAGGATTTTCCTGGTAGAATTGCATTTAAAGTGGGAAATCCAAAGGGAAAATCACATGTAAATCACACATGACGGTATCAATAAAGTCTTCTAAAAGCAAAATACCAGGAAGTATCAAAATAAAGCAGATTTATTTAATACATGACATTCTTAAAAGAGACAAAAACTACAGTGTTAAAAACATAGTAAAAATATACTCAAAACACAATAAAAAAACCACAAGCAACCTAACTTAGCCAATACTGTAGATGCAGACAGCGTCAGACTGGAGCACCTTGGGCCCACCAGAGACAATCACTCTTGGGGCCCACTATGTAGCTACATAGAAATAAATACAAGAACACCAATTGTGTGGTAAAACACTCTAATATCAAGGTATAATATAAGGTAGTACACGTCTTAATTATGTAGCAGGGGTTGGGGTAGAGTTATAGACAGGTAGCCCCCTCATAGAATATAATGTAGCCCCCCTTATAAAATAATGTAGCCCACCTCATAAAATATAATGCAGCCCCCTCTCATAAAATATAATGCAGCACCCCACAAAATATAATGCAACCCCCTCATAAGTTATAACGCAGTCCCCACCATAGAATATAATGTTGCACCCTCATAGGGTATAATGCAGCCCCCCTCATAAAGTATAATGCAGCCACACCATAGAATATAATGCAGCCCCCCATAGAGTATACTGTAGCCCCCTCATAGGGCATAATGCTGCCCCCCTCATATAGTATGATGTAGCCCGGCCCCTCAGAATATAATGTAGTCCCATGAGAGAATAATGCAGCCCCACCATAGAATATAATGCAACCCCCCATAGAGTATACTGTAGCCCCCTCATATAGTATGATGTAGCCCACAGAATATAATGTAGTCCCCTGAGAATAATGCAGTCCCCCCCACAGAATATAATGTAGCCCCCTCATAAAGTATAATGCAGCCTCTCTCCACCCCCATCATTGTCCTCATCAACACCTCCATCATTGCCTTCTCCCCCACTACCCCTATCATTCTCCTCTACCACCCCCATCAATGCCCTTTCCACCACCTCAATCATTGCTTCCTCCCCATCACCATCATTGTCCATTTCATCACCTCCATCATTGCCTCCCCACCACCATCATTGTCCATCATCTCCATCATTGCCTCCTCCCACCACCATCATTGCCCATTTCATCACCTCCATCATTGCCTTCCCCACCACCATCATTGTCTCCCCACCATCATTGCCTCCCCACTAAAATCATTGCCCATCACCTCCATCATTGCCTCTCCCACCACCATCATTGCCCATTACCTCCATCATTGCCTCCCTCCACCATCATTGCCTCCCCCCACCATCATTGTCCATCACCTCCATCATTGCCTCCCCTTACCACCACCATTGCCCATCACTTCCATCATTGTCTCCCCCCACCACCATCATTGCCCATTACATCCATCATTTCCTCCTCATCCACCACCATCATTGCTCATTTCATCACCTCCATTATTGCCTCCCCCACCACCATCATTGCCCATTACCTCCATCATTGTCTCCGCCTACGTCATTGCCCATCACCTCCATTATTGCCTCCTTCCCCACCACCATCATTGCCCATTTCATCACTTCCACCATTGCCTCCCCCACCACCATCATTGCCCATCACCACCATCAGTGTCTCCACCTACCATCATTGCCTCTTCCCCACCACCATTATTGCCCATTTCATCACCTCCATCATTTTCTTTCCCCACCACCATCATTGCCCATCGCCTCCATCATTGCTTCCCACCACCATTAACCATCACCTCCATCATTTCCTCACCCACCACCATCATTGCCCATCATCTCCATCATTGCCACCTCCCCCACCATCATCATTGACCATTTCATCACCTCCATTATTGCCTACCCCACACCATCATTGCCTCCCACACCACCATCGTTTCCCATCACCTCCATCACTGCCTCCCCCCACCATCAATGCTTCTACCCACCACCATTTCCATTGCCTCCGTCATTGCCTCCCCACCACCATCATTGCCTCCCCCACCATCATTGCCCATCACCTCCCATCATTGCCTCCCCCACCACCATCATTGCCCTTCACCTCCCATCATTGCCTCCATCACAACCATCATTGCCTCCCCCACCATCATTGTCCATCACCTCAATCATTGCGTCCCGCACCACCATCATTGACCATCACCTCCATCATTCCCTCCACCTACCATCATTGCCTTCTCACCCACCACCATCATTGCCCATTTCATCACCTCCATCATTGCCACCCCCACCTTCATCATTGCCTCCCCCACAACCATCATTGCCCATCACCTCCATCATTGCCTCCCCACCACCATCATTACCCATCACCTTCATCATTGCCTCCCCCACCACCATCATTGCCCATCACCTCCATCATTGCCACCTCCCGCACCACTATAATTGCCCATTTCATCACCTCCAACATTGCCTCCCCATCATTGCCCATCACCTCTGTCATTGCCTCTCCCACCACCATCATTGCCCATCACCTCATCATTGCCTCCCCCACCACCATCATTGCCCATCACCTCCATCATTTCCTCCCCCACCACCATCTTTGCTTCTCCCAGCTATCAATGCCTCCACCCACCACCATTGCCCATTGCCTCCGTCATTGCCTCCCCCACCACCATCATTGCCCATCACCTCCCATCATTGCCTCCCCCACCACCATCATTGCTCATCTCCTCCCATTATTGCCTCCCCCACCACCATCATTGCCCATTACCTCCATCATTGCCTCCACCTACCATCATTGCCTATCACCTCCATCATTGCCTCCTCACCCACCAACATCATTGACAATTTCATCACCTCCATCATTGCCTCCCCCACCACCATCATTACCCATCATCTCCATCATTGCCTCCCCCACCACCATCATTGTCTCCCCCCACCATCATTGCCTCCCCCACTACCAACATTGCCTCCCCCACCATCAATGCCTCCACCCACCATCATTGTTCATCACCTCCATCATTGCCTCCCCCTTCCATCATTGCCTCTCTCCACCACCATCGCCTCCACCCACCGCCATCATTGCTTCCCCCCACCAATATCATTGTCCTTCCCCACCACCCCTCTTTCTCCCTCACACACACACAGAGCACCTCATCACTCTCACACTCACACACAAAGCACCGCACCACAGACACCCAGCACAGCTAACCTCCGTGTAGCAGCAGCACATTCCGGCAGCCTCCTCCTCATTGGCAGCTTTCTGTCTGAGACAGCGCACTGGATGATGACGTCATCCAGCTGGGCTGTCTGAGACAAGAAGCGGGTGAGGTGGAGGACAGCACTCTCATCTGCAGACTTTAGTGCACATACAGGCACACTGTGCACAGCTCACCGCTTAGAAGCTGGCAGTAGCAGTAGGTGATGTGAAAGAGCTGCTGCGCGGCTGCACTGTTCACATCATTTGCATAGCTTGCTCGCTGCTGACTGCGACAGTATGAATCGCTCGGTGCACACTTCGCAGGGCAGGGACTAAAGAAAATCTGCAACATCAATGTCATCAAAAACTCACCAAATACTCATTGTGGGAATGTTCCTTAACCATAGTAAGGCCTTTTCAAAACAAGCCAATATTTTATTTATTTCATTTTTGGTTTTCCCTATTTTAATAACTATAGCTTTTATTGCATTTTAATATAACAGATGTGGCTTTCTGAAGCCATATATTAGTTTTTAACATTGCTTAAATTTGGCATAAAAAAGTACTGTCAAATTCATACAATATTTTTTCAATACAAATATAGAAAACAAAGATTTGAGGCAATTTTATAAATGTTTCATAAATAACTTGGGAAATTAAGTCTTCAGGTATTACTGTCCTGTGTAATGCAAGTGTAAGAAGGTGATCTGAGGCAACGCATGGACAAACAAAGCGGAAATAAACACCAACAGAAAAAGACAGTGCAGCTACTGCAAAAAATTTTTTTCTAGAAAACAAGTGAAAAAATATTATTAAAAACATAAATTATTTGAATGCTCCAAAAAAACAGAAAAACCATAGCATTATGCCTATGCGGTTTGAGCGCTACCATGCTCTTAAAGGGGTTGTCCGGGCTTTTCACATAATCTCAGTACATATCTGGGCTGCAGAATTATGACAATAAGTAATTTACTTTCTGTCACCAGTTTGCATGGTTTTCTAGATATTCTGAACAGAACGTCCAAGGGCGGGTGTTATGGCATTGAAATGAGAACTGGTCGTAACCTCCTACTCTACTCCAAACATGCCCTCTATAGCAACAACCCCACCCTCCATAGCAACAGGCCCTCCCCATCCACATGAAGAAGCCCTCGTCACACAGTAACAAATCCTCCCCCTCTAGCAGCCTCACTGCAGAGAGCAGACCACCCAGCTGCTCCTCCCCCAGACACACGCTGAACAGTGATCTATGGAAAGTGAAACTAGTGAGGAGGGAAAATCATCCTGTATTCTGGGCCACTCCATGATTACAATACGCAACTCATTATCAGTAATTCCTTCCCTCATTGTCCCAGGCTGCTGGCAGCAGTGAGAACAGACTGTGTGATGGCCAGTGATGGGGGTCTGCAGGTTCTAATCTGCACAGGGGATGGCAATCACTGATGTAATCTGTTGTGTGACAAAGCCTCTGCTGTGTGAATGAGACAGCTCTGTGTCACTGTTGTCTTCACACAGCAGCAGATTTGGTGCAGTGTATGTGTGAGCACTGTGTCTCTAATGACACAAATACTGATGGGAGCAGCCTGTCCAATCAGCAGCTGTAACAGTGTGAAGTGTTGGGGGGTGTATGTATGGAGATATATATGATACTAAGGATTCTGATACTATAAATAAAGGGCTTGTTTGTGTTGTTGAGGAGCCCTTCCTTCATTCCTTCCTAGCTTTTCTCTATTCCTTTCTGACCCTGGCATACCTCCAGCCTGTGTAAGGTGTGTACCTATATCCTATCACTTTATAATGTTTCTAGCAGAAATACATAACCGTGCACGCGGACCATTCACCTCTGCCAGTGCTGGGAAAGACAAGCTGCAATTTATTTATGTATTTTCCCATCACCTCCCGGCAATCTTCTGTTTTTCGTTTTTCCCTCTCCTTCTTCCATAACTTTTCTATTTTTCCGTTAATACAGACGTATGAGGCTTGTTGCTTTTTGCAGGACTAGTTGTTCTTTTGAATCATGTCATTTATTTTACCGTATAATGTATTGGAGATTGGGAAAAAATTCAAAATGCAATTACACATTTGTTTTTTGGGTTTTTTATTCACCATGTTCACTATATGGTAACACTGAGGTGTCGGTATGATGCCTCGGGTCCGTACTATGTGGTAACACTGATATGTCGGTATGATGCCTCGGGTCCGTACTATATGGTAACACTGATATGTCGGTATGATACCTCGGGTCCGTACTATATGGTAACACTGACCCGAGGCATCATACCGACATATCAGTGTTACCATATATTATGGACCCGAGGTTTCATACCGACACCTCAGTGTTACCACATAGTACTGACCCGAGGCATCATACCGACACGTCAGTGTTACCATATAGTACGGATCCGAGACATCATACCGACATATCAGTGTTACCATATAGTACGGACCCGAGACATCATACCGACACGTCAGTGTTACCATATAGTACGGACCCGAGGCATCATACCGATATATCAGTGTTACCATATAGTACGGACCTGAGGTATCATACCGACACCTCAGTGTTACCATATAGTACTGACCCGAGTCATCATACCGACACGTCAGTGTTACCATATAGTACTGACCCGAGTCATCATACCGACATGTCAGTGTTACCATATAGTACTGACCCGAGACATCATACCGACATATCAGTGTTACTATATAGTACGGACCCGAGGTATCATACCGACACCTGTGTTACCATATAGTACTGACCCGAGACATCATACCGACATATCAGTGTTACCATATAGTGAACATGGTGAATAAAAAACCCAAAAAACCAATGTGTAATTGCACTTTGAATTTTTTCCCAATCTCTAGTAGATTATATGGTAAAATAAATGACATGATTCAAAAGAACTCGTCCTGCAAAAAACAACAACAAGCCTCATATGTCTGTATTAATGGAAAAATAGAAAAGTTATGGAAGAAGGAAAGGGAAAAACAAAAAACAGAAAATTGCCCGGAGGTGATGGGAAAATACATAAATAAATTGCAGCTTGTCTTTCCCAGCACTGGCAGAGGTGAATGGTCCGCGTGCACCGGTTATGTATTTCTGCTAGAAACATTATAAAGTGATAGGATATAGGCACACACCTTACACAGGCTGGAGGTATGCCAGGGTCAGAAAGGAATAGTGAAAAGCTAGGAAGGAATGAAGGAAGGGCTCCTCAACAACACAAACAAGCCCTTTTATTTATACTATCAGAATCCTTAGTATCATATATATCTCCATGCATACACCCCCCAACACTTGACACTGTTATAGCTGCTGATTGGACAGGCTGCTCCCATCAGTATTTGTGTCATTAGAGACACAGTGCTCACACATACACTGCACCAAATCTGCTGCTGTGTGAAGACATCAGTGACACAGAGCTGTCTCATTCACACAGCAGAGGCTTTGTCACACAACAGATTACATCAGTGACTGCCATCCCCTGTGCAGATTAGAAGCTGCAGACCCACATTACTGGCCATCACACAGTCTGTTCTCACTGCTGCCAGCAGCCTGGGACAGTGAGGGAAGGAATTACTGATAATGAGTTACGTATTGTAATCATGGAGAGGCCCAGAATACAGGATGATTTTCCCTCCTCACTAGTTTCACTTTCCATAGATCACTGTTCAGCGTGTGTCTGGGGGAGGAGCAGCTGGGTGGTCTGCTCTCTGCACTGAGGCTGCTAGAGGGGGAGGATTTGTTACTGTGTGACAAGGGCTTCTTCATGTGGACGGGGAGGGCCTGTTGCTATGGAGGGTGGGGTTGTTGCTATAGAGGGCATGTTTGGAGTAGAGTAGGAGGTTACGACCAGTTCTCATTTCAATGCCATAACACCCCCCCCACCTTGGACGTTCTGTTCAGAATATCTAGAAAACCGTGCAAACTGGTGACAGAAAGTAAATTACTTATTGTCATAATTCTGCAGCCCAGATAAGTACTGAGATTATGTGAAAAAGCCCGGACAACCCCTTTAATCATAGCACTATTATATAACAATGAAAGGTTTAAATATAGGAGAGCGTGCAGAAGCAACAAATGAGTATCCACCCACCATTGATTTACACACCAACTCAATGCAGCCAACAACATACCGTAATTAATTAGGAGTATACTGACATGTGAAGGAGAGAAAAAAATTGATGACTTATATCCTATCTAAAATTGCATATTTTGAGCCATGTTTTAGCAAGAAAATTCCTTAATAATAATACAGTTCAGTTCTAAAGTCCAAAGGTGCTCGAGTATCCATGCAGAATATTCCAAACACTTCCATGTGTTCAGAAAAGAGCAGACCACTACACTGCAGCAGTATTTGGTTAAAAATATGATTCCTCAGGGTTTGAAAATAAAAAAATTCCAAGCACTTAGTTTGGAGAATTGTTTTTACAACAATGGAATGATATTCTAGCCAAATGATCTTATTCAGTTAATGGTCAAACGTGAAAATCTGAAACTTGATGCACTGGAGAAATCTATAATACCACTACAGGAAAAATTCATTACTTTTTCTAAAATGTCACGCTACACAACTTTAACCCCTTCACGACATGTGCCGTACATGTCGGCTTCGGCGATGAGCTTGTATTGTTTCCGACATATAACAACTGATTTGATCAGCTGATATGTGTCTCTAAGGCTAGTTTCACATTTGCGCCTTTTTGCGCAGCATTTCGTGCGCACTTGAAACGCTTGCTAATGCATGTAAATGCAGCGATTTTTTGACGCAACAGCGTGCACATGATGCCAAAAAAACAGCATTTGTATTCGATTTCATGCGTTTTTGCATGCGTTTGCATTTTTTATGCGCATGCGTTGTCTAGATGTCACATTTCACAGGAGGAAAATTCTTGAAAAATTGTTGAAACAGACTCCACGAATGGGACACCAGTGGGCGTGTGTCATGGGAATTCTTTATATAGACCCTGTTTACAGCTGAATTCTTCAGATTTGCTTGCTTTTTCCTTTGTGAACATGGATCTGCGTTGGAAGAGTTTTCACTTTAACTTGGTTTGGACATCTCACTGGCTCAGGCTTTTGCATTTGCTTGTCAGCAACAAAGCGAGAGAGAGAGACAGTGAAGATGGCAACGGGGGTGTTTGTGGATACATCCAATTATTGAACTACAAGAGATCCGTGGAGCCTACCACACCCTCTACAGCGAGCTCCAGAGAAACCCGGCAAAATTTACTGACTATACCCGGATGTCCCAAGAAAGCTTCATGGATTTGCTTGATCATGTTCAAGACGCCATCCGGAGACAGGACACAAAGCTCTGTTGTGCGATTCCTCCTGAGGAACGGCTCCTTGTCAAATTACGGTACGTAATGCTTAAAAACCAATGCCTGCATAATTGTTTTTGTTCTGCCATGTATTAAACAAAAGCCTGCTGAATTATTGTTATGCCAGGTACTAATCCTTTTTTATGTTATTGTTTTAAAAAACCCTAGACCTAAATATTAATTTTTGTTCTTTCTCTGTTTCGCAGATTCCTGGCTACTGGAGAGAGCCCATCTTCACTCCACTTCCAGTACTGGATAGGAATGTCCACCTTGTCGGGAATAGTTGCCGACACCTGCTGGACTTTGAGGGACGTTCTATGTCCAGAATTTAAGCCCCTGCCCACCGCGGAAAAGTGGATGGAAATCGCTGAAAGATTCTGGACAGTCTGCAATTTCCCCTACTGTTTGGGAGCAGTTGATGGGAAACACATCCGGATAATAAAACCCAAAAGAACAGGCTCTGAGTACTTTAACTATAAAAAGTACTTTTCTACAGTACTCATGGCCATTGCAGATGTAGACTGTCTGTTTGTTGTGGAGGACATTGGGGCATTTGGCTGGGGGAATGACTCACAGGCTTTTAAGAACTCGGACATGGGCCATAGGTTGTATGGCAACCATTTTAATTTACCCATGTCACAGCGTCTTCCCCACACCAAAGGTCCGCCACAGCCATTTGTAATGGTTGGGGATGAGGCATTCCAAATGTGCCAAAACCTGCTGAAATCCTACTCCAGCCGTGACTTGGACCACACCAAAAAAAAATCTTTAATTACAGACTGACCAGGGCCCGAAGAACTGCAGAGTGTGCTTTTGGTATTCTTGTCTCCAGATGGTGCATTCTCGGCACAGCCATTAATCTAAAGCTGGAAACAGTGGATAAGGTGGTGAAGGCGTGTGTGGTTCTACATAATTTTGTTATGGCTAAAGAGCACCTTAACTTTGAACTCGAAGAACCAGCTGCACACCCATTGCCTGAATTCAATCAGCACTCTCTCAGGTCATCAGTTGAAGTTGGCCAAATGAGGGACCAATTTGCGGCCTACTTTATCTCTGATGTAGAACATATGGAATGGCAAGATCAAATTGTGTAAAATTGTTTTCTTGAGTGTATGTGAATAAAAAACCTGTTTGGATACTGGTTCCGAGTGCACTCTTTTTTTTATACATTTCAACACAACACCTGCCCAGGTGTACTTGTGAATTCATGATGCTGTGTTTTGTGCATCATTAATTTACTAGCACTCCTGGCCAGGTGACTACATACACACAAGTTGTATGACCTGAATCATCTCTACAGTTTGTGTTCAATGTGCAGAGACGGTGGAGATAATACATATTTGTATCACATGGCCTGATGTTACAAATAGTGATTTTGGGATGCAATAGCATCCTTCACTGTTTATGACACCTGACCATGTGAGAATAAATATTAATATAGGATCTCCACTGTGGCTTCAGTATGAACGCAGACTATAGCGTTGATAAAGTTTATACAACTTCTATAATACTCAGGCCTGTTGTCATGGTAAAATTAGCACACCTGGTCAGTTGAATACACATATGAGTTAAACTCCAACATCGCTCCAGTCTGCATGCAATAGATAATGCAGACTGAAGCGACGCTGCAGGTTAACTCATATGTGTATTCACTTGCCCGGGTGTGATAAATGCTTATGATACGAGGCCAGGGTATTGTGCATATGACGTGCTTTTTCTCCATCTCCTCAGTTTATTCACCACACAATGAATAGTGGATGTGGTTAATTACAAGGTATAGCTAGAATCCCCTGGCCTTGTGTCACAAAGAGTGAAATGAGGATGTTAAAAACACACCAATCCTCAATTCACTCTTTATGATACCTGGCAAAGTAGCAATAGATATGCCTTGCACTCAACACCATCCTCTATTCAGTCTGTGCAATATTAGCATACTGAAGAGACTGGTGGTGAAAATACAAGTCATATATTTGTGGTTTTGACTACTCATATCTCTAGGAATGACACAAGAAACATGTGTCATTAATGGAGCTATGTGGTGGCAAAAACACAAAGTGTACGGCGCAGTGTGTGTGGGCAGCGAAAGACACATTAATCAAACATTATTATGGTAAACCATAAATTAACATTTATTTTTAACAAAAAAAAAAAATTATTTGGAACGACGTTCGGGGGAAGATGGTTGCACCTTTGGGGTGTGGAGAGATGAGGAATGGCTGGAAGGTGAGGAAGGGGTTCTAGGGGAAGGTGAAACCAAAGGTGGGGCGGAAAGGAGCTCAGGATGGCTGGGACGGGTCCGAGGTCGTTCGATGAAGGACCACTCCAGGGACAGGTTGCAGGGTGCTGCTCCAGGTGCTGTGAAAAGAAAAGAAAAACATTAGTATCATGCATTTACAAGCACCAACTGCTGTGGAATAGAAAAGCACAGATTAATAAACAATACAATACACCAAAAGACTTACCCTCTGGTGGCAAGGACAGGTCTTAGGAATACCAATGCCTGGTGGTATCTGTATTTTGTTCAGGTCCTTGCTGCCGCACCACTGTGACCCTGACCCTCCCGATGTACATCCCTGTTGAAGCGGTCCTTCATCAAGAGCCAAAGGGTTCTGACTTTGTTCACTGTGGAAAAAAATAAAAAAAATAAAAAAATTGGACAATGCACTGATGGGCAAATCAATAGCAACACACACACACACACCTGTGTGATCACGACCAAGGTGACTGCGGCATCACAAAACAATACAATAGACAATGCACTCACTGTTGACCATGATAACACAAATGTGTATCATGCAAGAATATATCTAGCATGACAGACACCTGTGTGATCATGTACAAGAGTCACTGCTGCACCACAGAGCATTGAAATACTTACGAAAATCCTTGCGGACCCGGGAGAGGCGTTGTTCCAGCCTTCCATCAGCGCTGCGGCCTCCTCAGTCCAGAGCTGCTGGGTCACCACCGTGTCCGCATGCTGCGGATCACGGCTGTCCCAGAACGGGACTCGCTCCAGGACTAGGTTGATGAGGGCATCGTTGTCCAGGGTGATTTTTCGTCCCATTGGGGAGCCTAGAAAAAAAAGAAAAAAAAAAATTAGAAAAACATTAGAATTTTTGACAGATTTGGAAATGAAAAAGGTAGAAAAAGATTCAGAAAAGAAGAAAGATGGAAGATAAAATAACAGGACAGAAAAAATAAAAAAATTAAAAAGGGACATTTACAGTCAGTATATACTTACAGGCCGTCTCCCCGCTGGCTCATGGACTGGCTGCTGCTGCTGTTCGTCCTCACTTGCCGTGGCCGATGAGGTCTGAAAAAGAACAAAAATTAATTTGCCACATGTGTACATGCTGCAGCGAATACTTACCCAAAATGTAAGGCAGGAAGATACTCACTTAACGATACGATACACTTTACTTTTTCCCTGGCGCTCTGCTTGGGCCAGTTCACCATGGGCCGGTGTGTACTCCTCTCCGGAAGACATGCTGACCAGACCAGGCCCAGATACAGGTGCAAAAATCAAATAGAGTCTGGGTCAGGGCAGGGCTGCTGTGTGTGTGCACAGCAGCCTAGATCAATCACAAAAAAACACAGAAAGAATGGTGTGCATAACCCAGCGTGCACGGCAAACTGTCGTGGTCAGCCACAACCAATATCAAATAAAAAAGAGAGAAGCCAGCGCTGCCTAAGGTTAGAACACAATACATAAAGTGCATATGCACATATTAATTTCTAACTGTACTTTAAAATGAGACATTTAGCAAAATATTGATCTGGCAGTGCGAAGGTTAGACCTGACATGTCCGGACCTGGTCAACTTTTATCTACGCTTGCCCTTTCTGGTGCCATGGGACTGATTCTGAGATGCTTTAAGTACATTTCGCATTTTATGCAGTCTTGCTTTGAATTTATTTAGGAGGCCGTAATGGCACAGCGAATAGCGTAGATTAGTACTGCCCAACATGAGAATGCCTTGATGTAGCTCAAAAATGATCGCCAGAGGCGAGTCACTAATCCTGCCTATCAGCACCCGTGTCACATGACCGTGGGTCGTCGATGGGTTGGCATGACAACCCAGGGTCTGCAGCAGATGCCTGTGGTTGTCATTGCCGGATAGCTATGAGCACCCCCAGTGGTTGGCATTCATAGCAAGTGTAGCATTTCTGCTGCAAAGAGCAGGGCGGAAGCCTTGCTTTATGTAGCACAAGCAATCGAATGATCACAGCTTCTAGTCTCCCATTTAGACAATTGAAGCAAGTGTAAAAGTAAAAAAAAGTTTTTAAAAAAAAATAAAAAAATATAAAGTTCAAATCACCCCCCAATCGCTTCATTCAAAATCAATTAAAAAAAATAAAAAAATACACATATCTGGTATTGCCACGCTCAGAATCACCCAATCTATCAAGATATGAAAATATCCGATCCGATCGTTAAACGACGTAGCAAAAAAAGTTAAAACGCCAGAATTACATTTTTTTGGTCACCGCAACATTGCATTAAAATTCAATAACGGGCGATCAAAAGATCGTATCTACACCAAAATGGTATCAATAAAAATGTCAGCTTGACCCACAAAAAATAAGCCCTCAACCAGCCTCAGATCAAAAAAATTGAGACACTAATGGCCTCAGAAAATAATGCAAAGTAATTTTTTTAACAAGAAAATGGGGGGGGAAGCCAGCACTGCTTAAGGTTAGAAAGCATAAATTGGAGTGCATATGCACATAATGTCTAGCTGTATTCAAAAATGAGATATTTAGCAAAAAAATTGATCAATTCAATTGAGCCACCCCGCCGCGCCAAGGCAATCTCATATGAGGGGTCCTACTCTATATATTTTTAATAAATGCTGTGCCATTACGGCCTCCTAAATACATTTAGAGCATGACCACATCAAGTGCAATCTGTGCCTGAACATTACTGGATCGCTCCCATGAAGCCGGATGAAGCAAGTGCAGATGAAGGCCAACCAGGTCTGAACACAGACATATCAGGAATGGCCTCCACACATTGCCTGACCAGCAAACATAGATGAAGGGCGATGTTGGTCCAGACACAGGTGCACAATTAAATAAAGCTTGGGGCAGGGTGGGGCTGCCGTGTGTGTGCACAGCAGCCTAATCCATCACAATGAACACAGAAAAATTATGGCGGACATAACCAAGCGTGCACGGCAACAGTGGTGGTGAGCCACAAACCAACAACAAGAAAATGGGGGGGAAGCCAGCACTGCTTAAGGTTAGAACGCATAAATTGGAGAGCATATGCACATAATGTCTAGCTGTATTCAAAAATGAGATATTTAGCAAAAAAATTGATCAATTCAATTGAGCCACCCCGCCGCGCCAAGGCAATCTCATATGGTCATGCTCTAAATGTATTTAGGAGGCCGTAATGGCACAGCATTTATTAAAAATATAAAGAGTAGGACCCCCCATATGAGATTGCCTTGGCGCGGCAGGGTGGCTCAATTGAATTGATCAATTTTTTTTGCTAAATATCTCATTTTTGAATACAGTTAGACATTATGTGCATATGCACTCCAATTTATGCATTCTAACCTTAAGCAGTGCTGGCTTCCCCCCCTATTTTCTTGTTGTTGGTTTGTGGCTCACCACCACTGTTGCCGTGCACGCTTGGTTATGTCAGCCATAATTTTTCTGTGTTCATTGTGATGGATTAGGCTGCTGTGCACACACACGGCAGCCCCACCCTGCCCCAAGCTTTATTTAATTGTGCACCTGTGTCTGGACCAACATCGCCCTTCATCTATGTTTGCTGGTCAGGCAATGTGTGGAGGCCATTCCTGATATGTCTGTGTTCAGACCTGGTTGGCCTTCATCTGCACTTGCTTCATCTGGCTTCATGGGAGCGATCCAGTAATGTTCAGGTACAGATTGCACTTGATATGGTCATGCTCTAAATGTATTTAGGAGGCCGTAATGGCACAGCATTTATTAAAAATATAAAGAGTAGGACCCCCCATATGAGATTGCCTTGGCGCGGCGGGGTGGCTCAATTGAATTGATCAATTTTTTTTGCTAAATATCTCATTTTTGAATACAGTTAGACATTATGTGCATATGCACTCCAATTTATGCGTTCTAACCTTAAGCAGTGCTGGCTTCCCCCCTTATTTTCTTGTTGTTGGTTTGTGGCTCACCACCACTGTTGCCGTGCACGCTTGGTTATGTCCGCCATAATTTTTCTGTGTTCATTGTGATGGATTAGGCTGCTGTGCACACACACGGCAGCCCCACCCTGCCCCAAGCTTTATTTAATTGTGCACCTGTGTCTGGACCAACATCGCCCTTCATCTATGTTTGCTGGTCAGGCAATGTGTGGAGGCCATTCCTAATATGTCTGTGTTCAGACCTGGTTGGCCTTCATCTGCACTTGCTTCATCTGGCTTCATGGGAGCGATCCAGTAATGTTCAGGTACAGATTGCACTTGATATGGTCATGCTCTAAATGTATTTAGGAGGCCGTAATGGCACAGTATTTATTAAAAATATAAAGAGTAGGACCCCACATATGAGATTGCCTTGACGCGGCGGGGTGGCTCAATTGAATTGATCAATTTTTTTTGCTAAATATCTCATTTTTGAATACAGTTAGAAATTATGTGCATATGCACTCCAATTTATGCTTTCTAACCTTAAGCAGTGCTGGCTTCCCCCCCTATTTTCTTGTTGTTGGTTTGTGGCTCACCACCACTGTTGCCGTGCACGCTTGGTTATGTCCGCCATAATTTTTCTGTGTTCATTGTGATGGATTAGGCTGCTGTGCACACACATGGCAGCCCCACCCTGCCCCAAGCTTTATTTAATTGTGCACCTGTGTCTGGACCAACATCGCCCTTCATCTATGTTTGCTGGTCAGGCAATGTGTGAAGGCCATTCCTGATATGTCTGTGTTCAGACCTGGTTGGCCTTCATCTGCACTTGCTTCATCTGGCTTCATGGGAGCGATCCAGTAATGTTCAGGTACAGATTGCACTTGATATGGTCATGCTCTAAATGTATTTAGGAGGCCGTAATGGCACAGCATTTATTAAAAATATAAAGCGTAGGACCCCCCATATGAGATTGCCTTGGCGCGGCGGGGTGGCTCAATTGAATTGATCAATTTTTTTTGCTAAATATCTCATTTTTGAATACAGTTAGACATTATGTGCATATGCACTCCAATTTATGCGTTCTAACCTTAAGCAGTGCTGGCTTCCCCCCCTATTTTCTTCTAATTTTTTTAACCCCTTTACCCCCAAGGGTGGTTTGCACGTTCATGACCGGTTCAATTTTTACAATTCTGACCACTGTCTCTTTATGAGGCAATAACTCTGGAATGTTTCCATGGATCCTGGTGAGTCTGACTTTGATTTTCTCATGACATATTATAGTTCATGTTAGTGGTAAAATTTCTTTCATATAACTTGTGCTTATTTGTGAAAAAAACAGAAATTTGGTGAAAATTTCGCAATTTTCCAACTTTGAATTTTTATGCCCTTAAATCACAGAGATATGGCACACACAAAACTTAATAATTAACATTTCCCACATATTTACTTTACATGAGCACAATTTTAGAACCCAAATATTTTTTTTTAGGTAGTTATAAGTGTTAAAAGTTGACCAGCGATTTCTCATTTTTACATCACCAATTTTTTTAGGGACCATATCACATTTGAAGTCACTTTGAGGGGTTTATATGATAGAAAATACCCAAAAGTGACACAATTCTAATAACTGCACCCCTCAAGGTGCTCAAATCCACATTCAAAAAGTTTATTAACCCTTCAGGTGCTTCACAGGAATTTTTTGAATGTTTAAAAAAATGAACATTTAACTTTTTCACAAAAAAATTACTTCAGGTCCATTTTTTTGTTTTACTAAAGGTAACAGGAGAAGTTGGACTGCAAAAGTTATTGTGCAATTTGTCCTGAGTATGCTGATACCCCATATGTGGGGGGAACCACTGTTTCGGTGCATGGCAGAGCTCAGAAGGGAAGGAGCGCCGTTTGATTTTTTCAACGCAAAATTTGCTGGAATTCAGATCGGACACCATGTCATGTTTGGAGAGCTCCTGATGTGCCTAAACAGTGGAAACCCCCCACAAATGACCCCATTTTGGAAACTAGACCCCCCAAGGAACTTATCTAGATATATGGAGAGAACTTTGAACCCCTAAGGGCTTCACAGAAGTTTATAATGTACAGCCGCACAATTAAAAATATTTTTTTTCCACAAAAATGATCTTTTCACCCCCAATTTTTATTTTCGCAAGGGTAACAGGACCCCAAAAGTTATTGTGCAATTTGTCCTGAGTATGCTTATACCCCATATGTGGGGATAAATGACTATTTTGGGTGCATGTCAGAGCTCGGAAGGGAAGCAGCGCCATTTTACTTTTTTGGCTGAAATTGAGATCGGAATGCCATGTCATGTTTGGAAAGCCCCTGATGTGCCTAAACAGTGGAAACCCCCCACAATTGACCCATTTTGGAAACTAGACCCCCCAAAGAACTTATCTAGATATCTGGTGAGAACTTTAACTCCCCAAGGGCTTCACAGAAGTTTATAACATACAGCCGTGCAATTAAAAAATCATATTTATTCCAAAAAAATGATCTTTTCACCCCCAATTTTTATTTTCCCAAGGGTAACAGGACCACAAAAGTTATTGTGCAATTTGACCTGAGTATGCTGATACCCCATATGTGAGGGTAAATGACTATTTGGGCGCATGGCAGAGCTCGGAAGGGATGCAGCGTCATTTGACTTTTTTGGCTGGAATTGAGATTGGACGCCATGTTGCATTTGGAAAGCCCCTGATGTGCCTAAACAGTGGAAGCCCCCCACAAATGACACCATTTTGGAAAATAGACCCCCCAAGGAACTTATCTTGATGTGTGGTGAGAAACTTGAACCCCTAAGGGCTTCACAGAAGTTTATAATGCCCAGGCATGAAAATAAAAAAATCATATTTTTTTCCACAAACATGATCCTTTAGTCAGCAATTTTTTTATTTTCCTAAGGGTAACGAGAAATTACACCCCAACAGTTGTTGTCCAATTTGTCCTGAGTACGCTGATATCCAATATGTGGGAGAAAACTACTATATTGGCACACATCAGGGCTTGGAAGGGAAGTAGTGACATTTTGGAATGCAGACTTTAATGGAATGGTCTGGGGTTGTCATGTTGTCTGTGGAGATCCCCTGATGTGCCTAAACTGTGGAAACCCCCCACAAGTGACCCCATTTTGGAAACTAGACCCCCAAGGAACTTATCTAGATGTGTGATGAGTAGTGTTGAGCATTCCGATACCGCAAGTATCGGGTATCGGCCGATACTTGCTGTATCGGAATTCCGATACCGACTTCCGATATTTTTTCAATATCGGAAGTCGGAATCGGAATCGGAAGTTCAAAGTTGATTGACAGCCTGACGTCATCATGATGCGCGGTGTGTGCGCATCATGATGCGCCGTCATTTCGGGCCTTCCGGGGGGCTGTGCCGGCCTGCCGGGGGGCTGTGTGGACTGCCCGGGGTCTGTACCGGCCTGCCGGGGGGCTGTGCCGGCCTGCCGGTGGTCTGTGCACCCTGTGGGGGTCTGTACCGGCCTGCCGGGGGGCTGTGCCGGCCTGCCGGTGGTCTGTGCACCCTGTGGGGGTCTGTACCGGCCTGCCGGGGGGCTGTGCCGGCCTGCCGGGGGGCTGTGCTGATGTCCGGGGGTCTGTGCAAGCATCGTCCGATGGGACTACAAGTCCCATCTGGCGATGCCTGCTACCATGACAGTGATTGACACATTAGCCAATGATGGGACAGTAGTAGTCCCATCATCCGGCTAATGTGTTAAATGTTAAAAAAAAAAAAAAAAAAAAATACTACATACATACTACATGCATGCTACATACATACTACATGCTACATACATACTACATACATACTACATACATACCACATATATACTACATACATACTACATACATACTACATACATACTACATATATACTACATGCATGCTACATACATACTACATGCTACATACATACTACATACATACTACATACATACTACATGCTACATACATACTACATATATACTACATGCATGCTACATACATACTACATGCTACATACTACATATATACTACATACATAATACATACATACTACATGCATGCTACATACATACTACATGCTACATACATACTACATATATACTACATGCATGCTACATACATACTACATGCTACATACATACTACATATATACTACATACATACTACATGCATGCTACATGCATGCTACATACATACTACATGCTACATACATACTACATATATACTACATGCATGCTACATACATACTACATGCTACATACATACTACATATATACTACATACATACTACATGCATGCTACATACATACTACATGCTACATACATACTACATATATACTACATGCATGCTACATACATACTACATGCTACATACATACTACATATATACTACATACATACTACATACATACTACATGCATGCTACATACATACTACATGCTACATACATACTACATATATACTACATGCATGCTACATACATACTACATGCTACATACATACTACATATATAATACATGCATGCTACATACATACTGCATGCTACATGCATGCTACATACATACTACATACATACTACATGCTACATACATACCACATATATACTACATACATACTACATACAATACATTCATACAATACATACATAGACATACAGTACATATAACATAGAGTAACATACTTACCAATACTTGTCACATTGTTCCCCGAAGCCATTGTCTTTTACGGAATAAATATTAACATAACAAACCACAAAAATACTCACCCACGATCCGAAGCAGTCCACGAGTGTGTCCCATGACGATCTTGGGTAGAGAACTGCAGCATCAGCTGTTGCTGCCGTTCTCTACGGGCTGCAGGAATCCAATGACGGAAGGTAGGTATCCTTCCGCACTGTATTCCTCCGCCACTTAAAAAAAAAAAAAGTCCCTAGTCTCACTTTATGCCATTGCTGCGTGGGAATTTCCCACACAGCAATGGCATAAAGTGAGACTAGGGACTTTTTTTTTTTTTAAGTGGCGGAGGAATACAGTGCGGAAGGATACCTACCTTCCGTCATTGGATTCCTGCAGCCCGTAGAGAACGGCAGCAACAGCTGATGCTGCAGTTCTCTACCCAAGATCGTCATGGGACACACTCGTGGACTGCTTCGGATCGTGGGTGAGTATTTTTGTGGTTTGTTATGTTAATATTTATTCCGTAAAAGACAATGGCTTCGGGGAACAATGTGACAAGTATTGGTAAGTATGTTACTCTATGTTATATGTACTGTATGTCTATGTATGTATTGTATGAATGTATTGTATGTAGTATATATGTGGTATGTATGTAGCATGTAGTATGTATGTAGTATGTATGTAGCATGCATGTAGCATGCAGTATGTATGTAGCATGCATGTAGTATATATGTAGTATGTATGTAGCATGTAGTATGTAGTATGTATGTAGTATGTATGTGGTATGTATGTAGTATATATGTAGTATGTATGTAGCATGTAGTATGTATGTAGCATGCATGTAGTATATATGTAGTATGTATGTAGCATATATGTAGTATACATGTAGTATATATGTAGTATGCATGTTGCATGCATGTAGTATATATGTAGTATGTATGTTGCATGTAGTATGTATGTAGTATGTATGCTGCATGTAGTATATATGTAGTATGAATGTAGCATGTATGTAGTATGTATGTAGCATGCATGTAGCATGCAGTATGTATGTAGCATGCATGTAGTATATATGTAGTATGTATGTAGCATGTAGTATGTATGTAGTATGTATGTAGTATGTATGTAGCATGCATGTAGTATATATGTAGTATGTATGTAGTATGTATGTAGTATGTATGTAGCATGCATGTAGTATATATGTAGTATGTATGTAGCATGTAGTATGTATGTAGCATGCATGTAGTATATATGTAGTATGTATGTAGCATGTAGTATGTATGTAGCATATATGTAGTATGTATGTAGTATGTATGTAGCATGCATGTAGTATATATGTAGTATGCATGTTGCATGCATGTAGTATATATGTAGTATGTATGTTGCATGTAGTATGTATGTAGTATGTATGTTGCATGTAGTATGTATGTAGTATGAATGTAGCATGTATGTAGTATGTAGTATGAATGTAGCATGTATGTAGTATGCATGTTGTATGTATGTAGCATGTAATTTTTTTTTTTTTTTTACATTCAACACATTAGCCGGATGATGGGACTACTACTGTCCCATCATTGGCTAATGTGTCAATCACTGTCATGGTAGCAGGCATCGCCCGATGGGACTTGTAGTCCCATCGGACGATGCCTGCACAGACCCCCGAAGCCTGCACAGCCCCCCGGCAGGCCGGCACAGCCCCCCGGCAGGCCGGCACAGCCCACCGGAGCCTGCACAGCCCCCCGGCAGGCCGGCACAGACCACCGGAGCCTGCACAGACCCCCGGCAGGCTGGCACAGCCCCCCGAAAGGCCCATACAGACCCCAGAGAGGCTGTACAAGGGAAAAACAGGATTTTTCTTATTCCGATACCGGAAGTCCCATAGACTTGAATGGGACTTCCGGTATCGGAATCGGCGATACCGATACTTTTTTTTAAGATCGGCCGATCCATTCCGATCCGATACTTTGAAGTATCGGACGGTATCGCTCAACTCTAGTGATGAGCACTTTGAACTCCCGAGTGCTTCACAGAAGTTTATAATGTAGAGCCATAA
This sequence comes from Dendrobates tinctorius, assembly GCF_039654945.1. Lineage (NCBI taxonomy): Eukaryota > Metazoa > Chordata > Amphibia > Anura > Dendrobatidae > Dendrobates > Dendrobates tinctorius. Next base: position 9,685,889 of record NW_027361829.1, on the reverse strand, counting down.
AAATAAAAAAAATCATATTTTTTTTCCACAAAAATGATATTTTTGCCCCCAATTTTTTATTTTCCCAAGGGTAACAGGAGAAATTGGACCCCAAAAGTTGTTGTGCAATTTGTCCTGAGTAAGCTGATACCCCATATGTTGGGGTATAACACTGTTTGGGCGTATGTCAGAGCTTGGAAGGGAAGGAGCACCATTTGACTTTTTCAACGCAGAATTGTCAGGAATTGAGATCAGATGCCATGCTGCGTTTGGAGAGCCCCTCATGTGCCTAAACAGTGGAAACCCCCCAATTCTAACTCCAACCCTAACCCCAACACACCCCTAACCCTAATCTCAGCCCTAACCCTAGCCCTAAACCTAGCTCTAATCCTAACGCTAATGGGAAAATGGAAATAAATACTTTTTTTAATTTTATTTTTTCCCTAACTAAGAGGGTGATTAAGGAGTGTTTTATTTACTATTTTTAGCTGGTTTTTATGTTTGGCAGCTGTCACACGCTAAAAGACGCTTTTTATTGTAAAAATAGCTTTTGCATCACCACATTTTGAGAGCTATAATTTTTCCATATTTTGACCCACCGAGTCATATGAGGTCTTATTTTTTTCGGGACGAGTTGATATTTTTATTGGTACCATTTTCGGGCATGTGACATTTTTTGATCGCTTTTTTTTCTGATTTTTGCGACGCAAAATGAACAAAAATCAGCATTTCATGAATTTCTTTTCGGGGGTGCGTTTACACCGTTCCATGTGTGGTAAAATTGATTAAGCGGTTTTATTCTTCGGGTCGTTATGATTACAGCGATACCTCATTTATATCATTTTTAATGTTTTGGCACTTTTATACAATAAAAAACAATTTTATATAAAAAAAATAATTATTTTTGCATCACTTTATTCTGAAAGTTATAACTTTTTTATTTTTTGCTGATGATGCTTTTTGTGGGACAAGATGTCATTTTCAGCTGTGCCATGTTTATTTATATACGTCTTTTTGATTGCGTGTTATTTTACTTTTTGTTCGGCGGTATGATGATAAAGCATTGCTTTTTGCCTATTTTTTTTAAGGGGTTCTCTTAAGGGGTTAACTAGTGGGACAGTTTTATAGGGCAGGTCAGTACGGACATGGTAATACCTAATATGTGTATTTTTATTGTTTTTATTTTTTTATTTACAAAAAATAACTATTAGGGATTTTTTTATTATAATTTATTTAGGATTTCTTTATAAATTATTTTTACACTTGTTTTATTTTTACTTTATTATATTGTCCCAATGTGGGACATTACAAAAAAGTGTCAGATCGCTGATCTGACAGTTTGCACTTGTAACAGAGAAAAGAAATGAAACTACTCCCTTTTTGATGTTTTTCTAGAAGGTGATATAGTCACAGGAAAAAATATGTACTAGAGATGGGCAGACCCCTGGATGTTTGGGTCCAGCAGGTTTAGCCGAACAGTTGAAGAAAAGTTAGTGTTCGGGTACCAGAATAGTACCCGGACCTGAACTTGAACCCAGACTACATTCATTTTAATGGGGGGCCGTATATTTAAATTATGTAAATAATTTTAAAAAATGGCGTGGGGTCCCCCCCATTTTTGACAACTAGCCAAGACAGAACAGACAGCTGGTGGCTAATAGGAACTGGCCAAGGAGCGCAGAGACAGATCTGGCCAAGGTTGCAAAAGAATTTCTGCAGTACTCAAGGTTCCTAAGAGCACAGTGGCCTACATAATTCTTAAATGTAAGAAGTTTGTGACCACCAGAAGTCTTCCTAGACCTGGTCGTCCAGCCAAACTGAACAATTGTGGGAGAAAAACCTTGGTGAGAGAAGTAAAGAAGAACCTAAAGATCACTGTGGCTGAGCTCCACAGATGCAGTAGGAAGATGGAGGAAAGTTCCTCAAAGTCAACTATCACTGCAGCCCTCCTCCAGTCAGGTCTTTATGGCAGAGTGGCCTGATGTAATCCTCTCTTCAGTGCAAGACATATGAAAGCCCACACAGAGAGTTTGGTAAAAAACACATGAAGGACTCCCAGACTATAAGAAATAAGATTCTCTGGTCTGATGAGACAAAAATAGAACTTTTTGGTAATAATTCTAAGCGGTATGTTTGGAGAAAACCAGGCACTGCTCATCATCTGCCTAATACAATCCCAACAGAAGAATGGTAGACTATCCCCAAATCCAGGTGTGAAAAACTTTTTGCATCATTCCTAAGAAGACTCATGGCTGTACTACCGTAGCTCAAAACTGTGTTTCTACATTTCTGTTTTTTTTCAGTCAAGATGGGGTGCAGAGTGTACATTAATGAGAAAAAAAAATAACTTTTTTGAATTTACCAAATGGCTGCAATGAAACAAAGAGTGAAAAATTTAAAGGGGTCTGTTAGGGCTGGCGGAACGCACCAAATAATAGAATGAAAGTAAGGTGCGTTCGCAGCCCGGGGTCCACCGTGCAGAGGTGATAAACTGCTGCTTGGTAGTGGCGGATGTAAATAGCGGTATACAGAAGGACCCACGCGGGGTAACGTCACTCGATGTGAACAGGAGTGGACTCAGTTACGTCACAGAGCCACAGTACCGTGGAACATAAATGCCAGAGCCTGTTAAAACTCACAGCACTTGGCAAGAGAGCACTCAGTTTGTGGTCACAGAACTCAGCCCCAAAGACACGAGGTCTGAGTCCCTCTAGACCTACTGAGCGTGCGGCATCGCACGTGCAGACATCCCTAATGAATGCTGACCACCGAGGAATGCAGACTATGTGCACCGTGGCGTACAGACAAAGCCACCGGTGGAGGCTGATGCCAGTCTCTGACTCTGCCTCTACCTTGACCTCAGCCTGAGTGCTAGCAGGCTAGGCTACACAACACATCCTTACCAAGGGTAGAGGTTTCATAGTGAGTCATTGACCAGAGACATTCATACATGCATACAGCACTCACTCCACATAGTCTAACCTTTTTCTATATTAGCGCATGGCCATGTAGTCCTGTGATCCTTTTATAGATGCAGCCTTCCGGGACCTTCCTGATGACCCAATCCGAGTTGCAATAGGACCTGAGCATGTGACCTCCGACCTCCAATGAGAGGTCGTCCCACGGGCATGCTCAGTAGGAGAAAAGCAGGACTTAGTCCCAGGAGCATCTGCGCACCTACCCCCAGGAGCATCTACCCCCCCTCCTACGGCCCTCCTCTCCATGTGCCTCGCTTTGCTCAAAAGCTGCAATGAGCTGAGGAGCATGAATGTGTTCAACAGGTTCCCAGGTCCTGTCCTCCGGGCCATAACCCCTCCAGTCCACCAGATAGAACTTTTCACTTCATACCACCTTACACCCAACAATGGCGTTCACCTCATAATTGTCCGTAGATGAGCCCGATGTCCTGGCAGATGACTCGGAAAACCGGGACATGTGAACGGGTTTTAGGAGGGACACATGAAAGGTGTCGGTGATATCGAGGTGTAGTGGAAGAGCCAGACGGTATACCACAGGTTTAATCTGTTCCAGGACCCTGAAGGGACCTATAAAGCGAGGTGAAAACTTAGTGGACTCGACTCACTGCTTGATGTTACGGGCGGAGAGTCACACTAGATCGTCAGGAGCAAAGGTCGGAGCGGGGCGCCGGTGAGCATGGTGGAAACCCTCATTCTCTCCTTGGAGGCCCGGATGGCATCCTGTGTGCGATCCCAAATGTCACGTGCCTCCACCGCCCAGTCTGCCACCCTAGAGTCGGTGGAAGACACGGGCATCGGCACAGGAACCCGCGGTTGCTGGCCATAGTTAAGGAGGAATGGGGTTTGTCCAGTGGAATCGGCTACGGCGTTGTTTAGCGCAAACTCTGCGCAGTTTCTGGGAATATTGGAAATAGCTAAAAACGCTGAGCTATGTGGAAAATAATGAGCATGCTGTGTTTTTAGCCGCTAAGCGTTTTCTGAGCGGAAAAAAACGCATACATTGGCACAAAAAGCCAAAAATGCATTAAATTGAATGGCAAGCTTCTTTTAAGCTTTTCTGATCTGGCACAAACGCTTCAAAAACGCTTAAAAAAACGCAATGTGGGCACACAGCCTTAATGCTGAGCAGACATCAAAGCTCTCTCCAGAACCGAGACACAAACTGGGGACCCCAGTCACTGACGATTTTGTCAGGCATGCCGTGTAGGCGGAAAACGTGCCTAATGAACAATGCCGCCAAGACCCGTGCAGGAGGCACCCGCAGAAGGGGCACCAAGTGTACCATTTTGGAGAAATGGTCGGTGACTACCCAAATAACAGTGCAGCCACGAGACTTGGGTAAGCCCACCACAAAGTCCATCCCAACCATCTCCCAGGGCCTGTCTGCCACCGGCAGAGGGCAAGGTAACCCAGCAGGTCGTTGCCGAGGAGACCGATTCTTGGCGCAGGAGACACACGCCCGAATATAGTCTCCAACGTGACGGGCCATATGCGGCCACCAGTATGTCCTCGCCAGGAGCTCAGATGTCCTCTTGGTTCCAAAATGTCCACCCACCCAGGATGAGTGGGCCCAAGAGAGAACCTCCGGTCACAAATTAGGTGGAATGAAAGTCTTGCCCGGGGGCACAGACTCTAGCGAAACCAGGGCCACAGTTCTCAGGCTCTCTGAAGGGACAATTAACCGAGGCTCCTCCTCCTCCTTTTATGACATCATGGAGCGTCTCCCCAGAAAGAAAGTGGTGGGTGAAGTGGAATCGGGAGAAGAACAAGGACCATCTAGCCTGGCGAGAATTTAACTGCTGTGCGGTTTGTAGGTACACCAGACTTTTGTGGTCGGTGTAGACTTGGAAGGGATAGTCAGCCCCCTCCAGGAGGTGTCTCTATTCTGAAAAGGCCAACTTCATGGCTAGCAACTCCCTGTCCCCGATGGAATAGGTCCTCTCCGCTGGTGAGAAGGTCTTAGAGAAGAAACAAGGATGCTTCTGACCTTGAGCATCCTTTTGGAACAGGACTGCTCCAGCACCGACGGATGAGGCATCCACCTCCATAATAAATGGTTTATTTACATTGGAATGCAGCACAGTACAAAAAGAGGACTTGAAAATCCTCCAATAATGAGAACAGCAAAAGAACAACAAGGTTTACCCGTACAGGCCTCCAAACAAATGCACTATCAGGATGCAGTGGACCCATATAAGATGGCAACACAGGTGCAAAAATACCAATCAAGCAACTGCTCCAGCCTACCAATACATGGAGGGGGCGATTGCTGGTATGTTGATGCACAAAACAACTTGTATGCGGCGCTGTTCACACTAAGGCCATGCACAGCATCCAGGCCAGCCTAGTACCAACACCCTTCTATTAGTTCAACCTTGTTGTTCTTTTGCTGTTCTCATTATTGGAGGATTTTCAAGTCCTCTTTTTGTACTGTGCTGTATTATAATTTAGTGTTAGGTACCCGTAAGCGTGGAGATCTTTGACGTAGGTTACGGGCTCACGTATTTTGGCCAAAATATCAGCTAATACTCCACATTTTTTTAAAATGTGTTTTTTGCACTTTTTATTCGGGGTGCAGTTGGGCCCATTTGGTCTTGTAAACTGCGGTGTCTGTTCACACGGCATGCATTTTGTTAGCGCTGGGCAGCCCGCCTGAACTAATAGAAGGGTGTTGGTACTAGGCTGGCCTGGATGCTGTGCATGGCCTTAGTGTGAACAGCGCCGCATACAAGTTGTTTTGTGCATCAACATACCAGGCAATCGCCCCCTCCATGTATCCATGTATTGGTAGGCTAGAGCAGTTGCTTGATTAGTATTTTTGCACCAGTGTTGCCATCTTATATGGGTCCACTGCATCCTGATAGTGCATTTGTTTGGAGGCCTGTACGGGTAAACCTTGTTGTTCTTTTATTTACATTGGGGCAATGTAAAATGGGAGTGCTAGCAAAGTGAGACTTAATAGAGAGGAAAGCCTTGAAGACCTCCTCTGACCACAATTTAGAATTTGCTCCCTTCTTGGTGACGGCAACCAAGGGAGCTACCAAAGTTGAGAAGGGGGGATGAATTGGCGGTAGTAGTTGATAAATCCCAAAAAAACGCTGTACCACTACAAAGAAGAGCCCCACCCCTGCAGGTGACACTGACTTTCTAATGAATCCTCTTGCCAGATTCTCCTGGATGTATGAGACATTGCCTCTGTCTCTACGAGAGAGAGAGGATAAACTCAACACCGGGGAGGCTCAGCACTAGGCAAGAGGTCAATAGGACAGTCTCCACAGCCTTTTTGGAGAACACATCTGCATAGGGACAATAGTATTGGGGGAGAGGAAAGATCTGTGGGTACCTCTGTAGTAGAAACCTGAAGGCACTCCCTCTAATGTCTACCCTCACAGGATTTACTCCATCCCAGAATTCTCCCTGAAGACCACTCTATTAGAGGGGAGTGGTAGGGTAGCCATGGTATCCCCAAGAGAACCTCATCAATTCCCTCAGGCATGATTAGCAGGGAGATGATCTCCTGATGGGATGGAGACATGGAGAGAGTAAATGGGATGGTCTGATGTGTTATCCGTGAGGGTAGTGTCGACCCATTTATCACCAGTATGGTCACTGGCTTGGTGAGTATCACCAGTGGAATTGCGTGCCGTCGGGCAAGGCAGAAGACATAAAATTGCCTTTTGCCTCGTAATCCACGCAAAGCTCTACCACATGGGTGGATGGGCCAATACCGATTGTCCCCTTAAAGGTGAGCTTAGAAGATGGCGTCACTGCGTCTAGTGAACCAGCACCTAAGGTCACTAAACGCGGATGTTCCCTCGCTCGCTGAGGACACTTAGAGGCAAGATGTCCCGACTGCCAGCAGATACGACAGACCATGTGTGTACGAGCGGTTCAGGACTTAGATCTCACTCGAGACACCGCCATGGGCTCATGTGGCTTGGAAGTCTGGGTCGAAGATTCCAGAGGTTTGGCGAAGGTGGGAGTCAGCCGAAACTTCTGCCTACACTGGGCTCGCTCCAACCTTCGCTTGTTAAAACGAAGGTCGATGCGCTTAGAAACCGTTATTAGCTCCTCTAGTGTGGCAGGAATCTCCCTAGTGGCCAGAGCATCCTTTACATGGTCAGCCAGCCCCCTTCAAAACACGGGAATAAGGACTTTATCTGGGCACTCCAGCTTGGAAGCCAGAGACCGGAAATGGACAGCAAAATGGCTTAACCCTGTGTAGATGCCAGCAGTTGGAGCGCTGTATCGTGGGTGACTCGAGGTCCCAAAAAGACCTGTTACAGAGTGCTCAGAAACTGTTTTGCACTCTGCACCGCCCGATCGTCACACTCCCACAATGGCCTGGCCCACTCCAACGCCCTGTCCGACAAGAGGGATAATATGAATCCCACCTTGGCCCATTCTGAGGTGAAACGTGCTGCCAGGAGCTCAAGGTGTATTTCACACTGGCTCACGAATCCCCTGCATGACTGGCTATCAGCAGAAATCTTATCTGGCAGCGGAAGGTGGGATAATGTTGGAACAGGGGTGGCAGTGGACAAAGTGGCTATAGCCACGCTAGCAGCCTGAGCAGCTACTGCGGTAACATCCACAGCTGTGGTTGTGTGCTCAAGAGCCGCCAACCTACCCTCCAGCTGCTGGATGTACCACTGTAGTGGCTGCTCATCTTCCATTACTAGCCAGACCCTGGCGCTAATATAATGTTAGGGCTGGCGGAATGCAACAAATAATAAAATGAAAGTAAGGTGCATTTGCAGCCCGGGGTCCATCGTGCAGAGGTGGTAAACTGCTGCTTGGTAATGGCAGATGTATATAGCGGTATACAGAAGGTCCCACGTGGGTTAACATCACCCCGTGTGAACAGAAGCGGACTCTGTTACGTCACAGAGCCACAGTACCGTGGAACATAAAAGCCGGAGCCTGTTAAAACTCACAGCACTCGGCAACAGAGAGCTCAGTTTGTGGTCACAGAACTCAGCCCCAAAGACACGAGGTCTGAGTCCCTCTAGACCTACTGAGCGTGTGGCGTCACACCTGCGGACACCGCTAATGAACGCTGGCCACCGAGGAGTGCAGGCTATGTGCACCGTGGCATACAGACAAAGCCACCGGTGGATGCTGATGCCAGTCTCTGACTCTGCCTCTACCTGGACCTCTTTTTGGATAAAATATTTAGGCTTACTGTGTGCTGCTGAGACCAGGATAAAGTCACCACATGAGAAACTTTTAACTCTTTATTCCCAACGCGTTTCAAAGTGAAAAACCACTTCTTCTTCAGGGGATGACATGTAGTGAATAGATACAGCCTTCTCTGGTTAAATACATACAATATTTGAATTTGGGCGCCAAAAATCACATGTGATGGGAGGACAGATGTCAGAGTTCAAGGGTTAATGGAGCATAAAAACCATTTACAAATGTTCTTATTACTTAACAATTATACTTTCTTGATTTCTATTTACAGATAATATATAAAAATATATGAAAAGAATTTCATTACATATACTGAAAAAAGGAAGAAAATAATATGGGAGATGAAACGAACCCATTAAAAAATTGTATATATATATCATAGTCCAGAGCCTATACCACTCGAATAGAGCGGATTTCGTTCGGGGAAGGAAGAAAACGTCAGATGGAAGAAAAAGTTGAGAAATATTACAAGAAAAAAATATATAATAAAATTTCATTAAAATTTCTTTTATTAAAAATATGAATGTATTAAAATATATATATAAAATTATATGTAATAAAAATGTGTTGGATTGATAAGTGTTTGGAAAAAAAAATTTTTGTATAGGCTTGGGAATATAGCTCTGGTGGAAATATCAAAATGATTAATTGGTGCATGACAAAGGAAGCGGACCTACGACAATAAAACTCCAGAACTACCCCACGAGAACGAGTTCGCATCCCAAAGGGAAAGCACGCTTGAGCCAGCAAAAACTCTTTAGAAGAAAGAGGAGAATAATTAAAATTAAATTAATAATTCAGTGAGAACGCTCTAATAAAAGACAGAACAAATATACAACGAGTTCTCTCTGAATGTACTCCAAAAAAATTATTAGAAGAAAAAAATATTTTAAAAAAGGGAGGTTATAGGAAAACTTCTCTGATTTCGTTAAGACCATTGGGCTTCAGCGTATTAAGTCTATAAATCCAAAAAATCTCCTTGCGGTTCAATTGTCCCATTCTGTCAGGGTGATCGCTGGGTATATGTTCAATGGGGCTTATTTTTAACCCATTATAGTTTTTCCCATGCTTAAGAGCAAAATGCCTAGAAAGACCGTGTTGCATAAAACCTATTTTGATATTGTGTCTATGGGAATTAACCCTTCGGTGTAAGGGCTGAGTTGTTCTTCCCACATATTGTTTTTTGCAATCGCATTCTATTACATATATCACAAATCCTGTAGTACAATTTTGAAAACTTCTAATGGGAAAGCATTCTTTAGTGAAAGTGGATACAAAGGTTTTTTCTTTATGGGAAATTATACCGCAACATAAGCAATTTCTTTTGCCACATTTATATATCCCTATTGCTGAATTTAAGGGAGAAGAGGATGGTTTTATTCTAAAACGGCTCGGAGCAATTAGATTTTTAATAGTAGGTGCTCTGCGAAAAGTGATACCAGGGTTCCTCGGGAGAATTTTACATAAAATTGGATCATTTAAAAGAACATGCCAATTACGTGTCAGAATTTCTCTAATTTTAATGTTCTCAGCACAAAATTGTGTAATAAAATTGCCTGTAAATCTCTTATTGTCGGTTGTAGTCCTCTTGGTTCCATAAATTAGTAGATTCTGGGAAAGACTTTTACTGGTGTTGTAGGCATCTTTAACCAATCCTTCAGGGTATTTCTTAGCCATAAACCTATTCCTCAATATTTCAGCCTGGTTTTCAAAATCCCTCGTGTCAGTACAATTTTTTCTGATTCTTTTATATTGGTTAGCAGGTATATTTTTTAGCCATTTATTGAAATGACCGCTGCTGAAAGGTATATAGCTATTTTTATCAACGTGTTTAAAAAAGGTTTTCGTTAAAATATTATTGTTCTGAATAAATATAGTGATATCTAAAAAATTAATAGTAGAGGAATTATATAATGAGGAAAAAGACAAACCTCAGGAATTATTATTCATATCCGTGATAAATTCATCGATCGCCGATCGCAGGCGCCGCTGTGCGCTAGGAGGCGGCGCTACAAGCAAGGGGCGGGCACGCCGGGCAGAGAGCCGGCTCGGGGGCGGAGCTACCCCCGGCCGTGCGTGCGCTTAAAAAGCGCTAATGTGAAACCAGCCTTACCAAGTTTGTTTTTTCTGAAAACTTTTTTTAGAATGTTGCAAAAATAATTCACCATTTTTAAATGTCATTTAAGAAGTGTCACTTTTGGTACACACAGTGGGGTAAATAAGCGTGTGATACACTGCAAATTTTGCAAGTTTTGCCAACTACAAAGAATTAAGAGGCCTGTAATTGTTATTGTAGGTACACTTGAACTGTGTGATACAGAATGTTAAAAATAATCTGGAAAAATCACATTGTATTTTTACATAATTAATCTGCATTTTATTGCATGGAATAAGTATTTGATACAATAGAAAAACAGAACTTTGTCTGCAATTACAGAGGTCAGATATTTCCTGTAGTTCTTGACTGAGTTTGCACACACTGCAACATACTGTTATTATCACCTCTCCGAGGCCCCCCCCCCCGTGATGAGATCTGATCATATCACGGTGGGATCCATTGTCCCGGCAGCCAGAGGTCTGCCTACTACAGTGGCTTGTTAGACTCAGCCAGTAGTGAGACTATCAAGTGATCTGCCTATGTAACACAGTCGGCTCTCATACAATGCAATATATCATGAGACCAGTGATCAGAGAAATAAAAATTGAAGTTCCATACAAGGACTAAATAAAAAAAGTGAAAAATGTTTTAAAACTATTAAAAAAAATCACAAAATGAAAAAGGAGAAAAAAATCTTAAACCAATAAATACGTATATTTATGTACAAACAAAAAAAGTATTCATATTTGGTATCATCGCGTCCCGAAGGAGCCAACCTATAAAACTGACAAACTTTTTAAATCCTACAGTCCACACCTTTAAAAAAAATATAGAAAAAACCTTTGCTTTTTCATCATGCCAACAAAAAGTAGAATAAAACGTGTTAAACATTAATTGGTTATTGATTTATATTGTTATTCTCAATTCTGTACCGAGCACATTGCTTTTAGTTGACGGGTTACTTCTGTAAATTTAGCTCATGGTAAATATCAACCCCATATAGAGAGAAAATGTGCTCTGTGGGATGTATATACAGTAGCATGACTCACAGGAAGGAGGGAGGCTGGACTCTTCTTCATTCTCTTCGGACATACTCCAGGCACACTTTACTCTGACACTATATTGAAGGGACAGCCAGGGCCGTATTTGCCACTAGGCACTTAAGGGCATGTGCCTAGGGCGGGAGGATGTGGGGGGGCGGCACCTGAGCAAGGTTGTTTTTTTTTTTTATAGTCCGGGGTCCGACCGCCCTCCCACCTGCATCTTCTGGCTGCTGCAGGGCTCTTGGATCCCACACTGTCAAGTGTATTGCACAGGGAGCTGGAAGAGGAAACATGTCACACAGCAGGCCCTGCCCTCTCCTCGCTGTGGCACCAAGTTCAGTTCCAGCCAGACTCACCTGCCAATCACACAGTAATCGTGATGCATAATTGATCACAGACCCGGCGGCAGCTTTCGTGCTAGCAGGGGACTCTTCTTCATTCTCTTCGGACATACTCCAGGCACACTTTACTCTGACACTATATTGAAGGGACAGCCAAGGCCGTATTTGCCACTAGGCACTTAAGGGCATGTGCCTAGGGCAGGAGGATTTGGGGGGCGGCACCTGAGCAAGGTTGTTTTTTTTTTTTTTTGTTTTTTTTTTTATAGTCCGGGGTCCAACCACCCTCCCACCCTTTCTCCCACCTGCGTCTTCTGGCAGCTGCAGGGCTCTTGGATCCCACACTGTCAAGTGTATTGCACAGGGAACCGGAAGAGGAAACATGTCACACTGCAGGCCCCGCCCTCTCTGCGCTGTAGCACCAAGTTCAGTTCCTGCCTGAGTGCTGGAGCAGCTGCGGGGGGAGGATGGTGCAGATTGTTGTGTCCAGGAATGTTGTGCAGTGCTTGGTGTACGTACAACTATGAGTCCCAGTCAGACTCTCCTGCCAATCACACAGTAATCGTGATGCATAATTGATCACAGACCCGGCGGCAACTTCCGAGCTAGCAGGAGAGGTTAGGCCCGCTCTGCTGCAGACTACACAAGATTATGCTGAGAGGAGCCCTGTCCTCCTCACCTGTTAGTGTTGATGCTGCTGGGAAGGAGCATCACATGGAGCCTCATGCTGTGATTCCCACTGCTGCCTGTGCTCAGTGCTGTGCTGCTGACATGAGGATATAAACAGAGGGTGGAGGTGCTGAGAGGGACATCTCTGAAGCAGGAGATTAACCATGCCCTGATCACTATAAGGGGGCCTCTGCAGCAGGGCCGGACTGGGACTAAAATTCAGCCCTGGCATTTGAAGTTACACAGGCCCACTAGTCACATGGTAACTATATAATATCTTTGTACACTTGTAGTTTACAAGAAGTGAGAGGAGATTAACACGACTATATAACATGTAGTCAGAGCTGTGACCAGTATTTCAGCTCAGTCCTATTTATTGCTTTTAGGTACAGTACTCCTCCCAAAGCTCTGTCCCCTTTTGTATGCATGATTACAGAATTCCTGGCAGAACTGCTCTCTATTGGGCAACCAGACCCCCTGGTCATAGCCGCCCCTATCATACCTCCCAACTTTTGAAGAAGGGAAAGCTGTACAAAGAAAGCGCCGCTGCAAATTTTGGCCACGCCCAGCCACACCCATTTCACAACTAGTCACACCCATGTCCACACCTAATCGCACCCATTTAGCACTGCTGATCACACTGACTGGTACTGAGGGCACAGTGGCTGGCATTATGGGCACACTGACTGGCACTAAGGAAGAGTGAAAACAGAGAGAGAGAGAAAAAAGAAAACAGAGAGAGCGAGAAAGAAAGGGGAAAGAAAGAAAGAACAGTGAGAGACAAAGAAAGAACAGTGAGAGACAGAGAAAGAACAGAGAGAGAAAGAAAGAGGGGAAAGAAAGAAAGAACAGTGAGAGACAGAGAAAGAACAGAGAGAGAAAGAAAGAGGGTAAAGAAAGAACAGAGAGAGACAGAGAAAGAACAGAGAGAGAAAGAAAGAAGTAAAGAAAAGAAAGAAAACAGAGAGAAAGAGAGGAAAGAAAAAGAAAGAAAGAGGGGAAATAAAGAACAGAGAGAGAGAGAGGAAAGAAAAAGAAAGAAAGAGGGGAAGAAAGAACAGAGAGAGAAAAAAGAAAGAACAGAGAGAGAAAGAAATAACAGAGAGAGACAGAGAAAGAACAGAGAGAGAAAGAAAGTAAAGAAAAGAAAGAAAGAACAGAGAGAAAGAGAGGAAAGAAAAAGAAAGAAAGAGGGGAAGAAAGAACAGAGAGAGAAAAAAGAAAGAACAGAGAGAGAAAGAAAGAACAGAGAGAGAAAGAAAGAACAGAGAGAGAAAGAAAATGAGGGAAAGACAGAACAGAGAATGAAAGAACAGAGAAAGAAAGAAAAAGAGAGAAAGAAATAAAGAAAGATTCTACAAAGATACTATAGCAGCCCGGCTCCCATTGTAGTGCCCACCTGAGCCTCCCGGTGCAGGACCTATCATGATCCGCTCACATGGCCGGCATCCCCGATTCCAAGGCGATCCTGCTGTCTGCGCTGTCGGAGGAGGACACGGTGATGGATCTGAAGCATTCCTGGTTCCGTCACAATCTCCTCAAGAAATTATCTCATTTCCCGTCAGCTTCCAGCATATCACTTCAGGTGGAACGTCATGTGTGTGTTTTAAAATGCTCCTCGGGGCTCCGCTGTGTACTCCTGTGTCCGTGGGAAAAACCCGCTTTGTATGCTTTGTACACATATGGCTCCACTTCATACACACACGGCTCCACTCCGACCACCTCGTACACGCGTGGCTCCTCTCCGTACACCTCATACACGCGCGTCTCCTCTCCGTACACCTCGTACACATGTGGCTCCGCTCCGTACACGCGTGGCTCCGCTCCGTACACCTCGTACACACACGGCTCCTCTCCGTACACCTCGTACACACACAGCTCCTCTCCGTACACCTCGTACACACGGCTCCGCTCCGTACACCTCGTACACACGGCTCCTCTCCGTACACCTCGTACACACGCGGCTCCGCTCCGTACACCTCGTACACACGGCTCCGCTCCGTACACCTCGTACACACGGCTCCGCACACCTCGTACACGCGGCTCCGCTCCGCACACCTCGTACACACGGCTCCGCTCCGTACACCTCGTACACACGGCTCCGCTCCGTACACCCCGTACACACACGGCTCCGCTCCGTACACCTCGTACACACGCGGCTCTGCTCCGTACACCTCGTACACACGGCTCCGCTACGTACACCCCGTACACACGCGGCTCCGCTCCGTACACCTCGTACACACACGGCTCTGCTCCATACACCTCATACACACGGCTCCGCTCCATACACCCCGTACACACGCGGCTCCGCTCCGTACACCTCGTACACACGGCTCCACTCCGTACACCTCGTACACACGCGGCTCTGCTCCGTACACCTCGTACACACGGCTCCGCACACCTCGTACACACGGCTCCGCTCCGTACACCCCGTACACACGCGGCTCCGCTCCGTACACCTCGTACACACGCGGCTCCGCTCCGTACACCCCGTACACACGCGGCTCTGCTCCGTACACCTCGTACACCCACGGCTCCGCTCCGTACACCTCGTACACCCACGGCTCCTCTCCGTACACCTCGTACACACACGGCTCCGCTCCGTACACCTCGTACACACGGCTCCGCTCCGTACACCTCTTACACACGCGGCTCCGCTCCGTACACCTCATACACACACGGCTCCGCTCCGTACACCTCATTCACACACGGCTCCGCTCCGTACACCTCGTACACACACGGCTCCGCTCCGTACACCTCGTACACCCACGGCTCCGCTCCGTACACTTCGTACACACGGCTCCGCTCCGTACACCTCGTACACACGGCTCCTCTCCGTACACCTCGTACACACACGGCTCCGCACCGTACACCTCGTACACACACGGCTCCGCACCGTACACCTCGTACACACACGGCTCCGCTCCGTACACCTCGTACACACGGCTCCGCTCCATACACCTCATACACACGCGGCTCCGCTCCGTACACCTCATACACACACGGCTCCGCTCCGTACACCTCATACACACACGGCTCCGCTCCGTACACCTCATACACACACTGCTCCGCTCCGTACACCTCGTACACACGGCTCCTCTCCGTACACCTCGTACACGCGCGGCTCCTCTCCGTACACCTCATACACGCGGCTCCTCTCCGTACACCTCATACACACTGCTCCGCTCCGTACACCTCGTACACACACGGCTCCGCTCCGTACACCTCGTACACACACGGCTCCGCTCCGTACACCTCATACACACACAGCTCTGCTACATCCACACTGTAAATCCTGACCCCACACATACTTACCTCAACCAGCACCATGACAACAGCAAAGCAGAGTCTTGCAGACGGTAGAGGCAAGGCTGAGCACACAGGACCTGTGATGAGGTCACATGAGGGGCGGAGTCAGGGGTGACATGATCGGGGGTCTGGACAAAGGCTCCTGATCATGTGACCCCCTGACTCCTCCCCTCCTGTGACCTAATCACAGGTCCTGCGAACAGAGCGAGCAGGCAAGCGAGTGCGACACTGTGAGTGGGGGGTGGGGGCGGGTCTCATGCTACGGCGAGGATGGGGTGTGTGTGGGGGGGGCGTGGCGTCTTATCTCCCTGCAGTGCGGGAGGAACTTGAAACTATCACTGCCATGCCCGCAGAGGGCCGGCGGCAGGAGCCACAGTGGCCGCAGCAGCTGGCAAGCGGCCAGATGATCGGCGGCCCACGTGACAGCGGCCCAGCGGGAAAATGCCCGGTTGGTTATATTGCCAATCCGGGCCTGCTCTGCAGTATGTGTCCTCCCCTGTACACGTTCCAGCATGTCTTGCGTTTCTGATTTTGGATCTGCTGTAGAACCATAAGTTCCAGCATTCCCAAACAGTCTTTGTGTAAGGGGGACTTGTGCCTTCACACCCTGCCTTTTATTCTGTAGCTGCAGGATAACTATAGGTTACAATATGTCCTGTCATTCTAATTATGGGGATGTTGTAGGACTAAAAATCCTAGCATTTCCTGTGGTTGAATCACTAGGAACAGGTAGTGCGGACTTGTGCGGCACTTGCGGTTTTGGAATTGCGGTGAGACAAAAAAACACTACTAGCAGTGTTTTTTTTCCGTTGCTGCAAGTAGCACATTTGCCGGATCGTGGCAGAACCGAAAGTGCCGCACATGTCTGCAAGTCCCATAGGGAATGAATGAGGCCGAACGCAGCAGTTATCTGTATGTAAAAGTTCATGTTAAAATCACATTGTAATGCACATAGTTTTAAAGCCAAATATTCTTCAAAACACACATATATATATATTATATATATATCCTCCCCCTGGCTACAAACACCAGCTCTCAGCCACCCCAGAAATGGTGCATCTGTAAGATGCGCCAATTCTGGCACTTCGCCCCTATCTTCCCACTTGTCCTGCAGTGGTGGCAAAGTGAGGTAGTAGTTGGGGGGCTAATGTCACCTTTGTATTGTAAGGTCACATCAAGCCAGGCTTAGTAATAGAGAGGCGTCAATAAGACACCTATGTATGATCTGTTGGTGGACCTTGAGGGCTGGAGTTGGGGAACCCTGCTGGATCCAGTCTGTGCAATATTAGAAGAATGTAGAGACTGGTGTGGAAAATACAAGTCTTATTATAGATTGTTTTTTTTTTTTGACAACACAAGGAACATGTCTCAGTAATGGAGATATCTGGTGTCAAAACCGCTAAGTGTACGGCGCAGTGTGTGTACGGCGCAGTGTGTGTAGTCGGCGATTGACACAGTAATCAATCCAAATTTTTTGCAAGCAGGATTGCACATTTATTTTTCCACAGAAAAAAAAAAAAAGATTTTAGTAGGAATGACGTTTGGGGGAAGATTGGGATACTTTGGGGGTGTGGAGAGACGAGGAATGGCTGGAGGTTGAGGAAGGGGTTCAAGGAGAAGGAGCGATGAAAGTACTGGGGGAAGGGAGCTCTGGAATGGACATGGAGGCAGGTTGAGACACATTAGGAGGAGAGGGTGGATGGACAAACAAAGTTTTTTTTTTTTTGTTTTTTTTGTTTGTTTTTTTCTTTGGCGCAGGAGTATCCTGCCTGGCCCGCCTTACTTTGCTCGACCGCTTGGAGATGGTGGACCATGGCATTGACCTGTAAAAGATGGAAAGTGGGTCACCACTCTGCTGCTCTGTGGTGGCGGTGCTCCTAGAAGTGGCAGTGCTCCTAGAAGGAGATCCGAGCAGTAGAAGTTCTGGTGGGACTCCTAGGAGGAGAATTGGTGGTGGTGCTCTTTGGATGAGGAGTGGTGGTGGCGCTCCTTTGATGAGGAGTAGTGGCGGTGCTCCTTTGATGAGGAGTGCTGGCGGTGCTCCTTTGATGAGGAGTGCTGGCGGTGCTCCTTTGATGAGGAGTGCTGGCGGTGCTCCTTTGATGAGGAGTGCTGACGGTGCTCCTTTGATGTTGACTGGTGGTGTCGGTGGCCCAAGCAGGTTCTGTGGTGGTGTTGCTCCAAGCAGGTGGTGCATTGGCGGTGGTGGTGCTCCATACAGGAGCAGCGCTTGCCATAGTGGTGGTGGCGGAGGAGTGTCCAGCAGCACTCGGACTTGGGGTGGTGTAGTGGTGATTGGCTTGGCTTGGAATTCCGGTGGCCATGCAATGGTATGAAGCAGAAGTCGGTAGGGAGGTGTAGCGAGTCAGTGGTGGCACTGTTGGAAATGACACCACTGACTGCTGCACATACCGATTCTGCTGCATAGCCAGCAAGTAAACTGTGTTGCAGGCCTGTAACACACTCAGCTGTTGCTCAGGACTAAGGTGTTCCGACATGCCCTGTTCAATTTTACTGAAAAAATGGTGCGCTGGTCTGTTGAGGTCGGCCTCTAGACGGTCAAGGCGCTGGTCGACAGAGTGGAAGCGATGTTCCATGTGGTTAAAACTGTGTTCCATCAGGGAAAAAACGCTTTCCACTCTGGCGGACAGCGCCTTGAGGCTGGCATGAAAGGCCTCTCTCAAGTGCATGAACACGGGCATGACAGGCCTGTCCAAGGCCCTCTGCCGCTGGCAGGTAGTGCCCGCATAACCAGTGGCAGAGACCTGGGACAGGGGAACACCTGTGTGATGGTTCCCAAGGGTGAACCCACTGGTCCGCGGCAAGCGAACCTCCCCTGGGCGAGCGGGCCAGGTGGACCACCCCCTATACAGGGAGCGTTAGGGACAGGCCCAGGGGAAACTACTCACCACGGCAGCTGGTACCCAAGGAGGCCGGAGGCACGACAAGAGAACTAGCAGGCTGGCAGATGAAGGAGCTGGGCTGGAACCCGTAGGACTGGAACTCAGGAACTCAGGAACGGAGGCTGGCGGATACTGTCAGATAAGGCAGGAGCGGTGACAGGTTGCAGGGTGCTGCTCCAAGTGCTGTGGAAAGAAAGGGAAAACATTACTATTATGCATTTGCAAGAAGCATCAGCTGTGGAATAGAAAAGCACATAGTAATAAAAAAATAAATAAATAAATACTTACGCTCTGCTGGCATGGACCTGGTCTCAGGAAAGCCAACTCGCGATGATAGCGGTACTTTCTTCTGCACCTTGCCGCTGAACCACTGTGAACCTGTCCCTCAGCACGAACATCAGTGTTGAAGCGGTCCTTCATCGAGCGCCAACGTGTGCAGACTTTGTTCACTGTTGGAAAAACAAAGAAAAAACATTAGACAATGCACTGAAGGCAACATAATTATCAGCACACACACCTGATAGAACTTTGCAAACAGTCAATGCGGCAGCACAAAATAATTCTATACACAATGCAGTCACTGTTGATCCTGAGGACACTGTTATGTTTCCTGCTAGAATATATGTAGCAGCAAACACAACAGTATCATCAGGAGCAAGAGTGAAAGCAGGATCAATACTGCAGTTCAGTACACAAAGCAATCACTGTTTTCCAGAAGGCATTGGTGTGTTTGATGCAAGAATATATCTTGCCACAACCACACCTGTACCATCTGTACCAAGAATCTATGCAGCATCACATAGCAGCTTTATACTTACTGAACGCCCTTTTTGAAGTTGGAGAGGCGCTGTCCCAGCCATCCATCATCGCTGCGGCCACCTCATTCCAGAGCTGCTGGGTCATCACTGTGTCTTTGTACTGCTGGTCTCGGCTGTCCCACAACGCGATACGCTCCTCAACAAGGCGGATCAGGTGCTCGTTGTCGATGTAAAATTCTTCGTCATCCCGTTGTGGTACCTAGAAAAAAAAAATTAGAATGTTTGTAATTTTGGAGAATGAAAAAGATAGAAAAAGAAACAACCGCTTCCAGTAACCATCAATGAGTTTCTTACAATGCTGTGCTGGAATTTTAGACTATTCTTCTTTGGCAAACTGCTCCAGGTCCCTGATATTTGAAGGGTGCCTTCTCCAAACTGCCATTTTTAGATCTCTCCACAGGTGTTCTATGGGATTCAGGTCTGGACTCATTGCTGGCCACCTTAGAAGTCTCCAGTGCTTTCTCTCAAACCATTTTCTAGTGCTTTTTGAAGTGTGTTTTGGGTCATTGTCCTACTGGAAGACCCATGACCTCTGAGGGAGACCCAGCTTTCTCACACTGGGCTCTACATTATGCTGCAAAATTTGTTAGTAGTCTTCTGACTTCATAATGCCATGCACACGGTCAAGCAGTCCAGTGCCAGAGACAGCAAAGCAACCCCAAAACATCAGGGAACCTCCACCATGTTTGACTGTAGGGACCGTGTTCTTTTCTTTGAATGCCTCTTTTTTTCTCCTGTAAACTCTATGTTGATGCCTTTGCCCAAAAAGCTCTACTTTTGTCTCATCTGACCAGAGTACATTCTTCCAAAATGTTTTAGGCTTTTTCAGGTAAGTTTTGGCAAACTCCAGCCTGGTTTTTTTATGTCTCGGGGTAAGAAGTGGGGTCTTCCTGGGTCTCCTACCATACAGTCCCTTTTCATTCAGATGCCGACGGATAGTACGGGTTGACACTGTTGTACCCTTGGACTGCAGGGCAGCTTGAACTTGTTTGGATGTTAGTCAAGGTTCTTTATCCAACATCCGCACAATCTTGCGTTGAAATCTCTTGTCAATTTTTCTTTTCCGTCCACATCTAAGGAGGTTAGCCACAGTGCCATGGGCTTTAAACTTCTTGATAACACTGCGTACGGTAGACACAGGAACATTCAAGTCTTTGGAGATGGACTTGTAGCCTTGAGATTGCTCATGCTTCCTCACAATTTGGTTTCTCAAGTCCTCAGTTCTTTGGTCTTCTTTCTTTTCTCCATGCTCATGCTTGTGTGGTACACACAAGGACACAGGTTGAGTCAACTTTAATCCATGTCAACTGGCTGCAAGTGTGAATTAGTTATTGCCAACACCTGTTAGGTGCCACAGGTAAGTTACAGGTGCTGCTGTTAATTACACAAATTAGAGAAGCATCACATGATTTTTCAAACAGTGCCAATACTTTTGTCCACCCTCTTTTTTATGTTTGGTGTGGAATTATATTCAATTTGGCTTTAGGACAATTCTTTTTGTGTTTTTTCATTTAAGACAAATAAAATGAAGATAATAATACAAAAGAATTTGTGCTTGCAATCATTTTCAGGAAGAAACTGAGTATTATCTGACAGAATTTCAGGGGTGTCAATACTTTTGGCCACAACTGTATATACTAACATTGCATCTCCTTGCCATGACTTGGCTACGCTGCTCCCGCTCAGACTGCTCCCGCTCAGATTGCTCCAGCACTTCACCTTCACTGGCCGTGTCTGATGTCTGTAAAGAAAAAAAAATTATTACACATTTCTAGAGGCAGCAGCTAAACTTACCCAAAGGCAGCAATATCCTGACCTCACGATCAGCTTGGGCCAGTTCTTGCCAAGATGGCGAATAGACCGATCTAGAAGAAGACGTGCTGAAATTTAAACAAAAAATACATTAGTACATAATAAATTGTACAGGACACACACACATTATGTTGAAGAATATTCACATTTTGGCTGCTGAAGCTTGAATCCAAGGCTCTTGTCTGGTCTTCTATTCAAGGCTGTCTGTAGCTGCTCTCTTGCTCTCTGTAGCTGCTCTTATCTTCAAGGCTGTAGTGGTGTGTCCCTGAAGACACCTTCTTTTATCAACTCTCCTCCCAAACAATGTTGCTTGTTTAGGGGGAGGTTTAACCCCTTAGCGACAGAGCCAGTTTGCAGCTTAATGACCAGGCCAATTTTTACAATTCTGACCACTGTCCCTTTATGAGGTTATAACTCTGGAACGCTTTAATGGATCCCGCTGATTCTAAGACTGTTTTTTCGTGACATATTGTACTTCATATTAGTGGTAAAATTTCTTCGATAAGTCTTGTGTTTATTTATGAAAAAAATGGAAATATGGCGAAAATTTTGAAAATTTTGCAATTTTAAAACTTTAAATTTTTATGCCCTCAAATCAGAGAGATGTGTCACAAAAATTTCTTAATAAATAACATATCCCACATGTCTACTTTACATCAGCACAATTTTGGAAGCAAAATTTTTTTTTGTTAGGAAGTTATAAGGGTTAAAAGTTGACCAGCGATTTCTCATTTTTACAACAAAATTTACAAAACCATTTTTTTTTAGGGACCACATCATATTTAAAGTCATTTTGAGGGGTGTACATGACAGAAAATACCCAAAAGTGGCACCATTCTAAACACTAGACCCCTCAAGGTGCTCAAAACCACATTCAAGAAGTTTATTAACCCTTTAAGTGCTTCACAGGAACTAAAGCAATGTGGAAGGAAAAAATTAATATTTAACTTTTTTTGCAAAAAATTTACTTCAGAACCATTTTTTTTTATTTTCACAAGTGTTAAAAGAGAAAATCAACCACAAAATTTGTTGTACAATTTCTCCTGAATACGCCAATACCCTATATGTGGGGGTAAACCACTATTTCAGCACACGGCAGAGCTCGCAAGGGATGGAGCGCCGTTTGACTTTTTCAACGCAGAATTGGCTGGAATTGAGATCGGATGCCATGTTGCGTTCGGAGAGCCCTTAATGTGCCTAAACAGTGGAAACCTCCAACAAGTGACCCCATTTTGGAAACTAGACCCATTAAGGAACTTATCTAGATGTGTCGTGAGCACTTTGAACCCCCAAGGGCTTCACAGAAGTTTATAACGTAGAGCCGTGAAAATAAGAAATCTATTTTTTTCCACAAAGATGATCTTTTCGCCCCCAAATTTTTATTTTTTACAAGGGTAACAGGAGAAATCATACCCGCACAGTTGTTATGCGATTTGTCCTGAGTACGCCGATACCCCATATGTGGGGGGGAACCACTGTTTGGGCGCATGGGAGAGCTCGGAAGGGAAGGAGTGCCATTTTGGAATGCAGACTTTGATGGAATGGTCTGCGGACATCATGTTGCGCTTGCAGAGCCCCTGATGGGCCTAAACAGTGGAAACCCCCCACAAGTGACCCCATTTTGGAAACTAGACCCATTAAGGGACTTATCTAGATGTGTGGTGAGCACTTTGAACCTTCAAGTGCTTCACAGAAGTTTATAACGTAGAGCCGTGAAAATAAAAAATCCATTTTTTTTCCACAAAAATGATCTTTTCGCCCCCAAATTTTTATTTTTACAAGGGTAACAGGAGAAATCATACCCGCACAGTTGTTATGCGATTTGTCCTGAGTATGCCGATACCCCATATGTGGGGGGGAACCACTGTTTGGGCGCATGGGAGAGCTCGGAAGGGAAGGAGTGCCATTTTGGAATGCAGACTTTGATGGAATCGTCTGCGGGCATCATGTTGCGCTGGCAGAGCCCCTGATGGGCCTAAACAGTGGAAACCCCCCACAAGTGACCCCATTTTGGAAATTAGACCCCCTAATGAACTTATCTAGATGTGTGGTGAGCACTTTGAACCCCCAAGCGCTTCACAAAAGTTTATAAACGCAGAGCCGTGAAAATAAAGTCTTTTTATTTCCACAAAAGTGATTTTTTTTAGACCCCAATTTTTAGACCCCCAAAGTTGGCAAATAGTGGAAACCCCTCAATTCTTGCTCCAACCCTAACCCCAACACACCCCTAATCCCAAACCTAATCCCTAATCCTAATTCTAACCCTAATTCTAGTTCGCCCTAACCCTAATTCTAACCCTAGTCGTGACCCGAGCCCTAACCCTAGCCCTAGCACAACCCTAACCCTAACCCTAACCCTAACCCTAACCCTAATGGAAAACTGAAAAAAAAAATATTTTCTTTATTTCATTATATTGGCCTATATAAGGGAGTGATAAACGGGGGGGTTATGTACTATTTTTTCTATTTTGATCACTATGATCGTTTATCATAGTGATCAAAATAATGAATGGAATCTGCCAGCCGGAGCCGGCAGATTCCCGGCGGGCGCACTGCGCATGCGCCCGCCATTTTCAAGATGGCGGCGCCCATCGGAGGATGCCGGCGGGACGTGGGACCACCGGGAGGGGACGGAGGGCCACGGAGAGGTATCGGGGGGGGATCGGGGACCCTATTTCTCTCTCCTCTGATGTGCGATAACATCAGAGGAGAGAGAAATTAAATGTAAAATCGCGGCTTTTTTTTTTGCGGTCGCCGTTATAGGGTTAATAACGGCGATCGCAAAAGCGGGGGTCGGTAAAAACCGACCGATTCATGTTCTCTGGGGTCTCGGCTACCCCTGGCAGCCGAGACCCCGGAGAAAATCCGACACAGGGGGGCGCTATTCACTTAAATCACAGCGCCGTGAATTAACGGCACTGTGGTTTTAGTACCCTTAATTACCGCCGTTAAAAGGCGTATCGGCGGTCGTTAAGGGGTTAAACAACTGTCTAGACATTGTTTACTCAAATTGTGTGCGCGCACAAAGCGCTGACGTGCGCGCATTCAAGCACACGCCAGCGTCCCCATAGACTAATGCTATTTTTGGGCGCACACGTGCGCATGCGATTTATTTAACGATGTAGGCGGAACAAAAAAGTGCAACATGTAGCGTATGGCGCTTCTGGACGCACACCTGGAAAATGCGCAAGTCACACTAAACGCTGATGAGCGCTTGCAATCGCAAGAGCCTGCGACCACCATGTTACAGATAGGGGAACATTGCGCGTGCGCCCGATAGCATAAGATGCGCGATAAAGCGCTAGTGTGAAACCAGCCTAATAAAGATGGCAAACTGTGTACTGCTTTATATATTATAAAATAATTTTTTTCTGGCTGTGTTTATATTTAACCCCTAAACAACTGTAGGATTAGTAATAGATTCGGATAGGTGTCTTATTGACACCTCTCCATTACTAAGCTGGGCTTAATGTCATCTTACAATACAAAGGTGACATTAACCCCCCCAACTATTATCCCGCTTGCCACCTCTACAGGGCAAGTGGGAAGAGAGAGGCTAAGTGCCGGAATTAGTGAACCTTACAGATGCACCATTTCTTGGACGGCTGAAAGCTGGTGTTTGTAGCTGGGGGGGCAATTTCCATTGCCCTTTTTTACGTTATGAATATCAGCCTGCAGCTGTCTGCATAGCCTTTTCTGGTTATTAATTATAGAGGAACCCTATGTCATTTTTTGGGGGGAGGTCCCTCTATTTTAATAGCCATTAAAGGTTATATATACATCTGCGGGCTGATATTCATAGCCTGGGAAGATCCATGGGTATTAACCCCTTCCCAGGCTATAAACATCGTCCCCCAGTCACTGGCTTTCCCTGTCTGGTTTGGAAAATGACGCAGGACCCCTCACCATTTTTTCCAAAAAAATGTTTTATTAATTCAATACATTTGCAGTAAGCTGCACAAATAATATACTAATTGTATTGGGTTGCCCACACACACCCAGGGCAGCGGGGGTACTTGGTACCGGGCCGGTGTCAAGGTGGGAATGTGTCACAGCAGCGGTGACCCGGTCCGTGGTCCTGGGCACCCAATATCAATGGCGGTGATGTTAATGGTGTTAAAGTTTATTAGACTAGTTCATGACGCCACCCGTGGTGTTTGGCAAGTAAGATGGTAAGCCAACGCTACATACAGATCCGCTGGGACTGATGGTGTGGTGCAGCAGAGATTGTATAGCTCCCCACAGGTGGAGCTGTAGTCCCAGGGCAGTGTAGGTGCAATGGGTGAGGAGAGGCACAGAATGGTATGGAGGCTGGTACCCAGGTGTAGTGGTGTGGGAATAACTGGAGGACACCAGAGTATGCGGTTCCAAAGCTTTACTCACTGTTTGCAGTTCACTCAACTGCCTGCCTCAGTACCGTGTTCTCCAGGTCAGGGCTCCAGCCAACCTCCAGGCAGGATAGGATTCTCCCTTCCACACTCCGCCAACATGTACCTTACTGAACGACTCCTCCAATGCGTCTTTAGGTGCGAAGCACTCAGGTACTTAGTTACCCTGGAATGCCTCTCTCTAGGTGTTCCTATTCTTTACTTGTATGACAGACAGCTGTAGCCTGCTTTGGGGACTCCTCACTGCATCCCGGCTCTCTATTCAGTTGCCGTTGTGTCCCAAGTCTATGATCGGAGCAAGGCGTTAGCGGCTCACTACTCCTCCGGTGTCTGTTGCCGGACATAAAGATCCAATCAACCTCAGGGACCGGGCCCTGGCCTTTGCGCTCTCTGGACTGGAAGGGTTCTCTATCTTTCTTCAACCAGCTTCCCACCATCCTTCTATTCTCCTTCGTTCCGATCTGTTCTTTCTCTTATGGAAGGTTAGGTTATCAATCTTATCAGTCTTTCTCTTCCTTCCCTAGGGAGCTCGTTCCACTAAGACCAGTCCTCAGCCTCTCCTGACTGACTGCCTTCCTCTGCCTTGAGCTCCTCTCAGGCTGACCTGCTGTCAGCCTGCTCTCTCTCTCTCAGACCCTCGTCTGACTGACCACCTTCTCTGGGACTCACCCCAGACTGACCTGAAATCCTACACCTTCCCTCTCTTTTATATCTAACTCCACCTGCCTCCCCAGCACCTCTCGTGTCACGAAACCAGGGACCACAAAAGGCACCCTATGACCTTTCCAGCATAAAGCATGGATGGGTCCCTGCTGAACTATCCTGTGTGTGGGGTGCAGGTGTTGGAATTCGGAAAGGAGTTCCCAGCCTACCTGGATGGTGGGGCACTACACCTTAGGAGAAGGTGCAGTGCCTCTGAGGCGACTGAAGCCACAGGGGCACCACATACCCCCCCATTAAACACAGCACGTCTGTGGGCTGCAAGACAACAAAAGTACAATACAGGAACACAAAAAATTTTAAATGCTATTCAACAATACTTATCTAATCTTCCTAATGTAGGAGGCACATTTCTTAAAGATTACAAACAGGTTAACTTCCTATCTTAGTATCAAAAATTTACTTAAGTGCAATTCCTAGTTCAAAGTGCAATTATTCTTTCTACTGGACGCAAGACACTGACCATCTGTACTTGGCCTGTCACCTGTCACTTTCAATTCTTCAGTCTTTATTCAATTCTCACATTCTATCTCAAAACTTTTCTAATTCCCTGTATCAAATATTCTATAAAAAACATTTACTTTTCACAAGACACAACATTATCAAATACGTTATCATAAAACATTCAAATATTCTTGCAAACTGCTGAACACTGCTCCCAGCCGGGCTTTCTTGCAGTGTCCCTTGAGGTAGACATCATTCTTTGAAAAGTGTCCATGCAAAAACATTATCTTCGCAAAGTGTCTTTATATGTAAAAACAAGAAAGGGCACCTAAAGAGGTGCAACTATTTACAATAAAAGTTTTTGGATCAATCAGCGTCTATGATCTCCACAGTTCCATTTCAAAAACAAAGCTGCCAATCAAAAACTGGGCAACATGATGAACAAAAAGGCAAAGGCACAACTGGTGCAACCAACCCTCCTGGGTAACGAGATTTAGTACATTATTTTTACCGGCTACCAGATTCCAAGTAGTCATTAGCAATCCATAGGTAATCCTCTTCCCACCGTGTCAAGCCAGAGAGCTTTGGTTTGGGCTGCCAAACTGGAGGTGATGCATTAGCAGCCTGGTTCTTGGAAACAGGTACCTGAGCAGTCTGTGGGGTATCGGTGGATGGAGCATTGATTAGTCTTGATGGCAGGTACCTCTCGATGAACTCTGCAGGGAAACGCATACATTCAGAGCGTACCATCCCCTGAGTCCCTCATGCCGGGTAAAGGTCACATACTCCCCAGGCTGCAGGTCTCTTTTAGGGTGTCCTTTAGGCAAGTGGGATTCAACGTCCCTCCGATTAAAGAACAAGTCACTTATCCTCTTGGGGTCTGCAATAAATCCAAACCCCCGTTCTCGATTGACGTTAAGGACCTGCCCCCATCCTGCGGCATCCTGGGAACCGTAATGCCCAGCACGGGTCCTCTCTTTTCTCTTCAGATCTGGGCCCAGTACAGCCAATCTCCTCTGCTCCCTCTCCCGGTACTCATCTGCCAGCTTTTTAATGGTGGCTCGGCAATAGGCCTCATTCTGCTCCTCCCGTGACCTGCTTTGGCCTACTGGGGCCTGCGGTGCCACCGTTGGGGGTTCCGGTGTCTCCCCTCAGGGACTGGCTTCCTGGTCCCAGACTAGGTCTAGTACTACCTGGCCGGCCGCTGCAACAGTGGGGCAACCCTGGGTCTTCTCGGGTGAAGGGGCGCCGGACGTACCTGAGGTCTCCCGGCAGCACGGCCTCTGCTCCGGTGCAGGTGATGAAGGAGCAGGTGCGGACTCTGGATCCGCAGGGGTCTTGGTGGGGACCGGCGCAGCCGCGTCAGGTCCAGGCAGGAGCTCCGCTTCCACTCCCGGGTCCTCCGGTAACTTCTCTGGGCCGGTGGTGCTCAACCGCACGGTCAAAGTAGATGCGTAGGTCAGCGCCGCCCGGGGACAGTCCAGTGCGGTAGCAGCGGGTACCGATGGGGAGGGTGGTACCGCTGGTGTAGGCCTCGCCAGGGTGCGCTGCCGTCTCAGCTTCTCCAGCGCTTCTCTTCGTAGCTGCAGATGGGTAGTCAGTTCAGCGATTTCATCTTCTAATTGCTGGCAGTTCATTCCGGATTCAGTTCCCCGCGCTCCGCAGGCCTCCTTCCCTTGCTCTCCAAGATGGCGTTCTTCCTCTTGCTCCGCCCTTCCGCTCGCCACTGGCTTTCTCTGCCCCTCCTTCCGGGGGCGGCGTCTTCTTCCAGCGCCTCCATACCAAGCCAGTATACGAACCCCTCGGGGGGTGGGCCATACATCGGTAACATAGTAGTTCAGTCAGGGACGGCCCAAGACTTTTCGCGGTCTTTTCTTAGGACCTCCCATCTCTTCACGCCCTTCTTCTCCGCGCCAGCGGCCATTTCTAATGTCCATTTTACAGTCTTTTAAATTTGGTCTTCTGCACATTTTCAAAAGTTGTAAATCCAAGGCACACAGAACCCGAAAGCATCGGGTCTCGTCATCCTGTTCGTGACGCCAAAATTGGGTCACCCTCGCATGCCCAGGGCAGCGGGGGTACTCGGTACCGGGCCGGTGTCAAGGTGGGAGTGTGTCACAGCAGCGGTGACCCGGTCCGTGGCCCTGGGCACCCAATATCAATGGCGGTGATGTTAATGGTGTTAAAGTTTATTAGAATAGTTCGTGACGCCACCCGTGGTGTTTGGCAAGTAAGATGGTAAGCCAACGCTGCATACAGATCCGCTGGGACTGATGGTGTGGTGCAGCAGAGATTGTATAGCTCCCCACAGGTGGAGCTGTAGTCCCAGGGCAGTGTAGGTGCAATGGGTGAGGAGAGGCACAGAATGGTATGGAGGCTGGTACCCAGGTGTAGTGGTGCGGGAATAACTGGAGGACACCAGAGTATGCGGTTCCAAAGCTTTACTCACTGTTTGCAGTTCACTCAACTGCCTGCCTCAGTACCGTGTTCTCCAGGTCAGTACTCCAGCCAACCTCATGATCACGAGAGCTTCCGGGTCAAGTCCTCGAGTACCATAGAGAGGATTGACTTGGAGACCGAACTGAGAAAAGCGCGCAAGCGCAGACATAACATGAAGGAGATAGGGACCTAGGTACGAGAGGTGCGCGTGCGCACCCGGCGGGACCCCCGGACTGACCGCGGTTCCGGAAGAGATGACGTCGGGGCCGAGGTCCAGCCCCTAGGTGAGTGCGGCGTGATACCCAGCACCTCTCGTGTTACGAAGCCAGGGACCACAAAAGGCACCCTATGACCTTTCCAGCATAAAGCATGGATGGGTCCCTGCTGAACTATCCTGTGTGTGGGGTGCAGGTGTTGGAATGCGGAAAGGAGTTCCCAGCCTACCTGGATGGTGGGGCACTACACCTTAAGAGAAGGTGCAGTACCTCTTTGGTGACTGAAGCCTCAGGGGCGCCACAGTATTTTCCCCACACATCTATATAACTGTAACAACCCTGCTGGCGTCACTGCATGGCCTCCCATCCCCCGCACATCAACTTACTCACCGCTCCGGGTCATGCTGTGAGTTCTGTCTATTGCCAGCCCTGTGCTCTGTGCCTCTGCTCTTCTGTATGTTTCCTGGCTATGTGTGTATAGGGGGGCGGCACCAGAACTCTCTGGTTCTTATGCAGTCAGGGCGCACCTGTCTAATCTGTCCCTGACCAATCACCTAGAGCCCTTGACTATTTAGTTCCACCACATCCGCTGAAACATTGCCTGTGCAATGTCTAAACTCAGTTAGCTCCTTGCTGCTGAGTTAACCAGGCCCTGTCCTATGTCTTGCCTTGTCTGAAGGCTCTTATTGCATATTCCTGTGTCTTGGTACCTTGCCTAGTACTTCTCTGTCCGCCTGCCAGGAGGCTGAATATCCTGGCCCTTGAGTCTTGGTTCCAGTACCTTGTCTGTACTCTGCCCTACCTTAGTCTCCTTTTCTCCTTGTCCGTGGCTTCCTTCCCTGCTGTGTCTTTCCTTGTGTCCTCCCTGTTTGTGCATCTACACCCTTGCAGCTCTGTCTGCATCTGCACCCTCGCAGCTCTGCCTGCTCGGCTCCTTAGCCGCTCTGCCTGTTCGGCTCCCTAGCCGCTCTGCCTGCACGGCTCCCTAGCCGCTCTGCCTGCACGGCTCCCTAGCCGCTCTGCCTGCACGGCCCCCTTGCAGGCCAGCCTGCTCCGCACCCCTGCGGCTCTGCCTACTCCACACTCCAGCCTATATCCGTACCTGCACCTCCTGTGTGAACAGGTCCAAATCCTGTTCCAACATACACCACTCCTTCCTGCCTACACCTGCTGTGTGAACAGGTCCATACCTGTCCCTTCTCATACCATGCCAGTCTGTCCTGTGTCTCCAAGCCGTGCCCGCCTGTCCTGTGTCTCCAAGCCGTGCCCGCCTGTCCTGTGTCTCCAAGCCGTGCCCGCCTGTCCTGTGTCTCCAAGCCGTGCCCGCCTGTCCTGTGTCTCCAAGCCGTGCCCGCCTGTCCTGTGTCTCCAAGCCGTGCCCGCCTGTCCTGTGTTTCCCAGCCGTGCCCGCCTGTCCTGTGTTTCCCAGCCGTGCCCACCTGTCCTGTGTCTCCAAGCCGTGCCCGCCTGTCCTGTGTCTCCAAGCCGTGCCCGCCTGTCCAGGGTCTCCAAGCCGTGCCCGCCTGCCAGTGTACCAAGCTGTGCATGCTTGCCCTGTGTCCCAGCCGTGTCCGCTTGCCCTGTGTCTCAGCCTGCTTGTCACTCACACCTGTCCAGGTGTCCTGTTCCCGAGTGGGATCAGTAGCCATAGCCGGACACCACCCTGGAGTGGCACCCGGCAGCTACCTGCCGCACAAGCCTGACCTCACCATCAGAGGCTCCAGCGAAGACCAAGGAAGCTGCCGTAGTTATGCCCCTTCCAGGGTAGTCTGGTTTGTGGCACAGTGGGGCCACAACCCCCTGGCTCGCGCCACTCAACCAAGGCGCGAGCGTGACAATATCTACCTATTCTATATATATGTACTATGTGTAAATTATCTATTCTATTTTCTTCTGTCTAATATATATATATATATATATATATATATATATATATAATATAGGTATATATATTGTAAGGTAGAGCTGTCATTGAAAGTTGGGGACACTCGCTTGGCAGCCAATCACATCTGGCACAGGTTTTCCATAAAACAATAACAATCCATGTGGTTTATTAGGCATCATAAACCCACAGCAACAGAAAGTTCATATAAACAGCATAGCGTCCATGACAGAGCTTCACTCTGCTTATCCTGTGGTCACACAGGTTGTGCAATGTCCAGTACACAGGCTCTTCAGCCTCAGAGTTTTATCCCCTGTACAGGTTTACCTCATGGCTGCTTCTCTGTGCAGACCTTCATTCCCTCCAGGGAACTATCAGACACATGTCGCCATTACTCACAGCCACTTCACACACGTGCTGTCAGGCAGGAAGACAGACTCATCTTCCTAGCGGGACCTTCCACAATGGACCAACCGGATCCAAGCATTCACTCATGTGACCTACCCTGGCCACCTTATATGGTCCATAGCCATGCCCACCGGGTCACATGGCTATGACCTCATCACAGGTCCTACAAACATTTATACATTCTTTAGTATGGTGTTCTAGACACACCCCTGGGTGGATATGTAGGTAGCTCTCCCTAACCCATTGGCACGAAAGATCAGCTCTGCTGATCAGCACATAATCAAGCCTCCATCACAAGGCCACCCACCTTGAGATACATAATGATCCTTTAGCACCCTGCTCCTGTTACCACTCTGGACAAGGCTATCCGTCCTAGGACACCCACACAGTGCCCCCTAGCGGACACAGTGGTCACTACACCACAATATATAGATATGTCACTGATGTGTGAATATATATATATATATATATATATACATATATACATATATATATATATACACATACACACACACAGTGCCTTGCGAAAGTATTCGGCCCCCTGGAACTTTTCATCCTTTTCCCACATATCATGCTTCAAACCTAAAGGTACCAAATGTAAATTTTTGGTGAAGAATCAAAAAGTGGGACACAATTGTGAAGTTGAACGAAATTTATTGGTTATTTTAAATTTTTGTGGAAATTCAAAAACTGAAAAGTGGGGCATGCAATATTATTCGGCCCCTTTACTTTCAGTGCAGAAAACTCACTCCAGAAGTTCATTGTGGATCTCTGAATGATCCAATGTTGTCCTAAATGACTGATGATGATAAATATAATCCACCTGTGTGTAATCAAGTCTCCGTATAAATGCACCTGCTCTGTGATAGTCTCAGCGTTCTGTTTGATGCACAGAGAGCATCATGAAGACCAAGGAACACAACAGGCAGGTCCGTGATACTGTTGTGGAGAAGTTTAACCCCTTCACCCCCAAGGGTGGTTTGCACGTTAACTCCCGGGACAATTCTTACAATTCTGACCACTGTCCATTTATGAGGTAATAACTCTGAAACGCTTCCATGGATCCTGGTGATTCTGACATGGTTTTCTCGTGACATATTGTACTTCATGTTAGTGGTAAAATTTCATTCAAATAACTTGCGTTTATTTGTCAAAAAAATGGAAATTTGGCGAAAATTTTTAAAATTTTGCAATTTTCCAACTTTGAATTTTATGCCCTTAAATCACAGAGATACGGCACACAAAAAACTTAATAACTAACATTTCCCACATGTTTACTTTACATCAGCACAATTTTGGAACCAAAATGTTTTTTTGTTAGAAAGTTATAAGGGTTAAAATTTGACCAGCGATTTCTCATTTTTGCAACACCATTTTATTTTTACGGACCACATCACATTTGAAGCCACTTTGAGGGGTCTATATGATAGAAAATACCCAAAAGTGACACCATTCTAAAAACTGCACCCCGTAAGGTGCTCAAAACCACATTCAAGAAGTTTATTAACCCTTCAGGTGCATCACAGGAATTTTTTTGAATATTTAAAAAAAATGAACATTTAACTTTTATTCACAAAAAAATACTTCAGGTTCAATTTTTTTTATTTTCCCAAGGGTAACAGGAGAAATTGGACTGGAAAAGTTATTGTGAAATTTATCCTGAGTACGCTGATACCTGATACGTGGGGGGGAACCACTGTTTCGGCGCATGACAGAGCTCAGAATGGAAGGAGCGCCGTTTGACTTTTTGAATGCAAAATTGGCTGGAATTCAGATCGTACGCCATGTCACATTTGGAGAGCCCCTGATGTACCTAAACAGTGGAAACCCCCCACAAGTGACACCATTTTGGAAACTAGAGCCCGCAAGGAACTTATCTAGATGTGTGGTGAGAACTTTGAACCCCCAAGGGCTTCACAGAAGTCTATAACGTACAGCCGTACAATTAAAAAATCATATTTTTTCCACAAAAACGATCTTTTCACCCTCAATTTTTATTTTCCCAAGGGTAACAGGACCCTAAAAGTTATTGTGCAATTTGTCCTGAGTACGCTGATACCCCACATGTGGGGTAAACCACTATTTGGGTGCATGGCAGAGCTCGGAAGGGAAGCAGCACCATTTGACATTTTTGGCTGAAATTGAGATCGGACACCATGTCGCGTTTGGAAAGCCCCTGATGTACCAAAACAGTGAAAACCCCCCACAAATGACACCATTTTGGAAACTAGACCCCCCAAGGAACTTATCTAGATGTGTGGTGAGCACTTTGAACCCCCCAGTGCTTCACAGAAGTTTATAACGCCCGGGCGTGAAAATAAAAAAATCGTATTTTTTCCACAAACATGATCTTTTAGTCACCAATTTTTTTTATTTTCCCAAGGGTACCAGGAGAAATTGGACCCCAAAAGTTGTTGTCCAATTTGTCCTGAGTACGCTGATACCCCATATGTGGGAGAAAACTACTGTATGGGCACATGTCAGGGCTCGGAAGGGAAGTAGTGTCGTTTTGGAATGCAGACTTTGATGGAATGGTCTGCGGGTGTCATGTAGCTTTTGGAGAGCCCCTGATGTACCTAAACAGTGGAAACACCCCACAAATGACCAAATTTTTGAAACTAGACCCCCTAAGGAACTTATCTAGATGTGTGGTGAGCACTTTGAACCCCAAAAGGCTTCACAGAAATTTATAACGCCCGGACGTGAAAATAAAAAAAATCATTTTTTTCCACAAAAATGATATTTTTGCCCCCAATTTTTTATTTTCCTAAGGGCAACAGGAGAAATTGGACCCCAAAAGTTGTTTTGCAATTTGTCCTGAGTAGGCTGGTACCCTCTATGTGGGGGTAAAACACTGTTTGGGCGCATGGCAGACCTTGGAAGGGAAGGAGCACCATTTGACTTTTTCAACGCAGAATTGGCTGGAATTGAGATCAGACGCCATGTTGCATTTGGAGAGCACCTGATGTGCCCAAACAGTGGAAACCCCAATTATAACGCCAACCCTAACCCCAACACACCCCTAACCCTAATCTCAGCCCTAACCCTAGCCCTAACCCTAACCCTAACTCTAGCCCTAACCCTAACTCTAGCCCTAACCCTAGCCCTAGCCCTAGTCCTAACCCTAATGGGAAAATGGAAGTAAATACATTTTCTTTTAATTTTATTATTTTTCCCTAACTAAGGGGGTGATAACGGGGGGTTTGATTTACTATTTATGGCAGTTTTTATTTTTGGCAGCTGTCACATGCTAAAAGACGCTTTTTATTGTAAAAATAGTTTTTATATCACCACATATTGAGAGCTATAATTTTTCCATATTTTGATCCACTGAGACATGTGAGGTCTTATTTTTTGTGGGACGAGTTGACGTTTTTATTGGTATCATTTTTGGGCAAGTGTCATCTTTTGATCGCTTTTTATTCCGATTTTTGGGACGCAGAATGAACAAAAACAAGCGTTTCATGAATTTCTTTTGGGGGATGCGTTTACACCGTTCTGCGTGCGGTAAAATTGATAAATCGGTTTTATTCTTGGGGTCAGTACGGTTACAGCGATACCTCATTTAGGTTTTTTTTATGTTTTGGCGGTTTTATGCAATGAAAACAATTTTATATAAAAAATAATTATTTTTGCATTGCTTTATTGTGCGAGCTATAACTTTTTTATTTTTTTGCTGATGATGCTGTTTGGCATCTCGTTTTTTGCAGGACAAGATGACATTTTCAGCGGTACCAAGGATATTTATATGCGTCTTTTTGATCGCGCGTTTTTATTTTTTGTTCGGCGGTATGATAAAAAAAAAATCATTATTTTTTTTTATTTTTTAAGGGGTTCGCTAAAGGGGTTAACTAATGGGACAGTTTTATAGGGCGGGTTGTTATGGACACGGTGATACCAAATATGTGTACTTTTATTGTTTGTTTGTTTTTTTTATTTCCAAAAAATGAATTTATTAGGGAATTTTTTTTTTATTTAGCGTTTTTTTTTAAATTACTTTTACACTTTTTTTTTAACTTTATTGCATTGTCCCAGGGGGGACATAACAGTCCTGTGACAGATCGCTGATCTGTCACATCACAGATCACTGTGACAGATCAGCGATCTGTCACAGGCATAGACGCAGACTTCCTCATGCCTGCACTTTGCAGGCACTGAGGAAGTCAGCTCCCTGCAGGCCCCCGAAGGTCCTCGTCGCCATCTTGGATCCGGGGACCTGCAGGGAAAGAGCCCCCCGCAGCGCTGCACATTGCACTGCTGTGGGGGGCTCAGGGAAGCACGGAGGGAGCCCCCTCCCTGCCGATGCTTCCCTTTAACACCCGGTACACCGCGATCATGTTTGATCGCGGTGTGCAAGGGGTTAACGTGTCAGGGGCAGTACGTGACCGCCCCTGACATATTGTGCCGGGTGTCAGCTGTGATAATCAGCTGACACCCGGCCGCAATCAGCGGCACTCACCACGTGGGCGCCGCTGATCGTTATGATGTAATATTCCGTCCATGGTACTTAGGGCCCAGGTCACATGGACGGAATATTACATCCAATGTAGAAAAGGGGTTAAAGGAGGATTTGGATACAAAATGATTTCCAAAACTTTAAACATCCCAAGGAGCACTGTGCAAGCGATCATATTGAAATGTAAGGAGTATCATACCACTGCAAATCTACCAAGACCCGGCCGTCCCTCTAAACTTTCATCTCAAAAAAGGAGAAGACTGATCAGAGATGCAGCCAAGAGGACCATGATCACTCTGGATGAACTGCAGAGATCTCCAGCTGAGGTGGGACAGTCTGTCCATAGGACAGCAATCAGTACACTGCACAAATCTGGCCTTTATGGAAGAGTGGCAAGAAGAAAGCCATTTCTCAAAGATATCCATAAAAAGTGTTGTTTAAAGTTTGCAACAAGCCAACTGGGAGACACACCAAACATGTGGAAGAAGGCGCTCTGGTCAGATGAAACCAAAATTGAACTTTTTGGAAACAATGTCAAAAGATTTGCTTGGCGCAAAGGCAACACAGCTCATCACCCTGAACACGCCACCCCACTGTCAAACATGATGGTGGCAGCATCATGGTTTGGACCTGCTTTTCTGCAGCAAGGACAGGGAAGATGGTTAAAATTGATGGTAAGATGTATAGAGCCAAATACAGGAACATTCTTGAAGAAAACCTGTTGGAGTCTGCAAAAGACCTGAGACTGGGACGGAGATTTGTCTTCCAACAAGACAATGATCCCAAACATAAAGCAAAATCTACAATGGAATGGTTCACAAATAAACATATCCAGGTGTTGGAATGGCCAAGTCAAAGCCCAGACCTGAATCCAATCGAGAATCTGTGGAAGAGCTGAAAACTGCTGTTCACAAACGATCTCCATCAAACCTCACTGAGCTCGAGCTGTTTGCCAAGGAAGAATGGGCAAGAATTTCAGTCTCGTGATGTACAAAACTGATAGACATACCCCAAGTGACTTGCAGCTGTAATCACAGCAAAAGGTGGCACAACAAAGTATTAAGTTAAAGGGGCCGAATAATATTGCACGCCCCACTTTTCAGTTTTTGAATTTCCACAAAAATTTAAAATAACCAATAAATTTCGCTCAACTTCACAATTGTGTCCCACTTGTTGATTCTTCACTAGAAATTTACATTTGGTATCTTTATTTTTGAAGCATGATATGTGGGAAAAGGTTGAAAAGTTCCAGGGGGCTGAATACTTTTGCAAGGCACTGTATATATATGTATTCTATGTGTATATATCTATTCTATCTTTTCTATTCTAAAGTGTCAGTGTGATTTTACTGTACCTCGGACATGATTTGCCGGCTTTTCCAAGGACACTGGTGCATAAAAATTGGACAGCACTCGCATGGTGTGAGTGCTGTGCGAATTTTTCTTTTCTCGCGCCTATTGACTTGCATTGGTGAGTCTCGGCCGATATATGGGTGAAATCACTCGCACGTATAATACGGCCGAGAAAAAAAACGATGATGTGAGCTGCCCCATAGATTAATACTGGTCCGAGTGTTATGCATTTTTTTTTCTTGTATAGTACTCGTCCGTATTCATCGCTAGTGTGACTCCAGGCTTAGTCATACTCAGGCAGCACTAAAAGTGCCTAGGGCAGCATAAAGTCTAAATATGGCCCTGTTGACAGCTGATATGCAAGTTAATCACGTGTTGCTTCCAGAGATGCTTATGACAGAAACAGACGTCATTTACCATTCAGAATCCCAAGAAAGATGGGGAACAAACTTTGATGTGGACAATGTAACTATTTTACCTATTTTATATTTGCTTAAATGATGTTTTTTGGTGGACAATCCAATAAATCACTACTTTTTTTTTATAAGAACCATCGTGACACTTTCTTTAGAGTATCACATCTGGTAAAGAGTCCTGAATAAATAAATGTACAAAATAAGTATTTTTTACAAAACGTGACCAAAAAGTCAAATTGAAATACAACGTCATCTTGTCCTGCAAAAAACAAGCTGCCATACAGCTCCAACAGCTGAAATATTAAAAATTTATAGCTCTCAGAATAAAGCAATGCAAAAACAATTATTTTTTTCTATAAAATATTTTTAGTGTGAAAAAGCGACAAAACATTAAAAAAACTATACAAATGTGGCATCACTGTAATTGTACTGACCCGAAGAATAAAACTGCCTTATCTATTTTACCACACATGGAACTCAAATACATTAAAAAAGCCTTAAAAAATAAATTCCTGAATCGATGGTGTTTGTTCATTCTGATGCCTAACAATTGGAATAGAAAGCATTCAAAAAATGTCATGTGCCCAAAAATGGTACCAAATAAAAACATCAACTTGTCGTGCAAAAAAGAAGCCCTCACATGACTCTGTTGGCCGAAATATGGAAAAATTATAGCTCTTAAAATGTGGTGATGCAAAATCTTGTTTTAGCAAAAAACAGCGTCTTTAAGCGTGTGACAGCAGCCAAACATAAAAACCAAATATAAATCTGGTATCGTTGTAATTGCACCGACCCAAAGAAAGTTGCTTATTCACTTATACCACAAAAGGAGCTGCGTAAAAAAAATAAATATAACAAATCCTTCACCTGCTGTTGATTTGTTCATTTTGCCTAACAAAGATCGCAGTAAAGCTCGGCTTACATCCCCAGAACTGCGCTGAGCGCTTACACCGGGGATTCTGTGTAAATCTCTGAAATACATGATTCATAAGGAACCCTCGACGGAAGATTCCTTATAATGAGGCAGATGGCGGCACTGTGGACGGTGTCTGACCTGTGATCAGGCGGTGTCCTTCTTTTTAGTCATGCATAAAAGAGCGGTCCACCAGTTTTGTCCACCTCTGAGTCCAGAGTAACTCTGCTGCCTCATTATAGTGAGTGGATCCCTTGGGGGTATCATCTGAATCACTTCACTCTAAGATTTAGATGTAAATCCCAAAGTTAAGTGTTCAGCGTAGAGCATGGGCTGCGTATAATGTACTGGTCACTAAAACGGCAGTTTGCAATTTGCACTAAGCAACCTTCACTGCTGCCTGTTTCTGGAAAACACTTATGGAGTAATTTATCTATACTTGTAGATAAATTCCGAAAGGGGTGTAATTTCCAAAATGAGGTCACTTGAGGGGGGATTCTGCTTTTCTGGCATTTAGGGGCTCTTTATATGGAGCCCGGAAACTATTCTATAATAATTTGCTCTTCAAGAGTTATCTCACTTTTAGACAAATATATTCCAGGAAATTTTAAATCATATGTGTATGAATCTCCTTTAAAAACAGTATACTTTTGTGGGGAGGAGGACTCCCAGACAGTGAATGGGCAGGTACCCAGGGGACCGCCATCAGGGTTCCTGAGGGAACGATACTGGGAGCACAGTAAAAGGAAAGACTTGACTGGAGTTGTCAGGGAAACAGGGGGCGGGGCAAGCTTAAAAGGAGCAGGGGGCACGCTGAAGTGGCAGTTGACAGAGAGCCGGACAACAGACAGGTAGCCGTGTAAAAGAGAGAGAGCCGAGGGAGTGGACGGTGTGTTTTGGAGAGACCGGGAGGGGTCTGTAAGGGGAAAGTTACAGACTTACCGACAATTGACATGTGAGAGATTGGCACCGGCGGCCGCTCCCCGCATACGGTCGCATACAGCTACTCCCGCTGCTTCGCACCCTGTTGTGACAAGGCCACTACCTCAAGTGACCGCTGCGATGCGAGATCATTCCCTTACAGCGTCCAGGGCACTACCCCCCTGCCTTCTCCCACAGCTGCAGCCCCGTCATCACCGACCCCAGGGGGCGCCACCCTGCTACAGGCGTCCATAGAGGCCCCCGTCCGGTTTGCTGAGGGACTCTGGGCCGAGATTGGTGAGCGGTTAGATTTAGAGACTGTGTCACTACCGCGCCCCTCACCGGCATTGTTTCTTCAGGGCCTGTTGCGCCCCACCGGCATCATTTCTTCAGGGCCCGTTATGCCCCACCGACACCGTTTCTTCAGGGCCTGTTGCGCCCCACCGGCATAATTTCTTCAGGGTCTGTTGCGCCCCACCAGAATAATTTCTTCAGGGCCTGTTGCGCCCCACCGGCATCGTTCCTTCAGGGCCTGTTGCGCCCCACTTGCATCATTTCTTCCTGGCCTGTTGCGCCCCACCGGTACAGTTTCTTCAGGGCCCGACGAGCCCAAACCTTCCCGGAAGATCGAGGCATCAAGGCAGCCGCATCACCGACCTCTAAGCGGCTGCATCTGCAATCCCGAGCGACGCATGGAAGGAAAACTGGGCGTTAGAAATAAGTGTATTAGTTTGGCCATTTTCTGGCCTCTGACACCCAGACTAGCCGGGTTACTCCCAGTATTGTTTATCTTATTGAGTCCCTGCGAGGACAGATTGTTTGTTACCCTGTTTTGCCCGCTCAGCCTAGCCCCAGTGGCTTCAATTTATAAAAGTTTATTATACAAGTCATACCGTGTCTCGTCACTGCATCGTGAGAACCTGCTAGAACCCTACACTTTAATGAAATCTTTTATAAAAAACACCAAACCCAGTGTAGAGAGGTAAATATATATATAAACCATAAGATACACAAAATATGACCAAAAAAACCTGCCTGCCACAACCCTACAATAACCTAATCTTTCTTCTTCCTTGCCGTGGAGGTTGGCACCCTAAGAAACAATTTTTTGGCGATATATATATTAGGATGTTATCTGTTAGAGCTGATCTATGAGGATTATTGCAAAGGGATGGTGGTGGCATATCCTCAATTTATATAGAAAGTCCATTTTATCATGTGTGTTTATTGTTACTGTAGAGCTTTTTGTATAGGACTTGTATACATTTAGATCTGCCAGACAGCCATTGAGCGGGCAGGTTTTGCAATTTTTTGCTTGTGTGCCTGTACTGCCTAACCAATAAGAATAACCTATTAAGAATAACCTATGGATTATATTGTGCATTAGTATTTTATAAGGATCTATTCCGTTCATTATTTTCTTTAGTATATTGTTTTCCCACCTATATTGATAGGGTGAATCAGGGAAGAGAGGGATAGTCCACGTTGAGTGGGGGCGCCAAAAAATCTTTCTTAGGGTGCCAACCTCCACGGCAAGGAAGGAGAAAGATTAGGTTATTGTAGGGTTGTGGCAGGCAGGTTTTTTGGTCATATTTTGTGTATCTTATAGTTTATATATATTTACCTCTCTACACTGGTTTTGGTGTTTTTTTTATAAAAGATTTGATTAAAGTATACTGTTTTTAAAGGAGATTCATGTACATTCTTCAAGAGTTAAATAGTGCTCTGTCCCTCCCAAGTATCGCTGTATGGCTAAGCAGTACTGTACAGCCACATATGGGGTATTGCCACATTCAGCAGAAATTGTGTGACACATTTTGGTACCATTTTTACTCATTTCTCAGTGTGAAAATATAAAATCTTGGGCTAATACAATTGTTTTGTGGTAAAAATGTAATTATTTTTTCTTCCCTGCCCGATGGTATAAAATTCTCTGACCCACTTATGGTGTCAATATCACTGCAAACTAAATGAACTCATTGTAAGGTATAGTTTGTATAATGGGATGACTTACAGCAATTTATGCTGTTCTGGCACATCAGGGGCTCTTCAAAGTGACATGGTCCCCTCAAACCAATGCACAAAAATCAGCACTGTAATATGAGCTTTGCAGTGAGCCTCAAAGTAGTTTTCAACCACTTATGGGGGTACTCATGTATTTAGGAGAAATTGCATAACAAAATGTACTGT
Organism: Dendrobates tinctorius; assembly: GCF_039654945.1. NCBI lineage: Eukaryota > Metazoa > Chordata > Amphibia > Anura > Dendrobatidae > Dendrobates > Dendrobates tinctorius. The sequence goes on along the minus strand of NW_027361829.1, from coordinate 9,644,002 downwards.
TAGTTTTCTCCTATTACCCCTTTGAAAATTGCAAACTTGGGGTCAAAGCGACATTTTAGTGGAAATAGTAATATTTAATTTACTACACAATTTTATACAAGTTTGTGAATCGCCTGAGGGTTAAACATACTCATTACTCCCCTAGATAAATTCTTTGAGAGGTGTAGTTTACAAAATTGTATCACCTGTGGGTTTTTTTTGCTGTTTTGGTATGTCAGGGGCTCTTCAAATGTGACATGGTATCCGCAACCTATTACAGCCAAAATAGTGCTCATTTCCTTTCCAGCCCTACCATTCACCCAAGCACTTTGGAATAAATGCACAACAAATTTTGACATGTCTTTTCTATTGTTACCCTAGTGATAATTAAGATGGGGCTGAAACAACTTTTTTGTTGGGAAAATGCATTTTTTTTTATTTTCACGGATCGACATTATAAAATTCTGTGAAGCTCCTGAATTTTCCAAAAGTCAAATGGCTATCCTTTTCTTCCAAGCCCTGCCGTGTGCCCAACCAGTAGTTTTGCTTCACATATGTGGCATTGGCGTACTCAGTAGAAATCGCACAACAGATTTTATCGTTCATTTTCTTTTGTTACCCTTGCCAAAATTAAAAATGTGGCACTAAAGTATCATTTTTGTGGGAGACCCTTGGTAGCCGAGACTCCGGAGAAATTCTGACTCTGGGGGGTGCTATACACTTATTTCTCAGCTCCGTTAAAAAGCGGCGCTGAGGCATAAGTACCTTTAACTGCCACCATTAAAAGGCGTATAGGATGTTGTTAAGGGATTAACTTGTTCTTAAAGTCAGTGGAATCCATCAGACCAGACCAATTGAATATATTTGGCACAAATGAAAAAAAGACTCTTCCAGTGAGGGCTTGTTATCGATCATGAAAAAGAGTAAGACACAATAAGGGAAAGTAGAAATGCATTTTATGGTTTTGTAATGAAAACAGTGTTTTTACAGATTGACTGTTTCTCTAACCTGATTGGTTTTCCTATTATTTTGACTGTTTAGCAATAAATTGCATGATGCATTAGGGTACAAAAACTCAGAGTTGAGGAAATGCATATGGGAAATCTTGTGGCTAAAACCTAGATGTTGTAGATGTTAACCTCTGAATTTAAAGTTGAACTGTTTTTCTGAGGGTTTGCATCAGTTTATGTAAAGAATGTGCCTACAACTGTGAACATTTGGTTTTCAAATAGTACAAAAGAACTGAACACTTCAATATGCTCAACTATTCATCCCCTTAAATTCAGTACTCATTTTGCAACAATTACAGCTTCAAGTTGATTTGGATTAGTATTTATGAGCTTTTCAAACCTTTTCACTGGGATTTTTGCCCATTCTTCAAGCCCAAACTCCTCCAACTCCTTCAAATTTGATGGTTTCCATTGGTGAACAGCAATCTCCAAGTCTGACCACAGATTCTCAATTGGATTAAGGTCTGAGCTTTGACTAGGCTGCTCCAAAGCATTTACATGTTTCCCTTTAAACCACTCGAGTGATGCCTTAGTAGTATGTTTTGGGTAATTGTCTTGTTTGAAGGTGAACCTCTGTCTGAGTCTCAAATCACTGACAGATTGAAACAGGTTTTGCTCAAGAATATCAATGTATTTTGCGCACCATCCATCCTCCCCTCCACTAAGACCATTTTGCCTGTTCCTGCTTCAGAAAAACATCCTCACAGCATGATGCTGCCAGCACCATGTATCACTGTGAAGATGGTGTTCTTGGAGTGATGATGAGCTGTGATGGTTTGACATCAGACATGGCGTTTACGTTGATGGACATAAAGTTCAATATTGGTCTCATCTTATCACATCACCTTCCTCCCGACATTTTTGGAGTCTCCCACATGTCTTTTGGCAAACTGAAAATGAGCCTTACAATTTTTATGTGTAACTAAAGGTTTTTTTCTGCCCATGCTTCCATAAAGAAAACCTCTATGTACTGTATGTCACGGAGTGAGTGGCCTAGTGTGACATGACCCAACAATTGGTAAGTCACCAAACACAGGAACACAACACCGATGAAATAGGGGAGAGGGAGGGCCTGATAATAGGGAATCAGGGATGGTCACCTCCTGAGCTCCTACCTGAGCCTGTCCCTGATCTCACCTAACACCCTATGCAAGTCCTTCCCCCCTGCCGACGTCAGGATGCCTCGTCCCTAACCTGTCACTTTAAAATGCCCTTGCTAGTGCATTGGTCGGCTTAGGATGCAGCCTAGCTACTATTGATAAGAAACACGGGGGGAGGGGAACAAACACAGAAGGGACGAAGTAATAAAACTACAGCACTTAGCTTATATGCACCGCTGCAAACCTCAAAAAAGGACCTGTATCACCAACAGTCAGCTGATGCATCAGGTGACCTTTTAAATGATGTGGGAGTGGTCACCAAACATCAGAAAACCCAGAAGCAATGCAATTACACCAGCAGGCCAGCAGGTGAAATAACTGAAATTAACCCCCGGTGGCCTGAAAGGAAAAAAGTTTTAAACTAAGAGGAACCATAGCTACCACAATTCCAAACATGGATCGTGACAGTACCCCCTTTCAATGAGGGGCCTCTGGACCCTCAACACTGGACCTCACCAGAAAGCGACATATGGTAAGGACACCTTGAGTCACCAGAGTTCACCTCTGCAGTCACCTGACCCTCAGGTCTATGGAAAACGCAGCATGTTGGAGATGGCAATAACGTATGCTCCGGAGGGGCCACAAATCTCCAGAGTGCCGACCTGTGGAATGAGTTGTGTACAGGAATTACCGGGGGTAACACCAGCTGGTAAGTCCCCGGGCTGAGAATTTCCGACACCCGATACGGCCCGATTACCCTAAAACTCCAGACCCCAGTACCACACTTCCACCTGATGTTTCTGGTGGACACCCACATGTACTCGTTCACACACAAGTCTGGACCTGAACATTTATTTCCACACATGATGGTGAACTCTTTACAGAACCGACAACAAAGGCGTCCCCCTATGTCACCAAACTCACACCCCCACTATGCACAGAGGGAACCACCACCCTCCCCTGACCCCTCCTCCTATGAGGACTTTGACACACGGGGTTAGCTTGTAGTGAGGGTAGAGTCTTGCCACTACTCCCTGGCAGCACCTCTGCTGCCTCCACAGGAGAAGAAGGGGACGGTGTTGTGAGTTCATTTTCCCCTTCACTATTGAGGTCTGATGAACTCCCTCTTCTGGTGAAGGAAGGTAGTGAGGCTGATTACAAAGCACCTGAGCAGAATGATGATGACTGGGTGACTGGAATTGCTGACTGGATATAAGGCAGCCGACACCCTTCTGCCTTGCTGGTGACTTCTCTGAGGGATTCTAGGAGACCAGTCTGATTCCTGCTCCTCAAAAGCTAAGTTTTCTGCTCTGTTTTTTGCATTTGTGTTTTGGTTTTGTTTTGCCTTGTTTTTCTGGATTTCTGCCTTCCCCTGCTGGGTGAGCTGAATTCCTTTTTGCTCTGTCTTCAGAAAATACCTGAGTACTAATATAGTCTTTTTGAAGCCTAGCGCCTTCAGGGCTTTTTTCCCTATCAGTCTGTTGGCTCTTGTTTTTGAGAGGGTTTTGGCGGATTGCAGACAGCAGCTTTTCTATTCTGTCCTATTTAGTTAGCTTGGGCCCCATCATTTGCTCAGCCTATCTTTCTATCTGTGTGAGTGTTTTTTCATCTTGCTTCATCGTCATTATATGTTGGTGGCTGCCTATTGCTTTGGGGTCTGCTCTGGGGCAGTTTAGATTTCCCTTTCTGTCTTTAGGCTATGTAGTTCTCCGGCTGTGATCGAGGGGTCTAGGGCACCGAAGGAACCCCCCACGGCTACTGCTAGTTGTTGTTGTTAGGTTCAGGGGTCTGCAATCCGATAGCTGCCAACTTCTCTAGTTTTCTGGACTTAGCTAGTATTTCTGTTTTTGCCTCCTACGGTGACTCATTCATAACAGGACAGTTTGTAGAAAGACCGCAGAGAGAGTAGCCCTCACATGACAGATCCCTGCTGACTACTTCTCTGGACTGCCAATCTATGACCGGGTTGCGTTTTTTCAACCAAGTTAGTCCTAAAATGATGGGTGTTGGCATTCCCCCCAAGACGTAGCACAACAGGGACTCCTCATGACGAGTCCCTATATGCAGGTAAATATCATCCATGACTTGGGTCACCCTCCCCTGGCTGAGTGGGATGGAGTCAATGGCCTGGACGCTTAGGGGTTTTGCCAGCGTCCTACATCTCAGGCCATGGGACTGGACAAAGTGAGCATCCACCAGATTGATACCTGCTCCACTGTCCACAAGCACCGGTATACCCTCAGTTATCCCGCCAACCACCACTTCAGCAGACAAGGTACACGGATCGGAAAAAATGGAGGAATTTTACACTTCTCGGTCGCCTCCCTCCACATGACCAGGGGCACATGGCTTCTTAGTTGGGACTGGTATTTTGGCGTGACCTGAGCAGACACCGATGAAATTACCAGTTTGCCCATAGTGAAAACATGCCCCCACACCAGGGCGAATCGCAGGCAGCCCTGTTTGGGAACCAAGTCCTCCCATCTGCATGGGTTCGTCCGCCTACTCAGGTGTGTCCCCCTCCCTAGCAAGGAATACAGGGGGCACATTTGGTGCATGTCTCTCCCTCAAGCATCTATTCACTCGGATGGCAAGGGACATGGCAGCCTCCAACGACCTGGGGGCGGCGTATGCACAAGAGTATCCTGCAACCTTGGGGACAGACCCTGCAAAAAATGGCTCCTAAGGGCAGGGTCATTCCTCTGTGTGTCAATGGCCTACCTCCTGAACTCCGAGCAGTACTTCTCAGCTGGTGGACCACCCTGCTTGATTTTACGCAGTCGGGATTCCGCCAGGGAGACGCCATCAGGATCCCTATACACAAGTGCCAATGCCATGAAAAACTCATCCACCAACTGTAAAGATGGAGAACTGGTCAACAGGGAGAAGACCCAGGATTGGGGATCACTCTTGAGAAGGGAGACTATAATCCCCACACGCTGTTCCTCACTTCCTGATGAACGAGGGCAGAACCTTAAGTACAACTTGCAGGCTTCCAGAAAAAACAAAAATGTATCTCTCCCTCCAGAGATCCTGTCAAGGAGAGATATCTTGGGCTCTAGTTGAGCCTGAACCTGAGCCGAGGCCCAAAACCCCACCAACTGCTGCACCACCTCACCACACAGCACCTTGAGCTCATAGGTGAGAGGCTGAAGCAGTTGGGAAAAGGCCTTCATTTGGGCCATGGCTCACTAGAAAAAATGTCCCAGTATGACATGACCCTATGATTGGTCAGTCACCAAACAACACTGCAACACAATGCCAATGGAATAGGGGAGAGGGAGGGCCTGACAATAGGGAATCAGGGACAGTCACCTCCTGAGCTCCAACTTGAGCCTGTCCCTGATATCACCTAACACCCTATGCAGATCCTTCCCCCTGCTGACATCAGGATACCTCTTCCCTAAACTGTCACCTTAAACTGCCCTCGCTAGTGCACTGGCCGGCATAGGATGCTAGCCAAGCCACTACTGATAAGAAACACAGGGGTTTTGGAACAGACACAGAAGGGATGAGATATCAAAAATACAGCAATTACTTATATGCACCGCTGTAAACCTCCACACCGCAGATATCACCAGCAACAGGACTCCTAACACCAAACGTGGTAGACAGTGTATGGCTTATTGTGGTCATATGGACAGATACTCCATTCTCTTGGTGCGAATTATGCAGCTCCTTCAGGATTACCTTTGGTCTATGCGGTGCCTCTCTGATTAATTTTTGCCTTGGCTGAGAGTATTGATGGGTGCACCTCTCTTGGCATGTTTGTTCTGGAACAACATTCTTTCAATTTGATGATAATGGATTTGATGGTGCTTTGGAGGATCATCAGACATTGAGATTTGTTTTTATAACCCCGGCCTGATTTGTACTTCTCAACAATTTTATCTCTGACTTGTTTGGAGATCTCTTGGATCTTCATAGTGTTGTTTGGTTAGGGGTGCATCTTGCTTAATGGTGTTGCAGCCTCTGTGGCCTTTCAGAGAAGGTGTGTATATACTGACAGACAATTTAACACTTAGAGTGCACACAGGAAGACTCCTTTTACTAAGCATTTGACTTATGAAGGTAATTGCTTGCACCAGAAATATTTAGTCTCTTTATCGCAAAAGAGGTGATTACATATTCACATGCCAATTTTTATTTATTTGAACTCATAAACTTAATTTATGCCTATATTTTCTCACTTCACTTCACAAGTGTGTCACCCAATTGAAAAAATTAAAAAAATGACAACTTTATACAGGGTCCCTAAAATAGGGAAAAACCACCTGAATGCGTTATAAAGGATGTAGCCTGTCACCTAAAAAATCAATAAGATAGGTAACAAGATATCTCTAGAGCACAGCAATTGATAAATTACAGTTCAACATGTAATTGCCATAGCCCAAATTGCACATATTATAATAATAATAATAATAATAATAATAATTAATAATAGCCAAAAGGTAAAGGTTACACATATTGGCAACAAGGTGAAACATAAATAAGGAACGGTCTCACCACGCAAATGAAGGGTCAGGAGTCTTCAGAGATCCTTCATACAACAAGGGTCCCTGGTAAGTAGCGATGGGAAGACAATACCCTGTCAAATCCCTATGGGGCTAGCAATCGTCTATTCCCCAAAACTCCCGCCCTAGCAAGGGCAGTCCACAGCTCACCCTATATTGCACATGCCCTGCACTTTCCCTAAATGGGTGTCCCAACGCGTTTCATCCAAGCACACTCCTCAGGGGACTAGCTTGATGTAAAGTGCCATAGTGCTAAAGCTAGAGAGACATAACTCCTTCTACTCTCAATGTTGTTTGCAGAGAGTGAAGGAAAGAGGGCATATTTATAAAGATTGTCACTTCATGTGAAATCACACATAACCATAAACACATGTCACCACTAGAGTTGAGCGAAAAGAGTCGGTCAAATTCATAAGTCGATATACATGTAGAAAAGCTACTGACCAAAAAAGCAGGGATCACCAAAAAGATACAATAATTTTTATTGGACAACCATTGACAACACAAATATAAAAACAGTTAAAAGTCATAACACATGACAGATCATGCACAAGGCTCCTAATAAAGCCAAACAGGCATCCCCCATAGAGCTAAGAAAATAATTGGGCAGTGGAGCAAAGTGTATAAAATACAAATAGCCTAAAGAGAGCAGTATATATCAGAAGGTAATCAATAGCAGTGATTCAAAGTATGCACGGTTCAATACATACCACTACTAATAACCTGAAAATTATCCATGTATCAACAGGTATGGACTCAAAACATGTCCAACAATACTGCTGCAGCAATATGAATAAAAATACAGGGACAGGTTAAGGTAGAACCAAGGTAAATGGGAACAAGTCATGCCATATAAGAAATAGACACACAAAACATGCTCTACAGAAGATACACAAATAAAATTGCCCAGAATGTCCTAATAACCCTCTTACATATGGGGGAGCTTGTGGAGTGCCCTGCCCAACGCGTGTCGCCACCGCAAGGTAGCTTCGTCAGGGGCTAGAGAGTGTGTGCAATGGAGGTCATATAAATACATACCATAATAAGCTTGATAAGTAGCAACTGCGAGGTTTAATCTGATCGAGCACAATGTGTGAAGGCGCAAGGACGCGCGTCAGGCCAGGACCGGATATGTAACCCGTAACTCTCCACTCCTTCCGGGTACATGCAAGAGAGACGTGGTAACTTAAACTGCGCATGTGCCGAAGGCATGGTAGTTATAGCAACCAAAGGACGCTGATGTCGGCATTTATACAACAAGAATTAATAGTCATAGTAATCAAGGGACGTACATATCGGCGATACATAACAGCTTAGGAAACTTTTATCTCAATTAGGCACATTATATGAGGGCGCGAGGGCGCATATCAAATCAGGGCCGGATGTATGACCCACTCCTTGCAAGTGAATACAAGAGATACGGTGGCTCATACTGCGCATGACCAAAGACATGATAATTATAGTAACCAAAAGACACCAATACCGGCAAATATGCACAAATAGTTAGTGGTCATGTGATCAAAAAAATCGGCAAGGATCTAATGCAAATACTTAGATCCTGAATATTTAGTATTTAAGACAATTCCCCATTGCTACAGTACAGGGGAAATACCAATAATGCCGCATACTAATACCCTACATATAAAACGCACGCATAGATTGTAATAGCTGCATTAGTTCTAATCATATTAATAGATAAAGGATGAAGGATGAGTAACGCGCCCTAAAATAGGGACAAAGCTATAGACCGCAAGACATAATTGCTTAATTACGGCGAGAGAGGCTTGCTCATCATAATAGCCAGACAATGCTGGTAACTAGAATGAGTGACCATGCTGAATACTCAGATCATAAATATGTAAGAAAACTCGCCATTACTCCAATACAGGGAAAAATAACAGCAGTGGTGCATGCCGATGCCAAGCACAAAAACGCATACATAGATTACAGTTGCCACATTAGTTCTGAACATCTTATTTGGTAACGGCTAAATAACGAGCCCTAAAAGTAGGGTCAGGGCTGTGACCCACGATGCATAATTGTTTAGTTGCAACAAAGAGAACTTGTTCGTCATAACAACTAGAAGACACTGATAATTGAAATGCATGACCATGCTGAATACTTAAATCATAGATATTTACGGCGATTCCCCATTACTGAGGTGAAGGGAGTGATAATAACAAAAGTGCATGCCGATACCCTCCACATAAACAAACACATAGATTACAGTCAAATTGAGATGTGCACACTAGTGGACATATTATTTCCCCAGTGAGTCAGATAACAGGGAATAAGACAGTGTAGCTCCTAAATTGATCATATGTAATTCATGGTATGAATCACCCAGTCCTATTTAAGGAAATGCTCCACATGAAAAACAGAGTCAAAAATACCGTTTTATTATCATAATATATGGACAGAAAAGCGCAAAGACACAGTCCAAAAATGGAGTGGTAATTAAACAGAAAAAAATAGGAGATACACACCTACAAATTAAAAATCCTAACAAAAAGGTTTCCCAATAACAATGGGTGTGTGCTGAATACAACAACCAGTGGTAATATACTGAATATGCTAAAAGGAATAACAATTATTAGTGGCATTCTCAATGTACCACTAAGTATCCAAAAGGGCCAAACAAGTGGCCAGACATGTAGTATATGAAGAGAACAGCTGTGACTTGTAGCAGCATAGTACCACGGCGACATAGGGTAAAGAGCTTCCATAGAGAAACCTTAAATCAATATATGTCACAGATACAGGTGATGAATCGCTGCTGGTCTCACCCAACAATGGAGTCCCCCAAAAAAAAAAAAAAAAAAAAGTATAATCACACCAAAGGTGTAAAGCCCTGAGTAGAGTGCCAAGAATGATCTAATCCGAAAGGGGATATGTAAATGCAGGAAAAGGATCAAGAAATACAATAGAGCTCATTTCAGGCAGACCAAGATCGGCTATGAAATAGAAATTCTCCACAAGCTCCCCCCATTGGCATCTAAAGAATAAATATATACTAGTAACAGAGCACACTGGGGTGAAAAACATAATTGAACAGAATACAAGACTCATAAGAGCAGTAGAATTACAGAAAAACAACTGTATATGCTTGTGGCATAAGTCTAGATGACAAACAATTCTGGTCAAGGATAGAGTCCTTTAGGAGAAGTCCATAGTATAATAGAAGTGCAGATCATGTTGTAAGGCGTCAAGAAACCAACTTTATCCAGGTAACACCAGGAGGAGAGATAAATCTAAATTGACGAAACAGAGGTCGAGAGCAAGTCTTCTAATCATGAGGTCCAGAACGGAAGAGGTGTGAGACTTAGTATCCGGGATCTACAGAAACAGAAGGAAACTTGTAAAACAAACCAAATCAAATCTGTTTGTAATATCCGGTAAATAATAAATCTTCATTTAATCCCAGAGGGGAACGACTCCGAAGGTGGAAAATCCACCTGGATTCACGTTTCAGCAATTTCAACGTGACGTCCCCCCCTCTAATGTTGGTCTGTACAGCTTCCAACCCCAAGACTCTAATACCAGCGCTACACCCATGGTGTTCACGCAAAAAATGCAAGGCTACCGGGGTTAAGGGTTTACCTTTATCACGATCTGTTTTAGCTGTATTAATATTTGAGAGGTGTTGTTGAATCCTCTTTCTAAGTTCCTGTGTGGTTTGTCCCACATAAATTTTTGAGCATCGACAAACCAATGCATATATCAAGTTTTTGGACCTGCAATTAAAAAAAGTCTTAGAAAAGACCGAAAAAGTCAAGGTGGGTAAATTGACACCCTCACTACCAACAGTAAGATGGCAGATGCTACAACCACCACAAGCAAAGGTCCCAACCAGGCGTGCCCCTCTATTCAAACTGGTAACAGGTCTTTTAAAGTGGCTATGACACAAGGAATCCTTCAGGGATTTTGCTTTTCTAGCAATGAGGGTGGGTTGTGGTGCAATATGCGGAGCCAACTTGGGCTCATCAACCAGCATACCCCAGTACTTCATCAAAATGCCTCGCAAGTCATGCCAGTGATTGTTATATGTAGTAACAAGATCCAGAGGTCTATCGCACCTGGGCGGTCGTGAGCACAACAAATCAGCCCAATTGGCACCCCTGGCTGATTGAAAAGCCCTAGAAATTACCTTATGTGGGTAGCCCCTATCTTTAAAGCGTCTTGTCAGGTCCCTGGCTTGTGTCAAAAAATCCTGTTGGGTGGAGCAATTTCTTTTTAAACGGTAAAATTGTCCTTTGGGAATCCCGTTCTTCAGATGCTTCGGATGAAAGCTTGAGTAGTGCAAGATACTGTTGGTGGAAGTCGGTTTACGAAAAAGCGTCGTCTTAATAGAAGACCCCTCCAAGACCAATCTCAAATCCAAAAATTCAACCGCAGATCCTGCAAAATTAGTTGTAAGATGAATATTTAAATTATTGTTATTGAGTTTGTCAACGAAATTTTTACATTCTTCCAAAGGCCCTGACCATAATAGGAGGACGTCATCGATATAACGCCACCATTTGAATACATGATCTCTAAACTCGGTTAAGTGGGTAGACATATGTCAACTCCCACCACCCGAGAAATAGGTTCGCATAGGATGGGGCACAACGTGCCCCCATTGCTGTACCTGAAACCTGCCTAAAAAATGCCCGGTCGAATACAAAGTAATTTTTGTCCAAAATGAAATACAACAGGTCAATTAAGAATGAATCATGTTGGCGATCACCAGTGGTGTGGTGTTCCAAAAAATAGGCAATCGCCTGGATACCCAGATTGTGTCGGATATTGGTGTACAAAGATTCGACATCCAATGAAACTAGAAACGTGTTAGGCGGGATAGTCAAATCGTTTAGCAAAACCAAAAGGTGTGAAGTATCCTTCACATGGGAATAGAGGGTAGTGACTAGGGGCTGGAGAAAAAAATCAACATAAATGCAAGGTTTCTCAAAAATGCCACCAATACCCGACACGATGGGTCGACCCGGAGGATCTATGGTAGATTTGTGCACCTTGGGTAACATGTAAAAAGTTGGAACCCTCGGGTGGTGGGTAGTGAGGAATTCTCTTTCTTTTTTACTGATGACATTGTGGGCCTGGGCCATATTTAAGAGTTTATCCAATTTGGAATTAAACACTGAGGTGGGATCAGAAGGAAGTTTCAAATAGAAGTGGGCGTTACTCAGTTGTCTCCTAGCCTCCTTAAGGTACTGATCAGCAGGCCAGATGACAATATTGCCGCCTTTATCAGCTTCCCTTATCACAAGATCTTTGTTGTCACTAAGATTTCTTAGGGCCTTCCTTTCAGATTTAGTAATATTGTTCTGACAATCATGTTTAACTCTAAGTTGCTGTATGTCCCTACATACCGCATCAAAGAAAATCTGGACCACAGGAAATAGCGAGAATTTAGGAGTTGCTGTGTCTTTGCGCTATTCTGTCCATATATTATGATAATAAAACGGTATTTTTGACTGTTTTTCATGTGGAGCCTTCCCTTAAATAGGACTGGGTGATTCATACCATGAATTACGTATGATCAATTTAGGAGCTACACTGTCTTATTCCCTGTTATCTGACTCACTGGGGAAATAATATGTCCACTAGTGTGCACATCTCAATTTGACTGTAATCTATGTGTTTGTTTATGTGGAGGGTATCGGCATGCACTTTTGTTATTATCACTCCCTTCACCTCAGTAATGGGGAATCGCCGTAAATATCTATGATTTAAGTATTCAGCATGGTCATGCATTTCAATTATCAGTGTCTTCTAGTTGTTATGACGAACAAGTTCTCTTTGTTGCAACTAAACAATTATGCATCGTGGGTCACAGCCCTGACCCTACTTTTAGGGCTCGTTATTTAGCCGTTACCAAATAAGATGTTCAGAACTAATGTGGCAACTGTAATCTATGTATGCGTTTTTGTGCTTGGCATCGGCATTCACCACTGCTGTTATTTTTCCCTGTATTGGAGTAACGGTGAGTTTTCTTACATATTTATGATCTGAGTATTCAGCATGGTCACTCATTCTAGTTACCAGCGTTGTCCGGCTATTATGATGAGCAAGCCTCTCTCGCCGTAATTAAGCAATTATGTCTTGCGGTCTATAGCTTTGTCCCTATTTTAGGGCGCGTTACTCATCCTTCATCCTTTATCTATTAATATGATTAGAACTAATGCAGCTATTACAATCTATGCCTGCGTTTTATATGTAGGGTATTAGTATGCGGCATTATTGGTATTTCCCCCTGTACTGTAGCAATGGGGAATTGTCTTAAATACTAAATATTCAGGATCTAAGTATTTGCATTAGATCCTTGCCGATTTTTTTGATCACATGACCACTAACTATTTGTGCATATTTGCCGGTATTGGTGTCTTTTGGTTACTATAATTATCATGCTTTGGACATGCGCAGTATGAGCCACCGTATCTCTTGTATTCACTTGCAAGGAGTGGGTCATACATCCGGCCCTGATTTGATATGCGCCCTCGCGCCCTCATATAATGTGCCTAATTGAGATAAAAGTTTTCTAAGCTGTTATGTATCGCCGATATGTGCGTCCCTTGATTACTATGACTATTAATTCTTGTTGTATAATCGCCGACATCAGCGTCCTTTGGTTGCTATAACTACCATGCCTTCGGCACATGCGCAGTTTAAGTTACCACGTCTCTCTTGCATGTACCCGGAAGGAGTGGAGAGTTACGGGTTACATATCCGGTCCTGGCCTGACGCGCGTCCTTGCGCCTTCACACATTGCGCTCGATCAGATTAAACCTCACAGTTGCTACTTATCAAGCTTATTATGGTATGTATTTATATGACCTCCATTGCACACACTCTCTAGCCCCTGACGAAGCTACCTTGCGGTGGCGACACGCGTTGGGCAGGGCACTCCACAAGCTCCCCCATATGTAAGAGGGTTATTAGGACATTCTGGGCAATTTTATTTGTGTATCTTCTGTAGAGCATGTTTTGTGTGTCTATTTCTTATATGGCACGACTTGTTCCCATTTACCTTGGTTCTACCTTAACCTGTCCCTGTATTTTTATTCATATTGCTGCAGCAGTATTGTTGGACATGTTTTGAGTCCATACCTGTTGATACATGGATAATTTTCAGGTTATTAGTAGTGGTATGTATTGAACCGTGCATACTTTGAATCACTGCTATTGATTACCTTCTGATATATACTGCTCTCTTTAGGCTATTTGTATTTTATACACTTTGCTCCACTGCCCAATTATTTTCTTAGCTCTATGGGGGATGCCTGTTTGGCTTTATTAGGAGTCTTGTGTATGAACTGTCATGTGTTATGACTTTTAACTATTTTTATATTTGTGTTGTCAATGGTTGTCCAATAAAAATTATTGTATCTTTTTGTGCAAATTGCCTCTTCAGAAAGAAAGAGGACTTTTACTCTACAGCGCCACCTATTGGTAGTAGCGATCCTACAAGTCACAATCAACCCTTTAACGAGTCTTGTAGTATGACTTAGGATACAAGCCAAATCAGAATCTCAATTTGCAGACACGGTGTTTCGAGCTGTTGGCTCTCGTCAGTGCAAAGTATGAGATCTGATTTGGCAAGGTGAGAGGCTCTGGACTAGGGTCTAAGAAGTAAGGTTTCTCCTTGCGGAGAGTGACATGCCAGCTGTGGCTTGTCAAGGTAAGGAGACTTATTCGCCGTGCAATGCTCCTGTATCTTTTTGGTGATCCCTGCTTTTTTGGTCAGTAGCTTTTCTACATGTATATGGTACTATTTTCTTGCTGACTGCAGGAGGATCCCACTATTGTATTTGGTGGTGCCCTCCTTGGTTTCATTATTATATTCGTTGTCTTGGTGGTTTTTTTGCCACTGTTCTTTTGAGGAGTGTTGGCACACACTTTATTTTTAGTCGTATTATGGACTTAGCAGCAAGGGAGGCAGCTTGGACCACTCAGGCACAGGGGATTTTTGAGGATGTCACTGTGGCTGGCACCTCTTTAAGTGCTGTTGGGAAGGACTCAGATTTCGATGTTATTTCTAGAGAACTTGTCAGTTTACATAAAACTCTCACTAAGACATGGTGGAACATCAAAAGTCTTGAAGAGTACAAAAGGTTTGGTCTTGTCCCAAGGGGACTTACGGTGCAGATTTTCCCAGCTTGGGAGGTTGATTGTTCCTTTCGTAAGAAATGGGAAGATGGCCTTTTTTCATGTTCAACTATTATCATGAATTTACTCATCGAACATGATCGCACCCTACTAGCTGATTTAAAAGACAAAATTAGAATCTGTGAAACTAAGCTACAAAAATTTGACATGAAAACCTTGGTCGAACCTTTTTTGGGCCGTCTCAAGAACACAATTGACCTTTATGAGAAGGAGATTATTGGGGGTAAGAAGAATAAATTTAAACGGGATCAGACGGACTTCAACAATGGAAAGGCCTATAAATGGGTCCATAGGGGCAATAAGAGACGTCCTGCCCCGGTTAATAATACTAACAGGGTTAATCTTTCGGTGAATGAGTCCCATTCCAGTGATTTTTTATCATCGGAACAGAGCGACTTAGAAGGCGCCACAGGAGGGGTAGACGTGGCAGGAGAAGCCACAAGGAGGACCAAGAGATATCGCCAATGGTCTCCCAAATTTCGGAGAGACACCAGACAGAACAGGAGGCATTAGCCCCCTGTGCGGCAACTTTGTCTAAATTTTCTGATACGGCACACCAACCTGAGGGTAAGTTGTCAATTATTAATCTATCTAACTATAATCTGTCACAAATGGAGTACTCTATTCTTCAACGTGGACTATCTTTTTGTCCTATGAATATTCTAGACAAATTTTTGTTTTTAAAGATTTATATTTATTTTGCAGACAACTCACCTTCAAATTACTATATCATCAACCCACGATTGTGGACACCTTACCGATGGAGGATAGACAAACATTTAGAGATCTACTTTCTCTTTTGGAAGAAAATGATAACCCTGCTACTAGAAACCGTTTCACAGGACGATTACCCTCCCAGGCAACTCCTAAATTCTCGCTATTTCCTGTGGTCCAGATTTTCTTTGATGCGGTATGTAGGGACATACAGCAACTTAGAGTTAAACCTGATTGTCAGAACAATATTACCAAATCTGAAAGGAAGGCACAAAGAAATCTTAGTGACAACAAAGATCTTGTGATAAGGGAAGCTGATAAAGGTGGCAATATTGTCATCTAGCCTGCTGATCAGTACCTTAAGGAGGCTAGGAGACAACTGAGTAACGCCCACTTCTATTTGAAACTTCCTTCTGATCCCACCTCAGTGTTTAATTCCAAATTGGATAAACTCTTAAATATGGCCCAGGCCCACAATGTCATCAGTAAAAAAGAAAGAGAATTCCTCACTACCCACCACCCGAGGGTTCCAACTTTTTACATGTTACCCAAGGTGCACAAATCTACCATAGATCCTCCGGGTCGACCCATTGCGTCGGGTATTGGTGGCATTTTTGAGAAACCTTGCATTTATGTTGATTTTTTTCTCCAGCCCCTAGTCACTACCCTCTATTCCCATGTGAAGGATACTTCACACCTTTTGGTTTTGCTAAACGATTTGACTATCCCGCCTAACACGTTTCTAGTTTCATTGGATGTCGAATCTTTGTACACCAATATCCGACACAATCTGGGTATCCAGGCGATTGCCTATTTTTTAGAACACCACACCACTGGTGATCGCCAACATGATTCATTCTTAATTGACCTGTTGTATTTCATTTTGGACAAAAATTACTTTGTATTCGACCGGGCATTTTTTAGGCAGGTTTCAGGTACAGCAATGGGGGCACGTTGTGCCCCATCCTATGCGAACCTATTTCTCGGGTGGTGGGAGTTGACATATGTCTACCCACTTACCGAGTTTAGAGATCATGTATTCAAATGGTGGCGTTATATCGATGACGTCCTCCTATTATGGTCAGGGCCTTTGGAAGAATGTAAAAATTTTGTTGACAAACTCAATAACAATAATTTAAATATTCATCTTACAGCTAATTTTGCAGGATCTGCGGTTTAATTTTTGGATTTGAGATTGGTCTTGGAGGGGTCTTCTATTAAGACGACGCTTTTTCGTAAACTGACTTCCACCAACAGTATCTTGCACTACTCAAGCTTTCATCCGAAGCATCTGAAGAACGGGATTCCCAAAGGACAATTTTACCGTTTAAAAAGAAATTGCTCCACCCAACAGGATTTTTTGACACAAGCCAGGGACCTGACAAGACGCTTTAAAGATAGGGGCTACCCACATAAGGTAATTTCTAGGGCTTTTCAATCAGCCAGGGGTGCCAATCGGGCTGATTTGTTGTGCTCACGACCGCCCAGGTGCAATAGACCTCTGGGTCTTGTTACTACATATAACAATCACTGGCATGACTTGCGAGGCATTTTGATGAAGTACTGGGGTATGCTGGTTGATGAGCCCAAGTTGGCTCCGCATATTGCACCACAACCCACCCTCATTGCTAGAAAAGCAAAATCCCTGAAGGATTCCTTGTGTCATAGCCACTTTAAAAGACCTGTTACCAGTTTGAATAGAGGGGCACGCCTGGTTGGGACCTTTGCTTGTGGTGGTTGTAGCATCTGCCATCTTACTGTTGGTTGTGAGGGTGTCAATTTACCCACCTTGACTTTTTCGGTCTTTTCTAAGACTTTTTTTAATTGCAGGTCCAAAAACTTGATATATGCATTGGTTTGTCGATGCCCGAAAATTTATGTGGGACAAACCACACAGGAACTTAGAAAGAGGATTCAACAACACCTCTCAAATATTAATACAGCTAAAACAGATCGTGATAAAGGTAAACCCTTAACCCCGGTAGCCTTGCATTTTTTGCGTGAACACCATGGGTGTAGCGCTGGTATTAGAGTCTTGGGGTTGGAAGTTGTACAGACCAACATTAGAGGGGGGGACGTCTCGTTGGAATTGCTGAAACGTGAATCCAGGTGGATTTTCCACCTTCGGAGTCGTTCCCCTCTGGGATTAAATGAAGATTTATTATTTACCGGATATTACAAACAGATTTGATTTGGTTTGTTTTACAAGTTTCCTTCTGTTTCTGTAGATCCCGGATACTAAGTCTCACACCTCTTCCGTTCTGGACCTCATGATTCGAAGACTTGCTCTCGACCTCTGTTTCGTCAATTTAGATCTATCTCTCCTCCTGGTGTTACCTGGATAAAGTTGGTTTCTTGATGCCTTACAACATGATCTGCACTTCTATTATACTATGGACTTCTCCTAAAGGACTCTATCCTTGACCAGAATTGTTTGTCATCTAGACTTATGCCACAAGCATATACAGTTGTTTTTCTGTAATTCTACTGCTCTTATGAGTCTTGTATTCTGTTCAATTATGTTTTTCACCCCAGTGTGCTCTGTTACTAGTATATATTTATTCTTTAGATGCCAATGGGGGGAGCTTGTGGAGAATTTCTATTTCATAGCCGATCTTGGTCTGCTTGAAATGAGCTCTATTGTATTTCTGGATCCTTTTCCTGCATTTACATATCCCCTTTCGGATTAGATCATTCTTGGCACTCTACTCAGGGCTTTACACCTGTGGTGTGATTATACTTCTTTTTTTTTTTTTTGGGGGGACTCCATTGTTGGGTGAGACCAGCAGCGATTCATCACCTGTATCTGTGACATATATTGATTTAAGGTTTCTCTATGGAAGCTCTTTACCCTATGTCGCCGTGGTACTATGCTGCTACAAGTCACAGCTGTTCTCTTCATATACTACATGTCTGGCCACTTGTTTGGCCCTTTTGGATACTTAGTGGTACATTGAGTATGCCACTAATAATTGTTATTCCTTTTAGCATATTCAGTATATTACCACTGGTTGTTGTATTCAGCACACACCCATTGTTATTGGGAAACCTTTTTGTTAGGATTTATAATTTGTAGGTGTGTATCTCCTATTTTTTTCTGTTTAATTACCACTCTATTTTTGGACTGTGTCTTTGCGCTATTCTGTCCATATATTATGATAATAAAACGGTATTTTTGACTCTGTTTTTCATGTGGAGCATTTCCTTAAATAGGACTGGGTGATTCATACCATGAATTACGTATGATCAATTTAGGAGCTACACTGTCTTATTCCCTGTTATCTGACTCACTGGGGAAATAATATGTCCACTAGTGTGCACATCTCAATAATTTGACTGTAATCTATGTGTTTGTTTATGTGGAGGGTATCGGCATGCACTTTTGTTATTATCACTCCCTTCACCTCAGTAATGGGGAATCGCCGTAAATATCTATGATTTAAGTATTCAGCATGGTCATGCATTTCAATTATCAGTGTCTTCTAGTTGTTATGACGAACAAGTTCTCTTTGTTGCAACTAAACAATTATGCATCGTGGGTCACAGCCCTGACCCTACTTTTAGGGCTCGTTATTTAGCCGTTACCAAATAAGATGTTCAGAACTAATGTGGCAACTGTAATCTATGTATGCGTTTTTGTGCTTGGCATCGGCATGCACCACTGCTGTTATTTTTCCCTGTATTGGAGTAATGGCGAGTTTTCTTACATATTTATGATCTGAGTATTCAGCATGGTCACTCATTCTAGTTACCAGCATTGTCTGGCTATTATGATGAGCAAGCCTCTCTCGCCGTAATTAAGCAATTATGTCTTGCGGTCTATAGCTTTGTCCCTATTTTAGGGCGCGTTATTCATCCTTCATCCTTTATCTATTAATATGATTAGAACTAATGCAGCTATTACAATCTATGCGTGCGTTTTATATGTAGGGTATTAGTATGCGGCATTATTGGTATTTCCCCCTGTACTGTAGCAATGGGGAATTGTCTTAAATACTAAATATTCAGGATCTAAGTATTTGCATTAGATCCTTGCCGATTTTTTTGATCACATGACCACTAACTATTTGTGCATATTTGCCGGTATTGGTGTCTTTTGGTTACTATAATTATCATGTCTTTGGACATGCGCAGCATGAGCCACCGTATCTCTTGTATTCACTTGCAAGGAGTGGGTCATACATCCGGCCCTGATTTGATATGCGCCCTCGCGCCCTCATATAATGTGCCTAATTGAGATAAAAGTTTCCTAAGCTGTTATGTATCGCCGATATGTGCGTCCCTTGATTACTATGACTATTAATTCTTGTTGTATAATCGCCGACATCAGCGTCCTTTGGTTGCTATAACTACCATGCCTTCGGCACATGCGCAGTTTAAGTTACCATGTCTCTCTTGCATGTACCCGGAAGGAGTGGAGAGTTACGGGTTACATATCCGGTCCTGGCCTAACGCGCGTCCTTGCGCCTTCACACATTGCGCTCGATCAGATTAAACCTCGCAGTTGCTACTTATCAAGCTTATTATGGTATGTATTTATATGACCTCCATTGCACACACTCTATAGCCCCTGGCGAAGCTACCTTGCGGTGGCGACACGCGTCGGGCAGGGCACTCCACAAGCTCCCCCATATGTAAGAGGGTTATTAGGACATTCTGGGCAATTTTATTTGTGTATCTTCTGTAGAGCATGTTTTGTGTGTCTATTTCTTATATGGCACGACTTGTTCCCATTTACCTTGGTTCTACCTTAACCTGTCCCTGTATTTTTATTCATATTGCTGCAGCAGTATTGCTGGACATGTTTTGAGTCCATACCTGTTGATACATGGATAATTTTCAGCTTATTAGTAGTGGTATGTATTGAACCGTGCATACTTTGAATCACTGCTATTGATTACCTTCTGATATATACTGCTCTCTTTAGGCTATTTGTATTTTATACACTTTGCTCCACTGCCCAATTATTTTCTTAGCTCTATGGGGGATGCCTGTTTGGCTTTATTAGGAGCCTTGTGTATGATCTGTCATGTGTTATGACTTTTAACTGTTTTTATATTTGTGTTGTCAATGGTTGTCCAATAAAAATTATTGTATCTTTTTGGTGATCCCTGCTTTTTTGGTCAGTAGCTTTTCTACATGTATATGGTACTATTTTCTTGCTGACTGCAGGAGGATCCCACTATTGTATTTGGTGGTGCCCTCCTTGGTTTCATTATCAAATTCATAAGTCGCCTACTTTCGCTAAAGCCTGTGTCGCCAATCGAAACCCGACCATAACGTGAGGTCGGCCATGAGGTCGCCGACCCGTATGCCAAAGTCACGTTTCCTATGATGCTTCCAGCGCCTTTTCTTAGACAATCTTCAAGGGCACACACTGTGGGCAATGTGATGACATCGGCAGCAGCCACCACCATCTTAAAGAAGGGCATTCGTGTGATTGGCTTGCTTTGTGTGGCGTCACAGTGGCTATAAAAGCCCTGACCGCCGACCGCAATTTTACTTCTGCCGATCTTAGCATAGGGAGAGGTTGCTGCCGCTGATTCTCAGTAGGGAGAGCATTAGGCAACAAAGAAAAAAAACTGTGCTTCTTCTGATAGCGATTTCAACTGTACAGTTAGTGTGCAGTGACAGGGGAGGATTTTTGTGTGTGCAGCAGCACTGGCGGTTATTAGGCTGCCTTATAAGGCTACCTGATAGCTGCACTGCTGTGTGCCCACTGCTGTGCAGACTGCGCTTTTAAAAGCAAAAAAACTTTTATTCTGATTTTCTGCAGTTACAGATCATTCATTTTTTCACACACCGTATAGAGGTGTATGCTCCTCACACACTACCGTGTACCAGCTGGTATCACGGACATATACAGTTGTGGCCAAAAGTATTGACACCCCTGAAATTCTATATAAACCTAGCACTCAACTTAAAGGTATTTGCAAGGCGGTTTATTGCAGTACACGAAAAAAGACGTTTCGGTCAATGTGACCTTCTTCAGTTACGTTTGGTATATAGATTGTGTAGAGCTTATAGGCATGTATCAGAAAGGACTATGGTACTTTAAGCATTGAGGAGAGTAATCTCTCTAAGGTAATGAGCTTGTCAGTATATAGAAGAGGGGAAAACGTGCCTCCAGATGCGGTGTCCACCGGCCAACTGGAGGCATGTTTGCCCCTAACCTATATACTGACAAGCTCATTACCTTAGAGAGATTACTCTCCTCAATGCTTAAAGTACCATAGTCCTTTCTGATAGATGCCTATAAGCTCTACACAATCTATATACCACTAGTGTTGAGCATTCCGATACCGCAAGTATCGGGTATCGGCCGATATTAGCTGTATCGGAATTCCGATACTTAGCTCCTATACTTTTTTCATATCGAATACCGGAATTGGAAGTTCCCATAATGCTAGGAGCCCGCTCGATTTGATTCAGCCAATGGGGATCCTCAGAAGTGTGGGCACATCCTGTTAGGCATGTAGGCATGTTAACTACTGGCATGGCTGTGATTGGCTGCTGAAATGATGTCATGATGCACTATAAAAAGCGCTGCAGCCGCCATTTCTGGTCACTCTGCTGTGAATTCAGTTAGGGACAGGCTGCTGTTGAAGACTATGAGGGTCAGTTAGAAATAGCGATTCCACAAAACATATAGTGCTTAACCCAGGCTACATAAACCACCACTGTAGCTTGCTTTTCCCTAGCAGCGCTGTTTTCACAGCTGTCTGCAAGGGCTGTGTGAGTGCAGACCCACGCTGTGTAGTGTGTCCTGCAGGCACGTCTGCTTGTAGGCCGCCCAGCGTATGTCTCTGCCTCATACACATTTTTCTTTTATTGCTGCTTTTTTTTTCTCCTGTATAGTGTGCTTCCATACGTATCCATATACGTTGGTTGCAAACACTAAAGGAGTGGACAGCGGAGCCTTTCAGCAGCCTTTCAGTGCTATAGCCCATTTCTCTGCACTGTTTTTGGCTGTCTGATAGGTCTCTCTGTGTGTGAGTGCAGCTCACGTTGCAGTGTGTTCTACAGCCACCGCTAGCTGTAGTCCGCTCAGCGTGCGTCACTGCCTCATACATAGTCCTTTTTTTGCAGCTAATTTAGCCAGATTTTTGCTCCTATATTAGTGTGCTTCCAACCGCATCCATTGTCATTGGTTGGTTGCAAACACTATATAGGATTAGATAGAGGAGCCTTTTTGCTGGCTTGTGCCCTTCAGGGCCAGCCAGGCTAGTATCACCCTATTTTTTGGAGCCTCATCAATTGCATTGTAGGTTAGCTTCCTGCATTGTAATCGCTCCAAAAAGTTTGTGATACTATAGCTTTCAAACTTTGGTCACATCCTTTTCTTCCCCCCCCCCAAAAAAAAAAGGAAATAAAGTTCTCCAAACACTCCACTTTACAGTTGTCTAGGCCACATTACATCATATTAAAGTGTAGTACACACACTCTTAGCCAAATTAGTGTTTCTTATACTGGTTAGCAGGTGTTCAGGAATAAGAACACTAAGCCACCCCTTTTTTACTTTTCTGCCTATCTTTATCAGTCTACCAAGATGAAGAAGGCAGGGAGTAAGGCACGTGGTCGTGGCCGTGGAGTTTCAGCAGGGAGAGGACGGGGGGATTCAGCAGGGAGAGGACGTGGGGATTCGGTGTCTGCTGCGGCCACCAGTGACCCGGCATCCCCCACTTTTACCAGGCAACAGTCCTTCATGCGCAGCTTTGTAGGACCTCGCCGTACCCCACTGCTGCGTGACGAACAAATTGAAGCCGTTGTCGGATGGATGGCAGCTAACGCATCCACTTCAATGACTTCCGCATCCTCCCAAGGCCAGAGCACTGAAGAGCAACCATCTGTCTCTTCACCACCTGCCAAATTGCCCAGGCAGTCTGAGAGCCCTGGACAGGAGCCATCTCAATCTTTACTTCTGTTCTCAGAATCTGTTGGCTTGGAAAGAGGTGGCCAGCCAAGCAGCATTCTAGAGCGTGAAGAAGAGGGAGTATGCAGTGATGCGCAACTGCTTTGTCCCTCTGAATCTGAAGAGGCGGGTGGGCCAGTGCCTATTGTCAGCTCACCTCAGTGCTCATCTGACGATGATGAGACTCAGTTGCCAATTTCTGGTGCGTACGGTGCTGGCGAGACAACCCAGGACCAGCCAGTGCTTGAAGAGGGGAGTGGAGATGATGAGGTCCTTGACCCATCATGGCGTCAGCCACAGGAAGGTGGTGGGAGCAGCTCTGAGGAGGAGATTCCCTGAACGGCCAAAAGAGGAGGGAGAGGGCGGGGGCAGACTTGGTTGCCTGTAGCCTCCACTTTGGCACCCGTGAGGAGCAATCCTCTTCCAAAACACAAAACGGGCGCTCCCAGGACTTGCAGTGCGTGGTCTTTTTTTGACACAATTACAGATGACATTTGCTTTGTCAAATGCAAGCTGTGTCATCAGAAAGTGAAACGAGGGAAAAATGTGAGCAACCTCAATACCACAAATATGTGGAAACATGTGCGTACCAAGCATGAGGTGGAGTTACACAGACACACTGAAGATGTAGGCCAACCTTCAGCAGCACCTACCACCTCTTCAGCTCGTGTTGGGGCCTCTTCCTCTAGCTCACACACAGCTGGTTCGGCTTCCTCACATGGAACGCCATGGAAGAACCACTGCCACTGTGTCACGGCACCGCCAGACTCGGGGCCTGCTGTCCCGGCCTCGGCCAGTAGGAGGCGCCGGACTATCACATCACCGTCAGACTCAGGGCCTGCTGTCCCAGCCTCGGCCAGTAGGAGGCGCCGGACTATCACATCACCGTCTGACCCGTGGCCTGCAGTCTCGGCCTTGGTCTCTGGGAGGCGTTGTGCTTCAACCCTGAGTGATGGCGGCGGTAGCCATGAGGCTCCTGCGCAGGCGTCCGCTGGACGCAGGCTTCGCTCCTCGGTCAGTCATGAAGGGGCTGGTGCATTACCATCCAGCATGGTCCTGGGGGCGGTCCGGATGACATCATCAGGCCACGGGCCTGTAAGGGATGACCTGATCCCTCAAATACCTTGGGACTGCTCTTGCAGGCCGCCGGATATATTCTTGGTTCCCCTGCGTGTTACTGTGTGAATTGCTGTTTGACTGACTCTGACTTTTGCCTGGACTTCTGACTCTGCTTCTGCCTAACGACTTTGTACCTCTGCTGCCCTCCTGGTTTATGACTCTTACTTTGGCCTGGATTCTGACTCTGCTTCTGCCTAACGACTTTGTACCTCTGCTGCCCTCCTGGTTTATGACTCTTACTTTGGCCTGGATTCTGACTCTGCTTCTGCCTAACGACTTTGTACCTCTGCTGCCCTCCTGGTTTATGACTCTTACTTTGGCCTGGATTCTGACTCTGCTTTTGCCTAACGATTCTGTACCTCTGCTGCCCTCCTGGTTTATGACCCTGGCTTCGGCCTGGAATCTGACTCTGCTACTGTCTACTGTTTTTATACCATTTCTGCCTGACTGGTTTAGTCTCGGATATCATTGCCTCTGTGTCCTGTATTGGAACAACTTTCTGGCGACCGTCGTGCTCTGGTCATTGCTCCTATTCAGACAGCGCCTCCTGGGCTCTGCTATAAATCCAGATCCCTGTATATGGGTAAAGGGTATCAGTGTTTCTCGGGGTGCTGTCTGGCTGCAGTCCAGACCGCAGGCAGACGCCACATTATATCCGGCCACAAAAATAAAACGGCTTTTTGTGTCTGTACTTAACACATATAAAAGCAGTTTTTCCTCACTTTTTTTTTCCTTCCTCCTGACTGAGCTGATTCCTGGCCCAAACACCTGTTACATTGCACAGCCTGGAAGGTCGCTCTCAGGCTCAAGCATGCTGCAGCCTGGAAGCTTCAAGGAAAATGCTGGCTGTTGGAAATCCACATTCCTGGATCATCACCCCCTGGACAGCTCTGGGGGTCAGGTATTGCCCGCAAATGCGGCCAAACTGTTGTTACCAGTTTCCCTTTCTTTTTCTAAGAAACGTCTGTGTGTGAAGGCTTATGTGGATTGTGGTGCTGCCGGCAACCTTATGGATTTTTTATTTGCTAAGCGCCTTGGTGTACCCCTGTCAAGGCTTAAAGCGCCTATTCAGACTACTGCGATTAATGGTACTTCTATATTCCAAGGAGGCGTGGAATTCGTTACTGCCGAAATTTCTATGTCAGTGGGGACATTACATAACGAGCAAATGTCATTTTTTTGTTATATACAATTTATCTGATCCAGTTGTGTTAGGCATGCCATGGTTGCACCAACATAATCCGGTTATTGACTGGCGCATAGGTGACGTTGTATGCTGGAGTCCACAGTGTCAGAGTAACTGTATGTCTTTTTCAGTAAACCAGATTAAAATTAAAACACCTTCTATTCCCTATGCGTTTAGGGATTATGAAGATGTTTTCTCTATAGTGGAGTCGGAGAAACTACCTCCTCACAGAGAATACGATTGTCCTATTGAATTGGTCCCTGGTGCCCGTCTCCCTAAGGGGAGAATATTCAACCTCTCTGGTCCTGAGTGTGTAGCCATGAAGGAATACATAGCAGATAGCCTTCGAAAAGGCTTCATTAGACCTTCCACCTCACCTGTAGGAGCTGGGTTTTTCTTTGTAGAGAAAAAAGATGGTGGACTTAGACCATGCATTGACTACCGTGAGCTGAACGCCATAACCGTAAAAAATCAATACCCGCTGCCACTCATTCCTGATCTGTTTAATCAGTTACTGGGAGCTCGCTGGTTTACTAAGCTCGACCTCCGGGGGGCATATAACCTGGTCCGCATAAGAGATGGGGACGAATGGAAAACGGCCTTTAATACACCCCTTGGCCATTTTGAGTACCTGGTAATGCCCTTCGGACTCAGTAACGCTCCTGCAGTATTTCAGCACTTCGTCAATGATATTTTCAGAGATATTTGTGGGGTGTATGTCGTCGTATATCTGGACGACATTTTGATTTATTCTGCTGACCCTGTGACACATGCTCAACACGTCCGTTCAGTACTGCAGCGACTGCGCGAAAACTCTTTGTTCGCGAAATTTGAGAAATGTGTTTTTTTTGCCGAAGAGGTGCAGTTTTTAGGATACATGGTCTCAGGCAAGGGGTTCCGCATGGATCCCGCCAAGATTCAACCCATTAAGGATTGGGTACAACCCAAATCGCTGAAAGCACTACAGCGATTTTTGGGATTTGCGAATTATTATCGCAAGTTCATCAGGGGATTCTCAGAGATTGCCAAGCCACTCACGGACCTTACCCGGAAAGGGCGGACGTGACTAATTGGAATCCTGAGGCAACCAGGGCTTTTTCCACACTAAAAGAGTGCTTCGTGGCCAACCCGGTGTTGATTCAACCTAACTTGGACCACCCGTTTATTGTGGAAGTAGATGCCTCCGAAGTCGGAGTGGGAGCAGTGCTCTCACAAGGCACTGCAGCCCTCACTCAGCTTCGCCCATGTGCCTTTTTCTCCCGCAAATTCTCTGCCACAGAGAGAAACTATGACATTGGCAACCGTGAATTATTGGCCATCAAGTGGGCCTTCGAGGAATGGCGCCACTTCCTCGAAGGCGCCAAACACAAAGTTACTGTTATTACCGATCACAAAAACCTAACCTACCTAGAGTCGGCTAAAAGACTAAACCCTAGGCAGGCCAGGTGGGCCTTGTTTTTCTCCAGGTTCGATTTTTTAATCACCTTTCGCCCCGGAACCAAAAATGTGAGGGCAGATGCCCTCTCCCGCAGCTTTTGTCACACACACACCGAGGACTATGAACCAGCCCCGATATTGGCTAATGGCATTGTCGTGTCGGCAGTATCTCTGGACCTTCTGGAGGAGATCCGTAGGTCATCAGAACAAGCTCCTGACACTACGCCCCCCCAAAAATTATTCGTTCCAGCTACCTTTCGCTTACGAGTGTTAAAAGAATCTCACGACTCCGTCCTGGCAGGCCACCCTGGTATCAATAATACCACTAGGCTGGTAACCAGGAACTTTTGGTGGCCAACGGTGGCCAAGGACTGTAAGGAGTACGTCTCAGCGTGTGAAGTCTGTGCCCGCGCCAAGTCCCCCCATAACCATCCTGCCGGCTGGCTTCAGCCCTTGCCAACCCCTGAAAGTCCACCCACATCTCCATGGACTTCATTACAGACCTGCCACCCTCTGAGGGGAAAACTTGTATTTGGGTGGTGGTGGACAGGTTCAGTAAACAGTCTCACTTTGTTCCCCTGTCCGGCTTACCCAACTCGGAAACCTTAAGTAAGTTGTTTGTTCTTCACGTTGTACGTTTGCACGGTGTTCCGGCAAATATCGTATCCGACAGGGGTACTCAGTTCGTCTCGAAGTTCTGGAGGGCGTTCTGTAGACGTATTGGTGTTGAGTTGTCCTTTTCCTCGGCATACCATCCCGAGACGAATGGTCAAACTGAGCGTGCCAATCAAACGCTGGAGCAATACCTCCGCTGCTATGTCTCAGCACATCAGTCAGATTGGGTGGAACATTTGCCATTGGCAGAGTTCGCTCTCAATAATAGATACCAAGACTCCATCAAGACCATCCCCTTCTTCTGTAACCTTGGACTACATCCGCGCTTTGGATCATTTTCGGCCAAGATGTCGGAAATCCCAGGGGTTGAGCAAAATATACATCGTCTAAAGACTATTTGGTCCGAAGTAAACTCTAATTTAAAAGGGGCTCAGATTAGACAGACTTCGGCAGCTAATAGACGACGATCCCAGGGGCCGCACCTGGGAGTTGGTGACAAGGTTTGGCTCTCTACAAGAAACATCAAACTTAAGGTACCGTCGGCCAAACTGGGTCCCAGGTTCATCGGCCCATATGAAATATTAGAGGTAATTAACCCAGTAGCGTTTCGGTTAAAGCTCCCGCAGTCTTTTAAAATTCCTAACGTTTTTCATAAGTCCCTCCTCAAGGTATACCGCTCCCCAATTCGTCCCGTCCGGTCCCCTCCTCCTCCAGTTCTGGTCAAGGGCGCCTTGGAGTACGAGGTCCAGGGCATATTTGATTCCCATCTAGTGAGAAACTCGGTACAATATTTGGTGCATTGGAAGGGCTACGGCCCAGAGGAGAGGTCCTGGGTCCCCGCTAGTGACATTCGTGCAAAGCGGTTGATTAGGAAGTTTCACCTCCTCCACCCTGACAAACCGGGTTTTGAGGGTCCGGAGGCCCCTCTTGGAGGGGGGGGTACTGTCACGGCACCGCCAGACTCGGGGCCTGCTGTCCCGGCCTCGGCCAGTAGGAGGCGCCGGACTATCACATCACCGTCAGACTCGGGGCCTGCTGTCCAAGCCTCGGCCAGTAGGAGGCGCCGGACTATCACATCACCGTCTGACCCGTGGCCTGCAGTCTTGGCCTTGGTCTCTGGGAGGCGTTGTGCTTCAACCCCGAGTGATGGCGGCGATAGCCATGAAGCTCCTGCGCAGGCGTCCGCTGGACGCAGGCTTCGCTCCTCGGTCAGTCATGAAGGGGCTGGTGCATTACCATCCAGCATGGTCCTGGGGGCGGTCCGGATGACATCATCAGGCCACGGGCCTGTAAGGGATGACCTGATCCCTCAAATACCTTGGGACTGCTCTTGCAGGGCGCCGGATATATTCTTGGTTCCCCTGCGTGTTACTGTGTGAATTGCTGTTTGACTGACTCTGACTTTTGCCTGGACTTCTGACTCTGCTTCTGCCTAACGACTTTGTACCTCTGCTGCCCTCCTGGTTTATGACTCTTACTTTGGCCTGGATTCTGACTCTGCTTCTGCCTAACGACTTTGTACCTCTGCTGCCCTCCTGGTTTATGACTCTTACTTTGGCCTGGATTCTGACTCTGCTTCTGCCTAACGACTTTGTACCTCTGCTGCCCTCCTGGTTTATGACTCTTACTTTGGCCTGGATTCTGACTCTGCTTTTGCCTAACGATTCTGTACCTCTGCTGCCCTCCTGGTTTATGACCCTGGCTTCGGCCTGGAATCTGACTCTGCTACTGTCTACTGTTTTTATACCATTTCTGCCTGACTGGTTTAGTCTCGGATATCATTGCCTCTGTGTCCTGTATTGGAACACCTTTCTGGCGACCGTCGTGCTCTGGTCATTGCTCCTATTCAGACAGCGCCTCCTGGGCTCTGCTATAAATCCAGATCCCTGTATAGGGGTAAAGGGTATCAGTGTTTCTCGGGGTGCTGTCTGGCTGCAGTCCAGACCGCAGGCAGACGCCACATACTGTTGTCCAGAGACCCAGTGAAATTCCACACAATGAACCACGTTCGCAGTCATCCTCACACTCCCTGGCCACTCACCAGCAATCGGTAGCACAGGCATGGGAGAAAAAGCGGCCATACTCGGCAAACCATCCCCGAGCACTGGCTCTGAATGCCGGCATTGCCAAACTACTGGCCCTTGAGATGCTGTCATTCAGGCTGGTGGAGACTGACACCTTCCGGAACTTTATGTCATTGGCAGTTCCACAATACAATGTGCCCAGCCGCTTTTATTTCAGCAGGCAAGCCGTCCCTGCCCTGCAAAAGCATGTGGAGGGAAAAATTAAAAATGCGCTACTAAATGCCGTCAGTAGCAAGGTCCACCTGACCACCGATGCGTGGACCAGTAGCCATGGACAGGGACGATACCTTTCCCTCACTGCCCATTGGGTCAATGCTGTGGAGCCGGGTACAGATCTGGAGAGTGGCTCTGTACGTATTCTGCCAACTCCAAGGATTGCAGGAATGCAGTCTGTACATATTGAGTCCTCCTCCTACTCTAGTTCCTCGGAATCAGCACTGTGTGAGCCTGTTAGGCCAGATATGAGCACAGGTGTGGCCAAACGTCAACAGGCCATCCTTAAATTAATTTATTTGGGGAATCGGAGCCACACAGCACAGGAGCTCTGGAATGCCATCAAGCAGGAGAGCGATGTGTGGTTTGTGGCAGCGAATCTCCAGCCAGGTTTGGTAGTGAGTGACAATGGCCGAAATCTAGTGGCAGCTCTGGGCCTAGGCAACCTCACTCACATACCATGTCTGGCACACATGCTCAATTTGGTCGTGCAGAGCTTTCTGAGGGACTATCCGGATCTTGATGCACTGCTGCACAAGGTTCGCCTAGAGTGTGCTCACTTGCGGCGTTCCAGCATGGCAAGATCGCGCATTGCATCTCTGCAACGCCGATTCCGCCTGCCAGAACATCGCATCATATGTGACCTCCCCACCAGGTGGAATTCAACGTTACATATGTTGGAGCGGTTGTGTGAGCAGCAGGCAGCAGTAATGGAGTACCAGCTGCATCAGGCGCAAACAAGTCGCACTGTGCGCCGGACACACTTCACCACCACTGAGTGGGCCACTATGAGGGACATCTGCCAAGTTTTGCGTGCCTTCGATGACTCCACGCGGATGGCCAGTGCAGATGATGCACTAATCAGCATGACTGTCCCACTCATCTGTCTGCTTCAAAAAACCTTACAAGCACTAAGTGAGGAGGTTTTTGAAGAGGTCGAGGATGAGCAGTCAGAAATGCCATCTGCTTCTGGCAAGTCTGCGCAACGTGCTTCCACACAAAGGCCCAGGCAGGGGACACTTAGTGAGGAGGATGACGAGGAGTCAATGGAGGAGGAGGAACACATCTCTCCAGAGGAGGGAGGTGCACAAGGCTCTAGTAGTCAGTGTGTACAGCGAGGGTGGGGTGATGCTGAGCAGGCAGAGATGCTGCCTCAAGCTGGGGACAGCGTTTCCGGTCCAGTTGGCAGTCTGCAGCACATGGTTGATTTCATGCCGCAATGCTTGTTAAATGACCGCCGCATTGCCAACATTCTCCACACGGCTGATTATTGGGTGTACACCCTCCTAGATCCTCGCTACCGGGACAACTTACAAAGCCTCATACCACAGTTGAACCGGGAGCGAAAAATGCGGGAGTACCAAGAAACACTTGTGCAGGCCATCATGTTCTCCATTCCCCCCGCAAGTGTTGCTGGTAGTGCTTTTCAAAGCAGCCATGTGGGTAGAGGCTGTGCAGGAAGCTCTGCACAAAGAGGTAGCAGAGGCAGTGCCGCAGGACAAGGCAAGGCCAGTATGGCCCAAATGTGGAAAAGTTTTGTGGGACCGCCACAATTGTCTACACCATCACAGATGGCTCCAGTCAGCAGGAGGCAACGTTTCCGTCAGATGGTGACAGACTACTTGTCTTGCCCTGTTAGTGTTCTCCCAGACGGCTCTTCCCCGTTCAAGTATTGGGTCTCTAAGCTGGATACATGGCCAGAGCTTAGCCAGTATGCATTGGAGGTGCTGGCTTGCCCTGCTGCCAGTGTATTATCGGAACGTGTCTTTATTGCTGCAGGTGGTGTGGTAACAGACCGTCGCACGCGACTATCCGCCGATAATGTTGACCGGCTTACTTTTCTGAAAATGAACAAGGCCTGGATCTCACCTGAATTTGCCAGTCCTCTTCCAGAATAAATAATTGGCTGGCAACAGGATCCAGGTCTCCTGTTGTGTTCATGTTTCTATGACCTGAACTTTATTTCCTGGGCTACAGCAACGCCCATTGTTGCTCAGAAGTGCTGTCCGCACAGACAAAACACTCACTCATGTGTAAGTGGGGTTCGGTAATGTCAGCTGATCCCCTGTTGTGTGTATGGCAAAGTGTCCTGCTCCCTCCACAGTCAAACAAACTCAGATTTACACCTGGCTCCAAGTAGGCCTCGGCCTACTACCTGATTTTCCCTGGGCTCCGACACCGCCAGTTGGTGCTCAGAAGTGCTGTCCGCACAGACAAAACACTCGCTCATGTGTAAGTGGGGTTCGGTAACGTCAGCTGATCCCCTGCTGTGTGTATGGCAAAGTGTCCTGCTCCCTCCACAGTCAAACAAACTCAGATTTACACCTGGCTCCAAGTAGGCCTCGGCCTACTACCTGATTTTCCCTGGGCTCCGACACCGCCAGTTGGTGCTCAGAAGTGCTGTCCGCACAGACAAAACACTCGCTCATGTGTAAGTGGGGTTCGGTAACGTCAGCTGATCCCCTGCTGTGTGTATGGCAAAGTGTCCTGCTCCCTCCACAGTCAAACAAACTCAGATTTACACCTGGCTCCAAGTAGGCCTCGGCCTACTACCTGATTTTCCCTGGGCTCCGACACCGCCAGTTGGTGCTCAGAAGTGCTGTCCGCACAGACAAAACACTCGCTCATGTGTAAGTGGGGTTCGGTAACGTCAGCTGATCCCCTGCTGTGTGTACGGCAAAGTGTCCTGCTCCCTCCACAGTCAAACAAACTCAGATTTACACCTGGCTCCAAGTAGGCCTCGGCCTACTACCTGATTTTCCCTGGGCTCCGACACCGCCAGTTGATGCTCAGAAGTGCTGTCCGCACAGACAAAACACTCGCTCATGTGTAAGTGGGGTTCGGTAACGTCAGCTGATCCCCTGCTGTGTGTACGGCAAAGTGTCCTGCTCCCTCCACAGTCAAACAAACTCAGATTTACACCTGGCTCCAAGTAGGCCTCGGCCTACTACCTGATTTTCCCTGGGCTCCGACACCGCCAGTTGGTGCTCAGAAGTGCTGTCCGCACAGACAAAACACTCGCTCATGTGTAAGTGGTGTTCGGTAACGTCAGCTGATCCCCTGCTGTGTGTACGGCAAAGTGTCCTGCTCCCTCCACAGTCAAACAAACTCAGATTTACACCTGGCTCCAAGTAGGCCTCGGCCTACTACCTGATTTTCCCTGGGCTCCGACACCGCCAGTTGGTGCTCAGAAGTGCTGTCCGCACAGACAAAACACTCGCTCATGTGTAAGTGGGGTTCGGTAACGTCAGCTGATCCCCTGCTGTGTGTATGGCAAAGTGTCCTGCTCCCTCCACAGTCAAACAAACTCAGATTTACACCTGGCTCCAAGTAGGCCTCGGCCTACTACCTGATTTTCCCTGGGCTCCGACACCACCAGTTGGTGCTCAGAAGTGCTGTCCGCACAGACAAAACACTCGCTCATGTGTAAGTGGGGTTCGGTAACGTCAGCTGATCCCCTGCTGTGTGTACGGCAAAGTGTCCTGCTCCCTCCACAGTCAAACAAACTCAGATTTACACCTGGCTCCAAGTAGGCCTTGGCCTACTACCTGATTTTCCCTGGGCTCCGACACCGCCAGTTGGTGCTCAGAAGTGCTGTCCGCACAGACAAAACACTCGCTCATGTGTAAGTGGGGTTCGGTAACGTCAGCTGATCCCCTGCTGTGTGTATGGCAAAGTGTCCTGCTCCCTCCACAGTCAAACAAACTCAGATGTACACCTGGCTCCAAGTAGGCCTCGGCCTACTACCTGATTTTCACTGGGCACTGACACCGCCAGTTGGTGCTCAGAAGTGCTGTCCGCACAGACAAAACACTCGCTCATGTGTAAGTGGGGTTTGGTAACGTCAGCTGATCCCCTGCTGTGTGGAGGGCAAAGTGCTGCTGCCTCCAAATTGTAACTACTTCAGATTTAAACATTCTCTGATTTGGCCTCTGTCTCCACTCTGTCTCTAGTATTTCCCCTGACCTCCAACACCGCCAGTTCCTGCTCACAGTTGCCGTCCACGCATTCCACATGTGTTCCTGTGTTACTGGGGTTCTGTAGCGTCAGCAGATCCCCCAATATGTGTCCGCCACTGTCTCCTGCGCTGTCCACCTTCCCACTGCAAGCGGTGGGAATGTGGACAGAGCAGGAGACAGTGGCAGACACTCATCAGGGGATATGCTGACATTACAGAACCCCAGTAACCCAGGAACACGTGTGGATTGGGTAGACGGCTGCTGTACGCATAAACTGGCGGTGTTGGTGGTCACGTGAAATCCTGTAAACAGAGTGGAGACAGATGCCTAATTGGAGCACGTTGACAGTCTGTTGTAGCCTACAAACAATGTAAAACTGCCACCAAGTAGGCCTCGGCCTGCACCCTGGTTCTCCCTGGGCTCCAACAACGCTAGTTGGTGCTCGGAAGTGCTGTCCACACAGAAAAAAACACTCGTTCATATGAAAGTGGGGTTCAGTAACGTCAGCTGATCCCCTGCTGTGTGGAGGGCAAAGTGTCCTGCTCCCTCCAAAGTCAAAATACCTCTGCTTTACACCTGGCTCCTAGTAGGCTTCGGCCTGCACCCTGATTGTCCCTGGGTTCCAACAACGCTAGTTGGTGCTCGGAAGTGCTGTCCACACAGAAAAAAACACTCGTTCATGTGAAAGTGGGGTTCAGTAACGTCAGCTGATCCCCTGCTGTGTGGAGGGCAAACTGCTGCTGCCTCCAAAGTCAAAATAACTCCGATTTACACCTGGCTCCTAGTAGGCCTCGGCCTGCACCCTGGTTCTCCCTGTGCTCCAACAACGCTAGTTTGTGCTCGGAAGTGCTGTCCACACAGAAAAAAACACTCGTTCATATGAAAGTGGGGTTCGGTAACGTCAGCTGATCCCCTGCTGTGTGGAGGGCAAAGTGCTGCTGCCTCCAAATTGTAACTACTTCAGATTTAAACATTCTCTGATTTGGCCTCTGTCTCCACTCTGTCTCTAGTATTTCCCCTGACCTCCAACACCGCCAGTTCCTGCTCACAGTTGCCGTCCACGCATTCCACACGTGTTCCTGTGTTACTGGGGTTCTGTAACGTGAGCTGATCCCCCATTGTGTGTCCGGCACTGTCTCCTGCGCTGTCCACCTTTCCACTGCAAGTGGTGGGAATGTGGACAGAGCAGGAGACAGTGGCAGACAAACATCAGGGGATCTGCTGACATTACAGAACACCAGTAACACAGGAACACGTGTGGATTGGGCAGACGGCTACTGTACGCATAAACTGGCGGTGCTGGTGGTCACGTGAAATCCTGGAAACAGAGTGGAGACAGATGCCTAATTGGAGCACGTTGACAGTCTGTTGTAGCCTACAAACAATCTAAAACTACCACCAAGTGGGACTCGGCCTACACCATGATTGTCCCTGGGCTCCAACAACGCCAGTTGGTTCTTGGCAGTGTCTTTGGCACGGGTACTCCCTGTTGCCCAGCCTGTTTTCAGCACGCCTGCTGTTTCCGGGTAGTGTCAAGGTCACTATGCCACCAATCCGTTGTCTTGTCGTCTTGTGGCCGGGTTAGCCGACTCTACGGTGCCTGCAGTTTAGGTGACTCCTATGTGGGCTGCGGGAACTGGCACTGAAGGCTGGATCCGTAGTGCCAATGGGACATGGACCCCCTGTAGGACTGTGGGTTTCGGTAACTGCGGCCGGCTTGCGGCCTGGCTACTTTGCTTTGAATGGGTACCTTCTGCTACCCACCCGGGTTCCAGCACTGTCTGCTGGTTCTCGCCAGAGCCTTTGGCCTAGGTGCCTCCATCTCGGTATCCGAGGTCCAGCACCGTCAGCTGGTCCTTGGTAGTGCTTTTTAGCACAGGTACCTTCTGCTTAGTAACCGTGGTCCAGCACTGTCAGTTGGTCCTCGGTAGTGCCATTGGCTCTTGTTCCTTCTGCTACCCATCCGGGTGCCAGCACTGTCTGCTGTGTCTCGCCACAGCCTTTGGCCTAGGTGCCTCCATCTCGGTATCCAAGGTCCAGCACCGTCAGCTGGTCCTTGGTAGTGCTTTTTAGCACAGGTACCTTCTGCTTAGTAACCGTGGTCCAGCACCGTCAGTTGGTCCTCGGTAGTGCCATTGGCTCTTGTTCCTTCTGCTACCCACCCGGGTTCCAGCACTGTCTGCTGGTTCTCGCCAGAGCCTTTGGCCTAGGTGCCTCCATCTCGGTATCTGAGGTCCAGCACCGTCAGCTGGTCCTTGGTAGTGCTTTCTAGCACAGGTACCTAGTAACCGTGGTCCAGCACCGTCAGCTGTTCCTCGGTAGTGCCATTGGCTCTTGTAGCTTTTGCTACCCATCTGGGTTCCAGCACCGTCAGCTGGTTCTCGGCAGTGTCTTTGGCACGGGTACTCCCTGTTGCCCAGCCTGTTTTCAGCACGCCTGCTGTTTCCAGGTAGTGTCAAGATCACTATGCCACCAATCCGTTGTCCTGTCGTCTTGCGGCCGGGTTAGCCGACTCTACGGTGCCTGCAGTTTAGGTGACTCCTATGTGGGCTGCGGGAACTGGCACTGAAGGCTGGATCCGTAGTGCCAATGGGACATGGACCCCCTGTAGGACTGTGGGTTTCGGTAACTGTGGCCGACTTGCGGCCTGGCTACTTTGCTTTGAATGGGTACCTTCTGCTACCCACCCGGGGTCCAGAACTGTCTGCTGGTTCTCGCCAGAGCCTTTGGCCTAGGTGCCTCCATCTCGGTATCCGAGGTCCAGCACCGTCAGCTGGTCCTTGGTAGTGCTTTTTAGCACAGGTACCTTCTGCTTAGTAACCGTGGTCCAGCACTGTCAGTTGGTCCTCGGTAGTGCCATTGGCTCTTGTTCCTTCTGCTACCCATCCGGGTGCCAGCACTGTCTGCTGTGTCTCGCCACAGCCTTTGGCCTAGGTGCCTCCATCTCGGTATCCGAGGTCCAGCACCGTCAGCTGGTCCTTGGTAGTGCTTTTTAGCACAGGTACCTTCTGCTTAGTAACCGTGGTCCAGCACCGTCAGTTGGTCCTCGGTAGTGCCATTGGCTCTTGTTCCTTCTGCTACCCACCCGGGTTCCAGCACTGTCTGCTGGTTCTCGCCAGAGCCTTTGGCCTAGGTGCCTCCATCTCGGTATCCGAGGTCCAGCACCATCAGCTGGTCCTTGGTAGTGCTTTCTAGCACAGGTACCTAGTAACCGTGGTCCAGCACCGTCAGCTGTTCCTCGGTAGTGCCATTGGCTCTTGTAGCTTTTGCTACCCATCTGGGTTACAGCACCGTCAGCTGGTTCTCGGCAGTGTCTTTGGCACGGGTACTCCCTGTTGCCCAGCCTGTTTTCAGGACGACTGCTGTTTCCAGGTAGTGTCAAGATCACTATGCCACCAATCCGTTGTCCTGTCGTCTTGCGGCCGGGTTAGACAACTCTACGGTGCCTGCAGTTTAGGTGACTCCTATGTGGGCTGCGGGAACTGGCACTGAAGGCTGGATCCGTAGTGCCAATGGGACATGGACCCCCTGTAGGACTGTGGGTTTCGGTAACTGCGGCCTGCTTGCGGTCTGGCTACTTTGCTTTGAATGGGTACCTTCTGCTACCCACCCGGGTTCCAGCACTGTCTGCTGGTTCTCGCCAGAGCCTTTGGCCTAGGTGCCTCCATCTCGGTATCTGAGGTCCAGCATCGTCAGCTGGTCCTTGGTAGTGCTTTCTAGCACAGGTACCTAGTAACCGTGGTCCAGCACCGTCAGCTGTTCCTCGGTAGTGCCATTGGCTCTTGTAGCTTTTGCTACCCATCTTGTTTCCAGCACCGTCAGCTGGTTCTCGGCAGTGTCTTTGGCACGGGTACTCCCTGTTGCCCAGCCTGTTTTCAGCACACCTGCTGTTTCCAGGTAGTGTCAAGGTCACTATGCCACCAATCCGTTGTCCTGTCGTCTTGCGGCCGGGTTAGCCGACTCTACGGTGCCTGCAGTTTAGGTG
Organism: Dendrobates tinctorius; assembly: GCF_039654945.1. Lineage (NCBI taxonomy): Eukaryota > Metazoa > Chordata > Amphibia > Anura > Dendrobatidae > Dendrobates > Dendrobates tinctorius. The sequence goes on along the minus strand of NW_027361829.1, from coordinate 9,606,009 downwards.
ACTCCTATGTGGGCTGTGGTAACTGGCACTGAAGGCTGGATCCGTAGTGCCAATGGGACATGGACCCCCTGTAGGACTGTGGGTTTCGGTAACTGCGGCCGGCTTGCGGCCTGGCTACTTTGCTTTGAATGGGTACCTTCTGCTACCCACCCGGGTTCCAGCACTGTCTGCTGGTTCTCGCCAGAGCCTTTGGCCTAGGTGCCTCCATCTCGGTATCCGAGGTCCAGCACCGTCAGCTGGTCCTTGGTAGTGCTTTTTAGCACAGGTACCTTCTGCTTAGTAACCGTGGTCCAGCACTGTCAGTTGGTCCTCGGTAGTGCCATTGGCTCTTGTTCCTTCTGCTACCCATCCGGGTGCCAGCACTGTCTGCTGGTTCTCGCCACAGCCTTTGGCCTAGGTGCCTCCATCTCGGTATCCGAGGTCCAGCACCGTCAGCTGGTCCTTGGTAGTGCTTTTTAGCACAGGTACCTTCTGCTTAGTAACCGTGGTCCAGCACCGTCAGTTGGTCCTCGGTAGTGCCATTGGCTCTTGTTCCTTCTGCTACCCATCCAGGTGCCAGCACTGTCTGCTGGTTCTCGCCACAGCCTTTGGCCTAGGTGCCTCCATCTCGGTATCCGAGGTCCAGCACCGTCAGCTGGTCCTTGGTAGTGCTTTTTAGCACAGGTACCTTCTGCTTAGTAACCGTGGTCCAGCCCCGTCAGTTGGTCCTCGGTAGTGCCATTGGCTCTTGTTCCTTCTGCTACCCATCCGGGTGCCAGCACTGTCTGCTGTGTCTCGCCACAGCCTTTGGCCTAGGTGCCTCCATCTCGGTATCTGAGGTCCAGCACCGTCAGCTGGTCCTTGGTAGTGCTTTTTAGCACAGGTACCTTCTGCTTAGTAACCGTGGTCCAGCACCGTCAGTTGGTCCTCGGTAGTGCCATTGGCTCTTGTTCCTTCTGCTGCCACTACGGGTTCCAGTACTGTCAGCTGGTTCTCGCCAGTTTCTCAGCCTTCTTGTACCTTCTGCTACATTTCTAAGATCAAGCTTTTTGAAATTGTGTTTGGTAATCCTTATTGATCTGCATGACGACGACCCTGATGACGACGACCCTGAAGACCACACCAAAGAAGACCAGAAATATGACCCTAAATAATATGACCAAGAGCACAAAGAACATGAAGACAACCACCAAGATACAGAACAAAAGACAGAAGAACAAGAAGCAGAAGCAAAAGCAGAAGAACAGAAAGCAGAAGAACATTAAGCATAAGACTAAAAATCAGCATAGAAGAAATCAAAATTATAAGCAGAAGAAGACTAAGCAGTAAATGGGGGTGAGTCCGTTCCTCCTCGTGGTGCCCCTGGAAAATGCCTGCTGCTGCAGGCCAAACTGAACGCGGACAAATCCTGTTGTAAATCTTTTGTGACAGGCAGAACGTAAGGTGTAATCTTATAACTTTTATAGATAAGTACTACAGGAATGCCTGTCACCATAAGAAAATGAAGAAAAAGAAGAATAGGAAGAAGATGAAGAAATAGCATATGAAAATTAATAATAGCTGAATAAGAAGAATTTGAAGAATGGAAAAAAAAATAATGGGAAGAAGGTGAAGAAGAAGAAGAAGATGAATAAGGTGAAGAAAAAGTTGATGAAAAAATGCTACTGCTGCAGATAATGAAGGAGAAAGTGTGGGAGAAGTACAAAAGAAGGTGAAGAGCATGGAAGTTGTGAAACATACATATCTGACAAAATATAAAAAAGTTAACATAGTCAACATCTTTTTAACTCCGAACGTCTTGAAAAAAAAAATTGGAATTAATGCTATGCCATGTGATTTGAATTAACCACTATGCCTTTAATGTCTCCTCCACCTCCCACAATACATTCTACATGATTCTTATTTGTTTTCAATTATGTAGAATTAGCCAACAAGGAAATAAAGGGCTTTTTTTAATTCCGATACCGGAAGTCCCATTGACTTGAATGGGACTTCCGGTATCGGAATCGGCGATACCCGATATTTTTTTCGTATCGGGCGATACCATCCGATACGATATTTTTGGGTATCGAACGGTATCGCTCAACACTATATACCACACGTAACTGAAGAAGGTCACATTGACCGAAACGTCTTTTTTCGTGTTCTACAATAAACCGCCTTGCAAATACCTTTAAGTTGAGTGCTAGGTTTATATTTGTTGCTTTAACGGTTTGGCAACCTAACCTTGGCACCATCTTGAGTTGTGCTGACGGTGTTTTTTCTACCCCTGCAATTCTGTCAGATAATACTCAGTTTCCTCCTGAAAATGATTGCTATCACAAATTCTTTGGTATTATTATCTTCATTTAATTTGTCTTAAATGAAAAAAACACAAAAAGAATTGTCCTAAAGCCAAATTGGATATAATTCCACACCAAACATAAAAAAGAGGGCACTGTTCAAAAAATCATGTGATGCTTCTCTAATTTGTGTAATTAACAGCACCTGTAACTTACCTGTGGCACCTAACAGGTGTTGGCAATAACTAAAATCACACTTGCAGCCAGTTGACATGGATTAAAGCTGACTCAACCTCTGTCCTGTGTCCTTGTGTGTACCACATTGAGCATGGAGAAAAGAAAGAAGACCAAAGAACTGTCTGAGGACTTGAGAAACCAAATTGTAAGGAAGCACGAGCAATCTCAAGGCTTCAAGTCCATCTCCAAAGACCTGAATGTGTCTACCGTGCGCAGTGTCATCAAGAAGTTTAAAGCCCATGGCACTGTGGCTAACCTCCCTAGATGTGGATGGAAAAGAAAAATTGACAAGAGATTTCAACGCAAGATTGTGTGGATGTTGGATAAAGAACCTCGACTAACATCCAAACAAGTTCAAGCTGCCCTGCAGTCTGAGGGCAAAACAGTGTCAACCCGTACTATCCGTCGGCATCTGAATGAAAAGGGACTGTATGGTAGGAGACCCAGAAAGACCTCACTTCTTACCCTGAGACATAAAAAAGCCAGGCTGGAGTTTGCCAAAACTTACCTGAAAAAGCCTAAAACGTTTTGGAAGAATGTTCTCTGGTCAGATGAGACAAAAGTAGAGCTTTTTGGGCAAAGGCATCAACAGAGTTTACAGGAGAAAAAAGAACACAGTCCCTACAGTCAAACAGGGCGGAGGTTCCCTGATGTTTTGGGATTGCTTTGCTGCCTATGGCGCTGGACTGCTTGACCGTGTGCATGGCATTATGAAGTCTGAAGACTACCAACAAATTTTGCAGCATAATGTTGGGCCCAGTGTGAGAAAGCTGGGTCTCCCTCAGAGGTCATGGGTCTTTCAGCAGGACAATGACCAAATACACACTTCAAAAAGCACTAGAAAATGGTTTGAGAGAAAGCACTGGAGACTTCTAAGGTGGCCAGCAATGAGTCCAGACCTGAATCCCATAGAACACCTGTGGATAGATCTAAAATGGCAGTTTGGAGAAGGCACCCTTCAAATATCAGGGACTTGGAGCAGTTTGCCAAAGAAGAATGTTCTAAAATTCCAGCAGAGCATTGTAAGAAAGTCATTGATGGTTACCGGAAGAGGTTGGTCGCAGTTATTTTGGCTAAAGGTTGTGCAACCAAGTATTAGGCTGAGGGTGCCAATACTTTAGTCTGGCCCATTTTTGGAGTTTTGTGTGAAATGATCAATGTTTTGCTTTTTGCTTCATTCTCTTTTGCGTTTTTTCATTTAAGACAAATTAAATGAAGATAATAATACCAAAGAATTTGTGTTTGCAATCATTTTCAGGAAGAAACTGAGCATTATCTGACAGAATTGCTGGGGTGTCAATGTTTTTGGCCACAACTGTACATGCTACCTGTGTGAGACTCCGTAAAAAAAGATGGAGATTTAAAATTTTCCATACATACACAGTATAGAGCTGTCCGCTTGTCAAACAGTATCGTATATCTGCTGTTTGATGACGGTCAAATCCATACAGAGACAGCGTGTGTGTGACTCCGTAAAAAAATAGATGGAGATTTTAAATTTTCCATACATGCACCGTATAGAGCTGTCTGCTTGTCAAACGGTATCGTATATCTGCTGTTTGATTACGGTCAAATCTATACAGAGACAGCGTGTGTGTGTGTGTCACTCCGTAAAAAAATAGCCGGAGATTTAAAAATGTTCATACATACACCGTATAGAGCTGTATGCTCCTCACACACTACCGTGTATATTCGCTGGTATCATGGACAAATACATGCTATCTGTGGGTAACTCCGTTAAAAGATAGATGGAGATTTTCATTTTTCCATACATACACCGTATAGAGCTGTCCGCTTCTGATACAGTACCATATATCTGTTGTTTAGATTACAGCAAAATCCATACTGAGACAGCGTCTGTGTGTGACTACGGAAAAAAATAGATGTAGATTTTCATTTTTACATACATACACCGTATAGAGCTGTACGCTCCTCACACACTACCGTGTACCGGCTGGTATCACGGACAAATACATGCTGTGTTTGACTCCGTAAAAAAAAACAGAAGGAGATATAAAATTTTCCATACATACACCATATACAGCTGTCCGCTTCTCAAACAGTATCGTATATCTGCTGTTTGGATTATGGTCCAATCTATACAGAGACAGTGCGTGTGTGAGTCCATAAATTCATAGACGGACATTTCCATTTTTCCATACACCGTATAGAGCTGTCCGCTTCTCTAACAGTATAGTATATCTGCTGCTGACTCCATCAAAAAATAGATGGAGATTTAAAATTTTCCATACATACATCGTATATATCTGTCCGCTTCTCAAACAGTATCGTATATCTGGCGTTTGTCTTACGGTCAAATCTATACAGAAACAGCGTGTGTGTGTGACTCCGTAAAAAAAATAGACGGAGATTTAAAATTTTCCATACATACACAATATAGAGCTGTACGCTCCTCACACACTACCGTGTACCGGCTGGGATCACGGACAAATACGTGCTATCTGGGTGTGATGCCGTAGAAAAATAGACGGAGATTTTCATTTTTCCATACATACACTGTATAGAGCTGTCCGCTTCTGATACAGTACCATATATCTGCTGGTTGATTTACGGTCAAATACATACTGAGGGAGCGTCTGTGACTAAGGAAATATATACGGAGATTTAAATTTTTACCTACACCTTATACAGCTGTACGCTCCTCATACAGTACCATATATCTGCTGGTATTTTTGTGACATTTTCACAAACATGAGGAAGTATGGTGGAAGAGGCCGCGAACGTGTGCGGGGGGGGCAGCTAGTACTGATGGTGGTGGTGGTGCATCTGCTGGTTATGCCAAAAGCACAATAGCAGCTAAGGCAGGAGGTGATGAGCCTGCGTCATCGTCAGGCACAAGAAGGCCTGTAAGGTTCCCTTTTCTGGGAGTAAGAAAACCGTTTTTAAAGGAACAGGTTTTGGCTTACATTGCCGAAACAGCCACCAGCTCTATTGCATCCTCTTCTGAACTTTCAAAACCTGCAAGCACTGAGTCATCAGTCATCAGGATGCTGCAGCCCACACTTCAGATTACTTCATGGAGCTCTTTTCACATACCATGCCTGGGTTATCCTGTCAAATCTTGAACTCCCCAGTCAAAAATGAATCTGACATGGAGTGCACTGATGCACAGCCACTGCTAGATGATTCTGCTGGTACATTAGACTGCGAGGGCAATGTAGTGCTCTGGGTCACTGAGCCAGGATCTGACCCTGATGAAACTCAGGTGCCCCTTCCCGCATACTATACCACCTTACACGGTGACACAGAGGAAGGTGCAGATGAAATTGAAGAGGAGGTGATGGATGACCCAGTTGTTGACCCAGATTGGCATCCATTGGGGGAAGAGGGTGCTGCTGGCAATAGCTCAGATGAGGAGAAGGATCCGCAGCAGGCATCAACATCGCAGCAGCGGTTATCTGGCTGGCCTGTAGCTGTCCAAAATTGTGGAACAAAAGCCAAAAGAGGTGCAGGACAGCTTGGCCACACGGTCAAATTAGCACAGCGTGCAAGCCCTGAATATTTATACCATAGTAGAAAGAGTGCAGTGTGGCACTTCTTTGTCCAAAATCCTACTGATCAGGCAAAGGTTATCTGTAAGAAGAGTGGAAGGACCTTTAGCCGAGGGATAAATCTCAGAAATTTCAATACCAGTTGCATGCTAAGACATTTAACCACCATGCACTTGCAAGCGTGGATGGACTACAAAACCTCAGGTACCACATGTGCACCTGCTCCGACTGAAGGTAGCCAGCAATGCTCCATCGCTTCCCCCACTGTAAGACCACCGCCACAGGTAAGCACACCACCAGCAATAAATGTTCAGGTGTCGTCGCAAGGCCAAAGCAGTCAGGGAATCACAATGGTTTTGCAACGAAACAATGAATCTAGGCCATCACCACCAACACCATCACCAACCCCCTCTCAGTCCGTCCAGTCCACCGCTAGTTCCCCCCTATGCAACTCTCAAGTCCAGCTCACCCTAGCAGACACTCTGAGTAGGACAAGAAAGTACTCATCCTCTCATCTGCCTACACTGGCTTTGAACACCTACATTGCCAAACTGATCTCATTAGAGATGATGCCCTTCCATTTGGTTGAAAGCGAAGCTTTCCGAGAGCTCATGGCCTACACTGTCCCATGCTATGACCTACCCAGTCGATACTTCCTTTCTCGAAAAGCCATCCCTGCCCTCCACCTGCATGTGAAAGACCGCATTGTCCATGCACTCAAACAATCAGTGAGTGGAAAGGTGCACCTCACAACAGATGCATGGGACAGTATGCCTGGCCAGGGCCGGTAAGTGTCCATCACTGCGCACTGGGATAATGTGGTGGATGCAGGCTCCACAGGGGACAGCGGTGGTGGAACAGTGCTGCCTAGCCTACGGTATAGGAAACAGTTGGCTGTACGCGTTCGACCCTCCTCCTCCTCCTCCAGAAGCGAAAGCTCGTCCACAGAGCGCAGTCGCACGAGCACTCCATCCGCATCTGTCAGTGTTGCAAATGAGGTGTCCCACTATCGAACAGCTAGTGGTAAACGGCAGCAGGCTGTTTTAATGATGTCTTTGGGCGACAACAGACACACTGCGGAGATACTGGCTGACTACTTGCAGCGACAAACTGAGTCATGGCTGAGCAGTCTACATCTTGAGCCAGGCAAGGTAGTCAGTGATAACGGCCGGAATTTTGTGGCAGCCATAGCCCTTGCAAAACTCACAAACATACCTTGCCTGGCTCACACTTCGAATCTGGTGGTGCAGTGCTTCCTAAATAATTATCCGGAGTTAACAGCCCTGCTCCAAATGGTGCGAAGACTGTGCTCGCACATCAGTCGCTCGCACGTAGACTCCAGTCGAATGCAGAAGCTGCAGCGATTGCTCCACCTCCCCAAGCACCGCCTAATCATAGACATTGCAGCAAGGTGGAACTCCACCCTGCACATGGTTGAGAGACTGTGCAAACAGAGGAAGGCTGTAATGCATTTGTGGGAGGATACATGGGCAGGCAGTTTGAGGGCAGACATGGAGTTGTCGGGTGTGCAGTGGTCAAAGCTGAAAGACCTCTGTAAAGTCCTTCAGTATTTTGAGGAATGCACATGGCTGTTAAGCGCAGACGACGCCATCATAAGCATGAGCATCCCACTTATGCATCTGCTCATGCAAAGTTTGACGCACATTAAGGATCAGGCATCTGGGGCGGAGGAGGAACGGGAGGAGGAGGGAAGCCTTAATGACAGTCAGCCATTGTCTGGTCAGGGAACTGTCCTGGACGAGGTGGAGGAAGAACAGGAAGAGGAGAAGGAGGATGAGGCGGATGATTATTTTGGGGAGGAGGATGCTTTTCTGGGGGCAAGAGAAAATGTTGGCGTGGCAAGGTCAGGTACAAGATATGTGCATGACTTTAGGGATATGGATTTGCCAGAAAGTGCTCCTCCACCCACGATGGGCAGTGCATCATTGACACCTGGAACATTGGCCCACATGTGTGATTATGCTTTGCGGATCCTAAAAAGGGACCCCCGCATTGCCAAAATGATGAAGGATGACGACTACTGGTTGGCCAGCATCCTAGATCCACGCTATAAAGGCAAATTACACAACATCATGCCACAGGAGAACCTAGAGCTAATATTGGCTAACAAACAAGCAACTCTGGTAAACCGTTTGTTTGAGGCATTCCCAGCACACAGCAGTGTGCTGGTACTCCCACGAGCCGAAGTGGGCAGAATGGAAGAGGTGTTCATGGTGCACACAGCCGAAGTGACGTTTGAGACAAGGGTTTAATGACCATGTTGTGGACTGATTTCTCAAGTACCGCTCACACGACTGGTAATACCGCATCGATTGCAAGTGACAGGAGACAGCAGTTGTCAACTATGGTTACAAACTACTTCTCCCATATCGATGTTCTCCCTCACAGGTCATTCCCATTTGACTATTGGGCCTGTAAACTGGACACCTGGCCTGAATTGGCACAATATGCCTAACAGGAGCTCGCTTGCCCTGCTGCTAGTACGCTATATGAAAGAGTCTTCAGTGCTGCTGGATCAATCCTGACAGAAAAAAGGTCCCGTCTGTCAACCCAAAATGTTGATGGTCTAACCTTCATTAAAATGAACCATGCTTGAGTTTCAAAGGATTATGTCCCACCTTCCCCTGATGACACATAGGTTGCCAGAAATTTGGCTCGCTGTTGTCCTCCTCTAGGGATGGGCGAATCCTGAGATACTCGGAATCGCTAGACTCTAACGAGTCCGACTCGGAAACTCGCTACTCGTTGCGAGTCTAGCGAGTCCAATGTTAATGAATGGGGATGCGAGTATTGCAGCGATTCCTGTGCTGCCATTTTTTTGTTCCGCTTACTTCCCGCATGTGGCTGTGCCCACCATGCGGAAAGTAAGCAGAACAATTGCGGATGGTACCCACGGTCCGGAGGAGAGGAGACTGTCCTCCGGGCTTTGGGCACCATATCCCTGTAAAAAATAGAATTTAAAAATAAAAAATATTGCTATTCTTACCCTCCGATGTCCCGCGCAGCCTTCCCGCCTCTCCATGCATCCGTTCCCAGTAGTCCTTTGTGAAAATGCCCGCGATGGCGTCATCGCGGGCATTTTCGCAAAGGATTACTGGGAACGGATGCGTGGAGAGGCGGGAAGGCTGCGCGGGACGTCGGAGGGTAAGAATAACAATATTTTTTATTTTTTTTTACTTTTTATCTTTTACTACTGATGCTGCATAGGCAGCCTCAGTAGTAAAAAGTTGGTCTCACTTGTCAAACACTATGTTTGACGAGTGTGACCAACCTGTCAATCAGTTCTCCAAGCGATGCTACAGATCGCTTGGAAAACGCTAGCATTTTGCAAGCTAATTACGCTTGCAAAATGCTAGTTTTCCCGCGGGAAAATCGCGGGAATTTAAAATGCGATTTTCCCGCGGAATGGAATTCCGGAATTCTCGCGAGAGTTCCGGTACGTGTGCACTTAGCCTTATTTGCATTGGACTCGTTACTGTACGAGTAATCGCTTGGAAACTCGCAGAGTACCGACTCCTGCGAGTCCCCTACTACTCGCAGAGTAACGAGTCCTAACGAGTAGATTCGCCCATCCCTATCCTCCTCTTCCTCTGACTTGACAAATTCCTCCATTTGCAGCTGCTGAATGTACAGCCTACACATCAACATATGCCATTTTTTAAACCTCCCTAACTGGGTTGCCCCCCCCAAGGGCAGGGGTCACCACCTGGCACACACGGGCAAGTGCAGTTGCTCTGAACAGATGGGTGGGCCCACTCTTGGCTGACGGCACTGGCACAAGGCCCCTCATAGTACAATACAGCGTCTCTGACGGTTGGGGCCCACTCGCCATCAGACACAGCGGCGTACTATGAGGAGCCCTGTGCCAGTACCATCACCCAAGAGTGGGCTCCCCCTGCTTGCTCATGGCCACAGCACTTGCAAGTTGCAATACTTACCTCTCCCTGCTCCACCGCTGTGTAGTCTGGGCAGTTAAATTCTTCACAGGGACGGCCACTACAAATTTGGTGAACTGGAACTGATCAATGATGGTTAAGATGTAGCTATGGCCTGTCCTGCTGGCCTCTACCTTCAAACTCATATATTAAATCCCTAAAACGATACTTTATTGTTTAAAAACCACAAATGTGGTACACACCAGAAAAAATGTGACAGAAAATGAAAAAAAAAAAAAAAAAAAAAAAAATAGGTGTTCAAAAATTAGCCCACACTAGGGTAACCCCTATGAGTCCCTATTTGTTTACTGAGCTGTACCCTGCCTGGCTGCGGAGGTTGGCACCCTAAGGGGGGAACGTTGTGGCGCCCCCGCTCACGATGGCTATCCCTGGGGGCCCTAACAAACCCTACAGCCACTAGTGGTCCCTTCTACCCGATATAAGGGAACCCCTAGTTCTATACAGAGATCAAGCCTGCTCTATAGAGGACCCTGTGTCCCAAGAAAAGAGGTTAAAAACAATTTAGAACACACATGACATGGGGTGGCATGTTAAAGTCCCACAAAAAGATACAGACAACTTCAAGGCAGCCCAGTGGGATAACTCAGTTCAGATCATGCCTAAATCTTATACACAAGATAAGGAGAGGCATCTTTTACTCAATTGAAAGCCATAGCTCAAAATTTGATTGAGAAATGGCTAAAAAATGCCATCAATAGTCTCCCACTAATAGAAATATATGGGGAACGCAGAGCTGCAACAGCGGTACTTATCTGCGTTTTTCGCCACCTGCCATCAAATCATGGATGCCTCAACGCGTTTCGCCTTCCAGGGCTCATCAGGAGGCCCGATGCTACGATAATTCGTGTCCCATAAAGGTGCAAATAGCTTACCGATGTTCCATACTTCTCCACTCTTATAATCTGCCGCGCAGAGCCTAAGCTCCGCCCACTCCAATCCCATTGCCTCTCTCAGCACCACCCATTTGCTGCTGCCCCAATCGGTTAACAGATCTCTGATGCACCGTCATACTGACCAATCACGTGTCCTCACACACAGGGTTCCCCATAGCTCCCCTGTCATCCTGGCTTAGATTGGTTTCTGCACCTAGCCTGCATGCAGCGTCACTGCTGACTCACCGATCACATGTCCTTAGACGGAGAGTCTCACAGCAATCACCAATCACTGCGCCCCAGGCATATTGTCATCTCTGCGATTTAACCCCATATGTGCAGTAAACGCTCCACAAACCAGGCGTATATACCCACATCGCTACATTTAACCCAAAGAGCTCATGTCTGACGATCTCATTTAATATGTTACCTACATTATATTGATAATGATAATTAGCGTTTTGCTCGATATATACAAAACCGCATCATCGCCTACAACAGTGTGAGCAGGCGTCTATAGCTACCTATCTCAATATATGTAATCACCATATGACACTCATACTTCGCAAAAAGATAGATATAAATCGCGTCACAACCTTTAATAATGTGAACAGGCGTCGATATGCAACTACCCCATCAAGTTCAAGGTATCTGCTCTCCCAAGATAGTCACTGTGAGGCAAACATGTACAGATATCTTACTTCTTTCTATCTTCAGACAGTCTACGCATTCTAAAGATGATCCACACCATGGATCACTTAAATATTATGCAACTGCCCCGTCAAAGTAATATATTGAGAGCCTTATTAAGAGGCAACAAGGGTTCAGATTCAAAATGCTCCTAGATCCTATAGGGATATACGTCTGCGGCAGTAAAGAGGGACTTTCTATATATGCAATATTCCACGCCAATACATGGAGATTCCACTATAACAGGGAACCAACAGAACAAAATCAAGGAGGCTGGTATCCTCTAGAAAAGGAACATATAATTCAATTGTGGCTCATAAGAAGCAGGCATATGACAATTGCTCATTCAGCCCTCTCGGTTCGAGTGACTCCATCCTGAATATCCATTCACACTCTCTCCTAAGCATCACCTTATCCACATTTCCTCCTCTTGGGTTTACATGGACTACCTCTACAGCACAGAATTTTATGTCACCGAGATCACCATTATGATACGTCCACATGTGCTTTGCAAGCGGGGTTTCTCTTTTATGTCTGATGTCTCCAAGATGTTCTCCTACTCTTCTTCTGAATTCTCTCCTGGTCTTTCCTATATAATTTTTTTTTTTTTTTTTTTTGGGCATGAGCATGTAGCCATATAGATGACCCCTGTGGTTTTACAGTTTGAGAAGCCACGATGAAAAAACATCCTACCAGTGCTCGCACTGCAGAAAGACTTCCCCGGTCTCATATATTTGCAAAAACTGCAGTCCCCACATTTAAAAAAACCACATGGTCGCCTATCCAACCAGGTACCACCAGCCAATGGTCTCCTATATTGGCTGTGGACCAACATGTCCCTAATAGATCTACCCTTTCTAAAGGTAATGTTGGGACGCTCGCCAATTATATTCTTCAGATCTGGATCCAACCTGAGAACATCCCAATGCTTAGATAGGACCTTTCTGACCTCCTGATGGTTAACGTCAAATGTCCCAATTACTCTTATTAATTCTGTCGAGTCTTTAATCTCACGTTTCTGCAGCAATTTAGCCCTATCTGCTTTTCTTGCAAAATCATATGCAGTGTCTAGAACATGTTGCGGATATCCCTTGTTCTTAAACCGACAAAACATATCCCCAGCTTGCCTTTGGAACAGGTCATTCCTGGAGCAATTCCTCCTCAACCGTAGGAATTGTCCCTTCGGAATACCTCTCTTAAGAGGGACTGGATGGTGGCTCTGCCAATGTAGCAAGCTATTCGTACTCGTAGGTTTCCGAAATATACTTGTTGAGATGCCTCCCATCCTATCTTTTTGGATTTTAATGTCCAGGAATGGTATTTCCGTTTTCTGAATTTCTGAGGTAAATCTCAAGTTAACACTATTTCAATTCAACTCTCTCACAAATTCTTCAAATTGGTCTTTATCCCCTGTCCATACCATAAAGACATCATCTATGAACCTATACCACAAGGAAATCAAGCAGTGCCACCACTTCTCCTCTCCTCCAAAAACAATAGTCTCCTCCCACCAGCCCAGAAACAAATTTGCATACGAAGGGGCACAGGGGCACCCCATCGCGGTGCCCCTGAGCTGGTGGTAGAATTTGCCATCAAAACAGAATGCATTGTGGGTCAATATATACTGCAAAAGGGAGGTCAAAAAACTATTGTGCCCTCTACAAGCTATTGACCTCTGACTAAGAAAATGTCCCACGCCTTTAATGCCTACATCATGTGGTATGTTACTGTAGAGTGCTTCTTTCTTGGGACACAGGGTCCTCTATAGAGCAGGCTTGATCTCTGTATAGAACTAGGGGTTCCCTTATATCGGGTAGAAGGGACCACTAGTGGCTGTAGGGTTTGTTAGGGCCCCCAGGGATAGCCATCGTGAGCGGGGGCGCCACAACGTTCCCCCCTTAGGGTGCCAACCTCCGCAGCCAGGCAGGGTACAGCTCAGTAAACAAATAGGGACTCATAGGGGTTACCCTAGTGTGGGCTAATTTTTGAACACCTATTTTTTTTTTTTTTTTTTTTCATTTTCTGTCACATTTTTTCTGGTGTGTACCACATTTGTGGTTTTTAAACAATAAAGTATCGTTTTAGGGATTTAATATATGAGTTTGATTTGAGAACCCTTTAAGGATTATATTTCAGATTGGCCTCTACCTTCAGATGATCAATGGCTACCATTTGTAATGGACGTCAACTCACAATCGGATGCAGTGGTGCTTTATGATTTTTTTATTGCGGTATAATCCATACTAAGTGAGTGTGTGTGGTTTCCTCCTTCTATATGTGCAGAGATAAAAAATTTTATTTAGAATTACGGTCAAATCCATACTGAGTGAGTGTCTGAGGGTGACTACGGGAATATCTATACTGAGATTTAAATTGTACCCTATAATATATATACTTGCTATCTTGTTATCCAGTACCTTTTTTTTCAACATTTTGTATTATAGTCAAATCCAGACTGAGTGAGCGTCTGAGGGTGACTCCGGAAGTATTTGCCGAGATTTCAAATTTGCTCAACACTGTATACAGCTCTACGCTTCTGATACAGTACCCTTTTTTGCTATTTTGATTCTGGTGTAATCCATAATGAGCCTGGGAACGTCTGTCTGTTACTCCGGAAATATATTTGGAGACTTAAGATTACACCAACACTGTATACAGCTGTACGCTTGTGATACATTACCCATTTACTGCTTTTTATATTCTTGTCTAATCCATACTGGGCTTGAGAGCGTTTGTGTCTGCCTCCTGAAATATATACGGAGATTCAGAATGTTTAAACTATACTATATATACCTTGTATCTGGTGATACTGTACCCTTTTTCAACTTTTTATATTTTTGTGTAATCAATACTGAGCCTGTGAGCATCTGTATATGACACATGAAATATGTACGGAGATTTACAATTATCTCTAGATTGTATAGGGCTGTATGCTTCTGATACAGTACCATAAATCTGCTGGTATTTTGGGTACATTTTCACAAAAATTATTAAGTATGGTGGAAGAGACTGAGGGCGTGGGGGGCCAGCTGGTACTGATGGTGGTGGTGGTTCATCTGCTGGTAGTGCCAAAAGCACAATAGCAGCTAAGGCAGGAGGTGTTGAGCCTGCATCATGGTCTGGCTCCGGAAGGCCTGTAAGGCTCCCTTTTCTGAGAGTAGGTAAACTGCTTTTAAAACTGGAGCATCAGGAACTGGTTTTGCCTTACATTGCTGAAACAGCATCCAGCTCTATCACCTCCTCTTCTGAAGTTTCAAAAAATGCAAGCACTGAGTCATCAGTGCAGGCTTTGGGTCAGGAGCAACCCCTTTCCTTGGGTCCTTCACCCCCACCAAAAGTGAAGGATGCGGCAGCCCACACTTCCGATTACTCCATGGAGCTCTTTTCACATACCATGCTTGGGTTCATTCTAAATGGGGCACATTATATATGGAGCATTATTTGGGCCCATAAGACACTGGAGCATCATCCATTGGGCCCATCATACACTGGAGCATTCTAAATGGGGCAGATCAGACACTGGAGCAGCATCTATGGGGTCCAATATACACTGGCGCATTAGAAATGGGGCCCATTATATATAGAGCGTTATTTGGGCCCATAACACACTGGAGCATCATCCATGGAGACCATCATATACTGTAGCATTATGTGGCGCTCATCATACACTGTATGGAACATTATATGGGACCAATTATTCTGTATGGAGAAATATATGGGGCTCATTATTCTGTATGGCGCACCATGTGGTGGCCATAATACTGTATGGAGTAATATACTGTCCGTTTTTTGAGCTATTGTAGAATTTAAAATAGACATCAGTCATGTCATGTAAGAAGTGAAGTATTTTTCATTGTACTATACCTATATTTCTGTGCCGTATTGGAGCATCATGAATTGTGGTATGTGTTAAAGGGGTGCACTGACACTCTTTGGCCCGGGGCACATGAAAACCTGGAGCCAGCCCTACCCCCCCAACAACTTTAGCCAAATAACCCCCAGTTTTCAATGCGTAACTATTATTATAAAGTAAATTAAGGTTGACAAGCTTAAGTAATAAGAATTGATGTTGTTGGCATTGAAATGGGCACTGTAGGTGTGTTTACTCTCCTCCACTCCCTGCCGACTTTGCTTCCCCATTGACTTGCATTGGGTTTTGTGTTTCAGTTGGACCCCGACTTTTCCCTATAATCAGCCGATTTCGTTCGACTCGACTTTTGAGAAAGTCAGGTTTCATGAAACCCGACTCGACCCTATAAAAGGCAAAGTCGCTCATCTCTAGTCGCCAAAATTCGTTACCTCATGTTTAACATGCATTATAAAGAATGCTCGCTCCCGGTGTTTAAGTCACATTCTGCCAGTAACTAAAGCACTCGCCAATACTCACTTCTGCTTCCGGTCCATGGAACGCACACTGGCGAGTGCAACCTGCTCATTAAGACTGGCGTCACTTCCGGTATTGTAAGTCCATAGAGCGCACCAATAAAATGCTCCCGGTTTCCGGTCCGTGACGCTCCCATGGATAACTGCTAACCAGACATAACTTCCGGTATCATCATTCAGTAGAGTGCACCAGTAAAAGGTGCCTGGTTTCCTAGCTACTAGACGTGACTTCCGGTATCGTCACTTAGAGGAGTGCACCGTTAAAAGGTGCCCAGTTTCCGGTCTGTGAAACAAACACTAGAAACAAAGGCCCGCTCAATGGAGCACACGGCATCAATTACGGACACTGGGGCACATCCTCCTGCTCACCACTTAGTCAAGGAGAGCACGGGTCATGTCAATCAAATGCGTCCAACTTCCGGTCCATGAGACCATGTCAAAAGACACAACCATCTCAATAAAACAGGGGAACTAAGCGCAAAACATTGTAATTGCCACCATAATGACGTAATATATAAAAAATTACATTGACAACCCAATATAGCAAAATAAATAAATACAAAGTGCGCTCTATCCATATAAATGGAAAAAGAAATGACGACAAGAAATATATATGTATATATGCAAATCTTAGTATAAGGTGGCAAAGGGATTTAGGTCTATTAGTGTTATATTATTTGGGTAAAAAAATTAGCACAACAAAGGGAAGAGGAAACTCAGATGAAGCAACCATAATTGATCTGGTCATTGAGGCCCTTAGGTATGACCTTGTCCAGATAAAAGATCCATTTAGCCTCCCATTGTAAAAGCAACTGATCCCAGTTACCCCCCCTCTGGGGTTTGAATACTTTGTCAAAGGCAGTAAATATAAGAAATTCGATTTGGCTGTTGTGTAAACTGTGGATGTGTTTAGAAATTGGGGTGTCCCTTTTGTGTCTTACATCACCAACATGCTCCCCAATCCTCTTCCTGAATTCTTGGATTGTTTTCCCCACATATTCAAGTCCACAGACGCAAGTGGCCTTATAAATGACACCCTTAGTACTAGAATTCACACAGTGCTTAATGGTGTAACTTTTTTCCGTCACATTACACTCAAAGCTCCTACTCGCACCAATGTGCTGACAAGCAACACCATGACCACATTTATGGCAACCAACAACATCACTCTGGAGCCATGTTCTAGTAACAGGTGAGAAGTGACTGTGCACAAGTCTATCATTTAGAGATCGTGCCTTTTTGTAGGTTTTTGGGGATAGTAACTCAAATAAGGAGAAATATCATTGTCCATCTGTAAGATGGACCAATGTTTTTAATTTTATTTCTCACTGGGATAAAATCTGAGAGTATCTTTCTCCAATTTTTTCTTATTAGGGTTCAATAGTCCAGAACGCACACAACTTTTTGCTCCTCAGTAACCCTCTTTCAAAACACTCTGGGGATAACCCCTATCCAGGAATCTATCCCTCAAGTCACTAGCCTGGGCCTCAAATGTAGATGTATCAGAACAGTTTCTGTGAACCCTAAGATATTGTCCCCTCTCTTCAGATGTTGGGGGTGATGGCTGCCCCAATGTAGCAAAGAGTTAGTGGATGTAGGCTTCCTGTATGTGGAGGTCACCAATTCTCCCCTTTCATTTTTCTCAATGAGGATATCAAGAAAAGGCAATCTTGATGTCTCAATCACTGATGTATAAAACAATCCTATATCATTGTGGTTAAGTTTATTACAATGTTTTGCGCTTAGTTCCCCTGTTTTATTGAGATGGTTGTGTCTTTTGACATGGTTTCATGGACCGGAAGTTGGACGCATTTGATTGACATGACCCGTGCGTTCCTTGACTAAGTGGTGAGCAGGAGGATGTGCCCCAGTGTCCGTAATTGATGCCGTGTGCTCCATTGAGCTGGCCTTTGTTTCTAGTGTTTGTTTCACAGACCGGAAACCGGGCACCTTTTAACGGTGCACTCCTCTTATATGTTGAACTGTGATTTATCAATTGCTGTGCTCTAGAGATATCTTGTTACCTATCTTATTGATTTTTTAGGTGACAGGCTACATCCTTTATAATGCATTCAGGTGGTTTTTCCCTATTTTATGGACCCTGTATAAAATTGGTATTTTTTAATTTTTTCAGTTCGGTGACACACACTTATTAGATTTTTTAATCAATAGATTAAAAGTTATATTTTAATTCCACCTTCTGCTGTCTATATATACATTCTTTTGGTGAGATTTTTTCATGTCAATTGTGATTTGTGATTGTGATTTTTGTTTTTTGACAAAAAATTGTCCTTGTTTTCTCTGTGTTTTCTCACTTCACTTCACCAATTTACCATATATACTCGAGTATAAGCCGACCCGAGTATAAGCCGACCCCCTAATTTTGCCACAAAAAAACTGGGAAAACTTATTGACTCGAGTATAAGCCTAGGGTGGGAAATGCTCCATAGATTATTCCCCCATATGGTGTCCCCAGAAGAAGCTCCATAGATTGTTCCCCCATATACTGCCCCCATAAGAAGCTCCATAGATTGTTCCCCCATATGCTGCCCCCATTAGAAACTCCATAGATTATTCCCCCATATGCTGCCCCCATAAGAAGCTCCATATTGTTCCCCCATATACTGCCCCCATAAGCAGCTCCATAGATTATTCCCCCATATACTGCCCCCATAAGAAGCTCCATAGATTGTTCCCCCATATAACAACATGGACAAAACAGAATTCATCATCTTTCCCCCATCTCACGCGACCCCCCCTACGAACCTATCAATTACAGTAAATGACTGCCCACTCTCCCCAGTCCCACAAGCTCGCTGCCTCGGAGTAATCCTTGACGCTGATCTCTCCTTCAAACCACATATCCAAACCCTTTCCACTTCATGCCGACTTCAACTCAAAAATATTTCACGCATCCGTTCATTCCTCACCCAAGAATCTGCAAAAACCCTAGTCCATGCCCTCATCATCTCTCGCCTTGACTACTGCAACCTCATGCTCTGTGGCCTCCCCTCAAACACTCTCGCACCCCTCCAATCTATTCTAAACTCTGCTGCCCGACTAATCCACCTGTCCCCCCGCTATTTCCCAGCTTCTCCCCTCTGTCAATCCCTTCACTGGCTCCCAATTGCCCAGAGACTCCATTACAAAACCCTAACCATGACATACAAAGCAATCCACAACTTGTCTCCTCCATACATCTGTGACCTCGTCTCCCGGTACTTTCCTGCACGCAACCTCCGATCCTCACAAGATCTCCTTCTCTACTCCCCTCTTATCTCCTCTTCCCACAATCGCATACAAGATTTCTCTCGCGCATCACCCCTACTCTGGAACTCTCTACCACATCATATCAGACTCTCACCTACCATCGAAACCTTCAAAAAGAGCCTGAAGACCCACCTCTTCCGACAAGCCTATAACCTGCAGTAACCACCGATCGACCAAACCGCTGCACGACCAGCTCTACCCTCGCCTACTCCCTTGAAGATTGTGAGCCCTCGCGGGCAGGGTCCTCTCTCCTCCTGTACCAGTTATGACTTGTATTGTTTAAGATTATTGTACTTGTTTTTATGTATACCCCTCCTCACATGTAAAGCGCCATGGAATAAATGGCGCTATAACAATAAATAATAATAATAATAATATACTGCCCCCATTAGAAGCTCCTAAAGATTATTCCCCCATGTGCTGCCGCTGCTGCAGCATGTAAAAATAAAAAAAATGACATACTCACCTCTCCGTCGCTGGGTGTCCGATACTCACCTGTCCTGCGTCCATGGCTGCTCACCACTATCTGCCACGTCATCGGTCAGTGACATTCAGACTGCAGGGGGCGCGGCGCGCACTAATCACGTCACCGCGCCCTCTGCTGTCTCAAGTCACTGACCGATGACAGACAGCAGCAAGCAGCCATGGACGCAGGACAGGTGAGTATCGCTATACTTACCCGTCCTGACGCTGTGTCTTGAGCCCCCAGCTTCTCCGCGCTCTCTCTTCCTGCGTTCAGCGGTCATGTGATACCGCTCATTAAAACTCATGAATCTGCGCATATTCATGAGTTTTAATGAGCGGTACCACGTGACCGCTGAAGGCAGGAACAGAGAGCATGTGGAGAAGCTGGGGGCTCAAGAGACAGCGTCAGGACGGGTAAGTATGACCTGACACCCCCGCCCCCTCTCCCCCTCCGACCCCCCGGTGTATATGACTCGAATATAAGCCGAGAGGGGGACTTTCAGCCCAAAAAAACGGGCTGAAAATCTCGGCTTATATTCGAGTATATACGGTAGACTGTTTCGTGCTGATGCATCACACACAAATCGGTTTACAAAAAAATATACACCCAGGTTGTTACGCAATAAAAGAGGTAAAAAGTCAAGGGGGTGAATACTTTCGCAAGCCACTGTATGTCACAGGGTGAATATACAGTGTATAACAGCTGAATTTCACTTGAATACTTGAGACAGCGTTTAGTCGTATCCAATAGTTTATTTACATGACCGAATGAATACCATTAATTTGTACATGACTTTATAACATTCTCCCTTTCCTTCAATGGTCTTAACATAATGTAATAATAATATAATAATATTCATCATCAAAGCCATAATCATTGTTACATGTATTTGAAGGAAATGTAATTTTAAAATATAAAGATGTTGAATTTCACTGTTGATCTGTACAAAATATAGTGTATAGCATGTACTGTATCTGGAGTGCAATGTAGTAAATATACTTTTGGTCTAAAAATGTGTATTTTTATAGTTTTCATAATAATGGCAATGTTCAAAACTCTTTATTAACCCATTTCAGTAATTTTCAATTTTTCTATTATAATGGAAATCCAGCAATCTACAGTATGTAAAAAGGGACAGTTAAATGAAAAATATATTGCATCACTGTTTGTAACGGATCTTTCGCTAGGCGAAGCGGTCTTCTTTTGTGTCTTTATAAATGCTGGTCTACGTTTAGCTATTTGGTTAAGCTTTGGATCTGCGTTTACAAGATGATTTCTACATTTGTTCCTTTGTTATTTACAATAATGCATCTCTCTTTCAGACACAATAATTTGCCATGACTATCACCAGTGGGCTTGCAGACTAATGTATTTATTCAGATACTACTGCTATTAATTGATTTTACACGTTTCACTCATTTCTTCTGGTAACGGACACTCATACAGGGACATTCTAGTGTATATTGATCTGCACTTTTAATGTGTCTCATAAAAGCTAAGACTTTTATAAAGAAAAGTCATATCATGTGCAATATGCATCAGAAAACTTCAATATTATCTTACCTAAAAAAGAAGCCTTTGAGACAAAGTTAGTTTTGCTTTGTAAAAACTATTTACAGGTGCTTCTCGCAAGATTAGAATATCATCAAAAGTTTATTTATTTCAGTCCTTCAATACAAAAAGTGAAACTCATATATCATATAGAGTCATTACAGGCAGAGTGATCTATTTCAAGTGTTTATTTCTGTTAATGTTGATGATTATGGCTTACAGCCAATGAAAACCCAAAAGTCATTATCTCAGTAAATTAGAATACTTTATAACACCAGCTGGAAAAATTATTTTAAAATCTGAAATTTGAGCTGCACTTATTGACTCTGGGTGAATACTATAAGGCTTACGCTCGAATGTAAGGCCGCATTTAATGATGAATTCTCCAGAATTTGTACAAGGTTTTGTAAGATTTTTAACAAGTACACATTGGACACAATCTTATTGAATATAGACTTTTTACAACAGGAGAAGGTTAATGTATATGATAATGTTACAGAATTGGAACTGAAACTAAAAGGATGTATGTCAGACACTGATTGGAAGAATCTCAATCAAAAACCCTAAAACCTGATGGCCTTAATGTTGATTTTAAGATTCATTCTTTGTCTTAATATACAGTGCATGTGTTAATTGATATTGATGGATTTTTTGAAAAAGTTATCCTTTTAGAAAAAAAAAATTCTCTATAAACCCTTATAGATCTCTCTTCTTGTATTGTACTCTGATATGAGTTTATTTGTATATATTTGAGCCAATTTTGGTTCATTATTCTTTGATTTTTTTTTATTAATTACTAAATACTGTTTTTTTATTTTTAAAGGTTAAATCCCTGGATAGAAGCTCTTCCCAATAATTGTTGTATGTTCTTTTTGTATATTGTATAAAGTATATGAGATAAATTTATCCCAAGGCCCGAATTTTGCTAGTGACATCTGGCACCCAGTTTATGTGGTGAATGTTTGCTGGCATGTGCATTTATCCCATAGTGCATAGTGGTGACACAGGGGGTTAATCCCCACTGTGATTGCTGGCTGTGTGCTGGTACGCTGCCTCTGTCCTCTAGGGGGCATGTGGGTAGTGCTTGTAGCTTATGCACAGCCATTGGTATGAATGTTTTGGGTGTCCAGTTCATCACTTAATACGATCACTACAAGTGCTCCATTCCATTTAAGTATTGAGATTTATCTCTTTTGTGAACAAATGCTGTTTTTTCTTATGAAATACTGTGTGGGCATAATTGCCAGCACTTTTAATGGTGGAGCAGGGCGTGGAAGTGCCTAGTGAGCGTGTGCATTCACATCATCGCTGACATCACTGTCGAGTGGCCAATCGGGAGTATCTGATTACTGACATGCTCAGTTGTGCTCTGAAAACACTGATATGGTGGAACTACAACATGGGTCTGAGTGTTCCAGGTGATTTATAAGGTTTATGCATTTTAAACATCACATAGGTGTTTCACATCTTTCAATCATTGTTAATCTAGCTGTATCAATGATTTTAGGTACGGTTGGATATCAGTTTTTGCACTCTAACATGCACATTATTTATGTAAACACTATGATGGTTCTCATATTTGCTGCAATGTAATTTTTTAAACACTTTGATTATGATTTATATTTAATGTATGCTAATTTTTGTATATTAGCAAATTGAAGATATATGTATAAAAAGTGCCCTATTCTATGGTAACACTGTGCTGGACAAAGACCGTGCTGTGAGGTCGAACCGTTGCACCACTCGGTGCTGGATTAAAGTCCACAATTTTTCCCTGAACTGGAGTGCTGCCTGTTTTTTTTCCATTTATTTATCCATCTATCTATCTATCTATCTATCTATCTATCTATCTATCTATCTATCTATCTATCATCTACAGTTCTGGCCAAAAGTATTTACACCCCTACAATTTTGTCAGATAATACTCAGTTTCTTCCTGAAAATGATTGCAAACACAAATTCTTGGGTATTATTATCTTCATTTAATTTGTCTTAAATGAAAAAACACAAAAAGAATTGTCCTAAAGCCAAATTGGATATAATTCCACACCAAAAGAAAAAAAAAAAGAGGGTGGACAAAAGTATTGGCACTGTTCGAAAAATCATGTGATGCTTCTCTAATTTGTGTAATTAACAGCAGCACCTGTAACTTACCTGTGACACCTAACAGGTGTTGGCAATAACTAAATCACACTTGCAGCCAGTTGACATGGATTAAAGTTGACTCAACCTCTGTCCTGTGTCCTTGTGTGTACCACATTGAGCATGGAGAAAAAAAAGAAGACCAAAGAACTGTCTGAGGACTTGAGAAACCAAATTGTGAGGAAGCATGAGCAATCTCAAGGCTACAAGTCCATCTCCAAAGACCAGAATGTTCCTGTGTCTACCGTGCGCAGTGTCATCAAGAAGTTTAAAGCCCATGGCACTGTGGCTAACCTCCCTAGATGTGGATGGAAAAGAAAAATTGACAAGAGATTTCAACGCAAGATTGTACGGATGTTGGATAAAGAACCTCGACTAACATCCAAACAAGTTCAAGTTGCCCTGCAGTCCGAGGGTACAACAGTGTCAACCCGTACTATCCGTCGGCGTCTGAATGAAAAGGGACCATATGGTAGGAGACCCAGGAAGACCCCACTTCTTACCCCGAGACATAAAAAAGCCAGGCTGGAGTTTTCCAAAACTTACCTGAAAAAGCCTAAAACGTTTTGGAAGAATGTTCTCTGGTCAGATGAGACAAAAGTAGAGCTTTTTGGGCAAAGGCATCAACATAGAGTTTACAGGAGAAAAAAGAGGCATTCAAAGAAAAGAACACGGTCCCTACAGTCAAACAGGGCGGAGGTTCCCTGATGTTTTGGGGTTGCTTTGCTGCCTCTGGCACTGAACTGCTTGACAGTGTGCATGGCATTTTGAAGTCAGAAGACTAACAACAAAGTTTGCAGCATAATGTAGGGCCCAGTGTGAGAAAGCTGGGTCTCCCTCAGAGGTCATGGGTCTTCCAGCAGGACAATGACCCAAAACACACTTCAAAAAGCACTAGAAAATGGTTTGAGAGAAAGCACTGGAGACTTCTAAGGTGGCCAGCAATGAGTCCAGACCTGAATCCCATAGAACACCTGTGGAGAGATCTAAAAATGGCAGTTTGGAGAAGGCACCCTTCAAATATCAGGGACCGGGAGCAGTTTGCCAAAGAAGAATGGTCTAAAATTCCAGCAGAGCATTTTAAGAAGCTCATTGATGGTTACCAGAAGAGGTTGGTCGCAGTTATTTTGGCTAAAGGTTGTGCAACCAAGTATTAGGCTGAGGGTGCCAATACTTTTGTCTGGCCCATTTTTGGAGTTTTGTGTGAAATGTGAAATGATCAATGATTTGCTTTTTGCTCTCATTCTCTTTTGTGTTTTTTCATTTAAGAAAAATTAAATGAAGATAATAATACCAAAGAATTTGTGTTTGCAATCATTTTCAGGAAGAAACTGAGTATTATCTGACAGAATTGCAGGGGTGTCAATACTTTTGGCCACAACTGTATGGTAGACTAAAATTTGAATTAATGTGTAGTATGTATAAAAATGTGCGACAGGTCCAGGGAACGAGGTAGAAGTGACAAAGACGCCGACCATGACTCCTTTAAAATTGAAGGAATAATAAGACGGAAGAGAGTGAACCAGACAGTAGTCCGTCAGCCAGGTCCCCGAAACCACGCATACCCAAAAGAATAGGCGGGCGCTAACGATGACCTGGTGTGACGGCCGTCTGCGAATCTGGGCTGCAGTAGGAACAGCACCCCGAGTAACCCCGAGACCCTTAACCCCTATACAGGGATCTGGAATTGTAGCAAGGCCCAGGGGGTAGCTGTTTAGAGGAGCAGTGGACCAGAGCAGGACGGCCGCCAAGGGGTCAAAGCTAAAACCCGTAATCAAAGTCAGGAGGCAGGAGTCGGAGGCCGGAGGGCAGCAGAGGTACGAAATCAGTAGACAGAAGGAGAGTCAAAACTCCAGGCCAGGGTCAGTAAAACCAGGAGGGCAGCAAGGTACAAAATCAGCAGGCAGAAGGAGAGTCGGGAATCCAAGCAAAGGTCAGCGTTAAAATATCAGAATAGAGGCAGAGGTACAAAAACGACAGGCAATAGAAAGGTCAGAAATCCAGGCTGAGGTCAGAGTTTAACTATAGCAAATTACAAAGTAGCACGCAGGGGAACCCAGAATATATCCGGCGGCTTGCAAGACCAGTCCCAAGATATTTGATAGATCAGGTCATCCCTCACAGGTTCCCGGACTGATGATGTAACCAGGACCGCCCCCAGGACCAGGCCAGACGGATATGCAGTAAGCCCTACATGATTGACAGAGGGACAGAGCCTGCAGCCACCAGATGCCTGCGCAGGGGCCTCTTCTCTGTCACCACCCTCACCTTGAGGTGAACCATGGCGCCTCCCAGTGGTCGAGGCAGGAGCAGCCGTCCCCGAGTCTGACGGCGACTTGACGGCCCGGCGCCTCCTAGTGACCGAGACTGGAACAGCAGGCCCCGAGTCTGGCGGCGAAGTGTCAGACCAACAGTAAAAGGGGAGGTTTATTTACAGGGAGTAAAACAGGTAAACATATAATATAACAGAGAAAATGCTGTAACAGATAATATCAGAGATTGAAGAAATAACAGAAGTGCACAGCAATAGACAGTTATTCTCTTATGGGGTGGCAACTTATCAGTTCCTGGAGAACTTGATTGTAGAAATCACTCTTCTCCCACGTAGGCACCCAGGCACAAGGGGCGCTTGATGTCGTCCGTCTCTGGGATCCTAGGTATAGTCCAACTGGCGTATGGGGGGTTAACGTGGAGGCTCTAGGGGTATGATGATGGCAGTATCCCCCTGTATGCAGGATCCTTCCCTCTGCTGCAGCAGTGGCGTTCCCTTACCAGGGTCAGGGGCTCTGCCTGTGCCAGTCTCTCTTGGCAGGTCAGTGTAACAGTACAGTCTGTTCCTTGGTCACAGGGAAGCGTCGCAGGGTCTCACTGTCAGGGACCCAACACTGGGTGGGAAAAAGTGGCCATATTGATGGGGTTGGCTAGAGGCAAACATATGTTGCTGGGGTTGTAAAGGTTGGGTAGGGGGAGGAAGGGGGTGAAGTGTAGGCCCATGTATTTGAGGATCCTGAGAGCCTGCTTGAGCAAGCATCTGTGTGGGTGGTCTAAGGCGCATTAGATTTCTGGGTGAAAGCTGCCACCTCTCCAGATATTCAAACAACTCATATGGGGTATTGGGGGGTGTGCTTACATCAAGCAGGATCTGAAAACATCCTCAAA
The DNA here is from genome assembly GCF_039654945.1 of Dendrobates tinctorius. Lineage (NCBI taxonomy): Eukaryota > Metazoa > Chordata > Amphibia > Anura > Dendrobatidae > Dendrobates > Dendrobates tinctorius. Next base: position 9,579,489 of record NW_027361829.1, on the reverse strand, counting down.
TACGGAGCCTCACCTCACGGAAATAAAGGGCCAGGCTACATGAGTATGCCTCCTCACCATCCTCTGTATTCACTCTAGCCAGATAGTTGAGGACCCCTGTGTCCACATTGGTCCGGGTATCTTGGGCAGGGATCTGGCGCCTTCTTCGTCCTCGCCGGGATGGTCCAGCAGGCTGTGGGGAGCCCTGGATCTGGGCAGTTGGGCTGCTGCTCATGTTGCCCTGCTCCTCCAGTATGGCTGATGGTGCAGCAGCAGACGGTCCTGGTGGTGGGGTTTGTGTCGCAGGCACTGGGTTCTCCTGAGAGGATTCTTCACTCATGCTTCTTGTAGGGGGAGAAGATGGGCCAGCCACCTCATCCCCTACAGGATCAATGATGGGCTCTGTATCTGAGCCCGTTCCTCTATCCGTAAGGTTGGACTGAGTTCTGTTATGAAATAGAACAGAGCCAAAAATAAATCAATATTTTTGGCCCTGTAAAGTATCTGTGTAATGTGGTGTGAGGTATCTACTTACGGTCTCAGATCCAGAATAGGGGCGAGGAAGGAGAGGCGGTCATAATAGATGTATTTCCTCTTTATGTAGCCCGCATCACCACTCCTGGACCGCTGCTGACGTTCCCGCCGGTATTGGTCGTGGATGCTGCGCCACCGTCTCATCACATCTTCCACTGCAATGTGACAGGAAATATTATCAGTTTCACATATTTGATATGTCAAATTTGCAATCAGTAGCAAGGGCATGTGGCCTTCTGGGATGAGCTTTCTACACAGGGAGGCATATCTAATTGGCCCATCCAGCCGAGATACACAGGGTCCCAATAGTTCATGTATCAAGTAACTACACTTAATAACTTGGTTGGCTAGGAGGATGAGGAGCTTGTGGCCTGTGCCAAATGATGGCAGGGTAAAACCATGAGTCACATCAAAATCTACCCGCCTCATGAGGAAAAAAGTACAAGCACAGGAAGGGGGGGTGGCCGATTCTATATGCATCTTTTGATGTGAGGTATTTTTAAACAGTTTTTGGGTTGTACTTACTCAGTTTCTGCTGCTCCTCACGTGGCTGATCACCAAAATCATGGAACATCTGGCGACATATGCGCCTCCATGACGCCTCCTTTCTTGCTGGCACATTGAGGACTGAAGCCACATGGCTGGTTTATATAGGTTTTGGGGCTGTCTGGCCAATTGGCAACTAAAGACAGATTTGGAGCATGCTCAGTGTAAAAAAATGGAATCCGCTGATGGATTCCGTCGTTTGATGGACAGGGACGGATCCTCCGCCCATAGGCTTCCATTCTAGCCAAATACGGCTGCCGGCGGATCCGTCGCTGTCCGCCATTTTAACGCAGACAAAAAACATTACAAAGTCTGTCAATTCTAGACAGCGTATCGACAGATCCGCCGCACAACACACACAATGGAAGGCCATCACAAACCGCCGTTAATACAAGTCTATGGGGAAAATGACGGATCCGCCAGGCAAATCCTTTTTTCCGGGAAACGGCGGATTTTGACTGATGCCAAAACACTGAAGTGTGAAACAGGCCTAAGGGGTTTTTACAGTGATACACCTTAGCTGATGAGCTGACCTGCCAGTGAACTGCTTGTGGGGAGCTCATCTCATCAGATGATGCCGAGGGAGGAAAACGAAAGAGGAGGAGGGAGATGGGGGCAGGTGCAGCTATAGTTGTTCACTGCCCAGGCGCCAGATTCCCAGCCCCGCAGTGTGAATACATCATAACACACTGCGGGGCGGGATCAAGGGCCTCCGAAACACGCAGGCGCGATAGCCTGATGTCAGTTCCCGGGCAGCAGCGCAGCTGCTGACATACAACACAGGAGGAGGTGGGGCATAGATGCAACACAGGGGCATGATGGACAGCTGGGAGGTGGCGCACAGACACAACACAGGGGCATGATGTACAGCTGAGAGGCAGCGCACAGACGCAACACAGGGGTATGATGGATGGCCCGGAGGCGGTGCAGTGACGGAACAGGGGCATGATGGATGGCTGGGAGGTGGCTGATACACGGGGACACACCATACCTCTGGGACAATATAGGTATGGGGACCTATTTATAAAAGTCAATATTTCAATGTTACTAGGGATCAACAACAGAACAGCAACATTCTCAGAATGCAGCCTTAGTGCTGCTGAAGGTGGCTATTTTACTTAATAGCGCCCTGGGGGGTTACAGGTTGCCTTTAAAGGGATCCCGGTATGGAAGTTAGGACCGTTCCACTCAGCTCTGTGGTTCTGATCCCAGGGTCTCTTAAAGGGATCATTGGTATGGAAGTTAGGGCAATTCCACTAAGTGCTCTGGTTCTGACCCCAGGAACCACTTAAAGGGATCCCCGGTACGGAAGTGAGGGGAAATCCACTCTGTGCTTTGGTACTGACCCGAGGCCTCTCTTAAAGGGATCTCTGGTATGGAAGTTAGGGAAAATCCCTCAGCACTCTGATTCTGACCCCAGGCCTCTCTGAAAGGGATCCCCGGTATGGAAGTTAGGACCGTTCGACTCAGCTCTGTGGTTCTGACCCCAGGGTCTCTTAAAGGGATCCCCAGTGTGGAAATTAGGACCGTTCCACTCAGTTCTGTGGTTCTTACCCCAGGCTCTCTTAAAGGGATCTCCTGTATGTAAGTTAGGGCAAATCCCTCAGCTCTCTGATTCTGACCCCAGGATTCTATTAAAGGGATCATTGGTGTGCAAGTCAGGGGAAATCTACTCCATGCTCAGGTTCTGATCCCAGGCTCTCTTTAAGAGATTCCCGGTATGGAAGTGAGGGCAAATCCACTCTGCACTCTGATTCTGACCCCAGGCCCCTCTAAAAGGGATCTCCGGTATGGAAGTGAGGGCAAGATGTGGGATATTAGGGGTAGTAGTCCAGTGGCTCTGACAGAATGATGTGGGATATTAGGTGTAGAAGTCTGGTGGCTCTGACGTGATGATGTGGGATATTAGTAGTAGTAGTCCGGCGGCTGTAATGGGATGATGGGAGATATTAGTGGTAGTGGTCCCGTGGTTCTGGCTGATGGGATGATGTGGGATATTAGGGGAAGTAGTCCAGTGGCTCTGACGGGATGATGTGGAATATTAGAGGTAGTTGTCTGGTAGCTCTGGCTGACAGGATGATGTGGGATATTAGGGGTAGTAGTCCGGTGGCTCTGGCTGACAGGATGATGTGGGATATTAGGGATAGTAGTCCAGTAGCTCTAGTTAACGGGATGATGTGGGATATTATAGTGAATGTGGCTATGTGGAGTGGGCGGGGCTCTAAACTCCGCTTTATATATATAGATATAACCATTATAATTTGTTATAACTAACCGTAGTTAGTTACTATGCCCTGGCAACTGCAGGCTCTTCAGCTAGTATATATATATATATATATATATATCCCGTTACGTAAACTAGGGGGCAGGTCAGTGAAGGATCAGTGACCTGTCAGAAGCCATACAGATGAATACCTAATCAGAGCACCACAAGAAGGCCATCCCACAGGCCGCTCCAAAGCACAGGCATATCATTAACTCAAGACTGAAAATAAAGATTACACAACCACAAGACAGATTTCATCAACTATGGTATCATTTTAATCAGTATAATGACGCCGACCTAACATTGTCTGTAGGTTACTGTGCAAAATCCTGCTGAAAACTTCTCTTTAGGGGCAATATTAATGATGGTGCAGAAGAGTTAAAGAAACACTCCCATTAAAAATGTTATCCTCATAATATATTGCAACCTTCATCATTTTTTGCAATCATATTATATAGCACTATGTACTTACAATTACTAATTTTACCCTTAATTCTTCTCTTTTCCAATACGTTTATTACTTCATGTTATTAAGAATAGATTAGCTGAATCCTTCATCCTTCTAAGCTCTATGTGGAAACAGGAGGGTTTTTTTCCTGCATGAGTCAGCACTAGAACCACAATTCTACAACACTGCAAAGTTCAGAGAAGAGCAGCTTGGTCATGAGTTAAGGAGGTAGAAGACTCATGCAGGGAAAAGAGACTTCTACATAGAGCTTAGAAGGATTCAGCTACTCAGTTTTTAATCACATGAAATCATAGATCTAATTGAAAAGAGAATTAGAAGAATTAGCTGGGTAGACAAGCAGAATGAGCAATTGTAAGTACACAGTGCCATATAAAATGATGATTGCAATATATGAAGCGGATAAAAACTTTGATGGGTTGCTTTTAGCAACAATGTTATTACCAAGGTTTTAACACCGATGATTGAGAAATAGATAACATTTAAGAATAGTTCTAGCAGAATCACCTGTCAGTGCTGTTGGGTGGATTACAAGTTCCAGATACTCTAAGGCTGTGTGCACATGCTGCGGATTGTCCTGCGGATTTTTCCACACAAATTTGTCAAAAACCACAGGTAAATCGGCAGGTCAAAAGATCTGCGGTTTATCTGCAGTTTTTCAGCGGTTTAGCCTGCGGTTTAACACCTGCCATGGAGCAGGTGCCAAACCGCAGTGGAATCCGCACAAAGAATTGACATGCTGCGGTTATGAAACTGCAGCAAATCCGTGCAGAAAAATCTGCACTGTCTGTACAGCGGTTTTAATTTTTGATTTTAATGGTACTGTACACCGCAGCAGAAACTGCCAAAAACCGCTGCGGATCCGCAGTGTGTTCATACACCCTAAGCAAGGGCTGCTGAGCGGAAAGAGGGCCGTCATTAGGTCCAAGGCTGCAGATAAGTCCATAGTTAAATGCAATATCATAGTTTAACACAAGAGCACAGTTTGGTGTGTTTTTTTTGCTTTTACCTGTACACTTTATCCCCATTAGTATGTGCTCCATCGAAAATGCTGCCGGTGCGTTTCTTGTGGGATGCCTAGAACAGCCGTATCAGGGTGAATATGTCTCCACTCAAGGTTAGTGAGTTACATGTTTGGAAGCCTAGGTAATTAATCTAAGTGTGCATTGCAAACTTGGGAAGGAGTTTAGAGGTCACTGAGTTTGTGCTGGCTGGAGCCAGTGATATGGAGGAGGGTGGAGGTGGGGTAGATCTTGACAGAGAAGTATGCAGATGGGTAAATGTTACAAGAAAGGGTAGGGGGAAAAGTGCCAGGGAGCCCGGCCTTGATCTGGCACAACCTAGTAAATATGCCTGTTTGGCTGAAATTAGGAATGCAAGCCCTGGACTGGGATCACTACAGCAGGACGTTGGTCCTAGCAACCAGGAAATGACTGATGTAGGAAGGAGGAAAATAGGAGGGCAGCAAAGGCCAGACAGATGTTGGTGGTAGGGGACTCTATAATTAGGAGCACAGACAGGGTCATTTGCCACTGAGACCATGAATGCTGAACAGTTTGTTGTCTACAGAGTGCTCGGGTTTGATATATTGTGGATCGGATAGACAGATTGCTGGGTGGCCTGAGGAAAACCCAGCGGTCATGGTACACATCGGTACCAATGACAAAGTTAGAGGGAAAAATATATGTGTGGCCAGTACAAAGGACTTGCACATGACTTATTCCTATCAAAGACCATACTTAGGACCAGGGGGCACTCATTACGGGTGCAAGAAAGGCGATTCCGGCAGCTAAATAGGAAAGGGTTCTTTACAGTTAGAGCAGTCAGACTGTGGAAAGCCCTACCACAATAGGTAGTAATGGCTAGAACTGCTTTTAGAAAGGGCTGGACGATTTACTCGATACACAAAACATTTCAGCTTATAGTTAATTTAGTAGCAAAATGTACAATTGATGGAGAAAAGATGAACTTGATGGACCTAGGTCTTTTTACAACCTATGTAACTATGTAATTGAATGTGTCTCTGAAGAAAGTAAATCCCACAAAGGTAAACCAATGTAAAATGCTGCATAGAATCTGGACAATCCAATAGATAATTAAAAGGTAATAATGTTCTCCCTTCTTCAGTAGGCACAATCACATGCAGCACATGCAGGCTCGTTTGCTAAAGCACAGCTATGTGTATAAAATTGCCAGAGAACAAGTCAGCCTTGTGAAGTTTGCACCTGGTAACACTGAACACCAGTGATTTCACTTTACCTGACCTCATTCTGCTGTGTCAAATTACTTTCAGTTTGTTAAACAGCTTTCTTTCAACTCACCTAGAAGTAATTTGTTTAACATTTTACAACCCCACTGATTAACATTTATTTGGTTTGGATGGTTAAAAAGAAAAAAGGGTCATTAAGATGATTTGGGAGTGTATATAACACTTTCGTATATTTCTTCTATATCCTAAAAATGTACATTTTTATGGGTTTATATGATCCCCAAATTATGATAACACTAAATCATCTTCATGTATCTGCAATGGAAAAACATTGAGATTTTGCTGTATGTTTATTTTTTCATGTGAAAGTAGATGCAGTGTAATAAATTTAAAACAACTAGCAGATGGGAGCACCAGTCCAGTACTTGTTCACATTCAACACACAGGTTGCTTTTTCCTATAGCAACTGCTCCTCTTTCCCTTATATTAGTTTATTGAAATCCACACCTAGTAATATTGACTGGACTTCAATCTATTTCTATATTCCATAATTCTGCATACTGCATGGTGCTATATACCAGCTTCATATGACACTTGGGAAAAAGTATGTAAGGGAGCAGCCATTATATTCATCCCACCCTCTAGTGGTCAAAGTGTTTCTTTTTAAATGTTTGGGTTTTTTTTTTCTATTTTTGAGCACCCTGTGTTGCCACAATGTCTATTTATCCCTGGAAATGTAAATAAATGGCAGGCAGGCTGCATGGTGGCTCTGCTAGTCCCTGGAAATGTTAAAATAACGCGACATGCACAAAAGTGAACAAGTCGGTTGGACAGTGCTCACACCACCCAAAGACTGAAACACAAAGAAAAAACACAGTATGACAAATGTGTAAACATACTCTGTTGTAAAAAATATTTAACAGTAGTCAGCAAGTGCTAGTAAAAAGATGATAACAAAAACAGGGTATTCAGTTGATACGTTTTTTGCAAAAAATGTATACTAAGCCACTCCACCACCAACGTCATGGTATACCCATCTCGGAGTAGTCCTATCTAATGTATTAAAAACCTGATCATGTGAACAGTACCTATATGAGCAGGATTCAGAAAGGCGCTTCCTAATGTGGGCATGCTGTGAAAGACTGCTCTTTATGTGCATGTCACACAAGAGAGGGGCGGGACTCTCCCAAACCTTGCATAAGCAAGGAACTAATAGATTAAAAACACATGTAACATGCACAAAAGTGAATAAGTTGGTTGGACAGTGTTCACACCACCCAAAGATTGAAACACAAAGAAAAAACACGGTATCACCAATGTGCAAAAATACTCTGCTGTAAAAAATATTTAACAGTAGTCAGCAAGTGCTAGTAAAAAGATGCCTACTGTATATGAGCAGGATTCAGAAAGGTGCTTCCTGATGTGGGCACACTGTGAAAGACGGCTCTTTATGTGCATGTCACACAAGAGAGCACAACCCCCATCTGTGGACGTCGGGCACTCAGACCATCCTCATGGAGTCGGTTTCTAACCATTTGTGCAGACACATGCACATTTGTGGCCTGCTGGAGGTCATTTTGCAGGGCTCTGGCAGTGCTCCTCCTATTCCTTCTTGCACAAAGGCTGAGGTAGCGGTCCTGATGCTGCGTTGTTGCCCTCCTATGGCCCCCTCCACATCTCCTGGTGTACTGGCCTTTCTCCTGGTAGCACCTCCAGCCTCTGAACACTACGCTGACAGACACAGCAAACCTTCTTGCCACAGCTTGCATTGATGTGCCATCCTGGATGAGCTGCACTACCTGAGCCACTTTGAATGGGTTGTAGAGTCCGTTTCATGCTACCACGAGTGTGAAAGCACAGCCAAAATTCAAAAATGACTAAAATATCAGCCAAGCATTGGTACTGTGATTTGGTCTGTGGTACCCACCTGCAGAACCACTACTTTATTGAGGGTGTCTTGACAATTACCAATAATTTCCATCTGTCTATTCCATTTTCACAACAGCATGTGAAATTTATTATTAATCAGTGTTGCTTCCTAAGTGGACAGTTTAATTTAACAGAAATTTGATTAACTTGGAGTTATATTCTGTTGTTTAAGTGTTCCCTTTATTTTTTGAGCAGTGTATATTGACATATATATATATATATATATATATATATATACAGTATATTTCATACAGAGGTGGATAGCAGAGTAGCAGTGGAGCAGTGGTATTCCCACGCTGTCAATGGTAGTCACTGAGGCTGTGCAGACTCCCCGCCTGACCCGCGGTGAACTGACAGCATGGGAAAATGTTCAGAAACTTTCCCACGCTAATGAGTTCATGTCCGGTCAGGTGGGGAGGCTGCACAGGCAGGTTTTCCTTTATTCTTCCGTGGTTTACAGCCGGACCAGTTGCATTAGCACCGCTCCCGCTTGTAAACTATTTAACCCCTTGAGATGGATTGCAGCGTGGGACTTGACTGTACAGCGGTTAGGTATGGGATAGTGATGCTTTTTTATTTTGTTTTTTTTTTACAGGAAAACAATGTCTTTGATCAGATTGGGAGTTTAATAAATATGGCAAACCTCTGTTTTTATTTATTTTATTAAAAGTCTTTCTTCTTAATGTCTGTGTATTTTTTTAATCCTTTCCTGCTAGTGGATTAATAATGGATAGGTGTCTTATTGACACCTCTTCATTGTTAACCAGGCTTAATGTCACTTCACAATAGCAAGGTGACCTTAACCCCTTATTACCCCATATGCCACTCACTACAGGGCAATGGCAAGGGAGAGGCTAAGTGCCGGAATTGGTGCATCTTACAGATGCGCCTTTTCTGGGGTGGCTGGGGGCAGATGTTTTTAGCCGGGGGGAGGGCAATAACCATGGACCCTCTCTAGGCTATTAATATCTGCCCTCAGTCACTGGCTTGCCCTCTCTGGCGGAGAAAATTGTGCGGGAGCCCACGCAAGTTTTTTCCGTACATTAATCCTTTAATTTAACACCTGCAGCTCCAAAATTTTACACACACATTACTAACATTGTTAGTGAGGGACATATATAATTCTAAGGGATATGCAATGGTTTACTGTAAGTAAACCATGTCTCATATCCTGTCGGGTTCTGCAATGATTTTACAAAAGCCGACAAATTAATTATTACCTATTCTACTATGTATCTCTCTATGAAATATAAACAAAGTTTTATATATATATATATATATATATATATGTATACATATATATATATATACACACACCTATTCCTTATGTATACATGTATTCTATCTTTTATATTCTAACATGTCAGTGTGATTTTACTGTATAGCTGCATATGAATTGCCGGCATTTCAAAGGACACCGGTGCATAAAAATCGGACAGTACTTGACATGGTGTGAGTGCTGTCAGATTTTTTTTCGCACCCAATGACTTCCATTGGCGAGTCTCATCTGAGAATTGCAGCAATACGCAGCATGCTGCGATTTTTTGTCTCAGTCCAATTTCGGCTGAGAAAAAAATTGCAAATGAGATGTTAAATATTGAATAACATTGGTCCTAGTGCAATCCGATTTTTTATCGGATTGCACTCACCCGTATTTCTCACCAGTGAGTATGAGCCCTTAATGTCAGAAACAAGTAAGTATAGCGTGCTGAGGGGTGCTGTATAACTATGTTCAAGTGTTGTCACCATGAGGTAAGCTGCCAGAATGTGGAAACCATTGCTTGGTCAGTGTGGGGTGTGGAAGCAATATGAGATGAAGAGACCAGCAGATGCCTAATCATCCAAGTCTAAAAAATGAGAGGAATAGTGCAAATAGTGCAAATTGAAATTGAGTCAAATTTCATGTTCCCAGTGAATTTGAACAATTTTATTTTATGCAAATTGACTCTTCAGAGAGGAAGAGGACTTGAACTCTATAGCGCCACCTGTTGGTAGTAGCGATCCTACAATTCAAAATCAATCCTTTAACTAGTCTTGTAATATGACTTAGGATAAAAGCCAAATCAGAATCTCAATTTGCATCAGACACGGTGCTTCGGGCTATTGGCCCTCGTCAGTGCAAAGTATGAGAACTGATTTGGCTAGGTGAGAGGCTCTGGACTGAGGTCTAAGGGGTAAGGTTTCTCCTTGTGGAGAGTGACATACCAGCTCTGCCTTGTCAAGGTAAGGAGGCTTATTCACCCTGCAATGCTCCTCTAGGAAAATAATATGCAAATTGTCTCTTCAGAGAGGAAGAGGACTTGAACTCTATAGCGCCACCTGTTGGTAGTAGCGATCTCACAAGGTCCCAACGACAGCCGAGGTTGTTATACATATCGCTGTATTGTTGCTGTGTCGTTGAGTAGATCTGCCTGTTTGACAGCTTACTAGCGACCATGTAGCGACGTACTAGCGATCCTTACCAGGACGTATCATTGTTGGTATTGCTGGTGCGTTACCATGTGTAACGGGACCCGTAGGGTGAGTGTGACTGTGAAATCATTAAATCTGTGAAATGGGGACAAAATCCTTGCAGATTAGAGAGGAGCTGGAACTAGTCAGCGAGGAAATGTGAGGGATGAACTGTCGATAGTAATTCGAGAAGCCGAGAAATCGCTGAATCACCTTGACACCATGAGGACACGGCCAATTGAGCACGGCGGACACTTTTTCCGGGTCCATGTGGGTCGCCCTCCCAGGGCTGTGGGGCACTCGGTACCGGGCCGGTGTCAGGGGGATGCGCCACAGCAGCGGCGACCCGGTCCGTGGCCCTGGGCGCCCAAGCAATGGGGAAATGTAGTTAATGGAATGGAATAGTTCGTGATTAGTGCTGAGCATTCCGATACCGCAAGTATCGGGTATCGGCCGATATTAGCTGTATCGGAATTCCGATACTGACTTTCGATACTTTTTTCATATTGGATACCGGAATCGGAAGTTCCCATAATGCTATGAGCCCGCTCGCTTTGATTCAGCCAATGGGAATCCTCAGAAGTGTGGGCACATCCTGTTAGGCATGTAGGCATGTTAACTATTTGCATGGCTGTGATTGGCTGCTGAAATGATGTCATGATGCACTATAAAAGCCGCCGGCGCTATTTCTGGTCACTCTGCTGTGAGTTCAGTTAGGGACAGGCTGCTGTTGAAGACTGTGAGGGACAGTTAGAAATAGCGATTCTACAAAACATATTGTGTGCTTTAACCAGGCTACATAAACCACCACTGTAGCTTTCTTTTCCCTAGCAGCAGTGTTCACAGCTGTCTGCAATGGCTGTGTAAGTGCAGCTCACGCTGTGGAGTGGGTCCTGTAGCCACGTCTGGTTGTAGGCCACCCAGCGTGCCTCACTGCTGCCTCATACATATTTTTCTTTTTGAGCTGCTTATTTTTCAAAAATTCTATCTAGTGTGCTTCCATCCGTATCCATATACGTTGGTTTCAAACACTAGTAGTAGACAGCGGAGCCTTTCTGCAGCCTTTCAGTGCTAGTGCCCACTTAGCTGCACTGTTCATGGCTGTCTGAGAGGTCTCTGACTGTGTGTGAGTGCAGCTCACGCTGAGTAGTGTGTCCTGCAGCTACGTCTGGTTGTAGGCCGCTCAGCGTGCGTCACTGCCTCACACATATTTTTCTTTTAATGCAGCTCATTTTTTCTTCTCCTATTAGTGTGCATCCATCCGTATCCATATATGGTGGTTGCAAACATTCTAGGAGTAGACAGCGGAGCCTTTCTGCAGCCTTTCAGTGCTAGTGCCCACTTAGCTGCACTGTTCATGGCTGTCTGAGAGGTCTCTGACTGTGTGTGAGTGCAGCTCATGCTGAGTAGTGTGTCCTGCAGCTACGTCTGGTTGTAGGCCGCTCAGCGTGCGTCACTGCCTCACACATATTTTTCTTTAATTGCAGCTCATTTTTTCTTCTCCCATTAGTGTGCATCCATCCGTATCCATCCACATTGGTTGGTTGCAAATACTGGCTTGTGCCCTTCATCTGCAGCCAGATTAGTATTACCCAATTTTTTTGGAGCCTCATCTTTTGCATTGTAGGTTACCTGCCTGCATTGTAATAGCTCCAAAAAGTTGGTGATACTATCACTTTCAAATCTTTGGTCACATCTTTTTAGTTTTTTTTCACAAAAATAGACAATAAAGTTCACCAAACACTACATTTGAAAGTTGTGTAGGCCACATTAGCTCCTATTAAAGTGTAGTCCACACACACACTTCATAAAATTAGTGTTTCTTCTACCTGTAACCAGCTGTTCAGGAATAAGCACACTAAGCCCCCCTTTGTACTTTTCTGCCTATCTTTATCAGTTTAGCAAGATGAAGAAGGCAGGGAGTAAGGCATGTGGGCGTGGGCATGGAGTTTCAGCAGGGAGAGGACGTGGGGATTCTGCAGGGAGAGGATGTGGGGATTCTGCAGGGAGAGGACGTGAGGATTCTGTGCCTGCTGCGGGCACCAGTGAGTCAGCATCCCCCAGTTTTAGCAGGCAACAGTCCTTTATGCGCAGATTTGTAGGACCCCACTGCTGCGGGAGGAACAAATTGAAGCCGTTGTCGGATGGATGGCAGCTAACACATCGACTTCAATGACTTCCACATCCTCTCAGGGCCAGAGCACCGAAGAGCAACCATCTGTCTCTTCACCACCTGCCAAAGTGCCCAGGCAGTCAGAGAGCCCTGGACAGGAGCCATCACAGTCTCTACTTCTGTTCTCTGGATCTGTTGGCTTGGAAAGAGGGGGCCAGCCAAGCAGCATTCCAGAATGTGAAGAAGAGGGCGTATGCAGTGATGCGCAACTTCTTTGTCCCTCTGAATCTGAAGAGGCGGGTGGGCCAGTGCCTATGGTCAGCACACCTCAGTAAGCATCAGATGATGACGAGACACAGGTGCCACTTTCTGGTGGGTACAGTGCTGGCGAGACAACCCAAGAGAAGCAGGTGTTTGAAGAGGGGAGTGTAGATGATGAGGTCCTTGACCCATCATGGCGTGAGGAACAGGAAGGTGGTGGGAGCAGCTCTGAGCAAGAGAATCCCCAAACGGCCAAAACAGGAGGGAGAGGGAGGGGGCAGACTTGGTTGCCTGTAGCCTCCACTTCGGCACCCGTTAGGAGCATTCCTCTTTCAAAAGGTAAAACGGGCGTTCCCAAGACTTGCAGTGCGTGGTCCTTTTTTGACACAGTTGCAGATGACATTTGCTTTGTCAAATGCAAGCTGTGTCATCAGAGAGTCAAAAGAGGGAAAAATGTCAGCAACCTCAATACCACTAATATGTGGAAACATGTGCGGACCAAGCACGAGGTGGAGTTACACAGACACACTGAAGACATAGGCCAATGTACAGCACCACCTACCACCTCTTCAGCTCGTGTTGGGGCCTCTTCCTCCAGCTCACATACAGCTGGTTCGGCTTCCTCAAAGGATCACCAAGGAAGAACCTCTGGCACTGTTGACCGGAGACCCTGTGACATTCCACCCACAGCACCACGTTCCCAGTCATCCTCACACTCCCAGGCCACTTGACAGCCATCGGTAGCACAGGCATGGGATAAAAGACGGCCATACTCGGCAAACCATCCCCGAGCACAGGCTCTGAATGCTGGCATTGCCAAACTAGTGGCACTTGAAATGCTCTCATTCAGGCTGGTGGAGACTGACACCTTCCAGGACTTCATGGCATTGGCAGTCCCACAATATACCGTGCCCAGCCGCTTTTATTTCAGCAGGCGAGCCATCCCTTCCCTGCAGAAACATATGGAGGAAAAATAAAACATGCGCTAATAAACGCCGTTAGTAGCAAGGTCCACTTGACCACCGATGCGTGGACCAGTAACCATGGACAGGGACGATACCTTTCCCTCACTGCCCATTGGGTCAATGTTGTGGAGCCAGGTACAGATCTGGAGAGTGGCGCTGTACTTGTTCTGCTAACTCCACGGATTGCAGGAATCCAGTCTGTACACATAGACTCCTCCTCCTACTCAAGTTCCTCAGAAACAGCGCAGCAGGAGCCTGTTACGACCGATATGAGCACAGCCGTGGTCAAACGTCAACAGGCCATACTCAAATTAATTTCTTTGGGGAATCGAAGCCACACAGCGCAGGAGCTCTGGAATGCCATCAAGGAGGTTAGCGACATGTGGTTTGTGCCAGCGAATCTCCAGCCGGGCTTGGTAGTGTGTGACAATGGCCGAAATCTGGTGGCAGCTCTTGGCCTAGGCAACCTCACTCACATCCCATGTCTGGCACATGTGCTGAACTTGGTCATGCAGAGCTTTCTGAGGGACTATCCGGATCTTGATGCACTGCTGCACAAGGTCCGCATAGAGTGCGTTCACTTGCGGCGTTCCAACACGGCAAGATCGCGCCTTGAGGCTCTGCAGCGCCGATTACGCCTTCCGGAACATCGCATCATATGTGACCTACCCACCAGGTGGAATTCAACGTTACATATGTTGGAGCGGTTGTGTGAGCAGCAGGCAGCAGTCATGGAGTACCAGCTACATCAGGCACAAACAAGTCGCACTGTGCGCCGGTCACACTTCAGCACCACTGAGTGGGCCTCTATGAAGGACATCTGCCTCGTTTTGCATGCCTTCGATGATTCCACGTGGATGGCGAGTGCAGATGATGCACTAGTCAGCAGGACTGTCCCCCTTATCTGCCTGCTTCAAAAAACACTGCAGGCACTAAGGGATGAAGTTTTGGACAAGGTGGAGGATGAGGAGTCCCAAATGCCATCTGCTTCTGGACAGTCTGCACTACGTGGTTCCTCACAAAGGCCTAGGCAGGGGACACTTTGTGAGGAGGAGTCGATGGAGGAGGAAGACATCTCTCCAGAGGAGGGAGGTGCACAAAGCTCTAATCAGTATGTACAGCGAGGGTGGGGTGATGCAGAGCAGGCAGAGATCACTCCTCAAGCAGGGGACAGCGGTTCTTTGGCAGTTGGGAGTCTGCAGCACATGGTTGATTTCATGCTGCAGTGCCTGAGAAACGACCGCCGCATCGCCCACATTCTCTACACGGCTGATTATTGGCTGTACACCCTCCTAGATCCTCGCTACCGGGAGAACTTACAAAGCCTCATACCAACGTTGAACCGGGAGCGTAAACTGCGGGAGTACCAAGACACACTGGTGCAGTCCATCATGTTTTCCATACCACAGCAGTGGTGCTAGTGCTTTACAAAGAAGCTCTGTCCGTCGAGGCAGTGGAGGAAACTCGGCACAAAGAGGGAGCAGAGGCAGCACCTCAGCACAAGGCAAGACCACTATGGCTCAAATGTGGCAAAGTTTTGTGTGTCCGCCACAATTGTCTACACCATCACAGACGGCTCCAGTCAGCAGGAGGCAACGTTTCCGTCAGATGGTGACAGACTACATGTCTTGCCCTGTCAGTGTACTCCCAGATGGCTCTTCCCCCTTCAAGTTTTGGGTCTCTAAGCTGGATACATGGCCAGAGCTTAGCCAGTATGCATTGGAGGTGCTGGCTTGCCCTGCTGCCAGTGTATTATCGGAACGCGTCTTTAGTGCCGCAGGTGGTATACTAACAGACCGTCGCACGTGACTATCTTCCGATAACGTCGACCGGCTTACTTTTCTGAAAATTAACAAGGCCTGGATCTCTCCAGAATTTGCCAGTCCTTTTCCCGACTAAATAATTGGTTGGCAACTGTATCCAGGTCTCCTGTTGTGTTCATGTTTCTACCACCTGAACTATAATCCCTGGGCTTCAACACAGCCAGTTGTCGCTCAGCTGTGTCGTCTGCACAGAGAAAAACACACTAGCTACTGTGTTAGTGGGGATCAGTAACGCCAGCTGTTCCCCTGCTGTGTAGACGGCAATGTCTCCTGCTGACTCCACATGCCCAAAACTTCAGGCCTCAGCTTGCTCCATGCCTCAACCTGGGCTCCAACAACACCAGTTGGTGTTCATAAGTGTTGTCTTCCCAGAGAAAACACACTAGCTCCTGTGTTAGTGGGGTTCAGTAACACCAGCTGTTCCCCTGCTGTGTAGACAGCAATGTCTCCTGCTGACTCCACATGCCCAAAACATCAGGCCTCAGCCTGCTCCATGCCTCAACCTGGGCTCCAACAACGCCAGTTGGTGTTCAGAAGTGTCGTCTTCCCAGAGAAAAACACACTAGCTCCTGTGTTAGTGGGTTTCAGTAATGCCAGCTGTTCCCCTGCTGTGTAGACGGCAAAGTCTCCTGCTGACTCCACATGCCAACAACATCAGGCCTCAGCCTGCTCCATGCCTCGTCCTGGGCTCCAACAACGCCAGTTGGTGTTCAGAAGTGTCGTCTTCTCAGAGAAAAACACACTAGCTCCTGTGTTAGTGGGGTTCAGAAACGCCAGCTGTTCCCCTGCTGTGTAGATGGCAAATTCTCCTGCTCCATCCACATTCAAACTACTACTGATTTTTTACCGTGCTCCACTTAGGCCTCTGGCTCCACTGTCTCTAGTTTTTCCCCTGGCCTCCAACCCCACCAGTTGCTGCTCTGAATTGGCGTCTGCACCATCCACACTTGCTCCTTAGTTACTGGGGCTCAGTCACGTCAGTTGATCCCCTGATTTGTGTCTGGCAATGTCTCCTGCTCTGTCCACATTCCCATTACTAGTAGTGTGAATGAGGACTGAGCAGGAAACCTTGCCAGACACACATCAGGGGATCAACAGACGTGACTGAGCCACAATTACACAGGAACAAGTGTGGATTGTGCAGACGCCACTTCAGAGCTGTAACTGGCGGGGTTGGAGGCCAGGGGAAATACTAAAGACAGTGGAGCCGGAGGCCATAGTGGAGCAAGGTTACAATCAGTAGTAGTCTACAACCTCTATAAAACCAGCTGCAAGTTGACCTCCACCTGCTGCATGCTTCATCCTGGGCTCCAACATAGCCAGTTGTAGCTTGGAAGTGCCGTCCGCACAGATAGAAACACTCGCTCCTGTGTCTGTGTGGTTCAGTAACGCCAGCTGTTCCCCTGCTGTGCGGATGGCAAAGTCTCCTGCTGCCTCCAAAATCACGCAACATCTTATTTTCTACTTGCTCCAAGTAGGCCTCAGCCTGCTCGGAGCATTGATCCTGGGCTCCAACACAGCCAGTTGTAGCTTGGAAGTGCCGTCCGCACAAATAGAAACACTCGCTCCTGTGTCTGTGGGGTTCAGTAACGCCAGCTGTTTCCCTGCTGTGCGGATGGCAAAGTCTCCTGCTGCTTCCAAAATCATGCAACATCTTATTTTCTACTTGCTCCAAGTAGGCCTCAGCCTGCTCGGAGCATTGATCCTGGGCTCCAACACAGCCAGTTGTAGCTTGGAAGTGCCGTCCGCACAGAAACACTCGCTCCTGTGTCTGTGAGGTTTAGTAACGCCAGCTGCTCCCCTGCTGTGTGAATGGCAAAGTCTCCTGCTGCCTACACCGTCACACTACTACTGATTTTTAACCGTGGTCCACTTCGGCCTCTGGCTCTACTGTCTCTAGTATTTCCCCTTGCCTCCAACCCCGCCAGTCGCTGCTCTGAAGTGTCGTCTGCACAATCCACACTTGTTCCTGTGTTACTGGGGCTCAGTCACGTCAGTTGATCCCCTGATGTGTGTCCGGCAATGTCTCCTGCTCTGTCCCCATTCCCATTACTAGTAGTGGGAATGTGGACAGAGCAGGAGACCTTGCCGGACACACATCATGGGATCAACTGTCGTGACTGAACCCCTGTAACCCAGGAACAAGTGTGGATTGTGCAGACGACACTTCAGAGCAGCAGCTGGCGAGTTGGAGGCCAGGGGAAATACTAGAGACAATAGAGCCAGAGGCCGAAGTAGAGCACGGTTACAATCAGTAGTTGTGTACAACCAATATAAAACTTGCTCCAAGTAGGCCTCATCCTGCTGCATGATAGACCCCTGGGCTCCAACATCGCCAGTTGCTGCTCAGAAGTGTCTTTGGCACGGGTACTCCCTCCTGCCCAGCCTGGTTCCAGCACGCCTGCTGTTTCCGGGTAGTGTCAACGTCACTTTGCCACCGATACGTTGTCCTGTCGTGTTGCGGTCGGGTTAGCCGAGTCTATGGTGCCTGCAGTTTCAGTGCTTCCTATGTGGGCTGCGGGTTCTGGTACTAAAGGCTGGTTCCATAAGGCTAATAGGACAAGCACCCCCTGTTGGACTGTGGGATTCGGTAACTGCGTCCTGCTCACGGCCTTGCAACTTTGATGATTATAGGTACCTTCTGCTACACATCCGGGTTCCAGCACCGTCAGCTGGTTCTCGGCAGTGTCTTTGGCACGGGTACTCCTTCCTGCCCAGCCGGGTTCCAGCACCGTCAGCTGTTTCTCAGCAGAGCCTTTGGCCGAGGTGCCTCCTTCTCGGTGTCCAAGTTCCAGCAACGTCTGCTGGTTCTTGGTAGTGCTTTAAAGCACAGGTACCTCCTGCTTAGAAACCGTGTTCCAGCATCGTCACCTGGTCCACAGTTGTGCCATTGGCTTTTGTTTATTCTGCTACCCATCCAGGTTCCAGCACCGTCAGCTGGTTCTCAGCAGTGTCTTTGGCACGGGTACTCCCTCCTGCCCAGCTGAGTTCCAGCACCGTCAGCTATTTCTCGGCAGAGCCTTCGGCCGAGGTGCCTCCTTCTCGGTGTCCGAGTTCCAGCAATTTCTGCTGGTTCTTGGTAGTGCTTTAAAGAACAGGTACCTCCTGCTTAGAAACCGTGTTCCAGCACTGTCACCTGGTCCACAGTTGTGCCATTGGCTCTTATTTCTTCTGCTACCCATCCGGGTTCCAGCACCGTCAGCTGGTTCTCGGCAGTGTCTTTGGCATGGGTACTCCCTCCTGCCCAGCCTGGTTCCAGCACGCCTGCTGTTTCTGGGTAGTGTCAACGTCACTTTGCCACCAATACGTTGTCCTGTCGTGCTGCGGTCGGGTTAGCCGAGTCTATGGTGCCTGCAGTTTCGGTGCTTCCTATGTGGGCTGCGGGTTCTGGTACTAAAGGCTGGTTCCGTAGTGCCAATAGGACAAGCACCCCCTGTTGGACTGTGGGATTCGGTAACTGCGTCCTGCTCGCGGCCTTGCAACTTTCTTGATTATGGGTACCTTCTGCTACCCATCCGGGTTCCAGCACCGTCAGCTGGTTCTCGGCAGTGTCTTTGGCATGGGTGCTCCCTCCTGCCCAGCCGGGTTCCAGCACCGTCAGCTGTCTCTTGGCAGAGCCTTTGGCCGAGGTGGCTCCTTCTCGGTGTCCGAGTTCCAGCATCGTCTGCTGGTTCTTGGTAGAGCTTTAACGCACAGGTACCTCCTGATTACAAACTGTGTTCCAGCACCGTCAGCTGGTCCACAGCTGTGCCATTGGCTCTTATTCCTTCTGCTACCCATCTGGGTTCCAGCACGGTCAGCTGGTTCTCGGCAGTGTCTTTGGCATGGGTACTCCCTCCTGCCCAGCCGGGTTCCAGCACCGTCAGCTGTTTCTCAGCAGAGCCTTTGGCCGAGGTGCCTCCTTCTCGGTGTCCGAGTTCCAGCAACGTCTGCTGGTTCTTGGTAGTGCTTTAACGCACAGGTACCTCCTGCTTAGAAACAGTGTTCCAGCACCGTCAGCTGGTCCACAGGTGTGCCATTGGCTCTTGTTTCTTCTGCTACCCATCCGGATTCCAGCACCGCCAGCTGGTTCTTGGCAGTGTCTTTGGCACGGGTACTCCCTCCTGCCCAGCCTGGTTCCAGCACGCCTGCTGTTTCTGGGTAGTGTCAACGTCACTTTGCCACCAATACGTTGTCCTGTCGTGTTGCAGTCTGGTTAGCCGAGTCTATGGTGCCTGCAGTTTCGGTGCTTCCTATGTGGTCTGCAGGTTCTGGTACTAAAGGCTGGTTCCGTAGTGCCAATAGGACAAGCACCCCCTGTTGGACTGTGGGATTCGGTAACTGCGTCCTGCTCGGGGCCTTGCAACTTTGTTGATTATGGGTACCTTCTGCTACCCATCTGGGTTCCAGCACCGCCAGCTGTTTTTCGACAGAGCCTTCGGCCTAGGTGCCTCCTTCTCGGTATCCAAGTTCCAACAACGTCTGCTGGTCCTTGGTAGTGCTTTGTAGCAGCTGTACCTCCTGCTTAGTAACCGTGTTCCAGCACCGTTAGCTGGTCCACGGTTGTCCCATTGGCTCTTCTTCCTTCTGCTGCCCCTCCGGGTTCCAGCACCGTCAGGTTGTCCTCGCTAGTTTCATTTGCTCTTGCAGCTTCTGCTACCCATCCGGGTTCCAGCACCATCAGCTGGTTCTCGGCAGAGCCTTTGGCCTAGGTTCCTCCTCCTTGGTATCCGAGATCCAGCAACGTCTGCTGGTCCTTGGTAGTGCTTTGTAGCACAGGTACCTCCTGCTTAGTAACCGTGTTCCAGCACCGTCAGCTGGTCCACAGTTGTGCCACTGGCTCTTGTTCCTTCTGCTGCCCCTCCAGGTTCCAGCACCGTCAGCTGGTCCTCGCTAGTTCCATTTGCTATTGTTCCTTCTGCTACCCATCCGGGTTCCAGTACCGTCAGCTGGTTCTCGGCAGTTCCTCAGCCTTCTTGTACCTTCTGCTACTTTTCCAAGTTAAAGCTAGTGGAAATGTTTTTGATTCTCATTCTGGATCTCCCTGACAATGACCCTGAAGACGACGACCCTGAAAACCACACAGAACAATACCTAAAAGATGACCCTGAAGAAGATGACCAAGAGGACCAACAACATGAAGACAACCACCAAGATGCAGAACAACAAGAGACAGAAGAACAAAAAGCATAAAAACCAAAAGCAGAAGAACATTAAGCATAAGACTAAAAATCTGAGCAAATGATATTATCTAATTTATAAGCAGAAGAAGACTAAGCAGTGTATGGGGGTGAGTCCGTTCCTCCTCGTGGTGCCCCTGGAAAAGGCCTGCTGCTGCAGGCCAAACTGAACGCGGACAAATCCTGTTGTAAATATTTTGTGACAGGCTGAACGGAAGGTGTAATCTTCAAACTTTTATAGATTACAACTACAGTAATGCCTGACGCAAATAAGAATATGATGAAGAAGAATAGGAAGAAGATGAAGAAGTAGAATATGAAGAACAATAATAGTTGAATAAGAAGAATATGAAGAATGTAAAAAAAAAAAAATAGGAAGAAGGTGAAGAAGAAGAAGATGAATAAGGTGAAGAAGAAGTTGATGAAAAAGATGCTGCTGAGGATGATGAAGGAGACAGTGTGGGAGAAGTAAAAAAGAAGGTGAAGAGCATGGAAGTAGTGAAACATACATATCTGACAAAATATTAAAGACTTTAATGTAGTCAATATCTTTGTAACTACGAACGTCTTTAAAAAAAAAAATTACCGCTATTCCATTTTATTGGGCTAAACCTCTATGGCTTTAATGTCTCCTACACCTCCCACAAAACATTCTACATTATTATTAGTTGTTTTTCTTCATGTAGAATTAGCCTACAGGGAAAAAAAGGGTTTTTTTTAATTCCGATATTTCTGTCCCATTGACTTGAATGGGACTTCCGGGATCGGAATCGGCGATACCCGATACTTTTTTAGATCGTCTGATCCATTCCGATCCGATATTTTTCAGTATCGGGTGGTATCGCTCAACACTATTCGTGATGCCACCTGTGATGCTCGGCAAGCAACGCTTGCGTGCAGATCCTCTGGGGCTGATGGTGTGCTGCAGCATAGATGGTGTAGCTCCCCACAGGTGAAGCTGTAACCCCAGGGCAGTGTATAGGCACAGGCGGTGTGAGGAATGTTGGTACCCAGATGTAGCAGTGCTGACGGCGTTGGAGCATAAGTGAATGGAAGACACCAGGGCTTGTAGTTCCAAAGCTTTACTCAGTTTGTGGTACACACTGGTGCCTGCCTCCGTGCCGTGTCCTCCGGGGCAGAGACTCAATCAACCTCCCGGGCAAGTCAGGATTCTCCTCTCCAACACTCCGCCAACATGTACCTTTCCTGATCGACTCCTCTATTGCGCCTTTTAGTGTGAAGAGCTCCAGTACCATGGTACTCTGAAGTTCCTCCTGTCAGATGTTCCTAACAACTCTCCTTGTACGGCAGACAGCTGCAGTCTACTTCGGGGACTCCCTTTATCCTGAGTCCCGGCTCTCTATACAGATGCTGTTGTGCCCCAAGTCTTGGATGGGAGTAGTGCATTTACAGCCAACTACTCCTCCGGTGTCTGCTGCAGAACCATACGTGTCCATACAACCTCAGGGACCGGGCCCCGGCCTTGCGCTGAGAACCTATAGGCAGGGTTCCTCTCCAACCCACAGCTCCTCTCTGTTCTCCTACTCCTTCATTCCGCGCTGTTCCTTCTCTCTTTTATGGAAGCTTAGGTTGCAGTTCTACGTCCTTCTCCTTCTGTTCCTTTCCCGTGCCAGCTGGCTCAGGTCACTGAGGCAGCTGCAGCACTCCTTCCTCCATCCCTCCTTCCAGGGATCTGTCCTCAGTCTCTCCTGACTGACTGACCCTCAGACTTCTCTGACCTCCCGTCAGACTGACCTCTAATTCTAAACTTTCCCACTCTTTTATATCTAACTCCACCCACCTCCCAGCACATCTCGTGTTATGAAGCAAGGACCCATGAAAGGTGCTCTGCTATCCTCTAAGCATGGAGCTGCAATCTGGTCCATTGCTGAACTATGCTGTGTGTGGGTGCAGGTGTTGGAGTGTGGAAAGGAGTTCCCGACTTACCTAGGTGGTGGGGCACTACACCTTAGGAGAAGGTGCAGTACCTCTGTGGTGACTGAGCCTCAGGGGCGCCACACATGCGCAAGCCGGAGTCGAATATGATGTACTCCAGGAACGGAAGAGACAATTGCTCAAAGGTGCACTTTTCAAGCTTGGCATAGAGGCGATTCTCCCTCAGGCGCTGCAGTACTAGACGAACGTTCCTTCGATGGGTAGCCAGGTCAGGCGAGAAAACTAAAATATCGTCCAGATATATCACTACACACAAATACAGCAGGTCTCGGAAAATATAGTTCACAAATTCCTGAAACACTGCGGGGGCATTGCACAAGCCAAAGGGCATCACCAGGTACTCGTAGTGGCTGTCCCGGGTGTTGAACGCGGTCTTCCATTCATCACCGGAACGGATAAGATTGTAGGCTCCACGGAGATCCAGTTTGGTAAAGATTTGTGCTCCCCGCAGCCGGTCAAACAACTCTGGAATGAGAGGGAGTGGATTCTTGTTCTTTACCGTAATAGCGTTGAGACCCCGGTATTCGATGCAGGGGCGACGAGACCCGTCCTTCTTCTTGACAAAAAAGAATCCCGCGCCTGCGGGTGACGAAGACTTCCGAATAAAACCCTAGGCCAGATTTTCCTGGACATACTCGGTCATGGCTTGGGACTCGAGAGGATTTAACGGGTAAATACGGCCTCTGGGCGGAGTGGAGCCTGGAATGTGATCGATTGGGCAATCACACTGACGATGCGGGGGCAGACACTCAGCTTTTTTTTTATTGAAGACGTCAGCGAAGGACCAGTAAGGTGGAGGTAAATCTGCAGGTACCGAGGCAGAGGGAGGAGATTTTAACAGCCGAATGGAAAGCAAGCACTTGGTTTGGCACGATTGACCCCAGCATAGTATGTCACCAGATCGCCAATCAAGGAAGGGTTCATGGATTCTCAACCACGGAAGACCTAATAATAACGCATGAGACAACGAGGGGAGCACGTAGAAGGCTATGTTCTCCCGATGTAAAGCTCCGATCTGTAGCTCCACCTCTTCGGTGACCTGGGTGACAATCTCCCACAAAGGCTTGCCATCAACCGAAGCTATCCGAGGATCCGGAGTCTTTTGACCACCTTGAGCTGAATTAAATTCCCTGCTGTCCCGGAATCAATGTAGGCGACCTCCAAGAAGCAACAAGAGCCCAGATTCAATAAAACAGAGAGGGTTAAGGGTAGAGAGGTATCAGTGGCACCGAGGGAGGCCTCTCTTACCTGATCTAGGCGGAGGCATTTCCCTGCCTCTCCGGACAGGAATGTAGCAGGTGGGTGGCACTGCCACAGTAGAAGCAGAGACCCTGAACGACACTCTCTCTGCGACGCTGCTCTGCTGGCTTGAGGCGGTCTACCTGCATGGGTTCAGGTGCTGAGGCCGAGGAGGCAGAAGCGAGTCATGGACGGGGCGGACTGCATGTGACCAAGGAAGGATGGGAAGGTCTCCTCTCCCTGGCGGCTTCACGGGAGCATTCCTAGAAATGCAAGTCAATGCGTGTTGCCAGGGAAATTAGGTCCTCTAAAGACGTTGGCGTGTCCTGACCTGCCAGCTCGTCCTTGATCCGGGAAGACAAACCGCACCAAAAAGCTCCCACCAAGGCCTCATTATTCCATCCCAGCTCAGAGGACAGGGTACGGGAGCGAATGGCGTACTGGCCAACTGAGAGAGTGCCCTGATGGAGATTAAAAAGGGACTCGGTGGTAGAGGCCACGCATCCGGGCTCGTCAAAGACTTTGCGAAAAGTCTCAAGAAAAGTGGCGAGCTGGGAGACCAGAGGGTCGTCTCGCTCCCAAAGGGGGTTCATCCAGGCCAGAGCTTCGCCCTCCAGGTGGGACGCAACAAAGGCCACCTTAGCCCGATCAGTGGGGTATTGTAGTGGCAGTAATTCAAAGTGCAACTGGAACTGATTGAGGAACCCCCGACATAATTTGGGATCTCCGCTATACCGCGGAGGTCTGGCCAGGCGGGGTGGTGGGTGTGGCACAGGAGACTGGACAGGAATTGAGGCGGCGGACTGCAGGGATAAAAGACGGTTATCCACGGAAGCCATGTAATTTAGGATGTGGGCCTGGGTGTCGCATTGTTGGGCCAGTTCCTGCTGGAGACTAGCCAGTTGGGACGCGTTCCCTGGATCCGTGGGTTGCAACGCAGAAATACGGGATTCCATGGAATTGAGAAAAGCCATGATCCAGGTATGGTTCTCCCGTAGGAACTGCAGTTCCTTCTGGGCGGGGGCAGCGGTACAAGCGGAGTCCATGGCCTGACCGTACTGTGAGGATGAGTGGACCTCCAAGGGTGGACCCGCTGGACCGTGATAACAAACCTCCCCCGGGCGACTGGACCAGGTGGACCACCCCCTATACAGGGAGCGTTGGGGCAGGCCCGAGAGAGACTATCACCACGGCAGCTGGTACCCCGGGACGGAACAAGAGCCCTCTACGAAGGACAAGGCAGACTGGTGGGAGACAGAGCTGCGACAGGGGAACACGGAGAGGGTGGAGACACTTGCAGGGAGACACGGCTGGGACACAGGAATGGGAACACGGGCAGGATACGGAGACACTGGAGAGCAGGCACTAGGAGACAGCACACAGAGGGCATGAGGGCACAGACAAGGCGACAGGGCTAGCAATAGAGAAGGCAAGGATCGACAGAGGACGTGGGGCCAGAATCACTTGTAATGCACAAATGACAGTCAGGCACAGCCCGGAGGAAGAGGCGGTCTGATAAGCAGAGTGCGCAGAGGACTTCCGGGTCAGGAACCTCCAAGCCATGGAGGAGGCTGGGCTGGTAGGCGTGATTGCCTGGCAACGGGGTGCGCATGTGCCACTGAACTCAGTGCGCGCACGCCCCCAACGGATGACAGGAGCAGGAGCCAGGGTGGGAGCATGCTGGGACGCCGAGAGCCGGTGAGTACAGCGGGGCTCAGGGGGAGGCGGCACGATGGACGAAGGCAGCGGCAGAGAGGCAGGAGGTGGCCGCGGCATGACAGTGGCCAAGAAAGGTGGTTCATTAAGGCCATGTATTGACTTTCGTTCCCTTAGCAAAATCACTGTTAAATATCAGTACCCGTTACCCCTGATTTCTGATTAATTTTCCAGAGTTAAAAGTGCATGTTGGTTTACCAAGCTTGACCTCAGGGGGGCGTATAATTTTATTCGCATCAAGCATGGGGATGAATGGAAGACAGCGTTTAATACCCCGGAGAGACATGTTCAGTACCTGGTGATGCCTTTTGGGCTCACTAATGCACATTCTGTCTTCAGTCTTTTATGAACGATATTTCCGGGACTTTGTGGATACGTTTTTGATCATTTATCTGGATGATATTTTGATCTTTTCCAGTGATTGGGATTCTCATGTGGAACATGTCCGACTATGTTCCAGATTTTGAAGGAAAATTCTCTGTATGTTAAGGGATCAAAGTGCATCTTTGGTGTACAGAGGATTTCATTTTTGGGATTCATTTTGTCCCCGTCTGCTATTGAAATGGACCCGGTCAAGATAAAGGCCAATTATGATTGGGTTCAGCCCACTTCTTTGAAGGCTCTCCAGAAGTTTTTGGGTTTTGCTAATTTCTACCGTAAATTTATAAGTAATTTTTCTGGTATTGTTAAACCACTGACTGCTTTGACCAAAAAGGGCACTGATGTGGTGAATTGGTATCCAGAGGCAGTTTCGGCATTTCAGGAGCTTAAGCGGAGATTCACTTCTGCTCCGGTTCTACAGCAACCTGATGCCTCACTCCCATTTCAAGTGGAGGTAGATGCTTGTGAGATTGGTGCAGGAGCCGTTTTGTCCCAAAGAGATCCGGTGACATCTAAGATGATTCCCTGTGCCTTCTTTTCTTGAAAATTCTCCCCATCTGAACGTAACTATGACGTGAAGAATAGGGAATTGTTGGCCATGAAATGGGCATTTGAAGAGTGGAGACATTGGTTGGAGGGAGCTAGACATCAAGCTGTGGTCCTCACCGACTACAAGAATTTGTTTTATCTTGAATCAGCCAAACGCTTAAATCCTAGACAGGCTAGGTGGGCCTTGTTTTTCACACGTTTTAATTTTGTGGTATCTCTTCTTCTAGGCACTAAGAATGTTAAGGCGGACGCCCTTTCTTGGAGTTTCTTTGTGGATTCTCTTGATGTGACCGAGCCTACTACCATTCTAAATGAGGGTGTAGTTCTTTCCTCCATCTCACCCGATTTGAGACGTGCCCTGGAGGAATTTCAGGAGGACAAACCTGAACGTTGCCCTATGGGAAAATTGTGTGTCCCTGACCAGTGGAGGAAAAGAGTAATGTCTGAAATTCTTTGCTACGCGTAGGCTGGTCATCCAGGTATTTTTGGTACCAGAGATTTGGTGAGTCGGTCTTTTTGGTGGCCTGCCTTATCTCGTGATGTCAGGAATTTTGTGCAGTCCTGTGGGACTTGTTCTTGGTCCAAGCCCTGTTCTCATTCTAGTGGCCTTGGACTCATATCTCAATGGATTTTATTTCTGATCTTCCTGTCTCTCAGAGAATGACTATTATCTGGGTGATCAGTGATACATTTTCTAAGATGGTCCATCTTGTACGACGCCCAAAGTTGCCATCTTCTTCTGAATTGGTGCCCTTGTTTTTACAACAGGTGGTTCGGTTGCACGGGATTCCTGAGAACATTGTGTCGGACAGAGGAGTCCAGTTTGTTTCAGGATTTTGGAGAGCTTTTTGTTCCAAACTGGGAATTCAGTTCTCTTTCTCCTCTGCATTTCATCCTCAGACCAATAGGCAGACTGAGAGAACAAACCAGACTTTGGAATCCTATATGAGATGTTTCATATCTGCTGATCAGGATGACTGGGTCTCATTTTTGCCCTTGGCCGAAATTGCGCTAAACAATAGGGCTAGTTCTGCCACTTTGATGTCGCCCTTTTTCTGTAACTTTGGGTTTCATCCTCGATTTTCTTGGGGGCAGGTGGAATCTTCGGCCTGCCCAAGTGTGGAATCTGTGGTAGAGAGAATGCAGCAGATTAAGGACCAAGTGGTGGATAAGTTGTCCCACTCTCACGAAAAAGCCCAACGGTTTTACAAGCGGCATAGGACCATTGGTCCCTGGTTTAAAGTGGGCGATATGGTTTGGTTGTCTTCAAAGAATATTCCTATGAATGTTGCGTGTCCAAAATTCAAGCCAAGATTCATTGGACCTTATAAGATTTTGGAAATCCTTAATACCGTTTCTTTCCATTTGGCTCTTCCATTTACGTTTAAGATTCATAACGTGTTCCATAAATCATTGTTGAAGAGGTTTGTAGAGCCAGTAGTTATCATGGCGGCGCTTTCTGACCCTGTATTGGTTAAAGATAATTTAGAGTATGAGGTAGAGAAAATATTGGATTCTCGTTTGGCTAGACGGAGACTCCAGTACTTGTGGGAAATGGAAGGGTTATGGCCAGGAGGATAATTCTTGGGTCTCTGCTTCTGACATTTATGCTGAAAGATTGGTTCGTGCTTTTCACCGGGCCCCTCCTGACCGGCCTGGTGGCGTGAAAGAGGGTTCGGTGACCCCTCCTCAAGGGGGGGTACTGTTGTGAATTCTCTCTCTGGCTTCCCTCTGGTGATTACTGAAGGTACTGGAGCTGGTCAGATTGACAGAGGGGTTGCGAGTTCTCTTTCTGTACTCCCTCTTGTGGTAGTGGAGCTGATCTGATTGACAGAGGCTTGCCACCTGATAATGAGGAAGACGATTGGCGATCTGGGGTTTCTGATTGGGATTTAAGACAGCTGACTCCCTCTATCCCTGCTGGTGATTTTCTTCCTGTGCCTTCTGTGGTCTGATGTCTCCTGCTCTTTCCCTGCAATGTTCAGCTAAGTGGTTCATTTGTTATTCTGTTTGCAGTTGATCTGGTTTTGTTTATGTCTGCTTTGTGCGGGTCAGCCAGCTCCGGCTGGGGCTGTGCTGAATCACCGCCCATATGTTACTGCATGTACCAGTTTGTTTTGTCCCCTGTTATAGTGGTCTCTTTTTGCTTTGCTTTCAGAATATACCAGAGTGCTGATAAAGTGGGGGTGAAGTTGTGCGACTTCCGTGTTTTTTGTGCATCAGATGTGTTGGTCTTTTTGCAGGGTTTTTTGCGTGATTGCAGACAGTGTCTTTCCTTTCCTGTCCTGTCTAGTCAGTTTGGGCCCCATCGTTTGTTCAGTCTACTTTTCTTTCTGCATTTGTGTTTTCATCTTGTCTCATCGACAATATATGTTTGGGGGTTATTTATTCCTTTGGGTTCTGCTCCGGGGCCGTTTAGATTTCCCCTTTCTTGCTTTAGGCTTAGCTAGCTCTCCGGCTGTGCCGAGGCGTCTAGGGTCATCGTAGGCACGCTCCATGGCTACTGCTAGTTATGTGGACAGGATCAGTGGGTCTTCATCTGCTTAGTTACCAATCTCTCTGGTTTTCTGTGGCTTAGCTTGGGCCTGCTATCCTCCTCGGTGCCCATTCATAACAGATCCCCATTTTTAATTATTTAGCCTGGATTTTTTTTAAAGCAAAATTGTGTTATTAACTAGGTTAAGAAACACCAAAAACAGTTCAATTGAGCCCAAAAAGTGCCCCAATTTTAGCCCACAGATAGGTGAGGCCTGTGACCGAGATCCCTCACTTTTACTTATCTGGCCTCGAGTTTTTCTAACAGCACAATTGTGTCAATAACTAGGCTAGACACAGCAACAACAGTTCAATTGGGCCAAAAAAATGCACCAATTTTTAGATCACAGAAAGATGAGGCCTGTGACGGAGCTCCCATTTTTAATTATTTAGCTTGGATTTTGTTTTTAAACCAAAATTTTGTCATTAACTAGGTTAAGAAACACCAAAAACAGTTCAATTGAGCCCAAAAAATACCCCAATTTCT
The DNA here is from genome assembly GCF_039654945.1 of Dendrobates tinctorius. Classification (NCBI taxonomy): domain Eukaryota; kingdom Metazoa; phylum Chordata; class Amphibia; order Anura; family Dendrobatidae; genus Dendrobates; species Dendrobates tinctorius. The sequence goes on along the minus strand of NW_027361829.1, from coordinate 9,549,925 downwards.
ACACCACAGATAGGTGAGGCCTTTTCTGGAATTCTCCCTCTTATAATTATCTGACCTGTATTTTTTTTAAACAGCAAAATAGTGTTAATAACTAGGCAAAGACACAGCAACAACAGTTCAATTGAGCCCTAAAAATGCCCCAATTTTTACACCACAGATTGGTGAGGTCTGTGACGGTGATCCCCCACTTTAAATTAACTGGCCTTTATTTTTTTAAACAGAAAAAGAGTGTGAATAACTATGCTAAGAAGCACCAAAACAGCTCAATTGAGCCCAAAAACTGCCCAAATTCTACACCACAAGTAGGAGAGGCCTGTGTCAGAAATCCCCCACTTTTAATTATCTGGCCTGTATTTTATTTCAACAGCAAAAGAGTGTGAATAGCTAGACAAAGACACAGCAACAACAGTTCAATTGAGCCCAAAAAATGCCCCAATTTTTACCCCAAAATAGGCGAGGCCTGCGATGGAGATCCCCAACTTTTAATTATCTGGCCTTTATTTTATTTCAACAGCAAACGAGTGTGAATAACTAGGCTAAGACACAGCAACAACAGTTCAATTGAAGCTAAAAAATTCCCCAATTTTTAGACCACAAATAGCTGAGGCCTGTGACAGAGATCTCCCACTTATAATTATCTGGCCTCAATTTTTTTTATCAGCAAAATTTTGTCAATAACTAGGCTAAGACACAGCAACAACAGTTCAATTGAGCCCCAAAAATGCCCCAATTTTTAGCCCACAGATAGGTGAGGCCTGTGATGGAGATTCATCACTTTAAATTATCTGTCCTGCATTTTTTTAAGCAGTAAATGACTGTAAATAAATAGGCCAAAAAACACCAAAAACAGTTCAATTGAGGGCAAAAATAACCCAATTTTAAGCCCACAGATAGCTGAGGCCTGTGACGGAGATCCCACACTTTTAATTATCTGGTCTGTATTTTTTTAAAAACAGCAAAAGAGTGAATAACTAGGCTTAGACACAGCAACAACAGTTCAACTGAACCTAAAAAATGCCCCAATTTTTAGACCACACATAGGTGAGGCCTGTAGCAGAAATCCCCCAATTTAAATATCTGGCCGGTACTGTCTGCAGGCTTTTCAAATCAATGCAGAAAAATGTCCTTTTTCATCACAGGAAAGTGTTCTGGCTGAGGTTTAAGAGTTGTTGCATTATTGGACTCACAGCTCCGTGTGGTAGATGGTACTGTCCCGAGTCGGGCCATCTGCAGTTCATGGTCTCTCCAAGCTTGGGCCTCCTGTTAAGCTCTCTTGGCATCTCGCTCTTGTAATTGCAGAATCTGCTTCAGATGTTTCTTATGATCATCTGAATGAAGTTGTTCCAAGGCCATCTGCAGATGGGGGGCAACACTACCCTGGTTGCGAGTAGGGATGACATTCAACGGTTGGACCTCCACAGCAGCATCACCTGTGCTTGGGCTGGCTTCTGCCTCCACTCGGCTCTGGGAACGGTCTTGACCTGCTTCAAGTTGAACCAGTTACGCGACCATTTGGTCTTTGGTTTTGCCTGTGGGGTCAATCTGCTTCGACGTGCAAAGGGCAATAAGAGTGTCCTTGGACTGCTGCTTATACCAGGCCTCTTCCAGCGTAACCATAATTTCCAAATGAAAGATAGGACAGAAAAACAAAGAGAAGGGGAGAGGGTAACTGCTATAAACACAGTAATGTCTCAGCACTAATAAACAGTTCGTTCTCCAAAACTTTTTGCACAAGGTCCTCGCAAGAACCATGCAAGTTTTTAGTGAGAAGAATGATTGCTCAAACCAGGTTACTAATGCTCTATGATCCCACGGCTGCCACCAATATGTCAGGGATTTGCTTGTCTATCCCTCTCTCAGCTCCCAGTTTGGAACTTGCAGCTCTCTGGCACCCCTCTTATCCTCAGGTCAGTCAGGGAACTACACCTAGGGTAAATAGTCGCCAGAAAGACTGCCTTGCCATGTACTGGCTATTGAGCCCTCTTCCATGAGGGCGGTAGGTATATCCCCAGTCACAGGCAGGAAATACGCACATAAACCTCTGTTCTGTCACTGCCAGTGTATCCCAAATCCCCAGAACACTTTGCTGCCACCAGCTCCTTGTTTGACATGGGGGGTCTGCTGTGTTGGCACCTCAGGGGCTCTGCCATTGTAACATGGCACCCTCAAGCAAGTGCAGCAAAATCTTCACTGTAATATGGCATTTCTTCCCTTCTGAGCTTTGCACTGTGCCTTAAAAGTTTTCGACAACATATGGGTTATCAGTGAACTCAGGAGAAATTTCACAGCAAATTTTAGGTTCCATCTTCTCCTGTTACCCTTGCAAAAATACAAAATTTGGAGGTGAAAAACAGATTTTTGTGGAAAATATGTAATTTTTTTATTTTCACGGATTAAAGTTATAAACTCCTGGGAAGCACCTGTGGGTTCAAGGTGCTCAATACACATCTAGATAAGTTCCCTAAGGGGTTTAGTTTCCAAAATGGTGTCAATTGTGGGGGGGAGATTCACTATTTGGGCACATTAGCGGTTCTCCAAACACGATATGGCATCCACTAATTATTTCAGCAAATTTTACATTCAAAAAGTGAAATGGTGCTCCTTCCCGTCCGAGCCCTGCCGTGTGCCCAAACAGTAGATTTACCCCACATATCATGTATCCATATGCTCAGGAGCAATTGCACAACAAATTGTATGTTACATTTTTTACTGTTACCCTTGCGAAATTAAAAAAAATAGGTCTAAAGGAACATTTTTGTGAAAGAAAAGTAAATGTTTATTTTTTCCTTACACGTTACAAAAATTCTTGTGAAGCACCTGAAGGGTTAACAAACTTCTTGAATGTGGTTTTGAGTACCTTAAGGAGTGCAGTTTTTAGAATGGTGTCACTTTGGGGTATTTTCTGTCAAATAGGCCCCTTAAAGTCACTTCAAATGTGAGGTAGTCACTAAAAAAATGGTTTTTCAAACTTTGTTGTAAAAAGGAGAAATCGATGGTCAACTTTTAACCCTTACAACTTCCTAACAAAAAAAATTCAAAAATTGTTCTGATGTAAAGTAGACGTGTGAAATGTTATTTATTAACAATATTGTGTAATATGACTCTGATTTAAGGGCGCAAAAAGTAAAAGTTTGAAAATTGCAACATTTTCTAAATTTTCACCAAATTTCAGATTTTTTCATAAATTAAAGCAAGTCATATTGAAGAAATTTTACCACTTTCATGAAGTACAATATGTCATGAGAAAACTCAGAATCAGTGAGATTCAGTGAAGTAAGTGTTCTAGAGATATGTTCTCCTAAATTGACAGTGGTCAGAATTGTAAAATTGGTCTGGTCAGGAAAGTGAAAACAGGCTTTGGGATGAAGGTGTTAAAATCTACAGCATGTAAATTCTTGCAGAGTTTTTGCAGCATATTTTACCCATACTAAAGAGTGGAGAAAAATATACAGCAAAAACACATGTAAAAACATGTAAGGCTGGTTTCAGACTAGCATATTTTGCATGCAACGCACAGCGCCGCTAAGCCCCGCCCCCTGCCCGCCTCCTCCAGTCATCTCCTCCTACTATCGCACATGGCTGCATGCGATCTGCACACCCTATCTTTAGCATAGGGTGGGCAGACCGTGCGCTGGCCGTGCGCTAGTAGGATTTTTGCGTGCGCTGCGCACTTTTGAAGGTGCGACGGTGTGCGACGAACGCATCATTGTTGCATTTTGGTTCACTCGGCGCACCTTCAAAAGTGCGCAGCGCACGCAAAAATCCTACTAGCGCACAGCCAGCGCACGGTCTGCGCACCCTATGCTTAAGATAGAGTGCGCAGATAGCATGCAGCCATGTGCGATAGTAGGAGGAGATGACCGGAGGAGGCGGGCAGGAGGTGGGGCTTAGCGGCGCCATGCGCTGCATGTAAAATACGCTAGTGTGAAACAAGCCTAAGAAAGCATATTTTAAGCAGCATTATTCTTACCAACACATCAAAATTAGCCGGAGAACTAACTAAGCCTAAAGACAGAAAGGTGAAATCTAAACTGCCCCAGAGCAGATCCTCAAAGGAATAGACAGCCTCCAAACATATATTGTCGGTGAGACAAGTTGAAACACAAACACAGGCAGAGAACAGACTGAGCAAACGGTGGGGCCCAAGCTGTCTAGACAGGACAGGACAGAAAAGATACTGTCTGCAATCACGCACAAAAAACCTTAGGCCACACGACCTCACCTGTTATGATTGAGTCACCGAGGAGGAAAAAACAAAACACAAGCTCAGCCCAGAAAAACAGAGAGGTTGGAAACTAGCGGATTGCAGACCCCTAATCCTATCACACAACTAGCAGTAGCCATGGAGTGTTCCTACGGTGATCCTAGACACCTCGTCACAGCCGGAGATCTACATAAGCCTAAAGAGAGAAAAGGGAAAAACTGACTGCCCCAGAGCAGAACCCAAAGCAATAGGCAGCCCCCAACATATAATGACGGTGAAGCAAGATGAAAACACTAACACAGATAGAAAGATAGGTTGAGCAAACGATGGGGCCCACGCTAACTAAAAAGGACAGGATAGAAAAGCTGCTGTCTGCAATCCGAGAAAACCCTGCTAAAAATATTACCAACACAACTGATAAGCAAAAAGGACCCTGAAGTCATTAGACTTCAACCCCTATATCAGCACTCAGAATATTCTGGAAGCAGAGCAAAAGAAAACACTGATCAAGGAAAAAGAATCCAGCACACCCCCAGCCGGGGATGGCTGAACTCCAAAAAACAAAGTAAACAGAACCAAAACTAATAAGTTCAATAGCAGAGCAAAAACTTATCTTTGGGAAGCAGGAATCAGACTGGTCTCCAAGAATCCAGCAGAGAAATCACCAGCGACTCAGAAGGGCGTCGGCTGCCTTATATCCAGTCAGAAGTTCCCGTTACCCAGTCACCATCCACCTGATCAGGTGTTTGGTAATCAGCCTCACTACCTTCCTTCACCAGAAGAGGGAGATCCTTGGACACAAAAGATGGATGAACAGGTGAGCTCACAACACTCACCCCTGCTAGATTAGCACTCTGGTATAAACTGGAAGCAAAGCAAAAAGATACTAACATAACATGGGACTGAAAAAGCTGTAACATATGAAGCAGGGCCCTGCGCTGCCCCCAGCAGGGAGCACGCTAAACCCTAGCAACAAAGCAGAAAGCAAAAAAAGGCACAACCAGATTAGATGCAATGGATTAGCAAAAGAATCACTTAACTGAACCATGCAGATCAGGCAGGGGACAAAAGAACTCCAAATGCACAAGGAGGAAATCACCAGCAACCACCAAGAGCAGCCAGCTCCATTATATGCTCCCAGCCAGTAATCCCAGGTTCCTAATTATCGTCATCAGGTGGGGAACTTCCATCAACCTGGCCAGCTCCACTACTCTCAGTAACCATCAGAGGGAGCTTCGGCTCAGAAATCCGAGCAAGGAAATTCACAACACTACCCCCCCTTGAGGAGGGGTCACCGAACCCTCATCCACTTCACCAGGCTGATCAGGATGGGCCCGGTGAAAGACACAAAGCAATCTCTTGGTATGGATGTCAGAAGCAGGGACCCAAGAATTATCCTCCTGGCTATAACCCTTCCACTTGTAACGAATGGAAGCGGAGGCAGAGATGGTGAAGTTCACATTCGCTTTTTATTTTTAAAGTGGAACCTCGGGACCACGGTCCGGGGGGCTCTGAAGGGGGCGTGACTAGTGAGCCCGGGAACCCATAGTAAAGCCCCTCGAACAGGGCCAGAATGGAATACCCGGAGGACACAGGTGCTACCTCCAGTTAGACCCAAACATGTGGCAGCTGTCCCAGCTGGACCAAAAGGGATAACAGTTAGTTACAGCAGAGTCCGTAATGATACGGGTCCTGGATCCGGGTAGTTGGCGAGGAGTCAGTTCCAGTAACCTTCACACAGTCCTTGGACTTGGATGGCTGTTGGCGGAACGGAATGGCTTTCACCCAGATGGTTGCAGATATAACCAGGAAGCACAGGATACTGATACTCTGTGGAGACAGATAGCATTAGACAATGTACAGAGACTGCAGACGCAGCACAGACAGATTAGCATGAGAACCAGATGTAGCAATGATTGATACTAGTTGCTCTGGCACTCACCCTCTGGAGGAGAGGCCAGAAATAGCAGCCAGTGCACTGCCATTGGATAATTGCATTTTTTGAAAAATGCACGCCGTCCCCTTTAAGAAGGCAGGAGAGCAGGCGGGCGGGCACTAATAGCTCTAGTTACAGATCTGCCGACAGGATACCAGGAGGTGGAGGCCGGAGGGAGGCCTGCATGCGGAGCAGCAGCTTGGGACCCAGAGGAGGCCGGCTGTCGCCTAGGGACAGCATGCGTGGCTGGAGGTGAGTGCCCAGAACAGAGGGCAGCGTCAGGACGGGAACCGGGTGTAACACCACTTAACTAAGTACTGAAGTCTCCGTCTAGCCAGACGAGAATCCAATATCTTCTCTACCTCATACTCCAAATTACCCTTAACCAGTACAGGGTCAGGGGGGAAAACCATGTGAACTACTGGCTCCACAAATCTTTTCAACACAGATTTATGAAAAATGTTATGAATCTTAAACGAAACTAGAAGAGCCAAACGGAAAGAAACGGGGTTAAGGATTTCCAAAATCTTATAAGGTCTAATAAAACTTGGCTTGAATTTTGGAGATGCAACCTTCATGGGAATATTTTTTGAAGACAACCAAACCATATCACCCACTTTAAACCGGGGACCAATGGTCCTATGCCGGTTGGAAAACCGTTGGGCCTTTTCCTGAGAGTGGGACAACTTATCCACTGCTTGGTCACAAATCTGCTGCATTCTCTCTACCACAGAATCCACACCTGGGCAGGCAGAAGCTTCCACCTGCCCCCAAGAAAATCGAGGATGAAACCGAAAGTTACAAAAGAAAGGGATCATCAAAGTGGCAAAACTAGCCCTATTGTTTAGCGTGAATTTGGCCAAGGGCAAAAATGAGACCTAATCATCCTGATCAGCAGATATAAAACATCTCAAATAGGACTCCAAAGTCTGATTTGTTCGCTCAGTCTGCCCATTGGTCTGAGGATGAAATGTAGAGGAGAAAGACAACTGAATTCCCAGTTTGGAACAAAAAGCTTTCCAAAATCTGGAAACAAACTGGACCCCTCTGTCCGACACAATGTTCTTAGGAATCCCGTGCAAACAAACCACTTGTTGTAAAAACAAGGACACCAGCTCAGAAGAAGATGGCAACTTTGGGAGTGGTACAAGATGGACCATCTTAGAAAATCTATCACAAATCACCCAAATAACAGTCATTATCTGAGAGACAGGGAGATCAGAGATAAAATCCATTGAGATATGGGTCCATGGCCTCCTGGGCACCGGCAGGGGCATCAACAAACCACTAGCACGAGAACAGGGCTTAGACCAAGAACAAGTCCCACAGGACTGCACAAAATTCCTGACATCACGAGATAAGGCAGGCCACCAAAAAGACCGACTCACCAAATCTCTGGTACCAAAGATACCTGGATGACAAGCCAACACGGAGCAATGAATTTCAGACGTTACTCTTTTCCTCCACTGGTCAGGAACATACAATTTTCCCATAGTGCATTGTTCAGGTTTATCCTCCTGAAATTCCTCCAGGGCACGTCTCAAATCAGGAGAGATGGTGGAAAGAACTACATCCTCATTTAGAATGGTAGTAGGCTCGGTCACATCAAGAGAATCCGCAAAGAAACTCCTAGAAAGGGTGTCCACCTTAACATTTTTAGTGCCCGGAAGAAAGGAGACCACAAAATTAAAACATGTAAAAAGCAAGGCCCACCAAGCCTGTATAGGATTCAAGTGCTTGGCTGATTCAAGATATATCGAATTCTTGTGATCGGTGAGGACTACAAATTGATGTCTAGCTCCCTCCAACCAATGTCTCCACTCTTCAAATGCCCACTTCATGGCCAATAATTCTCGATTCCCCATGTCATAGTTACGTTCAGATGGGGAAAATTTTCGAGAAATGAAGGCACAGGGATTCATCTTAGAGGTTACCGGATCTCTTTGAGACAAAACGGCTCCTGCACCAATCTCAGAAGCATCTATTTCCACCTGAAATGGGAGTGAAACATCAGGTTGCTGTAAGACCGGAGCAGAAGTGAATCTCTGCTTAAGCTCCTGAAATGCCGAGACTGCCTCTGGAGACCAATTCACCACATCAGCGCCCTTTTTGGTCTAATCATTCAGAGGTTTAACAATACCAGAAAAAATTACTTATAAATTTACGGTAGAAATTAGCAAAACCCCAAAACTTCTGAAGTGCCTTTAAAGAAGTGGGCTGAACCCAATCATAAATAGCCTATAGCTTGGCCGGGTCCATTTCAATAGCAGACGGGGACAAAATGAATCCCAAAAGCGAAATCCTCTGTACACCAAAAAGACATTTCGATCCCTTAACATACAGAGTATTTTCCCTCAAAATCCGGAACACAGTCCGGACATGTTCCACATGAGAATCCCAATCACTGGAAAAAATCAAAATATCATCCAGATAAATGATCAAAAACTTATCCACATGGTCCCGGAAAATATCGTTCATAAAAGAGTGGAAGATGGAAGGGGCATTAGTGAGCCCAAAAGGCATCACCGGGTACTCAAAATGTCCCTCCGGAGTATTAAACGCCATCTTCCATTCATCCCCGTGCTTGATGTGAATAAGATGATACACCTCCCTGAGGTCAAGTTTGGTAAACCAACAAGCACTTTTAACTCTGGAAAATAAATCAGAAATCAGGGGTAACGAGTAGAGTTGAGCGACTTTTGGTTTTTAGGGTCACGTTTCGTTTCGTGAAACCCGACTTTTCCAAAAGTCGGGTCGAGCAAGATCGTCCGATTTTAGGGAAAAGTCGGGGTCGTCCCGAAACACGAAACCCAATGTAAGTCAATGGGGAATAAAAGTCGGCAGTGAGAGGAGGACAGGAAACACACCTACAGTGCCCATTTGAATGCCAAAAGCATCAATTCTTCTTTCTTAAGCTTGTCAACCTTAATTAACTTCATAATACAAGTTACGCACTGAAAAATGGGGGTTATTTGGCTACAAACTGTGGGGGGGGAGGGCTGGCTCCAGGTTTTCATGTGCCCTGGGCGAAAGAGCGCCCCTTTAACACATACCACAACTCATCATGCTCCGATACGGCAGAGAAATAGCGGTATAGTACAATGAAAAATACCTCACTTTTTACATCTCATGACGAGGCCCATCTATTTCTCCATACAGAATCATTGGTCCCATATAATGTTTGAAACAGTTTATGATGAGCTCCACATAATGCTACAGTATATGTTGGTCCCCATGGATGAAGCTCCACTGTCTTATGGGCCCAAATAATGCTCCAAACATAATGGGCCCCATTTCTAATGCTCTAGTGTATAATGGGACCTGTAAATGCTGCTCCAGTGTCTGATGTCCACCTTTGGAATGTTCCAGTGTATGGTGGGCCCCATCTATCAGTGTATAGTGCTCCCCAAAAATTGCTGTCCCAACATTGAAAACAATCAAATAAGTCTCCTCGCTAGGGAATCCCTGTACTTGTCTGGACAGGTGCTGTAGCTTGCTTAACAGCTCGCCAGCCGTTCTCACGCCCAGTATGGATTACACGTGATTGCTCAAAGGTGAGAAAGGGTACCGTATCCCCAGATAACATGTATGGATAGCGTACACATTCAAAATATATGTCTCAGGAGGCAGGCTCAGACGGTGTTAGGCCCAGTATGGATTGCACGTGATTGCACAAAGGTTAGAAAGGGTACCGTATCCCCGGATAACATGTATGGATAGCGTACACATTCAAAATATATGTCTATACAGCATGAGGCAGGCTCAGACGGTGTTAGGCCCAGTATGGATTGCACGTGATTGCACAAAGGTTAGAAAGGGTACCGTATCCCTGGATAACATGTATGGATAGCGTACACATTCAAAATATATGTCTATACAGCATGAGGCAGGCTCAGACGGTGTTAGGCCCAGTATGGATTGCACGTGATTGCACAAAGGTTAGAAAGGGTACCGTATCCCTGGATAACATGTATGGATAGCGTACACATTCAAAATATATGTCTCAGGAGGCAGGCTCAGACGGTGTTAGGCCCAGTATGGATTGCACGTGATTGCACAAAGGTTAGAAAGGGTACCGTATCCCTGGATAACATGTATGGATAGCGTACACATTCAAAATATATGTCTATACAGCATGAGGCAGGCTCGGACGGTGTTAGGCCCAGTATGGATTGCACGTGATTGCACAAAGGTTAGAAAGGTTACCGTATCCCTGGATAACATGTATGGATAGCGTACACATTCAAAATATATGTCTCAGGAGGCAGGCTCAGACGGTGTTAGGCCCAGTATGGATTGCACGTGATTGCACAAAGGTTAGAAAGGGTACCGTATCCCCGGATAACATGTATGGATAGCGTACACATTCAAAATATATGTCTATACAGCATGAGGCAGGCTCAGATGGTGTTAGGCCCAGTATGGATTGCACGTGATTGCACAAAGGTTAGAAAGGGTACCGTATCCCTGGATAACATGTATGGATAGCATACACATTCAAAATATATGTCTATACAGCATGAGGCAGGCTCAGACGGTGTTAGGCCCAGTATGGATTGCACGTGATTGCACAAAGGTTAGAAAGGGTACCGTATCCCTGGATAACATGTATGGATAGCATACACATTCAAAATATATGTCTCAGGAGGCAGGCTCAGACGGTGTTAGGCCCAGTATGGATTGCACGTGATTGCACAAAGGTTAGAAAGGGTACCGTATCCCTGGATAACATGTATGGATAGCGTACACATTCAAAATATATGTCTATACAGCATGAGGCAGGCTCAGACGGTGTTAGGCCCAGTATGGATTGCACGTGATTGCACAAAGCTTAGAAAGGGTACCGTATCCCTGGATAACATGTATGGATAGCGTACACATTCAAAATATATGTCTATACAGCATGAGGCAGGCTCAGACGGTGTTAGGCCCAGTATGGATTGCACGTGATTGCACAAAGGTTAGAAAGGGTACCGTATCCCCGGATAACATGTATGGATAGCGTACACATTCAAAATATATGTCTCAGGAGGCAGGCTCAGACGGTGTTAGGCCCAGTATGGATTGCACGTGATTGCACAAAGGTTAGAAAGGGTACCGTATCCCCGGATAACATGTATGGATAGCGTACACATTCAAAATATATGTCTATACAGCATGAGGCAGGCTCAGACGGTGTTAGGCCCAGTATGGATTGCACGTGATTGCACAAAGGTTAGAAAGGGTACCGTATCCCCGGATAACATGTATGGATAGCGTACACATTCAAAATATATGTCTCAGGAGGCAGGCTCAGACGGTGTTAGGCCCAGTATGGATTGCACGTGATTGCACAAAGGTTAGAAAGGGTACCGTATCCCTGGATAACATGTATGGATAGCGTACACATTCAAAATATATGTCTCAGGAAGCAGGCTCAGACGGTGTTAGGCCCAGTATGGATTGCACGTGATTGCACAAAGGTTAGAAAGGGTACCGTATCCCTGGATAACATGTATGGATAGCGTACACATTCAAAATATATGTCTCAGGAGGCAGGCTCAGACGGTGTCAGGCACAGTATGGATTTGACGGCCCAGATTACACAGCGGAGGAGCAGGGAGAGGTAAAGATTGCAAATGCTGGGGCCCTGCCCAAGCAAGGGGGGCCCACTCGTGGGCGTCGGTACTGGCACTGGGCCCCTCATAGTACAGCGGTGTGTCTGACGGCGGCTGTGCACCACCACCGTCAGAGACACTTGATTGCACTATGAGGGACCCTGTGCCAGTGCCCGCGCCCAAGAGTCGGCCTACCCACCTGTCCAGGGCAACGGCACTCGCACGGTGTCGTGCGGTAGGTGGTGACCCCGGCCATGGGGGGGGAGGCAGCACAGTTAGGGAGTTTTAGAAAGTGGCATATGTTGATGTTGGACATTCAGCTGATGCAAAAGGCGAAATAGGTGAAGTACCAGGAAGAGGTGGACCAAAGCAAGCCATTTTTCTGTCACCTTATGTGTCATCAGGGGAAGGTGGGACAAAATCCTTGGAAACCCATGCGTGGTTCATTTTAATGAAGGTTAGATCATCCACATTTTGGGTTGACAGACGGGTCCTTTTTTCTGTCAGGATTGATCCAGCTGCACTGAAGACTCTTTCCGATAGCACACTTGCAGCTGGGCAAGCGAGCTCCTGTAAGGCATATTGGGCCAATTCAGGCCAGGTGTCCAGTTTAGCGGCCCAATAGTCAAAGGGGAATGACCTGTGTGGGAGAACATCGATATGGGAGGAAAAGTAGTTTGTTACCATAGTTGACAACTGCTGTCTCCTGTCACTTTCCATCGATGCAGTATTACCAGTTGTGTGAGCGGTATTTGAAAAATCAGTCCACAACATTGTCATGAAACCCCTGTCTCCAACGCCACTTCTGCTGTGTGCACCACGAACACCTCTGCCAAGCTGCCGCCGGCCCGTACGGCTCGTGTGAGAACCATCACCACTGCTGTGTGCTGGGAATGCCTCAAGCAACCGATTTACCAGAGTTGCTTGTTTATTAGCCAATATTAGGTCAAGGTTCTCCTGTGGCATGATGTTTTGTAATTTGCCTTTATAGCGTGGATCCAGGATGCTGGCCAACCAGTAGTCGTCATCGTTCATCATTTTGGCAATGCGGGGGTCCCTTTTTAGGATCCGCAAGGCATAATCTGACATGTGGGCCAATGTTCCTGGTGTCAATGATGCACTGCGAGTGCTGGGTGGAGGAGCACTTTCTGGCAAATCCACATCCCTCCAGTCACGCACAAACCCTGTACCAGACCTTGCCACGCCAACATTTTCACTTGCCCCACGAGATGCATCCTCCTCCCCTAAGTAATCATCCCCATCATCCTCCTCCTCCTCCTCTTCTTTCTCCACCTCGTCCAGGAGAGGTCCCTGAGCAGACAATGGCTGAATGTCATCAAGGATTCCCTCCTCCTCTTCCTCCTCATCAACATTGGCTGCAGACACCTGCTCCTTAAGGTGCGTCAAAGTTTGCATGAGCAGACGCGTAAGTGGAATGCTCATGCTTAGGATGGCGTCGTCTGCGCTTACCAGCCGTGTGCATTCCTCAAAACACTGAAGGACTTTACAAAGGTCTTTCAGCTTCGACCACTGCACGCCTGTCAACTCCATGTCTGCTCTCAAAGTGCCTGGCCGTGTATCCTCCCACAAATGCATTATGGCCTGCCTCTGCTCGCACAGCCGCTCCACCATGTGCAGGGTGGAGTTCCACCTTGTTGCAATGTCGATAATGAGGCAGTGGTTGGGAAGGTGGAGCAATCGCTGCAGCTTCTGCATACGAACGGAGTGTACAGGCGACCAGCGGATGTGCGCGCACAGTCTTCGCACCTTCTGGAGCAGGGCTGTTAACTCCGGATAATTTTTGAGGAAGCACTGCACCACCAGGTTCAAGGTGTGAGCCAAGCAAGGTATGTGGCTGAGTTTTGAAAGGGCTATGGCTGCCACAAAATTACGGCCGTTATCACTAACTACCTTGCATGCCTCAAGATGTACACTGCCCAGCCATGACTCAGTTTGTCGCTTCAAGTACTCGGCCAGCACCTCGGCGGTGTGTCTGTCGCCCAAACACATCATCTGCAGCACAGCCTGCTGACGCTTTCCACTAGCTGCTCGATAGGGGGACACATCGTGTGCAACAGTGGCAGCTGCAGATGGAGTGCTCGTACGACTGCGCTCTGTGGACGAGCTTTCGCTTCTGGAGGAGGTGGAGGAGGAGGATGGTCGAACGCCTACAGCCAACTGTTTCCTATACCGTGGGCTAGGCAGCACTGTCCCACCACCGCTGTCCCCTGTGGACCCTGCATCCACCACATTAACCCAGTGCGCAGTGATGGACACGTAACGGCCCTGGCCATGCCGACTGGACCATGCATCAGTTGTGAGGTGCACCTTTCCGCTCACTGACTGCTTGAGTGCATGGACAATGCGGTCTTTCACATGATGGTGGAGGGCTGGGATGGCTTTGCGAGAGAAGAAGTGGCGACTGGGTAGGTCATAGCGTGGTACTGCATAGGCCATGAGTTCGCGGAAAGCTGTGCTTTCCACCAACCGAAAGGGCATCATCTCAAACGAGATTAGTTTGGCAATGTGGGCGTTCAAACCCAGTGTACGCGGATGAGAGACTGAGTACTTTCTTGACCTACTCATAGTGTCTGGGAGGGTGAGCTGGACTTGAGAGCTGCATATGGTGGAAGTAGCGGTGGACAGGGCGGACTGAGAGAGGGTTGATGATGGTGATGGAGTTGGTGTTCTTTCTGATGGCCTAGAATCAGTATTTCGTTGATATAACAGTGGGATTCCCTGACTGCTGTGGTCTTGCAACGACACTTCAACATTTGCTGCTGTGCTAACCGGTGGGCTTACAGTGGGGGAAACAATGTAGCGTTGCTGACTACCTTCGTTGTGATCAGTTGCACATGTGGCACTTGAGGTTTGGTGTTGTGTCCACGCTTGCAAGTGCATGCTGGTTAAATGTCTAAGCATGCAACTGGTATTCAAATTTTTCAGATTTTTCCCTCGGCTAAAGGTCTTTGCGCACTTCTTACAGATAACCTTGGCCTGATCATGAGGATTTTGTTCAAAAAAGTGCCACACTGCACTCTTCCTACTTTGGCAGACATTTTGCGGCCTAGCAAGCTGTGATCTTTTGACCCTCTGGACAAGCTGTCCAGCAACTCTTTTGATGTTTGGAACCTGTCTTTGGAGTGCTCCGGGCCTGCCAGATAACAGCTGTTGCGATGTCGATGTCTGCTGTGGATGCTCCTCATCTGAGCTATTGGAAGCAGCACCCTCTTCCCCAAATGGATGCTAATCTGGGTCAACAACTGGGTCATCCATCATCTCCTTTTCTATGTCATGTGCACCTTCCTCTGTGTCACCGTGTATGGTGGTATAGTGTGCGGGAAGGGGCACCTGAGTCTCATCAGGGTCAGAATCTGGCTCTGTACACTGCGAGGACAATGTAGTGCTCTGAGTGAATGTACCAGCAGAATCATCCATCAGCGGCTGTGCATCAGTGCACTCCATGTCAGATTCATCTTGGCCTGGGTAATTCACCATTTGACTTGATAATCCAGGCATGGTATGTGAAAACAGCTCCATGGAGTAATCAGTAGTATGGCCTGCGTCATCCTTCAATCTTGGTTGGGGTGAAGGACACAAGGAAAGGTGTGGTTCATGAACATGAGCCTCCAATGACGACTCAGTGCTTTTACTTTTTACAACTGAAGAAGAGGAGGCGATAGAGCTGGAGGCTGAGTCAGCAATGTAAGACAAAACTTTTTCCTGATGCTCTGGCTTTAAAAGCGGTTTGCCAACTCCTAGAAAACTAAGCGTTCGAGGCCTTATGTAGCCAGACGATGACGCAGGGTCAGCACCTCCTGCATTCGGTCCTATTTTGCTCTTGCCACTACCATCAGATCCACCACCAACACCATCATTACCAGCTGCCAACCCCCGCCCAATTCCACGGCCTCTTCCACCAGCCTTCCTCATTTTTGGTAGAAATGTAGACAAAATCCAACAAACTATATAGTAATGTAAAACAAAGTACAACGTGTCTATAGGACAGGGGAGATTTTGAATTTCTGCACACACTTGTGGACAGTGGACACTTTTGGATTGTGTGAGGCCCACTGATATCTGAGCGCTATGTGACAGGCTCGATGGCACTGCTGTGACAAAAGTGACTAGAGGATAAGGGAGATTTTGAATATCTGCACACACTTTTGGACACTGGACACTTTTGGATTGTGTGAGGCCCACTGATATCTGAGCGCTATGTGACAGGCTCGATGGCACTGATGTGACAAAAGTGACTAGAGGATAAGGGAGATTTTGAATATCTGCACACACTTTTGGACACTGGACACTTTTGGATTGTGTGAGGCCCACTGATATCTGAGCGCTATGTGACAGGCTCGATGGCACAGCTGTGACAAAAGTGACTAGAGGATAAGGGAGATTTTGAATTTCTGCACACACTTGTGGACAGTGGACACTTTTGGATTGTGTGAGGCCCACTGATATCTGAGCGCTATGTCACAGGCTCGATGGCACTGCTGTGACAAAAGTGACTAGAGGATAAGGGAGATTTTGAATTTCTGCACACACTTGTGGACAGTGGACACTTTTGGATTGTGTGAGGCCCACTGATATCTGAGCGCTATGTGACAGGCTCGATGGCACAGCTGTGACAAAAGTGACTAGAGGATAAGGGAGATTTTGAATTTCTGCACACACTTGTGGACAGTGGACACTTTTGGATTGTGTGAGGCCCACTGATATCTGAGCGCTATGTCACAGGCTCGATGGCACTGCTGTGACAAAAGTGACTAGAGGATAAGGGAGATTTTGAATTTCTGCACACACTTTTGGACAGTGGACACTTTTGGATTGTGTGAGGCCCACTGATATCTGAGCGCTATGTGACAGGCTCGATGGCACAGCTGTGACAAAAGTGACTAGAGGATAAGGGAGATTTTGAATTTCTGCACACACTTGTGGACAGTGGACACTTTTGGATTGTGTGAGGCCCACTGATATCTGAGCGCTATGTGACAGGCTCGATGGCACAGCTGTGACAAAAGTGACTAGAGGATAAGGGAGATTTTGAATTTCTGCACACACTTGTGGACAGTGGACACTTTTGGATTGTGTGAGGCCCACTGATATCTGAGCGCTATGTGACAGGCTCGATGGCACAGCTGTGACCAAAGTGACTAGAGGATAAGGGAGATTTTGAATCTCTGCACACACTTTTGGACACTGGACACTTTTGGATTGTGTGAGGCCCAATGAATATCTGAGCGCTATGTGACAGGCTCGATGGCACAGCTGTGACAAAAGTGACTAGAGGATAAGGGAGATTGGATTGCTTTTAAAAAAGCAGTTTGCGGAGCAGTGGGTAAACAGCAATGCCAGCCTGTCAGGAAGCCTTAGAAGGCAGCCCAACAACCAACACCACTGATACACCACTATATAGCCTCCCCTTGCACTGCACACACAGTGACTGGTGTGTTGTGCAGGCCAAATTGATAGCAGCAGAAGCAGTTTTTTTTTCTTCTCAGCAGGACAAAAAAAAAAAATTGGGATTGCTTTTAAAAAAGCAGTTTGCGGAGCAGTGGGTAAACAGCAATGCCAGCCTGTCAGGAAGCCTTAAAAGGCAGCCCAACAACCAACACCACTGATACACCACTATATAGCCTCCCCTTGCACTGCACACACAGTGACTGGTGTGTTGTGCAGGCCATATCGCTAGCAGCAGAAGCAGTTTTTTTGTCTTCTTCCCTGCCTAACTCTCTCCCTACAGAATCAGCAGCAACCTCTCCCTATACTAAGATCGGCAGAAGTAAGATGGCGGTCGGCGTGCACGCCCTTTTATACCCCCTGTGACGCCCACCAAAGCAAGCCAATCACTTGCATGCCCTTCTGAAAGATGGTGGTGACCCGTGCCTATGTCATCACGTTGCCACAGTGTCCGTGGATCCTGATTGGCTGAAAAAGAGCGCAAAACAAACTTTTGAAACGCGACTTTGGCGCGTAAGTCGCCGACCTCGTGGCCGACCTCATCCTAGGGTCGGGTTTCATTTCATGAAACCCGACTTTGCCAAAAGTCGGCGACTTTTGAATTTTTTCGACCCGTTTCGCTCAACTCTAGTAACGAGTACTGATATTTAACAGTGATTTTGTTAAGGGAGCAATAGTCAATACATGGCCTTAATGAGCCATCTTTTTTGGCCACAAAGAAAAAAACAGCACCCAAAGGCGAAGAGGATGGTCTGATATAACCCTTTTCCAATGATTCCTTGATATAAGATTGCATAGCATCATGTTCAGGTGCCGAAGAGTTGATAAGCCGACCCTTGGGAAATTTACAACCGGGCATTAACTCAATTGCGCAGTCATAACTCTTATGGGGAGGCAAAGATGAGGACTTACTCTCACTAAATACATCAGAAAAATCAGCCAAATAGTCAGGAACGTCTTGAGACTGGGGAGAGGTGGAGAATAGAGATGAGCGACTTTGCCTTTTTTCGGGTCGAGTCGGGTTTCATGAAACCCGACTTTCTCAAAAGTCGGGTCGAACGAAATCGGCCGATTATCGTGAAAAGTCGAAGGCCAACTGAAACACGAAACCCAATGCAAGTCAATGGGGAAGCAAAGTCGGCAGCTAGTGGAGGACATTAAACACACCTACAGTGCCCATTTCAATGGCAAAAACATCAATTTTTATTACTGAAGCTTGTCAACCTTAATTTACTTCATAATACTAGTTACGCACTGAAAGCTGGGGGTTATTTGGCTAAAGTTGTGGGGGGGTAGGGCTGGCTCCAGGTTTTCATGTGCCCTGGGCCAAAGAGCGCCCCTTTAACACATACCACAGTTTATGATCCTCTGATACGGCAGAGAAATAGCGGTATAGTGCAATGAAAAATACTTCACTTTTTACATCTCATGACTGATATCGATTTTAAATTCTCCAATAGCTCCAAAAACGGACAGTATATTACTCCATACAGTATTATGGGCATCGCATAGTGCGCTATACAGAGTAATGAGGCCCATATATATCTCTATACAGAATCATTGGTTCCATATAATGTTTGAAACAGTATATGATGAGCTCCACATAATGCTACAGTATATGTTGGTCCCCATGGATGAAGCTCCACTGTCTTATGGGCCCAAATAATGCTCCATATATAATGGGCCCCATTTCTAATGCTCCAGTGTATAATGGGCCCTGTAAATGCTGCTCCAGTGTCTGATGTCCACCTTTGGAATGCTCCAGTGTATGGTGGGCCCCATATATCATTCTCCAGAGTATAGTGCTCCCCAAAAATTGCTGTCCCAACATTGAAAACAATTAAATAAGTCTCCTCGCTAGGGAATCCCTGTACTAGTCTGGACTCCTCCTCGTCCCCATCTTCCATCTCACTGCACTTGGCTGTTTAGGCAGAGGGCATACAGACGTGATGTCATTGCGCTCTCTGATCAGAATATCACTGTCAGGACACGCGGAAGACGTCATGGCGGTGGAGCAGGGAGAGGTAAGTATTTCAACTTTGCAAGTGCTGTGATCCGGAGCAAGCAGGGGGGCCCACTCGTTGGCGACGGCACTGGCACAGGGCCCCTCATAGTACGGTGGTGTGTGGCGGTGTGTCCCACCGACAGAGACACTTTTGCGTACTATGAGGGGCCCTGTGCTAGTGCCATCACCCATGAGTATGCCCCCCACCTGCTCAAGGAACCTGCACTTTCATCTGCACCTTCCTCTTTGTCACCTTGTAAGGTGGTATAGTATGCAGGAAGGGGAACCTGAGTTTCCTCAGGGTCACATTCTGGCTGTGTAGAGTGTGAGGGGAATGTAGTGGTCTGGGTCAATGTACCAGCAGAATCATCTAGCAGTGCCTGGGCATCAGTGCACTTGTGGCGTCCCCAGGAGTACGGTCGCCACAGTGGCATTACCTTCCTCCTAGGGAGTGTGTTGTCAAGCTTGGGAGCAACGAAGGATCTCTCTAGCAGTGAAACCAACACACAACACATTTCCCACTCCAGGCTAGCAGGGAGACCTCTGAACCTGACTGCTGAGGAGCTGCTCTCTGTGGTCGGGAGGAGGTAAGTTAGGGCACTCTGTGCAGGGAAGGGGAAGTGTGTGGACGTTAGAAGGGGAGCTGGAGGATGAGCAGAGTTAAGGCTCACTCCTAGCTGGAGCGCATGGTCCAGATTCCGGTCTCCGAGTTTGTAGGGACACTGACGTTCCTGCAGCCAAAACCGGAGGAAGTAGCAGTTGTAAATGCTCTGTACCCAACTAAGGCTCGGAGGCCCCAGCATCGACGTGTGGGAGCCAGAAGGAAAAGGCTAGGGCTGCCTGCCATACGATAAAGATCCAAAAGAGAGTCAACAGGGGGAACTTCATTGAACTCAGCACTGCGAATACCTCAGATAAGCGCTAGAACGGAGGCCACACTACATATCTGCAGAGAGAGAATTCGAAATTGGCTTTCAGGCTGACCAACTCCTTCTCCATCTGTACTCTGGGTCCTGGATGGCACTTACCAAGTACAGGTAAAGGAACTGCATGACTGTGTATGTCATCTTTCACTTGCGCCTGGCGCACGGCTCTGCTACATCCTGCACTGCACACCATCTACCAACTCTTTCATCTGCCCTGCGACTACGGCCCTACCTGTGCAGGGCTTCTACATCTTAGCTGCACCACAACATCTGTCCCAGAGAAGCGACACTGCAGCGCTGGTCAATCTAATCAGAAACCACAGGTGGCGTCATGTATCATTCACCTATAAACGTAATTCACCCCTTTGCATGGATGCCCGGGGCCACGGAACGGGTCACCACCACCGTGACACATCCCTGTGAGACACCGGCCCGGTACCAATTAACCCCACTGCCCTGGCTGGCCACCCACACTCCATGTCTGATTGATCTTGGACTTGGGAATACATGATTTGACTTGATAACCCAGGCATGGTATGATAGAAAGAGCTACATGGACTAATGTGAAGTGTGGCCTGCTGCATCATTCACTTTTGGTGGGGGTGAAGGACACAAGGAAAGGGGTTCTTCCTGACCAGGAGCCAGCACTTGACGACTCAGTGCTTGCATTTTTTGAAACTTCAGAAGAGGAGGGCATATTTGCTGGAGTCTGTTTCGGCAATGTAAGCCAAAACCAGTTCCTCTTGCTCCACCTTTAAAAGCGGTTAACCTACTCCCAGAAAAGGTAGCCTTCCAGGCGTTCCGGAGCCAGACCATGACGCAGGCTCAACACCTCCTGCCTTAGCTGCTATTGTGCTTTTGCCACTACCAGCAGATGCACCACCACCATCAGCACCAGCTGGCCCCCCCACGTCCGCGGCCTCTTCCACCAAACTTCAAAATTTTGCAGAAAATAGACCCAAAATAACATCAGATATATGGCACTGTATCAGAAGCGTACAGCTCTATTCAGTCAAAGGATAATTGTCAATCTCCCTATATATTCCATCAGTCACACAGAGACGATCACAGGCTCAGTATGGATTAGACAAGAATATAAAAATTAGACAAAGTGTACAGTATCAACAGATAGCAGGTATATATAGTATAGTTTAAACATTCTAAATCTCCGTAGATATTTGAGGAGGCACACACAGACACTCTCAGGCTCAGTATTGGATTACAACACAATCTAAAAAGCCGTAAAACGGTAATGGATCTCAAGAGTACAGCTGTACACAGTGTAGGTGTCATTGTTGTCAATTTCAGTATTTATTTCCACAGTCAGAAAATAACTCTCACTTGGTCAGTTTGGATTAGACCAGAATATAACAAGCAGTAAATGGGTAATGTATCCCAAGCATAGAGCTGTATACAGTGTTGGGGTAATTTTTAAATGTACATCTAAATTGCAGGAGTAACCCATGGACACTCACATGCTCAGGATGGATCACACCACAATATAACAAGAAGATCCGCAAGAAATAATCACACATGTGGGACAATGTTCCAGGTGTCAATGATACACTTAGAGTGTTGGTTGGAGGAGGACTTCCTGGCAGAAAGGGTACAGTATCACCAGATACCAGGTATATATAGCATAGTTTAAACATTAACAATGTATGTCTATATATCAGGAGTAGTGTTGAGCCACCCCGCTAGTGTTTTGGTTCGTCGCACAGGAGGCAAGTTCGTCGAATGTTCGTCGAACGTTCGAAGAACACCGTCGAACCCCATTCAAAACAGTGGCAGGCAAACACAAACACATAGAAAACAATTACAAAACACCTTTAAAGGTGTCCCAAAGCAGACAAAATGCTCAGAAAATAAAAATAACATATGGAAAAGGGCAACTACATTTTGAAAAGAGGTGGAGGAGTAAAAGGAGGAGGTGGAGGAGACACAGATATAGGCTTGTCATGCCCTTAGAAAGTCAAGAAACGCTGGAATAAAAATGTAAAATGCAAACCAAAAAAATAAAAAATTCTGAAATCGAACACGATCATATACCGTCGGACTGCCCACCAATAAATTATGGCAACTGCCGATGGGGCGGCGTTATTCACATGAACCTCCAAACTGCGTCCATGAAGGCAAAGTGTTTGGTTTCCGGGGGCTGTATAATTGCAAAGCTGAACCTTAAAGGAATGTCCAAAAGGGCACCACCAGGAGTGGAGCCTGTGGCTTAATTGGACTCCACCAGGGAAACCACAACCATACAAGCTACAGAAAAGATGGACAAATTGCAAGCTTTGTCATTTCTGTGTGTGGTGTGGTATGTCCGTTTGTAGTTGTGCTAGCGATTTCTCAGCTTTATTCCGTTAACGACCGAGACTCCGGCATGCCCCCGCGGTACGCGTCAAGCTTACTAGAGGGATATGCGAGGCTCTGGCACGCGAGATCGAGCAATAACAGGTCTATCATGCCCTTAAATGTCCGGGGCTGCATGCACGCTACACTGAATGGACCAGCTTTTGTCGCTTACAGGTGCTGATAACCCGCTGAACACCGTTAGTGATGGGGATCTGGGATTCCAATTATTCCCCGCAAACGATAATTTCCCAGTAAGTGGAGGTCAACCGCAATTACGGAATTAGGCCTAACTGGCATTCCTGACAAAATGAAAAAATTACGTGTCCAAACCACAGGTGCTGTAGCTTGCTTAACAGCTCGGCAGCCGCTCTCAAGCCCAGTAAGGATTCGACAACATTGTAGAAAGTTGATAAAGGGTACAGTCTCACCGGATAACACATATATATGTAGCAGGAGGCAAGCTCAGACGGTCTCAGGCCCAGTATGGATTAGACGTGATTGGACAAAGGTGAGAAATGGTACATTATCACTGGATAGCAGGTATATATAGCATAGTTTAAACATTTAAAATCTCCGTGTTCTCAGTATGGATTAGACAACAATCTAAAAAGTAGAAAAAAGGAATTGTTTTTGGAGCGTACACCAGTATATACTTTTGGTGGTATTTTTAAATCTTCATATATATTTCTGTCTCAGTAAGACAGTCCAGCCTCTCCGACATAGGAAATGAGATGCATACAATAACTGACATAAAGTCTAGTGATTGCAGAAGTCTAGGAATTAACAATCACGAGAAAAACTGCCGTCACAATTCTCAGAGGCGATGCTGACCCTCAATTAATTTGTGTGTGGAGACAGCGAAAACATAACTTTGTGAAGAAAGTGTTGCTGTAACGCAGTACCGTTGATCCCATCAGCGTTACTCATCTCCATCAAATTTTAATCACAGGGAGAGATGTAAACATGTTGCTCACTGCCTATCATGATCTGTCACGTAACTTTGGAGTGCAAAAGACAGAAGCCACAGGTCGTAGGTGATTCTATGGGATTGGCATGAGAGGGCACATTTAAAAATGTGCGCCGGAATGTCACGCGTCTGTGAGTAGGAAAACTGTGAAAGCTGATGATAAACCACCATTACATGTCATTGTGAGTCGAGGTCCATAAGAAATGGAAGCCACTGATCAGTTGAAGCTAGAGCCCGGCCAGCGGGACAGGGCATACCTACGTCTTAACCATCATCTATCAGTTCAACAAATTTGTAGTGGCAGTCCCAGTGAAGGATTTGACAGCACAGACTACACAGCGGAGGAGCAGGAAGAGGTAAACATTGAAAATGCTGTGGCCCTGCCCAAGCAAGGGGGGCACACTCGTGGGTGTCGGTACTGGCACTGGGCCCCTCATAGTACGGCGGTGTGTCTGACGGCGGGTGTGCACCCCCACCGTCAGAGACACTTGATTGCACTATGAGGGACCCTGTGCCAGTGCCCGCGCCCAAGAGTCGGCCCACCCACCTGTCCAGGGCAACGGCACTAGCACGCTTGGGTGCGCTAGGTGGTGGCCCCAGCCATGGGGGGGAGGCAGCCCAGTTAGGGAGGTTTACAAAATGGCATATGTTGATGTTGGACATTCAGCTGCTGCAAAAGGCGAAATTGGGCAAGTGCGAGGAAGAGGAGGACCAAAGCAAGTCATTTTTCTGGCAACCTAGGTGTCATCAGGGGAAGGTGGGACAAAATCCTTGGAAACCCATGCATGGTTCATTTTAATGAAGGTTTGATCATCCACATTTTGGGTCGACAGACGGGTCCTTTTTTCTGTTAGGATTGATCCAGCTGCACTGAAGACTCTTTCTGATAGCACACTTGCATCTAGGCAAGCGAGCTCCTGTAAGGCATATTGTGCCAATTCAGGCCAGGTGTCCAGTTTAGCGGCGCAATAATCAAATGGGAATGACCTGTGAGGGAGAACATCGATATGGGACGAGAAGTAGTTTGTAACCATAGTTGACAACTGCTGTTTCCTGTCACTTTCAATCGATGCAGTATTACCAGTCGTGTGAGCGGGACTTGAAAAATCAGTCCACAACATGGTCATGAAACCCCTGTCTCCAACGCCACTTCTGATGTGTGCACCATGAACACCTCTTTCAAGCTGCCCCCGGCCCCTACGGCTCGTGTGAGAACCATCACCGCTGCTGTGTGCTGGGAATGCCTCAACCAACCGGTTTACCAGAGTTGCTTGTTAGCCAATATTAGGTCAAGGTTCTCCTTTGGCATTATGTTTTAGAAATTGCCTATATAGGGTGGATCCAGGAAGCTGGCTAACCAGTAGTCGTCATTGTTCATCATTTTGGCAATGCAGGGGTCCCTTTTTAGGATCTGCAAGGCATAATCTGACATGTGGGTCAATGTTCCCGGTGTCAATGATGCACTGCGAGTGCTGGGTGGAGGAGCGCTTTCTGGCAAATCCACATCCCTCCAGTCACGCACAAACCCTGTACCAGACCTTGCCACGCCAACATTTTCTCTTGCCCCACGAGAAGCATCCTCCTCCCCTAAATAATCATCCCCATCATCCTCCTCCTCCTCCTCCTCCTCCTCCACCTCATCCAGGGGAGGTCCCGGAGCAGACAATGGCTGACTGTCATCAAGGCTTCCCTCCTCCTCTTCCTCCTCGGCTGCAGACGCCTGCTCCTTAATGTGCATCAAAGTTTGCATGAGCAGACGCATAAGTGGGATGCTCATGCTTATGATTGTCATGATCTCAGTGCGGGTTTGACTCGCACACGTGGGGTTAATGTCTGGAACCAGTGCTGATGACTGGCATTTCTTGGGTTAAAGGTTGTGATCCCAGTGCAGGCTTACCTGCACACCTGGGGCTATGATTGTGGCCTCTCCCTGGTTCTGGGAGAGGCTTCTTATAGCCTCAGGACGCTCCCATCCCTGTCAGTTATACTCTTGCCCTTGGCATAGTGTGGTGACCCTTGAGTGTGTTTTTGCTGTGTTCTGGTTGCTTGATTCTCTGTGTATGACTCGGTCTGTTCTCTGGATATTGTTTTGGATTCTGCTTGGTACCTTCTGTGTCTGTTTGGTTTTGACTGCTGCTTGGCCCTGACTATCCGCTCTGTCTCATCCTTGGTACGGCTATCTCTGTGTATGAACCCCGTTTTGCCTGACTCTGAGTAATTCTGTATAGTGTCTTTCCATCTCGCTAAGCCCCGCCCCCTTGCAGTCACCGTAAGTCCCGTGTCTGCTTGCTAAACTTCAGCATCCACAGGTCCTGTGCATCGGTACTTTCTGGCTGTACCTGACCCCGGTACCCCTACAGTGCGGGTGAGTCCCTGCTCAGCGTAGGCTGCACGCCAGCACTGACAGGATCCTGACACTCAGGACACGCGCACTGGCTCAGTGAGCAAGTACAGTGCGGTGTTCCTGACAATGATGGCATCGTCTGCGCTTACCAGCCATGTGCATTCCTCAAAACACTGAAGGACTTTACAGAGGTCTTTCAGCTTCGACCTCTGCACACCTGTCAACTCCATGTCTGCTCTCAAAGTCCCTGGCCCTGTATCCTCCCACAAATGCATTACGGCCTGCCTCTGTTCGCACAGCCGCTCAACCATGTGCAGGGTGGAGTTCCACCTTGTTGCAACGTCGATAATTAGGCGGTGCTTGGGAAGGTGGAGCAATCGCTGCAGCTTCTGCATACGACTGGAGTGTATCGGCGACCGGCGGATGTGCAAGCACAGTCTTCGAACCTTATGGAGCAGGCCTGTTAACTCCGGATAATTATTGAGGAAGCACTGCACCACCAGGTTCAAGGTGTGAGCCAAGCAAGGTATGTGTCTGAGTTTTGAAAGGGCTATGGCTGCCACAAAATTCCAGCCGTTAACACTAACTACCTTGCCTGCCTCAAGATGTAGACTGCCCAGCCATGACTCAGTTTGTCGCTGAAAGTAGTCGGCCAGTACTTCCGTGGTGTGTCTGTCGCCCAAACACATCTTCTGCAACACAGCCTGCTGACGCTTTCCACTAGCTGATTGATAGGGGGACACCTCGTGTGCAACACTGGCAGCTGCGGATGGAGTGCTCATGCGACTGGGCCCTGTGGATGAGCTTTCGCTTCTGGAGGAGGAGGGTCGAACGCCTACAGCAAACTGTTTGCTATACCGTGGGCTAGGCAGCACTGTCCCACCACCGCTGTCCCCTGTGGACCCTGCATCCACCACATTAACCCAGTGCACAGTGATGGACATGTAACGGCCCTGGCCATGCCTACTGGACCATGCATCAGTTGTGAGGTGCACCTTTCCACTCACTGATTGCTTGAGTGCATGGACAATGCGGTCTTTCACATGAAGGTGGAGGGCTGGGATGTCTTTGCGAGAAAAGAAGTGGCGACTGGGTAGGTCATAGCGTGGTACTGCGCAGGCCATGAGTTCGCGGAAAGCTGCGCTTTCAACCAACCGGTAGGGCATCATCTCTAATGAGATTAGTTTGGCAATGTGGGCGTTCAAATCCAGTGTATGCGGATGAGAGGATGAGTATTTTCTTGTCCTGCTCATAGTCTCTGGTAAGTCTCTGGACTTGAGAGCTGCATATGGTGGAACTAGCAGTGGACATGGCGGACTGAGAGAGGGTTGATGATGGTGATGGAGTTGGTGTTCTTTCTGATGGCCTAGATTCAGTCTTTCGTTGATATAACATTGTGATTCTCTGACTGCTTTGGCCTTGCGACGACACCTCAACATTTGCTGCTGGTGGTGTGCTAACCGGTGGGCTTACAGTGGGGGAAACAATGTAGCGTTGCTGACTACCTTCTTTGGGAGCAGTTGCACATGTGGTACGTGAGGTTTGGTAGTCCGTCCACGCTTGCAAGTGCATGGTGGTTAAATGTCTAAGCATGCAACTGGTATTCAAATTTCTCAGATTTTTCCCTCAGCTAAAGGTCTTTGCGCACTTCTTACAGATAACCTTTGCCTGATCATTAGGATTTTGTTCAAAAAAGTGCCACACTGCACCCTTCCTACTATGGAAGACATTTTGAGGCCTTGCACGCTGTGCTATTTTGACCGTCTGGCCAAGCTGTCCTGCAACTCTTGCTTTTTGTAACCCGTTTTTGGACTGCTCCGGGCCTGCCAGATAACAGCTGTTGCGATGTCGATGCCTGCTGCAGATGCTCCTCCTCCTCTTCTGAGCTATTGGCAGCGGCACCCTCTTCCCCCAATGGATGCCAATCTGGGTCAACAACTGGGTCATCCATCACCTTCTCTTCAATGTCATGTGCACCTTCCTCTGTGTCACCGTGTATGGTGGTATAGTATGCGGGAAGGGGCACCTGAGTTTCATCAGGGTCAGATTCTGGCTCAGTACACTGCGAGGACGATGTAGTGCTCTGAGTGAATGTACCAGCAGATAAATCTAGCAGTGGCTGTGCATCAGTGCACTCCATGTCAGTTTCATCTTGGACTGGGGAATTCACGATTTGACTTGATAACCCAGGTATGGTATGAGAAAACAGCTCCATGGAGTAATCTGTAGTGTGGCCTGCCGCATCCTTCACTTTTGGTAGGGGTGAAGGACACAAGGAAAGGTGTTGTTCCTGACCAGGAGCCTCCACTGATGAGGCAGTGCTTTTATTTTTTGAAACTTCAGAAGAGGAGGCGATAGACCTGGAGGCTGTGTCAGCAATGTAAGCCAAAACTTGTTCCTGAAGCTCCGGCTTTAAAAGCTGTTTACCTACTCCCAGAAAAGGGAGCCTACGGGGTCTTGTGGAGCCAGACAATGATGCCGCCTCACCACCTCCTGCCTTAGGTGCTATTGTGCTTTTGCCACAACCAGCAGAAACACCAACACCACCATCAGGACCCACTGGCAACCCCCGCCCTCTTCCACGGCCTCTTCCACCATGCTTCTTCATTTTTTTGAAAAAGGTACCCAAAATAACAACAGCTATATGGTACTGTAAAACAAGGTAAAGGGTCTATAGAGTATTGGTGAGAATTTGAATCTCACTGTAGATTGGAGGACACTGAACTATTGTCTCAGGCCCAGTATAGATTACACCGCAGTGTGACAAGCAGAAATTGGCTGGTGTATGAGAAGGCAAAAGCTGTATAGAGTATTGGTGAGAATTTGAATCTCAATGTAGATTGGAGGACGCTGAACTATTGTCTCAGGCACAGTATAGATTACACCGCAATGTGACAGGCAGAAATTGTCTAGAAGGCAGAAGCTGTATAGAGTATTGGTGAGAATTTGAATCTCACTGTAGATTGGAGGACGCTGAACTATTCTCAGGCCTAGTATAGATTACACCTCTTTGTGACAGGCAGAAATTGGCTGGTGTATGAGAAGGCAGAAGCTGTATAGAGTTTTGGTGAGGATTTTAATCTCACTGTAGATTGGAGGATGCTGAACTATTGTCTCAGGCCCAGTATAGATTACATCGCAATTTGAGAGGCAGAAATTGGCTGGTGTATGAGAAGATAGAAGCTGTATAGAGTATTGGTGAGAACTTGAATCTCAATGTAGATTGGAGGACGCTGAACTATTGTCTCAGGCCCAGTAGAGATTACACCGCAATGTGACAGGCAGAAATTGGCTGGTGTATGAGAAGGCAAAAGCTGTATAGAGTATTGGTGAGAATTTGAATCTCAATGTAGATTGGAGCACGCTGAACGATTGTCTCAGGCCCAGTATAGATTACACCGCAATGTGACAGGCAGAAATTGTCTGGTGTATGAGAAGGCAGAAGCTGTATAGAGTATTGGTGAGAATTTGAATCTCACTGTAGATTGGAGGACGCTGAACTATTGTCTCAGGCCCAGTATAGATTACACCGCTATGTGACAGGCAGAAATTGGCTGGTGTATGAGAAGGCAGAAGCTGTATAGAGTATTGGTGAGAATTTGAATCTCAATGTAGATTGGAGGACGCTGAACTATTGTCTCAGGCCCAGTATAGATTACACCACAATGTGAGAGGCACAAATTGGCTGGTGTATAGTGTTGAGCTTTCCGATACCGCAAGTATCGGGTATCGGCCGATATTAGCTGTATCGGAATTCCGATACTGACTTCCGATGCTTTTTTCGTATCGGATACCGGAATCGGAAGTTCCCATAAAGCTATCAGCCTGCTCGATTTGATTCAGCCAATGGGAATCCTCAGAAGTGTGGGCACATCCTGTTTGGCATGTTAACTATTGGTATGGCTGTGACTGGCTGCTGAAATGACGTCATCATGATGCGCGGTCTGTGCGCATCATGATGTGCGGTCTGTGCCGACTGCGGGGGGTCTGTGCCGACTATCGTGGGTCTGTACGGGCCTGCCGGGTGCCTGTGCCGGCTGCCGGTGGTCTGTACGGGCCTCTCGGGGGTCTTGTGTGTGTGCAGGCATCGTCCGATGGGACTACAAGTCCCATCGGGCGATGCCTGCTACACTGACAGTGATTGACACATTAGCCAATGATGGGACAGTAGCAGTCCCATCATCCGGCTAATGTGTTGAATGTAAAAAAAAAAAAAAACATACTACATACATACAACATACATATATACTACATACAAACTACATACATACTACATGCATGCTACATATAGACAACATACATACTACATACATGCTACATACATGCTACATACATACTACATACATACAACATATATACTACATACATACTACATACATACTGCATACATGCTACATACATACTACATACAACATATATACTACATTCATACAACATACATATGTACTACATACATACTACATACATGCTACATATATACATACTACATACATACTACATACAGTACATACTACATTCATACAACATACATATATACTACATACATGCTACATACATGCTACATACATACTACATATATACTACATTCATACAACATACATATATACTACATACATACTGCATACATACTACATACATACTATATACATACTATATACATACTACATACATACTACATTCATACAACATAGATATATACTACATACATACTACATACATACTACATACATATATACATACTATATACATACTATATACATACTACATAAATACTACATTCATACAACATACATATATACTACATACATACTACATACATACAAAATATATACTACATTCATACAACATACATATATACTACATACATACTGCATACATACTACATGCATACATACTATATACATACTATATACATACTACATACATACTACATTCATACAACATAGATATATACTACATACATACTACATACATATATACATACTATATACATACTATATACATACTACATACATACTACATTCATACAACATACATATATACTACATACATACAACATACATATATACTACATACATACTACATACATGCTACATATATACATACTACATACATATATACTACATACATACTACATACATACTACATACATACATACTACATACATACAACATACATATATACTACATACATACTACATACATATATACTACATACATGCTACATACATACTACATACATACAACATGCTACAGACATACAACATACATACTACATACTGCATACATACAACATATGTACATTCATACAATACATACATAGACATACAGTACATATAACACAGAGTACATACTCACCAATACTTGTAACATTGCTCCCCGAAGCCAGTGACATCTAAGGAAAAATATGAAAATAACAAACAAGCCATATACTCCCTGATCCGCAGAAATCCACGCGTGTCTCCTGTGGAGAGCAGCAGCATTAGCTGATGCGACCGCTCTCTAGGGGCTCAAGGAATCCAGTGTCGTGAGGTAGGTATCCTTCTGCACTGTATTCCTCCGCCACTGTAAAAAAAATAGTCCCTAGTCTCACTTTTGGCATTGCTGTGTGAAAAAGTTCCCACGCAGCATTTGCCATAAAGTGAGACCAGGGACTATTTTTTTACAGTGGCGGAGGAATACAGTGGGAAGGATACCTACCTCCCGACACTGGATTCCTGAGCCCCGTAGAGAGCGGTCGCATCAGCTGATGCTGCTGCTCTCCACGGAAGATCGGCGTGGGACACTCACTCGTGGATTTCTGTGGATCAGGGAGTATTTGGTGGTTTGTTATTTTCATATTTTTCCTTAGATGACACTGGCTTCGGGGATCAAAGTGACAAGTAATGGTGAGTATGTACTCTATGTTGTATGTACTGTATGTCTATATGTATGTATTGTATGTAGTATGTATGTTGTATGTCTGTAGCATGTTGTATGTATGTAGTATATATGTATGTTGTATGAATGTAGTATATATGTAGTATGTATATATGTAGTATGTATGTAGTATGTATGTAGTATGTATATATGTAGTATGTATGTAGTATGTATGTATGTAGTATGTATGTAGTATGTATATATGTAGTATGTATGTAGTATGTATGTAGTATATATATATATATATATATATGTAGTATGTATGTAGTATGTATGTATGTTGTATGAATGTAGTACATATGTAGTATGTATGTTGTATGAATGTAGTATATATGTAGTATGTATGTATGTAGTATGTATGTAGTATGTATATATGTAGTATGCATGTAGTATATATGTAGTATGTATGTAGTATGTATACATGTAGTATGTATGTAGTATGTATACATGTAGTATGTATGTAGTATGTATATATGTAGTATGTATGTAGTATGAATATATGTAGTATGTATGTATGCAGTATGTATGTAGCATGTATGTAGTATGTTTTTTTTTTTACATTCAACACATTAGCCGGATGATGGGACTACTACTGTCCCATCATTGGCTAATGTGTCAATCACCGTCACGGTAGCAGGCATCGCCCGATGGGACTTGTACGAAGGTACGCCGAAACGCGCGTCGGGGCTGGCACATCCTGGGGACAGAAGCAGCAGAAAGGTATCCACATTGTGCTCACTTCTTTTATTATTTATTTTTCACTATAAGCGCTGATTTATCGTATCACCTCATCACCGCAGCACATCGCACTTTATGTGCGGCAGCTTATTAGTTTATTCATTTATTTTTTATTTATTATTAATTTTTTCAGCACTTGGTCTTAAATATATGTGTATATATACATATTTATACAGGGATTTTTTGTACACTTTTTTATTCACTTTTTTTCAACACATTGCACTTTATTTGTGGTAATATATTTATTATTTATTATTAATTAATCTTTTTTATTGTATATTTGTTTTATTTTTATATTACATTTTTTAATATATATATATTTTTTTACACAGTTCTTTCTTGCTTGCACTTATCATCTGTAGTTTTGCACTTGATATATATGTTTATATATTTATATATCATATATTAATTATAAATTTTTGTTTTCACTAGATTTTGTATGACATTATTGTTGGTGTATTTTTACTAAGTATTTACAGCTGTCCCCTGGCTGTGCCTTCATTTTGGCATTGACCTCCCCTTATTAATTTATTTTAATTATATATATAATGTATACATTTGTTTGTTAAATAATAAAATAAAGAAATTTTAATTATTGGACATTTCCCTCGGTTTTTTCGTTTGTTTTATCTTATTTGTCCGAGTTGTCTTTTTAATATTTTCCATGGGTGCATAACTATGATATTTAGGTGAATTTTATATACTGCACTTTCCTTGAGTTATTTTATTTTACGACTAAGATGGTAGTGCATCCAGCAGAGCGGGGCAAGTCTGTTACGAAATCCATAGCGATTTGCCGCCATGGAGACTCCGGAACTGGTAACGGGTGAAGAAGGCCAGGAGGCCGTGTTCTTGGAACCTTGTTTTGAGCACAGGTCGTGCAAGAGGCTACATAGTCCATCACGTCTTGGCGAAGGGAGGGCCACCAGTAGTAACGGGAGAGAAGCAGGAGGGTCTTCTTGGTACCAACGTGCCTGGCAACCTTAGAGGAGTCACCCCAGCACAGCACCTCCGGGCGTTTATTCTGGGGAACGAAGGTTTTGCTTGGTGGAGAGGAAGAGAATTTCACAGGAGCCACGGTGATAACTTTGGCAGGCTCGATAATATAAGAAGGACCCTCATCCCCTTCAGGCGACTGCAAGGACCTGGAGAGAGCATCCGCTTTGATGTTCTTATTGTCGGGACGGAATTGCAGCTTGAAATCTAAACAAGAAAAATACAGAGCCCATCTGGCTTGTCTGGAGTTGAGTCTCTGAGCGGAGTGCAGATAGGCCAAATTCTTGTGGTCCGTGAAGATAGTAAAGGGGTGCACTTCCCCTTCAAGCAGGTATCGCCATTCCTCCAGGGCCATTTTAATGGCCAACAATTCCCGGTATCCAATGGAGTAATTGCACTCTGCCGGTGAAAAGGACTTGGAAAAGAACCCACAGGGGACCAGCCGTCCAGAGGGAGTCTGCTGGGAAAGGACCGCCCCGGCTCCTGTGGAGGAGGCATCCACCTCTAGGACAAAAGGCCTACTGACCACCGGGCGATGTAAGATCGGTGCTGATGCAAAAGAGCGTTTCAAGGCAAGGAAGGCCTCTTCAGCTTCGGGAGACCAGCTGTTTGACTTGGTTCCTTTACGGGTAAGGACCGTAATGGGCTTGGTCACTGTGGAAAAATGAGGCACAAACTGTCGGTAATAATTAGCGAATCCGAGGAAACGCTGGATGGCTTTTATACCAACAGAATGAGGCCATTTGAGCACCGCTGAGAGCTTCTCTGGATCCATCTTCAGGCGGAATCCGTGATTATATACCCCAAGAAGGGTAACAAGGTTTGCTCAAAGAGGCATTTCTCAATCTTGGCGTAGAGATGATTCTCCCGAAGGAAATGCCGGACCATGCGAACTCTTCTCCGATGAGAGGATAGGTCGGGCGAAAAGATGAGAATATCATCTAAGCACACCACCACGCAGGAATACAGTAGATCCTGAAACACCTCATTAACGAATTCCTGAAACACGGCAGGAGCATTGCAGAGGCCAAACGGCATGACTAAATATTCATAATGCCCATCCCGGGTATTGAAGGCCGTCTTCCACTCGTCCCCTGCATGGATCCGGATTAGATTATAAGCTCCCCGCAGATCCAACTTCGTGAAGACCCGAGCCCCCCTCAGCCGGTCGAAGAGTTCAGGGATGAGCGGAAGCGGGTATCGATTCATAACGGTGATGTTGTTCAGGCCCCGGTAGTCAATACAGGGTCGGAGTGATCCGTCTTTCTTCCGAACAAAGAAAAAGCCTGCGCCTGCAGGGGACAAGGACTTCCGAATGAACCCCTTGGCCAGATTTTCTTGAATGTATTCCGTCATAGCCGTGGTCTCTGCTGGGGATAGAGGATACGTTCTCCCTCTAGGAGGAGTGGCCCCGGGAATCAGGTCGATAGGACAGTCATAGGCCCGGTGCGGAGGTAGTGAATCCGCTTCTTTTTTGCTGAAGACATCAGCATACGTGTGATACGGTGCGGGAAGGCCCGGGAGTTCGACAGACTTAGGCAGCGGACGAGGAAAGATGACGGACTGCAGGCAACGTTCATGGCAGGAGTGACCCCACCGCAGAATCTCCCCCGAGCGCCAGTCAACAACCGGCTCGTGCAACCTGAGCCTGGGTAATCCAAGGAGAATGGCATGGGATAATCGCGTCAGGACGTAAAAAAGCGATCCTCTCGAGATGAAGTGCTCCAATTTGCAGGTCTACGGCCGGTTTCACATTAGCGCTTTTTAAGCGCACGCACGGCCGGGGGTAGCTCCGCCCCCGAGCCGGCTCTCTGCCCGGCGTGCCCGCCCCTTGCTTGTAGCGCCGCCTACTAGCGGACAGCGGCGCCTGCGATCGGCGCACCCTATCTTTAGCATAGGGTGCGCAGATCGTGCGCAGGCCGTGCGCTAGTTGCGCTTTGACCTGCGCTGCGCACTTTTGACGGTGCGCCGTGCGCGCAAAAATCAAACTTTTCGGATTTTGGCGCGCACGGCGCACCATCAAAAGTGCGCAGCGCAGGTCAAAGCGCAACTAGCGCACGGCCTGCGCACGATCTGCGCACCCTATGCTAAAGATAGGGTGCGCCGATCGCAGGCGCCGCTGTCCGCTAGTAGGCGGCGCTACAAGCAAGGGGCGGGCACGCCGGGCAGAGAGCCGGCTCGGGGGCGGAGCTACCCCTGGCCGTGCGTGCGCTTAAAAAGCGCTAATGTGAAACCGGCCTATTTCGGCTGTAACCCTGGAGACGGGATTGGGGAGAGGTTTGCCGTCAACGGAGGCGATAGCGCGCAGCTCTTTTAGGGTGATGACTGGAATCTGGAGCTTGTCAACCTCTTCTTGCCGGATGAAATTACCAGCCGCACCCGAGTCCACATACGCCTCCACAGATCTACGCTCCCGACCTGCAATAATTCAAGCTAAAAGGGTAAGGGGCAGAGAGGAATTATGATCACCTAGGTAAACCTCCCAGGTATGACGGTTATCCCAGGTTGTGTCGGGGCTTCTTAAACCAGTGCAGATTGCACTTTGAGCTTTTGCCCCAGCAATATCCCACAGATCGCGCCAAGGTGGCATTCATTGTATCCCACCTTGAGGGAGAGGCCCTGGCCTGGGTGAATCCTTTATGGGAGAGGGATGACCCCATAATCTCTAGTATCAGGAACTTTCTGGAAATGTTCCGCAAAGTATTTGACGAACCCGGTCTTGTAGCATCCACCACGGAGGCCCTCTTTAACCTCCGCCAGGGTTCCTTCACTGTGGGACAGTACGCCATCTGCTTTCGGACATTATTGTCGGAGCTGGGGTGGAATAATGAGGCACTTGTGGGAGCCTTTTGGAGGGGTCTCTCAGGTAAAATCAAGGACGAGCTTGCCGGGCGAGATACCCCTACCACCCTGGAGGATCTCATATCCCTGGCCACTCGTATTGATCTGTGGTTTTTGGAACGCGCTCGAGAATCAGCTAGGGAGAAGAGGCCCTTTAGGCTCTATCAGGCTCCTATTCCATGCTCCTCTGCGCCCTCCACTAGCGCGGCCCCCGAGCCCATGCAGGTTGATCATATCAGACTGTCCGAACAGCGAAGCAGGGAGAGGATTACGAACGGTCTCTGTCTGTATTGCGGTGGGGCCAATCACTTTGTGTGCACCTGTCCTGAGAAACCGGGAAATGCCTCCACCTAGGTCAGGTAAGAGATGCTTTCCCAGATGAGGGGGCGGGGCTGAGGCTGCGTCCCGAGATGAGGTTGAAGCGGCCGCCGAGGACTGCAACGTCGACGGACGCTATGTAACCCAAGATGTGAGACTGAGCATCGCGTTGCTGCGCGAGCTCCTGCTGGAGACTAGCTAAGAGGGGAGCATGCCCTGGGTCAGAGGTTTGCAGGGCAGACAGCCGGGTGTCCATGGATTTCATGAAGGACATTATCCGGGTCTGGTTGTCACATAGAAAAAGTAGTTCTTTCTGTGTAGCGGCCGCGGCACTGGCGGGATCCATGGCCTGATGATACTGTGACGTTCAGGAACCAAGTACGCCCAAGAGTGGACCCTCTGGATCGTGGATCAGGAGCCCCTGGGCCGAGCACGCCAGGTGAAGACTGACCCCTATACAGGGATCATTAGGGGCAGGACCGCAGGGGGCAGAACCGCGACAGCCGGTACCAAGAGGGACAGCTCGTAGGACAAGGCAGGACAGAGACCAAGGTACCGGAACAGGGTAACTGAGGAACTAGGCAGCGGCTAGTAACAAGGTAGCAAGACTTTGCTACAGGTGGCAAGGGGGTACGGAGGAAGAGCCACGGGAGGGAGAGTAGGAGCGGAGGGGACAAGGCTGAGACAGGCAGAGGGGAACAGAGTGAGACACAAGGCTGGCAGAGGGGAACTGAGCAAGACACAAGGCTGGCAGAGGGGAACTGAGCAAGACACAAGGCTGGCAGAGGGGAACAGAGCAAGACACAAGGCAGGCAGGAGTACTATAGGAAAACTATAGCGGCCAGAGGATAGCCACACAATCATCAGGCGTCCTCCCCATAGGGAGGACGCCTGAAATACCTACTGGCCAGGAAGTGGGCGGTAGGCCCTGCCTTCAGCGACACCCAGTGCTGGATGAAGGAAGCGGGCGAGCGCGCGCCCGCGACCTAGGGACAGAGCGCGGGGATGTGGCAGAGCGGAAAGCCGGGTAAGAGACCGCGCTGCCAGAGGGGCGGCGGTGGGGAGCGGCAGCGGCGGTTACCGCCGCAGAAGAGACATCGGCGGGCTCGGTCGCCGATGTCACAGGTTTAATGCCAATAAGGTTCCCTCAGCTTGATCAACGTCATTAGGTTCATCATACAACAACCCCAGGGCCTGAAAAAACGCATCTACATTAGCCAGAATAGGATCTCCAGTTGTCAGAGAAAAAGCCCAATCCTGGGGATCGCCGCGCAGCAGGGAGATGACAATTTTAACCTGCTGCACTGAGCTCCCCGATGAATTAGGCTTCAAAGCAAGAAATAGTTTACAGTTTTTCTTGAAATTCCAAAATTTTGACCTATCCCCCAAAAACACATCAGGAGTTGGGTTCTTTGGTTCTACAGCAGATGATTGAGCGAGATAGGCAGAAATTCCCAGCACTTCAGCAGCGAACTGTTCAACACGATCGGACAACTGCTTAGTCTCCATTAAGGAAAAAATCCTCCTACGGCCCCAGAGAAAAAGAGGAAAAAATATATTAAAAAAATTAACACCTTTTTTTTTCTTTCCTTCTTTTGAGTACCCTAGAGTCTACGGACAGGCTAAGCCACCAGAAGACCATAGAGGTTGGTAACTAAGCGGATTGCAGACCCCTGATCCTATCAACACAACTAGCAGTAGCTGTGCAGCATTCCTACGATGCCCTAGACGCTTCATCACAGCCGGAAAACTAACTAAGCCTAAAGACAGAAAGGTGAAATCTAAACTGCCCCGTAGCAGATCCCCAAAGGAATAGGCAGCCCCCAAACATATATTGTCGGTGAGACAAGATGAGACACAAACACAGGCAGAGAACAGACTGAGCAAATGGTGGGGCCCAAGCTGTCTAGACAGGACAGGACAGAAAAGATACTGTCTGCAATCACGCACAAAACCCTAAAAAAGTCCAACACTTCTGATATACAAAAAACCTGAAGCCACACGACCTCACCCCCACTAGATCAGCACTCTGGTATAAACTGGAAGCAAAGCAAAAAGATACTAACATAACAGGGGACTGAACAAGCTGTAACATATGAAGCAGGGCCCAGCGCTGCCCCCAGCAGGGAGCAGCTGAACCCTAGCAACAACGCAGAAAGCAAAAAAAAGGCACAACCAGATTAGATGCAAAGGATTAGCAAAAGAATCACTTAACTGAACCATGCAGATCAGGCAGGGGACAAAAGAACATCAAAGGAAATCACCAGCAACCACCAAGAGCAACCAGCTCAATTATATGCTCCCAGCCAGTAATCCCAGGTTCCCAATTATCGTCATCAGGTGGGGAACTTCCATCCACCTGGCCAGATCCACTACTCTCAGCAACCACCAGAGGGAGCAGAGGGAGCTTCGGCTCAGAAATCCAAGCAAGGGAATTCACAACAGAGTCTGACTTCTATACCAGGAAAGATCTTTGAACAAATTATTAAACAACATGTATGTCAGTACCTGGATAAGAATGAAGTGATTAAACAGAGTCAGCATGGGTTTGTAGCTAATAAGTCATGTCAGACTAACTTAATTTTCTTCTATGACAGAATCACTGATTGGGTGGATCAGTGAAATGCTGTAGATATAGTATATCTTGACTTCAGCAAAGCATTTGACAAAGTATCTCACACAATCCTTATTGAAAAAATGGCTAAGTATGGAATGGACAAGGCAACTGTTAGGTGGATTCATAACTGGCTTAGTGATTGGACCCAAAGAGTGGTCGTAAATGGCGGCACATCCAGTTGGAAGAATGTCTCAAGTGGGGTACCACAGGGCTCTGTCCTGGGCCCTGTATTGTTCAACATCTTTATCAACAATTAAATGAAGTAATTGAGGGTAAACTAATTAAATTTGCTGATGACACAAAGCTAGGAGGGATAGCTAGAGAAGAGAGAGAGAGGATTCCAAAAGATATAAATAAACTGGAGCAGTGGGCAGCAACTAACAGAATGGTTTTTAAGAGGGAAAAATGCAAAGTACTACATCTGGGCAATAAAAATGAATAAAGCATATACAAAATGGGAGGGCTAAGCAACAACACATGAGAAGAGGACTTGAGTATACTAATAGATCACAGACTGAATATGAGTCAACAGTGTGATGCAGCAGCAAAAAAAGCAAATGCAATTCTAGGATGTATTAACAGAAGCATACAGTCTAGATCACGGGAAGTCATGATTGCCCTCTACTCCTCTTTGGTCAGACCTCATCTGGAATATTGTGTCCAGTTTTGGGCGCCACATTTTGAAAAAGATATTAACAAACTGGAGCAAGTTCAGAGAAGAGCGACCAGAATGGTGACCGGTCTACAAACCCTTTCTTATGAGGAAAGCTTGCAGGATTTGGGAATGTTTAGCTTGCAGAAGAGAAGATTGAGAGGAGACTTAATAGCTGTCTACAAATATCTCAAGGGCTGTGACATTGTAGAAGAATCATCTTTATTCTCATTTGCACAAGGAAAGACTAGAAGCAATGGGATAAAACTGAATGGGAGGAGACACAGATTAGATATTAGAAAAACATTTTTGACAGTTAGAGTGATCAATGAGTGGAACAGGCTGCCACGAGAGGTGGTGAGTTCTCCTTCAATAGAAGTCTTCAAACAGAGACTGGACAGACATCTGCCTGGGATGATTTAGCGAATCCTGCTTTGAGCAGCGGGTTTTACCAAATGGCCCAGGAGGTGCCATCCAACTCTACGATTCTATGATTCTATGATTCTCACAGATGAGCTCAGGGTGCTGCGGGGTGAGATGGTGAAGCAGCTGCAGCAGTTGTTGGGGATCTGGGCTTCTGCTCAGGCTCAAACAGAACCTAAGATATCTCTCCCTGACAAGTTTTCTGGAGGGAGAGTCAAATTCTTAGTGTTTCAGGAGGCCTGTAAATTATATTTCTGGCTCCGCCCCCATTCTTCTGGGAGTGAGGATCAGCGCATGGGGATTATTGTCTCCCTACTCAGGGGAGATTCCCAGGCCTGTGCTTTTTCCCTGCCCTCTGATTTGCCATCCTTAAGGTTAGTAGACTGTTTTTTTGCGGCTCTGGCGCTGGTGTATGGCAATCCAGATGGCGTCTCTCTAGCAGAAACCAGACTCCGTAAAATCAAGCAGGAGGCCTGGCCGGTTGAGGCGTACTGCTCTGAGTTTAGGAGGTGGGCCACGGACACTCAGTGGAATGATCCTGCCCTTAGGAGTCATTTTGTGCAGGGTCTGTCCCCAAGGTTGCAGGATACTCTTGTGCAGTACGCCGCCCCCAGGTCGCTGGAGGCCACCATGTCCCTTGCCATCCGGGTGGATAGATGCCTCAGGGAGAGACATACACCATATGTGCCCCATGTTGTGAAAACTTTTCACATGGCTTCTGAGTTTGGGCTCCCTCTGGTGGTTGCTGCTGGTAATGGAGCTGGTCTGGCTGACAGAAGTCAATCACCTGAGCAGGATGATTGGAGGTCAGGTGTTACAGACTGGGGAGATTTAAGTGAGCAACTTTCCCTCAGCTCTTGCCAGTGAATTGGTTTTCCCCCTGAGCTTTTTGGAAGTCTGCTTGCCTGCTGCTTTGCCCTGCATCTTTCAGATAAGTTATTTGTCTGCTTGAATCTTTTTGCATTTGATCCATTTTTTGCTTGTCTCTGATTTCTGCCTTGCCAATGTGAGTT
The DNA here is from genome assembly GCF_039654945.1 of Dendrobates tinctorius. Taxonomy (NCBI): domain Eukaryota; kingdom Metazoa; phylum Chordata; class Amphibia; order Anura; family Dendrobatidae; genus Dendrobates; species Dendrobates tinctorius. The sequence continues at coordinate 9,508,612 of NW_027361829.1, read as the reverse complement.
CAGCCTGGTTCCGTGCTGGGAACTGTGCTGGACTCTGTTTCATTTGCCATGGCTTATGTCAGTCTTTGCAGTATTTCTAATCCTGTTATATCAGTATCTTTTGTTTGCGTCCAGTTACACCAGAGTGCTGATTTAGTGGGGGAGAGGTCGTGTGGCCTCAGTATTTTTGCATATCAGACGTGTTGGAATTTTGCTTAGGGTTTTTTGCGTGATTGCAGACAGTATCCTTTCCTGTCCTATTCTATCTAGACAGTTTGGGCCCCATCATTTGCTTACTCTATTTTCTGCCTGTTTGTGCCTCATCTTGTCTCACCAGCAATATATGTTTGGGGGCTATCTATTCCTTTGGGGTTCTACTCCAGGGCAGTTTAGCTTTTCCCTTTCTCTCTTTAGGCTTAGTTAATTCTTTGGCTGTGCCGAGGCGTCTAGGGCATCGTAGGTACGTCCCACGGCTAATTCTAGTTGTTTTGTCAGTTTATGGGTCTGCAATCCGCTAAGTTACCAACCTCTCTGGTTATCTGGTTGCCTCGCCTATTCCCCTGTTATCCTCCTCAGTTACCTAATCATAACAGCCCCCTATAGTCCTTGCTAAGGAGGAGGACACACCGGAACAGGAACCCATGCAGATTGGAGCAGTTGATTTCAAAAAGGGGTTGCCTGCAATTTGCCGTGGTGTGGGGGCATGTTTTTTCTGTGAGCAGACTGGTCATTTTATAGGAGTATGCCCAGTGCACGCCGAATCTTCAGTAGAACCTAAGAAGTCGCGTCCCCCTCGTTGTGTGGAGGGAGGCGACCAGGGAGTGTATATTTCCTCCATTTTGCCCTCTCAGTGTACTTTATCAGCTGAAGTGGTGGTGGACCGGGGTACCTGAGAGCATACCAGTGTTTGTGGACAGTGGAGCTGGAGTCAATTTGGTGGACGCTCACGTTGTCCAGACTCATGGCCTAAAGTGTCGGACGCTAGCCAAACTCCTAAGTGTCCAGGCCATTGACTCTGTCCTACTGAGCCAGGGGAGGTTTAATAATAATAATAATAATAATAATAATAATAAATTTTATTTCTATAGCGCCGACATATTCCGCAGCACTTTACATTTCAGAGGGGACTTGTACAGACAATAGACATTACAGCATAACAATAATCACATAGATCATAACAGACATAACAGATACCAAGAGGAATGAGGGCCCTGCTCACAAGCTTACAATCTATGAGGAAAAAAGAGAGAGAAAAGGTGGGTGGTAACAATTGCCCTGATTGTATGGACTAGCCATAATGTTAAGTGTGTAACAGTACAGACACAGAGGGATAATGGATGCATAAAGCATGTGGGAACATGATGCGGGGAGTCTGGTTATGGTTTACCCAAGTCGTAGAAAATATACATCTGCATATAGGGACCCAGCATAAAGAGTCCCTGTCATGCTACGTCTTGAGTGATATGCCATCATCTATCGTTGTGGGCCTCCCTTGGTTGGAAAAACACAACCCGGTGATAGATTGGCGGTCCAGGGAAGTAGTCCGCTGGGGTCAGTCGTGTGAGGGCTGCTGCCCAGGGGCTACTGTCTCTACTGTCATTCTACAACCATCCCCTTCTTCTCCAGTGGGGGGGCAGCAGAAGTGCTGCCCGGGAGTAGGGGCCAGTCTCAACCCTCACCATTTGCCAACCCAGTTAATCGGAGTCCTCTTAGGAGGAGGGGTTGGAGGAGGGAAGTGGTTCCCTCTGAAAATCGTGGGTGTGGGAGTGTGTGGTCACAGGGGGATGCCTCTGTTTTCAGTTCCTTGAAGAGTTCACTGCCTTGTGGCAAACGAGAGTGTGGCAATAAACGTTCAGGTCCGGACCTGTGTGTGAACGAGTATGTGTGGGTGTCCACTAAAAACATCCAGTGGAAGTGTGCTGCTGGGGTCTGGAGTTCTCAGGTGATCGGGCCATATCGGGTGTCAGCCATTCTCTGCCCGGGGACATACCAGCTGGAGTTACCCCCAGTTATGCCCATTCACAACTCGTTCCACAGGTCGGCCCCCTGGAGATTTGTAGTGCCTCCAAAGCATACATTGCCACTTCCATCTGCCCACATTTGCCATAAACCTGAGAGTCAGGTGGTTGCTGAGGTGAACTCTGGTGGATCTAGGAGTCCTCAAAGTAGGTGGTTTTCCAGTGATGTGTGGTGTTGAGGGTCCAGAGGCCCCTCATTGAAAGGGGGGTACTGTCACGATCCATTTTTGGATCTGTGGCAGAGCCGGGCTCTCATATTAAAACTTTTTTCCTTTCAGGCCATCGGGGGTTAATATTAGTTTTTGACCCCGGTGGCCGCTGGTGTTACTGCATCATTAGTTGGTCTACTGGTGAGTTCTCCCCCCCGGTGGCCGCTGGTGTTACTGCATTGTGATTAATTATCTATGCAGGCGAAAACCACTCCCACCTTCCTACATAAGCTCACCAGGTGCACCAACTAACTGTTGGTGATATTGTTTCTCTTTGTAGACCAACCAAGGTGGAGTTCAGGAGCTGACAGAGTTCTGTGGATCTTCAGTTGTCTGCTGTTTTCAAGTGGCTAACTCTGCTATCCGGGAGCATTGCCGCAGAGCAAGCTAAGTCTTGTCTTTCAGTTAATTTAACCCCGAGGTGTCTGTATTACCCTTTCCCTGGTTTTTGGTGCAGTTTACTTTATTCCCTGTCTCACCTCCTGGGGAGGGGGTTGGGTGTGATATAGAAGAGTTAATGGTTTGCTTTTATATCCCTTTAATTGCCTTTAAGACATCTAATGCCTTCTGCCCTATTATTGCTAGAGTTATTCTTATGTAGACTACTAGTCTCTGTGTTCAAGGAAACTATACTTGTTAACATATTTGTTCTCAAAAGTCAGTTACAACATGTTCTGGACACATTGTAAACATGATATAACCCTGAAAGTGATGATGGGGGCTACTTGAGCTCCATAGAGTTGCATTTGTTGTAAAAGGTATAAAATATTGCCTTGTATTTCATTACGTCAGATAAAGTGATTTGACCACGGCTTGTGTGTTGAGTCTCTTTGTCTCCAAGCGCTTGCAACAGAAGGGCGAAAAACCTCACAATCTGGACTCACTGGTGATCTGGCATAGCTGACGCTTAGTCAGAACAAAAAGCAGCGTCAACAGTTTTTGACGCCCAACGGGGACCGTGGAAACCAGCCTATTTGGAATCCGTATGTGGGAGCTTCCTGGGAGGTTGAATATGCAGAATCCAGGCTGCAGCAGTTGAGAACATTTATTCTTACATTGATTCTGCTTCTGCAGCCTCTCTAAGGATGCCTACATATCTCTGGGTAAGACTGTACAACACGGTTCAAAAGAACCCACATCACCAGTGAGTGGTGAGTATGTCTGTATGAGAGTTGACTAATAGAGTAATAAGATAATAATTGTCATCTGTATTATCTGTTAATCTGTTCTGGCAATATACTAATATACTAACTGGTTGTGTACTGGTGTACTGTGTAGCACAAAGCCTGGGACAGACTCTGTGCAGTGTGATTTTAGATTGGCAATAAATCATATGAGGCTATATTTTGTATAGGGCTAGGGTTTTTGGTTGTTTGGTTCTTGTTGATTTCTGTGGTTTAAAAAGTTGGCTTTGGTGTTTTCAGAGTGTCAGTGGACACTGCTGTAGGTTAAGGTGTCAAAATCCATAGTGCAAGATAGGCAGGCTTTGTGAATCCTTGTATGTATGTCTAAGAGAACCTCTGAATGAAATGAGAGATGAGTAATTGAGATATGGGATTTTTATTATCCTCTCTTTGTAAAATCAAATGACCGCCGAAAAGTGAAAGAAAAAATCCCTGAATGAGCACGTATGAATGAATCATCACACATCATTTTGTGTCAAGAGATTATTACCTTTCTAGGTTTGTGGGAGATCCCGGACAGATGCATTATAGATATTTCAAATCTACATCTGAGACTGAATGAACTGAGTAATGATATAGCTCGTGTTATATGTGACATTACATTGTAAAGTTTCCTAAATGCATTTGGCCAGAAAAAGGGCAAGACTCAGTTAATCGCATTATACAGTTATCTGCTCTTACAGTGAAATCCCGTGATTTGAGTTTTCCTTGTAGAGATTGATTCTGATTAAGTCTAAAGAACTATTGCATTCTGTTATTTTGTGAAGGATGCTACATTCTGATGGGAGGAGGGAATGAAAGAGCTGCGTGTTTCTCTTCTCCCTTCTCCTCTCGCTCTTATCTCTTATCTCTGCTTAGTGTCTAATGGGAGGATTTATGGATCTGCGCTCAAAATTCTCTGTATTTCTATCAGTCGTGAGGTACGCACTGAGAGATCTGTGGTTTGTTTAAAGCAACAGTGCTGTACAGAAAGGGGAGGAAAGAAACTGTGCCTATTTTAAGGAAATTCGTGGAAGATTGTTTGATCTTCAGTGTGATTGAAAGATTGGTAAAAGATTCACCTGCTTCAAGTTGAGTGATTGATACATAGCTGACTGTGGATCAACAAAGGAGGTAGCTGACTGTATGGCTGATAAAGTAGGTTAGAGGCCTATCACACCTGGGCCTTCTTACTTTAGTCAGCGGGTTTTTTTGTTGTGGGTGAGAGGCGAAGGCAAGGAGCCTTCTGCATACACTTTGGCATGCTCACTCTGACTTGCTATGTGTGGGCTGTAAGACAGAGGTACAGACACACAGAAGGGCATTTCAGAAGAAAGATGAGCTGTCTAAGTTGAAGCAGCCTTCCCAAAATCCATGGAGCTGGGCTGGAAGGAAAAAGGCCTATTCCTATTCTAGCCAGCTGATCTAATGGGTGAGAGACAGAGAGCCTTCTCGTTACATCCTGTAGGTCTACCGGGTGAGTGGCAAGGAGCCTTCCCGCTACACCTTGGCAGGCTCGCTCTGACTTGCTACGTGTGGCCTCCCGTAGATATGGTTAGGCACACTAGAAGGGCATTTCAGAATAAAGGTGAGCTGTCGGGAGAAAAAGGTTGAAGCCATGGGCAACTTTTTCTGTATATGGTCGGTGCCCCAATGGGATCCAAGACAGCTATGCAAATTGAAAAAGACAGAGAAGAAAGGAAGCAGTAAAACAAGTGGGGCCAATATTGAAAAAGGCAAAAATACCAGAGTGTGAATGTTTGGATGTACAAAAAGGCACAGACAAGGAAAAAAAATAGCAAGTGAATAAATGATGTTTGAGAATGTGTAGCAGTGTGGAAGGTGTATTATGAATGTTTTGTTTGACAAAATTTAACCAGAGACCCAGACAAAACAGATGGTCTTGTAAACACTGTGATCAGATTCAGACAAACCCAGACTGAATAGCTACTTGTGTGACCTGTGCTACTGACTAAAGCGAACTGCGCTAAATCCTGTCCATACAAGATCATATGTAGTGACATAATAGTGTGGTTAGTGGGTAGTGGGGACATTGACCTTTGAGGAGTAAGCTGACAGTAGACATTAGACGACCAACTACATCAGGACTTGGAAGGGCGACTAGAATAAGAAAGATGCAGGTCTATTATCCCTGGAGCCCCTCTGACCAGCTAGCTTTGTTGAAGTAGTTGCCTGACCCTGAAGACCAACCATTCCCATTTTATAGACAAATAAAGGAAATACTGTACAGCGGGTATATAAGTGTACCTGGGCAGACCTAGAGAGCTTGGTGAGTTCAAAGGCAGGTGACGTACTAGGACACATAATTAAGACATATACAGATGTGACAAAGTATCAAATTCTGGGCATGGATGATAAATCTGCACGGTCTGGGGAGACATCCTGTGAATCGCTAAAGCAATGGGCTATAGTGAAACAATCAGAGCAGTTCATTCTCCTGACTGACGTGACACAGCAAAAAGGAGAGAGTGTAGAGATGTACTTTGGACGGTTACAGCTCAAATGGGCAGACATGGGGTACAGTCCCATAAGCCCACTCGATGTTAAGATACTGGAAAAATCATTCATTGACGGTATGAACAAAGACTTACGAGACGCAGTACAGACAGCCAGACCTGAATGGAGATATGTAGATCTGAAAGACCTCCTTAAGGTAGCTAAAGAAGTTGAGCAAACAAGGACAATAAGACGAGCTGTCATGTATGCTGGAACACAAGGAAAACAGTGGAGACGTAGCAAGGAACCTAGGGACATAGAAATAGTGAGGTGCTGGAATTGTGGTGAGAATGGGCACTACGCCAGCCATTGCAAAAACCCTATAAAGGAGAGTAAGCAGACCAATCTTCCACCTCCTCCACATGCAGACTAGGAAACTGGCAACCCAGTGACAAATGTGTGCCCTGTTCTTGTCCCCTCCGGACCTGGTCCTGCCTTGATGACCACCATAACAATGCCGGGAGGGAAAGAGGCAGAATTTTTGATTGACACTGGGGCAGCCGGGACTGTGGTACACAAGGATTTGATAATGCCAGACATGATTACTAATGAGATTGTGGAATGTGTGGGGGTAGAGGGGCAAGTGACAGAAGCCCTTATGACTAAACAAATAAGACTAAAATTACGAGATAGCCAAGAGGTGCTTACAAAACTTATTGTTAGCGACAATACCCCTATGTATTTACTGGGAGCAGATGTGCTGAGTGCGATCCAGGCCACCATACAGTACTCTTCTGAGGGTAGTACAGTCACAAGTCCCCTCTCAGATAAACACTTGTGTAAGATTGCAGCAATGGTGTATATGACAAAAGCGGCGAAACTAACACCTGACACCAAAATGCCTGAGGATGGGGGATTGGGACAAGTGCCAGACACTGTTTGGGCAAGGGGAAAAACTGATGTGGGTCGGTTGCCCATTCCCTCTGTCATGATTAAATTGAAAAAAGGAACCACTCCTCCTTGTTTAAAGCAATACTCCTTGAGCCTAGCCAAATCAATGGCCCCGAGCAGAGATATTGAAGAGTATGTTAAGGCCGGGGTTCTGGTGCAAAGATCTTCCTCCTGCAACACCCCTTTGTATCCCATTAGGAAAAAAGGACTCAAGGGTTTGCTGACACTTACAGAAAGGTTCATGACTTAAGGGCTATTCATGATGTTACAGAGTGTGACCTCAATCGTCCCTGATCTACACATAATACTGTTAAAGATCCCAGTGATGTCAAAATGTTTTACAGTCAGTGATTTAGCAGGTGCATTTTTCTCTGTACCCCTGCACCCTGACTGTCAGTATCTTTTTCCTTTACTCATAAAGGTAAACAATATTGTTGGACATTCCTCCCACAAAGGGGGAAAGAAATCCCCTGCCATCTATTCAGCAGCGATAGCAGGGATCCTTGAGTAGTGGCAATCACCTCATCCTCTGATTGTACTATTACAGAACGTGGATGACCATTGGCTGTTCTGCCTGGACCAGAGGTCCTGCCGGGAAGCCACAGTTTCCTTGCTATGTTTTTTTTTTTAGCAGAAAAGGGTTGCAAGGTCTCATGTGACAAATTACAGTATTGCAAACAAAAGGTGACATTTTTGGGAAATTGTATTGCCGAAGGTACCTGACACCTGACTGAAGACAGGAAACAGGCAATACAAAATCTCCCTCTACACAGGTCACATCAGCATCTATGCACTTTCCTAGGCTTAGTGACCTACTGTAGGCCTTGGATAAGGCCTGTTTCACAAATGTTGCAACCACTTTATGACTGTTTGTCATCAGACCCCTATGATCTCACTCCTTTGACAATTTATTCCCCACATGACATCCATTCCATACTCGTACAAGTTCAACCAAAACATCTGTCTATGGCCAGACAGCTCTGACTTGAGTGTGCTCTACTAATTCCTGAGTATGTCACCCTCAAAAGGTGTAACGTTCTGAATCCAGCTACCCTCCTGCCTGTGAATTCAGAAAAGGGGGAATTGGTGACCGTATTAGTGAGTGAGGAAGAATACTTTGACATGACGCATGAACATGACTGCATAGAACTGATGAGTCAGGAGACAGTTGGGTTTGCACACGTTCATGAAAAAACCTGTTCCTAATGCAGATTTTGAGTTGTTTGTAGATGGCTCCAGATACCACTAGGATGGACGATTCTACACTGGATATGCAGTAGTATCCTCACATGAGGTAATCCGAGCTGAACCACTCCCTCCTCACATGTCGGCACAGGAGGCAGAGTTGAAGGCACTCACTGAGGCGTGTAGAGCCGCTGCAGGTAAAGTCGCTAATATTTACACAGATTCGAATTATGCATGGGGAATAGCCCTTGATTATGGCCCTATCTGGAGAAGCAGAGCGTTCCTTACATCAGCCGGTAAGCCCATTAAAAATGCAGAGCTGGTGAAACAATTGATGGAGGCATTGATGTTACCAGTCCAGGTTGGCATTGTCAAGGTAAAAGCACACACAAAAGGTGACTCCGTGAAGGTAGAGGGCAACAGAAGGGCGGATGAGGCTGCTAAAGTAGCAGCAAGGCGGCCTAGGGAGCAGTGGACGGTGGCGGGGAGTCAGCATATTCCAGCCACACTGAGCCTAGATGTCCTGAAATCTCTCCAGCAACAGGCTGCCCAAACAGAGAAGGAACACTGGGGGAGACTGGGAGCTGAGCTGAACTCGAACGGAGTATGGGAGAATAAGGATAAGTTGTGCCTACCGAAGTCCCTGTTCCCGATTATGGCCCAAGCAACACGTGGCCCCACTCATGCCTCAAAAAATCACATGTGTGCCATGATGGATGCCTTCTGGATCACTCCTGGTTTCAGTTACGCAGCCGCAAAACTTGTACAATCATGCCTCATCTGTGCACAGCACAACACAGGTAAAACAGTAAAAGTCCCTAAGAAAGCGACACCTAGGCCTCTCTACCCGTTTCAGAGACTGCTGATTGACGACATACAGCTACCAAGGTAGGAGTGTATGCAAATGTCCTAGTATGTGTAGATCTCTTCTCTGATTGGCCGGAAGCCTATCCGGTAAAATGTGCAACTGCTAAAACGACTGCAGACAAACTTATGAAAGAACTGATCTGCATGTATGGTGTCCCAGAAGCCATAGAGAGCGATAGGGGTATACACTTCACAGGAGAAATAATGAAGGAAGTCATGCAGGTCCCGGGTGTACAGCAAGCATTTCATACACCATATAGACCACAAAGTAGTGGGAAAGTGGAAAGACTAAATGGGACACTTAAACTAAAAATTCAAAAGGCCATGGCAGACACAGGAAAGAGCTGGGTAGAGTGCTTGCCTCTTGCACTCTTTTCAGTCAGACACACTCCAAATAGAAAGACAGGCTTGTCTCCCTTTGAAGTCCTGTTTGGTAGTGCACCAAAGACTGGTCTGTACTTCCCACAGGTGCTACAAATGCAACACGGTTCTATGACAGCCTATGTCCAGGCCTTACAGGAAAGACTTAATGTGGTGCAAAAACATGTGTTCTCATCCATTCCAGATCCTAATGCCAGTGCAGATGTGCATCAGCTGAATCCAGGTGATTGGGTGGTTATACGCAGACACGTGAGAAGGAGCCTGGACCCACGATTTGACGGCCCCTTCCAAGTCCAGCTGACCACATCCACTTCAGTAAAACTTGAGGGAAAGCACACCTGGATCCACGCCAGTCACTGCAAGAAGGTCCTGTCAACTGTAGAATGACTGTACTCATCACCTTGCTGGCAGTGACAGGGTTTCGGCACTCTACAGAGACACAGGACAAACTCTTAAATGCTGACTGGGACAACAAACCTATTCGGCATCATGCTTTTCTTATAAAGGACATGGAAGGACAGAAACCAAAAGACTGTTGGATCTGTACACACAGCCCAGTATCTGCGAGGACCATGCTGTACTTAGCCTTACCTCTGGAGTCATGGGAGGTATTAACCCCACACTGCATACACAATGAGACTTGGACTCAATCTAGATTTTGGGGAAAAGATGTGCCCTGTGATATATCTGCCTCGTTGGCTATAATCGGATGTAAAGCATCTACGGGTAAAATAATAAGGAAAGAGAGGGGTAAATGTACATCTGGTATAAGTGGAAAACAAATGAATAATACTTGGTGTGCCCATAAGCCTATGTCAGGACTTTTGAGTTTATACCAATGTATACAGACCCCTGGTCATGTTTGTGTTCTCCCTGAAGGAGTATTCTTGGTTTGCGGACATCGTGCTTTCACAGGTGGGTGAGCCCAGACATAAGAGGGGTTTGCACTCTTGCCAAACTGACACCAGCCACTTTCATAGTTCCTCATAGTAATTCACACTTTGTATAGAAGGGCTGTAGACAATAAGCCCCGGCCAAATTGGTAGGTATTTGGGCAGTGGGTGTTGCCCTGGGTTTAGCTGTGTCTACCCTGTGGTGTTGTCATGTTATTAACCATGTTTTTGATACTATGTTTTTCTACTTACTTGAATAAAGATTGAAAAATGTTTTTACTTCATTCACCTGGTTACTCCGTTCTTCTCTTGCATGCATAATTTTTGGAGTGGGTGTTTCTTCTTCTAGAGGGAGCACATTTTATCTCCCTTGCTGTGACACTAAGGATGTCACTGAGGTATTTGTGTATAATAAATTACATATTGTAGTGATCTACAGCCATTTATTGTCCCGCCATAGAGGTAATTTGGCTTGTACTATTTTCCTTTATTTGTTTGTGAGTATTTTAATAATTTTCCATGTGGATTAATAAAACTATTTTATACTTGGATTTAAAATTGTGCCAGTTTCTGTTATGTTTCCTTTGGATTAATATGTAACGGATTGGTTGGTTTGAGTATTCATGTGAGGCACATTTGTTAATTTTTGCTGGATCTTTTAGGTTGATTCTAATGTATATTGTTTCTGTTTAAAACAAATGATCCTTTATTCTTTGATATGGATATGAAAGCCAGGGAAACACTTTGGCTTACAAGAGCTACTGACATTTTCAAGCCGGGTACCTCTGTTGGTTCTAATGTTTCTATCCCAGCGCATAAAGAATGAATTAAGCAATATAAAAATATGCTTCTTCGTAAAACAAAAATCTGGTGGACAAAGTCATCATTAGATAATTATTTGGAGCGTAAAATTGTCCCTAGAGGACTGCGCATTCAATTGTTTCCTACGTTTAATTTGGAAAATGAAGGTCTTATTAAGAGATGGATGGATGCAGCTACACTATGTTCATTAACGTTCATTGAGATTATCATTGAACATAATATTCAGAGTATAAAAACATTGGATGATGAGACCGACAAAACATTGGCATTAATACGAAAGGACATACAGGTGGATGTCTTAGAGCGGTATCTTAAGGATATTGAAAAGGATTTAGAAAATGTGAACAAAATAGTGATGGCAAGAAAAAGAAATTTGCGAAGGATGTGACTGATTATGAGTCCAAAAAAATATATCGATGGCAAAATGTGGATAAAAGTAAAAATCAGCCAAAAAGAAGTGAGCCCATGAATTCTCTCTCTTCATCAGTTGGAGCATATGGATCTGAGAGTGACAGAGAATCCTCTTATAGATCAGGACCTGTTACAAGATATGCTTATCAGAAAAATAAAAAAGCGATTCAACCTTTTAATAACCAAAGGAAAGAGAGAAATTATGAGAATGATAGGAGCAAGGTAATTAATTTGTCATCACTAGTGTTGAGCGACTTTTGCTTTTTTAGGGTCGAGTTTCGTTTCATGAAACCCGACTTTTCCAAAAGTCGGGTCGAGCAAAATCGGCCGACTATAGGGAAAAGTCGGGGTCGTCCCGAAACACGAAACCCAATGTTAGTCAATGGAGAATTAAAGTCGGCAGTGAGAGGAGGACAGGAAACACACCAAAAGTACCCATTTGAATGCCAAAAGCATAAATTCTTGTTACTGAAGCTTGTCAACCTTAATTAACTTCATAATACTAGTTACGCACTGAAAAATGGGGGTTATTTGGCTACAGTTGTGGGGGGGAGGGCTGGCTCCAGGTTTTCGTGGGCCCAGGGCCAAAGAGCGCCCCTTTAACACATACCACAACTCATGATGCTCTGATACGGCAGAGAAATAGCAGTATAGTACAATGAAAAATACTTCACTTCTTACATCTCATGACTAGAGTTGAGCGAAACGGGTCGAAAAAATTCAAAAGTCGCCGACTTTTGGCAAAGTCGGGTTTCATGAAACGAAACCCGACCCTAGGATGAGGTCGGCCACGAGGTCGGCGACTTACGCGCCAAAGTCGCGTTTCAAAAGTTTGTTTTGCGCTCTTTTTCAGCCAATCAGGATCCACGGACACTGTGGGCAACGTGATGACATAGGCACGGGTCACCACCATCTTTCAGAAGGGCATGCAAGTGATTGGCTTGCTTTGGTGGGCGTCACAGGGGGTATAAAAGGGCGTGCACGCCGACCGCCATCTTACTTCTGCCGATCTTAGTATAGGGAGAGGTTGCTGCTGATTCTGTAGGGAGAGCGTTAGGCAGGGAAGAAGACAAAAAAACTGCTTCTGCTGCTAGCGATTTGGCCTGCACAACACACAAGTCACTGTGTGTGCAGTTCAAGGGGAGGCTATATTGTGGTGTATCAGTGGTGTTGGTTGTTGGGCTGCCTTTTAAGGCTTCCTGACACGCTGGCATTGCTGTTTACCCACTGCTCCGCAAACTGCTTTTTTAAAAGCAATCCAATCTCCCTTATCCTCTCGTCACTTTGGTCACAGGCAGCTGTGCCATCGAGCGTGTCACATAGCGCTCAGATATCAGTGGGCCTCACACCATCCACAAGTGTCCAAAAGTGTACACAGAGATTCAAAATCTCCATTATCCTCTCGTCACTTTGGTCACAGGCAGCTGTGCCATCGAGCGTGTCACATAGCGCTCAGATATCAGTGGGCCTCACACCATCCACAAGTGTCCAGTGTCCAAAAGTGTACGCATAGATTCAAAATCTCCATTATCCTCTCGTCACTTTGGTCACAGGCAGCTGTGCCATCGAGCGTGTCACATAGCGCTCAGATATCAGTGGGCCTCACACAATCCACAAGTGTCCAGTGTCCAAAAGTGTACGCAGAGATTCAAAATCTCCATTATCCTCTCATCACTTTGGTCACAGGCAGCTGTGCCATCGAGCGTGTCACATAGCGCTCAGATATCAGTGGGCCTCACACAATCCACAAGTGTCCACTGTCCACAAGTGTGTGCAGAAATTCTAAAACTCCCCTGTCCTATAGACACCTTGTACCTTGTTTTACATTACTATATAGTTTGTTGGATTTTGTCTACATTTCTACCAAAAATGAGGAAGGCTGGTGGAAGAGGCCGTGGAATTGGGCGGGGGTTGGCAGCTGGTAATGATGGTGTTGGTGGTGGATCTGATGGTAGTGGCAAGAGCAAAATAGGACCGAATGCAGGAGGTGCTGACCCTGCGTCATCGTCTGGCTACATAAGACCTCGAACGCTTAGTTTTCTAGGAGTTGGCAAACCGCTTTTAAAGGCAGAGCATCAGGAAAAAGTTTTGTCTTACATTGCTGACTCAGCCTCCAGCTCTATCGCCTCCTCTTCTTCAGTTGTAAAAAGTAAAAGCACTGAGTCGTCATTGGAGGCTCATGTTCATGAACCACACCTTTCCTTGTGTCCTTCACCCCAACCAAGATTGAAGGATGACGCAGGCCATACTACTGATTACTCCATGGAGCTGTTTTCACATACCATGCCTGGATTATCAAGTGAAATGGTGAATTACCCAGGCCAAGATGAATCTGACATGGAGTGTACTGATGCACAGCCGCTGATGGATGATTCTGCTGGTACATTCACTCAGAGCACTACATTGTCCTCGCAGTGTACAGAGCCAGATTCTGACCCTGATGAGACTTCATGTCATGTGCCCCTTCCCGCACACTATACCACCATACACGGTGACACAGAGGAAGGTGCACATGACATAGAAGAGGAGGTGATGGATGACCCAGTTGTTGACCCAGATTGGCATCCATTGGGGGAAGAGGGTGCTGCTTCCAATAGCTCAGATGAGGAGCATCCACAGCAGACATCGACATCGCAACAGCTGTTATCTGGCAGGCCCGGAGCACTCCAAAGACAGGTTCCAAACATCTAAAGAGTTGCTGGACAGCTTGTCCAGAGGGTCAAAAGATCACAGCGTGCTAGGCCGCAAAATGTCTGCCAAAGTAGGAAGAGTGCAGTGTGGCACTTTTTTTAACAAAATCCTCATGATCAGGCCAAGGTTATCTGTAAGAAGTGCGCAAAGACCTTTAGCCGAGGGAAAAATCTGAAAAATTTGAATACCAGTTGCATGCTTAGACATTTAACCAGCATGCACTTGCAAGCGTGGACACAACACCAAACCTCAAGTGCCACATGTGCAACTGATCACAACGAAGGTAGTCAGCAACGCTACATTGTTTCCCCCACTGTAAGCCCACCGGTTAGCACATCAGCAAATGTTGAGGTGTCGTTGCAAGGCCACAGCAGTCAGGGAATCCCACTGTTATATCAACGAAAGACTGATTCTAGGCCATCAGAAAGAACACCAACTCCATCACCATCATCAACCCTCTCTCAGTCCGCCCTGTCCACCGCTACTTCCACCATATACAGCTCTCAAGTCCAGCTCACCCTCCCAGACACTATGAGTAGGTCAAGAAAGTACTCAGTCTCTCATCCGCGTACACTGGGTTTGAACGCCCACATTGCCAAACTAATCTCGTTTGAGATGATGCCCTTTCGGTTGGTGGAAAGCACAGCTTTCCTCGAACTCATGGCCTATGCAGTACCACGCTATGACCTACCCAGTCGCCACTTCTTCTCTCGCAAAGCCATCCCAGCCCTCCACCATCATGTGAAAGACCGCATTGTCCATGCACTCAAGCAGTCAGTGAGCGGAAAGGTGCACCTCACAACTGATGCATGGTCCAGTCGGCATGGCCAGGGCCGTTACGTGTCCATCACTGCGCACTGGGTTAATGTGGTGGATGCAGGGTGCACAGGGGACATCGGTGGTGGGACAGTGCTGCCTAGCCCACGGTATAGGAAACAGTTGGCTGTAGGCGTTCGACCCTCCTCCTCCTCCTCCTCCTCCTCCAGAAGCGAAAGCTCGTCCACAGAGCGCAGTCGTACGAGCACTCCATCTGCAGCTGCCACTGTTGCACACAATGTGTCCCCCTATCGAGCAGCTAGTGGAAAGCGTCAGCAGGCTGTGTTGCAGATGATGTGTTTGGGCGACAGACACACCGCCGAGGTGCTGGCCGAGTACTTGAAGCGACAAACTGAGTCATGGCTGGGCAGTGTACATCTTGAGGCAGGCAAGGTAGTTAGTGATAACGGCCGTAATTTTGTGGCAGCCATAGCCCTTTCAAAACTCAGCCACATACCTTGCTTGGCTCACACCTTGAACCTGGTGGTGCAGTGCTTCCTCAAAAATTATCCGGAGTTAACAGCCCTGCTCCAGAAGGTGCGAAGACTGTGCGCGCACATCCGCCGGTCGCCTGTACACTCCGTTCGTATGCAGAAGCTGCAGCGATTGCTCCACCTTCCCAACCACCGCCTCATTATCGACATTGCAACAAGGTGGAACTCCACCCTGCACATGGTGGAGCGGCTGTGCGAGCAGAGGCAGGCCATAATGCATTTGTGGGAGGATACACGGCCAGGCACTTTGAGAGCAGACATGGAGTTGACAGGCGTGCAGTGGTCGAAGCTGAAAGACCTTTGTAAAGTCCTTCAGTGTTTTGAGGAATGCACACGGCTGGTAAGCGCAGACGACGCCATCCTAAGCATGAGCATCCCACTTATGCGTCTGCTCATGCAAACTTTGACGCACCTTAAGGAGCAGGCGTCTGCAGCCAATGTTGATGAGGAGGAAGAGGAGGAGGGAATCCTTGATGACATTCAGCCATTGTCTGCTCAGGGACCTCTCCTGGACGAGGTGGAGGAAGAAGAGGAGGAGGAGGAGGAGGATGATGGGGATGATTACTTAGGGGAGGAGGATGCATCTCGTGGGGCAAGTGAAAATGTTGGCGTGGCAAGGTCTGGTACAGGGTTTGTGCGTGACTGGAGGGATGTGGATTTGCCAGAAAGTGCTCCTCCACCCAGCACTCGCAGTGCATCATTGACACCGGGAACATTGGCCCACATGTCAGATTATGCCTTGCGGATCCTAAAATGGGACCCCCGCATTGCCAAAATGATGAACGATGACGACTACTGGTTGGCCAGCATCCTGGATCCACGCTATAAAGGCAAATTACAAAACATCATGCCACAGGAGAACCTTGACCTAATATTGGCTAATAAACAAGCAACTCTGGTAAATCGGTTGCTTGAGGCATTCCCAGCACACAGCAGCGGTGATGGTTCTCACAAGAGCCGTACGGGCCGGGGGCAGCTTGGCAGAGGTGTTCGTGGTGCACACAGCAGAAGTGGCATTGGAGACAGGGGTTTCATGACAATGTTGGGACTGATTTTTCAAATACCGCTCACACAACTGGTAATACTGCATCGATGGAAAGTGACAGGAGACAGCAGTTGTCAACTATGGTTACAAACTACTTTTCCTCCCATATCGATGTTCTCCCACACAGGTCATTCCCCTTTGACTATTGGGCCGCTAAACTGGACACCTGGCCTGAATTGGCACAATATGCCTTACAGGAGCTCGCTTGCCCAGCTGCAAGTGTGCTATCGGAAAGAGTCTTCAGTGCAGCTGGATCAATCCTGACAGAAAAAAGGACCCGTCTGTCAACCCAAAATGTGGATGATCTAACCTTCATTAAAATGAACCACGCATGGGTTTCCAAGGATTTTGTCCCACCTTCCCCTGATGACACATAGGGTGACAGAAAAATGGCTTGCTTTGGTCCACCTCTTCTTGGTACTTCACCTATTTCGCCTTTTGCATCAGCTGAATGTCCATCATCAACATATGCCACTTTCTAAAACTCCATAACTGTGCTGCCTCCCCCCCCATGGCCGGGGTCACCACCTACCGCATGACACCGTGCAAGTGCCGTTGCCCTGGACAGGTGGATAGGGCGACTCTTGGGCACAGGCACTGGCACAGGGTCCCTCATAGTGCAATCAAGTGTCTCTGACGGTGGTGGTGCACACCCGCCGTCAGACACACCGCTGTACTATGAGGGGCCCAGTGCCAGTACCGACGCCCACGAGTGGGCCCCCCTTGCTTGGCCAGGGCCCCAGCATTTGCAATCTTTACCTCTCCCTGCTCCTCCGCTGTGTAATCTGGGCCGTCAAATCCATACTGTAACTGACACCGTCTGAGCCTGCCTCCTGAGACATATATTTTGAATGTGTACGCTATCCATACATGTTATCCAGGGATACGGTACCCTTTCTAACCTTTGTGCAATGACGTGCAATCCATACTGGGCCTAACACCGTCTGAGCCTGCCTCATGCTGTATAGACATATATTTTGAATGTGTACGCTATCCATACATGTTATCCGGGGATACGGTACCCTTTCTAACCTTTGTGCAATGACGTGCAATCCATACTGGGCCTAACACCGTCTGAGCCTGCCTCATGCTGTATAGACATATATTTTGAATGTGTACGCTATCCATACATGTTATCCGGGGATACGGTACCCTTTCTAACCTTTGTGCAATGACGTGCAATCCATACTGGGCCTAACACCGTCTGAGCCTGCCTCATGCTGTATAGACATATATTTTGAATGTGTACGCTATCCATACATGTTATCCGGGGATACGGTACCCTTTCTAACCTTTGTGCAATGACGTGCAATCCATACTGTGCCTAACACCGTCTGAGCCTGCCTCATGCTGTATAGACATATATTTTGAATGTGTACGCTATCCATACATGTTATCCAGGGATACGGTACCCTTTCTAACCTTTGTGCAATCACGTGCAATCCATACTGGGCGTGAGAACGGCTGGCGAGCTGTTAAGCAAGCTACAGCACCTGTCCAGACAAGTACAGGGATTCCCTATCGAGGAGACTTATTTGATTGTTTTCAATGTTGGGACAGCAATTTTTGGGGAGCACTATACTCTGGAGAATGATAGATGGGGCCCACCATACACTGGAACATTCCAAAGGTGGACATCAGACACTGGAGCAGCATTTACAGGGCCCATTATACACTAGAGCATTAGAAATGGGGCCCATTATGTTTGGAGCATTATTTGGGCCCATAAGACAGTGGAGCTTCATCCATGGGGACCAACATATACTGTAGCATTATGTGGAGCTCATCATATACTGTTTCAAACATTATATGGGACCAATGATTTTGTATGGAGAAATAGATGGGCCTCGTCATGAGATGTAAAAAGTGAGGTATTTTTCATTGTACTATACCGCTATTTCTCTGCCGTATCGGAGCATGATGAGTTGTGGTATGTGTTAAAGGGGCGCTCTTTCGCCCAGGGCACATGAAAACCTGCAGCCAGCCCTCCCCCCCCACAAATTTAGCCAAATAACCCCCATTTTTCAGTGCGTAACTTGTATTATGAAGTTAATTAAGGTTGACAAGCTTAAGTAAGAAGAATTGATGCTTTTGGCATTCAAATGGGCACTGTAGGTGTGTTTCCTGTCCTCCTCTCACTGCCGACTTTTATTCCCCATTGACTTACATTGGGTTTCGTGTTTCGGGACGACCCCGACTTTTCCCTATAATCGGACGATCTTGCTCGACCCGACTTTTGGAAAAGTCGGGTTTCACGAAACGAAACGCGACCCTAAAAAAACAAAAGTCGCTCAACTCTACTCATGACTGATATCCATTTTAAATTCTCCAATACCTCCAAAAACGGACAGTATATAACTCCATACAGTATTATGGCCAGCGCTTAGTGCGCTATACAGAGTGATGAGGCCCATATATTTCTCCATACGGAATCATTATTCCCATATAATGTTTCAAACCGTATATGATGAGCTCCACATAATGCTACAGTATATGTTGGTCCCAATGGATGAAGCTCCACTGTCTTATGGGCCGAAATAATGCTCCATATATAATGGGCCCCATTTCTACTGCTCTAGTGAATAATGGGCCCTGTAAATGCTGCTCCAGTGTCTGATGTCCACCTTTGGAATGCTCCAGTGTATGGTGGGCCCCATATATCATTCACCAGAGTATAGTGCTCCCCACAAATTGCTGTCCCAACATTGAAAACAAGTACATAAGTCTCCTTGCTAGGGAATCCCTGCACTACTATGAACTCCTTGTCGTCCCCATCTTCCATCTCACTGCATTTGGCTGTTTAGGCCCTCCCACCGGCAGAGACACTTTTGCGTACTATGCGGTGCCCTGTGCCAGTGCTATCGCCCATGAGTATGCCCCCCCACCTGCTCAAGGAACCTGCACTTTCATCTGCACCTTCCTCTTTGTCACCGTGTAAGGTGGTATAGTATGCGGGAAGGGGAACCTGAGTTTCCCCTGGGTCAGATTCTGGCTGTGTAGAGTGCGAAGGGAATGTAGTGGTCTGGGTCAATGTACCAGCAGAATCATCCAGCAGTGGCTGGGCCTCAGTGCACTTGTGGTGTCCCCAAGAGTACGGTCGACACTGTGGCATTGCCTTCCTCCTAGGGAGTGTGTTGTCAAGCTTGGGAGCAACGAAGGATCTCTCTAGCAGTGAAACCAACACACAACACATTTCCCACTCCAGGCCAGCAGGGAAACCTCTGAACCTGACTGCTGAGGAGCTGCTCTCTGTGGTCGGGAGGAGGTAAGTTCGGGCACTCTGTGCAGGGAAGGGGAAGTGTGTGGATGTGAGAAGGGGAGCTGGAGGATGAGCAGAGTTAAGGCTCACTCCTAGCTGGAGCTCATGGTCCGGATTTCGGTCTCCGAGTTTGTAGGGACACTGACGTTCCTGCAGCAGAAACCGGGGGAAGTAGCAGCTATAAATGCTCTGTACCCAACTATGGCTCGGAGGCCCCAGCATCAACGTGTGCGAGGCAAAAGGAAAAGGCTACAGCTGTCTGCCATACAAGTAAAGTCTGAGGAACATCTGTTAGACAGGAGGCGTTTCAGTGAACCACGGTCCTGTGAGTGCTTCCCCCACAAGCGCTAGAAAGGAGACGTTCAGGAAGGTACATGTTGGCGGAGTGTTGGAAGGGAGCTTTCCATTCTGGTCCCGGAGGTTGGCAGAGGTCCTGACCCGGAGGACACAGCACGGAGGCAGGCATCTGTGTAACCTGCAGACTGTGAGTAAAGCTTTGGAACTGCACGCTCTGGTGTCCTACAGTTATTCCAGCACCGCTACATCTGGGTACCAGCACCTACACCGCCTGTGCCTTTCCCCCATCACTACATCTACACTTCCCTGGGACTCCAGCTCCACCTGTGGGGAGCTTCACCATCTTTGCTGCACAACACCATCAGTCCCAGAGGATCTGCATGCAGCGTCGGCCTAACATCTATGTTGCCGAACACCACAGGTGGCGTCAAACTATCTATATAAACTCTTTACCATTATACCACGCCATTTACATGGGCACCCAGGGCCACCGTCCGGGTCACCGCTGCTGTGATACATCCCACTGACACCGGCCCAGTACCGAGTACCCCACAGCCCTGGGAGGGCGACCCATATGCCGACTGCTGATCGGGCGGCGTTATTCCCACGAACCTCAACACAGCGTCCCTGAAGGCAAAGTTTTTGGTTTCCGGGGGCAGTATGATTGCAAAGCTGAACCTTAAAGGAATGTCCAAAAGGGCACCACCAGGAGTGGAGCCTGTGGCCTAATTGGACTGCACCCGGGAAACCACTACCATACAAGCTACAGAAAAGATGGACAGATTGCAAGCTTTGTCGATTCTGTGTGTGGTGTGGTATGTCCGTTTGTAGTCGTGCTAGCGATTTCTCAGCTCTATTCCGTTAACGACCGAGACTCCGGCATGGCCCTGCGGTACACGTCAAGCTTACTAGAGGGATACGCGAGGCTGTGGCACATGAGATCGAGCAATAACAGGGCAAGCATTCCAGTACATGTCCAGGGCTGCATGCACGCTACACTGAAAGGACCAGCTTTTGTCGCTTACAGGTGCAGATAACCTGCTGAACTCCGTTGGTGATGGGGATCTGGGATTCAGATTATTCCCCGCGAACGATTATTTCCCAGTAAGTTCAGGTCAACCGCAATTCCGGAGTTAGGCCTAACCGTGATTCCTGAAAAAATTACGTGTCCAAACCACAGGTGCTGTAGCTTGCTTAACAGCTCGGCAGCCGTTCTCAGGCCCAGTATGGATTCAACAACATTGTAGAAAGTTGATAAAGGGTACATTTTCACCGGATAACACGTATATATGTAGCCTAGTTTACACATTAAAAATATATGTCTATAGATCAGGAGGCAGACTCAGATGTTCTCAGGCCCTGTATGGATTTGACCAGATTGTACAAAGTTGAGAAAGGGTACTTTATCACTGGATAGCAGGTATATATAGCATAGTTTAAACATGTAAAATCTCTGTGTTCTCAGTATGGATTACACAGCAATCTAAAAAGTGGAAAAAAGGAAATGCATTTGAGGTGTACACAACTATATACTTTTGGTGTTATTTTTAAATCTTCATATATATTTCTGTCTCAGTAATACAGTCCAGCCTCTCCGCAATAGGAAATGAGATGCATACAATTAGTGACATAAAAGCTATTGATTGCAGAAATCTAGGAATTATTATTCATGGGAAAAACTTCCGTCACAATTCTCATAGGCGATGCTGACCCTCAATTAATTTGTGTGTTGAGACAGTGAAAACATTTTTTTGTGAATAAAGTCTTGCTGTATCGCACTTCCGTTGATTCCATCACTGTTACTCATCTCAATCCAATTTTTATCACAGGGAGCGATGTAAACATGGTGCTCACTGGCTATCATGATCTGTCACGTAACTTTGGAGTGCAAAAGACAGAAACCACAGGCCGTAGGCGATTCTATTTGATTGGCATGAGAGGGCACATTTTGAAATGTGCGCCGGAATGTCACACGTTTGTGAGTAGGAAAACTGTGAAAGCTGATGATAAACCACCACTGCATGTAATTGTGAGTCGACGTCCATAAGAAATGGAAGCCACTGATCATCTGGAGCTAGAGCCTGGCCAGCAGGACAGGGCATAGCTACATCTTAACCATCATCTTTCAGTTCAATCAATTTGTAGTGGCAGTCCCAGTGAAGGATTTGACAGCCCAGACTACACTGCGGAGGAGCAGGGAGAGGTAAACATTGCAAATGCTGGGGCCCTGCCCAAGCAAGGGGGGCACACTCGTGGGCGTCGGTACTGGCACTGGGCCCCTCATAGTACGGCGGTGTGTCTGACGGCGGGTGTGCACCACCACTGTCAGAGACACTTGATTGCACTATGAGGGACCCTATGCCAGTGCCCGCGCCCAAGAGTCGGCCTACCCACCTGTCCAGGGCAACGGCACTCGCACGGTTTTGTGCGCTAGGTGGTGACCCCGGCCATGGGGGGGCCGCCCACTTAGGGAGGTTTACAAAGTGGCATATGTAGATGTGGGTCATTCAGCTGCTGCAAAAGGCGAAATAGGTCAAGTTCGCGGAATAGGAGGAGGACCAAAGCAAGCCATTTTTCTGGCAACCTATGTGTCATCAAGGGAAGGTGGGACAAAATCCTTGGAAACCCATGCATGGTTCATTTTAATGAAGGTTAGATCATCCACATTTTGCGTGGACAGACGGGTCCTTTTTTCTGTCAGGATTGATCCAGCTGCACTGAAGACTCTTTCCGATAGCACACTTGCAGCTGGGCAAGCGAGCTCCTGTAAGGCATATTGTGCCAATTCAGGCCAGGTGTCCAGTTTAGCGGCCCAATAGTCAAAGGGGAATGACCTGTGCGGGAGAACATCGATATTGGAGGAAAAGTAGTTGTTAACCATAGTTGACAACTGCTGTCTCCTGTCACTTTCCATCGATAATAATAATAATCTTTATTTAATAATAATAATAATCTTTATTTTTATATAGCGCTAACATATTCCGCAGCGCTTTACAGTTTGCACACATTATCATCACTGTCCCCGATGGGGCTCACAATCTAAATTCCCTATCAGTATGTCTTTGGAGTATGCAGTATTACCAGTTGTGTGAGCGGTCCGTGAAAAATCAGTCCACAACATTGTCATGAAACCCCTGTCTCCAATGCCACTTCTGCTGTGTGCACCATGAACACCTCTGCCAAGCTGCCCCCGGCCCGTACGGCTCGTGTGAGAACCATCACCGCTGCTGTGTGCTGGGAATGCCTCAACCAACCGGTTAACCAGAGTTGCTTGTTTAGTAGCCAATATTAGGTCAAGGTTCTCCTGTGGCATGATGTTTTGTAATTTGCCTTTATAGCGTGGATCCAGGATGCTGGCCAACCAGTAGTCGTCATCGTTCATCATTTTGGCAATGCGTGGGTCCCGTTTTAGGATCTGCAAGGCATAATCTGACATGTGGGCCAATTTTCCCGGTGTCAATGATGCACTGCGAGTGCTGGGTGGAGGAGCACTTTCTGGCAAATCCACATCCCTCCAGTCACGCACAAACCCTGTACCAGACCTTGCCATGCCAACATTTTCACTTGCCCCACGAGATGCATCCTCCTCCACTAAGTAATCATCCCCATCATCATCCTCCTCCTCCTCCTCTTCTTCCTCCACCTCGTCCAGGAGAGGTCCCTGAGCAGACAATGGCTGAATGTCATCAAGGATTCCCTCCACCTCTTCCTCCTCATCAACATTGGCTGCAGACGCCTGCTCCTTAAGGTGCGTCAAAGTTTGCATGAGCAGACGCATAAGTGGGATGCTCATACTTAGGATGGCGTCGTCTGCGCTTACCAGCCGTGTGCATTCCTCAAAACACTGAAGGACTTTACAGAGGTCTTTCAGCTTCGACCACTGCACACCTGTCAACTCCATGTCTGCTCTCAAAGTGCTTGGCCGTGTATCCTCCCACAAATGCATTATGGCCTGCCTCTGCTCGCACAGCCGCTCAACCATGTGCAGGGTGGAGTTCCACCTTGTTGCAATGTCGATAATGAGGCGGTGGTTGGGAAGGTGGAGCAAACGCTGCAGCTTCTGCATACGAATGGAGTGTACAGGCGACCGGCGGATGTGCGCGCACAGTCTTCGCACCTTCTGGAGCAGGGCTGTTAACTCCGGATAATTTTTGAGGAAGCACTGCACCACCAGGTTCAAGGTGTGAGCCAAGCAAGGTATGTGGCTGAGTTTTGAAAGGGCTATAGCTGCCACAAAATTACGGCCATTATCACTAACTACCTTGCCTGCCTCAAGATGTACACTGCCCAGCCATGACTCAGTTTGTCGCTGAAAGTACTCGGCCAGCACCTCGGCGGTGTGTCTGTCGCCCAAACACATCATCTGCAACACAGCCTGCTGACGCTTTCCACTAGCTGCTCGATAGGGGGACACCTCGTGTGCAACAGTGGCAGCTGCAGATGGAGTGCTCGTACGACTGCGCTCTGTGGACGAGCTTTCGCTTCTGGAGGAGGAGGAGGGTCGAACGCCTACAGCCAACTGTTTCCTATACTGTGGGCTAGGCAGCACTGTCCCACCACCGCTGTCCCCTGTGGACCCTGCATCCACCACATTAACCCAGTGCGCAGTGATGGACACGTAACGGCCCTGGCCATGCCGACTGGACCATGCATCAGTTGTGAGGTGCACCTTTCCGCTCACTGACTGCTTGAGTGCATGGACAATGTGGTCTTTCACATGATGGTGGAGGGCTGGGATGGCTTTGCGAGAGAAGAAGTGGCGACTGGGTAGGTCATAGCGTGGTACTGCATAGGCCATGAGTTCGCGGAAAGCTGCGCTTTCCACCAACCGATAGGGCATCATCTCTAACGAGATTAGTTTGGCAATGTGGGCGTTCAAACCCAGTCTATGCGGATGAGAGACTGAGTACTTTCTTGACCTACTCATAGTGTCTGGGAGGGTGAGCTGGACTTGAGAGCTGCATATGGTGGAAGTAGCGGTGGACAGGGCGGACTGAGAGAGGGTTGATGATGGTGATGGAGTTGGTGTTCTTTCTGATGGCCTAGATTCAGTCTTTCGTTGATATAACAGTGGGATTCCCTGACTGCTGTGGCCTTGCAACGACACCTCAACATTTGCTGCTGTGCTAACCGGTGGGCTTACAGTGGGGGAAACAATGTAGCGTTGCTGACTACCTTCTTTGTGATCAGTTGCACATGTGGTACTTGAGGTTTGGTGTTGTGTCCACGCTTGCAAGTGCATGCTGGTTAAATGTCTAAGCATGCAACTGGTATTCAAATTTTTCAGATTTTCCCCTTGGCTAAAGGTCTTTGCACACTTCTTACAGATAACCTTGGCCTGATCATGAGGATTTTGTTCAAAAAAGTGCCACACTGCACTCTTCCTACTTTGGCAGACATTTTGTGGCCTAGCACGCTGTGATATTTTGACCCTCTGGACAAGCTGTCCAGCAACTCTTTTGATTTTTGGAACCTGTCTTTGGAGTGCTCCGGGCCTGCCAGATAACAGCTGTTGCGATGTCGATGTCTGCTGTGGATGCTCCTCCTCCTCATCTGAGCTATTGGAAGCAGCACCCTCTTCCCCCAATGGATACCAATCTGGGTCAACAACTGGGTCATCCATCACCTCCTCTTCAATGTCATGTGCACCTTCCTCTGTGTCACCGTGTATGGTGGTATAGTGTGCGGGAAGGGGCACCTGAGTCTCATCAGGGTCAGAATCTGGTTCTGTACACTGCGAGGACAATGTAGTGCTCTGAGTGAATGTACCAGCAGAATCATCTATCAGTGGCTGTGCATCAGTGCACTCCATGTCAGATTCATCTTGGCCTGGTTAATTCACCATTTCACTTGATAATCCAGGCATGGTATGTGAAAACAGCTCCATGGAGTAATCAGTAGAATGGCCTGCATCATCCTTCAATCTTGGTTGGGGTGAAGGACACAAGGAAAGGTGTGGTTCATGAACATGAGCCTCCAATGACGACTCTGTGCTTTTATTTTTTACAACTTCAGAAGAGGAGGCGATAGAGCTGGAGGCTGAGTCAGCAATGTAAGACAAAACTTTTTCCTGAAGCTCTGGCTTTAAAAG
The DNA here is from genome assembly GCF_039654945.1 of Dendrobates tinctorius. Lineage (NCBI taxonomy): Eukaryota > Metazoa > Chordata > Amphibia > Anura > Dendrobatidae > Dendrobates > Dendrobates tinctorius. Next base: position 9,482,583 of record NW_027361829.1, on the reverse strand, counting down.
CGGTTTGCCAACTCCTAGAAAACTAAGCCTTCGAGGCCTTGTGGAGCCAGACGATGATGCAGGCTCAACACCTCCTGCATTCGGTCCTATTTTGCTTTTGCCACTACCATCAGATCCACCACCCACACCATCATTACCAACTACCAACCCCCGCCCAATTCCACGGCCTCTTCCACCAGCCTTCCTCATTTTTGGTAGAAATGTAGACAAAATCCAACAAACTATATAGTAATGTAAAACAAGGTACAAGGTGTCTATAGGACAGGGGAGATTTTGAATTTCTGCACACACTTGTGGACACTGGCCACTTTTGGAGTGTGTGAGGCCCACTGAATATCACAGCGCTATGTCACAGGCTCGATGTCTCAGGTGTGAAAAATGTCACTAGAGGATAATGGAGATTTTGAATTTCTGCACACACTTGTGGACACTGGACACTTTTGGATTGTGTGAGGCCCACTGAATATCACAGCGCTATGTCACAGGCTCGATGTCGCAGGTGTGAAAAATGTCACTAGAGGATAACGGAGATTTTGAATTTTGAATTTCTGCACACACTTGTGGACACTGGACTTTTGGATTGTGTGAGGCCCACTGAATATCACAGCGCTATGTCACAGGCTCGATGTCGCAGGTGTGAAAAATGTCACTAGAGGATAACGGAGATTTTGAATTTCTGCACACACTTGTGGACACTGGACACTTTTGGATTGTGTGAGGAGGCCCACTGAATATCACAGCGCTATGTCACAGGCTCGATGTCGCAGGTGTGAAAAATGTCACTAGAGGATAATGGAGATTTTGAATTTCTGCACACACTTGTGGACACTGGACACTTTTGGATTGTGTGAGGCCCACTGAATATCACAGCGCTATGTCACAGGCTCGATGTCGCAGGTGTGAAAAATGTCACTATAGGATAACGGAGATTTTGAATTTCTGCACACACTTGTGGACACTGGACACTTTTGGATTGTGTGAGGCCCACTGAATATCACAGCGCTATGTCACAGGCTCGATGTCGCAGGTGTGAAAAATGTCACTAGAGGATAACGGAGATTTTGAATTTCTGCACACACTTGTGGACACTGGACACTTTTGGATTGTGTGAGGCCCACTGAATATCACAGCGCTATGTCACAGGCTCGATGTCGCAGGTGTGAAAAATGTCACTAGAGGATAACGGAGATTTTGAATTTCTGCACACACTTGTGGACACTGGACACTTTTGGATTGTGTGAGGCCCACTGAATATCACAGCGCTATGTCACAGGCTCGATGTCGCAGGTGTGAAAAATGTCACTAGAGGATAACGGAGATTTTGAATTTCTGCACACACTTGTGGACACTGGACACTTTTGGATTGTGTGAGGCCCACTGAATATCACAGCGCTATGTCACAGGCTCGATGTCGCAGGTGTGAAAAATGTCACTAGAGGATAACGGAGATTTTGAATTTCTGCACACACTTGTGGACACTGGACACTTTTGGATTGTGTGAGGCCCACTGAATATCACAGCGCTTTGTCACAGGCTCGATGTCGCAGGTGTGAAAAATGTCACTAGAGGATAACGGAGATTTTGAATTTCTGCACACACTTGTGGACACTGGACACTTTTGGATTGTGTGAGGCCCACTGAATATCACAGCGCTATGTCACAGGCTCGATGTCGCAGGTGTGAAAAATGTCACTAGAGGATAACGGAGATTTTGAATTTTTGCACACACTTGTGGACACTGGACACTTTTGGATTGTGTGAGGCCCACTGAATATCACAGCACTATGTCACAGGCTCGATGTCGCAGGTGTGAAAAATGTCACTAGAGGATAACGGAGATTTTGAATTTCTGCACACACTTGTGGACACTGGACACTTTTGGATTGTGTGAGGCCCACTGAATATCATAGCGCTATGTCACAGGCTCGATGTCGCAGGTGTGAAAAATGTCACTAGAGGATAACGGAGATTTTAAATTTCTGCACACACTTGTGGACACTGGACACTTTTGTATTATGTGAGGCCCACTGAATATCACAGCGCTATGTCACAGGCTCAATGTCGCAGGTGTGAAAAATGTCACTAGAGGATAACGGAGATTTTGAATTTCTGCACACACTTGTGGACACTGGGCACTTTTGGATTGTGTGAGGCCCACTGAATATCACAGCACTATGTCACAGGCAGAAATTGGCTAGAGTATGACAAACTACAAGGTGTATATAGAATTGGGCAGAATAGGAATCTCCCTAGAGTGTAGGTCTGTAAAACGGAACAAGTCCTCGACTTATCCTTACAGAGTGACACACAGATAGCTTCACTGTGGCCATGATAACAGCCGTTACACGGTACTGAGAGAGGAGCGTGCACGTACACGGCTGTCCGGTGTACGTAAAATTGTCAAGCTCCGTGTTTTTTAAGTATATGGACTGACACACGCTGTCTCTCTATAGTTTTGAATGTGATCAAACAGCAAATATATTTAACTGTTTGAAAACTAGACAAAACTAGAAGGTGCAGGTCTGTAAGAACGGAACATGTCCTCGACTTATCCTTACAGAGTGACACACAGATAGCTTCACTGTGGCTGTGATAACAGCCATTACACGGTACTGTGTGAGGATTGTGCACCGCTGTATGGTGTGAGAAAATGCACGCTCAGTACCTCACCAGGACAAGAAAAAAATTGGGATTGCTTTTAAAAAAGCAGTTTGCAGAGCAGTAGGTAAACAGCAATGCAGCCGTCAGGAAGCCTTAGAAGGCAGCCTAACAACCAACACCGCTGATCCAGCAAAATATAGCCTCCACTTGCACTGCACACACAGTGACTGGTGTGTTGTACAGGCAAAATCGCTAGCAGCAGAAGCAGTTTATGGTGTCTTCTTCCCTGCCTAACGCTCTCCCTACAAAAATCAGCAGCAGCAGCTCTCTCTATTCTGAGATCAGCATGAGTAACATGGCGGTCGGCGTGCAGCCCTTTTATACCCCCTGTGACGCCCACCAAAGCAAGCCAATCACTTGCATGCCCTTCTGAAAGATGGTGGTGACCCGTGCCTATGTCATCACGTTGCCCACAGTGTCCGTGGATCCTGATTGGCTGAAAAAGAGCGCAAAACAAACTTTTGAAACTCGACTTTGGCGCTTAAGTCGCCGACCTCGTGGCCGACCTCATCCTAAGGTCGGGTTTCGTTTCATGAAACCCGACTTTGCCAAAAGTCGGTGACTTTTGAAATTTTTCGACCCATTTCGCTCAACTCTAGTCATCACATGTACTCACCTTGTCTCAAATTGAAGAGTTAGAAAAAGGTCTAACCTTTTCACAATCCCGTTCTATAGATCCGTTTCTAACGATTAAGGACGTCCACCTGTTTGCCCGTAAAGTCCTCTTGAAAAAGTTTCATTTTAATACGGTGGACGGTCTCAACACTAGAGAGGAGCAAGAGGCCCTTCAAGTGTTGGAATCCTTGGTGGAGGAAAATGATAATTCGACTGAGGTAAGCAATTTCAAAAAAAAAATTATTTTCTAAATCTAAAAAATTCCCTGCATTGAGTGTGTGTCCTGCAGTGGAATTTTTTACAAAAATTGTGTCTAATGATATTGAGAAATTGGCTGAGACTAAAAAGAAGAAAAAATTCAATTTAACATATGAACAACATAAAGCCTTGGTTGAGATGCAAAAATGGAATGACGTGGTATTTAAGGCCGCGGATAAGGGGGGCAACCTTGTGATATGGCCTAATGAGCTGTATGAAAATCAGGCATATAGACTCTTGAATGATTTTAACTGCTATCGCAGGTTGCCTTCCAATCCTTTGCCAACATATCAAGAGGAGTTGATCTCTATATTAGAAGAGGCTGTGATTGCAGGAACGATCCCGAAACAGGTGTTGGAAACTATACAAAAATTAAGTCCTAGACTTCCAACCTTTTATCTGATCCCTAAAATCCATAAGGCGGGCAATGATGGGCTTTGTGAGATTATTTGTGATACCTTGGATTACTTTTTAAGACCGTTTGCAACTAATTTACCATCGTATATCAGGGATGCCACGTCTGCTTTGCAAAGATTAGATGGGATGCAATTGACTGAGGACATGATCATGGTCACGGCAGACGTGGAATCCTTGTATATGTCTATTAGACACAAGGATGGCTTGGCTTCTGTGTTGTGGTATCTCCAAACCAGTAATCTTGATTCAGAATTGGTTAAACTGCTTTTGGTCCTGTTAGAATTTATTTTAACACATAACTGTTTTATTATTAATAAAAAATTCTCTCATATGCAAATTTATTTTTAAGGGTGTGGGAGAGAGAAATTTTCATTAGTAACCCCGTACCAGGAATTGAGAACACACATCATTGGATGTGATATATTGATGATGTGTGGTTCATCTGGGAAGGCCCTAAACAGGACTTAGACGTTTTAATGACCAAACTAAATCAAAATAATTTGAACATCAAACTAACCTACAAGGTTTGTAGGGAGCTGGATTTTTTGGACATAATGAATAAGACCTCGTCCAATGGGTGTCTTAGAACAGAGGTTTACAGAAAACCCATGGCAACGAACACTTTACTGCACGCTACTTCATCCCATCCACGATCCACTATAGGTGCGATACCGGTGGGTCAATTTCTGAGGATAAAACACATTTGTTCTGATGAAATGTCATTTGAACAGCAATCTAAGATCCTTAGAAAGAGATTTAGCGATAGAGGTTATTCCAAAAAAATGATCACACGAGGTTACCATAGGGCCAGAAACACCACTAGAAATGAATTGTTATACAAAAATGCCTTGGTGGAGGAAAGGGAAAATGAGGTCCGATTAATTTCAACATTCAATAGCCAGTGGTTTGAATTCACGAACATCATTCAAAAACACTGGTCTATTTTATTATCTGATCCGGTCTTAAAAAAGTGTTTGCCATCTTCACCACTAATCACGGCTCGAAGATCTAAGAATCTTAAGGATTTGCTGGTACATAGCCACTATGAAACGAAGGTACCTAGCAATAAGACTACAGAAAATGGTTTGCATGTTACCAGCCTACCTGAAGGATACTTCTCATATATTGAAAATTCTGGTTGATTGGAAAAAACATTATATCCTAGGCACCCTGGATATTGCCTCCCTCTATACTGTTATACAAAATGATAAGATTCAGCTGCACATTTTTTAATTAAACAGAATTTACTACCAGAAGGACAAATTGAGTTTTTGAAAAACTGCATGTCTTTTATACTTACCCACAACTATTTTAAATATCAGACGCACTACTACTCCCAGCAATGGGGTACTGCCATGGGTACCAGGTTCCCGCCAAGCTACGCTAACCTCTATGTGGGTAGATGGGAAGAGGAGACCATCTATCCTACCGGAGGGCTGCGCGCAGGCCTGGTACTCTGGCAACGTTTCATCGATGATGTAATTTTTATCTGGTCGGGGGGTCACAAGGAGCTTGAACAATTTTTAACTTATTTAAATAAAAATGAGTACTTTTTAAATTTTTCTTCCACCATCAGCTCCAGCTCTGTCAACTTTTTAGACCTGACTATTTTTATTGAAAATAATAAAATTCAAACACGGACTTTTAGAAAAACTACAGATTCTAATAGTTTTATCCCCATAGATAGTTGTCACCTTCCTAGTTGGCTATTAAACGTACCAAAGAGCCAATTTACGAGGATTCGCCGCAACTGTTCAAAAGTGCAGGATTTTGACTTGGAAGCAGTCACTCTCAAAAAACAATTCCTAAAAAAGGGTATAATGATGCTTTATTGGAGGAAGCTATATGTTTCCTGAGGGTTAAAACAGCGAGAAGTCTTTTAAGGACTAATTCACCCGATCTAAGTTGTAATACCAGCAAACCTCCGCATAAAATGCAGGACGACTTTATCCCTATCATTTCAGAGTATAACTCCAACTCCCACATTTTAAATAAAATAGTGAGAAAACATTGGAATCTTTTGAGAGAGGATAAAACTCTGGGATCGATCATTCCACAGGGTCCAAGATTTGTGTACAGGAAGGCACGTAACCTTAAGAGTATTATAGCTCCGAGCGTGCCCTCAAACAGTATAAAAAAATCCACTCTTCCTTTTTTGGCCAGTCTGAAAGGTTTTTTTCCCTGCAGAAGTTGCTGCATTTGCCGCCAAACAAAAGCTGGCAAACAATCAACCTTTATTAAAGGTAACAAGGAATATACGATTGATGACTACATCACCTGTGCTACAGAGAGTGTCATTTACATGATAAAATGCCCCTGTGAAAAAATCTATATAGGGCGCACTAAACGCCCATTAAAAATAAGGATAAACGAACATATCCGGAATATAAAGAAGAAATTCATGGGCCATCCTCTGTCAAGCCACTTTGCTAATTATCATGAAGGTTTGGTGTCTAATATGACAGTTATGGGGATAGAACTCGTTCATAAACAGGCACGCAAAGGAGACCATATAAAACTAATGTCTCGCGCTGAGTCACGCTGGATTTTTATGCTTGATACTCTCATTCCTAAAGGACTCAATAGTGAAATTGAACTATTTGGCTTCCAGTGATGACGGACATTTTTAATTGATTTATTTACTTCTATTGAGTGTGTGCATATATACTACAGAGATTGCAAGCAGGACCACATCCCTGAGGAAGGAGACCGGAGTCTCTGAAACATGTAGGATAGCTTTTTGGTCCTCATTGCAATCTCTAGGCTGCAGCCCAGTGCATCACGTGTCTCTGACTTCACACAGGTCCTGTGCTGACGAGCATAGTGTGAAGTTCAGGCACCTAGTTCAGTGTTTTCCCACCCAGCCTGCCATTAGAGCGACTGCTGCCACCGGCTGGGGTAGCATCGCTAACAGGATTACTGCAGTTCTTAAGCAAGAAGCATTTAATCAGCAACCCACCGGAGGAGTGTTATTATTTACAGAAGGACTTTTGGGATCTCCAAACACAGAATCAGTGTTCACTTGTGAGACTGAGCCCGCCATCCCCCTCTGTGGCTGTTAACCCCTACTGCTTTACAAGGTAATCTTGATTTCTTGCACTACAATTGGCATTAAGCATCCAAAGGGATATACATGACTTTTTTAGTGTTACTTATTGTTGTTCTCTGTCCAAACCTGGTTCTTTTATTGTGCTCTGGACTTTGATTTTTTTTTTCTCTTCAAATCCATTTGAGTAAGACAATAGATACCAGTGACTCTAAGCACAGTAGTAATTCATTTATCTATACAGACTTTCCCTTTGACATCTATGGTGACTGGTGTCTTTCTACTTTTGCTGCTGGAGTCCCTATATATACTTGAGCGCCACTGCGGTTTTTATTATATTAGCAATAAGACTTGGCTAGAAATGAAAGGATTTTTTCCGTGTGGTCACTGTAAGGGATGTGCCAATATGGTAAAAACAAAAGAATTCTCTAATGCTGCCGGCACACGCAACTTTCTCATTAGGCATTTTATTACATGCTCAACTAAAGGGGTAATTTATTGTGCACAATGCCCCTGTGGTAAGCTCTATGTTGGGCTTACCACACGAGAGTTGCGTGTGCGTACTAGGGAGCATGTTAGAGATATTGAGAAGGGACGGGATGCAGAGGACCCTTCCCTTCTCAAAACTATACCTAGACACTTCTTTCATTATCACAAAAGTGATTCATCCCTGTTTTTTGCTAAGGGCATTGATGTTTTACAATTGGGATCTAGGGGGGCTGATATGAGTAAGAACTTGGCTAAATTAGAATGTAAATGGATCTATAGATTGGGTACTATGGTACCTAATGGGTTAAATGAAAGTCTTGGGTTCAGTGCCTATCTGTAAAGGATATTGTTTCCTGGGTATATTGCTGTGGTTTTATGGGTTTGGAATGTTGTGGGTTTTTTATTAATATTTTATATTTTTATTTTCAGTTTGTTAGTGATATATGTCACATCGCTGTTTTGTTTGAAAATCTTGAAGAAATACCTCTAAAGAATATCTTATAGCGGTCTCCTAGTTGTTCAATTATTTTCACTAATGGAATATATGAAAAATGTATAAATTCGTTTTGTTAGAATTTATATATCTCTAATTTTGCACTGTAAAATAGTATATTGTTGTGCACTGTATTTTATATAATTATTGTATAACAAATTTATTTATACTGTCAGAGACACCGCACTGCACTTGCTCATAGAGCCAGAGCGCGTGTCCTGAGTACAGAAGCAGTGCTAAAAGATACCTGTGGAGCAGGGCAGCAGAGGTGACCATGCGTGCTTCAGGCTAATAGTGTTAGGGTCCGGTCAGCGCTGGAAGGTAAAGAGGCATAGGACCTGTGGACACTGAAAATGAATAATCTGCACGGGACCTATGGTCATGTGACTGCAAGGGGGCGGGGCTTAGCGTCCTGTATTCAGATAGGACAGGACACCATACAAACAACTCAGCGTCAGGCAAAACGGAGGTCACAGCAGTACGGGCAAACGAGGTACAGGAGGGACAAACAGACGGGTAGTCAGACAGAGCCAAAGGTCATACACAAGAGGGCGACGTGGTACCAAGGGGACAAGCAGAGAGAAGTCGGGTCACAAGCAGAGAGTCATACACGAGAGGTAGCGCAGTACAAGAGGGGCAGGCAGAACTCGTAGCAGGAACAGAACCGAATCAAAACCGAACAAGCAAGCAAGATATCAGGCACAAGGCACACGTATACAAGAGGTCACTTAACTCAGCCGAGGGCAGGAGTATTACTGACACTGGACCCAGGTCCAGTGAGCACTAAATAGCCTCCTGCTGCCAGAGAGAGGCAGCACAATTAACCCATAGTCTAACCAGGACGGGTCAAAGCGAAATCCCGTCCTGGATCATGACAGTACCCTCCTCTCAATGGGGGGCCACCGGACCCCCAGGTCTCTCAGGGTACTTGGCGTGAAAGGCTCGGATCAACCGATCCGCATGAACTGATCGAGCAGGAACCCACGAGCGTTCCTCAGGACCGTAGCCCTTCCAATGTATCAGATACTGAAGGGCGCGACGGACCAACCTGGAGTCGACAATTCGTTCCACCTCGTACTCAGCCTGCCCATCTACCAGAACCGGTGTCAGGGAAGATGATGATCCCTCCCCACTGGACCTCACAGGTTTCAAAAGGGCCTTATGGAAAACATTAGGGATCCTTAGAGATGGCGGAAGACTCAACCGAAAAGCCACCGGGTTAACTGCTTCGGTAATTACATAGGGACCTATAAACTTGGGTCCAAGCTTCGCAGAGGGGACCTTGAGCCTTATATTTTTGGTGGATAACCATACCTTATCTCCGACCTGAAACACTGGACCCACGGATCGTTTTTTGTCCGCAAAAAATTTAAATTTGTCCTGGGCCTTCGTAATGTTATTCTGGACCTCCCGCCATACCTCCCCCAACCGCTGGATCGTCTCGTCTGCCCCAGGACACCCAGAATTCAAACGGGAAAATTCTCCAAAATGAGGATGAAACCCATAATTGCAAAAAAAAAGGAGATGTACCCGTAGACTGGTTAGTGCGGTTGTTAAAAGCAAACTCAGCCAATGGTAACACAGAACACCAATCATCCTGTCGGGCTGAGGTCAAACAATGCAGAATTTGCTCCAGAGGCTGATTGGTCCGCTCAGTCTGCCCATTAGTCTCTGGATGGTAGGCGGATGAAAAGGACAGACCAATACCCAACCTCCTACAAAAAGCTCTCCAAAATCTGGACACAAATTGCACTCCCCTATCAGACACCACATTCAGGGGTACCCCATGCAACTGCACTACATGCTCCACAAACAATCTGGACAATGTTTCCGCATTAGGTAGAGCTGCCAAAGGTACAAAATGTGCCTGCTTAATAAACCTGTCCACTACGACCCAGACCACGGTATTACCCTTGGAAGGGGGAAGGTTGGTGATGAAATCCATGGACAGATGAGTCCATGGTCTCTCAGGAATTGGCAGTGGTACCAATTTCCCGGCCGGCCGGTTATGGGGAGTTTTCGCACGGGCACAAACCTCACACGCAGACACATACTCCCCAACATCAGAGGCTAAAGAAGACCACCAGAATATTCTAGCAATGGCCTTCCGGGTCGCTGAGATCCCTGGATGTCCACCCAGAACTGAGTCATGGAACTCCTGGAGGACCTTGAGACGAAACTGAGCTGGCACAAAAAGTTTATCCACTGGCTTAGCTGGAGGTGCAAGAGCCTGGGCTTCTCGAATCTCCCGTTCCAACACATTAGAAACCTCTGCCACCACCACCCCAGGCTGAAGAATGGAGGATGGAGGTTCCCGGGGGGACACCGGATCAAGACTGCGTGACAACGCATCCGCTCTGATATTCTTGGATCCTGGTCGAAAAGTGATCGAGAAGTTGAATCGGGAAAAAAAAAGTGACCATCTAGCCTGTCTGGGAGTCAACCTTTTAGCTGACTCAATGTAAGCTAGGTTTTTGTGGTCCGTGATTACCGTTATAGGATGAACAGCCCCCTCCAAAAAATGCCTCCATTCTGCAAAAGCCAATTTTACGGCCAGAAGTTCCCGATTCCCCACATCATAGTTTCTCTCCGCAGGGGAGAAGTTCTTTGAGAAAAAGGCGCAAGGTCTTAAATTGGTCAAAGTGGCGGGTCCCTGGGACAATACCGCCCCCACCCCCACCTCTGAGGCGTCTACCTCAACAATAAATGGTTCAGAGGGGTCCGGTTGGATAAGAACCGGGGCCGACATGAAACATTTTTTCAAAAACTGAAATGCCGCTACCGCTGCGGTTGACCAATTCTTGATATCGGCCCCCTTTTGAGTCATGTCTGTGAGGGGTTTAACCACCTGTGAGAACCCCCTTATAAATTTCCGATAATAATTAGCGAACCCTAGGAAACGTTGCAGACCCTTCAAATCACACGGTTGAACCCACTCGAGAATGGCCTGCACCTTATTAGGATCCATGCGATACCTTTCAGCAGACACGATGAACCCCAGAAAGGACAGTTCCTGAACAAAAAATAAACATTTTTCAAGTTTAGCAAACAGACAGTTCTCCCTGAGCCTTTGGAGAACTGCCCGAACATGACCAATGTGAGTCTGTTTATCAGGCGAGTAGATTAAAATGTCATCCAAATACACCACCATAAAACGTCCAATCAAATCGGAGAACACATGATTTATGAAATTTTGGAAGACCACTGGAGCGTTGGTCAGGCCGAAGGGTATGACCAAATTTTCAAACAACCCTTCAGTAGTGAGAAAAGCGGTCTTCCATTCATCTCCGTCCCGGACTCGGATAAGGTTATACGCTCCCCGTAGATCTAATTTCGATAACCACTTAGCTCCGGACAACTGATTGTATAAATCAGGAATAAGTGGAAGGGGATAAGTATTCCTGACAGTTATTTTATTTAACTCACGAAAATCGAGGCATGGGCACAAACCACCGTCTTTTTTTTTTACAAAAAAGAACCCTGCCGCCACAGGAGAAACAGAAGGACGAATATGTCCCTTACGGAGGCTCTCGGAAATATATTCCTTCATCGCAGTCTGTTCCGGACCCGAGACGTTATACAGGCGGGCTTTGGGCAATTTAGTGCCTGGAACCAGGTCAATGGCACAATCAAATGGGCGGTGTGGTGGTAAAACCTCAGCCTCTTTTTCGGAGAAAACGTCAGTATAATCTATCAGGCACTCCGGAATGCCTTCTAGACCCACAGACGACACAGACACAGAAACAAGACATTTCTCAGAGCAATAGGGACCCCATTTAACAATATCCCGAGATTCCCAATTAATCACAGGATTATGCAGATGTAACCAGGGGAACCCCAACACCAGTCCCGCAGGCAGGTTGTTCATTACAAAACCTGAAATACGTTCCTGGTGTAAGGAACTCACTTTAAGGAGAAACTCTTCAGTACAAAACACAATGTCATTCTTAACCAGTGGTGTTTTGTCAATAGCAACAAGGTGAATCGGAGTTTCCAACCTAACTGTCCCTAACTTACACCTGGCCACCAAGTCAGAGTCAATAAAGTTCAATGATGAACCGCAATCCACGAAGGCAGAAGTGGATGTGGAGACACCCCCACAACAAAGTTCTACTTGAAATGACATTTTAGAAAATGCAGAAAAGGGTACCTGAGAGCCTGGGTGACCTCCACGATAATCACCCGGGCTCAGTCGTTTGTTGGTTAGTGGCCGGGAGGGGCAATCCTTTTTCCCATGTCCAGACTCGCCACTGTGAACACAGCATTTTCTCACGTGCCGTTGTCTCCTTTCTTCCTCCTTAAGGTTGATGGTTCCCATCGCCGTGATTTTCAATGAAGAACTGGCTCCCCTTCCTTGGGAGAATAATGATGTCTCTGTTTGCATCACTCCCCGCGCCCGTAACCTGCGATCCATTCGGACGGCCTGTGTCATAGCTTCCTCCAGGGCATCAGGTGGGGGGTGGAGAGCCAAGGCGTCTTTCAGATGCTCAGACAGGCCTCTACGGAACAACCCCCGGAGAGCGGCGTCGTTCCAGCAGACCTCAGCAGCCCAGCGTCTGAACTCTGAGCAAAACCACTCGGCTGAGTGTTTCCCCTGGCAAACATTCATCAGCCTTTCCTCAGCCATACGCACCCGATCAGGCTCATCATAAATATGCCCCAGGGCCTCAAAAAATGCATCCACAGTCATACGCTCAGGGGCCGTGGTAGGAAGGGAGAAAGCCCAAGCTTGGGGGGCTCCCCTTAACAGAGACATAATGACCCCCACTCTCTGACTTTCATCCCCAGAAGAGTGTGGTCTTAAGGAAAAAAAAAGCTCACAGCCCTCCTTGAAAACTCTGAAGCCATTTTTATCTCCAGAAAAGGTATCTGGTAACTTCACTGGAGACTCAGGGGAAATTAATGTAACATCCCGAGCCCCCAATGAAAGAACCCCCTGCACAGTGTCGGCGATCAGCTGCTGAGACTGAGCCAGGACTCGTTGTTCTCCAAGGAGTTTCTGAGACTTCTGCGTCAGATGCTTAACCTGTTCAGAAAGAGTGTGCACAGGATCCATCACACACACAGGTGAATGGGAGCAGAGAAAAAAAAATGGTATGGGTCAGTTATAATGTCAGAGACACCGCACTGCACTTGCTCATAGAGCCAGAGCGTGTGTCCTCCATGCGTGCTTCAGGCTAATAGTGTTAGGGTCCGGTCAGCGCTGGAAGGTAAAGAGGCATAGGACCTGCGGACACTGAAAATGAATAATCTGCACGGGACCTATGGTCATGTGACTGCAAGGGGGCGGGGCTTAGCGTCCTGTATTCAGATAGGACAGGACACCATACAAACAACTCAGAGTCAGGCAAAATGGAGGTGACAGCAGTACGGGCAAACGAGGTACAGGAGGGACAAACAGACGGGTAGTCAGACAGAGCCAAAGGTCATACACAAGAGGGCGACGTGGTACCAAGGGGACAAGCAGAGAGGAGTCGGGTCACAAGTAGAGAGTCATACACGAGAGGTAGCGCAGTACAAGAGGGTCAGGCAGAACTCGTAACAGGGACAGAACCAGATCACAACCGAACAAGCAAGCAAGATATCAGGCACAAGGCACACGTATACAAGAGGTCACTTAACTCAGCCGAGGGCAGGAGTATAACTGACACCGGACCCAGGTCCAGTGAGCACTAAATAGCCTCCTGCTGCCAGAGAGAGGCAGCACAATTAACCCATAGTCTAACCAGGACGGATCAAAGCGAAATCCTGTCCTGGATCATGACATATACACTGTTTAAATTATAAGATTTATTTTTTTCATTGATTCACAATTTATATTGGATGTGTAAAAATATAGTGCACTGTAATTTTTAATATATAACTTAGTCATAATGTTTTGTAACTTACTTTATGTACTATGTAGTTTTAATAAAGCACCTGTCACTTTATAATATGCACAGTAAAATGGTATTGACATGGCCACTATAGAGCGCGCAGTTTTGTTCTCCAGCGGCTGGACCCTGCTATCCCCGGCAAATCAGAGTCAGCTGACAGACAGGTTTAGCCTGTCACCATGGCAGCCTGGTTGTTTGCGGCTCACTAGCCAGAGATGATGGGTCTTTTCTGAGGCAGCGGTGATATGAGACTGTGCGCCGCAATTAGATTGGCCTATTTCAATTTATACATGTGATCGCAAGTTGCACATTTTCATTGGCACTTGGACAATTTAAAAAACCCACTCTCCCCCTTCCTTGATACGCCCCCTGATGAAGAGGATGAAACGCGCGTCGGGGTGAGGGACATGGCATAAGACACTATATGTAAGTTATCAGCATAAATTGAATGCGGTGACTGAGTTCCGTTAATGTGGTTACTATATTGATAGCGCTTCATGCATCGCCTATGTGCATTCATTGTGATATACGGGGCTTTGAATAAGAATGTCTATATAATCTCTATTAACCCCTTATAGTAATAATTTAAAGGGCCAGTACTGATTGTTGTATATATTTGGGCACACATAAATTACATATTGTAGTGATCTATAGCCATTTATTGTCCCGCCATAGAGGTAATTTGGCTTGTACTATTTTCCTTTATTTGTTTGTGAGTATTTTAATAATTTTCCATGTGATTAATAAAACTATTTTATACTTGGATTTAAAATTGTGCCAGTTTCTGTTATGTTTCCTTTGGATTAATATGTAACAGATTGGTTAGTTTGAGTATTCATGTGAGGCACATTTATTTATTTTTGCTGGATCTTTTAGGTTGATTCTAGTGTATTCAGCATGTATACTGTCCTTCTTACCTAGTGAGCACCTGAAGTGTTGGTTCACATGTGCGGGTCATGGTGCAGTGAATTGTAATGCACCTTGCATATTTGGCATTTTTGGTCTCCTTGCGGTGCAGCCTTCTTTTTTCTTGCATTGCTTGAAGTCACTTATATTGGTTTTGTGTGTAAATATTATATTTGAACACGGCATGTAATCTAGTAATTACAGTATATTATGGTCTTCAATGGAGAATGAAAAAGTAGAGGTTGAACAAGGAAGTGACATCACAATTCTTTTTTTTTAATAATAATATATCTTTATTTAGCTTTATGGATTTACAAAAATGCATCAAAAATGTATAAAAACACGCAGATTTTCCACTGCGTTTTTCTGCCAAGAGATGCAGAAACCTTGCTGAAATTTCTGCAAGCAAATATGCAAGTGCTCACATAGCCTTATTGTTTTTTGGGGTTTTTTATTTATCATGTTCACTATATGGTAAAACTTACCTGGCAATATGATTCTCCATGTCAGTACAATTATGCAGGTGTCAAGCATGTATAGCTTTTTTTTATTTAAGTGGTGAAAAAATATTCAGAAACATGTAAAACAAAATTTTTCTTTTCTCAGAATTTTCCGAGACATAAAACATTTACATTTTTGGGATATGGGGCTGTGCAAGGGCTTATTTTTTTGCACCCTGAGCTCACATTTTTACTGGTACCAATTTGGGCGAGATATGCTGTTTTGTTCGCATCTCATTTTATTTCAATAATGCAAAGTCCAAAAAAATTTAATTCTGGCGGTTTAAATTTTTCTTCGTTTTGCTGTTTGCTGATCGTGTTAATTTATTTTATATTTTGATAAATCAGACTTTTACAAATGTAGCAATATCAAATATATGCATTTTTTTAAATAATTGCTTTAATTTTAATAGGGTAAAACAGGGATGACTTCAACTTTTGTATTTTTTTTTTCATTCTTTTAAAAAAACGTTTTTTATTTATTTTTTACTGTATTTAATAGTCCCTTTAGGGGACTTGAAGCTTCCATCGTCTGATCGCTTGTACTATACATATCAGTGCATTAGCACTGCTATGTATAGTGAAAATAAGGATTTACTATGAACTTCAGCTATAGGCAGGTTTTCAGAAAAGAATTGTTATGACACACACAGAGGTTTTCAGCAGACCCCTGGCTGTAATGGCAAACCATCAGAGCCTGGCCATCACGTCACAGGAATGAGGTGCTCCTTTCCCTGCCAGAGTATGTTAAATGCCACTATCATATTGACAGTTGTCACAAATTGGCTGATTAAGTCATCTGCTATAAAAAATGCGGGCTCGGTGTGCGAACCCACATCAGTGACACGACATAAGACATAAATGTACGACAAATGTCTTGAATGTGTTATCCCTGTATACAGGGCTTCCACTAGAAATTTCAGGGCCCCATACTGGCAAACTTTTCTGGCCACCTTGAGACTCTGCCCAGGCTTCATCACTCAAAGCTTCTACAGTCCAACCACCGCCGACTCTTGTACAAATTCCACTTCTGCACCACGTCTTCATTAATTACACAGTCACAGTTCCCATTGAACACCATATCGCATACAGTACATAGGCATCAGTGTTTGCTTTTGCTAAGAAATTTTTGAAGCTGCCATCACGACAAGGTAGACTCTTTTGGCAGGGCCTTACTCCACTGACCTATTAAATATTTCTTAAAATATCCTATACTCTTTTTAGGTATATTTTTATTTATTTTTAAGGGAATGTGTCACATTCATTTTTTAAAATGGCCAATAATACTACATTCAAGGGATAAATACCACCACACCATGGCAGGACCACATGTTACTATATATATATATATATATATATATATATATATATATATATAGTGACTGAATAATACCATGTACAAGTGAAAATGCTGCCACTCCATGTCCAGTCCATATATTACCTCCACATAGTGACCAACAAATATCACATACAAAGTGCAAATATAATCACACTTTGACCAGACCACATATTGGCACCATTAGTGACTGAATAATACCACATACAAGGAACAAATACCACCACACTGCGACCAGACCACATATTACCACCACATAGTGACCAAATACTACAATACTGATCATTAATAAAAAAACACAATGCTAATATTACCATAAGCAATGTTATACACAGGAACTTTGTACGTAGTATAATGTAAGTGTACAGTGATCACCGGTGACATTATACACAGGAGCTCTGTATATAGTATTAGTGTACAGGTAATACATGGATCACCAGTGACATTATACACAGGAGCTCAGTGTATAGTGTCAGTGCACAGGTAATGCAGTGATCACCAGCGACATTGTCATTATTATTATATTATTATTCATTGCTTGCTGTCCCTTGTCCCATATTTTCAGTTCATCACTATTTGATTCCCCTCCACCCTCAATTCATCATTTGCCCCCCACCCTCAATTTATCATTTGCTGTCTCCTTCCTCAATTCATCATTTGCTGTCCCTCGTCCCACACCCTCAATTCATCACTTGCTGTCCCTTGTCCCACACACTCAATTCATCACTTGCTGTCCCACACCCTCAATTCTTCATCATTTGCTATTCCTATCCTGCACCTTCAATTCATCATTATTTGTGCCCACCCACCCACCCTCAATTCATCATCATTTGCTCTCCACCAACCTCAATTCATCATTTGTTGTCCCCCACCCCCAATTGATCATTATTTGCATTCCCCAACTTCAATACATTCATCATCATTCCCCCAAGTCCATTTAACTATTCTTATAAAAAAATGTTTTTTCCTATCACCCATGGACAGCACCAATGAGAGAGGGGATACGCTTTTCAAGGACAGTAAACCTTTAAGATAAAAAGGGCGACTCCTCTATCAGCATCAGTGGTTTCCTGTCCTTGATGGGCGTAGTCTTTACCTGTATGGCAGCATCGCAGGGAGACACTGGCCAGCAGATCCCCTATGGGCATAGTTCTTAAAGGTGGATCGCCGGTCAGGCTGGGGCATCGGTGCAACTATGGAGGCACAGCAGCCCTCTCAACAGTGTCAGCAGTGGCAGCAGCAGCAGAGCCCGCAGTCACAGCAGCAGCATGAGGATTCAGAGCAGCCGCAGCGACTCCGACGCCAGCCTCACCAGGATGGAAGTTACGGACATTCCAGCGGGGCATGCAGGTCCAGGGATTCCAGGACAAGTCGGCACAGCTCTTCCAGGATGAAAGATTCCGCGGTCCCTAAGGGAGACCTTTCAGACGACATCCTGCCTCCTGTTCCGATACCCTTAAATTGTTTGGCTTGGTGAGTGAGCTACGAGAATGCCTTTTTTATTAACGCAAATCTCTCTCTCTCCGTCACTACCTTTTTGTATGGCTTTCTGGTAGGAGCCCCTTAGAAAGTGTACGGAGAAGTCAAAGCACAGGGTCTGTGCTTTATGTGGGCAGGATCTGGATAGTGTATGGCACAAAATATTATGCCAGCAATGTATCAATGACATGGTGGCTAAAGAGACCCCTGATTTTTCTTCCACCCTGAGAACTCTTATCAGAGTCGAGGTGCTGAATTCTTTAAGCTCCTGGTCTCGTCCAGGGTTAGCATCAAGAAGGGATAGCATTGAAGTATCTCCTTCACCATCAATGTCATTTGATGAGGGAGTTTTGCAGGATACTTCGGATTCCTCCTCGTCAGAAAGTGACTCGGGTTACTGCTTACCCCTGGAGGAGGTGGACAATTTAGTGAAGGCAGTAAGGTCCACAATGAGACTAGTAGACCAGAGGCCTAAAAAGGTCTATCAAAGACATCATGTTTGGCACCTTGGATAAGAAAAAACGTAACGTTTTTGAATGAGAATGAGAAGCTGCAGAGTCTCATCACTAGAGAGTGAGAGAAGTCAGGTAGGAAAGGCCCCCTACTATCCACCTTCAAAAGAAAATACCCCTTTGAAGATGAGGCCTCTTCGTCCCGGAGTAAAGCTCCCAAATTAAATGTTGTAATATCTAAAGCCTCAAATGTTCATCCCTCCCCTTCGATGACTCAGGAGTATTAAAGGACTCTCTTGATAGGAAGGTTGATACCTTCCTTAAGGCAACATGGGAATCATCGGCAGGGGCATTGAGACCAGCCATTGTTGCGACCTGCACAGTGAGTTCTCTCATGGTCTAGATGAGCACTTTGGAGGATCATCTGAGTGGTGATTTGTGCAGTAACGCGATCAAAACCACACTCTCAATGAT
Organism: Dendrobates tinctorius; assembly: GCF_039654945.1. Lineage (NCBI taxonomy): Eukaryota > Metazoa > Chordata > Amphibia > Anura > Dendrobatidae > Dendrobates > Dendrobates tinctorius. The sequence continues at coordinate 9,463,581 of NW_027361829.1, read as the reverse complement.
CAGAGGAGCAGCCTGTCATGATCCCAGTGCAGGTTTTGACCTGCACGTCAGGGGTTAATGTCTTGAGCTCAGTGCAGGCTTGACCTGCACGCCGGGGGTTAATTATTGTAGCCTCTCTTAGGCTCAAGGAGAGCTTCTTATAGCCCTGGGAGACTCCAATCCCTGTCAGTTATACTTTTGCATTTGGCCGAGTGTGGTGACCCCTGTGTGCCTGTGCCTTCTGATTGTCTTCTAGCTTGCTTATATAGTTCTGACCCGGTTCTGTCCCCTGTTGTGAGTTTGTCTCTTGATTCTGTACTGTTTATCTGCTTCTCTGGTTTCTGACTCATTGCCTATGTCCTGACTAGTGTTGAGCATTCCGATTCTGCAAATATGGGTATCGGCCGATATTCGCTGTATCGGAATTCCGATACCGAGTACCGATATTTTTTCAATATCGGATACTGGAATTGGAAGTCCCCATAATGCAATGAGCCACTGTTGTGGCTGTGATTGGCTGCTGAAATGATGTCATCATGAAGCGCGGTTTGTGCGCATCATGATGCGCGGTCTGTGCCGACTGCGGGGGGGTCTGTGTCAACTACGGGGGGTCTGTGCCGACTGTCCGGGGTCTGTGTCGGCTGACGGCGGTCTGTACGGGCCTCTCGGGGGTCTGTACAGGCCTGTCGGGGGCCTGTGCCGGCTGCCGGTGGTCTGTACGGGCCTCTCGGGGGCCTGTGCCGGCTGCCGGTGGTCTGTACGGGACTCTCGGGGGCCTGTTCCGGCTTCCGGTGGTCTGTACGGGCCTCTCGGGGGTCTGTACAGGCCTGTCGGGGGCCTGTGCCGGCTGCTGGTGGTCTGTACGGGCCTCTCGGGGGCCTGTGCCAGCTGTTGGTGGTCTGTGCCGGCTGCCGGGTGTCTGTGCCGGCTGCCGGTGGTCGGTATGGGCCTCTCGGGGGCCTGTGCTGGCTGTCGGTGGTCTGTGCCGGCTGCCGGTGGTCTGTGAGGGCCTGCCGGGGGTTTTGTGTGTGTGCAGTCATCGTCCAATGGGACTGCAAGTCCCATCGGGCGATGCCTGCTACAATGACAGTGGTTGACACATTAGTCAATGATGGGACAGTAGTAGTCCCATCATCCGGCTAATGTGTGGAATGTAAAAAAAAACAAAACATACTACATACATACTACATTCATACAACATACATACATACTACATACGTACTTCACATATACTACATTCATACAACATACATATATACTACATACATACTTCATATATACTACATTCATACAAAATACATATATACTACATACTACATACATGCTACATATATACTACATTCATACAACATACATACTACATACATGCTACATATATACTACATTCATACAACATACATACATGCTACATATATACTACATTCATACAACATACATACTACATACATGCTACATATATACTACTGTTATGAATGAGTCACCGTAGGAGGCAAAAACAGAAATACTAGCTAAGTCCAGAAAACCAGAGAAGTTGGCAGCTATCGGATTGCAGACCCCTGAACCTAACAACAACAACTAGCAGTAGCCGTGGGGGGTTCCTACGGTGCCCTAGACCCCTCGATCACAGCCGGAGAACTACATAGCCTAAAGACAGAAAGGGAAATCTAAACTGCCCCAGAGCAGACTCCAAAGCAATAGGCAGTCCCCAACATATAATGACGGTGAAGCAAGATGAAAAAACACACACAGATAGAAAGATAGGCTGAGCAAATGATGGGGCCCAAGCTAACTAAATAGGACAGAATAGAAAAGCTGCTGTCTGCAATCCGCCAAAACCCTCTCAAAAACAAGAGCCAACAGACTGATAGTGAAAAAACCTCTGAAGACGCTAGGCTTCAAAAAGACTATATATCAGTACTCAGGTATTATCTGAAGACAGAGCAAAAAGGAATTCAGCTCACCCAGCAGGGAAAGGCAGAAATCCAGAAAAACAAGGCAAAACAAAATCAAAACACAAATGCAAAAAGTAGAGCAGAAAGCTTAGCTTTTGAGGAGCAGGAATCAGACTGGTCTCCAAGAATCCCTCAGAGTAATCACCCGCAAGGCAGAAGGGCGTCGGCTGCCTTATATCCAGTCAGCAATCCCAGTCACCCAGTCATCATCATTCTGCTCAGGTGCTTTGTAATCAGCCTCACTACCTTCCTTCACCAGAAGAGGGAGTTCATCAGACCTCAATGGTGAAGGGGAAAATGAACTCACAACATGCTACATTCAAGCAACATGCATACATACTACATATATACTACATTCATACAACATACATACATACATACTACATACATGCTACATATACACTACATTCATACAACATACATACATACTACATACTACATACATGCTACATATATACTACATTCATACAACATACATACATACTACATACTTGCTACATATATACTACATTCATACAACATACATACATACTACATACATTCTACATATATGCTACATTCATACAAAATACATGCATACATACTACATACATACTGCATATATACTACATTCATACAACATACATATATACTACATGCTACATACATGCTACATATAGTTATTAAGGTTGAAGGGAGACTTTAAGTCCATCTAGTTCAACCCATATCCTAACTTGCCCTAACATGTTGATCCAGAGGAAGGCAAAAAAAACCCCATGTGGCAAACAGTAAGCTTTACATTGGGGAAAAAAATTCCTTCCCGACTCCACATACGGCAATCAGACTAGCTCCCTGGATCGACGCAATATTAAGAAAACTAGTGTATATACCCTGTAATATTATACTTTTCAAGAAAGGCATCCAGTCCCTTCTTAAATTTTAGTAGGGAATCACTCATTACAACATAATATGGCAGAGAGTTCCATAGTCACACTGCTCTTACAGTAAAGAATCCGCATCTGTGAGTATGCTTAAACCTTCTTTCCTCCAGATGTAGAGGATGCCCCCTTGTCCCGTCACAGGTCTAAGAGTAAAAAGATCATTAGAAAGGTCTTGGTATTGTCCCCGCATATATTTATACATTGTAATAAGATCACCCCTAAGGCTACTTTCACACATCAGGTTTTCGGCGTCAGGCGCGATCCGGCGTCGTGCCGGAACGCCGGATCCGGCAAATGTTTCGTAAAACCGGATGTGACGGATCCGGTTTTTTGCCGGATCCGTCTTTTTCTTGACAGACAAAACCGGATCCGTCTCATCCGGTTCATCCGTTTTTCTATCCGTTTTTCGACGGATTACGCCGGATCCGGTTTTTAAAATTGACCCTTGTGGCCTTCCGAACGGGATTGGCTACTGGAAAACTATATATAGCATGTTCCTACAGCCCTTCTTTGACAGGTTGTATAGGAGAAAGTGCAGGTTGGAGAGAAGAGCAAGTTACTGGCGAAGATGGATGTTGTCATTGGAAATATTTTGAAGAATTTGGCGGATTTTATAGCGGAGGCGAATCGTTTGAGGGTGATTGTTCTGGAGAAGGAGAAAGCGAGACAGCAGCGCATCAGGCATCGTAGACGACGTTTGTGGATCCACCCCATCACAGCCAAGAGAATGACGAGTGGGGTCTATTCTACACTCTGCATGGACCTTCGACGAAACCCGGATAAATTTTTTGGATATGTTAGGATGAAAATGGAGAATTTTGATTACTTGGTGGAGCGCATTGCACACCTCATAAGAAAAGCGGACACCTATTGCCGCTTCTCTGTTTCACCCGCAGAGCGTCTGATGGTGACTTTAAGGTAAGCCACATTTATTGGATATGCTCGCATCAGAGCACACTTTCACTGCAATCTTGTTGGTGGTAGTTTGTATCTCCAAGTGTTATAGGTCAGTTTTGGTATGTAATGCTGTGATTTAAAACTAATTTATTGTTTTTTAATTCCCCACAGATTTCTTGCAACTGGAGAATCCCTTTCGTCACTGCATTTCCAGTACAGACTCGGGATTTCCACCATATCTGGAATTGTGAAGTACACATGCCGTGCACTGTGGGACTCCTTAGCTGAAGAGTTTTTACCAGAGCCCACAACAGAGAGGTGGATTGAAATTGCTGACAAGTTTCAACAGATATGTCAGTTTCCAAACTGCTTGGGCGCTGTGGACGGGAAACATATCCGCATTGTAAAGCCAGCTGGATCGGGATCGGAATATTTCAATTACAAGAAATATTTTTCAATTGTCCTCATGGCCATCGCTGACGCGGAATACAAATTTATTGCGGTTGATATTGGGGCCTATGGCCGCTCCAATGACTCTCAAGTTTTCAAACTGTCTGCCATGGGGCGTAAACTGTATGGAAACACCTTCCAGTTCCCACCACCTAGACCGCTGCCGCAAACATCTGGTCCACCTATGCCATTTGTCTGTGTAGGGGATGAAGCCTTCCAGCTGTCAGAACACCTTTTGAAACCGTACTCTAGCAGAGGATTGACAAGACCAAAACGCATTTTTAATTACCGCCTCACAAGAGCAAGAAGAATGGTTGAATGTACCTTTGGTATTCTGACAGCCAAATGGCGGGTCCTATTGACTGCGATCAACCTCAAGACAGAAACTGTGGACGAGGTGATCAAAGCGTGCGTGGTACTCCACAATTTTGTTATCTGCAAGGAACCCATTTCCATTGAGTACACCTCTGAAGAAACCACCTTGCAAGATTACCATGACATTACCACTAGAAGTTCTGTGACGGTTTCAGTAATGAGGGACAATTTTGCAATATACTTTATGTCACCTCAAGGCAGAGTACACTGGCAGGATGACAGAGTGTGAAAGATTTGTGCCCTAACCAAACTTGTGTACCTTCTGGACCAACAGTATATACCTTTGCCAACCAAAGTTGGCTATCTTGTCATGGTCTATTTTTAGCTTTAGGTCACAGGTGTGTACCTGGTTGTGTTTTATGCAAAGTATTTCACCTTTTAACAAAAGTTGTGTACATTGTTAGGAAATCACCAACAATAAACACAACTTTTTAGGTGAAATACTTTGCTTCAAACACAACCAGGAACACAACTGTGGCAAAAAGCTAAAATTTACCCACAGTTATATACCTAGTATTGAATACCATTTCACCTTTTAAATACCCTGTATTTAACCTTTTTCGCCGCAGAAAGAAATGACAGACAACCAGTGTAAAATAATTTAACTTTTATTGAAAAATGTTTTTTTTAGTAAACTTTTTTAAAATTTTAATAAACTTGTTTAATAAAGCTTTGAAACCATAAAACTGGTCATTTTTATTTAAATACACACATTATAAATCTGTGTAGTGTGTGGTGGAAATACTGCTGGAGGGGCTGCGGGACACTTCGACACTGGGAGTGTGGAGAGAGGACTGGGATCGTGGTGGGGAAGGAACAGTTAGAGGTGAAGGTGTGGAAAAAACTACAGAATGGGTGGACATGTGGGAAGCAGAAGAGGTGGTGGGTGGTGGAGTGGAGGGTTGGGCAGGGACTGTAGGAGCAGATGATGTTGATGGCAAGTTGTATGGGGAAGGAGTTTGGTACGGGGCAGGTTGCTGGAAGTGGGGAGATGTCTGGTACGGGGCAGGTTGCTGGAAGTGGGGAGATGTCTGGTACGGGGCATGTTGCTGGAAGTGGGGAGATGTCTGGTACTGGGGAGGTTGCTGGTACTGGGGAGTTTGCAGGTACTGGGGAGGTTGCTGGTACTGGGGAGGTTGCTGGTACTGGGGAGGTTGCTGGTGCTGGGGAGGTTGCTGGTGCTGGGGAGGTTGCTGGTGCTGGGGAGGTGGATGGTATGTAATAGGAGGGGGAGGATGGAAAGTGGCTGGAGGGGGTGTAGATGTAATAGGAGGGGGAGGATGGAAAGTGGCTGGAGGGGGTGTAGATGTAATAGGAGGGGGAGGATGGAAAGTGGCTGGAGGGGGTGCAGGTGGAGGAACTACTGTGGTGGGAGGAGGAGGTTGGGAGGTAACTTGCTGGAGAGCAGCGTGGCATGAATGCATTACATGCATCTGCTGGGCAGGAGAGAGCGTTTCCATGCGCTCCACAACAGACCTGAAAAAGGTGTGGTTTGGCGAAGATCTTGCTTCTGAATGCATGGTTTGCAGAAGTGTCTTCACCTCCAGAATGCTGGAGTTGATCTGCTGATAGCCTGCGGAGATTTGCTCTGACAAGACTTTTAGACAGTTCTGGAAAGATGCATTCAGATGCAAGAACTCTGGCGCATAAGTCTTTTCCTGACCCCTCTGCCGCTGCCGCTCAGTACCCACAGGTGTACTAGAGGTCGCAGGGGCAGAAGGGTGGGGTAAAGGGAAAGCGATCTCCTCACCAGCAGCTTCATGTAATGTAGGCGGCCACGATGCTCCTGTGCTGGTGGATGGGACAGATGGGTCGAATGTGTGGGAAGGCTGGGAAGGTGCAGATGTACCCGGGCGGTCGAAGTGTCCCTCGGTGCCGGTCTCCTCAGGAATCGCCTCAGAAGGGTCCAATTGTGCAGGCTCCCGAGTGCTGCTCACCGTGCTGTGGAATAAAGAGAAAAAAAAACAATTAAAATACTGACATGGTATGGCCCTGGCTGAAAAAAAAAATTTACATCTAACATTTTTTTTCACATGTGGTGTGTAATATTTACCTTCTAGTGACCATTGTTTCCCGGAGGAACGACAGGGCTTCTGCGTACTTGTACTTGCTCCTGCGTCCTCCAGATCCACTCGGGGCCCGCATCTCTTTATTGAACTCCTTCTTGAAACGATCCCTCACAGACCGCCACCGATTTACAATTCTGTTCCCTGAAACGAGAAAGGACAAAGTGGTTAGTATACAACATCAGTGTTTCCCAAACTCCAGTCCTCATGGTCCCCAGGGGTCATGTTTTCAGGATTTCCATAGTAAATAGAAATCCTGAACACATGATCCGTGGGGACCACGAGGACTGGAGTTCGGGAAACACTGGTTTACATCAAGCAACCGGTACTGTATATACTTACTCTCTTTAATCTGGGCCCGAACATCGAGGTCCTCCCAGCGGCCCACAAGGAGCGAACAGATTTCCTCCCAGAGTCATCGGGTAACGATAAGGTCAGCGTGGCGGCGGTCAGCCATATTCCAGAGCGGCTCCCTTTCTCTGACGAGATCGATGAGGTGGTCCACATCGAGTCCTCCATCCTCACCGTCAGAGTCGGGAGCACGCTGTGAAGGCTGTTAAAGAAAAAGACAAAAATAACATAATTAGCCTCCACAAAAGAAATGAAATAAAAAGTGCAAAAAAACAAAGCAAAAATATTTATACTTACACGCTGGTGACCGCCGCGTTGCTGTCGCCGACGACCCTGGGAGGCACTGCGAGGACCTCTTGGCCGAGCACCAGATTGGGAAGACTAGAGAAGAAAACAAAAAATGTTATGTCTTTGGATGTAGGCATTTGTTTGCTGTGTGTGGTCTGCAGAACATTGTTTTCTATGTGTTGTGTGTAGTGTGATGTTGTGTTTCTGCGTTTGATGCAAAAAACTTAACAATTGTGAGCCCACTCCAAGTGTCTGTCCACCCCTTCCTTCTTCTTCTGGGAGCTCCTCTTCATCTTGTGAATCCTGTTTTGAAATAAAAGGCAATGAATAGACATATATTACAGAGATGATGGATTTTGGAAATAAAAACTTACCGTCAAACGCTGACGATGCGAGGGAGGGCTCCCAGAAGATGATGTGCTGTCTTCCTGGTGGCCACACTCCATGCCTGTGGGTGGTGTTCCACCTGCTGCCATTGCTGCTGCTGCTGCTGCTGCATCTATTGGGCGGCTGTTGAATAAAGAGAAACAAAGGGCCAATGAATATCTTGATATTCAATAGCCCTAGTTTGGAGGAATGGGGGATTTGATAATTACCGTCTCTCATCTGCTGCTGGCCTCCCCTCCTCAGCATGTTCCATTTGCTGCTCCATTTGGGGTGGTGGTGGTGCTGATGGTGCTGCAGTGGTCTCCTGCCTTCTCCTGCTGCGCTTGGTTGCTTTCTTGGGTGGCATGTTGGGTGTGGCTGTGGGTCCCACTGTCTTGCTTTTATATATGTCTTGTGGGCAGAGCTACTGAGCATGCTCAGACCCAAAAAACCGGATCCGGCCACCGGATCCGGCTTTCGCCGGATCAGGCGCATTGCGGCGCTCATAGGCTTTCATTGTGTGAAAAAGCCGGACGCGCCGGATCCGGCGCGTCCGGCTTTTACGCCGGAGACAAAAAACGTTACAGTAGCCGTTTTTTCCAGACGCCGGATCGCGACACATTGCCGGATCTGGCGAAAACCGGATGAAACGCATGGCCATCCGGCGCGATCCGGCGCAAATGCAAGTCAATGGGGGGGAAACCGGATCCGGCATTGCATTTCGCCGGATCCGGTTTCTGTCAAAAGCGCCGGATCGCGCCTGACGGCGAAAACCTGATGTGTGAAAGAGGCCTAAGCCTTCGATTCTCCAAACTAAATAGCCCCAAGTGTAAAAACCTGTCTTGGTATTGCAGACCCCCTAGTTCCCTAATATATACTACATTCATACAACATACATACATACTACATACTACATGCATGCTACATATATACTACATTCATACAACATACATACATACTACATACATGCTTCATATATATTACATTCATACAGCATACATACATAGTACATAGTACATACTACATACATACATGCAACATGCTACAGACATACAACATACATACATACATACTACATACTGCATACATACTACATACATACTGCATACAATACATACATAGACATACAGTACATATAACATAGAGAACATACTCACCATCACTTGTCACTTTGATCCCCGAAGCCAGTGTCATCTATGAAAAAATGTGAAATTAACAAACAAGCCATATACTCCCTGATCTGCAGAAATCCACGAGGGTCCCATGCCGATCTCCCATGGAGAACAGCAGCATCAGCTGATGCGACCTCTCTCTAGGGGCTTTAATAATCGAATGACAGGAGGTAGGTATCCTTCCGCACTGTATTCCTCCACCGCAGTAAAAAAATAGTCCCTAGTTTCACTTTTGGCATTTCTGTGTGAGAGTTCCCACGCACCTTTTGCCATAAAGTGAGACCAGGGACTATTTTTTTACAGTGGCAGAGGAATACAGTGCGAAGGATACCTACCTCCCGTCATTGTATTCCTGGAGCCCCGTAGAGAGCGGTCTCATCAGCTGATGCTGCTGTTCTCCACGGGAGATCGGCGTGGGACACGCGTGGATTTCTGCGGATCAGGGAGTATATTGTATGTATGTAGTATGTATGTATGTTGTATGAATGTAGTATATATGTAGCATATATGTAGTATGTCGTATGTATGTTGTATGAATGTAGTATATATGTAGTATATATGTAGTATGTATGTATGCTGTATGAATGTAGTATATATGTAGTATGTGTAGTATGTATGTAGTATGTAGTATGTATGTATACTCTATGAATGTAGTATATATGTAGTATATATGCAGTATGTATGTATGTATGTTGTATGAATGTAGTATATATGTAGCATGTATGTAGTATGTATGTATGTTGTATGAATGTAGTATATGTAGCATGTATGTAGTATGTATGCTGTATGAATGTAGTATATATGTAGCATGTATGTAGTATGTAGTATGTATGTATGCTGTATGAATGTAGTATATATGTAGTATGTATGTATGCTGTATGAATGTAGTATATATGTAGTATGTATGTAGTATGTAGTATGTATGTATGCTGTATGAATGTAGTATATATGTAGCATGTATGTAGTATGTATGTATGTTGTATGAATGTAGTATATATGTAGTATATATGTAGTATGTATGTATGCTGTATGAATGTAGTATATATGTAGTATGTATGTAGTATGTAGTATGTATGTATGTTGTTTGAATGTAGTATATATGTAGTATGTATGTAGTATGTTTTTTTGTTTTTTTTTCATTCAACACATTAGCCGGATGATGGGACTACTACTGTCCCATCATTGGATTATGTGTCAATCACTGTCATTGTAGCAGGCATCGCTCGATGGGACTTGTAGTCCCATCGGACAATGCCTGCACACACAAGACCCCTGGCAGGCCCTCACAGACCACCGGCAGCCGGCAGAGGCCCCCGGCAGCCGGCACAGACCACCGACAGCCGGCACAGGCCCCCGAGAGGCCCGTACAGACCACCGGCAGCCGGCACAGGCCCCCGGCAGCCGGCACAGACCACCGACAGCCGGCACAGGCCCCCGAGAGGCCCGTACCGACCACCGGCAGCCGGCACAGGCCCCCGGCAGCCGGCACAGACCACCGACAGCCGGCACAGGCCCCCGAGAGGCCCGTGCAGACCACCAGCAGCCGGCACAGGCCCCCGACAGTCGGCACAGACCCCCGAGAGGCCCATACAGACCACCGGCAGCCGGCACAGGCCCCCCGACAGTCGGCACAGACCCCGAGAGGCCCGCACAGACCCCGCCCGCACACACAGACACGCACAGTGTCTGCCCACGCACCGCCCACACTCTTCCCCCCTCCCGAGCAGGATGTACAAGGCAAGAAAGGGTTTTTTTAATTCCGATATTTCTGCCCCATTGACTTGAATGGGACTTCCGGTATCGGAATCGGCGATACCCGATACTTTTTGTGTATAGGGCCGATCCAATCCGATCTGATATTTCTGTATATCGGATGGTATCGCTTGACACTAGTCCTGACTAGTCTCTGATTGCCCCTCTTGCACTGTGCTGCTATCTCCGTGTATGACTCATTGCTTACGTTCTGACTACTCTCTGCTTGTCCCTCTGGTACCGCGCTGCCCCCTCTGTGTATGACCCCCGTTTGTCTGATTTGAGGATCCCTGTAGTAGAATCCTGCACTTATCTCCAGCAGCAGGACGCTAAGCCCCGCCCCCTGCAGTCACACGATCGTAGGTCCTTCACTGCTTTCTACCTTCAGTGCCACAGGTCCTGTGAGCCTGGAGCACACATCGTCGTCACTGCTGCCCTGCTCCACAGGTATCTTTGGGCACAGGTTTGTACTCAGGACATGCGCACTGGCTCAGTGAGCAAGTGCAGTGCGGTGTTCCTGACATTATAACTGACCGTGAACTTTTTTTTCTCACTTCTACAGCATGGACCTAATGCATGCTTTATCTGAGCAGTTGAAATGCTTGACTCAGTCATTGCGGAAGCTAAGTTTAGAGCACCAGACTCTGACCTAGTCCCAATGGCAGTTGCGGACTTGGTTCAGGGGATGCTTTCCGCTGGGTTTCAGCAGGTGGGGACTGGAGATGTCATTTTAGTCTCATCCAAATCTCCGGTTAAGTTACCAGATATGTTTGCTGGTAACAAAAATGAATTTATAGCGTTTAAGGAGGGCTGTAAGCTCTTTTTCTCCTTGAGACCCTGCTCCTCTGGGGATGAGAAACAGAGGGTGGGGGTGATTATTTCCCTGCTTAGAGGGGCCCCGCAGGCCTGGGCATTTTTTCTTTCCTCTTCTGCCCCAGAGAGAATGACTGTGCATGCGTTTTTTGAAGCCTTAGGGCTTATTTACAATGAGCCCAATAGAGTGCGTTTGGCTGAGGACAAGGTGATGAGTGTCTGTCAGGGGAAGCACTCAGCCGAGTGGTTCTGTTCTGAATTTAGATGTTGGGCAGCTGAGATTTCTTGGACTGATGCCGCCCTTCGGGGGTTGTTCCGTAGAGGCCTGTGTGAACGTCTGAGGGATGCCCTGGCACTTCATCCTCCACCTGACTCCCTGGAGGATGCCATGACCCAAGCAGTTCGTATGGATCGCAGACTGTGGGCAAGAGGGGTGATGCAACTCGAAACCTCTTTATTCCCCAGTGGATGTGAGACCCGAACTCCTCCTGAGGCTATGGAGGTGAGCACTGTCACCTGTGAGGAGAAGGAAAGAAGACGCCACCGGGAGAAGCAGTTGTGCTTTTATTGTGGGGAATCTGGACATTGGAAGAAGGACTGCCCCTCCTGTCCGTCATCCTCCAAGGTGGTGGGAAAACGACTTGGTCTGAGTAGTAATCGAGGAGGCTACCCAGACCTTCAGGTACCTTTTTCCTCACTTGCAAAAATTGTGCTTAGGGTGGAACTGGATCTTGCTGATGGTCATGTTCAGACTACCGCCTTTGTTGACTGTGGCTCTGTTGTCAACCTGATTGATGCCTGGATTATAGCTCTTAATAAGATAGGGACAGTCAGGCTTCAGGCCCCTGCTAAACTTGTGGCAATTAACTCGTCCTCTCTTACCCGGGACGGTATCTGTTTCAGATCTGAACTTTTTTCTCTGAAAGTGGATCCCACTCATGTGGAAAAATTAACTTGTCTTGTGTTAGATAACTTGCCTGCAGGACTGGTACTGGGGATGCTATGGCCACAACGCCATAATCCTACCATTGATTGGGTGACGGGGGAGATCACTCAGTGGGGATGCAAAGATAAATGTTGTAACCTGGGGCCTCTTGTTAACTCTGTTAAAACCGTATCTGTGTCGTCTGTCAGTCTGGAAGGTATTCCGGAATACCAGAAGGATTTCGAAGACGTATTTTCCGAAAGCGAGGCTGAGGCGCTGCCGCCACATAGACCCTACGGTTGTGCCATTGATTTAGTACCCGGAGCCAAGTTACCTAAGGCTCGATTGTTCAATTTGTCCGGGCTTGAGCGCCAAGCCATGAAGGAGTACACAGCTGAGAGTCTCCGTAAAGGGCATATCAGGCCTTCTGTGTCACCCGTGGCAGCAGGATTCTTCTTTGTGAAGAATAAAGATGGTGGTTTGCGGCCGTGCCTTGACTTTCGGGAACTTAACAAGATAACGGTTAGGAACACTTATCCACTTCCCCTCATCCCAGACTTATGTAATCAGCTATCTGGGGCCCAATGGTTCTCCAAATTAGATCTTTGGGGGGCCTACAACCTGATAAGGGTTCGGGAAGGGAACAAGTGGAAAACTGCGTTCCTCACATCAGAGGGACTCTTTGAAAACCTGGTTAGCCATTTGGGTTAACCAATGCCCCCGTTATTTTCCAAAACTTTATCAATGTTGTGTTTTCTGACCTGATAGGCCATTTTGTTGTCATTTATTTGGATGACATTTTGGTGTATTTCCCGGACAGTCTCACTTGCAACATCTACAGACAGTTCTCCAGAGACTCAGGGAGAACCACTTGTTTGCTAAAGTGGAAAAATGTTCGTTTTTCAAAGTGTCTTTTTGGGGCTGATTATATCTTGTGAGGGGTTTCGTATGGACCCTAAGAAGGTGCTAGCAATCGCAGACTGGGTTCTGCCTCATGATCTCAAGGGGCTCCAGTGCTTCTTGGGATTTGCAAACTATTACCAGAGATTCATTAAAGGTTTCTCTCAAGTGGTTAAACCACTCACGGATCTTACCTGGAAGGGGGCTGATGTAAAAAATTGGTCAGAACTCACTAAGGAGTCCTTCTCAGCTCTTAAGAAATGTTTCATGTCCGCCGCGGTGTTGGTTCGGCCAGACACGTCCAAACCATTTATTGTGGAGGTGGATGCTTCTGAAGTAGGGGTGGGGTCAGTGTTGTCCCAGGGTCCGGCCACCCTTACTAATCTCAAACTCTGTGCCTTCTTCTCCAAGATGTTCTCATCCGCCGAGAGAAACTATGATGTAGGCAATAGAGAACTTCTTGCAGTCAAGCTGGCATTCGAAGAATGGAGGCACTTTTTGGAAGGGGCGGCTCACCCGATCATGGTTATCACTGATCACAAAAATTTGGCAAACCTTGAATCTGCTAAGAGGCTTACTCCTAGACAAGCCCGTTGGTCGCTTTTTTTTCACGCTTTCAATTCTCAATTACTTTTCGACCAGGGTCCAAAAATGTTAAAGCGGATGCACTGTCCAGAAGTTTTGACCCGGTGTCTCCCCCGATCCGCCATCCTCCATTCTTCGCCCGGGGGTGGTAGTGGCGGGGGTCTCGTCAGAATTGGAGCAAGAAATTATGAGGGCCCAGTCCCTAGCTCCAGCGGCCAGGCCAGGAGATAAATTGTTTGTTCCAGATTTATTGCGGCCTAGACTTCTGCAGGAGTTTCATGAGTCTAGGCTGACTGCTCATCCCGGTATCACGGCCACTAGAGAGGCAGTAGCCAGGGTTTTTTGGTGGCCTTTACTTGGGTCCGATGTCAAGAAATTCATTCCTGCTTGTGAAGTTTGTGCCCGTTCCAAAAGCTCGCATAACCGGCCGGCTGGGGAACTCATACCGTTACCAGTTCCTGATAGGCCATGGACTCATCTCTCCATGGACTTAATTACCAGTCATCCACCATCCAGGGGCAATACCGTGATCTGGGTGGTGGTGGACAGGTTTTCGAAACAAGCCCATTTCATTCCCTTGGCAGCATTACCCTCAGCAGCAACATTGTCAAGATTGTTTGTGCTGCATGTGGTCCGATTGCATGGGGTACCCCTGAATGTGGTGTCTGACAGAGGTGTACAGTTTGTGGCCAAATTTTGGAGGGCATTCTGTAAGAAATTGGGCATCTCACTCTCCTTCTCCTCGGTATATCACCCGGAGAGTAATGGTCAGACAGAACTCACCAATCAATCCCTGGAACAGATTCTCAGGTGTCTGACCTCCACCAGACAGGAGGATTGGTGTGATGCGTTACCGTTGGTGGAGTTTGCTTTAAACAGCCGGGTGAATCAATCCACCAATATGTCCCCATTCCTGGTCAATTATGGGTTTAACCCTTATTTTGGGGAGTTTTCACGGGTGGATTCCGGTTGTCCAGGGGCGGAGGGATCCGTTCAACGGTTAAAAAACCTCTGGACTGAAGTTCGGAGTAATATCTCTCGGGCCCAGGAGAGGTATAAATATTTTGCTGACATAAAGAGAGCCCCGGTACACATATTTCAGGTAGGGGAGAAGGTTTGTCTTTCCACACGTAACATCAACTTGAAGGTACCATCAGCTAAATTGGGACCAAAGTTCATTGGTACGTATGAGATTGTGGAAATAGTCAACCCAGTGGCATATAGGCTGCGTCTACCCGCCTCCTTAAAAATATCCAATGTGTTTCATAAATCGCTGTTGAAACTCGTGGGGTCTGTCAAGGAGGACTCCGAGCTTGTTGTTCCTCCAGTGTTGGTGAAGGGTCACTTGGAGTATGAGGTCGGACATATTGTGGACTCTCGGCGGGTGCGCCGCTCCTTACAGTACCTGCTCCACTGGAAGGGATATGGACCGGAGGATCGCTCGTGGGTTCCTGCTCACTCTGTACCTGCAGATCGCCTGGTTCTGGCTTACCATGCCAAATACCCGGGGAAGCCTGGGGGTCCAGAGGCCCCCCGTTGAGAGGGGGTACTGTCATGATCCCAGTGCAGGTTTTGACCTGCACATCAGGGGTTAAAGTCTTGAGCTCAGTGCAGGCTTGACCTGCATGCTGGGGGTTAATTATTGTAGCCTCTCTTTGGCTCAAGGAGAGCTTCTTATAGCCCTGGGAGACTCCAATCCCTGTCAGTTATACTTTTGCCTTTGGCCAAGTGTGGTGACCCCTGTGTGCCTGTGCCTTCTGATTGTCTTCTAGCTTGCTTATATGGTTGTGACCCGGTTCTGTCCCCTGTTGTGAGTTTGTCTCTTGATTCTGTACTGTTTATCTGCTTCTCTGGTTTCTGACTAAGCCCCGCCCACTGCAGTCACATGATCGTAGGTCCTTCACTGCTTTCTACCTTCAGTGACACTGGTCCTGTGAACCTGGAGCACCCATCGTCACCACTGCTGCCCTGCTCCACAGGTATCTTTGGGCACAGGTTTGTACTCAGGACATATGCACTGGCTCAGTGAGCAAGTGCAGTGCTGTGTTCCTGACACAGCCTACATGGCAGATACGTCAGCCAACTCAGCCAGGCTGGCAGCAAGATCATCCGCACTGTCGAATGCAGACCGGAGAGAGGTCTGGTTGAAAAGTTGCCCCGGGGATGTTCAGGCAAAATGGAAGCTATTTTCCCTTCCCTGCGAAGGACAATATTTGTTCGGCTCGGTCCTAGATGGCATCTTGGAAAAAGTGGCCGATAAGAAAAAGGGGTTTCCAAAGATTCCCTTCTCTTCCTTCAAACAGTCCTTTCGAACAGATGCCAGTCCCCGGGCGTGGGGAGCACATCTGGACAACCATCCATCTAGTTCAAGGGACATGGTCATTGACAGAGAAGGAAACTTCTACAAATATGTTGGAGCTTTGTGCGGTGGAGAATGCATTGCAGAATCTTCTACCATTCCTGCAATGCCATCATGTGAGGATGCTGTCAGACAATCATGTCACTATGGTATATCTAAATCATTAATGGGGTACACGGTCCCAGACCCTAATCCATGTAACCAAATGAATTTTCAACCTCGCAGAAAAGAACATCTTGTCACTATCTGCTCTCCACATCAAAGGTAAGGACAATGTAACAGCAGACTTTTTGAGCAGTAGGCCATTTCTGCAGGGTGAATGGTTCCTCAACAAAACAGTATTCAGATGTATGGTGGACATTGAAGAGTCTGTGATTTGATCTTTATCTCTCAATGGGAGATCGATATGCTGGAGGGTTGCGAGATTTTGGTTTGAGGCCTACTCGAGTAGTGGTGAACAAACACACACAGAGACAGGGTATGTATCTGTAGGATGTCACACACCCAATGTCCATTTAATGGGTAGCTTATATGCTCATTTGAGTAGGCGGTTACATTACATCATTGTATTCCATTGGACAATTGATTATTCAACAGTAAGCATAAATGGTTTCAACCAATCATATTCATATTCGTTAACCAATCATATTGTATTCGGCCGTTAATTATTAGATACATTCGGGAATTTCCAGAAAAAGGTTAATACAGGTTGGTTGTTATACAATACTCTAATATTACCCTCATTAGCCTCATTAACCTGTCTTACTAAGTGTTCATAGCCCCTTTATCTGTAGTTCTAAGACTCTGTACCCATTAGTGGTACGTGGAACATTGATAAATCCTTAAGCTACATGAATCATAAGTGTTATAGAGGTAAGAGCACAGAATGACAAGATTAAGGTGAGAGTTGATTACTGCAGTCAGCTAATTTTATAGGAATATGAAAATATGGTGTATGAGTATGAGGGTATGAAGGGACCCCATAGAATCATGGTTTCCCTATCAATCCCCCTTTTGAGAACAGATATGACTTTACCACTCACATATAGGTACATTCAAAGGCCTAATGCCAGTGTCGGACTTCCTAACCCTTCTTCTGCCGAATTCCCCATATGGAAAGGGAGATCATATCTAATTCTCAACCTTATACCATTTGCTCATATTCATCATTATTGGGTTTTAATGTAATATACATAATTTTTGTAATAGACGCATCAATCAATCTTTGAAGTAGTCCTCTGATGCACGGTATGCAGCAGCATCCACAGGTCACAAGTACTGCTGCCACTACTGCCAGAGAGATGAGAAGGCTAGACACAAGATGACTCCATCTACCGAACCAGGATTCCAACCAGTCCATGAACGGATTGTTGATACCAGAATTTTCTGCCAATTCTTCGGGGGAATATTCACATATTTTTATTGTATTAGTGGAAGTTGTCAGGGCTACCTAGATCTATTATTTCCTTTAGTGCATCTCTAGTAGCATTTATAAACCTTTGCTGATTATAATAAATATAATTTATGCAATCCACATTTTTATTAACTGTCACCCACCAGAAGAAAATTGATTCAAAACCTGCTGCTATCTGGTTTCTGGCCTTGTACTCATCAGGTACCCCTCTGGGTACTCCTATATTGTCTATATAAACTCTAGGATCAAAGGACCCAGCAGGTACAGATCTTCTATTTCTGTGCAGGGTTTCAACATTCATTCCACCTCCTTTAATCTCTTCTGATGAAATTATTTTAAATGGCATGAGCACCTGAACTAGAGCACAGCTGCCAATCCAACTTGGTGGCAACCTAGGCCTTAGTATCATATCTCCACATAACCAGCATATGTCACTCCTTGCTATAGTTTGGTTCTGAAACCAACTGGCTTTAAAACCTCCTGTATCTGTATTTATGGGGATGGTGATGTGACAAAACTCTGAAGTTAGATTTCCTACCCATCTCCCTGGTCCTGTCCTCAGGAAACAAGTGTAGTCACCTGGATATGCATAAACTCTAGGTGGCACTTGATCAATTTTTGCTATTGGATACCGGACTGATAGAGATTGACACAAAACATCACTAGGGTCATATGTGGCGTTATACAAAGCTAGAATACACTGCAAATCTACTTGATCCTGTTCTGAATATCTGAGGGGAATAGTCCCTAAATGGGGCCTAGCGGTTGCACATGCAATACAATCAGTTTTGTTAATTTGCTCTGTAGTATACATCATCCACAGCAACCATTCATTCCTCTCTGTGTAGCCTATTTCTACGGCTAACTTCTCCTCATAGCCTAATTCCCCAATTCCATCAACATCCAACATTTCTCCTGACCTTTGGGGTTTGTCCTCCTCTTGTTCCTTGTCCTGTGCAGGAACAGCTTTTAACCAAAATGTTCCCTGCTGAACCTGTCTACCTGGGATATACAGTCCCAATACATAAAGACCTTCATCTCCAAGAGAGGGTTCATCCAGGGTTATAAGGAGAGGATTGCAAGAGAATCTCCAGTCCAAAACCTCTGGATCACAACCCCATTTTGGAATGGGTACAGCAATATTCATCCTTTTGAGGAGAGGCTTTCCTGATGAACTAACATGAGTCATGGCTTCCTCTGGCCTATACCCCCATGAAGTTCCCGTGTTCCAAGCTGCATCTGACCAAAAATTACAGTTCTCATTCCCAGGTCTAGTTACACAGATATATACCACCGCCCCTTCAGTTCCTGTTAGATATTTATAATTGGGGTTGCTACTCTTTTTGCCAAATTTAAGATTCCATTGACACTTCACTATCTGACACAAGTCCACCCTAAATGTAGCTGTTGCTGCCTTGGTATCGAACCACAAGGTTACTGATGTGTTATTTTGAGGTGTCTCGTCCATTTTTCCTTCTTGCAGTAAAGCTGCCAACATCATCAGGGGCAGGACCCTCATTCTTCCGCTCCAGGACCTCATAGTAGCTTGTATGGACCAGTCTTCCTTTAAGCTCTACGGACGTGGCTTAGCGGGGACCATCAACCAGTGGCTCCAGTGGTCTTCGTGTCTTTTGGTCAGCAACCAATGTCTGGATTAACTAGAATAGAATCAAAAACTTATTTATACACAAATGGGAGTCCCTTTTGGACTCCGGACCTGCTGCAGGGGTTGTCAAATAGTTACAGCATCTGTGTGGACAAAAAAGTACCTCAGTTGTGGTAGTTTCTGACATCAGGAAGACTTCCAGTCCCCTGAAAAGAGATCAACACACACGAGCACATACTTCATACATCTTACCTTGGGCAGCCTGTATGAAGTCAATCTGCAGTCATTGAAACGGATAGGAGGGCCCAGGCGCACGTGTATGTTTATGGCATCTTTCTAGTCTATCTGTGTTGTGCGCCTCTAATCTATGTTAATGTAAAGCTAAACAGGTGGACCCAACATCTTTCTTCAGAGCACATAGTTTTTGTCTTCACTCACGTGCGTTGAGTCATGAGCCATCACATGGTGCAAGGATTTTGGCAAACATACCCGCTGTCCCGCCATCCACGGTTCTGAGCTCCAGCTTCCGACCAGACTTCAGTCTCTTCCCCGGTTGGTGACCGAGTAAGATACTTAAGTCTAACTGGTTATTTTTAATGCTCACCATGACCAGTGGAGGCGCCTCAGGGGTCTCCCAGTACCTTGGTCTTCTGGCTGATTCCCAGCCACTTTGTTTGCTTCGTGCTCCATGGGTTCTTTTTCATATGTACCCTCACCTTCACTATGGCAACCTCTTTCAGGGCCTGTTGGTGTAAGAAAAGACCTTTCCTCCCCATATGGGGCCGTAGTTGTGGGTTCACCTGAAAACAATGACTTGTATATGTAGCCCTTGCTTACCTTAAGGCCCCCTAAACGCCTCAATGAGTGCCGTCAACTCCACCTCCCCTGTAGAGTTATGAGGGAGGAGTGGTTCTGCTTTCTACTATCTCATGCTGTTTGATCGCCATACAACCAGGTTCTTGGACCTTCCGGAAAGAAAAACTCAACATCCAGATTAGTGAGAGATCCCTTATGGATTAGCATATATTTTAATAATAGCGGATTCTCCTCTCTTCTCCCCCCCTTTGGAAATCACCATGCTAGTACCGAATAGGGGGCAGAGTGGTGGATTTCCATTACACATATAACGGGATTTTTTTTTCCTCTTTTTTTTTTTTTTTTTCAAACATACTAAAAGCATTCCTTATCTTTACTACCTGACAATTGCTTTCCATGGATATCTGACACTGCTTCAAGTCAAAGGCAAAGTTTACTTTGAACCATCTGCTTCTACCTTCCTTATCAACATGCATTACACTCTCTAAACACTTAACCTAACATTGCGAAAAATCTAGCTGTATACCTTTTACAAATACGTATTATGCTACAGTGTGAACCCAGTGAGGAGAGCTGCGAGATGCGCTTGGACCAGGTAAGATTCTGGCTCTCCATTATTTAACGGATATCTGACAAGATTATAATTCCCTATGTCACTTAGCAAAATTCCATCGACCCAGGGAATTGCAGGAATTCCATGTACATTAAGCCGGAATACTTTGTACTCTGGAAATCTGTCTGACAGAAATCCAAAACCAGTGAGCTGTTGGATATACCCTCCTGGTATAATTTTGACAGTTCTCCAACCTTCAGGAGATATAATCAACATTAATCCAAATGTGCAATTAAGGCACGGCATTTTCTCATGGAATACTTGGTACACACACACAAGGCAAGCTCAGACCACCAAAACAGAACTTTCCCATATAATGCAACCCACAATATACACCACTCAATGGGGGGCTCTATTCCTGACATGGAAACGTCTATTGTGGAAAACTTGTCCGTCTGGGCTTTGCAATATAAACTGTTCGCTAAACCTCAGGTCTTGTAAAGTGTGTCCCTTCAGTGCATTACTTAAAGGGATATGCACGTTTAATGCTAACAGCGCCCACCCAGGGACGCCAACTGAAGAGTCTGTGATTTGATCTTTATCTCTCAATGGGAGATCGATATGCTGGAGGGTTGCCAGATTTTGGTTTGAGGCCTACTCGAGTAGTGGTGAACAAACACACACAGAGACAGGGTATGTATCTGTAGGATGTCACACACCCAAAGTCCATTTAATGGGTAGCTTATATGCTCATTTGAGTAGGCGGTTACATTACATCATTGTATTCCATTGGACAATTGATTATTCAACAGTAAGCATAAATGGTTTCAACCAATCATATTCATATTCGTTAACCAATCATATTGTATTCGGCCGTTAATTATTAGATACATTCGGGAATTTCCAGAAAAAGGTTAATACAGGTTGGTTGTTATACAATACTCTAATATTACCCTCATTAGCCTCATTAACCTGTCTTACTAAGTGTTCATAGCCCCTTTATCTGTAGTTCTAAGACTCTGTACCCATTAGTGGTACGTGGAACATTGATAAATCCTTAAGCTACATGAATCATAAGTGTTATAGAGGTAAGAGCACAGAATGACAAGATTAAGGTGAGAGTTGATTCCTGCAGTCAGCTAATTTTATAGGAATATGAAAATATGGTGTATGAGTATGAGGGTATGAAGGGACCCCATAGAATCATGGTTTCCCTATCAACATGTGTGGGAAACTGGAGATCGACCTATTTGCCACTCAACACAACACCAAAGTGGAAAATATCTGTTCCCTGAATCAAAGAGAAAATCCACATGAAACCTTCCGAATCAAGAGGGGTTTTTCCCTGGCATACGCCTTTCCTCCAATCTCTCTGATGCCAGCGGTCCTCAGGAAGATCAGAGATCAGGCAAGACGGGGAGAGAGTAATTCTCATAGCCCCCTTTTGGCCCAAGAGGCCCTGGTTCTTTTGGCTAAGGAATATGTTGGTCACGGAGCCGTGGATCCTTCCAGAGATTCCAGACCTTCTAGTTCAAGGGCTGGTAATTCATCCTCAGGTAACTGGGCTGCACTTAACAGCCTGGAACTTGAGAAGTCAGTGCTAAGGGGCAGGGGGTTCTCTACCAATCTGATTTCTGCTTTACCTGCCTGTCACTGCAAAAAATTATGGTAGGACACGGAAAAAGTTTTTATCATCCACAGGGTGTTCTCCAGAAGGGAAGATACCACTGAAAGAGATCCTGGAGTTCATTCAGTAAGGGCAAGAGCAGGGCTTGGTACTAAGTATCTTGAAAGTTCAGGTGTCAGCTTTAGGGGCTCTTTATAATTACGACCTAGGGGGTAATTGGTGCGTGATCAGATTCTTTAAGGCCTGCGCTAGATCCAGACCAGCCCCAATGGTCAGAGTCCTTCCATGGGACTTGAACTTGGTCTTGAATGTTTTAACCGAACCCCCCTTTGAGCCTTTAACTGAGGGATCCATGAAGCTGGTTACATTAAAAACCATACTCCTAGCGGCCGTTACTGACATACAGGCCCTTTCAGCAAATCCTCATATTACGGTGGTTATGGATGATAGGGTAATTTTAATACCTGATCCTGTTTATCTGCCTAAATTAGTGTCTAGGTTCCATAGATCACAAGAGATATCTATACCTATCTTCTGTCCTGACCCAAAAAATGATAGGGGAAAAGAAGTTCCACACCCTAAATGTTAGGAGACACTTCCTTCACTATATACAGGCAACAAAAACTTGGAGGAAGGATAGGGCTCTGTTTATCTCCTTCCAGGCTTCTAGGAAGGGGACAGGAGCCTCGACGGGTACCCTATCAATGTGGATAAGGGAGGTAATCAAGATAGCCTATGTAGGTGCGGGAAGACAGGTTCTGGACGATCTTAGGGCCCACTCTACAAGGGTGATGGCAACATCTTGGGTGGAAAGAGCAGATGTATCCATTGAACAAATCTGTAAGGCAGCTGCGTGGTCGTCACCTTCCATCTTCTATAGTCACTATAGATTAGATCTTTCTGCCTAAATTCTGATCTCACAATTGCAGAAAGGGTTCTACAAGCTGTGGTCCCTCCCTGATAGAGTAATTCTCTGTAATTCTCTCATTGGTGCTGTCATGGGTGATAGGAAAACACATATTTTACTTACCAGTATTGTGTTTTTACGAAACCCATGACAGCACCCTTATATTCCTGCCTGTTACTAAGTCTTCACTTTTTAATTAGTGGGTCGTTGTATATAGTTTTCCACTTAGAGCGGGGTTGAGGAAAATTGATATAGTCGGTAAAAGTGTATAAATATTAGTGATGGGCGAGCACTAAAATGCTCGGGTGCTCGTTGTTCGGGGCGAGAAAATTGGAATACTCGGGTACTCGGACAGAACAACGAGCCCAATGTAAGTCTATTGGAGACCTGAGCATTTTTACCGTGATCCCCCCGGGGGTCCTTTTAGGCTCTAAAAACGTCTGAAAATGATGGAAATACTGGTCAAATGACACGGGAACATCATGGGGATCGCCCCTGGAAGCATTACTGACTCCTAGTTCACAGCTTTAAACAATTTTTTTTAGAGGTTCATGCCATTTTTACCAGTGCACCAAAAAACATACCAAAGCGAAACCAAAACGTATTTTGCTTGGAAATATGTTAAGGAACATCCTTTCCAGGTTAATGACTTGTATATAAGGCAAAATAATTAACCCCAGACAAAAATGTTCCTCCACCACTTGGGCTATGTTCACACGCAGCGTTTTTGAAGCGTTTTTCAACTTTAACATTGCTTTCAACCGATACTAATGCATTCATTGTGAAATGTCATTGTAACCTTTAACAAGCCTAGCTGGCCATGTGTTGCGTGACACATAAGGAGACACATCTTTCATTTCTGAAGGAGGGACTGTTAAAGTCACAGAGCCTATTTTTACAGGGGCATCAGGCAGCATTAAGCTGCTTAAAGGGCCATTATAAAACAGTGGGTCTCCTAAACTGTATAGTAGGGTGCCAAGGATTTGCATAGTAAAAATTAAGTAGCAAGTTTTTGAAGGTCTAACCTCCTAATTTTGTTCCTTTTTGGTCATAGATATTTTATAATTTTCTTTTTTTAAGATTAGTCATCTTTACTGGTTGCTCAATGGCACATCATATTGCAGTTTTAAATGTTTGTTTAGTATTTATCGTCATGCATATCCCGCGTTATGTATGGTATGTTACGCCGTGTACCGATCAGATTAATTGATTTTATATTTTGATAGATCGGGCGTTTCTGAACGTGGCGATACCAAATGTGTATTTTATGTTTGGTGTGGAATTATATCCAATTTGGCTTTAGGACAATTCTTTTTGTGTTTTTTCAGTTAAGACAAATTAAATGAAGATAATAATACCAAAGAATTTGTGTTTGCAATCATTTTCAGGAAGAAACTGAGTATTATCTGACAGAATTGCAGGGGTGTCAATACTTTTGGCCACAACTGTATATATATATATTTATACTAGCTGATATATACTAGCTGAAGAGCCCAGCGTTGCCTGGGCATAGTAACCAACTGTGGTTAGTTATAACAAATTATAATGATTATATTGCACATAAAAACAGTTCACATCATATATTCAACACTACAGATTTGCAACACAAATTAGCTAAATGATTACCCAAGTATTAATAGTATTTAATTTTCAACTCATTCAAGAGCCTTTTGATAAACAACATTTTGGGTTTTTCCTTTCAGTGCAAAGATGAACAGATTTTTGGCAGTTCCAACTCTTGAACTGATCATGTAAAGTTGACCATGAGAAAAGCATGGGGATTGCAAATCGATCCCTACTACTTAAATCGATCCCTACTACTTTCAAGGACTGTCCCTGAGCATTGTTAATGGACATTGCAAATTGCAGTTGAACTGGAAACTGGAGGCATTTAAAATCAAAAAACAAATCAGATGGAATGATTGGAATTCTTGGAATGAAAATGTCCTCTCCTTTGGCACATCCTGTTTCTGAGCTGTGTATCTAACCCTATCATGTGTGATAATGTCTGCTAAGCTGTGTACCTAATCCTCTCCTGTGTGATACTTTCTGCTGAGCTGTGCATCTAATCCTATTGTGGTTTACTGGCTGCTCAGCCGTGTATCTAATCCTATCCTGTGTGATACTGACTGCTGAGCAGAGTATCTAATCCTATCCTGTGTGATACCGTCTGCTGAGCTGTGTATCTAACCCTATCCTGTTTGATACTGACTGCTGATCCGTGTATCTAATCCTATCCTGTGTGATACTGACTGCTGAGCCATGTATCTAATACTATTCTGTGTGATACTGTGTGCTGAGCTGTGTATCTAATCCTATCCTGTGTGATACTGTCTGCTGAGCCGTGTATCTATTCCTATCCTGTGTGATACTGACTGCTGAGCTGTGTATCTAATCCTATCCTGTGTGATACTGACTGCTGAACCGTGTATCTAATCCTATCCTGTGTGATACTGCAGTCTGTGTCAGAGGGTGGTCTGTGTTGGCACGGTAATAAATTGTGTTATTTCCAGCTTTACAGAAGGATGATAACACCATGGAAATGATAAGAATAATAGGCCTCAGTTACCACAACTGTCTACAAAGAAAACTGTTGGTGATAGCAACCAATCACAGCTAATTTTTCATCTTTTAAACAGCTCTGGGACAGCGTGGCGAGTTTTGAGAGGTGACTTTTGTGTTTTGACTTTTATGTGGCGAGGTTGGTGTATGTGTGGTGAAATGTGTGCTGAGGGTGGTATATGTGTTGAAGCAAGTGGTAGTGTGTGGCGCATTTTGTGTCTGTGTTCATATCCCCGTGTGTGGTGAGTATCCCATGTCAGGGCCCTACCTTAGCAACTGTACGGTATATACTCTTTGGCGCCATTGCTCTCATTCTTTAAGTCCCCCTTGTTCACATCTGGCAACTGTCAATTTGCCTCCAACACTTTTCCTTTCAGTTTTTCTCCATTATGTACCTAGGGGAAAAATTGTTTGGTGAATTGGAATGCGCGGGGTTAAAATTTCGCCTCACAACATCTAAATGGTAAATCTAAATTTAATGTCAACATATTTTACAACATATTTTACATGGTGAATCCTTATGCCAAAAGGAACAAATTTGAGAGGTAAGACTTACCAATTTGCAAAGTTCATTTTTCCATGGCACCCTACTGTATAGCCTATGAGGTGAGTGGATGGGCTGCCGAGAATTATGACATACCCCAATACCCCTTTCACGAGATGTCAAGGAGGGCTTCCCTAAAAATTGTTGCATTTGCTGCAAGGTCTGCCCTGCTACCAAGTCATATGCACCCCAAACACCCCAATTCCCCCTTGAAAGAAACATGAAGGCGGGTCTCTTAACAAAAAATGTCCCATGAAAAAGAAGCAGGTCTCCTAGACTTGTAATGCCCATACACTAAGTGTGTTGGCTGGAAAACATGTTCCCTGTGGGGTACACCTCAACCTTTTCCATAACAAGTATTTTACGCCCAGCAAAACCACCCACCCTTGTTCGTGTGAAGACTCCTGGAGTAGACCATCTGGGCCATGATACCAACCCACCCTAGGCAAGCTTACCTAGTGAGGACCACCCCTCTATACAGGGAGTGTCAGGGGCAGGCCCAGGGGAATAAAGTACCACTACTGCTGGAGCCAGGTGGCCGGCTCAAAGGAGGCATGAGAGATGGTGTTTAGCAGGGTGAAGATGGGGGCATGCAGGGTACAGGAATATGTAAAGCGTGTACTCGAGGCACGCTGGGTACGGAAGTGCATAGAGCATGTACACGGGGGTTTGCAGGGCACAGGATGGTGCAGGACACGTACTGGGAAGCACACCTGGATACAAGACAGAGCAGTGCGCGTGCTGGAAAACACATCTGGGTACAAGACAGAGCAGAGCGCGTGCTGGGAAGCACGCCAGAATACAAGATAGAGCAGAGCGCATGCTGGGAAGCACTCCAGAGTACAAGGTAGTGGACCTGAGTACATAGAGCCACCATCCAGGTGTGGGGAAGGTGACTTGACAGACAGACGTGACTGGTAGTAGGAGGGGATGATTTGTGCAGGAGAGAAGGAGATTGACAGGATAGAAGGGTGACAGCTAGGAAAGGTAGATAGGAGAGTGTAGTACTGAGAAGTGTCCACAAGATGGCAGGGGAGAGTAGTTGAGGACTAAACATCAGCCTATGGCTCAAAATGCGCTTAGTCATGGGGGGTGGGGAGATAGGAGCCCGGGAGGGAAATTCCCCGGTGAGAGAGGGGATAAATAGAAGAAGGAGGGGTTCCAGCAGAGTCTAGTCCCAGGAGGAGCTCAGGAGAAGACAGAAAAGAGAGAAGAGCTCGGCCAGGGGACGGACAGAGAAGAGACAGTCAGGGGGGTGGCCCTGACCCGATGGACCGCAGGACAGACGAGGCCCCGGGGGTACTTATGGGACGACGACCTCGGACAGGTGAAGTGCTGGCGGTAGATTGGTCTAGGACAGCCCCAGCTAAAGATCCGTGAGGTGCGTTACTGCGACTGGAGCTAAGGTGCAGGTACCCGGGCCTGGATACAGTGTAAAGAAGCTGCGGTGCGTGTTTGGTGGTCGTCAGGAGGACGACGAATAAAATCCGGAACTGTTACAAGGAAATCTGTCTCCGCCTCGACCTTGAGTCGCCTGGTGTCTGCGTCATCCGGACAGGGTAAGCAGTGGTCCACCCCCCAAGCCCGGCCTCTACCACACAGGCACCAAGAAGGCCTAGCAAGGAAGCAAAAGCGATAATCAGGTGCTGCCTACAGGATGGATCGGCGGGAAGATGTGTGATTTTGGTCAGTAAGGAGATGATGTCAGGTACAGATAGGTAGATGTGCACGTCATCGGGGTAGTGATGAGATTGCAAACCGTGCCATTACATCAGCTGTCCCAGGCTGAAGGTGTAGATGGAGAAGAGTAGGGGTCCTAGAACTGAGCCTTGGGGAACACTGAAAGACAGGTGTCGAGGTGGTGTGGGAGAGGGAGACAATGAATGTCCCCCTAGCAGTCTTGTTAGTTTTTAAAGACTCTGCCGATAACCCCAAAAAGGCCATTTGCACCACTGGCCATGCCATCATCAGTAGGGGTAGCAAAACTACCAGCCTTACCACCACCAGCATGATCAGGCACATGGCAGCAAAGCACCTGACTTTGTTGGTTGAATACCAGGCTCGATGAACGGTATCTGCGCTTGATACCACTGTTTCTTCCACTGTTTCTTGTGCGTGCAAGTCAATCCCCTGTCCATGGTGCATGCACAGATGCCTCCTGCCCTGCATCTGTAGTTGCACTAAAACTCAACTAGCACCATTAACAAGCACGTCCACGTCCTTGTCCCAACGCAGCATTCAGTTGTACATACCCCAGTCCTTGGAACGCAAGCGGAAATACGCAGCCATTACCACAGTACTTAATTCACACATTTCTTATCTGCTTGCGCTTGAAATTTTGCATTTTAGGCTCATTGGAGATGGAAGCTTTCCACAACATGATGGTGGTGACCGTAACTAGGTACTCGGTCCACACCCGCCACTCTTTCTCCTGGTCTGCCGTCACGACATTACGCAAGCAAGCACGTGCCCCACAACATTACCCGGGCCCTCAACAACGCTGTTACAGGGAAAGTGCACCTAACCACGGACACATGGACAAGTGCTTGTGGGCAGGAATGGTACATCTCGCTGACGGCACACTGGGTTAGCGTAGAAGAAGTCATCACCCAGTCGGACATTAGGAGACCATGTCACAGATGTATGGAGGAGACAGGTTGTGGAAGGCTTTGTATGTCATAGTTAGGGTTTTGAACTGTAGCCTATGGGCAATAGAAAGGTAGTGAAGGGCCTGGCAGAGAGGAGAGGTTGGGGAATAATGGAGCGACAGTTGGATTACTCTGGCAGCAGAGTTTAGGATAGATTTGAGTGTTGCAAGAGTGCTGCAGGGGAGGCCAGAGAGTATAAGGTTGCAATAGTCAAGGCAGGAGATCATGAGGGCGTGCAAAAACATTTTTTAAGTTTCTTGGAAAGTACGGATCCAGGAAATGTTTTAGAGTTTTAGTGTGCAGGAGGAGGCAAGGGCTTTGATATGTAGCTTGATCACCCCAAGGCCATGAACATGCGGGACTATTTGTCCCGGTGTGCCGTTCCGGCATTACACAGGCACATGTCCCACAACATTACCCGTGCCCTCCACAATGCTGTTACTTGGAAAGTCCACCTAACCACAAACACGTGGACAAATGCTTGTGGTCAGGGATGGTACATCTCACTGAGGGCACACTGGGTTAACATAGTGGAAGCTATCGGACCCACTCCGACCTTGGTATGGTGCACGTCCTCCCAACCCAGAGTACTGTGGGCCCTACATCAATCTGTGTTGCCCCCACAGTCCGCAGCTCCTGCATCTCCTCCTCCTTCGCTTCTTCTTCAGCCTCCATCTCCAAAAGTAGCACATCAGTCACAAGCTTGACGCACTGCACTACTGTCTCATCAAAGCGGCAACAGGCTGCGGTGAAGCTAATATGCTTAGGAGACAAACAGCACAATGATGAAGAGTTGTGGACAGCTCAGAAAGAGCAGCCAGATCTGTGGCTCACACCACTGAACCAACAGTCAGGCGTGGTTGTGTGTGACAATGCCTGGAACCTGGTGGCTGCTCTGTGGTAAGACAAGCTCACACACATGCCATGCCTGGCTCATGCACTTAACCTCATTGTTCAATGTTTTCTGAAAAGAGACATGGAGCTGCCAGATCTACTAGGAAAAGTACAACGCTCTGCGTACCCATTTTAGAAAGTCAGCTACAGCTTCATCCGCCCTTGCCGTGATTCAGCAGCGCTTGCAGCTTTTGGCTCACAGACTGGTGTTTGATGTCCCCAGGCATTGGAACTCTACACTGTAGATGTTGAAAAGGATTTGTGAGCAGAAGAGGGCAGTTGCTGACTAGTCTACCAGCATCAGCAAGGTTGTTGGTATTCAGTTCTGACTTCACACATAAGATCTCAGGAGTGGACATGGATGTCAGACATATGGATCATCCTCCCAAACTTTGAAGAACCCACCAAGATGGTGAGCGGTAAGGACACCATAATTAACGTCTCCATCCTGCTTCTCTGTGTTCTAATAGTAATATTTAAAGTTATTTATATAGCGCAAACATATTTTCAGTTTAACATTTTCAAACACAACAGTCCTACAAAACAACGATAACAATAATACAATAATTAAACCAAAATAAAGCGACCCTGCTCGTGCCAGCTTACAATCTACACAAAGTAACAACGATAACAATAATACAAAAATTATACAGAAATAAAAAGACCCTGCTCATGACAGCTTACAAGCTACACTAAGTAACAAAGATAACACTAATTAAACCCCCCTAAAAAACCTGCTTGTGACAGCTAACAATCTACAATGAGGTGGGAGAGGTTAAAACAACAGGCGTGTATGTACAAAAATGTATTTACAATGATGTTTTTACAATGCTGTTACTGAGGTTAGTCGAAAGTCGTGGAGGCCTGAGGAGGAGAGCATGTTCAGTCATCCTCTTTTTGAGGACACAGAAGTATGGACTGTTAGCAGTCTTGCACGCATGGCTGAGTTTATGTTACGCGGTCTTTCACATCACCCTCACATTCTCAAAATTTTGGGTGACGGGCAATACTGATTGGTGACACTTCGAGATCCATGCTACAAGGAAAACTCTATATCTCTTATTCCAGAGGCAGACAGGTGTATTAAAGTGTTGGAGGACCAGAGGGCCCTTATAGCGGAATTATTAAAAATATTCCCATATGAAGACGCTGGCAAGCAGAGGTAATTTTCATTGGCAAATCAAGGAGTACAGGTGAGAGACATACAACTCCAATCCAACAGAGGCAGTGGAACACTGGAAAAGTTCGGGGAGAGTTTTCTCAGACCCTCCCATCGCCCTGTGCCTGAGGCGCAGGGGACTCTCACATGGATTGCAAGTTTTTTAAAATGCGGAGGGAGTACCTTGCTGACGTACCAACGTCCTCTGTCATTCCTCTGTGCCTTTTAATTACTGGTTATCCATGCTGAACACGTGGCATGAACTGACTCTACTGCGCATGTGCACTGTACTCATGGTCAAGGATCAAATGGCACTTCGCTCTCTAGCGGTTACTGGCCAAACAGCGCCTTTGTAAATGGCAATACCGATTTCAGTGGCGGTAGACAATGGGAACTGTCCATCGCAGCGTCACTGCTGTAAGGACGGAGCACGCTACTCAGCTTCCTATGCGCTGCTTGTCCACGACAAAAATCTTTGATGTCTTGCCCCCTTTCTTTTAAGCTGTCCCCATTCCTCTAGGTCACTGGGTCTGTCTGCTGCACTTTTCCACAGCGTCAGCACTTCGGAGGCATAGTGCACTGCTCCACTTCAGCTCCTCTTCAGCCTCATGCTCAAAAAAGAACTGCAGCACTGCCTAATCAAAGTGGGAACAGTCTGTGCTGAAGCTAATATGGTTCTGTGGAAAATGCTACAATGCTGAAAAGTTGTGGACAGCTATGAAGCAGTAGGCATATCGGTGGATGAGAACGGTGAACCCACAGTCAGGCATGTTTGTGTGTGACAATGTGACAATGGGGGTAACCTGGTAGCTGCTCTTTAGCACAGCGAGCTTACACACGTGCCATGGCTAGCTCATGCGTGTTAGGGCCGTGCAGAGATGGAACCTGCTGCTGAGTAATGGCAGACACTATATGGCGGTATAATAAGTGAACGCACGTGGATTAACGTCACCCGGTGAGAACGAGTCAGACTCTGTTGCCTCACAGAGCCACACTACCACTGAATAAAGATGCCGAAGCCTGTTATGCTCACAGAGCTCGGCGAAGTGAGCGCTGGTGTAAAGTCACAGGACTCTGCCCCAAGACACAGGGTCGGAGTCCCTCTAAACTCACCAGCACTCGTTGCCGCGGCTGCAGTGCCAGGGAGGACTAAGCGAGAGATATTGCACCAGTGTGCACTGCACTGCTCTGGCAGACGCCACTAACACCCCAGAGTGGGGAGGAAAGCGCTAGAGTTGCGCACTGTGCCGCACTGGAGGCTACTGCTACCTGGCGTGGTGCGACAGTGCCCTGTGCAGGGAGGCACAGTCGGACGCTATCAAGTGCAGAGGACTGCGATGCACTGTGGCATATAGACTAGCCACTGACAGGCACTGACTCTAACCACTAGACCCTAACAACATACACAACCGAGGGTAGGGGTTTCATAATGAGTCATTCACGTTCACAAGCATCCGTCATCATACACACCATAAGCCACAAGAATCTATACTAGCGCATGGCCGAACGGCCATGCGACTCTTTTATAGCGGCGTCCTTCCGGGACCTTCCCAGTAGTGGACCAATCCGAGCAGGGACGGGACCAGCGCATATGACCTCCGACCTCCAATGAGTGGTCGTCCCACGAGCATGCTCAGTACCCAAAAGACAGGACTTAGTCCCAGAAGGGTCTACTTGCTGCTGACTCAAGCATGGAGTTATAGCAGAGCCAGAAGGAGCAACCAGATGCCTAGCATCAGCCTGGGCAAGACGCCTGGAGCGACATCTCTGGTGAGCAGGAATTTCTGCGACTGCAGAAAAATGGGAGACCACAGAGGACATGGCTTGAGATTTCCCCGATGTAGTGGGGGAAACTTGACACCTAACATTACCCCCCCTAGGGCTCCCTCCCCCCCCTGTGCCTCGCTATGCTCAAGGGTCGCAATTAGCAAGGGAGCACGAATGTTCCCCGGTCCTATCCTCTGAGCCATGACCCTTCCAGTCCACAAGATAATATTTTTTGACCTGTACCACCTTACACCCCACGATGGCATTCACCTCAGAGGACAAGCTTGATGTCTCAGTAGGTGACTCCGAAAACCAAGACATGTGATTGGGCTTAAGGAGAGACACGTGGAAGGTGTCAGTGATACCCAGGTGTGGAGGAAGAGCCAGACGGTAGACCACAGGGTTAACCTGCTCAAGGACTTTGAAGAGACCAATAAAGCGAGGTGCGAACTTAGTGAACTCAACCCGCAGCCTGATGTTATGAGCGGAGAGCCATACCAAGTTGCCGGGAGCAAAGGTGGTAGCGGGGCACTGGTGTGCGTCAGCGGAGGACCTCATTCTCTCCTTGGAGGCCCGAATGACATCCTGAGTGCAGTCCCAAATGTCACGTGCCTCCACTGCCCAGTCTGCCACCCTAGAATCGGTGGATGACACGGGCATGGGCACAGGAACGCGCGGATGCTGACCGTAATTAAGGAGGAATATGATCTGACCGGTGGAGTCGGCCGCCGCGTTGTTCAAAGCGAACTCCGTCCACAGCAGCAAGGATGCCCAGTCATCCTGCCTGGCTGAGACAAAATGTCATAGATAAGTGACCAGGGTCTGGTTGGCTCTCTCTATCAACCCGTTTGTCTCAGGATGATAGGCCGATGAGAGATTTAGCTCAATGCTGAGCAGGTTACAGAGCTCTCTCCAAAACCGAGATGAAAACAGGGGACCCCGGTGGCTGCCAATCTTGTCTGGCATGTCGTGCAGGCGGAAAACGTGTTTAATGAAAAGCACCGCCAGGCCCCATGCAGAAGGTAACTGGGGGAGAGGTACCAGGTGCACCATCTTGGAGAAATGGTCGGTGACAACCCAAAAGACCGTGCTGCCACTGGACTTGGGCAGTCCCACCATGAAGTCCATACCGACCATCTCCCAGGGCCTGTCTGCTACCGGCAGGGGGTAAAGTACCCCAGCGGGCCGCTGTCAAGGAGATCTGTTCTGGACGCAAGAGACGCACGCCCGAATGTAGTACCTGACGTCACGGGCCACATGCGGCCACCAGTACGTCCTCACCAGAGGCTCAGAGGTCCTTTTGTCCCGAAATGTCCACCCACCCAGGATGAATAAGCCCAAGAGAGGACCTCCAGTTGCAGACGAGCAGGGACAAATGTCTTGCCTGGAGGTACTGACTCAAGCGTGACCGGAGCCACAGTCCTCAGGCTCTCGGATGGGACGATCAGCCGAGGCTCCTCCTCCTCTTCCTTCGATGACACCACGGAGCGGGAGAGAGCATTGGCCCAGAGGTTTTTCTCCCCGGAGAGAAAATGGAGGGTGAAGTGAAACCGGAAGAAGAACAAGGACCATCTGGCCAAGCGAGAATTTAACCGCTGGGCTGTTTGCAAATACACCAAGTTCTTGTGGTCGGTGAACACCTGTAAAGGGTGGCGAGCCCCCTCCAGGAGTTGTCTCCACTCCGAGAAGGCCAACTTCATCGCTAGCAACTCCCTGTCCCCGATGGAATAATTCCTCTCCGCCGGTGTGAAGGTCTTGGAGAAAAAGAAGCATGGATGCTTCCAACCTTGCGTGTCCTTCTGGAACATGACCGCTCCAGCACCGACGAAGAGGCATCCACTTCCAGAATGAAGGGACCAGATATTATAAAAGGTGATATGAGGTGCGTTCGCTGTCCGGGGTCTACCGTGCAGAGATGGAACCTGCTGCTGAGTAATGGCAGACACTATATGGCGGTATAATAAGTGAACGCACACAGGTTAACGTCACCCGGTGTGAACAAGGCAGACTCTGTTGCCTCACAGAGCAGCACTACCGCTGAATAAAGATGCCAAAGCCTGTTATTCTCACAGAGCTCACCGAAGTGAGCGCTGGTGTAAAGACACAGGACTCTGCCCCAAGACACAGGGTCGGAGTCCCTCTAGACTCACCAGCACTCGTCGTCGCGGTGCCAGGGAGGACTAAATGAGAGATATCGCACCAGTGTGCACTGCACCACTCTGGCGGATGCCACTAACCATCCAGAGTGGGGAGGAAAGTGCTAGAGTTGCGCACTGCGCCGCACTGGCGACTACTGCTACCTGGCGTGATGCGACAGTGCCCTGAGCAGGGAGGCACAGTGAGATGCTAGCAAGTGAAGAGGACTGCGATGCACTGTGGCATATAGACTAGCCACTGACGGGCGCTGGCTCTAACCGCTAGAGCCTAACAACATACACAACCGAGGGTAGGGGTTTCATAATGATTTATTCGCGTTAACAAGCATCCGTCATCATACACACCATAAGCCACAAGAATCTATACTAGCGCATGGCCGAGGTGCCATGCAACTCTTTTATAGCGGCGTCCTTCCGGGACCTTCCCAGTAGTGGACCAATCCGAGCAGGGACGGGATCTGCGCATGTGACCTCTGACCGCCAATGAGAAGTCGCCCCACGGGCATGCTCAGTACCCAAAAGATAGGACTTAGTCCCAGAAGCGTCTACTTGCTGCTGACTCAAGTATGGAGTTATAGCAGAGCCAGAATGAGCAACCAGACGCCTAGCATCAGCCTGGGCAAGACGCCTGGAGCGATGTCTCTGCTGAGCCGGAATCTCTGCGGCTGCAGAGCAATGGGAGACCGCAGAGGACATGGCTTGAGATTCCCCCTGTGCAGTGGGGGACACTCGACGCCTAACAATGCACTTAACCGAATTGGTCAATGTTTTTGAAAAGCGACACGGAGCTGGCAGATCTGCTTGTAAAAATACAATGCTCTAAATACCCATTTTAGAAAGTCAGCTACAGCTTCATCCGCCCTTGCCATGATTAAGCAGCGCTTGCTGCTTCTGGTTCAACAACTGGTGTGTGATGCCCCCAGGCCTTGGAACTCTACACTGCAGATGTAGGAAAGGATTTCTGAGCAGAAGAGCGCAGTTGGTGACTAATCAACCATCCAGCATCAAGAAGGTTGTCGGTGTTCAGTTCTGTCTTCACACATAACATCTGAGGTGTCGATATGGTTGTCTAACATGTGTACCATCCTCAAAAACCTTGAAAAATCCACCAAGAGGGTGAGCATCAATGACAACATAACTAACGTCTCCATCCTGCTTATCTGTGTTCTAATTTGAATATTGAAAGTTATTATAGAGCAAAAACATATTTACAGTTTAACAGTTTCAAACACAACAGTCCTAAATAACAATGATAACAATAATCCAATAATTAAACACAAATAAAACTACCCTGCTCATGACAGCTTACAATCTACACTAAGTAAAAATGATAAAAATAATTTAAACCAAACAAAACAATCCTGCTCGTGACAGCTTACAATCTACACTTAGTAGCAATGATAACAATAATTTAAACCAAACAAAACAATACTGCTCGTGACAACTTACAATCTAAAATGCGGTGGGGGAGCATAAAACTACAGGGGTGTATTTACAAGAAGGTATTTACAATGATGTTTGTACTATGATCTTAGGCCGGTCTCACATTAGCGCTTTTTAAGCGCACGCACGGCCGGGGGTAGCTCCGCCCCCGAGCCGGCTCTCTGCCCGGCGTGCCCTCCCCTTGCTTATAGCGCCGCCTCCTAGCGGACAGCGGCGCCTGCGATTGGCGCACCCTATCTTTAGCATAGGGTGCGCAGATCGTGCGCAGGCCGTGCGCTAGTTGCGCTTTGACCTGCGCTGCGCACTTTTGACGGTGCGCCGTGCGCGCCAAAATCGAACTTTTCGGATTTTGGCGCGCACGGCGCACCGTCAGAAGTGCGCAGCGCAGGTCAAAGCGCAACTAGCGCACGGCCTGCGCACGATCTGCGCACCCTATGCTAAAGATAGGGTGCGCCGATCGCAGGTGCCGCTGTCCGCTAGGAGGCGGCGCTATAAGCAAGGGGAGGGCACGCCGGACAGAGAGCCGGCTCGGGGGCGGAGCTACCCCCCGCCGTGCGTGCACTTAAAAAGCGCTAATGTGAAACCGGCCTTACTGAGGTTCCTTGTGAGTGTTGTAGGACTGAGGTCAAGGAGGAGGAGGACAGCATGGTCAGTCGTCCCCTTGGTGACGACACAGAAGTGTTGCCTGTTAGCAGTCTGGGACGCATTGGGCTGACTTTATGTTGGGCTGCGTTGCCCGTGACCCTTGCACTATAAACATTTTCTCTGACACTCATTACTGGTTGGTGACACTACTAGACCCACACTACATGGAGAACTTTCAATCTCTACTTCCAGAGGCAGAGAGGTGTACAAGAATGTTGCTGTACCAGAATTCCTGTACAAAATTCCCATGTGAGAAAGCTGGCAGCAGACTTCTGAGTTTGCTGCACAACCAAAGAGTCCAAGCGACAGAGACAGAAGTACAATGCAGCTCAGGCAGGGGAACAATGGCAACATTCTGGGACACTTTTCTCAGACCCTCCCATCTTGCCAGCACAGAGGCAAGGGGTGCTGGCACAAGATGTGCAATGATTGTGATTATGCTGAGGGAGTTCCTTGCAGATCTTACAAACATCCGCCCAGTTTCCTCAGTGCCTTTTAATTATTGGGTATCCAAGCTGGACACATGGCATGAACAGGCTCTCTACGCCTTGGAGGTCCTGGCCTGCTAGCATTCTGTCAGAGCTGGTTTTTAGTGCCACTGGTGGAATTACAACAGATAAGTGCATTTGCCTGTCAACTGACAATGCTGACAAGCTGACTTTTATAAAAATGAACAAGGCCTGGATTGGGACAGACTTCTGTACACCACCGAATGAAAGCAGCGAAACATAACCACAAATACATTGTCTTTTTTGTGGAGGTGTATCCTCATGGACCTCTTCACAGCCACACATGGGTATCTGCTTCCTGATTTGGTCTGTTTGGTGTTATCCTCCTCCTTATCCTCATCATCCACAACCAGTACAACACCAGGGTGAACGTATTCCGTGATGCAAAATTCACTCATTTTTTTGTGCAAGGGTATTTTTATGATGCCCTTGACAAATTTGAAACCAAAACAAATGTTACTCCCACAGGTTGGAACTGTCATAAAAATGAGATGTATGTATATTCTTCCCATTTATTCTTATATTTTCCAGTTTTACTATCTCTGGACCATTCTCTTAGTACCTAGTGTATAGATCTCCAATAGAAAAAGATTGAAATACTATTGATGGAGAATGTGCGATGGGTATATGGGCACTGGACTATAGGATGGAGGATATGTATGATGGGTATATGAGCACGGGACTATGGGATAGCGGATATGTATGATGGTTATATGGGCACTGGACTATGAGATGGAGGATATGTATGATGGGTATATGGCAGCCGCTCTCCCTACACTCTCTCAATCTGGAGCTGAATGCGTCAAGTAGTGCGGCGTCCGGTCCCTTATTCCCCTGATGATGCTGTGCGGCCAGCCAATCACTGCATGACCACAACAAAGATGGCTGCGACGTTTCATGGCATTGCAGACAATCCCTCCACTGAGATTGGATCTCTAAAGTCTGCCAAAAATGATGGGTGGAGACCCGAGTTCCCGCCGAGTAATCCCAGAAATACTCGGTGCTCACCGAGTACACCGAGCACAGTGATACTCGGCCGAGTACCGAGTAGTGGCGAGCACGTTCGCTCACCACTAATAAATATATATATATGTGTACACTAACCCGCAGGTCCTCTTAGGCTCTCTAATCCACTGATGCGGAGAGAGGAGCTGCCCTTTTTCCCTTAAAGGTTCCCTGTCCTTGAAGGGTGGATCCCCTCTCTCGTTGGTGCTATCATGGGTTTCGTAAAAACACATTACCGGTAAGAAATATAGGTTTCATACTTACCTCGAACAATCCCCTGAAGGCACAGCTTGCTCCACTTCTGACTAGTAGTGTGTGTACATGCT
The DNA here is from genome assembly GCF_039654945.1 of Dendrobates tinctorius. NCBI lineage: Eukaryota > Metazoa > Chordata > Amphibia > Anura > Dendrobatidae > Dendrobates > Dendrobates tinctorius. The sequence goes on along the minus strand of NW_027361829.1, from coordinate 9,424,850 downwards.
GGCGAATATGCAATGATGTCATCGCGTATGCTCCGTCACCTTTGCATTGCAGAATAGGCATAGGGACTCCCTTGGAGCTACAGAGCTGTTCAATTTTGATGGCCATGCAGCACTAGGAAGTATCCCTGCACGGATGCACAATACCTTATCATACCCTGCCTGGTGAGCAGAAACACAAGATGGAGGACCTGGAATGGGTCTGGGCCCCCTGTTTTCTTCAGTTTACCTGGCCTCATAGAGCAGTGAGGGCAGTAATGCTCTGTTGGCAGCTCTGCCTGTATGGAATATAGTAGTTTACAACATTTCTATATTCATTTCTGTTGTGTTGTATTATATATATATATATACCAGCTGAAGAGCCCGGCGCTGCCCGGGCATAGTAACTAACTGTGGTTAGTAGAGTTGAGCGACTTTTGGTTTTTTAGGGTCGCGTTTCGTTTCGTGAAACCCGACTTTTCCAAAAGTCGGGTCGAGCAAGATCGTCCGATTATAGGGAAAAGTCGGGGTCGTCCCGAAACACGAAACCCAATGTAAGTCAATGGGGAATAAAAGTCGGCAGTGAGAGGAGGACAGGAAACACACCTACAGTGCCCATTTGAATGCCAAAAGCATCAATTCTTCTTACTTAAGCTTGTCAACCTTAATTAACTTCATAATACAAGTTACACACTGAAAAATGGGGGTTATTTGGCTAAATTTGTGGGGGGGGAGGGCTGGCTGCAGGTTTTCATGTGCCCTGGGCGAAAGAGCACCCCTTTAACACATACCACAACTCATCATGCTCCGATACGGCAGAGAAATAGCGGTATAGTACAATGAAAAATACCTCACTTTTTACATCTCATGACGAGGCCCATCTATTTCTCCATACAAAATCATTGGTCCCATATAATGTTTGAAACAGTATATGATGAGCTCCACATAATGCTACAGTATATGTTGGTCCCCATGGATGAAGCTCCACTGTCTTATGGGCCCAAATAATGCTCCAAACATAATGGGCCCCATTTCTAATGCTCTAGTGTATAATGGGCCCTGTAAATGCTGCTCCAGTGTCTGATGTCCACCTTTGGAATGTTCCAGTGTATGGTGGGCCCCATCTATCATTCTCCAGAGTATAGTGCTCCCCAAAAATTGCTGTCCCAACATTGAAAACAATCAAATAAGTCTCCTCGCTAGGGAATCCCTGTACTTGTCTGGACAGGTGCTGTAGCTTGCTTAACAGCTCGCCAGCCGTTCTCACGCCCAGTATGGATTGCACGTGATTGCACAAAGGTTAGAAAGGGTACCGTATCCCTGGATAACATGTATGGATAGCGTACACATTCAAAATATATGTCTATACAGCATGAGGCAGGCTCAGACGGTGTTAGGCCCAGTATGGATTGCACGTCATTGCACAAAGGTTAGAAAGGGTACCGTATCCCCGGATAACATGTATGGATAGCGTACACATTCAAAATATATGTCTATACAGCATGAGGCAGGCTCAGACGGTGTTAGGCCCAGTATGGATTGCACGTCATTGCACAAAGGTTAGAAAGGGTACCGTATCCCCGGATAACATGTATGGATAGCATACACATTCAAAATATATGTCTATACAGCATGAGGCAGGCTCAGACGGTGTTAGGCCCAGTATGGATTGCACGTCATTGCACAAAGGTTAGAAAGGGTACCGTATCCCCGGATAACATGTATGGATAGCGTACACATTCAAAATATATGTCTATACAGCATGAGGCAGGCTCAGACGGTGTTAGGCCCAGTATGGATTGCACGTCATTGCACAAAGGTTAGAAGGGGTACCGTATCCCCGGATAACATGTATGGATAGCGTACACATTCAAAATATATGTCTATACAGCATGAGGCAGGCTCAGGCGGTGTTAGGCCCAGTATGGATTGCACGTCATTGCACAAAGGTTAAAAAGGGTACCATATCCCCGGATAACATGTATGGATAGCGTACACATTCAAAATATATGTCTATACAGCATGAGGCAGGCTCAGACGGTGTTAGGCCCAGTATGGATTGCACGTCATTGCACAAAGGTTAGAAAGGGTACCGTATCCCCGGATAACATGTATGGATAGCGTACACATTCAAAATATATGTCTATACAGCATGAGGCAGGCTCAGATGGTGTTAGGCCCAGTATGGATTGCACGTCATTGCACAAAGGTTAGAAAGGGTACCGTATCCCCGGATAACATGTATGGATAGCGTACACATTCAAAATATATGTCTATACAGCATGAGGCAGGCTCAGACGGTGTTAGGCCCAGTATGGATTGCACGTCATTGCACAAAGGTTAGAAAGGGTACCGTATCCCCGGATAACATGTATGGATAGCGTACACATTCAAAATATATGTCTATACAGCATGAGGCAGGCTCAGACGGTGTTAGGCCCAGTATGGATTGCACGTCATTGCACAAAGGTTAGAAAGGGTACCGTATCCCCGGATAACATGTATGGATAGCATACACATTCAAAATATATGTCTATACAGCATGAGGCAGGCTCAGACGGTGTTAGGCCCAGTATGGATTGCACGTCATTGCACAAAGGTTAGAAAGGGTACCGTATCCCCGGATAACATGTATGGATAGCGTACACATTCAAAATATATGTCTATACAGCATGAGGCAGGCTCAGACGGTGTTAGGCCCAGTATGGATTGCACGTCATTGCACAAAGGTTAGAAGGGGTACCGTATCCCCTTATAACATGTATGGATAGCGTACACATTCAAAATATATGTCTATACAGCATGAGGCAGGCTCAGACGGTGTTAGGCCCAGTATGGATTGCACGTCATTGCACAAAGGTTAAAAAGGGTACCGTATCCCCGGATAACATGTATGGATAGCGTACACATTCAAAATATATGTCTATACAGCATGAGGCAGGCTCAGACGGTGTTAGGCCCAGTATGGATTGCACGTCATTGCACAAAGGTTAGAAAGGGTACCGTATCCCCGGATAACATGTATGGATAGCGTACACATTCAAAATATATGTCTATACAGCATGAGGCAGGCTCAGACGGTGTTAGGCCCAGTATGGATTGCACGTCATTGCACAAAGGTTAGAAAGGGTACCGTATCCCCGGATAACATGTATGGATAGCGTACACATTCAAAATATATGTCTATACAGCATGAGGCAGGCTCAGACGGTGTTAGGCCCAGTATGGATTGCACGTCATTGCACAAAGGTTAGAAGGGGTACCGTATCCCTGGATAACATGTATTGATAGCGTACACATTCAAAATATATGTCTATACAGCATGAGGCAGGCTCAGACGGTGTTAGGCCCAGTATGGATTGCACGTCATTGCACAAAGGTTAGAAAGGGTACCGTATCCCTGGATAACATGTATGGATAGCGTACACATTCAAAATATATGTCTCAGGAGGCAGGCTCAGACGGTGTCAGGCACAGTATGGATTTGACGGCCCAGATTACACAGCGGAGGAGCAGGGAGAGGTAAAGATTGCAAATGCTGGGGCCCTGGCCAAGCAAGGGGGGCCCACTCGTGGGCGTCGGTACTGGCACTGGGCCCCTCATAGTACAGCGGTGTGTCTGACGGCGGGTGTGCACCACCACCGTCAGAGACACTTGATTGCACTATGAGGGACCCTGTGCCAGTGCCCGCGCCCAAGAGTCGGCCTACCCACCTGTCCAGGGCAACGGCACTCGCACGGTGTCGTGCGGTAGGTGGTGACCCCGGCCATGGGGGGGGAGGCAGCACAGTTAGGGAGTTTTAGAAAGTGGCATATGTTGATGTTGAACATTCAGCTGATGCAAAAGGCGAAATAGGTGAAGTACCAGGAAGAGGTGGACCAAAGCAAGCCATTTTTCTGTCACCCTATGTGTCATCAGGGGAAGGTGGGACAAAATCCTTGGAAACCCATGCGTGGTTCATTTTAATGAAGGTTAGATCATCCACATTTTGGGTTGACAGACGGGTCCTTTTTTCTATCAGGATTGATCCAGCTGCACTGAAGACTCTTTCCGATAGCACACTTGCAGCTGGGCAAGCGAGCTCCTGTAAGGCATATTGTGCCAATTCAGGCCAGGTGTCCAGTTTAGCGGCCCAATAGTCAAAGGGGAATGACCTGGGTGGGAGAACATCGATATGGGAGGAAAAGTAGTTTGTAACCATAGTTGACAACTGCTGTCTCCTGTCACTTTCCATCGATGCAGTATTACCAGTTGTGTGAGCGGTATTTGAAAAATCAGTCCACAACATTGTCATGAAACCCCTGTCTCCAGCGCCACTTCTGCTGTGTGCACCACGAACACCTCTGCCAAGCTGCCCCCGGCCCGTACGGCTCTTGTGAGAACCATCACCGCTGCTGTGTGCTGGGAATGCCTCAAGCAACCGATTTACCAGAGTTGCTTGTTTATTAGCCAATATTAGGTCAAGGTTCTCCTGTGGCATGATGTTTTGTAATTTGCCTTTATAGCGTGGATCCAGGATGCTGGCCAACCAGTAGTCATCATCGTTCATCATTTTGGCAATGCGGGGGTCCCTTTTTAGGATCCGCAAGGCATAATCTGACATGTGGGCCAATGTTCCCGGTGTCAATGATGCACTGCGAGTGCTGGGTGGAGGAGCACTTTCTGGCAAATCCACATCCCTCCAGTCACGCACAAACCCTGTACCAGACCTTGCCACACCAACATTTTCACTTGCCCCACGAGATGCATCCTCCTCCCCTAAGTTATCATCCCCATCATCCTCCTCCTCCTCCTCCTCTTCTTCCTCCACCTCGTCCAGGAGAGGTCCCTGAGCAGACAATGGCTGAATGTCATCAAGGATTCCCTCCTCCTCTTCCTCCTCATCAACATTGGCTGCAGACGCCTGCTCCTTAAGGTGCGTCAAAGTTTGCATGAGCAGACGCATAAGTGGGATGCTCATGCTTAGGATGGCGTCGTCTGCGCTTACCAGCCATGTGCATTCCTCAAAACACTGAAGGACTTTACAAAGGTCTTTCAGCTTCGACCACTGCATGCCTGTCAACTCCATGTCTGCTCTCAAAGTGCCTGGCCGTGTATCCTCCCACAAATGCATTATGGCCTGCCTCTGCTCGCACAGCCGCTCCACCATGTGCAGGGTGGAGTTCCACCTTGTTGCAATGTCGATAATGAGGCGGTGGTTGGGAAGGTGGAGCAATCGCTGCAGCTTCTGCATACGAACGGAGTGTACAGGCGACCGGCGGATGTGCGCGCACAGTCTTCGCACCTTCTGGAGCAGGGCTGTTAACTCCGGATAATTTTTGAGGAAGCACTGCACCACCAGGTTCAAGGTGTGAGCCAAGCAAGGTATGTGGCTGAGTTTTGAAAGGGCTATGGCTGCCACAAAATTACGGCCGTTATCACTAACTACCTTGCCTGCCTCAAGATGTACACTGCCCAGCCATGACTCAGTTTGTCGCTTCAAGTACTCGGCCAGCACCTCGGCGGTGTGTCTGTCGCCCAAACACATCATCTGCAACACAGCCTGCTGACGCTTTCCACTAGCTGCTCGATAGGGGGACACATCGTGTGCAACAGTGGCAGCTGCAGATGGAGTGCTCGTACGACTGCGCTCTGTGGATGAGCTTTCGCTTCTGGAGGAGGAGGAGGAGGAGGAGGGTCGAACACCTACAGCCAACTGTTTCCTATACCGTGGGCTAGGCAGCACTGTCCCACCACCGATGTCCCCTGTGGACCCTGCATCCACCACCTTAACCCAGTGCGCAGTGATGGACACGTAACGGCCCTGGCCATGCCGACTGGACCATGCATCAGTTGTGAGGTGCACCTTTCCGCTCACTGACTGCTTGAGTGCATGGACAATGCGGTCTTTCACATGATGGTGGAGGGCTGGGATGGCTTTGCGAGAGAAGAAGTGGCGACTGGGTAGGTCATAGCGTGGTACTGCATAGGCCATGAGTTCGCGGAAAGCTGTGCTTTCCACCAACCGAAAGGGCATCATCTCAAACGAGATTAGTTTGGCAATGTGGGCGTTCAAACCCAGTGTACGCGGATGAGAGACTGAGTACTTTCTTGACCTACTCATAGTGTCTGGGAGGGTGAGCTGGACTTGAGAGCTGCATATGGTGGAAGTAGCGGTGGACAGGGCGGACTGAGAGAGGGTTGATGATGGTGATGGAGTTGGTGTTCTTTCTGATGGCCTAGAATCAGTCTTTCGTTGATATAACAGTGGGATTCCCTGACTGCTGTGGCCTTGCAACGACACCTCAACATTTGCTGCTGTGCTAACCGGTGGGCTTACAGTGGGGGAAACAATGTAGCGTTGCTGACTACCTTCGTTGTGATCAGTTGCACATGTGGCACTTGAGGTTTGGTGTTGTGTCCACGCTTGCAAGTGCATGCTGGTTAAATGTCTAAGCATGCAACTGGTATTCAAATTTTTCAGATTTTTCCCTCGGCTAAAGGTCTTTGCGCACTTCTTACAGATAACCTTGGCCTGATCATGAGGATTTTGTTCAAAAAAGTGCCACACTGCACTCTTCCTACTTTGGCAGACATTTTGCGGCCTAGCACGCTGTGATCTTTTGACCCTCTGGACAAGCTGTCCAGCAACTCTTTTGATGTTTGGAACCTGTCTTTGGAGTGCTCCGGGCCTGCCAGATAACAGCTGTTGCGATGTCGATGTCTGCTGTGGATGCTCCTCATCTGAGCTATTGGAAGCAGCACCCTCTTCCCCCAATGGATACCAATCTGGGTCAACAACTGGGTCATCCATCACCTCCTCTTCTATGTCATGTGCACCTTCCTCTGTGTCACCGTGTATGGTGGTATAGTGTGCGGGAAGGGGCACCTGAGTCTCATCAGGGTCAGAATCTGGCTCTGTACACTGCGAGGACAATGTAGTGCTCTGAGTGAATGTACCAGCAGAATCATCCATCAGCGGCTGTGCATCAGTGCACTCCATGTCAGATTCATCTTGGCCTGGGTAATTCACCATTTCACTTGATAATCCAGGCATGGTATGTGAAAACAGCTCCATGGAGTAATCAGTAGTATGGCCTGTGTCATCCTTCAATCTTGGTTGGGGTGAAGGACACAAGGAAAGGTGTGGTTCATGAACATGAGCCTCCAATGACGACTCAGTGCTTTTACTTTTTACAACTGAAGAAGAGGAGGCGATAGAGCTGGAGGCTGAGTCAGCAATGTAAGACAAAACTTTTTCCTGATGCTCTGCCTTTAAAAGCGGTTTGCCAACTCCTAGAAAACTAAGCGTTCGAGGCCTTATGTAGCCAGACGATGATGCAGGGTCAGCACCTCCTGCATTCGGTCCTATTTTGCTCTTGCCACTACCATCAGATCCACCACCAACACCATCATTACCAGCTGCCAACCCCCGCCCAATTCCACGGCCTCTTCCACCAGCCTTCCTCATTTTTGGTAGAAATGTAGACAAAATCCAACAAACTATATAGTAATGTAAAACAAGGTACAAGGTGTCTATAGGACAAGGGAGTTTTAGAATTTCTGCACACACTTGTGGACAGTGGACACTTGTGGATTGTGTGAGGCCCACTGATATCTGAGCGCTATGTGACACGCTCGATGGCACAGCTGCCTGTGACCAAAGTGACGAGAGGATAATGGAGATTTTGAATCTCTGCGTACACTTTTGGACACTGGACACTTGTGGATTGTGTGAGGCCCACTGATATCTGAGCGCTATGTGACACGCTCGATGGCACAGCTGCCTTTGACCAAAGTGGCGAGAGGATAATGGAGATTTTGAATCTCTGCGTACACTTTTGGACACTGGACACTTGTGGATTGTGTGAGGCCCACTGATATCTGAGCGCTATGTGACACGCTCGATGGCACAGCTGCCTGTGACCAAAGTGACGAGAGGATAATGGAGATTTTGAATCTCTGCGTACACTTTTGGACACTGGACACTTGTGGATGGTGTGAGGCCCACTGATATCTGAGCGCTATGTGACACGCTCGATGGCACAGCTGCCTGTGACCAAAGTGACGAGAGGATAATGGAGATTTTGAATCTCTGCGTACACTTTTGGACACTGGACACTTGTGGATGGTGTGAGGCCCACTGATATCTGAGCGCTATGTGACACGCTCGATGGCACAGCTGCCTGTGACCAAAGTGACGAAAGGATAATGGAGATTTTGAATCTCTGCTTACACTTTTGGACACTGGACACTTGTGGATGGTGTGAGGCCCACTGATATCTGAGCGCTATGTGACACGCTCGATGGCACAGCTGCCTGTGACCAAAGTGACGAGAGGATAATGGAGATTTTGAATCTCTGCGTACACTTTTGGACACTGGACACTTGTGGATTGTGTGAGGCCCACTGATATCTGAGCGCTATGTGACACGCTCGATGGCACAGCTGCCTGTGACCAAAGTGACGAGAGGATAATGGAGATTTTGAATCTCTGCGTACACTTTTGGACACTGGACACTTGTGGATGGTGTGAGGCCCACTGATATCTGAGCGCTATGTGACACGCTCGATGGCACAGCTGCCTGTGACCAAAGTGACGAGAGGATAATGGAGATTTTGAATCTCTGCATACACTTTTGGACACTGGACACTTGTGGATGGTGTGAGGCCCACTGATATCTGAGCGCTATGTGACACGCTCGATGGCACAGCTGCCTGTGACCAAAGTGACGAGAGGATAATGGAGATTTTGAATCTCTGCGTACACTTTTGGACACTGGACACTTGTGGATGGTGTGAGGCCCACTGATATCTGAGCGCTATGTGACACGCTTGATGGCACAGCTGCCTGTGACCAAAGTGACGAGAGGATAATGGAGATTTTGAATCTCTGCGTACACTTTTGGACACTGGACACTTGTGGATGGTGTGAGGCCCACTGATATCTGAGCGCTATGTGACACGCTCGATGGCACAGCTGCTTGTGACCAAAGTGACGAGAGGATAATGGAGATTTTGAATCTCTGCGTACACTTTTGGACACTGGACACTTGTGGATGGTGTGAGGCCCACTGATATCTGAGCGCTATGTGACACGCTCGATGGCACAGCTGCCTGTGACCAAAGTGACGAGAGGATAAGGGAGATTGGATTGCTTTTAAAAAAGCAGTTTGCGGAGCAGTGGGTAAACAGCAATGCCAGCGTGTCAGGAAGCCTTAAAAGGCAGCCCAACAACCAACACCACTGATACACCACAATATAGCCTCCCCTTGCACTGCACACACAGTGACTTGTGTGTTGTGCAGGCCAAATCGCTAGCAGCAGAAGCAGTTTTTTTGTCTTCTTCCCTGCCTAACGCTCTCCCTACAGAATCAGCAGTAACCTCTCCCTATACTAAGATCGGCAGAAGTAAGATGGCGGTCGGCGTGCACGCCCTTTTATACCCCCTGTGACGCCCACCAAAGCAAGCCAATCACTTGCATGCCCTTCTGAAAGATGGTGGTGACCCGTGCCTATGTCATCACATTGCCCACAGTGTCCGTGGATCCTGATTGGCTGAAAAAGAGCGCAAAACAAACTTTTGAAACACGACTTTGGCGCGTAAGTCGCCGACCTCGTGGCCGACCTCATCCTAGGGTCGGGTTTCGTTTCATGAAACCCGACTTTGCCAAAAGTCGGCGACTTTTGAATTTTTTCGACCCGTTTCGCTCAACTCTAGTGGTTAGTTATAGCAAATTATAATTATCCTCCATCCCACAGTCCCGTGCCCATATGCCCATCACACATCCTCCATCACATAGTCCTGTGCCCATATACCTGTCATACATATCCTACATCCCAGTCGAGTGCCCATATACCCATCACACATCCTCCATCCCATAGTCCCATGCTCATATACCCATCACACATCCGCCATCCCATAGTCCCGTGCCCATATGCCCGTCATACATATTCGCCATCCCATAGTTGAGTGCCCATATACCCATCATACATATCCGCCATCCCATACTCCCATGCCCATATACCATCATACATATCCTCCATCCCATAGTCCAGTGCCCATATACCCATCACACATCCTCCATCCCATAGTCCAGTGCCCATATACCCATCACACATCCTCCATCCCATAGTCCCGTGCCCATATACCCGTCATACATATCCTCCATCCCAGAGTCCAGTGCCCATATACCCATCACACATCCTCCATCCCATAGTCCCATGCCCATATACCCATCACACATCCTCCATCCCATAGTCCAGTGCCCATATACCCGTCATACATATCCTCCATCCCATAGTCCCGTGCCCGTATACCCGTCATACATATCCACCATCCCATAGGCCCGTGCCCATATACCCATCATACATATCCTCCATCCCACAGACCAGTGCCCATATACCCATCACACATCCTCCATCCCATAGTCAACCATTATGACATCATAATGAGCGGCGGCGGGGCTTGCAACCTATGATGACATCAGCACCGCCATGGCAACCATTGTGACATCATAATGAGGGGCGGGGCTTGATACGCACACACTGTTTCCCCAGTATGCAAATAGGGGCATTATGACATCATAATGAGGGGCGGGGCTTGACACGCACACACTTTTTCCCCCAGTATGTAGATAGGGGCAAAATAAATTGTTTGGTGAATTGGAAAGCGCGGGGTTAAAATTTCGCCTCACAACATAGCTTAGGACGCTCTCGGGGTCCAGACATGTGACTGTGCCAAATTTTGTGGGTGTAGCCGCGACGGTGCGGATGCCTATCCCGGACATACACACATACATACACACATACATACATACACACTTTGAGCTTTATATATTAGATATACACATACAATAACATGTGAGACAATGACCAAAAATACACTTCTGTCCCATTAAATAACCCACTTCCAATAGAATGAATTGTGTTTTTGTCAAATTCAATTTTCTATGTTGTGGAGGTGGTTTTCAATCCCTCTAGAATATCCCTTCAATATGTCCTTTTATCTTCAAAACCAGTTGCCTCAGTCAACCACTGCATTCATATGTTCCTCTTGCTTGTGTTTTCAAGGTATTGTAAATGCCTGGTAGTTTTTCTAAAACAGTTGTCTAGTGTGTTTTTCATATTTTTCATCTTTATTACAAAACTAGCTGAAGAGCCCAGTGTTGCCCGGGGCATAGTAACTAACTGTGGTTTGTTATAACAAATTATAATGATTATCCTCCATCCCATAGTTCCATGCCCATATACCCATCATACATATCTTCCACCCCATAGTCTCGTGCCTTGGTGACTGTGATGTCATAATAGGTTGCAACCATTCTGATATCATCGTCACCATGGCAACCTATTATGACATCAATGTCACCATGGCAACCTATTATGGCATCGTCACCATGACAACCAATATGCCATTATCGTCGCTATGGTAACCTATTATGACATCATAGTCACCACCGTCACCATGGCAACCTATATGACATCATTGTCGCCATGGCAACCATTATGACATCAACGTCAATACACACACATACACTCAGATTTATATATAGATGATACAGAAGATGCTGAAAAGAAAGGACAAAAATTAAGAAAAAGATTGATGACTTAATCAAATTAATTTGCAGAGCAGTAATCTTTTACAAACTTCTTTTAAAATGTCACCCCAACCTTTCATTGATTCTTGAATGCTTATCATGGTTTTTATAACAAATTGAAGCGGAATATATATTCTACAGTGTCAAACTGCAAGACACACATTGCATTTTAGTTGTTTTACTAGAAAAATAAATATGATGGCACTTGATTATGCTTTTGCCTAATGAAGTTTTAATTACAGCATTTAATAATTAAATCTCACTGGAATGATTTGATCATTTCAAGGAGTAATTTGTTGAAGGACTTTTAATAGTTTACTTTTCTGTAGCAGCTGTAGAAAATAATTTATTTGACTAATTTTAATTATTGAAATAATTGATGTATCTACTGTGAAAATGTAACATGACACATGTCAAGATTCCACATAGTGGAATGCAAAATAGAATTAAATTCGAAGTTATTTTAGGTAACATAAACAAGCACAGATGATGTGTAGTATACAAAAGAAAACAGCATTTCATTCCCCATGAATCAATAAGATACTACACAGAAAGATTATGACAATATTTCCATGATAAAAATGATATCTGCTCTTTTGTAGCAAGACTTTTATATTGTCAATATATTGTCAATTGTCTATGGTCTTGATTATCAAATTAACAGCAACAAAAGGACGTTATGCTGTTAGTTGGGGTAATCAGAACATAAGTTAGGATTTATGATGATAATTCGAGATGAGCGAATATTTCAATGTTCGGTTCGGAGTGCCGATTATGTTCGCTGAATTTGCAATATTTGCCTATTAATTTGTCAAATGTTCGCTGAACATAACCGAACACCGTTCACCTCAATGAGGGGTAAAAATAAACACATGCACAAAACCTTACAACGATGCCAAATGCTGCCAAAATGCATCAAATGAGGGAAAGACACCAGGAAAGTGGTCTCAATTCCCCTACATATTGCAGCACGGAACTGCAGAAATCAGCCAGGCATGAGGTATCGGGGTCTGAGACAGCATTTACAGCTTTCAATTGAAAGTTACAGTAAGATGAGGTGGGTGAGGGATATGTGTAGGCCCCCTTTGCTGGGAGCACTGAATCCACATGCAACACCTCTACCTGCTTTCATGCTGAGCCACACTCAGGTGTCACAAATATCTGTTTTGTAGACTATCATTGTCAGAAAATTTAAGGATAGCAACTCATGTAGGAAGTGGAGGCCTGATAGTCTCTGAGGCCTACTGCTACAGGCAACACGCATGAAGGAGACTCAACCAGGAGTGTTCACATTTCCAAAAAATTATTGGCAGACACCACCAAAGTGGCATAAATTTTACCACAGTAGAAACAGTATAATAGGATCCGACAAGTCTTTCACTATACCCAATCCAGCAGATTGACACCCCACATGGAGTGTTCACATTTAAAGAAATGAGGGCCTTACACCACAGAAGTTATATCAATTTCACCACAGTAGAAATAGTACAATAGGCACCGACAGGTTTTTCTCTACACCTAATCCAGCAGATGGACACCCAACCAGGAGTGTTCACATTTTAAAAAATGAGAGCCTGACAACACCAAAGGAGAATTACTGTCACACGAATAGAAATAGTATAATTGGGATTGACATGTTTTCCACTACATCTAACCCAGCAGATGTAGACCAACTATGTCTGTTCACATTTCAACAAATTTGTGTTAAAGGGAATCTGTCACCCATTTTTTGAGATATCATGTAAAGATATCATTGAATTGTGTGTTACCTAAGTATTCTAGTCGTACTTTTCATCCCCCTGTCCCCGCACCTTTGATGCATAAATACCTTTTTTATCACTCTTCCGATTTATGGAAATCGCCGCTGTCCCGTCTGATAGGCGTGGCTTATTTTCCCCCACCTTGGCTTGCTGGACATAATTTCTTCTGTGAATATCACAGATGCCATTGTTTATTCACGCCTGCGCATTGATACACAGTTGGGCAAAGCATACTGCGCAAGCGCGAACAGCCTTATCAATGCGCAGGTGTGAATAAACAAGGGCATCTGTGATATTCACAGAAGAAATTACGTCCAGCAAGCCAAGGTGGGGAGAATAAGCCACGACCATCGGATGGGACGGGGCGATTTCCATAAATCGGAAGAGTAATAAAAAAGTATTTATGCATCAAAGGTGTGGGGACAAGGGGGATCAAAAGTATGACTACAATACTTAGGTAACACACAATTCAATGATATCTTTAGATGATATCTCAAGAAATGGGTGATAGATTCCCTTTAACATCATCATCATCACCAGCAGCCACAGAAGCGACTCTAAAGATATCTCAGAGTGCAGTTACGTGACATTAATGCAACACACTAAAAAATGCAATATCACCTAGTCTGTACAGTCTGTGATTGGGATGCAAAAGTCCTTGGAGATCCATGATTTGTTAATCTTAATCAGAAAAAAACAAATGGAGGGCACCACTATATTAAACAACAAAAGGGGTTCACCAGAGACCTGTTAATGAAAATGCAAGAAAGTAGGGGAAAGCAACATGTCTATAAATTGGGAACGCACGATCAGATAAGACAAACTGAACCAGTTTCACTTTGAAGGACTTTGTGGCTCACATCAATCCACAAGATGATACTAGTCTCATACTTCAAAATTACGGTGGTAAATCAGTGCCAAACAGATAGCTTGTGTATGTTCTTACTTCTGTAACATCATTTGGGTCATAATTATTCAAACCTATTTGCTTCATAATATATTCATCATCTTCTTCAATGCTTCGGAATATAATGTTGTAAAACTGAAAACAAATTGGTGAAGTGTGTGGTAACTCATTGGTGAAAGTAATTGTAATATTATCGTATCTACATTGCGTGTGCGGCTAACCACCTCACTGATTTTATTTAGTTTCTTTGGCAAGAAAAGAACAGCTCCATCAAAACCACGTGCTTTTCCTATTAATTCATCATGCTGGTAAAGCAGAGGTGAGATTAGGGATCTAGATAACATCTGTGTTAATATGGCACTGTGACAAGACTCACTAGGGTCTAGCTATCTATTTGACATAGTTTGTGCAAAGCTGAATAGAGTTGCGAGCAAAACCAGATTTTGATTCAATAACATGTTGGATGGATTGTCTAGTGGAAACACCCATATCATAGAAGTCACATCTTCGACTACCACGCTCTCCATCTGACACATCTTGAAATCCAGCCGAAGTGTCAAAATCTCTAGCTTCTGTTATAGAAACTGCAGGAGCTCCTTTTTGACATCCTTGTGCAACAAATTCAATATTAGTAGGAAATGTATTGTTATAATCTGGCCCAGGAACAACAGAATATGGTAGTTTAGAGCCCTGGTCCCTTGCTCTTCTAAGTGCTCTTGCTCTGGGGCTTCCAGTCACGATTTAATCTAGAAGATTTCGCCTTCATAATCCAGAGACAGAGTACAACACCACCCAAGCGTTCACCCTCTACTCCTCAGACTTTCTATCTGCACTGTAACTACCTCTAGGCAGAAGATGATGATGGTAGTAGTATTTGGTGCATTTAAGACACAGTCATGAAGCAGCCATAACAATTTGAAATCGAAGTATTTTTGCAGAGCTACTAAACTGTTCAATATGTGACCTGTATTTTTGTTTTTGACAGCAAAATAGTGTTTAGGGTAAGACACAGCAAAAACAGTTGAATAGAGCCCTAAAATGCCACATTTTGTAGACCACAGATAAACTGTGTTCCAAATTATTATGCAAAAAGAGTTTAGGAGTGATAAGGTTAGAATTTTTTTGTTTGTCATTTAAACTCATTGATGGTGATGTGTGTCAGGGCTCTTTATATCACTGAAAGCAATTGCAGATACCTGTGCAAATTAGTTTGGCAGGTGTGTCCAAATAAAGGCAAGACTACTTAAGAAGGCTGTTCCACATTATTAAGCAGCCTACATTTTTTGCCAAAATGGGAAAGAAAAAGGATGTGTTGGATGCTGAGAAGCAACAAATTGTGGAGTATTTAGGTCAAGGCATGACTACAATCAACATTGCCAAGACACTTCATCGTGATCATCGCACAATCAAGAAGTATGTAGCTGATTCCTAGCACACACGTTTGCGTGCTGATAAGGAAAAATTGAGGACTCTTTCCAACAGGCAATTGCGTCAGGTTAAAAGAGCAGCTGCAAAAATGCCTTGTCATAGCAGCAGACAAGTTTTTGAAGCTGCTGGTGCCTCCAACGTCCCCCGAACAACAAGATGCAGGGTCCTTCAGAGGTTTGCAGCTGTGCGTAAGCCATCCTGTTGACCACCTCTATCCACTGCACACAAGCAGAAACGGCTCCAGTGGGCCAAACAATACATGAAGACTGACTTCCAAACTGTTTTGTTCACCAATGAGTGCCGTGCAACGCTCGATGGTCCAGATGGATGGAGTGGAGGATGGCTGGTTGATGGACACCCCATGAAAACACGGCTAAGGCACCAACAAGGAGGAGGTGGAGTAATGTTTTGGGCTGGAATCATGGGGAGAGAGATTGTCGGCCCCTTTAGGAACCCTGAAGGGGTAAAGATGAACTCCATAATCTATGTGGAGTTTCTAAAACAGCACTTCCTGCCATGGTTCAAGAGGAAGAACCGTGCTTTCTGCAGCATGATCATTCTCATGCATGATAACGCACCGTCTCATGCTGCAAATAACACATCAGCATCTCTGGCTGCTATGGCCATAAAAGAGGAGAAACTTATGGTGTGGCCACCATCTTCCCCTGACCTCAAGCCCATTGAGAACCTCTGGAGCATCATCAAAAGGAGTGTCTATGATGGCGGGAGGCAGTTCACATCTAAGCAACAGCTCTGGGAGGGTATTCTGTCCACATGCAAAACAATTGAAGCACAAACCATCCAAAAACTGACAAATTCAATGGACGAGAGAGTTCAAAAGCTTCTTTCGAACAAGTGGTCCTATGTGCAAATGTAACATCACCTAAAATAAAGTTTTGACTTGAAAACTGTTTGATTTCATTTTGTAATAAGCTGATAATGCTTATAATTTCACAATTGACCATTTTTTGGTTCAAAATAAAAATAAAAAGGTTGAAAACTCTGCTGTGCATAATAATTTGGAACATGCATTTTGAGTGTTTCTTATTTTTAAAAATATACTGTTTTCATAGGCAGTTTGTTCAAAAACATTGCAATTATACTAGAATAGTAGATGACTGGAAAACAACAATGACTGCAATTCATATAGGTAATTTAGAGAAAATATGAGGAAATATTTTTTGCATAATAATTTGGAACACAGTGTACATAAGGCGTGTCACAGAGATACCACACTGTAAAATATGTGTCCTGTATTTATATTTTTGACAAAAACTTAGGGTATAGAAATAGGGTAACACACAGCAAAAAAATGTTTCATGGAGGCCTGAAATGCCACAATTTGTAGGCCACAGATAGATCAGGCATTTGACTGAGATGGCACACTATTAAATATGTGGCCTGGATTTTTTTTTCTTTAGCCACCAAAATTTTGTCAATAAGTAGGCTATGACACTGCAAAAAAATTTCTTTGGAGGACTAAAATTGTAAAATATTTAGTGCAATGATACCAGTTCAATATGTGACTGCATTTTGAAATTTTGTACCCCAAAATAGTGTATAGAAATAGGGTCACAGGCAGCAAATACAGTGGAATGTAGCCCTGAAATGCCACAATTTGTAGGTCACAGATAGATCAGGTGTCTGACTGAGATGGCACACTATTAAATATGTGGCCTGGATTTTTTTTTCTTTTAGCCACCAAAATTGTGTCAATAAGTAGGCTATGACACTGCAAAAAAATTTCTTTGGAGGACTAAAATTGTAAAATATTTAGCGCAATGATATGTGATGCGTGTGGCGGACAAAACACAGTGTTAAATATATGAACTTGTCACGCTCCCTACCGCTGCGGCTAATTACCTGCGTGGTCCCGTGTGTGTCCTGAATCTTCTGCACACCTCCCGGCGCGCCCCCACTCCACGGTGCGTCCCCGCTCCCGACATCCGGGGTCATCGGCGTCGGTCCTGCGCCCAATGTCTCACCCGGAAACACATGAAAAGAAGAAAGTATATGCACACAAATAGGGATCACCACAAAGATATGAAAAAAGTATCAATTTTATTAATGGACACAACAAACAGACACTTTGTGGTTAAAAACAATTAAAAAGTCTGAACAACCAGACATTAATAACAAAACAAAGACAATGGGTCATTTTGATAAATAGTTAAATGCTATGGGTCCCAAGACCAACCACACAGTATAATGCCAGGTATCTGCTAGTTACCATAACCTAGGGTCTATCAAATCAATTGTTATGACAATCATGACCTTAGATCAAAAAATACCATATTATCAATAACTACTATGGTTACATAGAAATTCTACATATACCATGGACAGAAAATTGAATGCTTATCATGTTGCCAACACAAATAAACATACATTAATAAGTCCCTTTCCCTAGCATGATATCACCTGGTTTCTGAGGATGAACAAGCTACCGGGTAGGTTACATGGGACCCCCAAACCCACGCGTATCGACACAGTGATGTGTCTTTCTCAAGGTCAGTGTGATGTTCTGTTGAAGTCCTTTGCTACGTCAGTGTCAAGATCACTTTTTTGACACATTACATTGTGGCTGGATTCACACTATGCGTCATCTTATGGTAGCGCTTTTAGCGCATTAAGCCGTGGTGCTAGCAAGGGCTATTAAATCTGGGTGTCAAAACAGATATATTTTTACTGTCATTCTGTGCCAATATTTAGACCACTTTTTAACACATTAAATTCTGGCTGTATTCACACTATGCATCATCTTATGGTAGCGCTTTTAGCGCATTAAGCTTTGGTGCCCGTGCTTGAATGTACTGATGTGATACATGATTTTTGCTATATCCCCATGATGCTTCCAGCAAGGATTTAATCTGGGCGCCGTGATATTGAGTGAACAGATAAAAGCTTATTATTACTGTCATGTTGTGCCAGCGTCTAGACCTTTTTTTTTTTTTTTGGGCTTTATTCACACTATGCGTCATCTTATGGTAGCGCTTCTAGCGCATTATATTGAGTGCACAGATAAAGTTTATTATTACTGTTATGTTGTGCCAGTGTCCAGACTATATTTTTTTGACACATTAAATTGTGACCTTATTCACACTATGCGTCATCTTATGGTAGCGCTTTTAGCGCATTATATTGAGTGCACAGATAAAGTCTATCATTACTGTTATGTTGTGCCAGTATCCAGATTGTTTTTTGACACATCAAATTGTGGTCTTGTTCACACTATGCGTCACCTTATGTTTTGGTGCCTGTGCTTGAATGTATTGATGTGATATATGATCTTAATATAAGCTCCTGCACACTGATGGGAGCAGGACGCTGTCTCATTAAACTCAGATTCGATCTACCTTTCTCCCCCACACTGAAACTCAGCTGGTAAGAGTGATTACTAATTGGATAGGTATATAAAGGACTTCAACAGAACATCACACTGACCTTGAGAAAGACACATCACTGTGTCGATACGTGTGGGTTTGGGGGTCCCATGTAACCTACCCGGTAGCTTGTTCATCCTCAGAAACCAGGTGATATCATGCTAGGGAAAGGGACTTATTAATGTATGTTTATTTGTGTTGGCAACATGATAAGCATTCAATTTTCTGTCCATGGTATATGTAGAATTTCTATGTAACCATAGTAGTTATTGATAATATGGTATTTTTTGATCTAAGGTCATGATTGTCATAACAATTGATTTGATAGACCCTAGGTTATGGTAACTAGCAGATACCTGGCATTATACTGTGTGGTTGGTCTTGGGACCCATAGCATTTAACTATTTATCAAAATGACCCATTGTCTTTGTTTTGTTATTAATGTCTGGTTGTTCAGACTTTTTAATTGTTTTTAACCACAAAGTGTCTGTTTGTTGTGTCCATTAATAAAATTGATACCTTTTTCATATCTTTGTGGTGATCCCTATTTGTGTGCATATACTTTCTTCTTTTCATGTGTTTTCATGTCAATCCATTTATATGCACTAGGTGATCCCACCTAAATTGATATTGTGGTTGGTGCCCGTTTATTCTATATCTTGTCAGACAATGTCTCACCCGGCACTCAGACCTCTGGGAGCAGTGACGCGGTGGCTCCGCCCCCAACATGGCAACACCCACCGACTATTTCTACTCGGCGCCAGGCCAGGTAAAGCACCTGATTATCTTATGCGGTGACACTGTCTTCGCTGCCAGCGCTCGCCCTGTACTGCTACCTTTGCTTTCTGCCTGCGCTACCACTGGTAGCTTCTGTGTTCTCCACCTCCTGCTTTGCTCCATGTCCCTGCTCCTGTGTCTCCCTCCATACTGCCATCTCCGGCAGGCTGTCAGGTGTACCTCGTGCCTGCGGGTTCCCTTTTCTGTCTGCTCTGAGCCCTCTTGTCCGCTGTATTATTATTACTATTATCTCGCTCTCTTGCAGCCTTCCAACCTCTGCCATCCCCAGGTGCTCCTGGTCCTCTCGCCTCTCTCACTCCGTGTTCCCTGTATTCCTCACTTCAGCTGCAGCTCGGATCCTCCACCTGTGTCTCCCTGGTGCTTACCCCAGTCGCCCCTTTGGCTCCGGCTGTCATGGTTCCATTCCCCGTGGGCCTGCCCCTAACACTCCCTGTATAGGGGGTGGCTCCACCTGGTCAGCTCGCCCTCGGGGGCTCTGGAGCTGTGACCCATAGGGTCCACTCCCGGGTTGTTCTAGCATTCCCTCACCTTCACAGCACAACCGTTACAGCATAATCAGGCCATGGATCCCGCTGGAGCCGCGGCTACTCAATAAGAGCTAGTTTTCTTATGGGAGAATCAAGCGCGCATAAAGTCCTTTATGAAATCTATGGACGCGCGCCTCTCTGCTCTCCAATTCTCTGACCCAGGTAACGCTGCTCAGCTGGCTGGTTTACAACAGGAGCTGGCCCAGCAGCGTGACGCTCAAACTCATATTGTCATGGTCACACGTGGCTGGACACTGCACCTCCAGCAGGACGGATTTAGATGACACGCGTGACTCTGGATACACCGCCTCCAGTTGGGCGAATTTAAATAATAAAACGTGCAGCTGGATACGCCACCTCCAACACGTGAATTTCGGTAATACACGTATGTCTGGAAACCCCGCCTCCAGTAAGGAGAATTTAAACAATAAAAGGGAAAACCTGGGTAACAATGGTGGCCCTGTGATAGGGAACGGGGACATGGAGACCTCCTGCACCTCCCTGAGTCAGTGTCTCTACACTCCTAACGTTCCCCAGGCCAGTTCCGCACCAGGCTCCGATCAGGAACCTAAAAACCCTGACTCGCCCTGATCCTAAACCCTCACTAGTGAAGTTGAAACTAATCCCACCACTGCAATAAAACACACATAAGGAAAAGAGACAAAACAGGGAAACACCACTTAGCTTTGCTCTGTTGCTTACGCTCCCAGCAACAGAGCCCACCACCTGCGTGCATCTTTTTCTCCGACCGGATCCAACACCATAGTGCAGCCTTGGAGCAAACAGAGCCCACCACCTGCATGCAGCTGTCCAGAAACAGAGTCCAGCATATGAGTCCAACTTTCCAGCAAGAGTCCAGCATCTTGAGTCCAGCTTTCCAGCAACCGAGTCCAGCATCATTTGTGCAGCTCTACACCATAGCTGCCACTCCACCAAGCCATGCCAGAGCTCATTGCTGACACCATAGCTGCAACTCCACCAAGTCATGCCAGCCCTCCTCGCAGACACCATAGCTGCCACTCCAGGACTCTCACTGAGCTGCCCGGGACTCTCCTTCAGCTCCATCCTTCACCCAGGCTTGCTTGTAACTGAGGACTATCACCACAGTGATTACCACACCTGACACTCTTTTATAGAGCAATCACACCTGTTTTATAATCACATGCACAAAACTAAAGTAACCAAAGTGCAATGACCCTAATGGCCACCGGGGGAAAAACTAGAACTGAAACCACCACAGTGCAATGACCCTAATGGCCATCGGGGGCAAAAAACAAACTTTAGCACACAGCTAAAGGAAAAAAAGGTTACTTTTGCATTTTCTCTGTCATATCCAACCTGGATCATGACAGTACCCTCCCCTTAATGAGCGGCCTCTGGACCCTCAAGACTGCTCCTCATTAGGGAACCACCTACAGCAGGGACGCCCAGATCCAGAGTTCACCCCAACCACTACCTGACACTTCAAGTTAATGACAAATGCACCGCTGGTATAGGCAATGTATGTTCTGGAGGCACCACAGATTTCCAAAGCGCTGACCTGGGGAACGAGTTATGTATGTGTATGTTCGGTATGAGCTGGTAAGACTCCGCAACACACTTCCACAGGATGTTTTTGGTGGCCACCCATACATGCTCGTTCACACACAGGTCCGGACCCGAACGTTTATTACCACACATTCGTTTGTCATAATTCAGTGAACTCATTCTGGAATCGACAACAGAGGCGTCTCCCTGTGTCACCACACTCACACCCCCGCTATTCATCAAGGGAACACCACCCTCCAACCCTTTTCACCACGAGGTCTGCGCCTCCCAGGGTGGGCTAATGGCGAGGGTTGAGACTTGCCCCTACTCTCCTGCAGCACACCTGCTGCTCTCACTGGAGAGGAAGGGGCCTGGGATATGGAGGAAATATACACTCCCTGGTCGCCTCCCTCCACGCGACCAGGAGGGGGCAGCTTCTTCGGTGGAATGGAAGATTTGGCATGATCCCCGTGGACTATAACACCAGTCTGCTCACTACAGGGACGTACCCCTTCACCTCAGGGAACCCCAGACAGCACCATGGGGACACCAACTCCTCCCACCTGTCTGGGTGCGTCCGCCTGTATGAGCAGGTCCTGCTCCCCAGCAGCGACTCTAGGGGCTTCTTTGCCGGAGCCGCAATTTGATTTTCTGGTCAAGCCAGAGGGTAGGCCCCAGACCCTGATTACTGCTGCTGGAACTGCTTCAACACAGCATGCAGCTCCTCACTCACCTTAGTGAGGACCAGCAGCAAATGCTCACAGGTCTGAATATGGCCTAAGGCTCACCAGAAAAAAAATGTTAGGGTTGGTGATAATGTCATGGTCACACGTGGCTGGACACTGCGCCTTCAGCAGGGCAGATTTAGATGACACGCGTGACCCTGGATACACCGCCTCCAGTTGGGCGAATTTAAATAATAAAACGTGCAGCTGGATACGCCGCCTCCAAATTGCGAATTTTGGTAATACACGTATGTCTGGAAACCCCGCCTCCAGTAAGTTCGAATTTAAACAATAAAAGGGAAAACCTGGGTAACAATAACACTGGTTGACCTGCGATAGGGAATGAGGACGTGGAGACCTCCTGCACTTCCCTGAGTCAGTGTCTCTACACTCCTAACGTTCCCTAGGCCGGTTTTGCACCGGGCGCCGATCAGGAACCAAAAAACCCTGACTCGCCCTGCACCTAAACCCTCACTAGTGAAGTGGACGGTGTGGAAACTAATCCCACCACTGCACTAAAACACACATAAGGAAAAGAGACAAAGCAGGGAAACATCACTTAGCTTTGCTCTGTTGCTTACGCTCCCAGCAACAGAGCCCACCACCTGCGTGCATCTTTTCCTCCGACCGGATCCAACACCATAGTGCAGCCTTGGAGCAAACAAAGTCCACCATGTTGTGAGTTCATTTTTCCCTTCACTATTGAGGTCTGATGAACTCCCTCCTCTGGTGAAGGAAGGTAGTGAGGCTGATTATCAGACACCTGGGCAGCAAGATGATGACTGGGTGGCTGGAATTGAGGACTGGATATAAGGCTGCCGACGCCCTTCTTCCTGGCTGGTGATTTTCCTGCTGGATTCTTGGAGACCAGTCTGATTCCTGCGTCTCAAAGCTAAGTTTTTCTGCTCTGCTTTTTACTCTTCAGTTTTGTTTTTGTTTTGCCTTGTTTTTTGGGAGTTCTGCCATCCCCGGCCGGGGGTGAGCTGAATTCCATTTTTGTCTCTGATCTGTTGATCTTTTGCTCTGTCTTCAGAATATACCTGAGTGCTGATATAGTCTTTTGAAGTCTAGCGACTTCAGGGCCTGTTTTTCCTATCAGTCGGTTGGCTCATTTTTATAGGGTTTTTGCGGATGGCAGACAGCAGCTTTCCTATCCTGTCCTATGTAGTTAGCTTGGGCCCCATCATTTGCTCAACCTATCTTTCTATCTGTGTTAGTGTTTTCATCTTGCTTCACCATCATTATATGTTGGGGGCTGCCTATTGCTTTGGGGTCTGCTCTGGGGCAGTTTAGTTTTTCCCCTTTCTGTCTTTAGGCTATATAGTTCTCCGGCTGTGATCGAGGGGTCTAGGGCACCGTAGGAACCCCCCACGGCTACTGCTAGTTGTTGTGGATAGGTTCAGGGGTCTGCAATCCGATAGCTGTCAACCTCTCTGGTTTTTCTGGACTTAGCTGGTATTTTGTTTTTTCCTCCTTCGGTGACTCATCATAACAGAATCACCAGCCATACCGCAGATCCTAGGGTAGTCAATAGCAGGAGAGAATTGTAAAAAAAAAAAAAGTGTCAGAATTTTTTTTTTTTTTTTGTGTGCATATTTTATCCTCTATATCTCTGAGGCCGTAGGGGGAATTTTTCTCTCAATGGAGATGAAGCAATTGTCTGATCGTGTGGAGCAGCTCGCTGCTGAAGTGCGGGGAATTTCCGCCTATCTTGCTCATTCACATGCTGCTGAACCAAAGATTCCCACTCTGGATGTGTTTTTTGGGGATCGGTCTAAATTCTTGAATTTCAAGAATAATTGTAAATTATTTTTTGCCTTGAAGCCTAACTCGTCGGGGAACTCCACGCAGCAGGTTAAAATTGTCATCTCTTTGCTGCGCGGCGATCCCCAGGATTGGGCGTTTTCTTTGAAACCTGATGATCCCATTCTGAATAATGTGAACGCATTTTTTCAGGCCTTGGGGTTGTTGTATGATGAACCTAATGCCATTGATCAGGCTGAAAAGACCCTGTTGGCATTAAGCCAGGGTCGGGATTCGGCAGAGTTGTACTGTCAAAAATTCCGAAAGTGGGCGGTCCTTACTACCTGGAATGATGGTGCCTTGGCAGCCCTCTTTCGGAAGGGTTTGTCAGAAACTGAAAAAGATGCTATGGTGGGATTTCCTGTTCCCTCTGGTCTTGACGATTCTATGTCACTAGCCATTCAGGTGGATCGGCGTTTACGTGAACGCAAAACAACACGAGAGATGTTGCCACCTGTTGAACAAATGTCTGAACCTGTGCAATGTGATAGAGTTTTGTCTAAGGCGCAACGTCAGGAGTTCAGAAGGCGTAATAAGCTGTGTTTTTTTTGTGGAGATGCCTCGCATATTATTTCTGTCTGCCCTAAACGAGAGAAACGTTGTGCACACACGTTTTCTGTGGGTGGTGTTCAACCTAAGTTTCTTCTGGCAATTACTCTGATCTGCTCCCTGTCCACATTTTCCGCCAAGGCTTTTGTGGATTCAGGAGCAGCTCTTAACCTGATGGACTTGGATTTTGCTAAACGTTGTGGATTTCCTATGACACCTCTGCGGACGCCTATCCCTTTGAGGGGTATTGATGCTACTCCTTTGGCAAAGAATAAACCTCAGTTTTGGACCCAGGTGGTAATGCGGGTCGCCCCAGACCATAAAGAAAATTGCAGATTTTTGGTGTTGCATAATTTGCATCATACCATTGTTCTGGGGTTTCCCTGGTTGCAAATCCATAATCCAGTTCTGGATTGGAAATCTTTGTCTGTGGTGAGTTGGGGTTGTCGGTGTGCCCTTAGTGATGCTCCTGTTTTCTCCACCTCTCCCCAGTCGCATGATGTTCCTGACTATTTGGCTGACTTTTATGATGTATTTAGTGAGAATGAGTCTGCGTCTTTGCCTCCTCATAGGAATTATGACTGTGCAATTGAGCTGAACCCGGGGTGTAAATTCCCCAAGGGTCGGCTTTTCAATTTATCTGTACCCGAGCACGAGGCTATGCGATCCTATATTAAGGAGGCATTGGAGAAGGTCATATTAGACCATCCTCTTCACCCTTAGGTGCTGGGTTTTTTTTGTGGCTAAAAAGGATGGTTCATTAAGGCCTTGTATTGACTATCGTGCCCTCAACAAAATTACTGTTAAATATCAGTATCCGTTACCCCTGATTTCTGATCTATTCTCCAGAGTTAAAGGTGCTTGCTGGTTTACCAAGCTTGACCTCAGGGGGGCGTATAATCTTATTCGCATTAAGTATGGAGATGAATGGAAGACGGCGTTTAATACTCCGGAGGGACATTTTGAGTACCTGGTGATGCCTTTTGGGCTCACTAATGCCCCTTCTGTCTTCCAGTGCTTCATGAACGATATATTCCGAGACTTTGTGGATACATTTTTGATTATCTATCTGGATGATATTTTGATCTTCTCCAAGAATTGGGACACTCATGTGGAACATGTTCGGACTGCGTTCCGGATTTTGAGGGAGAATTCCCTGTATGTCGAGGGATCGAAATGCCTTTTTGGGGTACAGAGGATTTCATTTTTGGGATTTATTTTGTCTCCGTCAACTATTGAAATGGACCCGGCCAAGGTACAGGCCATTTATGATTGGGTTCAGCCCACCTCTTTGAAGGCCCTCCAGAAGTTTTTGGGTTTTGCTAATTTTTATCGGAAATTTATAGCTAATTTTTCTGTTATTGCCAAGCCATTGACGGATTTGACTAGGAAGGGTGCTGATGTGCTGAATTGGTCTCCGGAGGCTGTTTCTTCCTTTCAGGAGCTGAAGCGAAGTTTCCCTTCTGCTCCGGTTTTGCGGCAACATGATGTCTCACTCCCGTTTCAGGTGGAGGTGGACGCTTCTGAGATTGGTGCAGGAGCGGTGTGGTCCCAAAAAGATCCTGTGACATCTAAAATCAATCCTTGTGCTTTCTTTTCCCGAAAGTTCTCTCCATCCGAACGTAACTATGATGTGGGGAATCGGGAACTGTTGGCCATGAAATGGGCATTTGAGGAGTGGAGACATTGGTTGGAGGGAGCCAAACACCAAGTCGTGGTCCTTACTGACCACAAGAATTTGATTTACCTGGAGTCGGCCAAGCGCTTGAATCCTAGACAGGCTAGGTGGGCCTTGTTTTTCACGCGTTTTGATTTTGTGGTCTCTTTTCTTCCGGGCACTAAGAATGTCAAGGCAGACGCCCTCTCTAGGAGTTTCCTTGCTGATTCTCCTGTTGTGACTAAGCCTGCTACCATCTTAGGCGAGGGGGTAGTTCTTTCTGCCATCTCGCCCGATTTGAGACGTGCTCTGGAAGAGATTCAGGAGGACAAACCTGAGCGTTGTCCCAGTGGAAAGTTGTATGTTCCTGACCAGTGGAGGAAGAGAGTGATGTCTGAAGTTCATTGCTCTGCATTGGCTGGTCATCCAGGTATTTTTGGTACTAGAGATCTGGTGAGTCGGTCTTTTTGGTGGCCCGCCTTGTCTCATGATGTCAGGAATTTTGTGCAGTCCTGTGGGACTTGCTCCCGGTCTAAACCTTGTTCTCGCTCTAGTGGCTTGTTGATGCCTTTGCCGGTGCCCAGGAGGCCATGGACCCATATTTCAATGGATTTTATCTCTGATATGCCTGTCTCTCAGAGAATGACTGTTATTTGGGTGATTTGTGATAGATTCTCTAAGATGGTCCATCTTGTACCACTCCCTAAGTTGCCATCTTCCTCTGAGTTGGTGCCCTTGTTTTTGCAACAGGTGGTTCGCTTGCACGGGATTCCTGAGAACATTGTATCTGACAGAGGAGTTCAGTTTGTGTCTAGATTTTGGAGGACTTTCTGTTCCAAGCTGGGAATTCAGTTGTCCTTCTCCTCTGCATTTCACCCTCAGACCAATGGGCAGACGGAGAGAACAAACCAGACTTTGGAGTCGTATTTGAGATGTTTTATTTCTGCCGATCAGGATGATTGGGTTTCATTTTTGCCCTTGGCCGAATTTGCTTTAAATAATAGAGCTAGTTCTGCCACTTTTTTTTTGTAACTTTGGTTTTCACCCTCGATTTTCTTCAGGGCAGGTGGAGCCTTCTGCCTGCCCAGGTGTTGACACTGTGGTGGAGAGAATGCACCAGATCTGGGACCAAGTAGTGGATAAGTTGTCTCTCTCCCAGGAAAAGGCCCAGCGGTTTTCCAACCGGCGTAGGACCGTTGGTCCCCAGTTTAAGGT
Organism: Dendrobates tinctorius; assembly: GCF_039654945.1. Taxonomy (NCBI): domain Eukaryota; kingdom Metazoa; phylum Chordata; class Amphibia; order Anura; family Dendrobatidae; genus Dendrobates; species Dendrobates tinctorius. Next base: position 9,397,016 of record NW_027361829.1, on the reverse strand, counting down.
GGGTGATCTGGTTTGGTTGTCATCAAAAAATATCGCTATGAAGGTGGCTTCTCCTAAGTTTAAGCCTAGATTTATTGGACCTTACAAGATTTTGGAGATTATTAATCCGGTCTCTTTTCGGTTGGCTCTTCCTGTCACATTTAAAATTCAGAATGTGTTTCATAAGTCCTTGCTGAAGAGGTTTGTTGAACCAGTAGTTCCTGTGGTGGCACCTCCTGACCCTATATTGGTTGAAGGTAACATGGAATATGAGGTAGAGAAGATACTGGATTCCCGTCTGGCTAGACGGAGACTCCAGTATTTGGTTAAGTGGAAGGGTTATGGTCAGGAGGATAATTCCTGGGTCTCTGCCTCTGATATTCATGCCGAAAGATTGGTGCATGCCTTTCATCTGGCTCACCCGGATCGCCCTGGTGGCATGGATGAGGGTTCGGTGACCCCTCCTCAAGGGGGAGGTACTGTTGTGAGTTCATTTTTCCCTTCACTATTGAGGTCTGATGAACTCCCTCCTCTGGTGAAGGAAGGTAGTGAGGCTGATTATCAGACACCTAGGCAGCTAGATGATGACTGGGTGGCTGGAATTGAGGACTGGATATAAGGCTGCCGACGCCCTTCTTCCTGGCTGGTGATTTTCCTGCTGGATTCTTGGAGACCAGTCTGATTCCTGCATCTCAAAGCTAAGTTTTTCTGCTCTGCTTTGTACACTTCAGTTTTGTTTTTGTTTTGCCTTGTTTTTTGGGAGTTCTGCCATCCCCGGCCGGGGGTGAGCTGAATTCCATTTTTGTCTCTGATCTGTTGATCTTTTGCTCTGTCTTCAGAATATACCTGAGTGCTGATATAGTCTTTTGAAGCCTAGCGACTTCAGGGCCTGTTTTTCCTATCAGTCGGTTGGCTCATTTTTATAGGGTTTTTGCGGATGGCAGACAGCAGCTTTCCTATCCTGTCCTATGTAGTTAGCTTGGGCCCCATCATTTGCTCAACCTATCTTTCTATCTGTGTTAGTGTTTTCATCTTGCTTCACCGTCATTATATGTTGGGGGCTGCCTATTGCTTTAGGGTCTGCTCTGGGGCAGTTTAGTTTTTCCCCTTTCTGTCTTTAGGCTATATAGTTCTCCGGCTGTGATCGAGGGGTCTAGGGCACCGTAGGAACCCCCCATGGCTACTGCTAGTTGTTGTGGATAGGTTCAGGGGTCTGCAATCCGATAGCTGTCAACCTCTCTGGTTTTTCTGGACTTAGCTGGTATTTTGTTTTTTCCTCCTTCGGTGACTCATCATAACACCACCACCTGTGTGCAGCTGTCCAGAAACAGAGTCCAGCATATGAGACCAGCTTTCCAGCAAAAGAGTCCAGCATCTTGAGTCCAGCTTTCCAGCAACCGAATCCAGCATTATGAGTGCAGCTCTACACCATAGCTGCCACTCCACCAAGCCATGCCAAAACTCCTTGCTGACACCATAGCTGCAACTCCACCAAGCCATGCCAGCCCTCCTCGCAGACACCATAGCTGCTACTCCAGGACTCTCACTGAGCTGCCCGGGACTCTCCTTCAGCTCCATCCTTCACCCAGGCTTGCTTGTAACTGAGGACTATCACCATAGTGATTACCACACCTGACACTCTTTTATAGAGGAATCACACCTGTTTTATAATCACGTGCACAAAACTAAAGTAACCAAAGTGCAATGACCCTAATGGCCACCGGGGGGAAAACTAGAACTGAAACCACCACAGTGCAATGACCCTAATGGCCACCGGGGGCAAAAACCAAACTTTAGCACACAGCTAAAGGAAAAAAAAGGTTACTTTTCCATTTTCTCTGTCATACCCAACCTGGATCATGACACATATCCTCAGTTACATGGCTTCAGTTGACGGTCGATTGCTCTCCCTGCAGGCGGCTGCCTCTGCCCCTCCTCCAGCCACTGTTCCCCACCCTCTACCATGGTTGGCCAAACCACCCCGGTATAACGGTGACGCAAAACTATGCCAGGGTTTCCTGAACCAATGCCGTCTCCATTTTGAACTTTTGCCCCTGCAATACCCAACTGACCGGTCCAAGGTTGCCTTAATAATCTCCCATCTAGAAGGGGACACTTTAGCGTGGGTGAATCCCCTCTGGGAGCGTGATGACCCTGTGGTTACCCAGCTGTCAGTTTTTTTGGATACTTTTCATCGGGTATTCGATGAACCAGGCCGTCTAGCCTCTACTACGGAGTCCCTGTTCAGTCTGTGCCAGGGTTCTCAAACCGTGGGCCAGTACGCCATCTAGTTTCGGACTCTGTCGTCCGACTTGGGTTGGAACATCGAGGCCTTGGTGGGAGCCTTTTGGTGGGGTCTTTCGGGTCGCATAAAGGACGAGCTTGCTGATCGCGACACCCCCACTGCCCTGGAGGATCTAATTTCTCTGGCCACTCGGATCGATCTCCGGTTCCAGGAACGGGCTCATGAGAGAAGACATGTGCGCCCATTGCCATCTGCTCGCAGACCAACCAGTTCCTAATCCAGGGCTCTCACTTCTGCTTCCGTGCCTGAGCCGATGCAAGTGGACCGCATGAGGCTCTCCGAACAGCGTCGCAAGGAGAGATGTTCCCAGGGTCTCTTTTTCTATTGCGGCAATGGGTCTCATTTGCTCCGAACCTTTCCGGAACATCCGGAAAACTTCTCCGTCTAGGTCAGGTAAGAGAGGCCTCCCTAGGTGTGTATGATACCTCTCAACCCCTTACTTTGTCGGTCCTCTTGCATGTCGGTGATAAGCGAGTTTCCTTGGCTGCCTATGTGGACTCGGGTGCCACTGGAAATTTTATTAGGCTCGATGTGGTCACCAAATTTTCTGTCCCCGTGAGGACCCTGGAGAATCCACAGATCCTTGCATCTGTGGACGGCAACCCCTTACAAGAGACTGTTACATTGGTTACGCAAGAGATTGAGCTGCAAATAGGGGCCCTGCACAAAGAGAGAATTACGTTCTATGTTTCAGCTGGTGTCTCTCACCCTGTCCTCCTCGGTCTTCCTTGGCTGCGGCTCCACGAGCCCACCTTGGATTGGCATAACGGCAATGTTCTGCGCTGCGGGGAGTCCTGTCAAGCTCTGTGTCTCCTTCCTGTGCATCCTGTAGGTGTCCCCCGTCCTCTCCCTATTCCCTCCGGACTGCGGTCTGCGTATAGTGCCTTCTCGGATGTCTTTGACAAGAGAGAAGCTGAGGTCCTTCCTCCACATCGACCCTATGACTGCCCCATCGAGCTCATTCCTGGCACCACTCCTCCTCGTGGAAGGATTTATCCTCTCTCTCTAGCCGAGACACAAGCCATGTCGGAGTACGTTCAGGATAACTTGGCCAGAGGTTTCATTCGGAATTCGTCATCTCCTGCACTAGCGGGCTTCTTTTTTGTGAAAAAGAAGGATGGGTCCCTTCGTCCGTGCATCGACTATCGTGGTCTAAACCGCATCACGGTGAAGAAAAAATACCCGTTGCCGCTCATCTCTGAACTCTTTGAATGCCTGAGGGGAGCACGAGTATTTACCAAGCTTGATCTGTGAGGAGCCTACAACCTTGTTCACATACAGTCCGGGGATGAGAGGAAGACCGCATTCAACACACGGCACGGTCATTATGAGTATTTAGTCATGCCATTTGGCCTCTGCAACGCGCCTGCAGTATTCCAGGAACTCTTCAATAACTTTTTTCGAGATCTCCTCTATGTCTGTGTCGTGGTCTACTTAGACGACATCTTGATCTTCTCCCCCGACTTGTCCACACATTGTCGAGACGTTTGCCAAGTCCTCCAACGCCTCAGGGAAAATCACCTTTTTGCCAAATTGGAGAAATGCCTCTTTGAGCAAGCTTAGTTGCCTTTCCTTGGTTACATCGTTTCGAGTTCCGGCTTAGAAATGGACCCTGAGAAAGTCTCTGCTGTCCTCAATTGGCCACGTCCCCTTGGAGTAAAGGCAATCATATGCTTTTTGGACTTCGCCAATTATTACAAGCAATTTATCCCTCATTTTTCTTCACTGACCAAGCCTATTTCTGCTCTCGTTCACAAAGGGGTCAACCCCAACTCCTGGACCCCTGATGCTGAAGTGGCCTTCGAAGCCCTGAAACAAGAGTTCGCTAAGTCTCCGATGCTCCACCGCCCAGATGCCAATAGGCTATTCATCCTCGAAGTTGATGCATCTTCAGTGGGAGCAGGAGCAGTCCTTCTGCAGAAATCCTCCTCTGGTCGCTTGGTCACGTGCGGATTCTTTTCTAAAGCGTTCTCCGCTCCAGAACATAATTACTCCATTGGAGACCAAGAACTATTGGCCATAAAGCTAGCCCTCGAGGAGTGGCGCCATATTCTCGAGTGAGCCGCCATCCGTTTATCATATTCACGGATCATAAAAATTTGGCTTACGTTCATTCCGCCCAAAGGCTCAACCCACAGCAAGCCCGATGGTCTTTGTTTTTCGGGCACTTTGATTTTGAACTCCACTTTCAACCAGGGAATAAGAGCATCAATGCCGACACCCTATCCCGGTCATTTTTGTCAGTGGGCAAAGAAGATGGACCTATGCATATCATCAATCTGGCCAAAATCCTTACCGTGGCCCCACTAAGCGTACTTTCTCCACCACCGGGTAAGACCTTTGTTCATAGTGGAGACAGACCGAAGGTCCTGCGGTGGGGTCATTCGTCTAAATTTTCTGGACATGATGGAGTCAAGAAAACTCTCTCTCTCATCTCCCGCCACTATTGATGGTCTTCGCTTCGCCAGGACATGTTGGATTTCATTGTTTCTTGTCCCTCGTGTGCCAGGAACAAAGTCACCTAGACACCTTCCTTCGGGACTCTTCCATCTGTTGCCTGTGCCTACGACCCCGTGGACCCATATCGCTATGGACTTCGTCACCGATTTACCTCCCTCCTCAAAATGTACTGTTATCTTAGTGGTCGTTGATCGGTTTTCTAAAATGGCCCACTTCGTTCCATTGCCAAGCCTGCCTTCTGCCCCTGAGTTGGCGAAGATTTTCTTGCTCCACGTCTTCCGACTCCAAGGCTTCCATCAGCATATTGTCTCAGATCGAGGAGTCCAGTTTACCTCACGTTTTTGGTGAGCTCTCTGCGGATTGATGAAGATAACGCTGGATTTCTCCTCAGCCTATCATCCCCAGTCGAACGGTCAAGTTGAGAGAGTCAACCAGGTCCTGACTTCCTACCTCCAGCATTTTTCCAATGCTCACCAGGATGACTGGGTTTCTCTTCTTCCATGTGCTGAATTCGCTTACAATAATCATCCCAGTGAAGCCTCCTCCAAGTCTCCCTTTTTTGTGGTTTTTGGACAACATCCCGGCATTCCTCTTCCCGTTTCCCCCACCTCGGGTGTACCGGCGGCGGACTCCTTGTCTGTGGACTTCTCGCAGATTTGGAGGGACACCAATGAAGCTCTTGAGAGAGCCAGTTGCAGAATGAAGAGGTATGCCGACAAAAAACGTTTGGACGCTCCTCCGTATCTCCCCGGAGATAAAGTCCGGCTATCCTCACGATATCTCAGACTAAAAATTCCCTCCTATAAGTTAGGTCCATGTTACATTGGCCCCTTTGAAATCTTAAGGCGTATCAATGACATGGCCTACAAGTTGAAATTGCCCGCCTCTCTAAGAATCCCCAATGTCTTTCATGCATCACTCCTCAAACCTGCGGTATTTAACCGCTTCCACTCGGCCTCTTCTCAAAATCCCCAACCTAGTTGTTCTGACAATATCTTTGAGGTGAAGACAGTTAGGGGGAGAACCTTGTTTCTGGTCGATTGGAGAGGTTTCGGACTTGAGGAGAGATCTTGGGAACCTCGAGAAAACATTAATGCTCCTCTTATCATGAGATGATTTCTCACTAGCTTTAGGAAGGGGGGAAGTAGAGGGAGGGTACTGTCACGCTCCCTACCACCGCCGCTACCTACCTGCGCGGTCCCGTGTGTATCCCAAATCTTCTGCGCACCTCCCGGCGTGCCCCCAGCTCCACGGCGCGTCCCCGCTCCCGACATCCAGGGTCCTCAGCATTGGTCCTGCACGCCTGCCCCCGACGTCTCACCCGGCGCTCAGACCTCTGGGAGCAGTGACGCGGTGGTTCTGCCCCAACGTGGCGGCGCCCACCGACTATTTCTACTCGGCGCCAGGCCAGGTAAGGCGCCTGATTATCTTATGCGGTGACGCTGTCTTCGCTGCCAGCGCTCGCCCCGTCTTCAGGCCCTGTACTACTACCTTTGCTTTCTGCCTGCGCTACCACTGGTAGCTTCTGTGTTCTCCACCTCCTGCTTTGCTCCATGTCCCTGTCTCTGTCCCTGCTCCTGTGTCTCCCTCTGTACTGCCATCTCCGGGCAGGCTGGTACCTCGTGCCTGCGGGTTCCCTTGTCTGTCCGCTCTGAGCCCTCTTGTCCGCTGTATTATTATTATCTCGCTCTCTTGCAGCCTCCAACCTCCACCATCCCCAGGTGCTCCTGGTCCTCTCGCCTCTCTCGCTCCGTGGTCCCTGTATTCCTCACTTCACTTGCAGTTCGGATCCTCCACCTGTGTTTCCCTGGTGCCTACCCCAGTCACCCCTTTGGCTCCGGCTGTCACTGTTCCATCCCCTGTGCACCTGCCCCTAACACTCCCTGTATAGGGGGTGGCTCCACCTGGTCAGCTTGCTCTCGGGGGCTCTGGAGCTGTGACCCATAGGGTCCACTCCCGTGTTGTTCTAGCGTTCCCTCACCTTCACAGCACAACCGTTACAGAACTGTAGCTAAATATTTTTTGGCCAGCTATTTTTTTTGGCACCTAAATATTTTTTGTCAGCAAAATGGTGTAAAAAAAAATTATAAGATACTCCAAAAAATACTACAGTACCACAAAAAAATGCCAGAATTTTCTATGCACTCAGATGTGATGCCTGGAATGGGCAAAGCCGTTTAAAATTGCTGGATTTTCACGCTGTAGTATTAAAAGGATCTAGCTGTAGTCTGCAGTGTTAATAAGCAAATGGAGAAAGAAAGGGGATCTGGATTGCTTTGGAATAAAATAATCAGAATTAGGGTGACAAAAAAAAATAGTCCTAGCCACTGATACCTAGAGCTAGATATATATGTAATAGGCAGCAGCTGCAGCAGACAGTAATGCACCCTTTTGATGTATGCAATGATATCTATATATCCACATACAGTGCTTGCATGCCTTGCACTGATGTGTATATACGCATATACACTCTCTGCGTACTTAGCACTGCAATCTATATAACCCGTAATTAGTTCTTAGAAGGACTGTTGGTTTAGCTGGATTTGTGGATTCTATGATTGTATACCCACACTAACTAATAAAAGCACAAATCTGTCCCTATCTCAGCAGCAGCTCACCCTACACAGTCTGATTCCTTACATAACTGTGACGAGCAGGGCGGTGGCAGGTCTCTTATAGACCTGATGATGCTGTGCAGCCAGCCAATCACTGTAATATCACAGAAATGCTCGGTGGTCGCCGAGTACCGCGAGTATAGCGATACTCGGGTGAGTCCCGAGTAGTGGCGAGCATGTTCGCTCATCACTAGCGATAAACTTCAGGAGTTAGCTGGTGCTTTTTTATCAGGGCCTGCTTGATGGCCTCATAGTCTCCATCATGGTCTGGAGGTAGAGAAGCAAACACCTCCAGAGCTTTTCCTTTGAACCCTGGGGTCAAATATAGGGCCCATTGGTTCAAAGGCAGCGGTACTGTCTGCAGGCTTTCTCAAATCCCCACAGAAAAATGTCCAAGTCCCTATCCTTTTCTATCACAGGAAAGTGCTCTGGCCGGGGTTTAGGGAACTGAGCATTGCTGTACTCACTGCTGGGCTGGGATGACCTCTGTCCCTGGATTGGGCTAACTTCAGCTGGTCCTGCCTCTCTTGGTATTGCTGGGTCAGCCCCTGACGTCCTTGAAGATCATCTGCAGGGAGTTGCTCCAAGGCGAACTTCAGATAATAGTCCACGCTGCCCTGGTTGCGCTTAGGGCTAGCATTCAATGGTTGGACCTCCGCAGCAGCACCACCTGCTCTTGAGCTGGCCTCTGCATCCACTGGGTTCTAGGGATGGATCGACTCTGCTGCAAACTGCACCAAATCCGTGACCATTTGGTCCTTGGTATGCCATGGAGGGTCCAGGTCGTGGAACATCCATATTCCAAAAAGAATGTCCTTTCTCTGCTGGGTGTATCAGCGTTCTCCTTTCGCAGCCATAATTGCCAAATAAAAGATAGGACAGAAAACTGAAGAAAAGGGGAGGGGATAACTGCTATATACACAGTATTGTCTCAGCACTAATAAACACTGAGTTTGTTCTCCAAAACTTTTTGCGCAGGGTCCTTTCAAGAACTGTTCAAGTTTTTAGTGAGAAGAATGATTGATCAAAACAGATCACTAATGCTCTATTATCCCACTGCTCTCCCACCAATATGTCATGAACCGGGGGTGTCTGGTTGCCCCCAGTTCATCAGGGATTTATTTTATCCCACTTTCCAGTTCTGGTTTGGAACTTGCAGCTCTCTGGCACCCCTCTTACCCTCAGGTCAGTCAGGGAACTACACCTAGGATAAGTAGTCACCAGTAGGGCTGTCTGGTCATGTACTGGCTATTGGGCACTCTGCAGGAAGGGCGGTATGTATGTCCCCAGTCTCAGGCGGGTAATACACACATAAAACCTCTGTTCCGTCATTAGCAGAGTCTCCCTCTTAAATCCCTAGAACACTCGCTGCCACCAGCTCCTAGTTCTATATTAATATTAATATTGGGTCAGGATGACAGTAGTATTATGTCTGCTTACAAATCATCTTTCATTTGAGACTAAACATTATATCTCTATGTAGTACGGGGAAACATATACCCGTTTCTCAGTTCGTAGTGAGTGAGGAGATTCAAAAACGCTGTGGTGAATAGCTCTAATGATGTAGATTTCAAAAATATAGGTTTCCTGCATATATGAAGATTCTGTGTTAATATATTCGATCTGAGATACAGAAAGGAACTATGTGCCCTGTGTTTCTAAATAATGGCTGGTTTTAGCTGGTCAGCAGCTCATATTAAACCTTCACATTACACAAAGCTGTAGCAGCCAGAGGGAGGCGAGAAGAGGGGGGGCTGCAGCTTCGTGAGGGGGAATGTCTGTGAGCTGTACCTGCTTGTCCTTCCCAAACCAAGGAGATGCAGCAGAGCTCTGTATGTGTGACTAGAATAATAAACAACATACGCCATATGTTGTGACAACGGGGACCAGCAACCACACCTTCTATCCCATCTGGTATGTGAACTCCAGGATGTTCTGGTAGTACCAGTGTTTCTGGTCAGCCTGAGCCTGTGCAGTGTTGCCATGCACCAACTGCATCAAGGTCTGCATCTTGTCACAGAAGTGTATGACATACTCCACGATGGACATTTCTGAAGGGCTCAGCTCTTCTTCCCAGGATTCCCTTACCAACCCAAAGGGTCCCCAGACTCACCTGCCATACAGGAGATCGAAGGGGGAAAACCCCGTCGAGGCCTGCGGAACCTCTCGGTAAGCGAATAGCAGGTGTGGGAGGTACCGCTCCTATTCGCTTCCTTGGGTCTCAAAAAGCATTTTTAGCATCTTTTGAGGGTACCTTTGAAGTGCTCACACAAACCATTGGTTTGAGGGTGATATGCACTCGATATAGACGCTTCACCTGCATTTTCTTACAGAGAACCTCCATTAGGCGAGATAAATTGAGTCCCCTGGTCGGTAAGTATCTCCCTAGGAAATCCTACTTGAGAAAAGATGGCCAACAAGGCATCCACCACCTTATCCACCCCAGTTGAGGACAGAGGAACTGAATCCAGGTATCGGGTAGCATAGTCTACCACAGCAAGGATGAAATGCATTCCAGAGCTGCTGGTTATGGCCAGTGGTCCCACAATGTCCACAGCAATCTTCTGGAAAGGCTCCTCTATCAGTGGCAAATAGATCAGGGGAGCCTTGGGGCAGGCCCTGACTTCCTCACTCTTTGACAGGAGATACAGGAGTCGCAGTAGTTTGTTACATCTGTCCCCAATTTGGGCCAATAGAAGTGTTGAGACAGCTGGGTCTTAGTTTTGCTGATCCCCAACTGTCCAGCGAGTGGAATCTCATGAGCAATCCATAACATCTCACCTTTAAATTGGTAGGGGATGACCAGCTGTCTTTCCCTCAACCACTCCTTTTGGAATTTACCAGGGACTGTCTCCCGGTACAACCTCCCTCGTTCCAAGAACACCCTCTCCTTATCCGTCTCAGAGGTGGGGTTCTCGGCGAGGTTTATCAAGGTCTGCAGGCTAGCATCTGAGTGCAGAGCAGCCTGGAACTCCTGAATAGTGGCAGCCAGAAGTGACATCAAGGCCCCTACCTCATGGAAACCCTCTGGGACTTGCTCTGCGTCCATCTCTGGTTCAGTCACCCCTCAGACTGAGGAGGGAACAGAAGGCAGGGCGTTACCTGCATTCTGGGCACTCTGAATGAGGGTGACAGTGGCTACCTAGGTGGTGTCCCCAGGGATTACCACAGTCCCATCAGCCAGCACAGCTGTGGGTGCTACCTACCCATCCACCCCCATTACCTCAGGAGCAGTTTTATATATGGGGCAGTTACCTTCCTTTGTGGCACTAGTCAGTTGCCCGGCATCACCTTCTTTGTGGTTCCCTTGCCTCTTCCCATTTCCCTTAGCACTGTCGCTTGCTCATGTTAGGGGTTCCTCAGCCAGTTCACCCCACAGCGTTACGTAACTGAGTACTCCTGCACCTGCAGACACATCATTATCAGGTAAAGCACACACATTTACATCAGCATTATCATCATTAGCATCAACATTACACTCAATATCAGATCAGGGAAGGGTGTTAGGGGACCATCCTCCCCAAAGCGTGTGCGGGCAAGTTTTCAGACAACCCCACTTCATTCACCCTGCTCCTGGAACCCCAATCCATAAAATCCCAGGCCATTGGCAAGTGGCAGTGGACGTCCCCATTCCTGGTGACAGTCAGGGTTTTCCCAGGAATAATCTCTTCAGGGGTCTCCATTTCGGGTCACATGAGGGTTCATTCAGCCCGGTGTCCTTGAGGCCTATAGCAAAATGGTTCCCCACGGTGACTTTCTGCCAATTTTCACAGGCCCTCCCACCTGCCCCACCCACAAAAAGAACTGCTGCACTAGGCCCTGAGGTCTTGGCTTGGGGGGGTTCTTCTGCTTCTCTGGACAAGTGGCACTGAGATGTCCAGTCCGATTGCAGGAATAACACTTGCAGGGATCGGATGTAGGCCTGGTGTTGGTGTAGGAGGAGGGGCCTCCGCCAAGTACCCGGGACGGAACTGAGGGGACCATCTTCTAGGTTTCTGGGGGATCTGTTGCCGGGGAGCAGAGTTAGGGGATGGACCGCTGAGACTGACAGGGCAGTTGGGGGAGGAGTCCAGATAAACGGGGCGGAGAGGGCCAGTCTGAGTTAGACAGCAGAATGGGAGAGAAGGAGGAGGAGACCTTGTGAGGGCCAGGGAGCCAGAGCCACGAGCAGCAATAAGAGAGGAGTACAGTGACAGGAGGGAGACTCTCAGTGGACCGCAGGGAGACGGTGCCGAGCCTACCGACAGAAGAAAACTGCTGTCTCACTCCAGCTCGTGGCCAAGGACCCTTGGGCAGTGACTATTCGAACTCTGCAGACTGCCAAGTCCTCGACTCAGGAAAAGGGCCGAAACATCCTGGAAAGAATTCGGGCTGAACTCTCCGGCCTGGCTCCCGCCCAACTTCTCCAAGTAGAAACACTACTAGGACAGTATCATGGGGTATTCGCTAGCCACGAGGATGATTTTGGATGCACCACAGCCATCATGCATGGAATTCCCATGACAGGAATGGCCCCTATACAGGAACGATACAGACAAATCCCTCCACAACTATACCAGGAGGTAAAAACTTTACTGGCCCAAATGCTGCAGAAGGGGGTCATACGAGAGAGTCAGAGCCCCTGGGCGGCTCCCCTCATGTTCGTTGGCAAAAAAAATGGCACCCTGCGGTTCTGTGTGGACTATCGAAGGCTGAATGCCTGTACCATCAAAGACTCGTACCCGTTGCCCCGCATAGAAGAATCCCTGTCCGTTTTGGGGAAGGCGAAGTACTTCTCAACTTTAGATCTGGCCAGCGGGTATTGGCAGGTGCCAATGTTGCAAGAAGACAGGGCTAAGACGGCGTTCATCCTTCCCATGGGGCTGTTCGAGTTCAATCGGATGCCGTTTGGGCTGGCCAATGCCCAGGGGACCTTTCAGCGGCTGATGGAGCGGTGTCTGGGGGATCTCAACTTCAAGGCCACGCTGATATATCTGGATGACATCATCATCTATGCCGCCACATTTGAGGACCACCTGCAGCGGTTGGGGCAGGTGCTCGGCCGGCTGCAGAAGTACGGGTTGAAGGTGAAACCCCAGAAATGCCACCTGTTTCGCACCCAGATTGAATATCTGGGGCATATCGTCTCTGCCGAGGGTGTTAGACCATCCCTGGAAAAGGTTGCTGCCATCCAGGGATGGCCTACCCCCGAAACGGTGAAAGACGTGCGGGCCTTCCTGGGGTTGGATGGATACTATCGTCTTTTCGTAAAGAATTTTGATCGCCGGGCCGAGACCTGCAGGACCTGCTAAAGGGCGCTCCTTCCGAGGCAAATGGACGGGCTCCAAAGTGGTGGTGAGGACTGACAACAACCTGCTGGCTCACTTGGAAAATGCCAAGATCATCTACAAAAGAGGAGCAGAAAATGTGCACACGGATGCCCTCCAGGATCCAGCACACAACACCAGGGAAAAGTTGAGGTGACAAATTGGAAGGAGAAGAGACGCTGTACGCCCTCACCACCGCTGGGCTCACGGCTGCCACGCAAGAAGGACCCCCAAGGGGTATGCTGGAGCAATCACATGACAGATGGATCCAACAGCAGCAAGAAGATGAAGAAATTGGGTGACCACCGGCAGACTACCCACCGACGCCCAGAGACAGACTTCGTCTCAGGATATGTTGCTGATGCTATGCCAATGGGAGAAACTAGTCATCAAGAAAGGACTATTGTATCGTAAAAAAGAAAAATTGCCAGCTTACCCGGTTGGTTCAAAAGATAAGCTGCTATACTGTATAGGCTCTCAGCAACGGATAAATGACAGGAGCTCTTGCCAACAAGAAATGCGAAAAGGAGATGAATCCAGCGAGCCAAGTTTGAAGTACATAAAAAATCTTTTTCTTTATTTCAAACATAGATTAAAAATATTTATCCAAAGCAGCATATTATAAATATAGGCAGAGATAGGAAAAAATTACTGCTGTGAAGCGCATGGCAAGACGCGTTTCGGCTAAACCTTTATCATTGCCATAATACACATTGCTATTTTTCTGGGATATAAGAAGGAAAAGATCCTAAGATAGGTGGTGCTATAGTTGATTAAGCGTTAATAGATCACACTTGTGGGCATCCACCTATAAGATTAACTATTTAAAAACAAGTGTTAACCCTAAGGCCGGGGTCTCACTGGCGAGGAATACGGGAGAGTGAGAGGCGCTAAAAGCACGCATTAGACACGGACAAATGATTCTCTATGGGGTCACTCGCACCAGGCGTATATTTCTCCTCCGTATCCTACGCTCCGTGCCACTCGCAGCATGCTGCGATTGTCAGCGTACTACGCCCGTAGTACGCCAATGCAAGTCTATGGGTGAGCAAAAAATACGGATTACACACGGAACACACGTGTGACCTGTGAGCAATACGCAGGTCTTTTGGCTGGTGAACAGGAAATGGGCCAATCCATCATCAGGAAGCCTAGACATGCAAATGAGCTCAAAAACCGCTCCAGACATCCAGGAAGTCAGCCTCCACGGAGTACAGCAGCAGCATGGCGTCCACATACATTAATGTAGAGCTCCTCATTGTGCTGGTGCAGGAGCGTCCAGAAATATGGGACCCACGCGACGCAAACTATGCGAAACGCACAAGAAAGGAGGCGTCATGGAGGCGCATCTGTCGCCAGATGTACCATGACTTTGGTGACAGACCACGTGATGAGCAGCATAAAATTCGTAAGTGCAACCATAAAAATATAATTAACCTTAGCGCGCGCTATAAAATGAATCTACAATCAGCACCCCCCCTTCCTGTGCATGTACTTTTCTTAGCCTCATGAGGCCGTTACATTAGGATGTGACACGTGGCTTCATACAGCCATAATTAGGGGTTAGGCCACAAGTTCCTCATCCTCCTAGCCAATAAAATTAGTTTCAGTGGAGCTAATGAGACCCTGGGTATCGGCCCAATTACATATGCCACCATGGGTAGAACGCACACCCCAGAAGGTCCCATGCCTAGACTACTGTTTGAAAATGTGACCTCTCAAATATGTGATTTTGACAATCTTTCCTGTCACATTGCAGTGGAAGATGTGATGAAACGGTGGAGAAGCAACCGGGACCAGTACCGCCGGGAACGCCAGCAGCGGTCCAGGAGTGGGGATGCTGGCCATGTAAAGCGCAAATATATATACTATGACCGGCTGAACTTCCTCGCCCCAATTCTGTCCCTGAGACCGTAAGTACATACCTCACACCACATGACACAAAAACATTACACAAATACTTTACAGGGACAAAAATATTGATGTATTTTTGCCTCTGTTCTATTTCATAACAGAACTCAATCCAACCTTACGGATCGAGGAACGGCCTCAGAGGCAGAGCCCATTATAGATCCTGTAGGGGATGAGGTGGCTGGCCCATCTTCTCCCCCTACAAGAAGGATGGCTGAAGAGAAGGCATCACCAGAACACACAATGGCTGCCCTACACAACACACCACCAGGACGGTCTGCTGCTGCAACGTCACCCATCCTGGAAGAGCCGGGCAACTTGAGCAGCAGCCCAACTGCCCAGATCAGGCCCTCCCCACAGGCTGCTCTAGCATCACGGCGAATAAGAAGGCGGCGCCAGGTCACCATTCAAGAGAGCAGGACCAATGTGGACACAGGGGTGCTGAATTACTTGTCCAGAGTCACTACAGATGATGGTGAGGAGGCCTATGCACGTAGCCTCACCCTTTATTTCCGTGCCCTTACCCGTGAGGTCAGGCTTCGTATTAGGGGATGTATTCAGATCCTGCTTGATGCAAGCACCCCCCCAATACCCCATATGAGGTGTTTGAATTTCTGGAGAGGTGGCAGCTCTCACCAAGAAATTTAATGCGCATGAGACCATCCACACAGATGCATGCTCAAGCAGGGTCTGAACAGCCCCTAATACGTGGGCCAACACCTCAAACCCTTCCTCCCCCTACCCATCCTTCTATTCCGCAGCCCCAAATGTCTTCCTCAAGCCAACCCCACCAATATGGCCACTTGTACCCACCCAGTGTTGGAGGCTGGTCCCAACCTGGTTGGGGACGATCTGGCTATGTTGGTGGGTATGAGCCACGGGCCTACCATAGCCAACAAGAAGCCCCTCACCATCATCAGTACTCTGGCCAGTATCACCAACAGGCCCAGGAGGCTGGACAACTACAGCATCATGGGCAACAGTATGGCTTCACACAGGGCGATGTTGCCCACAATGTCCAGCAGCACCCACAGGCTGTTCCTCCACGTTCCCCTTCCCCTACATATGAGGATTTATGATTCAAAAGTTTGGAGATGTCCAGTGACATGTAACTGGTGCTTCTAATCTAGACAAAAAAACAGGTGCTCTCCTTCACCAACATTTAGAACATAATTTAACACTCACATTTTTAAACAATGTTTTCCAAACATATGAAACAATCCATCATGACAGGCAACGCTACCTCACGCCTTTCACACAGATATTACATGTGTGTATAAAAGAGAATATTTAAATGCGCTATACTGTTACATGAAAGGATGAAAATACACTATTCACTTGCTAACGCATAGGAAAGGCGTGCTTGCCTTTAGTTAAGTAGTCAACTTTGTTGTTAGCAATCTCTAGTAAAACAATTTGAGGCGACCAGCATTCAGAATATCACGCTCTCTCTATGTCTTAACAAGTGAGTTTTGTATTTTCATCCTTTCCAGTATAGCATGCTTAAATATTGTCTGTTCTACAGACAGGTAATATCTGTGTGAAAGATGTGAGGTAGCCTTGCCTGTCATGGTGGAATCTTTCTATGATTGGATAACATTATGAGGAAATGTGAGTGTTATCTTATTGACTTTATTTAGGTGATGGAGCTCACCCTTTGTTGCCTAATCAAGGTTAATGTAGGCATGCAGCAATGTTGTTATTGCATAATGTTTGTTGCAGTTTTTTTCTGTAATGTTAATGTTACACCAAGTTAAAGAAGGCACAAAGGGTCATTTTGGCCATTGCCAAATTTGTGTTATGGCAAAATTATGTTTGCCTTTAAGGAAAAAAAAAAAAAAAAGGCAAAACTAAAAATTTGTCTACTCTAGTTAACGTCTCTGTGTGATTTTTCACAATCCCTCACAACATACTAACAGACACCAACCAATGCAATGAAACAGTCATAGAATCATAAAGGCTTGAGTAATATATATTTAGACACACTTTTAAAGAAACAAATTATAACATAGACACAGCATTCTCTTGCCAAGAAGTTGCCCCCTCAGGTGAGATAAAGTAATTCGTGAATATATCACGCACTTTGAGGCCAGAGAGCGGTCTACGTTGAGGGATGATAGGTGGTCTCACCCTGCGCACATTGTCCAGCCTACGCACAACACCATCAGAGGAGGAACAATCATGTATCCTGGTGAAATTATGCAGAACAACACAGGCTTTGACAACTTCATTCACATTTTGCTCACTCAACTGAATGGCAGACTGGAGTACCCGCCATTTGGCACAAAGAATCCCAAAGGAACACTCCACCAGTCGCCTAGCACGTGATAGGCGCAAGTTAAAAATTCTGCGCCTGTGGTCAAGGTTGCGCCGGGGATATGGCCTCATGACATTGCGTGATAACTGAAAGGCCTCATCTGCCACAAGGACATAAGGGACTGATTGTTCGGGGGAACCTGGTAGCTGGCGTGGTGGTGGTAGATCCAACTGGTTGGTGCGTAGCCGCCGACCCATTATGGAAGTATTGAAGTCTCTAGAGTCTCCCGTCCTTCCATAGGCCCCAATGTCAACAATAATAAACTTGTATTGAGGGTCTACCAGAGCCAACAATACAACAGAAAAGTATTGTTTATAATTGAAGAATTGGGAGCCTGAGTTCGGCGGCTTACGCACCCTGATATGTTTGCCATCCAGGGCCTCAATACAATTTGGAAACTGGCAGTCCTCCTCAAAGTCCCTTGAAATCCTTAACCAGTCTTCCATCCTGGGCTCGGGTAGGACCACCTGTTGGAGTCTTGTCCAGATTTGTGCACATGTAGACCTCACTATGCCTGAAATGGTGGACTTTCCAATGAGAAACTCATGGTGGAGGGCGGCATAAGACAGGCCAGTGGACAGGAAGCTGTAGAACAACATAAATAGTACAGTTTAGAATGGCTAAAGTAAAAAAAAATCAGTTACATGCCGACCAAACTTGGTAGGAAATGAGAGAGAAGAACACACACATACAGTGGGGCAAAAAAGTATTTAGTCAGTCAGCAATAGTGCAAGTTCCACCCCTTAAAAAGATGAGATGCTTTACAGTAGGTATGGTGTTTGATGGATGCAACTCAGTATTCTTTTTCCTCCAAACACGCCAAGTTGTGTTTCTACCAAACAGTTCCAGTTTGGTTTCATCAGACCATAGGACATTCTCCCAAAACTCCTCTGGATCATCCAAATGCTCTCTAGCAAACTTCAGACGGGCCCGGACATGTACAGGCTTAAGCAGTGGGACACGTCTGGCACTGCAGGATCTGAGTCCATGGTGGCGTAGTGTGTTACTTATGGTAGGCATTGTTACATTGGTCCCAGCTCTCTGCAGTTCATTCACTAGGTCCCCCCGCGTGGTTCTGGGATTTTTGCTCACCGTTCTTGTGATCATTCTGACCCCACGGGGTGGGATTTTGCGTGGAGCACCAGATCAAGGGAGATTATCAGTGGTCTTGTATGTCTTCCATTTTCTAATTATTGCTCCCACAGATGATTTCTTCACTCCAAGCTGGTTGGCTATTGCAGATTCAGTCTTCCCAGCCTGGTGCAGGGCTACAATTTTGTTTCTGGTGTCCTTTGACAGCTCTTTGGTCTTCACCATAGTGGAGTTTGGAGTCAGACTGTTTGAGGTTGTGCACAGGTGTCTTTTTATACTGATAACAAGTTTAAACAGGTGCCATTACTACAGGTAATGAGTGGAGGAAAGAGGAGACTCTTAAAGAAGAAGTTACAGGTCTGTGAGAGCCAGAAATCTTGATTGCTTGTTTCTGACCAAATACTTATTTTCCACCATAATATGCAAATAAAATGAAAAAAAAACAGACAATGTGATTTTCTGGATTTTTTTTTCTCAGTTTGTCTCCCATAGTTGAGGTCTACCTATGATGTAAATTACAGACGCCTCTCATCTTTTTAAGTGGTGGAACTTGCACTATTGCTGACTGACTAAATACTTTTTTGCCCCACTGTATTTGGTGGCACAATGACTAAGTGATATGCAGGACATATTAGATGTAACATTCTGCTGTGTCAGGTGAAACATATTTTGAGTAAGATGAGGGCATTAAACTTTATCCAAGAAGGCCAAAAAACATAAATTAACACACACATTATGAACATAGAAAATGTGGTTGTGTAGTACATACCGTATTGTGAGTAGAAGTCGCTCCTCTGCAGATATGGCTTGGCGCATCCTAGTGTCCTGAAAGGTTATCCCAGGGCGCACTGTCTCCAAGAGGCGATCAAATGTGGAAATGCTCATTCGACAGTACTGGTAAAATTTCTCCGGATGCTCCCGCAGAGACGAATAGAGGCGGTGAAAATGACCTCTTGTGAGTCGTTGCCTCAAAAGTGGATGTACCCACATGCGTCTCCTCCTCCGCGGATCCACTATCACAGGATATGGTTGCCCAAAGCGCCGTGACAAAAGCCAGGTAAAGAGAACCTGCTCAGTTGTATTGAATGTCAGACCCTCTGCCATGCTGCACAAAGAACACCAACACACCTCGTGAAAGCAAGGTGACAAATGTACAGAATGTAGGCAGCCACCTGTTTCTGAGTGTCTAAATAGGGTGCAGGCTAATTATTTAAATTGTTTGCAGGCCTCAAAACCGTTAAATGTCCATTTTGCAAGGCTGCGAGAAAATCTCGCCATATGGATTGCATACGGATTACATACGGCTACACACATGCGCAAAATACGCGACCTCACCTTGCTTACGGATGACCTACGGACCACTATTTAGTGGTGATTCATCCGTATTACGCATGTAAAATACGGAGCGTATTTTGCGCAGGTTAGTGTGACTCCAGCCTAACAAAAGCTAATACGCTAGCAGTAATTTTTCCATATATTGTACAAATATTTAACAAGACATGATATAACAGAATATATATACAGAGATTTTATTATCATGTTATCCTCCACAATACTTCCATAATATAATTATTACTCAAAAAAATATATATTTATGAACTTAAGACAGAGCAGGTTATAATTATTGACATAAGAATCATAATTTTAGGATTTTTAATAAATTCTAATTAAATCTTGTCTATTGTTTAAGCCAATTGGCATCCTAGTTTCCAAAGTAAAAATCCAAGCAGATTCTCTGTTAAGTAGTTTACGTTTTCTATCGCCCTCTCTGGTAGATCGTGTTACTAACTCTATTGCTTTAAATCTGAAGCTATCAAAATTGCCAGAATGATATTGTGAAAAATGCCTGGAGACCGCTGATGGATTAAAGCTGGAGGGGTTAATAGCATCAGAAATAAAAAAGCATAAAAACATAATAGCATAAAAACATATAAAAATGCACAGGAATTAGTTAATATGAGACTAAAAAATAGAGGATATCCTAATTGGATGTTACAGAGAGCAACCAAAATAGTCAAGGATATTGATAGAAAGGATTTAATAATAAATAAAAAAACAACAAAAAAAAATCACAATTTCCAAATAATAAAAAAAAAAATTTCTCTACTCCATTTAGTCTTCAGTATAACAACATAGTTTCCATTATAAAGAAATATATTCCAGTGTTAAGCCAGGATCCAAAACTAAAACAAATTATTGCAGAAAACCAAATTACTTATGTAGCAAAAAAAGCACCTACTTTGCAGGATAAACTATCGCCCAGTCTGTATTTGAATTCCTCGCTGGAAACCAGTGACACCTGGCTGAATTTAAAGGGGTTTTTTAAATGTGGAAATAAGAGATGTACTTGTTGTCAATATGCACATAAAATCAACAAATTTTCCTCATTCCATAGCAACAAAGAATATTCTATTAACAGTTTTTTGATCTGTAATTCCATCTACGTAGTATATTTGATTGACTGTACATCATGTTGTAAACAGTACATAGGTTGTACAACGGGAAAATTGAGGAAAAGAATTAGAAGACACATTTCTGATGCTATTAATCCCTCCAGCTTTCCATCAGCGGTCTCCAGGCATTTTTCACAATATCATTCTGGCAATTTTGATAGCTTCAGATTTAAAGCAATAGAGTTAGTAACACGATCTACCAGAGGGGGCGATAGAAAACGTAAACTACTTAACAGAGAATCTGCTTGGATTTTTACTTTGGAAACTAGGATGCCAATTGGCTTAAACAATAGACAAGATTTAATTAGAATTTATTAAAAATCCTAAAATTATGATTCTTATGTCAATAATTATAACCTGCTCTGTCTTAAGTTCATAAATATATATTTTTTTGAGTAATAATTATATTATGGAAGTATTGTGGAGGATAACATGATAATAAAATCTCTGTATATATATTCTGTTATATCATGTATTGTAAAATATTTGTAAAATACATGGAAAAATTACTGCTAGCGTATTAGCTTCAGTTAGGGTTAACACTTGTTTTTAAATAGTTAATCTTATAGGTGGATGCCCACAAGTGTGATCTATTAACGCTTAATCAACTATAGCGCCACCTATTTTAGGATCTTTTCCTTCTTATATCCCAGAAAAATAGCAATGTGTATTATGGCAATGATAAAGGTTTAGCCGAAACGCGTCTTGCCGTGTGCTTCACAGCAGTAATTTTTTCCTATCTCTGCCTATATTTATAATATGCTGCTATGGATAAATATTTTTAATCTACGTTTGAAATAAAGAAAAAGATATTGTATCATAAGGCGGTATCACAGGCGACGTCTGCAACAACTTGGCAGGTAGTCGTGCCCAGAGCCAGTGAACTGGCTCGAGAAGCCCACGAAAAGGGGGCTCACTTCAGAGTTCAAAAGACCTTGAAATGGTTGTATGACGTTCAGGGAATGGACAACGTCCGAGAGTGGACCCTCTGGGTCGCGGATCTGGAGCCCCTGGGTCGAGCGCGCCAGATGATGACCGACCCCTATACAGGGATCGTTAGGGGCAAAACCGCAGAGGACAGAACCGCGACAGCCGGTACCAAGAGGGACGGCTCAAGGACAAGGAGGAGCAGAGGAGGGCCAGGGACACTGGACAGAGATCGGCGTACCTGAGCCGGGTTATAGGATGAGGAGGAAACCAGGCAGCAGCGACTAGAAGGGGCAGCAGGAGTAGCCACAGGAGCAAAGGGAATGCAGACGTGGAACACCCAGGAGAAGATATGGGAATGGATAGACAGGAGGGAAGTGCACCAGAGAACCAGGAGAGCGAGGAGAGGGAAGAGGCAGGACAAGACGGGGGCTGACATGGAGAAAACGAGAGAAACACAAATGGAGAAACTATAGCTACATTATAGCGGCCAGAACAACGCGTGGATTAGCACACAATCATCAGGCGTCCTCTCTACAGCGCGGACACCTGAAATACCTTAAGGTCAGGAAGTGGGTAAGCGAGCACCGCCCTCAGCGACGCCCACCGCCGGCAGAAGAGGAAGCGTTGGCACGCGCCCGCGGCCTAAGAAAGGAGCGCAGGGACGCCGCAGAGCTGGAGGCTGGGTGAGAGTGCGCACTGCGGACGGAATGCCGGTAAGAAGAGGCAGCCGCGGGTGCCGCTGCAGAAGACGCAGGAGCGGGCACGGTCGCTGATGTTACAGTACCCCCCTCCTTACATCCCCCCTTTCTGAGATTGGACAGAAATTTTTTCAGTATTAGGGGGGCATTAACATTTTCTCGAGGCTCCCAGGAACTCTCTTCAGGGTCAAATCCCTTCCAATCAATAAGAAAGAGAGTCCTCCCCCTGACTCTTTTCATGGCCAAAATGTCCTTTATTTCAAAGATGTCATCTGACCCAATAGGTGAAAGAGGGGCAATGGAGACAGGTTGGAACCGATTCAGAACTACAGGTTTCAGGAGTGAGACATGAAAGGCGTTAGGGACCCGGCGTGAAGCCGGCAATCTCAGTTTATAAACCACCTCATTGATGCATTTGAAGCGGATGTGCTTGGTCGAAAGCCAGACCTTGTCGTCAGGATGGTATGGACGAAGGTCCCTCCGTCTCTTGTCCGCATGTTTCTTAATTCGGGCACTGGCATTCACGAGGGCCACTCTAGTCTCCTTCCAAATCTCTGAAAATTCTATGGCGAGAGCATCTGCTGCGGGAACTCCTGATGATGCGATAAAGGGCAGCGGAACACCCGGATTCTGACCTGAGACCACAAAGAACGGTGATTTGGTGGTTGATTCGCAGGGATGGTTATTATGGGCGAATTCTGCCCAAGGTAGAAGTGAGACCCAATTGTCCTGATGGGAGTTGGAAAAGTGACGCAGGTAGGTTGTCAGAAACTGATTAATCCGCTCCACTTGCCCGTTGGTCTGTGGATGATAAGCGGAGGAGAAGTCGAGGGATGTGCCCATAAGCCAACAGAGGGCCCTCCAAAAGCGAGAAGTAAATTGGACTCCACAATCAGACACAATCCATAGAGGGAGGCCATGTAGCCTGAAGATCAGGTGCATGAAGATCTCGGCCAACTTCGGAGCTGACGACAGTCCGGGCAAGGGGATGAAATGAGCCATCTTCGAGAAGCGATCCGCTATGACTAAGATGGTGGTGCAACCAGCTGAACGGGGCAAGTCGGTTATGAAATCCATCGAAATTTGCTGCCAAGGAGCCTCCGGAACAGGTAACGGGTGGAGAAGGCCGGAGGGCAGGGTCCTTGGGACCTTGTTCTGAGCACAGGTGGTGCAAGAGGCAACATAATCCACTACGTCTTGGTGAAGGGTGGCCCACCAGTTATAACCGGAGAGAAGCGAAAGGGTCTTCTTGGTTCCAACGTGCCCATCAATCTTGGAGGAATGCCCCCAGCGCAACAACTCCGGATGTTTATTCTGAGGAACGAAGGTCTTGCCTGGTGGAGGAGTAGAAAAATTCACAAGAGCCATGGTGATCACTTTGGCAGGCTCGATAATATATGATGGACCCTCATCCTCTTCAGGCGACTGTAAAGACCTGGAGAGTGCATCCGCTTTGATGTTCTTATTGCCGGGGCGGAAGTGAAGCTTGAAATCAAACTGAGTAAAATACAAGGCTCATCTGGCCTGTCTGGAATGGAGTCTCTGAGCGGACTTGCAGATAGGCCAAATTCTTGTGATCCGTGAAGATAGTAAAGGGATGCACAGCCCCTTCGAGCAAGTACCGCCATTCCTCTAGAGCCATCTTAATGGCCAGCAACTCTCGGTCTCCAATGGAGTAATTGCACTCCCCAGGCGAAAAGGATTTGGAAAAGAACCCGCAAGGAACCAGTCGTCCTGAGGGAACCTGCTGGGAAAGGACCGCCCCCGCTCCAGTGGAGGAAGCGTCCACTTCTAGAACAAAAGGCCTACTGACCACCGGCCGCTGTAAGGCCGGTGCAGATGCAAAGGAGCGTTTCAGGGCCAGGAAGGCGTCTTCAGCCTCGGGAGACCAGCTGTTTGACTTAGTTCCCTTACGGGTCAGGACCGTGATGGGCTTGGTCACCGTGGAAAAATGCGCCACAAACTGTCGGTAGTAATTCGCGAATCCGAGGAAACGCTGGATGGCTTTTATACCGAGAGGACGGGGCCACTTGAGTACCGCAGAGAGTTTCTCAGGATCCATCTTCAGACCGGAATCTGTGATTATATACCCCAAGAAGGGTAGCGAAGTCTGCTCAAAGAGACACTTTTCAATTTTGGCGTAGAGGTGATTCTCCCGAAGATGATGCAGGACCATGCCCACGCTTCTCCGATGAGAGGTTAGGTCTGGTGAAAAGATGAGAATATCATCTAAGTACACTACTACGCATGAGTACAGAAGATCCCGAAACACCTCGTTAACGAATTCCTGGAATACAGCTGGAGCATTGCAGAGACCAAACGGCATGACTAAATACTTATAATGACCATCACGGGTATTGAAGGCCGTCTTCCACTCATCCCCAGCGCGGATCCCGATCAAGTTATAGGCTCCCGGCAGATCCAGCTTCGTGAAGATCCGAGCCCCTCTCAGCCGGTCGAAGAGTTCCGGGATAAGCGGAAGCGGGTATTGATTCTTAACTGTGACATTGTTCAGGCCCCGGTAGTCGATACATGGTCGAAGTGATCCGTCTTTCTTCCGAACAAAGAAAAAGCCTGCGCCTGCTGGGGACGAGGACTTCCGAATGAAACCCTTGGCCAAGTTCTCCTGTATGGATTCAGTCATAGCCATGGTCTCTGCTGGGGATAAGGGATACGTTCTCCCTCTGGGAGGGGTGGCTCCGGGAATCAGGTCTATAGGACAGTCATAGGCCCGATGCGGAGGCAGAGAATCCGCTTCTTTTTTGCTAAAAACGTCGGCATACGCGTAGTACGGTGCAGAAAGGCCCGGAAGATTGGCTGGCATAGGCAGGGAACGAGGATGGAGGATGGACCGCAGACAACGTGCGTGACAGGAATGACCCCAACGCAGGATCTCCCCTGAGCACCAGTCGATAACTGGCTCGTGCAGCCTAAGCCAGGGTAATCCTAGGAGGACAGCGTGGGACAATTTAGGCAGGACGTAGAAGGCTATTCTCTCAAGATGAAGCGCTCCAATCTGTATGTCTACTTCGGCCGTAACCATGGTGACGAGCTCAGGAAGAGGTTTTCCATCAACGGAGGTGATTGCACGCGGGTCTTTTAAGATGACCACCGGGATCCGGAGTTTATCCACCTCTTCTTGCTGGATGAAATTACCAGCTGCACCCGAGTCCACATACGCCTCCACAGATCTGCGCTTCCGACCTGCAATAATTAAAGCTGAAAGGGTAAGGGGCAGAGAGGAATTATGATCACCTAGGGAGACCTCTCTTACCTGACCTAGGTGGAGGCATTTCCCGGTCTCTCAGGACAGGTGCGCACAAAGTGATTGGCTCCACCGCAGTACAGGCAGAGCCCGTTCGTCATCCTCTCCCTGCGTCGCTGCTCGGACAGCCTGATCCGATCTACCTGCATGGGTTCGGGAGCGACTGTAAAGACCTGGAGAGTGCATCCGCTTTCATGTTCTTATTGCCGGGGCGGAAGTGAAGCTTGAAATCAAACCGAGAAAAATACAAGGCCCATCTGGTCTGTCTGGAATTGAGTCTCTGAGCGGACTGCAGATAGGCCAAATTCTTGTGATCCATGAAGATAGTAAAGGGGTGTACAGCCCCTTCGAGCAAGTACCGCAATTCTTCTAGAGCCATCTTAATGGCCAGCAACTCTCGGTCTCCAATGGAGTAATTGCACTCCGCAGGCGAAAAGGATTTGGAAAAGAACCCGCAAGGAACCAGTCGTCCTGAGGGAACCTGCTGGGAAAGGACCGCCCCCGCTCCAGTGGAGGAAGCGTCCACTTCTAGAACAAAAGGCCTACTGACCACCGGCCGCTGTAAGACCGGTGCAGATGCAAAGGAGCGTTTCAGGGCCAGGAAGGCGTCTTTAGCCTCGGGAGACCAGCTGTTTGACTTAGTTCCCTTACGGGTCAGGACTGTGATGGTCTTGGTCACCGTGGAAAAATGCGGCACAAACTGTTGGTAGTAATTCGCGAATCCGAGGAAACTGTTATGATTGAGTCACCGTAGGAGGCAAAAATAGAAATGCTAGCTAAGTCCAGAAAACCAGAGAAGTTGGCAGCTATCGGATTGCAGACCCCTGAACCTATCAACACAACTAGCAGTAGCCGTGGGGGGCTCCTACGATTCCCTAGGCCCCTCGATCACAGCCAGAGGACTACCTAGCCTAAAGACAGAAAGGGAAATCTGAACTGCCCCAGAGCAGACCCCAAAGTAAAAGGCAGCCCCCCACATATAATGACGGTGAAGCAAGAAGAAAGAACAAAACACAGACAGAAAGATAGACTGAGCAAAGATGGGGCCCACGCTAGCTTAGATAGGAAAGGACAGGAAGGCTGCTGTCTGCAATCCGTGAAAAACCCTATGAAAATAAGAGCCAACAAACTGACAGTACAAAAGGCCCTGAAGACGCTAGGCTTCAAAAAGCTATGTCAGTACTCAGGAATATTCTGAAGACAGAGCAACAGGCAAAAGGAGATTCAGCTAACCCCAGCAGGGAATGGCAGAATCCAGAAAAGCAAGGAAAACAAAACACTAATGCAAAAAGGCAAAACAGAAATCTTAGCTTTAGATGAGCAGGAATCAGACTGGTTTCCTAGAAGTCCACAGAGAAATCACCCGCAGGCCAGAAGGGCGTCGGCAGCCTTATATCCAGTCATTAACTC
The DNA here is from genome assembly GCF_039654945.1 of Dendrobates tinctorius. Lineage (NCBI taxonomy): Eukaryota > Metazoa > Chordata > Amphibia > Anura > Dendrobatidae > Dendrobates > Dendrobates tinctorius. The sequence goes on along the minus strand of NW_027361829.1, from coordinate 9,370,275 downwards.
CACTCAGCCAGTCATCATCATCAGCCCCAGGTGTTTGACAATCAGGCTCACTACCTTTCTTCACCAGAAGAGGGAGTTCCTCGGGCCTCAGTAGTGAAGGGGAAAATGAACTCACAACAGGAAACGCTGGATGGCTTTTATACCGACAGGACGGGGCCACTTGAGTACCGCAGAGAGTTTCTCGGGATCCATCTTCAGACCGGAATCTGTGATTATATACCCCAAGAAGGGTAGCGAGGTCTTCTCAAAGAGACACTTTTCAATTTTGGCGTAGAGGTGATTCTCCCGAAGACGATGCAGGAGGGAGACCTCTCTTACCTGACCTAGGTGGAGGCGTTTCCCGGTCTCTCAGGACAGGTGCGCACAAAGTGATTGGCTCCACCGCAGTACAGGCAGAGCCTGTTCGTCATCCTCTCCGTGCGTCGCTGCTCGGACAGCCTGATCCGATCTACCTGCATAGGTTCGGGAGCGACGCTAGTAGAGGGAGCAGAGGAGCGTGGAATGGGTGCTTGATACAGCCTAAAGGACCTGCGCTCCCTAACCGACTCTTGAGCGTATTCCAAGAACTGCAGGTCTATACGAGTAGCCAGGGAAATTAGATCCTCTAGAGTGGTTGGGGTATCTCCTCCGGCAAGCTCGTCCTTGATTTTCCCTGAGAGGCCTCTCCAGAAGGCACCTACAAGTGCCTCATTATTCCATCCAAGTTCCGACGACAATGTCTAAAAGCGGATGGCGTACTGACCCACAGTAAGGGACCCCTGACGGAGGAAAAAATGAGCCTCTGTGGTAGACGCTAAGCGTCCGGGTTCGTCGAACACTTTGCGAAACGTCTCCAGAAAGTTCTGGATACTAGACACGACGGGATCATCCCTCTCCCATAAAGGATTAACCCAGGCCAGAGCTTCTCCCTCAAGATGGGACACAATGAACGCTACCTTTGCGCGATCAGTGGGGTATTGTTGGGGCAAAAGCTCAAAGTGCAGTCTGCACTGATTAAAGAAACCCCGAAATAGCTTAGGATCTCCGCTATACCGAGGAGGCTTTCCCAGGCGGGGTGGTGGAGGCGAAACTGCGTCCCTGGGTGCGGTAGAGGCGGCCGCAGAGGACTGCAAGGCAAGCAGTCGATCGTCAACGGACGCCATATAACCCAAAATGTGAGACTGGGCGTTGCGCTGCTGCGCGAGCTCCTGCTGAAGACTGACTAGGAGGGGACCATGCCCTGGGTCAGAGGTCTGCAGAGCGGATAACCGCTTGTCCATGGACTTCATAAAGGACATTATCCGGGTCTGATTTTCACCCAAGAAAAGCAGTTCCTTCTGCGTGGCGGCCGTGGTACCGGCGGGGTCCATGGCCTGATGATACTGTGATGTTCAGGGAATGGACAACGTCCGAGAGTGGACCCTCTGGGTCGCGGATCTGGAGCCCCTGGGTCGAGCGTGCCAGGTGATGACCGACCCCTATACAGGGATCGTTAGGGGCAAAACCGCAGAGGACAGAACCGCGACAGCCGGTACCAAGAGGGATGGCTCAAGGACAAGGAGGAGCAGAGGAGGGCCAGGGACACTGGACAGAGATCGGCGTACCTGAGCCGGGTTATAGGATAGGGAGGAAACCAGGCAGCAGCAACTAGAAGGGGCAGCAGGAGTAGCCACAGGAACAAAGGGAATGCAGACGTGGAGCACCCAGGAGAAGATATGGGAACGGATAGACAGGAGGGAAGTGCACCAGAGAACCAGGAGAGCGAGGAGAAGGAAGAGGCAGGACAAGACGGGGGCTGAAAGGGAGAAAACGAGAGAAACACAAACGGAGAAACTATAGCTACACTATAGCGGCCAGAACAACGCGTGGATTAGCACACAATCATCAGGCGTCCTCTCTACAGAGCGGACGCCTGAAATACCTTAAGGTCAGGAAGCGAGTAAGCGAGCACCACCCTCAGCGACGCCCACCGCCGGCAGAAGAGGAAGTGCTGGCGCGCGCCCGTGGCCTAAGGAAGGAGCGCAGGAACGCCGCAGAGCTGGAGGCTGGGTGAGAGTGCGCGCTGCGGAGGGAATGCCGGTAAGGAGAGGCAGCCGCGGGTGCCGCCGCAGAAGACGCAGGGGCGGGCACGGCCGCTGATGTTACAGGTTGCAGCAGAAAGTTTACCATCCGCGCTTGCATGCTGCTGTGGAAAAAACTTGCCGGGCCTGCCGCCTATGCAAGCTAGCTAAACCACCCGCACAACGGACCCCGGTGCAAATGATAGTGACATCAGCACCCCTCGAGCTCTTGACGGTGGACTATTTGACCATTGTCCCCGCATACCAGGGGTATGAACATTGTCTCGTCTTGGTGGATCACTTCACCAAATTTGCCGTAGTAACCCCCACCCGAGATCAAGCTGCGGAGTCAGCCGCCTATGCAATCTGCAAAAACTTTATCCAAGTCTACGGCTGCCCTCAACGGATACATTGAGATCAGGGAGCATGCTTCCTGGGGAAAGTCATGGAGGAGCTACATCGTCTCTATGGTATCAATAAATCTCGGACCACACCATACCACCCACAGGGAAACGGGGCCTGCGAACGATTTAATCGGACACTAATTCGAATGTTACATGTTCATTCATAGCGCAAGGAAAATGAAACTAGTAAATTGTATAGATTTACTCCAGATAATATGGGCAGTTTTTACAAAGAAACAGAAGATATTACAAAAGGAGACAAAATATGTTATATACAACAGTTACAAATAAAAGAGGATTAAAATAAGAACTTACAACATCTCAGTCACTAGTATGACGTGTTGATAAGGGGAGGGAAGTTACCAAGGACAAAGATTCAGTCCACAACATGGATGGTAGATAGCTGTTTTCCCCAGGTCTCAACGCACTCCTGATTGAGCATCTGAGCTTTATACCTTTGCCCAAAACCAAGGGACTCCCCCTTGCTGACCTCACTTGGTGGGCTGGGCATGCCCCATTTGAAAAGTTATTAAAAACTTCTAGTTGCCATAACTCCAGCTGGGGAGCTCGCAGAGTGACAACAGGGGTATCATATGTTTGGTTACATATTTATCTTTCTTTAGATACAAAACATCATATGTCTATGTATTACTGGGAGGCATATACACTTTTCTTGGTTTCTAGTGGACCCGGAAGTCGCAAAACGCTGCTGCTTGTAGCTTTAATTATGCTGATCCCGAAAATATACGTCTCTAGGCTTATTGTGTGCTATTAAATTTGATTTGAAATAAACAAAGGAACATGTGGCTGGAAAACTTTACTTCCTGCTAGTTACTTCCTACTTGATCCCCGCAGACCATGATCTCACATTACACAAAACTGAAGGGAGGGGCGAGTGGACATTCCACCAGGGGAAGGAGGGAGGGTGGAGCTGCAGCTTCGAGGGTGGAATGCAGTATGAGAAGCTTGGTGTTACACTGCAAAAATCCTAATGGGGCTGGAGAAGCATGTCATTCACAAACCAAAGAGATGTAGCAGGCAGCCTTGGAAGGCTGCTTTGGTTTTATACGCAATAACTCATATTTTTCTGACAATGGGGCAGAGCAAATCTGTAATGTTTTATCAGATAGCTTTCAGCTCAATGTTATTGTGGTGCCCCTGAGGCTCAGTTGCCACAGAGGTACTGCAACTCCTCCTGAGGTGTGGTGCCCCACCATCCAGGTAAGTTGGAGGCTCCAGACCACGCTCCAACACCTGAATCCCACACAACACAGTAGTTCAGCAAAGCCACATTGCGGCTCCCTGCTTGGTGTGTAGCAGAGCACCTTTGGTGGCTCCCTGCTTGGAACACGAAACGTGCTGGGAGGCGGGTGGAGTTAGAATGCATAAAAGAGCTGGAAGGTTTAGGATTTCAGTCAGTAGGTCAGTCACTTAGAGAGGAGTGAGGAAAGAAGATCCCTGAGAGAGGGATGGAGGAAGGAGGTGCTGCAGCAGATCTCAGTGACCTGGGTCTCATGGCACGGGAAAAGAAAGAAGGAGAAAGACATTGAACCGAAACCTGATCTTCCATAAGAAGGAAAGACTAGTACGGAACGTAGGAGTAAAAGGGAACAGAGGACTGGGTTAGGAGAGAACCCTGCCTAGAAGTTCTAAGCGCAAGGCTGGGGCCCGGTCCCCGAGGTTGTATGGACACTAATGGTTCTACAGCAGACACCGGTGGAGTAGTGGGCTGTAAATGCACTACTCTCATCTAAGACTTGGGGGCACAACAGCAACATTGATAGTGAGCTGGGATTCAGGAGTAAGGAGTCCCTGAAGCAGGCTACAGCTGTCTGCCGTACAAGTAGAGTTCTTGGGAACATCTGTCAGGAGGCACTCCAGTGTAACTCGGTACTAGGAGTACTTCACACTTGAAGGTGCTATAAGAGGAGACGTTCAGAAAGGCACATGTTGGCGGAGTGTTGGAAGGGAGTGGGTCGCCCTCCCAGGGCTGTGGGGTACTCGGTACCGGGCCGGTATCAGTGGGATGTGTCACAGCGGCGGTGACCCGGACCGTGGCCCTGGGCACCCAAGTAATAGGGGAAGTTGTTAATGGTGGAATGTAGTTAGATGAATAGTTCATGACGCCACCTGTGGTGTTCGGCAAGGGAGGTATTAAGCCGACGCTGCAGACAGATCCTCTGGGACATATGGTGTTGTGCAGCAAGGATGGTATAGCCCTCCACAGGCAGGGCTGCTGTTCCAGGGCAGTGTAGATATGGAGACACTTAGATGGTCTAGTGTTTGGCGCAGGGGATGTAGCAGTGCCAGGCGGACGGACGCAGGAAGGAATGGAGGACACCAGGGCATGTAGTTCCAAAGCTTTACTCACAGTCTGTAGTGCCCACTTCTGTTCCGTGTCCTCCAGGTCAGGGACTCAGTCAACCTCCAGGCAAGATGGAATGCTCCCTTCCACACTCCGCCAACTTATGTACCTTTCATGAACGTCTCCTCTATAGCGCCTTTAAGTGTGAAGATCTCCTAGTACTGAGTTACACTGGAGTTCGTCCTGACAGATGTTCCCAAGAACTCTACTTGCACGGCAGACAGCTGTAGCCTACTTCGGGGACTCTCTACTCCTAAGTCCTGGCTCTCTATCCGTGTTGCTGTTGTGCCCTCAAGTATTAGATGGTGTGAGAATCATGTGGGAATAGTGGATGAGGGCAGGTATATCTCGCCCAGATTCCTTTCCTATGTGGCCTAGTCTGGTCAGTATCGCACCTGCTTGCTAATGAATAATGGGAGGTGGATATAAAAGGATGCCAGGTGGTTGTGTGAGTGTCTCAGCCTGGGAACACAGAGAGCCTGTCTGTGTGAGAGACACACGTGAGTGAAAGCAGTGCCCACTGCAACTGTGGTTTGGCTGGATGGGAGAAGCCCGCCAGTTGGTAGTTAGGTTGTCCATTGTTTAGTTAGTGCCGGACAGGCAAGGATTTGTTTTATGTTTTATTTCCTTTTGCATTGCTTTCACCGTTAATAAACCTGACCCAGGGTCAGTTACACCCGAATCCCAGCTCTGCGACTGAGTTTCATGCAGAACGCACGTGACCTTTGACCCCAGCAAAGCCGATCCCGGAGTGTTTTATCACATTGGGAGTAGTGCATTTACAGCCCACTACTCCACTGGTGTCTGCTGCAGAACCATTAGTGTCCATACAACCTCGGGGACCGGGCCCCGGCCTTGCGCTTAGAACGTCTAGGCAGGGTTCTTCCTCTAACCCACGTCCTCTGTGTTCCCTTTTACTCCTACTTTCCGTACTTGTCTTTTCCCTTCTATGGAAGCTCAGGCTTCGGTTCAATGTCCTTCTCCTTCTTTCCTTTCCTGTGCCAGCTGGCTCAGGTCACTGAGGCAGCTGCAGCACTCCTTCCTCCATCCCTCTTCCAGGGATCCCCACTCCTCCCGAGTGGTTTCCTCTCTCCTCCTCAACCTCTGAACTCAACTGAACCTCTATCCTGGAACCGTCCCTCTCTTCTATATGTATCCTAAATTCCACCCACCTCCCAGCACGTCTAGTGTTCCAAGCAGGGAACCACCAAAAGTGCTCTGCCTCTCTCTAAGCAAGGAGCCGCAATGTGGTTTTGCTGAACTACTCTATTGTGTGGGGTGGGAGTGTTGGAGCGTGGTCAGGAGCCCCCAACTTACCTGGATGTTGGGGCACCGCACCTTAGGAGAAGGTGCAGTACCTCTGTGGCAACTGAGCCTCAGGGGCGCCACAGGAGCATTCCATCTGACCTGGAGGTTGATTGAGTCCCTGACCCGGAGGACACAGCACGGTGGCAGGCACCTGTGTGTGCTACAGACTGTGAGTAAAGCTTTGGAACTACATGCCCGGGTGTCCTCCAATTATTCTTGCGCCAACGCACCCAGCATTGCTACATCTCGGTACCAGCTTCTACACCGCTTGTGCCTCTCCTCTACCCCGACATCTACACTGCCCTGGGGCTACAGCTCCACCTGTGGGGAGCTTCACCATCTTGGCTGCAACACCACCAGCCCCAGAGGATCTGCCTGCAGCGTCGGCTCAACATCTCACTTGCCGAACACCACAGGTGGCGTCACGAACTATTCCATTAACTACATTCCACCATTCAATCTCCCCTGTTCACATTGGGCGCCCAGGGCCACGGACCGGGTCACTGCTGTTGTGACACATCCTGCCGACGCCGGCCCGTTACCGAGTACCCCATGGCCCTGGGAGGGCGATCCATTATGTTATGGGGCAGTGCAGATCTGTGATATTTTATTAGATAGCAGTCGGGTCAATGTTATACTAAGAGGCAGAGCAGATCTGCTATGTTTTGTCAGATAAATCTCGGCCCAATGTAATACTATGGGACAGTTCAGGTCTGTGGTATTTTATCAGATAGAATTCGGCCCAATGTTATATTATGGGGCAATGCAGATCTGTGATGTTTTATCAGACAGCACTCAGCCCAATGTTATGCTATGTGGCAGCGCAGATCTGTGATATTTTATCAGATAGCCCTCAGCGCAATGTTATGCTATGGGATACTGCAGGTCTGAGATATTGATCAGATAGCACTCAACCCAATGTTACTATATACTATGGGGCAGTGCAGATCTGTGATGTTTATCAGATAGCGCTCAAGCTCAATATTATTCCATGGGAAAGTGCAGATCTTGAATGGTTTGTCAGATAGCACTTTGCCCAATGTTATACTGTGGTGCAGTGCAGATCTGTGACGTTTATCAGATAGTAATTGGCCCAATGTTATAGTATGGGGTAGTGCAGATACAGTATGTGATGTGTTTCAGATACCACTCAGCCCAATGTTATACTATGGGAGAGTGCAGATCTGTAATATTTTATCAGATTGCTATCGGCCCAATGTTATACTATGAGGCAGTGCAGATCTATGATATGTCAGATAACACTTGGCCCAATGTTCTACTATGGGGCAGTGCAGATCTGTAATGTTTTATCAGTAGTGTTGAGCGATACCACCCGATACTGAAAAATATCGTATCGGAATGGATCGGCCGATCTAAAAAAAGTATCGGGTATCACCGATTCCTATCCCGGAAGTCCCATTCAAGTCAATGGAACAGAAATATCGGAATTAAAAAAAAACACCTTTCTTTCCCTGTTGGTTAATTCTACATGGAGAAAAACAACTAATAATAATGTAGAATGTATTGTGGGAGGTGTAGGAGACATTAAAGCCATAGAGGTTTAGCACAATGAAATGGAATAGCAGGATTTTTTTTTTTTTAAAGACGTTCGTAGTTACAAAGATATTGACTATGTTAAAGTCTTTAATTTTTTGTCAGATATGTATGTTTCACTACTTCCATGCTCTTCACCTTCTTTTTTACTTCTCCCACACTTTCTCCTTCATCATCTTCAGCAGCAGTATCTTCTTCTTCTTCCTATTCTTCTTCTTCTTCTTCTTCTTCTTCTTCTTCTTCTTCTTCTTCTTCTTCTTCTTCCTATTCTTCTTCTTCCTATTCTTCTTCTTCTTCCTATTCTTCTTCTTCCTCTTCTTCTTCCTATTCTTCTTCTTCTTCTTCTTCTTCTTCTTCTTCTTCTTCTTCTTCTTCTTCTTCCTCCTATTCTTCTTCTTCTTCTTCTTCTTCTTCTTCTTCTTCCTATTCTTCTTCTTCTTCCTATTCTTCTTCATCATATTCTTATTTGTGTCAGGCATTCCTGTAGTTGTTATCTCTAAAAATTTGAAGATTACACCTTCCGTTCAGCCTGTCACAAAAGATTTACAACAGGATTTGTCCGCGTTCAGTTTGGCCTGCAGCAGCAGGCCTTTTCCAGGGGCACCACGAGGAGGAATGGACTCACCCCCATACACTGCTTAGCCTTCTTCTGCTTATAAATTTGATAATCTCATTTGCTCAGATTTTTAGTCTTATGCTTATTGTTCTTCTGCTTTTGGTTTTTATGCTTCTTGGTCTTCTGTCTCTTGTTGTTCTGCATCTTGGTGGTTGTCTTCCTGTTCTTTGTCCTCTTGGTCATCTTCTTCAGGGTCATCTTTTAGGTATTGTTCTGTGTGGTCTTCAGGGTCGTCGTCTTCAGGGTCATTGTCAGGGAGATCCAGAGTGAGAATGAAAAACCATTTCCACAAGCTTGAACTTTGAAAAGTAGCAGAAGTTACAAGAAGGCTGAGGAACTGGCGAGAACCAGCTGATGGTACTGGAACCCGGAGTGGCAGCAGAATGAACAAGAGCCAATGGCACAACCGTGGACCAGCTGACGGTGCTGGAACATGGTTACTAATCAGCAGGTACCTGTGCTCCAAAGCACTACCAAGGACCAGCAGACGTTGGTGGAACTCGGATACCAACAAGGAGGCACCTAGGCCAAAGGCACTGCCGAGAACCAGCTGACGGTGCAGGAACCCGGATGGGCAGCAGAAGCTGCAAGAGCAAATGAAACTAGCGAGGACCAGCTGACGGTGCTGGAACCCGGAGGGGCAGCAGAAGGAACAAGAGCCAATGGGACAACGGTGGAACAGCTGGCGGTGCTGGAACACGGTTACTAAGCAGGAGATACCTGTGCTCAAAAGCACTACCAAGGACCAGCAGACATTGCTGGAACTCGGATACCGAGAAGGAGGCACCTAGGCCAAAGACTCTGCCGGGAACCAGCTGACGTTGCTGGAACCCGGATAGGTAGCAGAAGGTACCCATGATTAACAAAGTGTCGCGTCCACGAGCAGGCCGCAGTTACCGAAACCCACAGTCCTACAGGGGGTGCTTGTCCTATTGGCACTACGGAACCAGCCTTTATTACCAGAACCCGCGGCCCACATAGGAAGCACCAAAACTGCAGGCACCATAGACTCGGCTAACCCAACCGCAACACGACAGCGTATCGGTGGCAAAGTGACGTTGACACTACCCGGAAACAGCAGGCGTGCTGGAACCAGGCTGGGCAGGAGGGAGTGCCTGTGCCAAAGACACTTCCGAGAACCAGCTGACGTTGCTGGAACCCGGAGGGGTAGCATTAGCTACAAGAGTCCATGGAACTACCGAGAACTAGCTGACGGTGCTGGAACCTGGAGGGGCAGCAGAAGGAACAACAGCCAATGGGACAACCGTGGAACAGCTGACGGTACTGGAACACGGTTACTAAGCAAGAGGTACCTGTGCTAAAAAGCACTACCAAGGACCAGCAGACGTTGCTGGAACTCGGATACCAAGAAGGAGGCACCTAGGCCAAAGGCACTGCCGAGAACCAGCTGACGGTGCTGGAACCTGGATGGGTAGCAGAAGGTACCTAGGAAAAAGCAAAGTTGCAAGGCCGTGAGCCGGCCGCAGTTACCGAAACCCACAGTCCAACAGGGGGTGCTTGTCCTATTGGCACTACTGAACCAGCCTTTATTACCAGAACCCGCAGCCCACATAGGAAGCACCAAAACTACAGGCACCATAGACTCGGCTAACCCAACCGCAACACGACAGGACAGCGTATCGGTGGCAAAGTGACGTTGACACTACCCAGAAACAGCAGGCGTGCTGGAACCAGGCTGGGCAGGAGGGAGTGCCTGTGCCAAAGACACTTCCGAGAACCAGCTGACGGTGCTGGAACCCGGAGGGGTAGCATTAGCTACAAGAGTCAATGGAGCTACCGAGAACCAGCTGACGGTGCTGGAACCTGGAGGGGCAGCAGAAGGAACAACAGCCAATGGGACAACCGTGGAACAGCTGGCGGTACTTGAACACGGTTACTAAGCAGGAGGTACCTGTGCTAAAAAGCACTACCAAGGACCAGCAGACGTTGCTGGAACTTGGATACCAAGAAGGAGGCACCTAGGCCAAAGGCACTGCCGAGAACCAGCTGACGGTGCTGGAACCCGGATGGGTAGCAGAAGGTACCCAGGAAAAAGCAAAGTTGCAAGGCCGTGAGCCGGCCGCAGTTACCGAAACCCACAGTCCTACAGGGAGTGCTTGTCCTATTGGCACTATGGAACCAGCCTTTGTTACCAGAACCCACAGCCCACATAGGAAGCACTGAAACTGTAGGCACCATAGACTCGGCTAACCCAACTGCAAAACGACAGGACAACGTATCGGTGGCAAAGTGTCGTTGACACTACCCGGAAACAGCAGGCGTGCTGGAACCAGGCTGGGCAGGAGGGAGTGCCCGTGCCAAAGACACTGCCGAGAACCAGCTGACGGTGCTGGAACCCGGAGGGGCAGCAAAAGGAACAAGAGCCAATGGCACAACCATGGACCAGCTGACGTTGCTGGAACACGGTTACTAAGCAGGAGGTACCTGTGCTAAAAAGCACTACCAAGGACCAGCAGCAACATGCGATGTTGAAGCCCAGGGGTCAATCAGGCAGCAGGCTGTGGCCAACTTGGAGCGAGTTTTATATTGGTTGTACACCACTACTGATTGTAACCGTGATCCACTTTGGCCTCTGGCTCTACTGTCTCTAGTATTTCCCCTGGCCTCCAACCACGGCATTTGCTGCTCTGCAGAGTAGTCTGCAAAATCCACACTTGTTCCTTAGTTACTGGGGCTCAGTCACGTCAGTTGATCCCCCGATGTGTGTCCGGCAAGGTGTCCTGCTCTGTCCACATTCCCACAACTATTAATGGGAATGGGGACAGAGCAGGAGACATTGCCGGACACATCACAGGGGATCAACTGACATGACTGAGCCCCAGTAACACAGGAACAAGTGTGGATTGTGCAGATGGCACATCAGAGCAGCGACTGGCGAGGTTGGAGGCCAGGGGAAATACTAGAGACAGTACAGCCAGAGGCCTAAGTGGACCATGGTTAAAAGTCAGTAGTAGTGTGATGTTGGAGGCAGCAGGAGACTTTGCCATCCGCACAGCAGGGGAACAGCTGGCATTACTGAACCCCACAGACACAGGAGCGAGTGTTTCTATCTGTGCGGACGGCACTTCCAAGCTACAACTGGCTGTGTTGAAGCCCAGGATCAATGCTCCGAGCAGGCAGAGGCCTACTTGGAGCAAGTGGAAAATAACATGTAGTGTGATGTTGGAGGCAGCAGGAGACTTTGCCATCCGCACAGCAGGGGAACAGCTGGCGATACTGAACCCCACAGACACAGGAGCGAGTGTTTCTATCTGTGCGGACGGCACTTCCAGGCTACAACTGGCTGTGTTGTAGCCCAGGATCAATGCTCCGAGTAGGCTGAGGCCTACTTGGAGCGAGGAGAAAAAGCGTTGTAGTGTGAGTTTGGAGGCAGCTGGAGACTTTGCCGTCCACACAGCAGGGGAACAGCTGGCGTTACTGAACCCCACTAACACAGGAGCGAGCGTTTCTATCTGTGCGGACGGCACTTCCAAGCTACAACTGGCTGTGTTGAAGCCCAGGATCAATGCTCCGAGCAGGCTGAGGCCTACTTGAAGCAAGTGGAAAATAACATGTAGTGTGATGTTGGAGGCAGCAGGAGACTTTGCCATCCGCACAGCAGGGGAACAGCTGGCGTTACTGAACCCCACTAACACAGGAGCTAGTGTGTGTTTCTCTGTTAAGACGGCACTTCTGAACACCAACTGGCATTGTTGGAGCCCAGGATGAGGCATGGAGTTGGCTGAGGCCAACTTCCAGCACGTTTTATAGAGGTTGTAGACTACTACTGATTGTAACTGTGCTCCACTTAGGCCTCTGGCTCCACTGTCTCTAGTATGTCCCCTGGCCTCCAACCCCGCGAGTGACAGCTCTGAAGTGGCGTCAGCACGATCCACACTTGTTCCTGTGTTACTTGGCCTCAGTCCCGTCAGTTGATCCCCCGATGTGTGTCCGGCAAGGTCTCCTGCTCTGTCCTCATTCACACTACTAGTAATGGGAATGTGGACAGAGCAGGAGACCTTTACGGACACACATCAGGAGATCAACTGACGTGACTGAGGCCAAGTAACACAGGAACAAGTGTGGATTGTGCTGACGCCACTTCTGAGCTGTCACACGCGGGGTTGGAGGCCAAGGGAAATACTAGAGAGAGTGGAGCCAGAGGCCTAAGTGGAGCATGGTTAAAAATCAGTTGTAGTTTCAATGTGGATGGAGCAGGAGACTGACTTTGCCGTCCACACAGCAGGGGAGCAGCTGGCATTACTGAACCCCACTAACACAGGAGCGATTGTTTCTATCTGTGCGGACGGCACTTCCAGGCTACAACTGGCTTTGTTGTAGCCCAGGATCAATGCTCTGAGCAGGCTGAGGCCTACTTGGAGCGAGGAGAAAAAGCGTTGTAGTGTGAGTTTGGAGGCAGCTGGAGACTTTGCCGTCCACACAGCAGGGGAACAGCTGGCATTACTGAACCCCACAGACACAGGAGCGAGTGTTTATATCTGTGCGGACGGCACTTCCAGGCTACAACTGGCTGTGTTGTAGCCCAGGATCAATGCTCCGAGTAGGCTGAGGCCTACTTGGAGCGAGGAGAAAAAGCGTTGTAGTGTGAGTTTGGAGGCAGCTGGAGACTTTGCCGTCCACACAGCAGGGGAACAGCTGGCGTTACTGAACCCCACTAACACAGGAGCGAGCGTTTCTATCTGTGCGGACGGCACTTCCAAGCTACAACTGGCTGTGTTGAAGCCCAGGATCAATGCTCCGAGCAGGCTGAGGCCTACTTGAAGCAAGTGGAAAATAACATGTAGTGTGATGTTGGAGGCAGCAGGAGACTTTGCCATCCGCACAGCAGGGGAACAGCTGGCGTTACTGAACCCCACTAACACAGGAGCTAGTGTGTGTTTCTCTGTTAAGACGGCACTTCTGAACACCAACTGGCATTGTTGGAGCCCAGGATGAGGCATGGAGTTGGCTGAGGCCAACTTCCAGCACGTTTTATAGAGGTTGTAGACTACTACTGATTGTAACTGTGCTCCACTTAGGCCTCTGGCTCCACTGTCTCTAGTATGTCCCCTGGCCTCCAACCCCGCGAGTGACAGCTCTGAAGTGGCGTCAGCACGATCCACACTTGTTCCTGTGTTACTTGGCCTCAGTCCCGTCAGTTGATCCCCCGATGTGTGTCCGGCAAGGTCTCCTGCTCTGTCCTCATTCACACTACTAGTAATGGGAATGTGGACAGAGCAGGAGACCTTTACGGACACACATCAGGAGATCAACTGACGTGACTGAGGCCAAGTAACACAGGAACAAGTGTGGATTGTGCTGACGCCACTTCTGAGCTGTCACACGCGGGGTTGGAGGCCAAGGGAAATACTAGAGAGAGTGGAGCCAGAGGCCTAAGTGGAGCATGGTTAAAAATCAGTTGTAGTTTCAATGTGGATGGAGCAGGAGACTGACTTTGCCGTCCACACAGCAGGGGAGCAGCTGGCATTACTGAACCCCACTAACACAGGAGCGATTGTTTCTATCTGTGCGGACGGCACTTCCAGGCTACAACTGGCTTTGTTGTAGCCCAGGATCAATGCTCTGAGCAGGCTGAGGCCTACTTGGAGCGAGGAGAAAAAGCGTTGTAGTGTGAGTTTGGAGGCAGCTGGAGACTTTGCCGTCCACACAGCAGGGGAACAGCTGGCATTACTGAACCCCACAGACACAGGAGCGAGTGTTTATATCTGTGCGGACGGCACTTCCAGGCTACAACTGGCTGTGTTGAAGCCCAGGATCAATGCTCCGAGCAGGCTGAGGCCTACTTGGAGCGAGGAGAAAAAGCGTTGTAGTGTGAGTTTGGAGGCAGCTGGAGACTTTGCCGTCCACACAGCAGGGGAACAACTGGCATTACTGAACCCCACAGACACAAGAGCGCATGTTTATATCTGTGCGGACGGCACTTCCAGGCTACAACTGGCTGTGTTGAAGCCCAGGATCAATGCTCCGAGCAGGCTGAGGCCTACTTGAAGCAAGTGGAAAATAACATGTAGTGTGATGTTGGAGGCAGCAGGAGACTTTGCCATCCGCACAGCAGGGGAACAGCTGGCGTTACTGAACCCCACTAACACAGGAGCTAGTGTGTGTTTCTCTGTTAAGACGGCACTTCTGAACACCAACTGGCATTGTTGGAGCCCAGGATGAGGCATGGAGTTGGCTGAGGCCAACTTCCAGCACGTTTTATAGAGGTTGTAGACTACTACTGATTGTAACTGTGCTCCACTTAGGCCTCTGGCTCCACTGTCTCTAGTATGTCCCCCGGCCTCCAACCCCGCGAGTGACAGCTCTGAAGTGGCGTCAGCACGATCCACACTTGTTCCTGTGTTACTTGGCCTCAGTACCGTCAGTTGATCCCCCGATGTGTGTCCGGCAAGGTCTCCTGCTCTGTCCTCATTCACACTACTAGTAATGGGAATGTGGACAGAGCAGGAGACCTTTACGGACACACATCAGGAGATCAACTGACGTGACTGAGGCCAAGTAACACAGGAACAAGTGTGGATTGTGCTGACGCCACTTCTGAGCTGTCACACGCGGGGTTGGAGGCCAAGGGAAATACTAGAGAGAGTGGAGCCAGAGGCCTAAGTGGAGCATGGTTAAAAATCAGTTGTAGTTTCAATGTGGATGGAGCAGGAGACTGACTTTGCCGTCCACACAGCAGGGGAGCAGCTGGCATTACTGAACCCCACTAACACAGGAGCGATTGTTTCTATCTGTGCGGACGGCACTTCCAGGCTACAACTGGCTTTGTTGTAGCCCAGGATCAATGCTCTGAGCAGGCTGAGGCCTACTTGGAGCGAGGAGAAAAAGCGTTGTAGTGTGAGTTTGGAGGCAGCTGGAGACTTTGCCGTCCACACAGCAGGGGAACAGCTGGCATTACTGAACCCCACAGACACAGGAGCGAGTGTTTATATCTGTGCGGACGGCACTTCCAGGCTACAACTGGCTGTGTTGAAGCCCAGGATCAATGCTCCGAGCAGGCTGAGGCCTACTTGGAGCGAGGAGAAAAAGCGTTGTAGTGTGAGTTTGGAGGCAGCTGGAGACTTTGCCGTCCACACAGCAGGGGAACAACTGGCATTACTGAACCCCACAGACACAAGAGCGCATGTTTATATCTGTGCGGACGGCACTTCCAGGTTACAACTGGCTGTGTTGAAGCCCAGGATCAATGCTCCGAGCAGGCTGAGGCCTACTTGCAGCAAGTGGAAAATAACATGTAGTGTGATGTTGGAGGCAGCAGGAGACTTTGCCAATCCGCACAGCAGGGGAACAGCTGGCGTTACTGAACCCCACAGACACAGGAGCGAGTGTTTCCATATGTGCGGACGGCACTTCCAAGCTACAACTGGCTGTGTTGAAGCCCAGGATCAATGCTCCGAGCAGGCTGAGGCCTACTTGGAGCAAGTGGAAAATAACATGTAGTGTGATGTTGGAGGCAGCAGGAGACTTTGCCATCCGCACAGCAAGGGAACAGCTGGCGTTACTGAACCCCACAGACACAGGAGCGAGTGTTTCTATCTGTGCGGACGGCACTTCCAGGCTACATCTGGCTGTGTTGTAGCCCAGGATCAATGCTCCGAGTAGGCTGAGGCCTACTTGGAGCGAGGAGAAAAAGCATTGTAGTGTGAGTTTGGAGGCAGCTGGAGACTTTGCCGTCCACACAGCAGGGGAACAGCTGGCGTTACTGAACCCCACTAACACAGGAGCGAGTGTCTCTATCTGTGCGGACGGCACTTCCAAGCTACAGCTGACTGTGTTGAAAAACCAGGATCAATGCTCCGAGCAGGCTGAGACCTACTTGAAGCAAGTGGAAAATAACATGTAGTGTGATGTTGGAGGCAGCAGGAGACTTTGCCATCCGCACAGCAGGGGAACAGCTGACGTTACTGAACCCCACTAACACAGGAGCTAGTGTTTGTTTCTCTGTTAAGATGGCACTTCTGAACACCAACTGGCATTGTTGGAGCCCAGGATGAGGCATGGAGTTGGCTGAGGCCAACTTCCAGCACGTTTTATAGAGGTTGTAGACTGCTACTGATTGTAACCGTGCTCCACTTAGGCCTTTGGCTCCACTGTCTCTAGTATTTCCCCTGGCCTCCAACCCCGCGAGTGACAGCTCTGAAGTGGCGTCAGCACGATCCACACTTGTTCCTGTGTTACTTGGCCTCAGTCCCGTCAGTTGATCCCCCGATGTGTGTCCAGCAAGGTCTCCTGCTCTGTCCTCATTCACACTACTAGTAATGGGAATGTGGACAGAGCAGGAGACCTTTACAGACACACATCAGGGGATCAACTGATGTGACTGAGGCCAAGTAACACAGGAACAAGTGTGGATTGTGCTGACGCCACTTCTGAGCTGTCACACGCGGGGTTGGAGGCCAGGGGAAATACTAGAGACAGTGGAGCCAGAGGCCTAAGTGGAGCATGGTTAAAAATCAGTTGTAGTTTGAATGTGGATGGAGCAGGAGACTTTGCCGTCCACACAGCAGGGGAGCAGCTGGCATTGCTGAACCCCACTAACACAGGAGCGAGTGTTTCTATCTGTGCGGACGGCACTTCCAGGCTACAACTGGCTGTGTTGTAGCCCAGGATCAATGGTCCGAGCAGGCTGAGGCCTACTTGGAGCGAGGAGAAAAAGCGTTGTAGTGTGAGTTTGGAGGCAGCTGGAGACTTTGCCGTCCACACAGCAGGGGAACAGCTGGCATTACTGAACCCCACAGACACAGGAGCGAGTGTTTATATCTGTGCGGATGGCACTTCCAGGCTACAACTGGCTGTGTTGAAGCCCAGGATCAATGGTCCGAGCAGGCTGAGGCCTACTTGGAGCGAGGAGAAAAAGCGTTCTAGTGTGAGTTTGGAGGCAGCTGGAGACTTTGCCGTCCACACAGCAGGGGAACAGCTGGCATTACTGAACCCCACAGACACAGGAGCGAGTGTTTATATCTGTGCGGACGGCACTTCCAGGCTACAACTGGCTGTGTTGAAGCCCAGGATCAATGCTCCGAGCAGGCTGAGGCCTACTTGGAGCAAGTGGAAAATAACATGTAGTGTGATGTTGGAGGCAGCAGGAAACTTTGCCATCCGCACAGCAGGGGAACAGCTGGCGTTACTGAACCTCACAGACACAGGAGCGAGTGTTTCTATCTGTGCGGACGGCACTTCCAAGCTACAACTGGCTGTGTTGAAGCCCAGGATCAATGCTCCGAGCAGGCTGAGGCCTACTTGGAGCAAGTGGAAAATAACATGTAGTGTGATGTTGGAGGCAGCAGGAGACTTTGCCATCCGCACAGCAGGGGAACAGCTGGCGTTACTGAACCCCACAGACACTGGAGCGAGTGTTTCTATCTGTGCGGACGGCACTTCCAGGCTACAACTGGCTGTGTTGTAGCCCAGGATGAAGCATGCAGCAGGCGGAGGACAACTTGCAGCTGGTTTTATAGAGGTTGTAGACTACTACTGATTGTCGCAGTGATCCACTATGGCCTCCAGCTCTACTGTCTCTAGTATTTTCCCAGGCCAACAACCCCGCCAGTTACAGCTGTGAAATGGCGTCTGCACAATCCACGCTTGTTCCTGTGTAACTGTGGCTCAGTCCCGTCTGTTGATCCCCTGATGTGTGTCTGGCAAGCTCTCCTGCTCAGTCCTCATTCACACTACTAGTAATGTGATTGTGGACAGAGCAGGAGACCTTGCCGGACACACTTCAGGGGATCAACTGACGGGACTGAGCCACAGTAACTTAGGAACAAGTGTGGATTGTGCAGACGCCACTTCACAGCTGTAACTGGCGTGGTTGTTGGCCAGGGGAAGTACTAGAGACAGTGGAGCCAGAGGCCTAAGTTGACCAAAGTTACAAATCTGTAGTAATTTGAATGTGGAGGCAGCAGGAGACTTTGCCGTCCACACAGCAGGGGAACAGCTGACGTTACTGAACCCCACTAACACAGGGGCTAGTGTGTTTTCCTCTGCGGAGACGGCACTTCTGAACACCAACTGGCGTTGTTGGAGCCCAGGATGAGGCATTGAGCAGGCTGAGGCCTGATGGTGTTGGCATGCGGAGGCAGCAGGAGACTTTGCCGTCTACACAGCAGGGGAACAGCAGGCATTACTGAACCCCACTGACACTGGAGCTAGAGTGTTTTTCTCTGCGGAGACAGCACTTCTAAACACCAACTGGCGTTGTTGGAGCCCAGGATGAGGCATTGAGCAGGCTGAGGCCTGATGGTGTTGGCATGTGGAGGCAGCAGGAGACTTTGCTGTCTACACAGCAGGGGAACAGCAGGCATTACTGAACCCCACTGACACTGGAGCTAGAGTGTTTTTCTCTGCGGAGACGGCACTTCTGAAAACCAACTGGCGTTGTTGGAGCCCAGGATGTGGCATGGAGCAGGCTGAGGCCTGATGGTGTTGACATGTGTATGGAGCATGAAACATTGCTGTCTACACAGCAGGGGAACAGCTGGCGTTACTGAACCCCACTAACACAGGAGCGAGTGTTTCTATCTGTGCAAGTGGCAAGTGGCACTTCCAGGCTACAACTGGCTGTGTTGTAGCCCAGGATGAAGCATGCAGCAGGCGGAGGACAACTTGCAGCTGGTTTTATAGAGGTTGTAGACTACTACTAATTGTCGCTACTAGTATTGGGACTGTGGACAGAGCAGGAGACCTTGCCGGACACACATCAGGGGATCAACTGACGTGACTGAGGCCAAGTAACACTGGAACAAGTGTGGATTATGCAGACGCCACTTAAGAGCTGTCACTGGCGGAGTTGGAGGCCAGGGGAAATACTAGAGACGGTGGAGCCAGAGGCCTAAGTGGAGCAGGGTTAAAAATCAGTAGTAGTTTGAATGTGGATGGAGCAGGAGACTTTGCCGTCCACACAGCAGGGGAGCAGCTGGCGTTACTGAACCCCACTAACAGCTTGTGTTTTTCTCTGTGCAGACGACACATCTGAGCAACAACTGGCTGTGTTGAAGCCCAGGGATTATAGTTCATGTGGTAGAAACATGAACACAACAGGAGACCCGGATACAGTTGCCAACCAATTATTTAGTCTGGAAGAGGACTGGCAAATTCTGGGGAGATCCAGGCCTTGTTCATTTTCAGAAAAGTAAGCCGGTCAACGTTATCGGAAGAAAGTCGCGTGCGACGGTCTGTTAGTACACCACCTGCGGCACTAAAGACGTGTTCCGATAATACACTGGCAGCAGGGCAAGCCAGCACCTCCAATGCATACTGGCTAAGCTCTGGCCATGTATCCAGCTTAGAGACCCAAACCTTGAAGGGGGTAGAGCCATCTGGGAGTACACTCACAGGGCAAGACATGTAGTCTGTCACCATCTGACGGAAACGTTGCCACCTGCTGACTGGAGCCGTCAGTGATGGTGTAGACAATTGTGGCGGACACACAAAACTTTGCCACATTTGGGCCATAGTGGTCTTGCCTTGTGCTGAGGCGCTGCCTCTGCTACCTCTTTGTGCCGAGTTTCCTCCACTGGGTCGACGCACAGAGGTGCTTTGTAAAGCACTAGCACCACTGCTGTCGGGTGGAATGGAAAACATGATGGACTGCACCAGTGTGTCTTGGTACTCCCGCAGTTTACGCTCCCGGTTCAACGTTGGTATGAGGGTTTGCAAGTTGTCCCAGTAGCGAGGATCTAGGAGGGTGTACACCCAATAATCAGCCGTGTAGAGAATGTGGGCGATGCGGCGGTCGTTTCTCAGGCACTGCAGCATGAAGTCAACCATGTGCTGCAGACTCCCAACTGCCAAAGAACCGCTGTCCCCTGCTTGAGGCGTGATCTCTGCTTGCTCTGCATCACCCCACCCTCGCTGTACATACTGACTAGAGCTTTGTGTACCTCCCTCCTGTGGAGAGATGTCTTCCTCCTCCATTGACTCCTCCTCATCCTCCTCACAAAGTGTCCCCTGCCTAGGCCTTTGTGAGGAAGCACGTAGCGCAGACTGTCCAGAAGCAGATGGCATTTGGGACTCCTCATCCTCCACCTCTTCCAAAACCTCATCCCTTAGTGCTTACAGTGTTTTTTGAAGCATGCAGATAAGGGGGACAGTCATGCTGTCTAGTACATCATCTGCACTCGCCATCCACGTGGAATCATCGTAGGCACGCAAAACGAGGCAGATGTCCTTCATAGAGGCCCACTCAGTGGTGCTGAAGTGTGACCGGCGCACATTGCGACTTGTTTGCGCCTGATGCAGCTGGTACTCCATGACTGCTGCCTGCTGCTCACACAACCGCTCCAACATATGTAACGTTAAATTCCACCTGGTGGGTAGGTCACATATGATGCGATGTTCCGGAAGGCATAATCGGCGCTGCAGAGCAGCAAGGCGCGATCTTGCTGTGCTGGAACGCCACAAGTGAGCGCACTCTATGCGGACCTTATGCAGCAGTGCATCAAGATCCGGATAGTCCCGCAGAAAGCTCTGCACGACCAAGTTGAGCACATGTGCCAGACATGGGATGTGAGTGAGGTTGCGAAGGCCAAGAGCTTCCACCAGATTTCTGCCATTGTCACACACTACCAAGCCCGGCTGGAGATTCGCTGGCAGAAACCACACGTCACTCTCCTGCTTGATGGCATTCCAGAGCTCCTGCACTGTGTGGCTTCGATTCCCCAATGAAATTAATTTCAGTAAGGCCTGTTGACGTTTGGCCACAGCTGTGCTCATATCGGTCGTAACAGGCTCCTGCTGCGCTGTTTCAGAGGAACTGGAGTAGGAGGAGGAGTCAATGTGTACAGACTGGATTCCTGCAATCCATGGAGTTGGCAGAACACGTAGAGCGCCACTTTCCAGATCTGTACCCGGATCCACAACATTGACCCAATGGGCAGTGAGGGAAAGGTATCGTCCCTGTCCATGGTTACTGGTCCACGCATCGGTGATCAGGTGGACCTTGCTACTGACGGCGTTTAGTAGCGCATGTTTTATGTTTGCCTCCACATGTTTCTGCAGGGCAGGGACAGCTCACCTGCTGAAATAAAAGCGGCTGGGCAAAGTGTATTGTGGGACTGCCAATGCCATGAAGTCCCGGAAGGTGTCAGTTTCCACCAGCCTGAATGACAGCATTTCAAGGGCCAGTAGTTTGGCAATGCCAGCATTCAGAGCCTGTGCTCAGGGATGGTTTGCCGAGTATGGCCGTCTTTTCTCCCATTACTGTGCTACCGATGGCTGCAGAGTGGCGAGGGAGAGTGAGCATGACTGGGAACGTGGTGCTGTGGGTGGAATGTCACAGGGTCTCCGGACAACAGTGCCAGAGGTTCTACCTTGGCGATCCTGTGAGGAAGCCGAAACAGCTGTGTGTGAGCTGGAGGAAGAGGCCCCAACACGAGCTGAAGAGGTGGTAGGTGGTGCTGTACGTTGGCCTACGTCTTCAGTGTGTCTGTGTAACTCCAGCTTGTGCTTGGTCCGCACCTGTTTCCACATATTAGTGGTATTGAGATTGCTGACATTTTTCCCTCTTTTGACTCTCTGATGACACAGCTTGCATTTGACAAAGCAAATGTCATCTGCAAGTGTGTCAAAAAAGGACCACGCACTGCAAGTCTTGGGAGCGCCCTTTTTGCCTTTTGAAAGTGGAATGCTCCTAACGGGTGCCGAAGTGGAGACTACAGGCAACCAAGTCTGCCCCCTCCCTCTCCCTCCGGTTTTGGCCGTTCAGGGAATCTCTTTCTCAGAGCTGCTCCCACCACCTTCCTGTTCCTCACGCCGTGATGGGTCAAGGACCTCATCATCTACACTCCCCTCTTCAAACACCTGCTTCTCCTGGGCAGTCTCGCCAGCACCGTACGCACCAGAAAGTGGTAACTGAGTCTAGTCATCATCTGATGCGTACTGAGGTGTGCCGACCATAGGCACTGGCCCACCCGCCTCTTCAGATTCAGAGGGACAAAGAAGTTGCGCATCACTGCATACTCCCTCTTCTTCACATTCTGGAATGTTGCTTGGCTGGCCCCCTCTTTCCAAACCAACAGATTCCGAGAACAGAAGTAGAGACTGTGATGGCTCCTGTCCATGGGTCTCTGACTGCCTGGGCACTTTGGCAGGTGGTGAAGAGACAGATGGTTGCTCTTCGGTGCTTTGGCCTTGAGAGGATGTGGAAGTAATTGAAGTTGATGCGTTAGCTGCCATCCATCCGACAACGGCTTCAATTTGTTCCTCCCGCAGCAGTGGGGTACGGTGAGGTCCTACAAAGCTGCGCATAAAGGACTGCTGCCTGCTAAAACTGGGGATGCTGACTCACTGGTGCCAACAGCAGGCACAGAATCCCCACATCCTCTCCCTGCAGAATCCCCACGTCCTCTCCCTGCAGAATCCCCACGTCCTCTCCCTGCTGAAACTCCACGCCCACGGCCACGTGCCTTACTCCCTGCCTTCTTCATCTTGCTAGACTGAGAAAGATAGGCAGAAAAGTATAAGAAACACTAATTTTATGAAGTGTGTGTGTCGACTACACTTTAACGGGAGCTAATGTGGCCTACACAACTTTCAAATGTAGCCTTTGGTGAACTTTGTTGTTTTTTTTTTTGGGGGGGGGGGAAACTAAAAGGATGTGACCAAAGATTTGAAAGTCAGAGTATCACCAACTTTCTGGAGCTATTACAATGCAGGCAGGTAACCTACAATGCAAAAGATGAGGCTCCAAAAAATTGGGTAATACTAATCTGGCTGCAGCTGAAGGGCACAAGCCAGAAAAAAGGCTACTCTATCTACTCCTATATAGTGTTTGCAACCAACCAATGTAGATGGATATGGATGGATGCACACTAATAGGAGAAGAAAAAATGAGCTGCAATTAAAGAAATATATGTGTGAGGCAGTGACGCACGCTGAGCAGCCTACAACCAGATGTAGCTGCAGGACACACTACTCAGCATGAGCTGCACTCACACACAGTCTGAGACCTCTCAGACAGCCGTGAACAGTGCAGCTAAGTGGGCACTAGCACTGACAGGCTGCAGAAAGGCTCCGCTGTGTACTCCTAGAGTGTTTGCAACCACCGTATATGGATACGGATGGATGCACACTAATAGGAGAAAAAATGAGCTGCAATAAAAGAAAAATGTGTGAGGCAGTGACACGCTGAGCGGCCTACAACCAGATGTAGCTGCAGGACACACTACTCAGTGTGAGCTGCACTCACACACAGTCAGAGACCTCTCAGACAGCCGTGAACAGTGCAGCTAAGTGGGCACTAGCACTGACAGGCTGCAGAAAGGCTCCGCTGTCTACTACTAGTGTTTGCAACCAACGTATATGGATATGGATGGAAGCACACTAGATAGAATTTTTTAAAAATAAGCAGCTCAAAAAGAAAAATATGTATGAGGCAGCAGTGAGGCACGCTGGGCGGCCTACAACCAGACGTGGCTGCAGGACCCACTCCACAGCGTGAGCTGCACTCACACAGCCCTTGCATACAGCTGTGAACACTGCTGCTAGGGAAAAGAAAGCTACAGTGGTGGTTTATGTAGCCTGGGTAAAGCACAATATTGTTTTGAGAATCGCTATTTCTAACTGTCCCTCACAGTCTTCAACAGCAGCCTGTCCCTAACTGAATTCACAGCAGAGTGACCAGAAATGGTGGCGGCAGTGGCTTTTATAGTGCATCATGACATCATTTCAGCAGCCAATCACAGCCATGCCAATAGTTAACATGCCTACATGCCTAACAGGATGTCCCCACACTTCTGAGGAATCCCATTGGCTGAATCAAAGCGAGCGGGCTGATAGCATTATGGGAACTTCCGATTCCGGTATCCGATATGAAAAAAGTATCGGAAGTCAGTATCGGAATTCCGATACAGCAAATATCGGCCGATACCCGATACTTGTGGTATCGGAAAGCTCAACACTATTTATCAGATAACACTCGGACCAATGCTATGAGGCAGTGCAGATCTGTGATGTTTATCAGACAGCACTCAGCCCAATGTTATACTATGTGTCAGTGCAGATCTGTGATGTCTATGACTCGCCCCCAGAGGCCATGGGGTACTCGGTGCTGGGCCCATTTGATTTTAATGGGAGATGTCACAGTGGCAGTGACCTGGTCCGTGGCCTCAGGCGGTAAATATAAAAGGGGTAGAGTAATGGGGATAAAGTTATTGTGATGATTCGTGACGCCATCTGTAGTTTCTGGTCAGTTTGACCAGCGCTGCAGGGTTGCTTCTCTGGGACAGGTGGTGTGGTGCAGCAATGATGTTGTAGCCCTCCACAGGTAGGGCTGTAGTCCCAGGGCAGAGTAGATGAGGTTGGTGTAGATGAGGAGATAGTGAGGAGAAGGAGATGGTGCAGTGTTAGGCACAGAGATGTAGCAGTGCTGAGTGGGTTGGCGCAGAAAGAAGGCAATGAGACAGATGAATGCAGTTCCAGTTCTTTTACTCACATTCTTGGCACAGACAGGTGCCTGCTTCAATGCCGCGGTCTCCAGATCAGGGGCTCAGCCAACTCCCAGGCAGACGGAATTAACTTTTCCAGCTCTCCCTTTCGTGTGCCTGTTCTGAACGTCTCCTCACTAGCGCTTATACTGACGTATTTGTGGGTTGCCCTCCCAGGGCTATGGGGTACTCGGTACCGAGCTGGTGTCAGGGGGAAGTGTCACAGCAGCGGTGACCCGGTCTGTGGCCCTGGGCGCCCAAAAATCAATGGGAGTTTGTAATGTAGTTGAAGTGGAATAGAATAGTTCGTGACGCCACCTGTGGTGTTCGGCAAGGGAGGTGTTAAGCCGACGCTGCAAACAGATCCTCCGGGACAGATGGTGTGGCGCAGTGAAGGTGGTATAGCCCTCCACAGGCAGGGCTGTTGTCCCAGGGCAGTGTAGATGTGGGGACACATAGGTGGGGTAGTGTCCGGCGCAGGGGATGTAGCAGTGTCAGGCAGACAGATGCAGGAAGGAATAGAGGACACCAGGGCATGTAGTTCCAAAGCTTTACTCACAGTCAGTAGTGCCCGCTTCTGTGCCGTGTCCTCTGGGTCAGGGACCCAGCCAACCCCCAGGCAAGATGGAAAGCTCCCCTTCAACACTCCGCCACCTTATTTGCCTTTCCTGAACGTCTCCTCTATAGCGCCTTTAAGTGTGAAGATCTCCAGTACCGTGGTACGCTGGAGTTCCTCCTGACAGATGTTCCCAAGAACTTTACTTGTACGGCAGACAGCTGTAGCCTGCTTCGGGGACTCCCTTCTCCTGAGTCCTGGCTCTCTATCCAATTGCTGTTGTGCCCCAAGTCTTAGATGATAGTAGTGCATTTACAGCCAACTACTCCACCGGTGTCTGCTGCAGAACCATAAGTGTCCATACAACCTCGGGGACCGGGCCCCGGCCTTGCGCTGAGAACCTATAGGCAGGGTTCCTCTTCTAACCCACGTCTTCTCTGTTCTCTCTACTCCTTCGTTCCGTACTTGTCTTTCTTTCTTATAGAAGCTTAGGTTTCAGTTCTACGTCTTTCTCCTTCTTTTACTTTCCTGTGCCTGCTGGCTCAGATCACTGAGGCAGCTCCAGCACTCCTTCCTCCATCCCTTCTTCCAGGGATCCTCACTCCTGTCTGAGTGGCTTCCTACCCGACTGACCTTCTGTTAGACTGAACCTGTCATCCTACACTTTCCCACTCTTTTATGTATCTTAACTCCACGCACCTCCCAGCACGTCCAGTGTTCCAAGCAGGGAACCACCAAAGGTGCTCTGCTACCCTATGAGCAAGGAGCCACAATGTGGTTGTGCAGAACTACCCTGTTGTGTGTGGGGTGCGAGTGTTGGAGTGTGGAAAGGAGTTCCCACCTTACCTGGATGGTGGGGCACTACACCTTAGGAGAAGGTGCAGTACCTCTGTGGCGACTGAGCCTCAGGGGCGCCACACTTGTAGTTGTGTGTTTAACCCAAGTTCCTCCTCTCAGATGTTCCTTGGAACTCTACTCGCATGACAAGTGACTGTAGTCTGCTTCGGGGACTCCATCCATCATGTCCCGGCTCACACATAGGTTTCCACCGTGTCTTCGAGTCTTTTGTGGGAATAGAGTGGTCACAGCTCCTATTCCTCTGGTGTCTGCTGCTGGAACATTAGTTTCACAAACAGCCTCAGGGACCGGACCCCGGCCATGTGCTCCAAACTTCAGGAAGGGTTGTGCTCTGACCCTAGTCCTTAGTTCTCTTCTCCTTACGTTCCGTACTAAACTATCTTCCTTCTGAAGAATCAGGCATTCTATGACTCTTTCCTGTGCCAGCAGCTCCAGGTCACAGGAGTCTGCAACAGCACTTCCTTCACTCCATCCCTCTCTGGGGATCTTCTCTCACAGACTGACCTTTTCCTAAAATTCTCCTGCTCTCTTGTGCAGTCTAAGCTCCACCCAACTCCCAGCAGTCTTCGTGTTCCAAGCAGGGAGCCATGAAGGTTGCTCTGCTACACTACTGTGTTTGTGTTGGATGCAGGTGTTGGAGGCTGGCAAGGTGTTACCATCTTACTTGGAGAGTGGGATACCACACCTCAGGAGGAGGTGCAGTACCTCTGTGACGACTGAACCCTCAGGGGCGCCACATATATCAGACAGCACTCGACCCAATGTTATACTATGGGGCAGTGCAGATTTGTGATGTGTATCAGACAGCACTCAGCCCAGGGCCGGCTCCAGGTTTTTGTGGGCCCCGGGCAAATGTGTCCCAGTGGGCCCCTTTAATATGTACCACAATTCACAGAAACGGCAAAGAAATATAGGTATAGTAAAATGCCAAAGATATCACTTACTTCTTACATTACATGAGTGATCTCTACTGTAAATTCTACAATAGCTCAGAAACCAACAAATCCTCGCAGAGCACAGTGCGTGCCCTAGTGGGGATTCAAAAGTTTTCATTTAAGACCGGACAGTATAGAACTCCATACAGTATTCTGGGCATCACATAGTCTTCCATACAGTTTATTGGGCCCCATATAATGCTTCATACAGAATAATGAGCCCCATATATTGCTTCATACAGAATAATGAGCCTCATATAATGCTCCATACAGAATAATGAGCCTCATATAATGCTTCATACAGAATAATGAGCGTCATATAATGCTCCATACAGAATAATGAGCCCCAAATATTGCTTGATACAGAATAATGGGCCTCATATAATTTCTATTATTGGAGGATTTTTAAGTCTTCTTTCTGTGCTGTTTCAGTGTTAGGATTTAGTGTTAGGTACCCGTAAACGTGGAGATCTTTGACACAGGTTACGGGCTAATACTCCACATTTTTTAATGTGTTTTTTGCACTTTTTATTCAGGGTGCAGTTGGGCCCATTTGGTCTTGTAAACTGCAGGTGTCTGTTCACATGGATTTTGATAGCGCTGGGTAGCCCGCCTGAGCTAATAGAAGGGTGTCACTACTAGGCTGGCCTGGATGCTGTGCATGGCCATAGTGTGAACAGCGCCGCATACAAGTTTTTATTGTGCATTAATATACCAGGCAACCGCCCCCTCCATGTATTGGTAGGCTGTGAGCGGTTGTTTCATCGGTATTGCACCTGTGTTGCCATCTTAATTATATGGGTCCACTGCATCCTGATAGTGCATTTGTCTGGAGGCCTGGACAGGTAAACCTTTTTGCTCTTTTGCTGTTTTCTATTATTGTAGGATTTTTAAGTCGCCTTTCTGTGCTGTTTCAGTGTTAGGATTTAGTGTTAGGTACCTGTAAACGTGGAGATCTTTGATGCAGTTTACGGGCTCACATATTTTGGCCAAAATATCAGCTAATACTCCACATTTTTTAATGTGTTTTTTGCACTTTTTTATTCAGGGTGCAGTTGGGCCCATTTGGTCTTGTTGGCCTCATATAATGCTCCATACAATGTAATGAGCCCCAAATATTGCTTCATACAGAATGAGCCTCATATAATGCTCCATACAGAATAATGAGCCCCATTTATTGCTTCATACAGTATAATGAGCCCCATATAATGCTCCATACAGAATTATGGGCCCCATATATTGCTTCATACAGAAAAAGGGTCCTCAGATAATGCTCCTTACATAGTAATGGGCATCATATAATGGTCTATACAGAATAATGGGCCCCATACAATGCTCCATACAGAACTCCATACAGAAAATGGGCCTCATAATGCTCCATACAGAATAATGGAAACCATATAAGGCTCCATACAGAATAATAGGCCCAAAATAATGCTCCATACAGAATAACAGGCCCAATATAATGCTCCATACAGAATAAAGGGCCCAATATAATGATCCATACAGGATAATGGGTCCCATATAATGCTCCATACAGGATAATGGACCCCATATATTGCTTCATACTGGATAATTGGCCCCATATAATGCTCCATACTGGATAATGGGTCCCATATATTGCTCCATACTTGATAATGGACCCCATAAAATGCTCCATACAGGATAATGGGCCCCATATAATGCTCCATGCTGGATTATGGGCCCCATATAATGCTCCGTACTGGATAATGGGCCCCATATAATGCTTCATACTGGATAATGGGCCCCATATAATGCTCCATACTGGATAATGGGTCCCATGTAATGCTCCATACTGGATAATGGGCCCCATATAATGCCCCATAGAGAATTATGGACTCATCTCCCCCGTTGGGCTCATTCTCATCTCCCCGTTGGGCTCATTTCCTCCCCCGTCAATCTCATCTCCCCCGCTAGGCTCATTTCCTCCCCCCGACTCATTCTCATCTCCCCCGGGGGCTGGGCTCATTCTCCCTGCGGCCCCGCCGCTCATTCCCAATGCCGCTCACCTGAGCCCAGGCGCCGGTAACTTTTTCCTGTGAGAGCGGCAGAGCACGCGGTCACGTGCTCCCGCTCATTAAGGTCATAAATATTGGCGCCACATCTATGGGAGAGTAATGCCATCCATATTCATGACCTTAATGAGCGGTAACGTGTGGACCGCGCGCTCTCACAGGAAAAAATATAGTGGTCAGTATGATGTTTTGCGGAGGGCGGAGAGCGGTTGACCGACCCCGGACTTATAAATAAAAAAAAAAATTCAGGTGCCGAGTGGGCCCCCCAGTCTCGCCAGGGCCCCGGCACTTACCCGGGTATGCCAGCCCTGATTCAGCCCAATGTTATACTATGGGGCAGTACAGATCTGTGATGTGTATCAGACAGCACTCGGTCCAATGTTATACTATGGGGCAGTGCAGATCTGTGATGTGTATCAGATAGCACTCGGCTCAGTGTTATACTATGGGTCAGTACAGATCTGTGATGTGTATCAGACAGCACTCAGCCCTATGTTATACTATGGGTCAGTGCAGATCTGTGATGCGTATCAGACAGCACTCGGCCCAGTGTTATACTATGGGGCAGTACAGATCTGTGATGTGTATCAGACAGCACTCGGCCCAATGTTATACTATGGGGCAGTACAGATCTGTGATGTGTATCAGACAGCACTCGGCCCAATGATCTACTATGGGGCAATGCAGATCTGTAAATGCAGATCTGTAATGTTTTCTCAGATAACACTCAGCCCAAAGTTATACTCCTTGGCAGTGCAGATCTTTGATGTGTATCAGATAGCACTCGGCCCAATGCTGTACTATGAGCCAGTGTAAATCAGTGATGATTTTCCTGACAGCTCTCGGCTCAATGTTATACTATGGGGCAGTGCAGATTGTCATGTCCGCCATGTCTGTCATGTCTGCCATGTCTGTCATGCCTCAAGATGCCTAGAGCAGTGTGCACGCGTGCCTTACCTCATGGCTGCACGCTATTGCTGGGTAACCCTGAGTCTCTGTCTGACTCTGCAATCCGCTGTATTCCTGGAACCCCTGATCATGTGACCTTTCCTATGTTCCAGCCTTGCTCTGACTCTGCAATCTGCTGTATTCCTGGAACCCTTATATGTGACCTTCTCTATGGTTCTACCCAGGCTGTTCTAGCAATGCTCTCTATGATCCTGGAGGATCTGAACCCAAAGTCCCTCCCTGGTTCTGACCCGGATGTACTGGTGCTATGGTGCTATATCAGACCACCCCTTCCTATGGTCGGGGCCTGAGTATCGTGTTGCTTCCCTGCATGGCTGCTTGGTCTGCTCGGTCGCTCCCTGTGTTCTGTGCCCCTGCACTCTGCTCTGTTGTGCGTCTCTGCACACACTCTGTGCTTGTACTGCATCTCTTGTCCCGTGCCTTGTCTTATGTTTGTCCGTTGTGCCATGTTTCGTCCTTGTCCTGCTTGGACTTGTTGTCCTTCCGGTGTTCTCTGCCTTGCCTGCTTCTGCCATGTCTTGCCTTCGCTATAATATAAATAATAATAAATGTTATTTCTATAGCGCCGACATATTCCGCAGCACTTTACATTTCAGAGGGGATTTGTGCAGACAATAGACATTACAGCATAATAATAATCACATAGATTATAACAAATACCAAGAGGAATGAGGGCCCTGCTCGCAAACTTACAGTCTATGAGGAAAGAGGTAGACAAGAAATGTGGATGGTAACAATTGCCCTGATTGTTTGGACCAGCCATAAAGTTAAGTGTGTAACAGTACAGACACAGAGGGCTAATGGATGCATAAAGCATGTGGGAACATGATGCGGGGAACCTGGTTATGGTAAAACTTTTGACTGTGCCACCCAGGGATAGATTAGGTTAATGTGTTGAGGCGGTAGGCCAGACTGAATAAATGCATTTTCAGGGCACGCTTAAAATTGTGGGGATTGGGGACTAATCGTATTGACCTGGGAAGTGCATTCCAAAGAATTGACGCAGCACATGTAAAGTCTTGGAGACGGGAGTGGGAGGTTCTAATTATTGAGGATGCTAACCTCAGGTCATCAGCAGAACGGAGGTAGAAAACACCATGTACACTACTGTAGTGGTGCCAAGTTAGGTTCCACATAGTCTCCCCCCCTATACCGCTATGAATTTCACACAGAAAAACAGTGCATTCTGACTATAACCCTTTATTACACTACAATGCATCCTATTTTGCTTCTGAGCGACACTCACAACTTTGATCTACAGCATACTTTACCGCTGTCTTATGTCATCCTACATGACGTTTACCTTACAGATTATCCTGCGTTACAGCAGCATTCTGACCATTTGATTACTGGTATGTACCATTCTGTAACACCACCTCATTGACCTTATGTATACACTCTAACAGCGCCAATCACTTCTTTTTAGGCGTTATCAGTGAATAACATAAAAGCGCCCTCCTTCAAGCTACTTTCAAACATACTAGCACGGTATGTCTTATCCTTTTCTCCTTCAATCTGAGCACCCAAGATATATTTTTTGGTCTCTGTTGTAGTATTTCTTGTATAATATTGTATATATCCACGACCGAGTTGCATTCTACGTGATTTTTGTACATACTTTATTTATTTTTGTTTATTTATTTATTTTGTTCACACTGTAGTAACTGATGAAGGTCTATATTGACTGAAACGTTTTCTGGTATTACAATAAACTGCCTCACCAAGCATTAAGTTGAGTGCCAGGTTTTCATTTTATCATATATGGTTTGGGAACCTAACTTGGCACCACTACAGTAGTGCACAAAGGTGTTTTCTACTAAACGTATCTCCTTTACGTGTTTGCACACTGCCTGGTCATGACCACTTCCTCTACCTTCTCTTACAACGTTGATGAGACCTCGAATATCTTGGCTCAATCCAAATTTTCTAGTGAATTTCATAAGGTACCTCCTCGCGAAACACGGGGTAGAGACCTTGAGCGAGAGCTACGTCACCACACCAACTTAGAACTGCACTGCGCTACGCTCTCTGAGTACCTTCGGGTACATAGAATCCCACGGGGCCTACGAGTTTCTCTCCGGCCAACACTATTTTGGGACACTCCTGAATATTGCACCAGATATGAGCAAATTCTTAATAAATGTTCGTTTGATTTAATGACCCTCACCATAGAACATCTACAGAAGGCCATTGAAACCAGCACAGAAAAAATCAAGAACATTGAATCACAGCTATCTACTCTTGGCACTCCCGACGAACTGAGTTCCCTGAAAGCCCAGATCAAAACTCACGTGGACCAACATCGCAAAGAAACAGAGAGTAGAAAACGCATCAAATTCACCAGAGACACTGAGGACTACCAATCCAACAGAGTTTACAGATGGCAAGATTCCATCTCCTCCGCCGAACCACCAGTCGCCCAAACACACGTACCTCCACAGACTACTCCACTTCGGGGTTCGACCAGGATCAAGGACTTTTCCCTTCCAGTTCTACGAATTTTTTAGGACAGAGACGTCGCTTCCCTCGAAGAAGAGGACCAGACGGGGGCAGGGGCGAACAACAAAAGAACCGAGATGCAGGACGAGTAACGAGATCACAGGTACCTACCCATTGGTGATCAACATTTCTTCTAGACCATTGGGTATTTCTGAATACCACGTACTTCAAAAAGGACTCTCCTTTTGTCCTACATACAGGTGCCGCACCTATTATCTTGAAATGGATTTGCAATGTTTTTTCGCTCCTTAAGATTGAAAGTTCATTTCTCTAAGATTCCTCCCCCCATAGTGTCTAATCCCTCTACTTGTGACCAGTCTAAATTGTTGTCATCTCAGAGTTTAGGCCTACGCACTAAAAGCCACTTTCGACCACCTCATGCATCACATGCAGTGGAGACGTTCATAGACTTTGTGCAAGACTCTTTCCAGACACTAAGGACTGACATTGATAAAGGTAGATTACATTATCCACCGAACCTGTCTTCTACTGAACGCCAAGCCCTACAGTTCCTTCAGGACGATAAGAATATAATTATAAAACCAGCGGACAAAGGTGGTGCTATTGTAGTTATGGATAAATCCGACTACCTTTCTGAGATTCTACGCCAACTTAACGACAATACCATCTATCAGTCATTGACCAGGGACCCCACTAGTTCAATAAGAAACAAGATTTCTGATATACTCCATAAATACTCACTTCTGGGTGTCCTTGATACTAAAACTTGTGACTATCTCACCAATACCAACCCAGTCACACCAGTTTTCTATACATTACCAAAAGTTCACAAAAATTTACAACATCCACCCGGGAGACCGATTGCAGCTTCAAGCGACTCTATCCTGTCACCTATTGCCATCTTTCTAGAAATTCTGACTCCATTAATCCGCGAAGCCAAATCTTTCATACTAGATACAGGAGCTTTCCTAAATACTTTACAGGAATTAGGCACCATCCCTACAGACACCATTTTGGTTTCACTAGATGTGAAGGACCTATATACTTCTATTCCACATATTGAAGGCATCAACTCCATCCACCTTCTACTATCCAATTCTGACATGGACCCAGACCAAGTGAACCTCTGTATAGAACTTTTAACACTTGTTCTAACCACTAACCATTTTTTATTCCAGGACACCTTTTACTTACAGATCCGTGGCACCACGATGGGCTCGAACGTAGCACCTCCGTATGCAAATTGTTACATGGCAGATTTCGAAGAAAACATCATCTACAAAAATGACTTATTCAAATCCAACGCTCTTCTGTGGAAACGCTATATCGATGATGTTTTTTGCATATGGAGGGGCACGTTGGAGTCCCTTCTCTCCTTCTTTGATATACTCAATTCCTCCTGGCCAGGTATTTCTTTTACAATTAGTCACTATTCACACAAGATGAATTTTCTGGACACCATGATCATCAAGGATCCTAACGGCATACTGTCCTCTGACCTATATACTAAATCTACAGACCGTAACAGTTTGTTACATTATCAGAGTCTACACCCTTCATCCACAAAGAATGCGATTCCAAGATCCCAATTTCATAGGGTGTCCAGGATTGTCTCTGATAATACTATCCATTCAGTACGGCTTAATGAGATGTCTGCACGATTTTCAGAAAGAGGTTATCCCCCTTCTGTACTAGATGAAGCAAGGTCTGAAAGAACCTCCTCCCAAAATAGACCCACCAACCGGATCCCGTTTGTCCATTCCTTTCATCCTTTCTCCTATATCATCCACAAGTCTATCAGGAAAAATTGGCATCTTCTATCTACCGCCCACCCTGACATACCAGAATTCCAGCATCCTTTTCTACCCTGTTTTCGGAGAGCACCAAACATCAGAGACAGCCTAGTCAAAGCTGACATAGGCACTACCATTCACAAAACACAACGTTTTCAACAGAGACCAAAGACAGGTACTTTCCCCTCTCTGCATTGTATGCAGTGCAGCAACGTACTTAAAGGCAATAAATTCCATCATCCCCTTACAGGAAAAAGCTTCCCTATAAATAGATTTTTCCACATGCGACACCTCATTTGTCGTGTACCTTATAAAGTGTCCGTGTGGACGACTATATGTTGGCGAGACTACCCAGGCCATTCGGGTTAGGATCTCGAAACATAATTCCACCATTCGGTGCAAGAACCTTCTGCCTCCCATTCCTTCTCATTTCATCACCTTTGGCCATAATATCTCTCAGTTACAGTTACAGGTCATTGAACATGTCCCTCAACCCAGACGAGGTGGCAATAAGATCACGACTCTAAAACGCCGTGAGGCCTTTTGGATACACACCCTTGAGACACTTGAACCTAAAGGTTTAAACCGAGATTATGATTTATTATCTTTTGTATAATAATTTTGTACCATTGTCTCATAAGAATGTTGACTATGATTACGTTTCAAACATGACTAACTTTTATCTCTTTTTTATAGAGTCACTTATATTGATGTGATCTGCACCTATGGCTCTGTTGGACTGCACCCATCTTATACTATATGCTTTCCATGGAAAATTCCTCTCTATTCTTGGATCCATCCTCAGTATCCTTGTTTGATGTATTTATTTATTCATCCTCTTTCCCACTTGTTTCCATATGTAATAATGTCTCTCATGTATTCATGTACATATATTTTCTTCCCCCACATAGTGATACATAATCACCCATCATATGGATAAAAACAGTGTCACATACCGTATTTTTCGCTTTATAAGACGCTCCCGATTATAAGACGCATCCCAAATTTTGAGGAGAAAAATAGGAAAAAATGTTTTTTTAATAAAATGGTGGTGCTTCTTATAATCCAGGCGTCTTATTGCTTACCGGTCTGTCCCCGTGGTGCTGTCGCCCACTCTGTCCCCGGGGTGCTGTCGCCCACTCTGTCCCCAGGGTGCTGCCGCCCACTCTGTACCTGGTGCTGCCGCCACCGTGCTGGGTCCTCCGGGTGCTGCCGCCGCCGCACTGGGTCCCTCGGGTGCTGCCGCCGCCGCCGCGCTGGGTCCCTCGGGTGCTGCCACCGCCGCGCTGGGTCCCCTGGTGCCTGCCGCCACCGTCGGGCTCTGTCCCGTGCTGCGTGGGGGGCTCTGCCATTCCATCCATGCCTGTGCGGTGGCTTGCTTCCTGGAAAATGGCCGCCGCGCAAGCGTAGATGGAGATCTCGGCATTGAAATCTCGGGAGATGAGACTGCAGCGCTGAAATCTCATCTCCCGAGATTTCAATGCGAGATCTCCATCTGCGCTTGCGCGGCGGCCATTTTCCCAGAAGCAAGCCACCGCACAGGCATGGATGGAACGGCAGAGCCCCCCACGCAGCACGGGACAGAGCCCGACGGTGGCGGCAGGCACCGGGGGACCCAGCACGGCGGCAGCACCCGAGGGACCCAGCGCGGCGGCAGCACCCGGAGGACCCAGCGCGGTGGCGGCAAGTATCAGACACCCGCAGTGGCAGCACAAAAAAACATATGTTTGCATTGTAAGACGCACCCCTATTTTCCCCCCAAATTTGGGGGGAAAAAAGTGCATCTTACAAAGCGAAAAATACGGTAATTAATACATCCTGATGTATACACATTACTCATAGTCTCCCCCCCTATACCGCTATGAATTTCACACAGAAAAACAGTGCATCCTGACTATAACCCTTTATTACAGTACAAT
This sequence comes from Dendrobates tinctorius, assembly GCF_039654945.1. Lineage (NCBI taxonomy): Eukaryota > Metazoa > Chordata > Amphibia > Anura > Dendrobatidae > Dendrobates > Dendrobates tinctorius. The sequence continues at coordinate 9,334,018 of NW_027361829.1, read as the reverse complement.
GCATCCTATTTTGCTTCTGAGCGACACTCACAACTTTGATCTACAGCATGCTTTACCGCTGTCTTATGTCATCCTACATGATGTTTACCTTACAGATTATCCTGCGTTACAGCAGCATTCTGACCATTTGATTACTGGTATGTACCATTCTGTAACACCACCTCATTGACCTTATGTATACACTCTAACAGCGCCAATCACTTCTTTTTAGGCGTTATCAGTGAATAACATAAAAAGCGCCCTCCTTCAAGCTACTTTTTGAAACATACTAGCACGGTATGTCTTATCCTTTTCTCCTTCAATCTGAGCACCCAAGATATATTTTTTGGTCTCTGTTGTAGTATTTCTTGTATAATATTGTATATATCCACGACCGAGTTGCATTCTATGTGATTTTTGTACATACTTTATTTATTTTTGTTTATTTATTTATTTTGTTCACACTGTAGTAACTGATGAAGGTCTATATTGATCGAAACGTTTTCTGGTACTACAATAAACTGTCTCACCAAGCATTAAGTTGAGTGCCAGGTTTTCATTTTATCAGCAGAACGGAGGGCGCAGGTAGGGTGGTATACTGAAACAAGGGTGGAGATGTAGGGTGGTGCTGAGCCATGGAGTGCTGGATTCTGGAGTGGATGGGTTGCCAGTGTAATGACTGGCACAAGGTAGAGGCATCGGTGTAACGATTGGCGAGGAATATGATCCTGGCTGCAGCATTCAAGAAAGATTGGAGAGGGGAGAGTTTGGTAAGAGGGAGACCGATTAGAAGAGAGTTACAATAGTTGAGACGAGAATGAATAAGAGAAACAGTAAGAGTTTTTGCGGAGTCAAAAGTAAGAAAAGGTCGAATTCTAGAAATGTTTTTGAGGTGCAGATAACAAGAGCGAGCCTGTGATCGAATGTGGGGGGCAAAGGAAAGCTCGGAGTCACGTATGACCCCAAGACAGCGGGCATGTTGCTGGGGAGTAATAGTGGAGCCACACACAGAAATGGCAATGTCGGGTATAGGTACATTAGTAGAGGGAGGAAACACAAGGAGTTCAGTCTTTGACAGGTTCAGTTTCAAATATAGTGAGGACATGATGTTAGACACAATGTTTAGACAGTCGCTGGTGTTTTCTAGAAAGGCTGGCGTGATGTCAGGAGAAGAAGCGTATAATTGGGTGTCATCGGCATAGAGATGGTACTGGAAACCAAATCTACTGATTGTTTGACCAATAGGGGCAGTGTACAAGGAGAAGAGGAGTGGGCCTAAAACCGATCCTTGAGGAACCCCAACAGTAAGGGGAAGGTGAGAGAAGGAGGAACCGGCAAAAGATACAGTAAAGGAGCGGTCAGAGAGAGAGGAGGAGAGCTAGGAGAGAACGGTGTCCTTGAGGCCAATGGAACGGAGCATAGTGAGGAGGAGCTGTTGATCCACAGTGTCGAATGCTGCAGAGAGATCCAAGAGAATTAGCATGGAGTAATGACCATTTGATTTAGCTGTTAGTAGATCATTAGACACTTTAGTGAGGACAATTTCAGTAGAGTGTAAAGCGCGGAAACCGGATTGGAGAAGGTCGAGAAGAGAGTTATCAGAGAGATAAGACGGGAGTGGACCAGGTGTTCCAGGAGTTTAGAAATGAAGGGAAGTTTAGAGACAGGACTATAGTTAGCGGCACAGTTTTGGTGGAGGGATGGTTTTTTCAGTAGTGGATGTATGATGGCATGCTTAAATGAGGAGGGAAAGATACCAGAAGAGAGAGAGAGGTTAAATATTTTAGTTAGGTGAGGGGTGACAGCAGGGCAAAGGGACTGGAGGAGATGTGACGGAAATGGGTCACTGGTGCAAGTGGTGGGGCGAGGAGATGCAAGGAGCCTGCTTACTTCTTCTGTGACTGAGGTTATATATGAGGTTGTAAGCTCAGGTGAAGAGATTCGCTGCTATGCCGGGGTCACTTTAGGGTATAATATCAGATGTGATGTACTAATGAGGCTCCTGCTCTGCAGCAAGCAGGAGCCAAGTGTCGGTGCTCTGTTCTCTCATCCTCTCACGAATTTCAGACAGGTGCGGAGGAGAAGGGAAAGTCATGTCTCCATCTCCTCCATGGCCTGACATCTCCATATATCGGACTGCACTGAAATGACAGCTGAGTGCAGTCCGATGTTTCACACGCACCCATAGACTTGTATGTAGAGATGAGCGACTTTGCCTTTTTTCGGGTCGAGTCGGGTTTCGCGAAACCCAACTTTCGCAAAAGTCGGGTCGAACGAAATCGGCCGACTATCGTGAAAAGTCGAAGGCCAACTGAAACATGAAACCCAATGCAAGTCAATGGGGAAGCAAAGTCGGCAGGGAGTGGAGGACAGTAAACACACCTACAGTGGCCATTTGAATGCCAAACACATCAATTTTTATTACTGAAGCTTGTCAACCTTAATTTACTTCATAATAATAGTTACGCACTGAAAAATGGGGGTTATTTGGCTAAAGTTGTGGGGGGGTAGGGCTGGCTCCAGGTTTTCATGTGCCCTGGGCCAAAGAGCGCCCCTTTAACATACCACAACTCATGATGCTCTGATACGGCAGAGAAATAGCGGTATAGTACAATGAAAAATACTTCACTTTTTACATCTCATAACGTGTTTCATAAATCTCTGCTGAAGAGGTTTGTGGAGCCAGTAGTTCCTATGGCGGCGCCTCCTGACCCTGTATTGGTTAAAGGCAATGTGGAATATGAGGTAGAGAAAATATTGGATTCTCATTTGGCTAGACGGAGACTCCAGTACTTGGTCAAATGGAAGGGTTATGGCCAAGAGGATAATTCTTGGATCTCTGCTTCTGACATTCATGTCGATAGATTGGTTCGTGCTTTTCACCGGGCCCATCTTGATCGGCCTGGTGGTGTGGATGAGGGTTCAATGACCCCTCCTCAAGGTGGAGGTACTGTTGTGAATTCACTTTCTGGCCTACCTCTGGTTACTAGTGAAGGTAGTGGAGCTGGTTGTATTGACAGAGGGGTCGCGAGTTCTCTTTCTGGGCTCCCTCTGATGGTTACTGGAGGTAATGGAGCTGATCTGATTAACAGAGGCTTGCCACCTGACAATGAAGAGGACGATTGGAGATCTGGAGTTTCAGACTGGATTTAAGATAGCCGACTCCCTCTATCTCTGCTGGTGATTTTTTCCTGCCTCCTGAGGTCTTAGTTTCCAGCTCAGTCCCTGCATGCTCAGCTAAGTGTTCTTTTGCTATTGTTCACATTTGATCTGGTTTTGTCTATTTCAGTTTTGTGTTTTCAGCCAGCTCCGGCTGGGGATGTGCTGAATCTCCATCCATATGTTGCTGCTTCTGCCAGCTTGTTTTTGTCCCTTATTAGATTGGCCTCTTTTTGCTCTGCTTTCAGAATATACCAAAGTGCTGATATACTGGGCGAAGTCGTACGACTTCAGTATTTTTCTATCAGACGTGTTGGACATTTTTTGCAGGGTTTTTTGCGCGATTGCAGACAGCGTCTTTCCTTTCCTGTCCTGTCTAGTTAGTGTGGGCCCCATCGTTTGCTTAGTCTATTTTCCTACCTGCATTTGTGTTTTCATCTTGTCTTGCTTTAGGCTTATTTAGCTCTCTGGCTGTGTCGAGGCATCTAGGATCATCGTAGGTATGCTCCACGGCTACTGCTAGTTGTGTGGATAGGATCAGGGATCTGCAATCCACTTAGTTACCAACCTCTCTGGTTTTCTGTGGCTTAGCTTGGTCTTGCTCTCCTCCTCAGTGACCCGTTCATAACACTTACCGCAACATGATTGCTGAAAGCATGCTGCCTTATTTTGCTGTTCGGCATGAGAATACCCCTTTAATGCAGGCTATGTATGGAAGCACGGGGACTGTTGACTAACCACAGGGTTAATCCCACCAACCATCTCTGCAGAACTGAGATATTGGCTTTGCTGAACTAAAGTGGTGGTTAACCAGCTTCTACAGAACCTCTTTATCAGGTCTTGAGAAGGGGGGTTTTGGGATAGCCCTCACAGAACACTCTGCCAGTATACCAAAGAATGGAGCACCAGATAAAAGTGGTATTCTTACTTCAGGATCCATTTTTCTATTGATGCCCATTCCTCAGATTAGGCCAAGAATAGGGTCCAGTTGTATTCTGCATTTAACCAGCTGTTTATCAGCAGCTTTCAGCACCAACGACAAGGACAAGTGACTAGAAGCTGCAGCCATAGTTCTCCATGATTTCAGTGAGATCCAGGGAAGATGTGACAGCGCCTGGTAAAGAGCTGACCCACTGTGACATGCCTTATACAGGGGAATGCACTGCTCCTTGCAGAGAAATGCATGATCTGGACTGGACTCGGTTGTGTGCATGCGGTCTTTCAGTAACAAACGGCCCTTTGGGGGCAACCGTTAAATTTGTGTGGCCCTTGGTGAATATGAGTTTGACACCCCTGATCTAAGACAATTGACCATGATTTTACTGTCATGTACTAGTAATGTTACACTTAATGGCTTCTTTTTGTCATCCATTATTTATCATACTGTATCTAGTGATGAGCAAACCTGATATAGAAAGTTCAGGGTTTGTATTAAACATTGCCTGCTCGGGTTTAACCACACCGAACCCAAACAGGCAATGTTCGGAGTTTGCTCATCAGAAAATAAAAATCACTTCTCTCCCCTTTCCTGAGGTCCCGACCTGTGTGGAGAGTCTTCTTGACCAAGGGAATCCCTAGCTAGGAAACCTGAAAGGGATTCCCTCGTGTACGATGACATTCACACAATGTGGAAGTGCATGGAAGAGGACCCTCCGCGTCTGCCGGTACCTCACCAAAGGGGTAAGTAGCAATATATTTTCTTTTTACTATCTGGTCAGTAATGAGCATGTGGTGGACAGATCCTCCACTCCTCTGAGTCTCCACACCCATTGAGCTCAATGTATTACCACATTGAGACTAAACAAAGTCGCCACAAAAAGAGCATCAACTCTTAATTCAAAAAGTATCAAAGTTTTTTGGTCAATCCTAAAAATATTAGCATAATAAAGTGAACTCACAAAGTACAGGAACAAACAAATGGTGGCAACCAAACGCCATCACATTAGTAAATATTGCCGCATGGTATGTCACATAGCATCTCATAGTTAAAAAAAAGGCTAATTGATCATACTCTTAGCGATGTGTAATTATTCCACTAGTATTTTACTGTGTAGCAATATCAAACACATAATACAACACCAAGAATCGCATCAGAGAGCACAACGCTAAAAACCACCAAATGCCTACTCCTGTCATATCAAGATTCTCCACCAGAGACACTACTGAATAGGATTAAGGCCCTGGTTTTGTGCACCCTCATTAATAGATAGCCATTGAACAATCAGACAGAGATGAAACCACCACATTACCTAAATCCCAGCAGCGTGAGGAACAGTAAACAGGATCTTCGTCACCCAGCCCCGACGCGCACGTTTCGCCCTGCTTCCTCAGGGGGCGTGTCCGGACAGAGGGAGTGCTCACCTTTTAAATGCAACCCGGCCAATGAGAAAGCTCAATTAATCAATGGGGTAGAGACTCAGCCCATACGTGCATGTATGGCGCATGCGCCGACGGAGCATCACTCTTATACAAAAAGGCATGCATGACGCGGTCCCAGTGGCTTAACCACACACCCCCGCGATCGATGATGCGGTAATGGGATGTGGCGCCAGAGTCTGTGACCGCTGTCTGCATGCCCTGAGAGCGCCCAAGTCCGCGCATGCGCACCAGCACATATGAGGCTGGAGGAGGAATGGGAAAGCCCTTCTTTTATATTCAATATGAGTGCATGCGTGATATATGTAATCAATTAAAGGAATCGCGCACGTGTAATATTAGCCCTGAAAGCTCAGATAGGGGGTACAATAATCCAAGTATATAAATCGCACCAAAAAGTTACGTGTGCCTCCAGTAGGTTATGCGTTACCCCAGAATATGTAAACCACACCAAAAATCGCGTATGCATACTGTTTAAACCATAACAATCAGGCACCTGGCACATGTCACCAGAACAATCAATTAAAATCAATGGGTTACTTCAAAAACCGGTGGAATGCGGTAAAAAAACTGCACCAACCTATAGTGTGCAATGTGCCCAAGGCAGATTTTATAAAGTACGGTGTGCATTTGCGTGATACGCAGATATTATATAGTACGGTGTGCATTTATACGATTTCCAATACATCACCTCCATTATTTAGCATGACACATCCCTCCTGACAAAAACAAAACCCCATGTGGGAGGGGAGTCTACACATCACCAGTCCTGGCTAAAAGATTTCCCTAAACAGAGAAAGTAGAAAGGCCCGCTACAATAGCTAAGCCACACTAACCTTCACCTAGAATATGACCCTGACTCAAGCTGAAAATATCGAGATTATGTCAATAAACAAACCTGTGACAAAATATCAAGATTATACAAAAAACAATCCAATTGCGAAAATGGGTCCCATGTTGCTGTCCCAAGAAGTCCCATGTTGCCTCAAAATTACTTCCTCCAATCCAAGAATGATCATGGCTAAGGACCTTGACACAAATTTCCACCACATTAGTTTTCTCCATGGACTTGATTTCCAATTTGAATCTGTTCAGACTCCAACCAGCCAGGAATAGGGATACAATGGATTCCACAAGGCCAGGAATGCAGGAATATGGCAGACTCCACCAACCCCATGCCAGGAATATGCAAGATAAAAGAAACAAAAATAAACAATCAGACACAGACAATGCTAATATATTAAACAACAACACCCTCATAAAAGCCAAACGGGCACGCTGTTTACGAGATAGGCTGGTGCATAGCCATTTTGAATCAGACAGGAAAAAACCCTCCAGTGGGAACAATGGTTTTTTCCCTTGTGGGCTATGTAAAGCCTGTGCCAACTTGGTAATAAGTAATACCTTTGTAAACCATGATGGCACACAGGTGTTCGAAATTTGAAGACACATTACTTGTTCTTCCAAGGGGGTGATATATCAAGCCTCTTGCCCATGTAAGAAGGTCTATATTGGCCTAACCTCTCGTGAACTGAAGATCCGCACAAGGGAACATTGTCTGGACATTAAAAAAGCAAAAACTATTAGTGAAGATACAACATTGAAAACACTCCCCAGACATTTTAAAAAGTTCCATGAGTGTAGGCCTCAGGGATTGAAAATGAAGGGGATTGATTTGGTGGTATTGAATTCAAGAGTTGGAGATCTGCATGAAGAGTTGAGTAAACTTGAATGTAGATGGATTTACAGGCTGGGTACGCTCAGCCCAATGGGTTTGAATGAAAATGCTGGGTTTTGGGGCTTTTCTATAAGAGTGGTTTCTGTATTATCACCTCTCCCTCCCGCTGGAGGGTTTTAATTTTTTTATTTTTATTTCTATTTTTGAATTCCTGACTTTTTATGAGGGTGTTGTTGTTTAATATATTAGCATTGTCAGTGTCTGATTGTTTATTTTTGTTTCTTTTATCTTGCATATTCCTGGCATGGGGTTGGTGGAGTCTGCCATATTCCTGCATTCCTGGCCTTGTGGAATCCATTGTATCCCTATTCCTGGCTGGTTGGAGTCTGAACAGATTCAAATTGGAAATCAGGTCCATGGAGAAAACTAATGTGGTGGAAATTTGTGTCAAGGTCCTTAGCCATGATCATTCTTGGATTGGAGGAAGTAATTTTGAGGCAACATGGGACTTCTTGGGACACTCCCAGCAACATGGGACTTCTTGGGACACTCCCAGCACAACATGGGACTCATTTTCGCAATTGGATTGTTTTTTGTATAATCTTGATATTTTGTCACAGGTTTGTTCATTGACATAATCTCGATATTTTCAGCTCGAGTCAGGGTCATATTCTAGGTGAAGGTTAGTGTGGCTTAGGCTACTTTCACACATCAGGTTTTCGGCGTCAGGCGCGATCCAGCGTCGTGCCGGAATGCTAGATCCGGCAAATGTTTTGTAAAACCTGATGTGCCGGATCCGGTTTTCTGCCGGATCCATCTTGTTCTTGACAGACAAAACCGGATCAGTCTCATCCGGTTCATCCGTTTTTCTATCCGTTTTTCGACGGATTACGCCGGATCCAGTTTTTAAAATTGACCCTCAAGGCAGAGTACACTGGCAGGATGACAGAGTGTGAAAGATTTGTGCCCTAACCAAACTTGTGTACCTTCTGGACCAACAGTATATACCTTTGCCAACCAAAGTTGGCTATCTTGTCATGGTCTACTATTTTTAGCTTTAGGCCACAGGTGTGTACCTGGTTGTGTTTTATGCAAAGTATTTCACCTTTTAACAAAAGTTGTGTACATTGTTAGGAAATCACCAACAATAAACACAACTTTTTAGGTGAAATACTTTGCTTCAAACACAACCAGGAACACAACTGTGGCAAAAAGCTAAAATTTACCCACAGTTATATACCTGGTTTTGAATACCTTTTTACCTTTGAAATACCCTGTATTTAACCTTTTTTTTAAACATAGTTCGCCGCAGAAAGAAAAGACAGACAACCATTGTGAAACGATAATTTAACTTTTATTTAAAATTTTTTTTTTTTTGTAAAATGTTTTTAAAGTGCAAAAAACTTTTTTAATAAAGGTTTTAAACCCAATGGGCATTTTTATTAAAAAAAAAAAAATTACAAATCTGTGTAGTGTGGGGTGGAAATACTGCTGGAGGGGCTGCGGGACACTTCGACAATGGGTGTGTGGAGAGAGGACTGGGATCGTGGTGGGGAAGGAACAGTTAGAGGTGAAGGTGTGGAAAAAGCTACAGAATGGGTGGACATGTTGGAGGCAGAAGAGGTGGTGGGCGGTGGAGTGGAGGGTTGGGCAGGGACTGTAGGAGCAGATGATGTTGATGGAAAGTTGTATGGGGAAGGAGTTTGGTACGGGGAAGGAGTTTGGTACGGGGAAGGAGTTTGGTACGGGGCAGGTTGCTGGAAGTGGGGAGATGTCTGGTACTGGGGAGGTTGCTGGTACTGGGAAGGTTGCTGGTACTGGTGAGGTTGCTGGTATGTAATAGGAGGGGGAGGATGGAAAGTGGCTGGAGGGGGTGCAGATGTAATAGGAGGGGGAGGATGGAAAGTGGCTGGAGGGGGTGCAGATGTAATAGGAGGGGGAGGATGGAAAGTGGCTGGAGGGGGTGCAGGTGGAGGAACTACAATGGTGGGAGGTGGAGGTTGGGAGGTAACCTGCTGTAGAGCACCGTGGCACGAATGCATTACATGCATCTGCTGGGTAGGAGATAGTGTTGCCATGCGCTCCACAACAGACCTGAAAAAGGTGTGGTTTGGCGAAGATCTTGCTTCTGAATGCATGGTTTGCAGAAGTGTCTTCACCTCCAGAATGCTGGAGTTGATCTGCTGAAAGCCTGCGGAGATTTGCTCTGACAAGACTTTGAGACAGTTCTGGAAAGATGCATTCAGATGCAAGAACTCTTGCGCATAACTCTTTTCCTGACCCCTCTGCCGCTGCCGCCCAGTACCCGCAGGTGTACTAGAGGTGGCAGGGGCAGAAGGGTGGGGTAAAGGGAAAGCGATCTCCTCACCAGCAGCTTCATGTAATGTAGGCGGCCACGATGCTCCTGTGCTGGTGGATGGGACAGATGGGTCGAATGTGTGGGAAGGCTGGGAAGGTGCAGATGTACCGGGGCGGTCGAAGTGTCCCTCGGTGCCGGTCTCCTCAGGGATCGCCTCAGAAGGGTCCAATCGGGCAGGCTCCCGAGTGCTGCTCACCGTGCTGTGGAAAAAAGAGAAAAAAAAACAATTAAAATACTGACATGGTATGGCCCTGGCTGAAAAAAAAAAGTTACATCTAACATTTTTTTTCACATTTGGTGTGTAATATTTACCTTCTGGTGAGCATTGTTTCCCGGAGGAACAACAGGGCTTGTGCGTACTTGTACTTGCTCCTGCGTCCTCCAGATCCACTCGGGGCCCGCATCTCTTTATTGAACTCCTTCTTGAAACGATCCCTCACAGACCGCCACCGATTCACAATTCTGTTCCCTGAAACGAGAAAGGAGTGGTTAGTATACAACATCAGTGTTTCACAAACTCCAGTCCTCATGGTCCCCAGGGGTCATGTTTTCAGGATTTCCATAGTAAATAGAAATCCTGAACACATGATCCGTGGGGACCACGAGGACTGGAGTTCGGGAAACACTGGTTTACATCAAGCAACCGGTACTGTATATACTTACGCTCTTTAATCTGGGTCCGAACATCGAGGTCCTCCCAGCGGTCCACAAGGAGCGAACAGATTTCCTCCCAGAGTCGTCGGGTAACGATCAGGTCAGCGTGGCGGCGGTCAGCCATATTCCAGAGCGGCTCCCTTTCTCTGACGAGATCGATGAGGCGGTCCACATCAATCCCTCCATCCTCACCGTCAGAGTCGGGAGCACGCTGTGAAGGCTGTTAAAGAAAAAGACAAAAATAACATAATTAGCCTCCACAAAAGAAATGAAATAAAAAGTGCAAAAAAAACAAAGCAAAAATATTTATACTTACACGCTGGTGACCGCCGCGTTGCTGTCGCCGACGACCCTGGGAGGCACTGCGAGGACCTCTTGGCCGAGCACCAGATTGGGAAGACTAGAGAAAAAAACAAAAAATGTTATGTCTTTGGATGTAGGCATTTGTTTGCTGTGTGTGGTCTGCAGAACGTTGCTTTCTATGTGTTGTGTGTAGTGTGATGTTGTGTTTCTGCGTTTGATGCAAAAAACTTACCAATTGTGAGCCCACTCCAGGTGTCTGTCCACCCCTTCCTTCTTCTTCTGGGAGCTCCTCTTCATCTTGTGATTCCTGTTTTGAAATAAAAGGCAATGAATAGACATATATTACAGAGATGATGGATTTTGGAAATAAAAACTTACCGTCAAACGCTGACGATGCGAGGGAGGGCTCCCAGAAGAAGATGTGCTGTCCTGTTGATGGCCAGACTCCATGGCTGTGGGTATTGCTGCTGCTGTTTGGGGGATTTGATAATTACCGTCTCTCATCTGCTGCTGGACTCCCCTCCTCAGCATGTTCCATTTGCTGCTCCATTTGTGGTGGTGCTGATGGTGCTGCTGCTGCAGATGTCTGCTGCCTTCTCCTGCTCCTGGTTCTTGGCTTGGGTGGCATGTTGGGTGTGGCTGAGGGTCCCATTGTCTTGCTTTTATATATCTCCTGTGGGCAGAGCTACTGAGCATGCTCAGACCAAAAAACCGGATCCGGCGCATTGCGGCGCTCATAGGCTTTCATTGTGTGAAAAAGCCGGACGCGCCGGATCCGGCGCGTCCGGCTTTTTCGCCGGAGACAAAAAACGTTACAGTAGCCGTTTTTTCCAGACGCCGGATCGCGACACATTGCCAGATCCGGCGAAAACCGGATGAAACGCATGGCCATCCGGCGCGATCCGGCGCAAATGCAAGTCAATGGGGGGGAAACCGGATCCGGCATTGCATTTCGCCGGATCCGGTTTCTGTCAAAAGCGCCGGATCGCGCCTGACGGCGAAAACCTGATGTGTGAAAGAGGCCTTAGCTATTGTAGCGGGCCTTTCTACTTTCTCTGTTTAGGGAAATCTTTTAGCCAGGGCTGGTGATGTGTTGACTCCTCTCCCACATGGGGTTTTGTTTTTGTCAGGATGTGTCATGCTAAATAATGGAGGTGATGTATTGGAAATCGTATAAATGCACACCGCACTTTCTAATATCTGCATATCGCGCAAATGCACACCGTACTTGTGCCAGGTGCCTGATTGTTATGGTTTAAACAGTATGCATACGCGATTTTTGGTGTGGTTTACATATTCTGGGGTAACGCATACCCTACTGGAGGCACACGTAACTTTTTGTTGCGATTTATATACTTGGATTATTGTACCCCCTATCTGAGCCTTCAGGGCTAATATTACACGTGCGCGATTCCTTTAATTGATTACATATATCACGCATGCGCTCATATTGAATATACAAGATGGGCTTTCCCATTCCTCCTCCAGCCTCATATGCGCCGGTGCGCATGCGCGGACTTGGGCGCTCTCAGGGCATGCAGACAGCGGTCACAGACGCTGGCGCCACATCCCATTACCGCATCATCGATCGCTGGGGGGTGTGGTTAAGCCACCGGGACCGCGTCACGCATGCCTTTTTGTATAAGAGTGACGCTCCGTCGGCGCATGCGCCATACATGCACGTATGGGCTGAGTCTCTACCCCATTGATTAAATGAGCTTTCTCATTGGCCGGGTTGCATGTAATAGGTGAGCACACCCTCTGTCCGGACACGCCCCCTGAGGAAGCAGGGCGAAACGTGCACGTCAGGGCTGGGTGACGAAGCTCCTGTTTACTGTTCCTCACGCTGCTGGGATTTAGGTAATGTGGCGGTTTCATCTCTGTCTGATTGTTCAATGGCTATCTATTAATGAGGGTGCACAAAACCGGGGCCTTAATCCTATTCAGTAGTGTCTCTGGTGGAGAATCTTGATATGACAGGAGTAGGCATTTGGTGGTTTTTAGCTTTGTGCTCTCTGATGCGATTCTTGGTGTTGTATTATGTGTTTGATATTGCTACACAGTAAAATACTAGTGGAATAATTACACATCGCTAAGAGTATGATCAATTAGCCTTTTTTTTAACTATGAGATGCCATGTCACAAACCATGCGGCAATATTTGCTAATGTGATGGAGTTTGGTTGTCACCATTTGTTTTTTCCTGTACTTTGTGAGTTCACTTTATTATGCTAATATTTTTAGGATTGACCAATAAACTTTGATACTTTTTGATTTAAGAGTTGATGCTCTTTTTGTTTAGTCTCAATGTGGTAATACATTTCGTGATTCAAGAGCTTATATGTATATTTACTTGGCAATTTTGAGGTAGACCCATTGAGTTCAATGGAGATGATAGTTTGGGGGTACTGAACCCGAACCCGGATATTCTTGTGTGTTTGGGACGGAACTGCCCAAACTGAACTTTGGCAGGTTCACGTCTCACTAATCATATTTTGGGTCTAAGATGTATAAAAGTGATCAAGTTACATTTTTTTTTATTCCAAAACTTTGAATTTTCTAGATAAGTAACTTTAAAAACAGACAGGAAAATATTAACAAACGGTCAAACCAACCAATATTGCAGAACAATATATTTAAAGCGTAACTAAAAAAAACCAAAAAACTTTTGATATGATACAGTACCTTTGGCACTGATCTTTTCCAATGGAGACCCCCTTCCAGCAGCTTTAGTTTTTTTTTAAATATAATTTTTTTCTAAATTTTATTTAGTTTTGTGTGAAAAATCCCATCCAGGTTACAGCAGCAGGCTCTATGTGCTGCAGGATTTCAGTGGTTACTAGAGTTGAGCGAAACAGGTCGGCCAGATTCATAAGTCGCCGACTTATGCCAAAGTCGGGTTTCGCCGACCGAAACTCGACCATAGCGTGAAGTCGGCCATGCGGTCGTCAAAACGAGCGCCAAAGTCGGATTTCCCAGAATGCTTGCAGGTGCCTTTTTTCAGCCAATGAGAAAGGACGTACACTGTGAGCAACGAGATGACATGTGCAGCATCCACCACCATCGTAGAGAAGGGCATTGCAGTGATTGGCTTGCTTTGGGAGGTGTCATTGTGTCTATAAAAGCCCTGACCGCCGACCTCCATTTTACTTCTGCCGATCTTAACAGTAGGGAGAGGTTGCTGTTTATCAGTAGGGAGAGAGTTAGGGCTGTAAAGATATAAGAAGTTCTTATATCTTGTGCTTGTGCTGATAGCAATTGTGCAGTGACAGTGGAGGATTTTCTTGTGTGCAGCAGCACTGATTATTAGGCTGCTTGATAGCTGTATTTCTGTGTGTACACTGCTGTGCAGACTGCTTTTCACACAGAACTAATACTTTTATTCTTTTTTTCTGCTCAGTTACCGACCGTTCATTTTTTCCCACACCGTATAGAGCTGTACGTTCCTCACACACTACCGTGTACCAGCTGGTATCACGGACAAATACATGCTGACTATCTTTGTGTGACTCCAGAAATAAATACGGAGATTTAAATTTTCCCCTACACCGTATACAGCTGTACGCTCCTCATACAGTACCGTATATCTGCTGTTTGTATTATGGTCAAATGCATACTTAGTGAGCATCTGTGTGTGACTCCAGAAATATATACGGAGATTTTTATTTTTCCCTACACCGTATACAGCTGTACGCTTCTGATACAGTACCGTATATCTGATGTTTGTATTACGGTGAAATCCATACTGAGAGAGCATCTGTGTGTGACTCTCTAAATAAATACGGAGATTTAAATTTTCCCCCACACCGTATACAGCTGTACGCTCCTCATACAGTACCGTATATCTGCGAGTGTTTTTGGTACATTTTACCAAACATGAGGAAGTATGGTGGAAGAGGCCGCGGACGTGGGCGGGGGGGCCAGCTGGTACTGATGGTGGTGGTGGTGCATCTGCTGATAGTGCCAAAAGCACAATAGCACCTAAGGCAGGAGGTGTTGAGCCTGCATCATCGTCTGGCTCAAGAAGGCCTGGAAGGCTCCCTTTTCTGGGAGTAGGTAAACTGCTTTTAAAGCCGGAGCATCAGGAACAGGTTTTGGCGTACATTGCTGAAACAGCCTCCAGCTCTATCGCCTCATCTTCTGAAGTTTCAAAAAATGCAAGCACTGAGTCGTCAGCGCAGGGTTCTGGTCATAAAAACCCCTTTCCTTGTGTCCTTCACCCCCACCAAAAGTGAAGGATGCGGCAGGAAACACTTCAGATTACTCCCTGGAGCTCTTTTCACATACCATGCCTAAGTTATCAAGTGAAATCCTGAATTCCCCAGTCCAACATGAATATGACATGGAGTGCACTGATGCACAGCCAGTGCTATATGATTCTGCTGGTACATTCACCCAGAGCACTGCATTGCCCTCGCAGTCTACTAAGCCAGATTCTGACCCTGATGAAACTCAGGTGCCCCTTCCCGCATACTATACCACTTTACACGGTGACACAGAGGAAGGTGCAGATGAAATTGAAGAGGAGGTGATGGATGACCCAGTTGTTGACCTGGATTGGCATCCATTGGCGGAAGAGGGTGCCACTGGCAGTAGCTCAGAAGAGTAGGAGGATCCGCAGCAGGCATCAACATCGCAGCTGCGGTTATCTGGCAGTCCCGTAGCAGTCCAAAAAAGTCTTAAAAAAAACAAAAAGAATTGCAGGACAGCTTGACCAGATGGTCAAATTAGCACAGCGTGCAAGCCCTGAAATTTTTTCCCATAGTAGGAAGAGTGCAGTGTGGCACTTTTTTGACTAAAATCCTATTGATGAGGCACTGTAAGAAGTGCGAAAGGACCTTTAGCCGAGGGAAAAATCTCCGAAATTTGAATACCAGTTGCATGCTTAGACATGTAAACACCATGCACTTGCAAGCGTGGGCGGACTACAAAACCTCAGGTAGCACACGTGCACCTGCTCTGACTGAAGGTAGCCAGCAATGATACATCACTGCCTCCATTGCAAGCCCACCGGTTAGCACACCACCAGCAAGAAATGTGGAGGTGTCATCGTAAGGCCAAAGCAGTCAGGGAATTGCAATGTTTTTCCAACGAAAGACTGCATCTAGGCCATCACCACCACCACCACCATCACCATCACCAACCCCCTCTCAGTCCGCCATGTCCACCGCTAGTTCCACCATATGCAGCTCTCAAGTCCAGCTCACCCTAGCAGACACTCTGAGTAGGACAAGAAAGTACTCATCCTCTCATCCACGTACACTGGCTTTGAATGCCTACATTGCCAAACTGATCTCATTAGAGATGATGCCCTTCCGTTTGGTTGAAAGTGCAGCGTTCCGAGAGCTCATGGCCTACACTATCCCACGCTATGACCTACCCAGTCGGCACTTCTTTTCTAGAAAAGCCATCCCTGCCCTCCACCTGCATGTGAAAGACCGCATTGCCAAGCACTCAAACAACCAGTGAGTGGAAAGGTGCATCTCACAACAGATGCATGGCCCAGTAAGCATGTCCATCACTGCGCAATGGGTGAATGTGGTGGATGCAGGGTCCACAGGGGACAGCGGCGGGGGAACAGTGCTGCCTAGCCCACGGTATAGGCAACAGTTGGCTGTAGGCGTTCGACCCTCCGCCTCCTCCTCCTCCAGAAGCGAAAGCTCGTCGACAGAGCGCAATCGCACGAGCACTCCATCTGCAGCTGCCAGTGTTGCACATAATAATAATAATAATACATTTTATTTCTATAGCGCGGACATATTCCGCAGCACTTTACATTTCAGAGGGGACTTTTACAGACAATAGACATTACAGCATAACAATAATCACATAGATCATGTCATGATCCAGGACGGGGTTTCGCTTTGACCTGTCCTGATCAGACTGGGGGTTAATTGTTCCGCCTCTCTCTGGCAGAGGGCGGCTATTTAATGCTCACTGGACCTAGGTCCGGTGTCAGTTATACTCCTGCCCTCGGCTGAGTTAGTTGACCTTGTGCGTACGTGTGCCTTGTGCCTGATATCTTGCTTGCTTGTTTGGTTTTGATCCGGTTCTGTCCCTGTTACAAGTTCTGCCTGTCCCTCTTGTACTGCGCTACCTCTCGTGTATGACTCTCTGCTTGTGACCCGACTTCTCTCTGCTCGTCCCCTTGGTACCACGTCGCCCTCTTGTGTATGACCTTTGGCTTTGTCTGACTACCCGTCTGTTTGTCCCTCCTGTGCCTGGTTTGCCCGTACTGTGTGTGACCTCCGTTTTGCCTGACTCTGAGTTGTTGTATGGTGTCCTGTCATATCTGAAAGCAGGACGCTAAGCCCCACCCCCTTGCAGTCACCTGACCATAGGTCCTGTGCCAGCTTGCTAATTTCAGTGTCCACAGGTCCTGTGCCTCTTTACTTTCCGGCGCTGACTGGACCCTGACACTAATAGTTTGAAGCACGTATTGTCACCTCTGCTGCCCTGCTCCCCAGGTATCTTTTAGCACTGTTTCTGTACTCAGGACACGCGCACTGGCTCTGTGACAGGATGTTACATTAGTTTCCCCTAAGTCTCCGGTTAAATTACCAGATACCTTTTCTGGAGATAAAAATAAGTTCAGAGTTTTCAAGGAGGGCTGTAAGCTTTTTTTTTCATTGAGACCACACTCTTCTGGGGATGAAGGTCAGAGAGTGGGGGTCATTATGTCTCTGTTAAGGGGAGTCCCCCAAGCTTGGGCTTTCTTCCTTTCAACCACGGCCCCTGAGCGTATGAATGTGGATGCATTTTTTGAAGCCCTGGGGCATATTTATGATGAGCCTGATCGAATGCGTATGGCTGAGTACATGGTGATGAGTGTGTGCCAAGGAAAGCACTCAGCCGAGTGGTTTTGCTCAGAGTTCAGATGCTGGGCTGCTGAGGTCTGCTGGAATGACGCCGCCCTCCGGGGTTTGTTCCGTAGAGGCATGTCTAAACATCTGAAAGATGCCTTGGCCCTCCACCCTCCGCCTGATTCCCTGGAAGAGGCTATGACACAGGCCGTCTGAATGGATCGCAGGCTACGGGCGAGGGGAATTGTGCAAATTGAGAGACCGTTATTCTCCCAAGGAAGGGGAGCCAGTCATACATTGGAAGTCACGGAGATGGGAACCATCGACCTCAAAGAAAATGAAAGGAGACAACGGTGCATGGGAAAATGCTGTTTTCACTGTGGCAATTCTGGACATTGGAAAAAGGATTGCCCCTCCGGTCCACTGACCAAGCGACTGAGTCCGGGTGATTGTCATGGAGGTCACCCAGGCTCTCAGGTACCCTTTTCTGCCTTCTCTAAAATGTTGTTACAAGTGGAACTTTGTTGTGGGAGTGTCTCTACATCCACTTCTGCCTTCATGGATTGCGGTTTATCATTGAACTTTATTGACTCGGACTTGGTGGCCAGGTGTAAGTTAAGGACAGTTAGGTTGGAGACTCCTATTCACATTGTTGCCATTGACAAAACACCACTGGTTAAGAATAACATTATGTTTCGCACTGAGGAGTTTCTCCTTAAAGTGAGTTCCTTACACCAGGAACATATTTCAGGTTTTGTTATGGATAACCTGCCTGCGGGACTGGTGTTAGGGTTCCCCTGGTTACAATTGCATAATCCTGTAATTAATTGGGAATATCGGGACATTGTTAAATGGGGTCCCTATTGTTCTGAAAAATGTCTTGTTACGGTGTCTGTGTCATCCGTGGGTCTGGAAGGTATTCCGGAGTGCCTGAAAGACTATACGGACGTTTTCGCCTAAAAAGAGGCTGAGGTTTTACCACCACACCGTCCATTTGATTGTGCCGTTGACCTGGTTCCAGGTGCTAAATTGCCCAAAGCCCGCTTGTATAACCTTTCGGGTCCAGAACGGGCCGCGATGAAAGAATATATTTCCGAGAGTCTCCGTAAGGGACACATTCGTCCTTCTGTTTCTCCCGTAGCGGCGGGGTTCTTTTTTGTAAAGAAAAAAGACAGTGGTTTACGCCCATGCCTCGATTTTTGTGAGTTAAATAAGATAACTGTGAGGAATACGTATCCCCTTCCACTTATTCCTGATTTATACAATCAGTTGTCCGGAGCTAAGTGGTTTTCAAAGTTAGATCTACGGGGAGCGTATAACCTTATCCGAGTCCGGGACGGAGATGAGTGGAAAACCGCTTTTCTCACTACTGAAGGGTTGTTTGAAAACTTGGTCATGCCTTTCGGTCTGACCAATGCTCTAGCGGTTTTCCAAAATTTCACTAATCATGTGTTCTATGATTTCATTGGACATTTTATGGTGGTATATTTGGATGACATATTGATCTACTCTCCTGATAAACAGGCTCACATTGGTCATGTTCGGGCAGTTCTCCAAAGGCTCCGGGAGAACTGTCTCTTTGCTAAATTAGAAAAATGCTTATTTTTTTGTCCAGGAACTGTGTTTTCTGGGGTTCATTGTGTCTGCTGAGGGGTATCGCATGGATCCTAATAAGGTGCAGGCCATTGTCGAGTGGGTTCAGCCTTGTGATTTGAAGGCTCTGCAGCATTTCCTAGGATTCGCCAATTATTACCGTAAATTTATAAGGGGGTTCTCACAGGTGGTTAAACCCCTCACAGACATGACTCAAAAGGGGGCCGATATCAAGAATTGGTCAACCGCAGCAGTAGCGGCGTTTCAGTTTTTTAAAAAAATGTGTCATGTCTGGCCCGGTTCTTATTCAACCGGACCCGTCGGAACCATTTATTGTTGAGGTAGACGCCTCAGAGGTGGGGGTGGGGGCGGTATTGTCCCAGGGACCCGCCACTTTGACCAATTTGAGACCTTGCGCCTTTTTCTCAAAGAAGTTCTCCCCTGCGGAGAAAAACTATGATGTGGGGAATCGAGAATTTCTGGCTATAAAGTTGGCCTTTGAAGAATGGAGGCATTTTTTGGAGGGGGCTGTCCATCCTATAACAGTAATTACGGACCACAAAAACCTAGCTTACTTTGAGTCAGCTAAAAGGTTGACTCCCAGATAGGCTAGATGGTCACTTTTTTTTCCCGGCTCAATTTCTCGATCACTTTTCGGCCAGGATCTAAAAATGTCAGAGCGGATGCCTTGTCACGCAGTCTAGATCCGGTGTCCCCCCCGGAACCTCCGTCCTCCATTCTTCAGCCTGGGGTGGTGGTGGCAGATATTTCTAATATGTTGGAACGGGAGATTCGGGAGGCTCAGTCTCTGGCACCTCTGACTAAGCCGGTGGATAAGCTTTTCGTGCCAGCTCAGTTTCACCTCAAGGTCCTCCGGGAGTTCCATGACTCAGTTCTGGGTGGACATCCAGGGATCTCGGCTACTCGGAAGGCCATTGCTAGAGTATTCTGGTGGTCTGCTTTAGCCTCTGATGTTGGGGAATATGTGTCTGCTTGTGATGTTTGTGCCCATGCAAAAACCTCCCATAACCGGCCGGCCGGGGAATTGTTACCACTTAAAATTCCTGAGAGACCATGGACTCATTTGTCCATGGATTTCATCACCAACCTTCCCCCCTCCAAGGGTAATACCGTCGTTTGGGTTGTGGTGGACAGGTTTAGTAATTTTGTAACTTTGGCAGCTCTACCTAATACGGAAACGTTGTCCAGATTGTTCGTTGAACATGTGGTGCGGTTGCATGGGGTACCCTTGAATGTGATGTCTGATAGAGGAGTGCAATTTGCTACCAGATTTTGGAGGTCTTTTTGCAAGAGGTAGGGTATTGGTCTGTCCTTTTCATCCGCTTATCATCCGGAGACTAATGGGCAGACCGAGCGGACCAATCAATCTCTGGAGCAAATTTTGCGTTGCTTGACCTCAGCCCTACAGGATGATTGGTGTTCTGTGTTACCGTTGGCCGAGTTTGCATTTAACAACCGCATTAACCAGTCTACGGGTACATCTCCCTTTTTATGTAATTATGGGTTTCATCCTCATTTTGGAGAATGTTCCCGTTTGAATTCTGGGTGTCCTGGGGCGAATGAGACGATCCAGCGGTTGGGGGAGGTATGGCGGGAGGTCCAGAGTAACATTACGAAGGCCCAGGACAAATTTAAGTTTTTTGCAGACAAAAAACGATCCGCGGGACCGGTGTTTCAGATTGGGGATAAGGTATGGTTGTCCACCAAGAATATAAGGCTCAAGGTCCCCTCTGCGAAGCTTGGACCCAAGTTTATAGGTCCCTATGTAATTACTGAAGCAGTTAACCCGGTGGCTTTTCAGTTGCGGCTCCCGACATCTCTGCGGATCCCAAATGTTTTCCATAAGGCCCTTTTGAAACGTGTGAGGTCGGGTGGGGAGGGATCATCAGCTTCCCCACCACCGGTTTTGGTAGATGGGCAGTCGGAGTACGAAGTGGAACGAATCGTTGACTCTAGGTTGGTCTGTCGTGCCCTTCAGTATCTGATACATTGGAAAGGCTACGGTCCTGAAGAACCGTCGTGGGTTCCTACTAGATCGGTCCATGCGGATCGGTTGGTCCGGGCCTTTCACGCCAAGTACCCTGAGAGACCTGGGGGTCCGGTGGCCCCCCATTGAGAGGAGGGTACTGTCATGATCCAGGACGGGGTTTCGCTTTGGCCCATCCTGATCAGACTGGGGGTTAATTGTTCCGCCTCTCTCTGCCTGAGGGCGGCAGATTAATGCTCACTGGACCTAGGTCCGGTGTCAGTTATACTCCTGCCCTCGGCTGAGTTAGTTGACCTTGTGCGTACGTGTGCCTTGTGCCTGATATCTTGCTTGCTTGTTTGGTTTTGATCCGGTTCTGTCCCTGTTACGAGTTCTGCCTGTCCCTCTTGTACTGCGCTACCTCTCGTGTATGACTCTCTGCTTGTGAGCCGACTTCTCTCTGCTCGTCCCCTTGGTACCACGTCGCCCTCTTGTGTATGACCTTTGGCTTTGTCTGACTACCCGTCTGTTTGTCCCTCCTGTGCCTGGTTTGCCTGTACTGTGTGTGACCTCCGTTTTGCCTGACTCTGAGTTGTTGTATGGTGTCCTGTCATATCTGAAAGCAGGACTCTAAGCCCCGCCCCCTTGCAGTCACCTGACCATAGGTCCTGTGCCAGCTTGCTAATTTCAGTGTCTGCAGGTCCTGTGCCTCTTTGCTTTCCGGCGCTGACTGGACCCTGACACTAATAGTTTGAAGCACGCATTGTCACCTCTGCTGCCCTGCTACAGGTATCTTTTAGCACTGTTTCTGTACTCAGGACACACACACTGGCTTTGTGAGCGAGTGTAGTGTGGTGTTCCTGACAGATCATAACAGATACCAAGAGGAATGAGGGCCCTGCTCACAAGCTTACAATCTATGAGGAAAAAGGTAGACACGAAAAGTGGGTGGTAAAAATTGCCCTGATTGTATGGACCAGCCATAATGCTAAGTATGTAACAGTACAGACACAGAGGGCTAATGGATGCATAAAGCATGTGGGAACATGATGCGGGGAACCTGGTTATGGTAAAACTTTTGACTGTGCCACACAGGGATAGACTAGGTTAATGTGTTGAGGCGATAGGCCAGTCTGAATAAATGCGTTTTCAGGGCACGCTTAAAATTGTGGAGATTGGGGACTAATCGTATTGACCAAGGAAGTGCATTCCAAAGAATTGGTGCAGCATGTGTATAGTCTTGGAGACGAGAGTGGGAGGTTCTGATTATTGAGGATGCTAACCTCAGGTCATCAGCAGAACGGAGGGAGCAGGTAGGGTGGTAAACTGAAACAAGGGAGGAGATGTAGGGGGGTGCTGAGCCATGGAGAGCTTTGTGGGTGAGGGTAATAAGTTTGTACTGGATTCTGGAGGGGATGGGTAGCCAGTGTATTGACTTGCACAAGGTAGAGGCAACGGTGTAACGATTGGCGAGGAATATGATCCTGGCTGCAGCATTCAAGACAGATTGGAGGGGGGAGAGTTTGGTAAGAGGAAGACCGATTAGAAGAGAGTTACAATAGTCGAGACGAGAATGAATAAGAGAAACAGTAAGAGTTTTTGCGGAGTCAAAAGTAAGAAAAAGTCGAATTCTAGAAATGTTTTTGAGGTGCAGATAACAAGAGCGAGCCAGTGATCGAATGTGGGGGGCAAAGGAAAGCTTGGAATCAAGTATGACCCCAAGACAGCGGGCAAGTAGCTGGGGAGTAATAGTGGAACCACACAGGGTATTGTCAATGTCGGGTATAGGTACATTAGTAGCGGGAGGAAAAACCAGTAGTTCAGTCTTTGACAGGTTCAGTTTCAGATATAGTGAGGACATGATGTTAGACACAGCGTTTTCTAGAAAGGCAGGCATGATGTCAGGAGAAGAAGTGTATAATTGGGTGTCATCAGCATAGAGATGGTACTGGAAATCAAATCTACTTATTGTTTGACCAATAGGGGCAGTGTATAGAGAGAAGGGTAGGGTGCCTAGGACTAATCCTTGAGGAACCCCAACAGTAAGGGGAAGATGAGAGGAGGAGCAACCAGCAAAAGATACAGTAAAGGAGCGGTCAGAGAGATAGGAGGAGAACCAGGAGAGAACAGTGTCCTTGAGGCCAATGGAACGGAGCATAGTGAGGAGGAGCTGATGATCCACAGTGTTGAATGCTGCAGAGAGATCCAAGAGAATTAGCATGGAGTAATGACCATTTGATTTAGCTGTTAGTAGATCATTAGAGACTTTAGTGAGGGCAGTTTCAGTAGAGTGTAAAGAGCGGAAACCGTATTGGAGAGGGTCGAGAAGAGAGTTATCAAAGAGATAGCGGATAAGACGGGAGTGGACCAGGTGTTTCAGGAGTTTAGAGATGAAGAGAAGATTAGAGACAGGTCTATAGTTAGCAGCCCAGTTTTGGTCGAGGGATGGTTTTTTAAGTAGTGGATGTATGATGGCATGCTTAAATGAGGAGGGAAAGATACCAGAAGAGAGAGGTTAAATATTTTAGTTAGGTGAGGGGCGACAGCAGGGGAAAGGGACTGGAGTAGATGTGATGGAAATGGGTCACTGGTGCAAGTGGTTGGGCGAGAAGATGCAAAGAGCCTGCTTACTTCTTCTGTGACTGGTTCAAAAGAGTGAGCTAGATGCAGTGGGGGAGGGAGGATAGTGCATGGTATGAGGTGATTGGGAGATAATTTCCTGTCGGATCTGGTCAATTTTTTCTTTGAAGTAATTGGCCAGATTGTCAGCTCGAAGCTCCATGGTTGGGGCCTGTACTATTGGGTTGAGTAGAGAATGAAAAGTGTCAAAGAGACGTTAAGGCTACTTTCACACATCAGGTTTTCGCCGTCAGGCGCGTTCCAGCGTCGTGCCGGAGCGCCGGATCCGGCAAATGTTTTATAAAATCGGATGTGACAGATCCGGTTTTCTGCCAGATCCGTCTTGCGCATGACAGCCAAAACCGGATCCGTCTCATCCGATTCATCCGGTTTTCGATCCGTTTTTGGACGGATTACGCCGGATCCGGTTTTTAAAAAGGCCCCTTGTGGCCTTCCGAAAGGGATTGGCTACTGAAAAACTATATATACCGTGTTCCTACAGCCCTTCTTTGACAGGTTGTAGAGGAGAAAGTGCAGGTTGGAGAGAAGAGCAAGTGACTGGCGAAGATGGATGTTGTGATTGGAAATATTTTGAAGAATTTGGCAGATTTTACAGCGGAGGCGAATTGTTTGAGGGTGATTGTTCTGGAGAAGGAGAGAGCGAGACAGCAGCGCATCAGGCATCGTAGATGACATTTGTGGATCCACCCCATCACAGCCAAGAGAATGACGCGTGGGGTCTATTCTACACTCTGCATGGACCTTAGACAAAACCCGGAGAAATTTTTTGGATATGTTCGGATGAAAATGGAGAATTTTCATTACTTGGTGGAGCGCATTGCACACCTCATAAGAAAATCGGACACCTATTGCCGCTTCTCTGTTTCACCCGCAGAGCGTCTGATGGTGACTTTAAGGTAAGCCACATTTATTGGATATGCTCGCATCAGAGCACACTTTCACTGCAATCTTGTTGGTGGTAGTTTGTATCTCCAAGTGTTATAGCTGAGTTTTGGTATGTATTGCTGTTATTTTAAACTAATTTATTGTTTTTTAATTCCCCACAGATTTCTTGCAACTGGAGAATCCCTTTCGTCACTGCATTTCCAGTACAGACTCGGGATTTCCACCATATCTGGAATAGTGAAGCACACATGCCGTGCACTGTGGGACTCCTTAGCTGAAGAGTTTTTACCAGAGCCCACAACAGAGAGGTGGATTGAAATTTCTGAAAAGTTTCTACAGATATGTCAGTTTCCGAACTGCTTGGGCGCTGTGGACGGGAAACATATCCGCATTGTAAAGCCAGCCGGATCGGGATTGGAATATTTCAATTACAATAAATATTTTTCAATTGTCCTCATGGCCATCGCTGACGCGGAATACAAATTTATTGCTGTTGATATTGGGGCCTATGGCCGCTCAAATGACTCTCAAGTTTTCAAACTGTCTGCCATGGGGCGTAAACTGTATGGAAACACCTTCCAGTTCCCATCCTCTAGACCGCTGCCGCAAACATCTGGTCCACCTATGCCATTTGTCTGTGTAGGGGATGAAGCCTTCCAGCTGTCAGAACACCTTTTGAAACCATACGGTAGCAGAGGATTGTCAAGAACAAAACGCATTTTTAATTACCGCCTCACAAGAGCAAGAAGAATGGTTGAATGTACCTTTGGCATTCTGACAGCCAAATGGCGGGTCCTATTGACTGCGATCAACCTCAAGACAGAAACTGTTGAAGAGGTGATCAAAGCTTGCGTGGTACTCCACAATTTTGTTATCTGCAAGGAACCCATTTCCATTGAGGACACTTCTGAAGAAACCACCTTGCAAGATTACCAGAACATTACCACTAGAAGTTCTGTGACGGTTTCAGTAATGAGGGACAATTTTGCACAATACTTTATGTCGCCTCAAGGCAGAATAGACTGGCAGGATGACAGAGTGTGAAAGATTTGTGCCCTAACCAAACTTGTGTAACTTCTGTACCAACAGTATATACCTTTGCCAACCAAAGTTGGCTATCTTGTCCTGGTTTAACTATTCTTACCTTTAGGCCACAGGTGTGTACCTGGTTGTGTTTTATGCAAAGTATTTCACCTTTTAACAAAAGTTGTGTACATTGATAGGAAATCACCAACAAGATACACAACTTTTTTGGTGAAATACTTTGCTTCAAACACAACCAGGAACACAACTGTGGCAAAAAGGTAAAATTTATTTACCTTTTACCTACGTTATATACCTGGTTTTGAAAACCTTTTTACCTTTTAAATACCCTGTATTTAACCTTTTTTTTTACCATATTTCGCCGCAGAAAGAGATGACAGACAACCAGTGTAAAACAATAATTAAACTTTTATTGAAAATTTTTTTTAGAATACTTTTTTGAAATTTAAAAACTTTTTTAATAAACCTTTTAAACCAGAAAATTGGTCATTTATTTAAAAACACACATTTTTATAAATTTGTGTAGTGTGGGGTGGAAATACTGCTGGAGGGGCTGCGGGACACTTCGACACTGGGAGTGTGGAGAGAGGACTGGGATCGTGGTGGGGAAGGAACAGTTAGAGGTGAAGGTGTGTAAAAAGCTAGAGAATGGGTGGACATGTGGGAGGCAGAAGAGGTGGTGGGTGGTGGAGTGGAGGGTTGGGCAGGGACTGTAGGAGCAGATGATGTGGATGGAAAGTGGTATGGGGAAGGAGTTTGGTACGGGGAAGGAGTTTGGTACGGGGCAGGTTGCTGGAAGTGGGGAGATGTCTGGTAATGGGGAGGTTTGCTGGTACTGGGGAGGTTGCTGGTACTGGGGAGGTGGCTGGTATGTAATAGGAGGGGGAGGAGGGAAAGTGGCTGGAGGGGGTGCAGGTGGAGGAACTACTGGGGTGGGAGGAGGAGGTTGGGAGGTAACGTGCTGGAGAGCACCGTGGCACCAATGCATTACATGCATCTGCTGGCTAGGAGAGAGCGTTTCCATGCGCTCCACAACAGACCTGAAAAAGGTGTGGTTTGGCGAAGATCTTGCTTCTGAATGCATGGTTTGCAGAAGTGTCTTCACCTCCAGAATGCTGGAGTTGATCTGCTGAAAGCCTGCGGAGATTTGCTTTGACAAGACTTTTAGACAGTTCTGGAAAGATGCATTCAGATGCAAGAACTCTGGCGCATAAGTCTTTTCCTGACCATTCTGCCACTGCCGCCCAGTACCCGCAGGTGTACTAGAGGTGGCAGGGGCAGAAGGGTGGGGTAAAGGGAAAGCGATCTCCTCACCAGCAGCTCCATGTAATGTTGTCGGCCACGATGCCCCTGCGCTGGTGGATGGGACAGATGGGTCGAATGTGTGGGAAGGTGCAGATGTACCGGGGCGGTCGAAGTGTCCCTCGGTGCCGGTCTCCTCAGGGATCGCCTCAGAAGGGTCCAACCGTGCAGGCTCCCGAGTGCTGCTCACCATGCTGTGGAATAAAGAGAAAAAAAACAATTAAAATAGTGACATGGCATGGCCCTGGCTGAAAATTTTTTTTTACATCTAAACATTTTTTTTTTACATGTGGTGTGTAATATTTACCTTCTGGTGACCATTGTATCTCGGAGGAACAACAGGGCTCGTGCATACTTGTACTTGCTCCTGCGTCCTCCAGATCCACTCGGGGCCCGCATCTCTTTATTGAACTCCTTCTTGAAACGATCCCTCACAGACCGCCACCGCTTCACAATTCTCTCCCCTGAAACGAGAAAGGACAAAGTGGTTAGTATACAACATCAGTGTTTCCCAAACTCCAGTCCTCCTGGTCCCCAGGGGTCATGTTTTCAGGATTTCCATAGTAAATAGAAATCCTGAACACATGATCCGTGGGGACCACGAGGACTGGAGTTCGGGAAACACTGGTTTACATCAAGCAACCGGTACTGTATATACTTACGCTCTTTAATCTGGGCCCAAGCATCGAGGTCCTCCCAGCGGTCCACAAGGAGCGAACAGATTTCCTCCCAGAGCCGTCGGGTAACTATCAGGTCAGCATGGCGGTGGTCAGCCATATTCCATAGCGGCTCCCTTTCTCTGACGAGATCGATTAGCTGGTCAACATCAATTCCTCCATCCTCACCGTCAGAGTCGGGAGCACGCTGTGAAGGCTGTTAAAGTAAAAGAGAAAAATAGCAAAATTAGGCACCACACTTTAAGACATGAAATAAAAAGTGTACCAAAATTTAACTAAAATATTATACTTACACGCTGGTGACCGCCGCTTTGCTGTCGCCGACGACCCTGGGAGGCACTGCGAGGACCTCTTGGCCGAGCACCAGATTGGGAAGACTAGAGAAGAAAAGAAAAAAAATTATGTGTTTGGATGTTGGCATATTTGTTTGCTGTGTGATGTCTGCGGTACATTGTTTTCTATGTGTTGTGTGTAGCGTGATGTTGTGTTTCTGCGTTTGATGAAAAAAACTTACCAATTGTGAGTACACTCCAGGTGTCTGTCCACCCCTTCCTTCTTCTTCTGGGAGCTCCTTTTCAGCTTGTGATTCCTGTTTTGAAATAAAAGCCAATGAATAGACATATATTACAGAGATGATGGATTTTGGAAATAAAAACTTACCGTCAAACGATGACGATGCGAGCTAGGGCTCCCAGAAGAAGATGTGGTGTCCTCCTGCTGGCCAGACTCCATGCCTGTGGGTGGTGCTGCTGCTGCTGCCAGTGCTGCTGCTGCATCTCTTGGGCGGCTGTTGAATAAAGAGAAACAAAGGGCCAATGAATATCTTGATATTCCATGGCCCTAGTTTTGAGGAATGGGCGATTTGATAATTACCGTCTGTCATCTGCTGGTGGACTCCCCTCCGGTTGTTCATCATGGTCGCTTTGCTCCATTTGGGGTGGTGGTGGTGCTGATGGTGGTGAAGTTCTCTCGTGCCTTCTCCTGCGCCTGGTTCCTGTCTTGGGTAGCATGTTGGGTGTGGCTGAGGGTCCCACTGTCATGGTTTTATATATGTGTGCTTTGGGCAGAGCTACTGAGCATGCTCAGTCCCAAAAAACCGGATCCAGCACATAGCGGCGCTCATAGACTTTCATTGTGTGAAAAAGCCGGACGCGCCGGAGCCAGCGGGTCCGGCTTTTTCGCCGGAGACAAAAAACGTTACAGTAGCCGTTTTTTCCAGACGCCGGATCGTGACACATTGCCGGATCCGGCGAAAACCGGACGAAACGCATGGCCATCCGGCGCTAATGCAAGTCAATGGGGGGGAAACCGGATCCGGCATTGCATTTTGCCGGATCCGTTTTTTGTCAAAAGAGCCGGATCGCGCCTGACGGCGAAAACCTGATGTGTGAAAGAGGACTTAGGGTTATTGGACAGTGAGGTGATGAGGGTGTTGAAATAGGTTTGTTTTGAGAGGTGAAGGGCAGTGTTGTATGTTCGAAGCATAAACTTACAATGGATGAAATCTTCGTGTAGATTGGATTTTCTCCAAAGACGTTCGGCGCACCTGGAGCACCGCTGCAGGAAACGTGTTTGCAGGGTGTGCCAGGGTTGTCGCCATCTGTGTTGTGGTGTTCTATGTAAAGGAGGTGCAAATTCATCCAGGGCACTTTGAGGTGTTTCATTGTAATGCTTCAATGCTGAATCAGGACATGAGAGGGAGGAGATAGGGGCCAATGAAGACTGCAAGTTCTTCATAAGCTTCTGGGTGTTAATGGCCTGTATGTTTCTATAAGTATGGACAGTGGGGGTGACCTGAGCAGCCTGGCAGTTCTTGATAGAGAATGAAAGAAGATTGTGGTCAGAGAGTGGGAGAGGGGAGTTTGCGAAATCATCCACTGCACAAAGCCGAGAGAAGACCAAGTCCAGGGAGTTTCCGTCTTCATGCGTTGGAGAATTAGTAAGCTGCAAAAGGCCAAACAAGGAGGTTAGAGATTAAAGGTGAGTAGCAGATGGGGAGAGGGGAAGAGCAATGGGGATGCTGAAATCTCCCATGATGAGGGTAGGGATGTCACAGGAGAGAAAATGTGGAAGCCAAGTGGCAAAATGATCCAGGAACTGATGGGAGGGGCCGGGAGGACGATACACAACCGCCACTCGCATGGAGAAGGGGGTGTAGAGTCTGACGGCATGGACCTCAAAAGAAGGGAAGACTAGTGAGGGTAGTTCATGGATAACCTGAAAGGTACATTTTGGTGATAGAAGCAGACCAACGCCTCCACCTGCTCTATTGTCTGATCTTGAGGTATGAGAGAAGTGTAGTCCACCATATGAAAGAGCAGCAGCAGCGGTAGTGTTTGACTGCTGGATACAGGTTTCAGTAAGAGCCAGGAGGTTAAGAGAATTAGAAAGGAAAAGGTCATGAATGAAGGAGAGTTTGTTACACACTGAGCGAGAATTCCAAAGTGCACAATTAAGAGAGACAGATGGCATGCAGGGAATATTAATAAGATTAGAGGGGTTTCTGAGTGTAGCAGTTGGGGGGTTTGACTTTCTATAACATGGGGGACCAGGGTTGGGAGCAATGTCTCCTGCAACTAGGAGAAGGAGGACAGAAAGAGTGAGCAGATGGTTAAGTGATTTGTGAGAGTGTCTCTTATGTTGAATGGGGGGACTGACTGGATCTGTGCAATTTAACAATGTGAAAAGAGTGTGAGTGCTATACATAGGAGAGGAAAGAATCCATTCTGTCTAACCCATTGGTACTGGTTGCTATCTTGTGCTTTGACCCAGCTTGATCTGGTTTCTGTCTCTGTCTATGCCCCTTGGTAACATTGCCCTGTAGTTACCTTTCTAGGAGCTTCCATGCAGCTCCTGGCTCTGTGGAGCTGAGGCCACGCCCCCAGCAGTCACGCGCTTCAGGTCCTGTAAGCTTGGAGCATGCATCGTCACCACTGAGACCCCGCGCCGCAGGTATCTTTGTGCACAGTCTTTGTACTCAGGACACGCGCACTGGCTCAGTGAGCAAGTGCTGTGCGGTGTTCCTGACATTATAGCTGACCATTTCAGTTTTTTTTTTCCTCTGAAGAGAAAAAAAAAGTGTGTTATCCTCATGGATCCCATACAAGCTTTGGCTGATCAGGTCAAGCACCTGACCCAAATGTTCCACAAACTTAATGTGGAACAGCGCACGATGGCCCATACCCAGAAACAGTTGGTGGATACTGTGCAGGGAGCTGTCGCTGCAGGGGCTCCTAGTGCTGGGGATAGAGATGTGTCATTGACATCCCCTGAATCTCCGGTCAAATTGCCAGACCCTTTCACAGGGGATGAAAGGGAGTTCAGGTTGTTCAGAGAAGGATGCAAGCTTTTTTTTTTCTAAGGCCCCGCTCCTCCGGGGATGAGTTCCAGAGGGTGGGGGTCGTCATTTCCCTACTTTGAGGGGGCTCCACAGGCATGGGCTTTCTCTCTCTCTTCCTCTGCTCCTGAACGTATGTCTGTGAATTTGTTCTTTGAGGCTCTGGGGCACATTTATGATGAGCCTGATAGAGTGCGTCTGGCAGAGGATATGTTGATGAGTGTTACACAGGGGAGGCACTCTGCTGAATGGTTCTGCTCTGAGTTCAGATGCTGGGCAGCGGAGGTCTCCTGGGATGATGCTGCCCTCTGGGGTTTGTTCTGTAGAGGCCTGTCCGAACGTTTGAAAGATGCCCTAGCCCTTCATCCTCCACCAGATTCTTTGGAGGACGCTATGATCCAGGCTGTCCGCATGGACCGTAGGCTGCGGGCAAGAGGAGTCATGCTGCTGGAGACCCCTTTATTCTCCAATCTGAGAGACTCTGCATCTAGTCCTGAGCCCATGGAGGTTGGTGCCATGTCATTGGAGGAAAAAGAGAGGAGACGCCGTAGATACAACCAATTGTGCTTTTACTGTGGATCCGCGGGACTTTGGAGAAGGAACTGTCCTTCTTGCCCTTCTTCAGTGAAGCCGTCAGGAAAATGACTGAGTCTGGGTAACAATCGAGGAGGTTGCCCAGACTCCCAGGTACCCTTTTCCTCACTTACTAAAATTCTGCTTCCGGTGGAACTAGAACTTACAGGCGGTCCGGTTGGGACTACCGCCTTTGTTGACTGTGGTTCTTCTATTAATCTGATCGATGCCAAAGTTGTGACTTTTCATAAGATAGGGACAGTCAGGTTAAAAGATCCTGTTAAAATTGTGGCAATTGATTCTTCCCTATCACCCAGGAGGGAATTTGTTTCATGACTGATAATTTTTCCATGTGAGTGGAACCCACTTTTAGCGAAAAGGTAAGGTGTTTTGTTCTAAATAATCTCCCGGCTGGACTGGTATTGGGTATGCCTTGGCTTCAACATCACAATCCTACTATTGACTGGGTCACGGGGGAGATCATTCAGTGGGGTTGTATGGCTAACAGTCTATGTTGTAACTTGACAACTCTTGTCACCCCAGTAAAATCTGTGTCAGTGTCGTCTGTCGATCTGGAAGGTATTCCGGAGTACCTGAAAGATTTTGAAGACGTATTTTCTGAAAGTGAGACTGAGGCGCTACCACCACATAGACCCTTTGATTGTGCCATTAATCTAGTCCCTGGAGCCAAGTTACCCAAGGCTCGCCTGTTCAATTTGTCCGGGCCTGAACGTCTAGCCATGAAGGAGTACATTACCGAGAGTCTCCACAAAGGGCATATTAGGCCTTCTGTTTCACCTGTGGGGGCGGGCTTCTTTTTTGTTAAGAAAAAAGATGGTGGTTTGCGGCCATGCCTCGACTTTCGGGAATTAAACAAAATTACTGTGAAAAATACATACCCTCTCCCCCTAATTCCTGATCTATGTAACCAACTCACCGGGGCCAAGTGGTTCTCTAAACTGGATTTACGTGGGGTATACAACCTTATAAGAGTCCGGGAAGGGGAAGGATGGAAAACTGCATTCCTGATGACTGATGGGCTGTTCGAAAACTTGGTTATGCCCTTTGGTCTCATCAACGCTCCTGCTGTTTTTCAGAATTTTATTAATGTAATTTTCTCTGATGTAATTGTTCATTTTGTGGTCATCTATTTGGATGACATTTTGGTGTACTCGGTGGACAGTCAATCTCACTTGCACCATTTGCGGAAGGTTCTACTGAGACTGAGGGAGAATCATTTGTATGCCAAGTTGGAAAAATGCTCATTTTTCATGCAAGAAGTATTCTTTCTGGGGTTGATTGAGTCAGGGGAGGGGTTCCGCATGGATCCTAAGAAGGTCCAGGCTGTTACAGATTGGGTGCAGCCTCATGACTTGAAAGGGTTGCAGCAATTTTTAGGCTTTGCTAACTTTTATAGGAAATTTATTAAGGGCTTCTCGCAGGTGGTAAAGCCTCTAACGGACCTCACTCTCAAGGGAGCTGATGTAAAAAATTGGTCTGTAGCTGCAAAAAATTCTTTCATGACATTAAAAAGTGCTTTTCTTCAGCTCCTGTATTTGTACAACCCGACCCGTCAAGACCTTTTATCGTGGAGGTTTACGCCTCGGAAGTAGGGGTGGGGGCAGTTTTGTCTCAGGGCCCTCCTACCCTTACTAATCTGAGGCTTTGCACCTTCTTCTCTAAAAAATTTTCCTCTGCCGAGAGAAATTCCGATGTCGGCAATAGAGAGTTGTTGGCGGTAAAGTTGGCTTTTGAAGAATGGAGGCATTTCCTGGAGGGAGATATTCATCCCATTACAGTCATCACTGATCACAAAAATTTGGCCTATATCGAGTCTGCCAAGAGATTGACCCCCCGACAGGCTCGGTGGGTGCTTTTTTTTTCTCGATTTCAGTTTACCATCACATTCCGCCCGGGATCTAAAAACATCAAGGCTGATTCCTTATCCAGAAGCTTTGATTCGGTGTCCCCTCCAGAACCTCCCTCCTCCATTTTTCAGCCAGGAGTAGTGGTGGCCGAAATCTCATCTGAGTTACAGAGAGAGATTTTGGAGGCCCAGGCTCGGGCTCCGGGTGGTAAACCCCCCGGATAAATTGTTTGTACTGGAACGTTTCGTCTCGGACTTATGCAGGAATTTCACGATTCTGTGTCGAGTGCTCACCCTGAGATTGCAGCTACCCGGGGGGCAATTGCGAGGGGTTTCTGGTGGCCCTCTAGGGTAACAGATATTAAAAAGTTTGTGACTGCATGTGGGGTGTGCGCTCGTTCTAAAAGTTCTCAGGTCCGGCCGGCCGGGGAGTTGGTACCTTTGCCAATTCCGGATAGACCATGGACACATTTGTCCATGGATTTTATCGCAAATCTTCCTCCTTCCAGGGGCAACTCGGTGATATGGGTGGTGGTGGATAGGTTTTCAAAACATTCCCACTTTGTACCTCTCCCCGCGTTACCATCTGCCGAAACCCTGGCCCGCTTATTTATGCAGCATACTGTATAATTCGGTTGCATGGAGTTCCTATGAATGTGGTGTCAGACAGAGGGGTACAGTTTGTAGCCAGGTTCTGGAGGGCTTTTTGCAAAAAGCTGGGGATTTCGTTGTCCTTCTCCTCTGCCTAACACCCAGAGTCTAATGGACAGACGGCGCACACGAACCAATCGTTGGAGCAGATTCTGAGATGCTTGGCCTCTTCCAGGCAGGAGGACTGGTGTGAGGTATTGCCCATGGCAGAGTTTGCATTCAACGGTCGTGTGAGTCAATCTACTGGGAAGTCTCCCTTTCAGATCAACTATGGGTTTAACCCACATTTTGGAGAGTTTTCCCGCATGGATTCAGGTTGTCCTGGAGCTGAGGGTGCGGCACAACATCTTAGAATTCTTTGGAGGGAGGTTCAGAGGAATATTTCCAAGGCCCAGGAAAACTATAAGCGGTTTGCTGACAGGAGGAGGAGGTCAGGTCCAGCATTTGCAGTAGGGGAGAAGGTGTGGCTATCCACCCGCAATATCAAGCTTAAGATACCATCTATAAAGCTGGGCCCCAAGTTTATTGGCCCATACAAAGTTGTGGAGGGTGTTAACCCAGTAGCCTACCGACTGCAGTTGCCCACCTCCTTTAAAATTTCTGATGTCTTCCACTGGTCCCTGTTAAAGCCTGTGGGGACGGTGAGAGAGGATCCCTCATCAAATGCTCCACCAGTGCTGGTAGAGGGGCAGCTGGAGTATGAAGTAGGGCACATCGTCAACTCACGGTGGGTGCACTGGAGACTCCAGTATCTGATAAACTGGAAGGGGTACTCTCTGTAGGATCGGTCATGGGTTCCAGCCAGTTCCGTGCATGCCAATCATCTCGTGTGGGCTTTCCACGCCAGATACCCAGACAAGCCTGGGGTTCCAGTGGCCCCCCGTTAAGAGGGGGGTACTGTCATGGTTTGAACAGGGTTCTTGCCCTGCACTCACAGGGTTAAGTGTTCATGGCCTCTTTCTGGATCTGGGAGGGGTATTTATACTCACTCTTTACCAGGGTTCTCTGTCAGCTATACTGTTGTTCTGGTGTGTCTGACCCCTGGTGTGCGTGTATTCTGCGTTGCTTGTTTGCTTCCCGTGTATGACCCGGTCCGTTCCCTCACTCTGTACTCCGTCTCTCGTTTTGGTACTATTGTCTTTTCTGGTTCTGACCTCCTGGCTTGGCTATCGTTACTCCGTTACAGTTTGTCCCTATTGTACCGTCTATTGCCCATTCTGGTTTTCTGATCTATTGCTACGTCCTGACTATCCATTCTGTCTAACCCTTTGGAACGGTATTGCTATCTCTTGCTTTGACCCGGCTTGATCTGGTTTCTGTCTCTGTCTATGCCCCTTGGTAAAATTGCCCTGTAGTTACCTTTCTAGGAGTTTTCCTGCAGCTCCTGGCTCTGTGGAGCTGAGGCCACGCCCCCAGCAGTCACGTGCTTCAGGTCCTGTGAGCTTGGAGCATGCATCGTCACCACTGATACCCCGCTCCGTAGGTATCTTTGTGCACAGTTTTTGTACTCAGGACACGCGCACTGGCTCAGTGAGCAAGTGCTGTGCGGTTTCCTGACAATGCCAGTTTTTCCACCTCCCTATCTAGGCTGCACCCCCCCCACACAACTTTAGCCAAACAACCCCCAGTTTTCAATGCGTTACTATATTATAAAGTAAATTAAGGTTGACAAGCTTAAGTAATAAGAATTGATGTTGTTGCCATTGAAATGGGCACTGTAGGTGTGTTTACTGTCCTCCACTCACTGCCGACTTTTATTCCCCATTGACTTGCATTGGGGTCGGGTTTTGGTTGGAACTCCGACCTTTTCCGATAGTCGGCCGATTTCGTTCGACTCGACTTCTGGTAAAGTTGGGTGGTCCGAAACCCGACTCATTTCTAGTGGTTACTAAGGAAGTTGGGCCCCCTTGGTTGCAGAAATTGTGGACAGTTTCAGGCTTCCTGTGCTACATTCAGGGCCGCTCATTCACAGAAGAACGAGAGGAGGGCTTCCCCCTTGTAAAGCCAGTAACCGACTGAGCACATGGGGAGTTGGGGAGCTTTGCAGGGGGTTGTGAACTAGCAACCCTGTATACCTCATAGGGAGCACATTGATGCCTCTTTCAGACTTGCTGTTTTCCTGGCGATTACCGTGGCAGTTTAAAACTGCGGCGATAATCACCAGGAAGATAGAACATGTTTTAAAATGGAAAACCGCGCGGCTTTCTGTTGCACAGTTTTCCTGTGATTTGAGCCCATTGACTTGCATTGGGCAAATCGAGTGCTATCTAGTGGTTTTGCTGGCGATTACTGCTGCGGTTTTAAACTGCTGCAATAATCGCCAGCAAAACCGCTAGTCTGAAAGAGGCCTGACAGTTGCATGTCCCGTGTAGCCACGCCTCCTAGAGTCTGTCCACAAGTTCTGCTACTAAAGCGAAAAGACCTCCTTAGTAGCCACTGAAATCCAGCATCACATGGAGCCTGCTGCTGGAACTTGGATGTTTTTTATTAGCGTTATGCTTTAACTGTATAAATTAAAACTGTTAGGCTACGTTCACACGTAGCGGAACTCTCGCGGAAATTACGGCGAGAATTCCGGATTCCATTCCGCGGGAAAATCGCATTTTAAATTCCCGCAATTTTCCCGTGGAAACACTAGTGTTTTGCAAGAGTAATTAGCTTGCAGAATGCTAGCGTTTTCCTTCTGAACAACTGATACTTCCTTCTTTCTCTTTCATTGCTAGCAGCTCCAGCTCACAGGAGGCTGCTGAAACATGTCCTTTCCCTCCTTCCCCCAGTGGGGAACTGTCTTTCTCCCCTTCCATGGGGATTCTGACTGCAGAGAGGTCTTCTCTCCACTTCCCCCTGTGGGGAACTGACCTAACTTCCTGTCAGCTTTCCCCTCTAGTGTAATCTAAGCTCCACCCAGCACAATTCATGAACCAAAGCAGCTGCCATAAAGGGTGCTCTGCTGTTCTAAGGTGTTGCTGGATGTAGGTGCTGGAGTCTGGTCAGGTGTCACCATCTTACCTGGGAAGTGGGATATTAAACTTCAGGAGGAGGTGCAGTACCCCTGTGGCGACTGAACCCTCAGGGGCGCCATATAGGAGATGCCTCTCAGAT
Organism: Dendrobates tinctorius; assembly: GCF_039654945.1. Lineage (NCBI taxonomy): Eukaryota > Metazoa > Chordata > Amphibia > Anura > Dendrobatidae > Dendrobates > Dendrobates tinctorius. The sequence continues at coordinate 9,297,050 of NW_027361829.1, read as the reverse complement.
AATCTATCAAGGTTCTATTGTTGAAATCTTGCACAATACATTTAACCCCTGCTGAAATTGCAGCATATTTTTTGTTTATGGAAGTGGTGGGATTTCCTGCTATTATCTGAATAATTTCTAAACTGTGGAGCTCTTGCTGATGTTTCAGACAGTTAATGAACCGGTATATATTTGGGAAAAGAGTACCACATGTTTCTTGAAAGCTATGGTGCCATCCTTCAACATCATTATTTGTTCACTGTTGATCATTTAATGTTCATTCATACATATTCCAAAGTTGAACTGGAAACAAAGGTGACTGACGTCCTCTGCGAGTCATTCGACCAATATAGGTATCTTCAAAATAGTTGGCAATGGGTATGGCTTCTTGTGGAAAGTCAGGATTTTTCACTAACTCTTTAAATGAAAGCACAACATTCTGTGTTGGTGGAAAGGCAAGGGCAGGTATCATGCATATCCAACGAGCAAATTCATGGTCACCTTGATATTGCACCTCGAGTCCTTCATTTTGAACTTTACGCCAAACTGACTGTGAAAGATGGAAGAAGCAACCGGTCTTCTCGAGGTTAGGGAATTCACTCTCAAATGCCTGGATTGCAGCTAGTTCAAAATTCAACATCAGGTTGTGTGGCTGCAATCCAGGTTGCATGTTCTTCAGCTCTTGTAGCAATCTCTGGTATGTTGAACGGCTCTTGTCCATCAGCAAGACGTACACTACAGGAACAACAGGGCCACTGTGGACTACACGGATGTATAAAGTTGCTTGAACAGGGATGGTGTAGTGGAAAACATGCCATCAGCAAACTACTCTTTACTTTGGGCCAGTAGATGGAGATTGTCTCTTGTTCCAAATATCAAGGTACGGCTGTGTCCACTTCCTAATTAAAAATGAAAGTATTACTACAGGAAATAATGAGAGAGAAAATAAAAAGTAACAAGTAGCAGACAGAGAATTTCGGGATGAATTCACAATAAATTTTCCTAATCAGAAGCATCCGTTGTTCATATCTCACATTAAAAACTCACATTTTGCTTCAGATTTTCTGATTTTATATCAGAAACGTAAAACTGAAGCAAAATCTCTTGTGAAGGGGCTAAACAATAGTTTTTTCTACGACATGTATTGTCCCAGTGGAAAATGATATATTCGTTTAAAAATGCTTCCAAGCTTCAAAAATGTCACATTTTCAAAGTCGTGAAAGGATTAACGGCAGCAGAAACTAGCAAAATGCAGAATTACATGATAATAAAAGGTTTACATCAGGAAAAACGAGCAAACATATAAGAAGTATTTGTGAAACAAAGCATACTATCTCAATAGGTCGGGATCATATGCAGCGTAAATGTCTAAATCTCACCCACATGCTGATGAAAAAATGCACAGTTAAAAAAAATGACATGCAGTGCAGCAGTGGCGTACCTACCATGTAGGCAGGGGATGCCACTGCCCCCGGGCCATCAGGGGGCCTGCCGCCAAAGGGTGTAATGCGCCCATGAACAGCAGGCCCGATGGACCTACCATGCTCTGGTAGGTAGCTGTCACCTACTGGAGCATGGCAAGAATAAATTAATACTCACCGCCTGCCAGGGCTGTGGAGTCGGAGTCGGAGTCGTGGAGTCGGAGTCGTAGTCGGTGCTCATTTTGGTGGAGTCGGAGTCGGAGTTGGAGTCGGTATAAAATGGACCGACTCCGACTCCTAAAATATATAATAAATTGGGTACAGTAATTCAATGCAGGATGTGCTGAATATTTTTTCATAGGAGTTTGGGAAAGTTATGAAATGTCCTATAAATGGCTGTTATATTCCTGATCTAAGGCTACATTCACACACAACGTTTTTCCTGTGTTTTTTGAGGATACGTTTTTCAGCTGCAAAAGCTGATCATCTTTTTAAAAAACTGCATCACCTGAAAGGTTTTTGAGCTCATAGATAATGTTTTCAATAGCAAAAGCAGATTAGAAATCTGCTCTATCTATATATCCATTTATCCATATCTGTCTATCCATATCGTATCTGTACCAAAAAGAATGAAAACCGGGTAGTACCCCAATATATATTCTGTTCTATCTAAACATCTTGATTATTGGATCATAAAAATGATTAAATGTCTGAGGTTCACATTGTACTACAATAAATTTTTCACTTAAATATAAGCAATATGTGTGGGAGTCGGAGTCGTGGAGTCGGAGTCGGAGTTGGAGTCGGAGTCGGTGTAAGGGAAATTGAGGAGTCGGAGTCGGAGTCGCAGGTTTGGCTTACCGACTCCACAGCCCTGCCACCTGCTGCTGTGCTGCTTTCCTCACTCTGCTTTGATGCTGTTCCTGAGACGTGAGCGATCACATGATTGCATACATCATTCCAGGTCCTGTATCAAAGCAGAGGAACGCAGGCCCAGGCCCCTTCAAAACTTTGCTATGGGGCCAGGGACAAGCTACTTATGTCCCTGCACGTAAATGCATACTGCCATTATGCAAAGATTCCAGCCATTCAGACAAGGGGCTAAAATTCTGCACTAAAACCTGCACCTAAATCCATAGAGCTAAATAGAGATTTTGGTATAGAATTATCTACAGTTGTGGCCAAAAGTATTGACACCCCTGCAATTCTGTCAGACAATACTCAGTTTCTTCCTGAAAATGATTGCAAACACAAATTCTTTGGTATTATTATCTTCATTTAATTTGTCTTAAATGAAAAAACACAAAAGAGAATGAAGCAAAAAGCAAAACATTGATCATTTCACACAAAACTCCAAAAATGGGCCAGACAAAAGTATTGCACCCTCAGCCTAATACTTGGCTGCACAACCTTTAGCGAAAATAACTGCAACCAACCGTATCCAGTAACCATCAATGAGGTTCTTACAATGCTCTGCTGAAATTTTAGACCATTCTTCTTTGGCAAACAGCTCCAGGTCCCTGATATTTGAAGGGTGCCTTCTCCAAACTGCCATTTTTAGATCTCTCCACAGGTGTTCTATGGGATTCAGGTCTGGACTCATTGCTGGCCACCTTAGAAGTCTCCAGTGATTTCTCTCAAAACATTTTCTAGTGCTTTTTGAAGTGTGTTTGGGTCATTGTCCTGCTGGAAGACCCATGACCTCTGAGGGAGACCCAGCTTTCTCACACTGGGCCCTACATTATGCTGCAAAATTTGTTGGTAGTCTTCTGACTTCATAATGCCATGCACACGTTCAAGCAGTCCAGTGCCAGAGGCAGCAAAGCAACCCCAAAACATCAGGGAACCTCCGCCATGTTTGACAGTAGGGACCATGCTCTTTTCTTTGAATGCCTCTTTTTTCTCCTGTAAACTCTATGTTGATGCCTTTGCCCAAAAAGCTCTACTTTTGTCTCATCTGACCAGAGAACATTCTTCCAAAACGTTTTAGGCTTTTTCAGGTAAGTTTTGGCAAACTCCAGCCTGGCTTTTTTATGTCTCGGGGTAAGAAGTGGGGTCTTCCTGGGTCTCCTACCATACAGTCCCTTCAGACGCCGACTGATAGTACGGGTTGACACTGTTGCACCCTCGGACTGCAGGGCAGCTTGAACTTGTTTGGATGTTAGTCAAGGTTCTTTATCCAACATCCGCACAATCTTGCATTGAAATCTCTTGTCAATTTTTCTTTTCCGTCCACATCTAGGGAGGTTAGCCACAGTACCATGGGCTTTAAACTTCTTGATGACACTGCGCACGGTAGACACAGGAACATTCAGGTCTTTGGAGAAGGACTTGTAGCCTTGAGATTGCTCATGCTTCCTCACAATTTGGTTTCTCAAGTCCTCAGACAGTTCTTTGGTCTTCTTTCTTTTCTCCATGCTCAATGTGGTACACAAGGACACAGGACAGAGGTTGAGTCAACTTTAATCCATGTCAACTGGCTGCAAGTGTGATTTAGTTATTGCCAACACCTGTTAGGTGCCACAGGTAAGTTACAGGTGCTGTTAATTACACAAATTAGAGAAGCATCACATGATTTTTCAAACAGTGCCAATACTTTTGTCCACCCTCTTTTTTATGTTTGGTGTGGCCAATTTGGCTTTAGGACAATTCTTTTTGTGTTTTTTCATTTAAGACAAATTAAATGAAGATAATAATACCAAAGAATTTGTGTTTGCAATCATTTTCAGGAAGAAACTGAGTATTATCTGACAGAATTGCAGGAGTGTCAATACTTTTGGCCACAACTGTATACCAGAATAGCTGTAGATCTACAGTTGTGGACAATCCACAGAGGTTAGGAGACATGTTAGGCTACTTTCAGACTTGCGTTATGAGGCGCAGCGCAGGGCCGCCATTAAGCTCCGCCCCTGCCACGCCCCCTCCGGTCAGCTCCTCCTATGAGCGCATGACTCTGCATGTGACATGCGTCCCCTATATTTAGCGTTGGGTATGCAGGCCATGCGCTGGTATGTTCTTGCGGGCGCATGCGCCCTTTTGGCTCTGCACCAAACGCACCGTGTTGCATTTTGGTGCGCTCAGCGCGGCGCCAAAAGGGTGCACCCGCAAAAACATACCACCGCACAACCTGCGTACCCAACGCTAAATATAGGGGATGCAGATCACATGCAGCATCATGTGCCCATAGGAGGAGCTGACCAGAGGGGGCGCGGCAGGGGGCAGAGCTTAGCGGCGGCTCTGCGTTGTACCTCATAATGCTTCATTGGTCCAAACACGTCCCTTGCAAGTCGACCATTTTTCACACACCCAGATGGAATGGACATCGTCAGCCGTTCGTTTGGAAAATACGTAAATGTGATTCTCGTAGACCAACTTCTTCCCACGTTTGGATAGAACTGAATTCATACTTGTAGAAAGTGAATTGCTGTGGAATCTGAGTAATTTTTTTGTCCTAGTACACCTCTCTCTTTGTAGAGATTTTAGACACTGCTATATTCTGATGTAAAGATGGAATAAAAGCTAGTCTAATGTAACTTGCAGGACACCTGACATGAAAATTGTTACATCTGCAACAGAACTTGCAGGTCAGTGCTGGGTCAGGTAAAAGTTGACAAAATGTTTTGATTTTAGAGTGGTTTACATTCCCCACCTAATCAGGCCTTATTCACACTACATTTTTTTTAATCCGTTTATTTTTTTCGTGTTATATTTTTGTAACACAAAAATGTTTTAGAAACGTTTTGGAAAATGTCTTGTTAAAATTGCTGGCAAAATGCTCTGACACTAAAATGCAATCAGTTGTGAGGTTTACAGATTGATTTAACATGTCACAAAAGTGCAGCACTCTGTACAGTACTTTTGTGACATGTGGATTAATGACGGATGGGAATTCATGAACCACAAGGACAAACTGGTGAAATATCCAAACACAAAATTCTGGGGGCGAACTGCTGGTGGCGAAACATCCGGGGGGAACTGCCTGGAGCGAAACATCCGGAGGCAAACTGCTGTGGGCGAAACATCCTGGGGCGATATGTGCGGGGGTCAAATGTGCAGGGGCAAAACATCCTGGGGACCAAATGCTGGGGATGAAATGTGCGGGGGCGAAATGTACCCGGGGGTGAATTGCTGGGGGCGAAACATCCAAATCCCATACAGTGTGACCCCGGCTGTACCGATACTGTATAATGTTATCACCTCCTTCCGAACTTGTGTAAACTGTTACCCCAGCTGTACTGAATTGATATAACGTTATTTCCACTCCCCCTGGGCTGTAACATATTATGGTTAAAACACAAAAATTGGGCTTGGTTTGAGTTGATACACATGCAGCATATAAATGCATGTTGACATTGGCCATAAAACATAAATCCTGCAAAAGACAAAATGAGCAAAAACCCTGCTGTAATTAAATAAGTAAAAGCAAAAGTGCATCTAAATAATACACTTTTTAGTAATACTGTTTTTGATCAAAAGTAGCGTGAAAGCCATCCCACCATCGACACGGTAACCGTGTCGTGGTGGGATGGCTTTCACGCTACTTTTGATCAAAAACAGTATTACTAAAAACTCTCTATTATTTAGATGCACTTTTGCTTTAATTTAGTTACAGCAGGGTTTTTGCTCATTTTGTCTTTTGCAAACATATTATGGTTATAGGAACATATTATATAGCTCCAGAGCCTGTGTAAAGTGTCACCCCAGCTGTAACGATATAATGTTATTTTCCCACTCCTCCGACCTGTAATATATTTTATTGCTCCGGTGCCTGTGTAAAGTGTGACCCTGGCTGTACTGATATAACGTTACTGTCACCTCCCTGGCCTGTAATATATTATATGGCTCCATAGGCTGTGTACAGTATGACCCCGGCCATATTGGCAGGTGCCCTCTTTAAAAACTATTTTAATAAACTGTCATTTTATCCATGTGGCTGTGGGCATTTTCCTTTGAGTATTTTTCATGGAACCTCCACCTTCATGCATTGTAGATATTGAAAAAAGTGAAAAATACAAAGTCTATCTTTTAATGTTGAGGAAACCTGAATGCTTAGCTATATTTAGCCTAATCTGTTTTTTTTGTCACCATTAATTTGTTTTAAAGAGTAATTAAATTTCCATAGGCAAAAACCTTGTAGTAATGTTTATCTGAAGAGAAAATGACCTACATTATTAGAATAGATGAAGTTACATTATTTCAGTCACATATAAATATGTGGGCAAAATCAGTGTTGTTACTGTATCGTGCAAAACAGACCTTTGCAATTTGTACTATAGTGATGCCTAAAGGAAACAAGAAAAAAGGGGCTGTGTTTTGTGCTCTTGGCTTTTTCTGGATCAAAAGCTGAACTTTTTCTTTCCATTTCAGTTGAAGGCAATTAGGCTGTGTGCACACGCTGCAGATTCTGCTGCGGTTCCGCAGCGGATTTGGCCGCTGCGGATCCGCAGCAGTTTTTGCTGCGGTATACAGTACCATAATATCCTATGGATATTAAAAACCGCAGTGCAGACGGTGCGGATTTTTCCTTGCGGTTTTCCTGCTGTTTCAAAACCGCAGAAAGAATTGACATCTCCTCCATTGTGGAGATGAAAAACCGCAGGCCAATCCGCAGGTAAAACCGCAGGTCTTTTGACCTGCAGATTTACATGCGGATTTTACAAAATCCGAGCGGCCAAATACGCAGAGCAATCCGCAGCGTGTGCACGTAGCCTTAGGATCCTTGTTTGCTTTTGCTGTTAGCTGCTAAGCTAAGGCTGTCTATTGAAGATCTCATCCTCTGAAACATTTTCTTCTTGCTGTGCAGCAATCCCAATAAAGACCAATAAAAAATACATTCCAAGGTTAGCATGATTTTCTGCAGAAAAATGAATAATATGATCAATTTTATACTTAGTAGTGTTAAGAACAAGACTTAATCTAATATATAAAGCTCAAAGTGTGTGTGCATGTAGGTATGTATGTATGTGTGTGTGTATGTATGTGTGTATGTATGTATGTGTGTGTATGTATGTGTGTGTGTATGTATGTGTGTATATATGTATGTGTGTGTATGTATGTGTGTATGTATGTGTGTGTGTGTATGTATGTGTGTATGTATGTGTGTGTGTGTATGTATGTGTGTATGTCCGGGATAGGCATCCGCACCGTCGCAGCTACAGCCACAAAATTTGGCACAGTCACACGTCTGGACCCCGAGAGCGTCCTAAGCTATGTTGTGAGGCGAAATTTTAACCCCACGCATTCCAATTCACCAAACAATTTTGCCCCTATCTACATACTGGGGAAAAATGGGTGTGCGTCAAGCCCCGCCCCTCATTATGATGTCATAATGCCCCTATATGCATACTGGGGAAACAGTGTGCTTGTTTCAAGCCCCGCCCCTCATTATGATGTCACAATGGTTGCCATGGTGACACTGATGTCATCATAGGTTGCAAGCCCCGCTGCTCATTATGATGTCATAATGGTTGACTATGGAATGGAGGATGTGTGATGGGTATATGGGCACCGGACTATGGGATGGAGGATATATATGATGGGTATATGGGCACGGGCCTATGAGATGGTGGATATGTATGATGGGTATATGGGCATGGGACTATGGGATGGAGGATGTGTGATGGGTATATGGGCACTAGACTATGGGATGGAGGATATGCATGATGGGTATATGGGCACGGGACTATGGGATGGAGGATATGTATGACGGGTATATGGACACAGGACTATGGGATGGTGGGATATGTATGACGGGTATATGGGCACTGGACTATGGGATGGAGGATATGTATGATGGGTATATGGGCACGGGCCTATGGGATGGTGGATATGTATGACGGGTATATGGGCACGGGACTCTGGGATGGAGGATGTGTGATGGGTATATGGGCACTGGACTATGGGATGGAGGATATATATGACGGGTATATGGGCACGGGACTATGGGATGGAGGATATGTATGATGGGTATATGGGCACGGGACTATGGGATGGAGGATGTGTGATGGGTAAATGGGCATGGGACTATGGGATGGAGGATATGTATGATGGGTATATGGGCATGGGACTATGAGATGAAGGATATCTATGATGGGTATATGGGCACTCGACTATGGGATGGCGAATATGTATGATGGGTATATGGGCATGGGAATATGGGATGGAGGATGTGTGAGGGGTATATGGGCTTGGGACTATGGTATGGAGGATGTGTGATGGGTATATGGGCACTCGACTATGGGATGGAGGATATGTATGATGGGTATATGGGCACGGGCCTATGGGATGGAGGATGTGTGATGGGTATGTGGGCACGGGCCTATGGGATGGAGGATATGTATGATGGGTATATGGGCACGGGCCTATAGGATGGTGGATATGTACGATGGGTATATGGGCACGGGACTATGGGATGGAGAATAATTATAATTTGCTATAACTAACCACAGTTAGTTACTATGCCTGGGCAGCGCCGGGCTCTTCAGCTAGTCTAATATATAAAGCTCAAAGTGTGTATGTATGTATGTATGTATGTATGTATGTATGTATGTGTGTGTGTGTGTATGTATGTGTGTATGTCCGGGATAGGCATCCGCACCGTCGCAGCTACAGCCACAAAATTTGGCACAGTCACATGTCTGGACCCCGAGAGCATCCTAAGCTATGTTGTGAGGCGAAATTTTAACCCTGTGCGTTCCAATTCACCAAACAATTTTGCCCCTATCTACATACTGGGGGAAAAAGTGTGTGCGTGCGTCAAGCCCCGCCCCTCATTATGATGTCATAATGCCCCTATTTGCATAATGGGGAAACAGTGTGTGCGTATCAAGCCCCGCCCCTCATTAAGATGTCACAATGGTTGCCATGGTGACGCTGATTTCATCATAGGTTGCAAGCCCCGCCGCTCATTATGATGTCATAATGGTTGACTCTGGGATGGAGGATGTGTGATGGGTATATGGTCACTGGACTATGGGATGGAGGATATGTATGACGGGTATATGGGCACGGGACTATGGGATGGCGGATATGTATATGGGCACGGGACTATGGGATGGAGGATGTGTGAAGGGTATATGGGCACGGGACTATGGGATGGCGGATATGTTTGACGGGTATATGGGCATGGGACTATGGGATGGCGGATATGTATATGGGCACAGGACTATGGGATGGATGATGTGTGATGGGTATATGGGCACTGGACTATGGGATGGAGGATATGTATGACGGGTATATGGGCACGGGACTATGAGATGGCGGATATGTATGATGGGTATATGGGCAAAGGACTATGGGATGGAGGATATGTATGATGGGTATATGGGCATGGGACTATGGGATGGAGGATATGTATGATGGGTATATGGGCACGGGACGGAGGATATGTATGATGGGTATATAGGCACAGGACTATGAGATGAAGGATGTGTGATGGGTATATGGGCACTCGACTGTGGGATGGCAAATATGTATGATGGGTATATGGGCATGAGACTATGGGATGGATGATGTGTGATGGGTATATGGGCACTCGACTATGGGATGGAGGATATGTATGATGGGTATATGGGCATGGGCCTATGGGATGGTGGATATGTGTGATGGGTATATGGGCACGGGACTATGGGATGAAGGATAATTATAATTTGTTATAACTAACCACAGTTAGTTACTATGCCCGGGCAGCGCCCGGCTCTTCAGCTAGTCTAATATATAAAGCTCAAAGTGTGTATGTATATATGTATTATGTATGTGTGTATGTCCGGGATAGGCATCCGCACCGTCGCAGCTACAGCCACAAAATTTGGCACAGTCACACGTCTGGACCTCAAGAGCATCCTAAGCTATGTTGTGAGGTGAAATTTTAACCCCGCGCGTTCCAATTCACCAAACAATTTTGCCCCTGTCTACATACTGGGGAAAAAGTGTGTGCGTGTCAATCCCCGCCCCTCATTGTGATGTCATAATGCCCCTATCTACATACTGGGGAAACAGTGTGTGCATATCAAGCCCCCCCTCATTATGATGTCACAATGGTTGCCATGGCGACACTGATGTCATCATAGGTTGCAAGCCCCGCCGCTCATTATGATATCATAATGGTTGACTGTGGAATGGAGGATGAGTGATGGGTATATGGGCACTGGACTGTGGGATGGAGGATATGTATGACGGGTATATGGGCATGGGCCTATGGGATGGTGGATATGTATGATGGGTATATGGGCACAGGCCTATGGGATGGTGGATATGTATGATGGGTATGTGGGCACTGGACTATGGGATGGTGGATATGTATGATGGGTATATGGGCACTGGACTGTGGGATGGAGGATATGTAGGACGGGTATATGGGCACGGGCCTATGGGATGGTGGATATGTATGATGGGTGTATGGGCACGGGCCTATGGGATGGTGGATATGTATGATGGGTATATCGGCACTGGACTATGGGATGGCGGATATGTATGATGGGTATATGGGCACTCGACTATGGGATGGCGAATATGTATGATGGGTATATGGGCATGGGACTATGAGATGGAGGATGTGTGATGGGTATATGGGCACTCGACTATGGGATGGAGGATATGTATGATGGGTATATGGGCACGGGCCTATGGGATCGTGGATATGTATGATGGGTATATGGGCATAGGACTATGGGATGGAGGATGTGTGATGGGTATATGGGCATGGGAATTTGGGATGGAGGATATGTATGATGGGTATATGGGCACGGGACTATGGGATGGACGATATGTATGATGGGTATATGGGCATGGGACTATGGGATGGACGATATGTATGATGGGTTTATGGGCACGGGCCTATGGGATGGAGGATGTGTGATGGGTATATGGGCACAGGACTATGGGATGGCGGATATGTATATGGGAACGGGACTATGGGATGAAGGATGTGTGATGGGTATATAGGCACTGGACTATGGGATGGAGGATATGTATGATGGGTATATGGGCACGGGCCTATGGGATGGTGGATATGTATGATGGGTATATGGGCACTCGACTATGGGATGGTGAATATATATAATGGGTATATGGGCATGGGACTATGGGATGGAGAATATGTATGATGGGTATATGGGCATGGGACTATGTGATGGAGGATATGTATGATGGGTATATGATGTATGATGGGTATATGGGCACGGGCCTATGGGATCGTGGATATGTATGATGGGTATATGGGACTATGGGATGGAGGATAATTATAATTTGCTATAACTAACCACAGTTAGTTACTATGCCCGGGCAGCACCGGGCTCTTCAGCTAGTTTACTATATATGAGCTTGTTTAAAGACAACTTGCGAAATGTTGGTCAGCATGGTAAACACATGTATGATGGGTATATGGGCACTCGACTATGGGATGGTGAATATGTATGATGGGTATATGGGCATGGGACTATGGGATGGAGAATATATATGATGGGTATATGGGCATGGGACTATGTGATGGAGGATATGTATGATGGGTATATGATGTATGATGGGTATATGGGCACGGGCCTATGGGATCGTGGATATGTATGATGGGTATATGGGACTATGGGATGGAGGATAATTATAATTTGCTATAACTAACCACAGTTAGTTACTATGCCCGGGCAGCACCGGGCTCTTCAGCTAGTTTACTATATATGAGCTTGTTTAAAGACAACTTGCGAAATGTTGGTCAGCATGGTAAACACTTGTATTATGATATTCAACTTGAGACATGAAGATAGGGAGAGCACTGAAGGTTTGTCAAGTATTGCCCTCATCATCATTGCTATCAGCAGAGCTCTTGATTTTCAGAGTGCCAAAGCAACACAAAGCTGTCCACCTATATGTGGAATGCATCTCTAAGGGTATGTGTACACGTTGCGGATTCCAGTACGGATTTTTCATCTCTTGGCAGAAAACACAAGTGCGTTTTTGATGTGGATTTGATGCGTTTTTTACATGCGGATTTGTAAGCTAAATAAAGATGTGTTTAGCAAAAAAAAAAAAAAGATTTGTGATGTCATTTCTGTCCAACCTCCTCTTTTACATTTGTCCAACCCACATTCCATTACACACACAGACAGATAGACAGATGATGATAGATAGAGCCTATCTATATCTATAGATATATCCATAGATATATCTATACATAGATCCATACATAGATCCATAGATAGATCCATATCCATGTTTATTAATGAACAATATGTTTCCCCAAAAAAATGACGTGGGGTCCCCCTATATTTTATAGCCAGAAAGGCTATGCAGATAGCTGCGGGCTGATATTCATAGCCTAGGAAGGGACCATGGATATTGCCCCCCCCCGTCTACATATACCAGACCGCAGCCACCCCATAAATGGCGCATCTCTAAGATGCACCAATTCTGGCACTTAGCCCCTCTCTTCCCACTCCCATGTAGCAGTGAGATATGGTGTAATAAGGGGTTAATGTCACCTTGCTATTGTAAGGTGACATTAAACCCGGTTAATAATGGAGAGGCATCAATAAGACACCTATCCATTATTAATCTTTTGAAAGGATTAAAAAAAACACACACATAAGACTAAAGTATTTTAATTAAATAAAACACAGCACGGTTTTCATATTTTTATTGCACGCCCAGATCCAAGCGACGCCCTCTTTCTCCTATAATAAAAAGTAAAACAAAAAAACAACCGTATACTCCCTGTCTGATGCAGTCCCACGACAATTTCCCCTATAGAACAGTGATATCAGGTGATGTCACTGCTCTATGGGGCCTCCCAGTGATGAACTGACAGGTGACATTGGCTCCTGCAGTGCATCACTGAGGTTACCTGAGTTCAGGCTCTCACTTTACAGCAATGCTGCATGAGAATTAGGGTTAGGGTTGCGGTACCTCTTTCCCGGCGGCGGAGGGATACACAGCGGAGGATTACCTCCGCCTATCATTTCATCGCTGGAGCCCCTGTAGAGCACTGACATCACCAGATGTCAGTGTTCTGCATCGGAGATCATCGTGGGACCCTCGTTTTTGACTGGACTACGGCGGAAAGGTAAGTATAGGTTGTTTTATTATTTTATTTTTATTAAAGGAGACGATGGCTTCGAGGATTAGGTGATTGGTAAGTATGTACTCTATGTTATGTGTTGTATGTTATATGCATGTTCTGTATGTTATATGCTCTGTATGTTTTTTTTCTTTTTTTTTTACATTCAACACTTTATCCAGATGATGGGACTACTATTGTCCCATCATTGGCTATTGTGTCACTCACTGTCAGTGTAGCAGACAAAGCCCGATGGGACTTGCAATCTCTTTGGACGATGCCTGCATACACATACACTCACACACACAGCCCCACAGATCCCCCGGGCAACCCCGCAGACCCCTGGACAGCCCAGCAGACCCCCAGACAGCCCCGCAGACCCCCTGCATGGCACCGCCAGACCCCCCACAACCCTGCAAGACCCCCGTACAGCCCCGGCAGACCCCCGGACAGCCCGATGACCCACACACCGCCCTGGCAGACCCCCGGACAGACCCGCAGACCCCCACACTGCCCCACCAGACCCCTGGACAGCCCGATTACCACCACACAGCCCTGGCAGACCCCCACAAGACCCTGTACAGTCCTGGCAACCCCTGGACAGCCCCAGCAACCACCTCAGACCCCCTGGCAACCCCCGCACAGCCCCGCAGACCCCACACACACACATAGGCCCACACACCATACACGCACATAGTTACCGCCCACACACTATACACGCACACAGTCACTGCCCACTATCCGCCCACACTCTTACCTCCTCCCGATCTGCAGCATTTCATCTGCAGCAAAATCACAGATCTTTTTTGCTGCGGATGTGCCCGACTCAATGCAAGTCAATGGGTGTGAAAATACTGCAGATCCGCACAAAGAATTGACATGCTGCGGATTTAAACCCGCTTTGTTTCCGCGCAGATTTTTCCGCAGCATCTGCACAGCCTTTTTATTTTACATTGAATCTAATGGTACTGTACAACAAAGCAGAGTCTGCTGCAGATCCACAGGGCCAAATCCGCTGTGGATCCGCAGTAGAATCCGCAACATGTGCACAGACCCTAAGCGTTGTGAAGGACATCTGTATTGCTGATTTTGAAGGAGTGTGCTCCCTCCCTGACACGTACTCAGGGTCTCATCACACTGTCCTCAGAGAAGTTGCTAGAAAGAGAAAAAGTTTTCAGTTAAGAAATTAATTTGTCTCGTGGATGCTTAGAGAAGGAGTGACCTCCACTATTATGAAAGAAAATTACACTGTGTTCCAAATTATTATGCAAATGATATTTTTCTATGATTTTCCTAAATAGTCGGTACAAATGACAGTCAGTCTAATAAAAGTCATCACCTGTTAGATTATACATCGAATTTTATTGAAAAAACCTCCCAATGATAATAGTATAATCTCCAAAATGAATAAAAACTCAAAATGCACTGTTCCAAATTATTAGGCACAGTAAAATTTCTAAACATTTGATATGTTTTAAAGAACTGAAAATGCTCATTTGTGGAATTTGCAGCATTAGTAGGTCACATTCACTGAACAAAAAAGCTATTTAACTCCAAAACATCCTAACAGGCCAAGTTATATGTTAACATAGGAACCCTGCTTTGATATAACCTTCACAATTCTTGCATCCATTGAACTTGGAAGTTTTTGGAGAGTTTCTGCTTGTATTTCTTTACATGGAGTCAGAATAGCCTCCCAGAGCTGCTGTTTTGATGTGAACTGCCTCCCACCCTCATAGATCTTTTGCTTGATGATACTCCAAAGGTTCTCTATAGGGTTGAGGTCAGGGGAAGATGGTGGCCACACCATGAGTTTATCTCCTTTTATGCCCATAGCAGCCAATGACTCAGAGGTATTCTTTGCAGCATGAGATGGTGCATTGTCATGCATGAAAATGATTTTGCTCCTGAAGGCACATTTCTGCTTCTAATACCATGGAAGACAGCTGTCAGTCAGAAACTCGATATACTTTGTAGAGGTCATTTTCACACATTCAGGAACCTTAAAGAGCCCTACCAGCTGTTTCCCGATGATTCTGGCCCAAAACATGACTCTTCCACCTCCTTGCTGATGTCGCAGCCTTGTTGGGACATGGTGACCATCCACCAACCATCCACTATTCCATCCATCTGGACCATCCAGGGTTGCTCGACACTCATCAGTAAACAAGACTGTATGAAAATTAGTCTTCATGTATGTCTGGGCCCACTGCAACCATTTCTAATTGTGAACACTGTTTAGGGGTGGCTGAATAGTAGGTTTATGCACCACAGCAAGCCTTTGAAGGATCCTACACCTTGAGGTTCGAGGGACTCCAGAGGCACTAGCAGCTTTAAATATCTGTTTGCTGGTTTGTAATGGCTTTTTAGCAGCTGCTCTCTTAATCCGATGAACTTGCCTGGCAGAAACCTTCCTCATTCTGCCTTTATCAGCACAAACATGTCTGTGCTCAGAATCAACCACAAATCTCTTAACAGTACGATGATCACGTTTAAATTTTTGGGAAATATCTAATGTTTTCATCTCTTGACCAAGGCATTGCACTATTTGATGCTTTTCAGCAGCAGAGAGATCCTTTTTCTTTCCTAAATTCCTTGAAACCTGTGCCTTGCTTAATAATGTGGAACATAATTCTTAAGTAGTTTTCCTTTAATTGGGCTCACCTGGTAAACTAATTATCACAGGCATTTGAGATTGATTTCAGTGACCCAAAGAGCCCTGATACACAATACCATCTATGAGTTTATTTGAAAAACAAAAAATTACATCTTTATGACACTTAAATCCAATTTGCATAATAATTTGGACGTTAACGTTTCACAGACATTAACCCCTTTACCCCCAAGGGTGGTTTGCATGTTAATAACCAGGCCAAATTTTACAATTCTGACCACTGTCCATTTATGAGGTAATAACTGTGGAATGTTTCCATGGATCCCGGTGATTCTGACATTGTTTTCTCGTGACATATTGTACTTCATGTTAGTGGTAAAATTTCTTTGATAGGACTCATTTATTTGTGAAAAAAAATGAAAATTTGGCTAAAATTTTGAAAATGTTGCAGTTTTCCAACTTTCAATTTTCATGCCCTTAAATCACACAGATATGTCACATAAAATACTTAATAAGGAACATTTCCCACATGTTTACTTTACATAAGCGCAATTTTAAAACCACATTTTTTTTTTGTTAGGAAGTTATAAGGGTTAAACTTATAACACATTCTAAAAACTGCACTTCTGAAAATGCTCAAAACTGTGACGGGAGTATTCTCCAGAGCAAGGAGGGACAACAGGCCTGGGAATAATCCAACAGATTTATTGACCAAAAAACAGGAACAACACGAAGGTAATTTGCAGAGTCCCAAAATAAGTCCACAGGAAACTGATTCGGGGGCACCTCCCGACAATCCTTGTGCCAGATCACAAAACCATAGTCCTTTAAGAGTCCCAGAAATCCACCACGATCACACAGAGGCCGAAGCTTCCTCAGACAGCCTCATCCTTCTCTTTTAGCATCCAACTCACATCTGATCTTAAAGCAAGAATGTATTGTCAGGGCTCCTGGGATCAGTCCATCTGAAGGGGGGTAGGGGTCACACCTACTATTCAATGGTTTGGTCCATCAGAAGATTCTAGAAATGTAAGGGCTCCACTTAGTCTACAGGATGTGTATTGTAGGTTATCTTCTGCTTAGGAAAACAATAGCCAAAGTTCCACTAGCTGTTGACACAAGCCTAAATTAGATTATGGTTCAGGTACATCACAAGACATTGCAAAGTATTGGGGGAAGGAGACATGGTTAATTTACAGCAAATGAATCAGAGGAAAGTTAAATGACCTATTATACAAAATACAGGACAGGGCAAGACTACAAATCATGACAATCCCTTCCCCTCCTAATTTGTGTACGTACTAGGGACCTCTACAGGTCACTGGTTAAGTACACACAGGCATGGCGTAACTTACATGTGGCTTCATGCAGCCACGAATTGGCATCGTAGCTTTCCCACATCATTGCCCAGGAGAACAGCTGCAGGCAGACCACCCATCACCCCAACCAAACATCGCCTGACCCCAAAACCAAAGTTCAGATCCACAGTGGCTGTGGGAATAGTCCTCCATTGTCCACCAGCCAGTTCAATGACAATTCCAGGTCCACTATGGATTGCCTCAGGCCGAACCACTCGGGGATCAGCCAGCGTGAGGAAAGCCCCTGAGTCACAAAATCCAACAAGTCTTTGTCCATCCAGCACGACCTCCTGCAAGTGCTTACCTCGATGAGCTGAAGTCGTCATAGCTGCGGGTCGCACACCATAAACTCCTAGTGGTGCAACATGGGTGGGTGAGGCACTAGGCCAGTCCTCACTTAGTGGTGACACGTCTTCCTCCATGGCACTTGGCTGTACATAATTAATAATATGATTGGGTACAGGATCAATCCTCATTTGAACAGCTGGGCAGGAGGCTTGCAGATGCCCAGGCTGCCCACATCGATAGCATCTGTGCTGTGTCTCACTCCATCCAATGCGTCCTCTTGGGCGAGGAGTAAGGGAACCTGCCGGTCGGCTCCCACCTGAAGGTGCTGTAGGGGTTTGAGGATGATTCCTCCATGAGCTGGCTGGACATGAGGCCTGCAGATGCCCCGGATGCCCACAACCATAACACCTGCGCTCTGCTACTTCCTCTCCTCGTCGTATTCCAGAAAACGCAGTGGAAGCAACAGGAGGCACATTAACACAGGTATCAACACGAGGTGGTGGCTCAGAGGAACGGGGAACAATGGGGACAGAAGAACTGGGGGCCACCGGTGTTGTGGAGCTGGTAGGCCTCTCTCCATCCTCCAACAGAACTCTCCACCGAGGCTTGATGGTGAGAGCCTCATCAGCGAGAGATGCAGCTTCTTCCACTGTAGCAGGTTTCCTCTCACGCACCCATTCCCTGATCTCAGCGGGGCACTGGGCAAAAAATTGTTCTTTTAGGATAACCTGGAGACAGGTGTTCCAGGTTAAGGCCTCCTCTGCCTCCAGCCAGCGATTACATATTTGTTTGAGTCTGTGGGCATACATCTTGAAAGACACTTCCTCATTACAGGCTAAAGTACGAAACTGGGTCCTGTAAGTGTCTGGGGTCACAGCATAATGTTCTAGAACAGTCCGTTTAATCTCTGCATACTCACAGTTCCACCGAGGGTCCATAGCTCTATAGGCTGCGGCAGCTCCACCCTCTAAGAGCCCCACAAGATGTCGGACGCGCTCCCTTTCCGGGACTTCCATTAATCGACACTGATGCTCAAAGTCCAGGAAGAAGCCCTCAATGTCACCGGAAGCCTCATTAAACGGCTTGAAGTCTTTGCGGGACACTCTGGGGAGTTCCCTCATGGGGGATGCTGTGGGTACAGTCTGTCTGGAGCTTCTCGCTGCCTCCAAAGCGATCTCCCTCTCCAGCATTGCCCTCTCCTCCATCCTGCGCTGCCTCTCCTTGGCTGTGCGCATGACCTCCCTCTTATCTTCTATGGTAGCCTCTTCTCCCAGTAAGGCCATCTCCTCCTCGTACCACACAACCCACTGACTTTTTTGGGTATTTACCTCCGACTGCCGCCTTTCCTCTCTTTGCTGTGAGGATCCTTCCTCAGCATCATCTTGCAGGCGAACTGCTTCCAAAGCTTCAATCAGCTGCTCCTTGGAGAGTCCCTTGCAGCTGACTCCCAGTTCACGGGCCTTTGTTTGTAGGTTCTTTGCAGTCCAGTTCTTGTACTCTGAGGCTCTGGTTCCAGAAGTTGATGGGCCGTTGTCCTCCATTTCTTCTGCTCTGATCCCACCGCTGCCAACCAGTTTGTGACGGGAGTATTCTCCAGAGCAAGGAGGGACAACAGGCCTGGGAATAATCCAACAGATTTATTGACCAAAAAACAGGAACAACACGAAGGTAATTTGCAGAGTCCCAAAATAAGTCCACAGGAAACTGATTCGGGGGCACCTCCCGACAATCCTTGTGCCAGATCACAAAACCATAGTCCTTTAAGAGTCCCAGAAATCCACCACGATCACACAGAGGCCGAAGCTTCCTCAGACAGCCTTATCCTTCTCTTTTAGCATCCAACTCACATCTGATCTTAAAGCAAGAATGTATTGTCAGGGCTCCTGGGATCAGTCCATCTGAAGGGGGGTAGGGGTCACACCTACTATTCAATGGTTTGGTCCATCAGAAGATTCTAGAAATGTAAGGGCTCCACTTAGTCTACAGGATGTGTATTGTAGGTTATCTTCTGCTTAGGAAAACAATAGCCAAAGTTCCACTAGCTGTTGACACAAGCCTAAATTAGATTATGGTCCAGGTACATCACAAGACATTGCAAAGTATTGGGGGAAGGAGACATGGTTAATTTACAGCAAATGAATCAGAGGAAAGTTAAATGACCTATTATACAAAATACAGGACAGGGCAAGACTACAAATCATGACAAAAACCACATTCAAGAAGTTGTCAAAAATTTGCTGTCCACTTTGTCATGAGTAAGCCGATACCCCATATATGGGGGGCGCACAGCAGAGCTCGGAAGGGAAGGAGCACTGTTTCTCTTTTTCAACGCTGAATTGGCTGGAATTGAGATATGCACCATGTCGTGTTTGGAGAGTCCCTGATGTGCCTAAACAGTGGAAACACCCCAATTCTAACTTCAACCCTAGCCCGAACACACCCCTAACCCTAATCCCAGCCCTAGCCCTAACCATAAACCTTACCCTAACACACCCCTAACCCTAATCCCAAACCTAACCCCAATCCTAAGCATAATCCTAACTGTATTCCAAACCCTAACCCAAATTTAGCCCCAACCCTAACCCTAACTTTAGCCATAACCCTAACTTTTACGCCAACCCTAATGCTTACTTTAGCCCAACTCACTATAGCCTGTTGTGAACACGCTTAACCTGACTTCTGAGTTTGGGCTCCCTCTGGTGGCGGCTGTGGGTAGTGAAGCTGGTCGGGTTGACAGAAGTCCATCACCTGAAGATGATGAGTGGAAGTCAGGTGTTACAGACTGGGAAGATTTAAGTGAGCAAGCTTCCCTCAGTTGCTGCTGGTGGCTTGTTTTTCTTCCTGTGCATCTTGAAGTCCGCTTGTCCCCTGCTTGATCTTGCATCGTTCAGATAAGTTATTTGTTTGCTGGAATCATTTTGCATTTCATCCAGTTTTGTCTTTCTCTGCTTTCTGCTTTGCTGTGTGGGTTCAGCATTGTTCCCTGCTGGGACTGGTGCTGGACCCCACTCCATATGCCACAGCTTATGTCAGTCTGTTCAGTATTGCTAATCCCCTGTTATAGCAGTGTCTTTGGTTTTGCTTCCAGTTCACACCAGAATGCTGATCTAGTGGGGGAGAGGTCGTGTGGCCTCAGTATTTTTGTATATCAGACATGTTGGATTTTTTAGAGTTTTTGCATGATTGCAGACAGTATCTTTTCTGTCCTGTGCTATCTAGACAGTTTGGGCCCCATCATTTGCTTACTCTATTTTCTGCCTGTGTTTGTGTCTCATCTTGTCTCACCGGCAATATATGTTTGGGGGCTATCTATTCCTTTGGAGTTCTGCTCCGGGGCAGTGTAGCTTTCCCCTTTCTTGCTTTAGGCTTAGTTAACTCTTGGCTGTGCCAAGGCATCTAGGGCATCGTAGGTACGTCCCACGGCTAATTCTCGTTGTGTTGTTAGGTTTAGGGGTCTGCAATCCGCTAAGTTGCCAACCTTTCTGGTGTTCTGGTTGCCTAGCTTATTTCCCGGTTATCCTCCTTGGTGACATAATCATAACAGTAGCCTAACTCTAACCCTAATGGGAAAATGGAAATACATTTGTTTTATTTTAGTATTTTTCCCTAACTAAGGGGGTGATAAAGGGGGGTTTGATTTACTTTTTTTTATTTTGATCATTGTGATAGGGTCTATCACAATGATCAAAATGAACCAATAGGAAAAAAAATCTCCTATTGTTGCTGTGTGCTGACAGATCACGGTGGGCGCACTGCACATGTGCCCGCCATTTTCTCGAGGATGAAGAAGCCGGCGGCCCAGGGGACTTGAGGGGGACCTGCAGGGACAACAGACTTACCGGGGGGGTGATCAGGGGACTGAGGCACCCTATTTCTCTTTCCTCTGATGTGCGATTACATCAGAAGAGAGAGAAATAAAATGAAAAATAAGACTTTTTTTGCAGTCTCTGTTATACCTTTAACCCCTTACCAACCGCTGACGGGATAGCACGTCAGCGGTCGGTATCCCCTGCTTTCAGGTGGGCTCCAGCGGTGAACCCACCTCAAAGCAGTGACATGTCAGCTGTTATAAACAGCTGACATGTGCCCGCAATAGGCACGGGCGGAATCGCGATCCACCCGCGCCTATTAACTAGTTAAATCCCGCTGTCAAACGCTGACAGTGGGCATTTAACTAGTACTTCCGGCGCCCGGCAGGAAATAAGCTCATCGCCGACCCCTGTCATGTGATCAGGGGTCAGCGATGCATTGCCGTGACAGCCAGGGGTCTCATAGAGACCTCTATGGTTGTTGCTGGCAGATTGCTATGAGCGCCACTCTCTATGAGCGCTCATAGCAATGCTG